>NC_136413.1:188672564-189979439 GCF_051521515.1 Lactuca serriola
GATCTTTTGGAGAGACAATATTAGGATCCACATATAATTACATCATGCAAAAGTAATTTATGGTAGAATAACTTGAAATTATTATAACTTTTTTCAAATGC
Organism: Lactuca serriola; assembly: GCF_051521515.1. Taxonomy (NCBI): domain Eukaryota; kingdom Viridiplantae; phylum Streptophyta; class Magnoliopsida; order Asterales; family Asteraceae; genus Lactuca; species Lactuca serriola. Next base: position 188,672,666 of record NC_136413.1, read on the forward strand.
ATGCGACATTACGTTGTTAACACCACCATTGCATTCTTGCTAAGAAAATGTCAACTGACATTGTTATTGGTAGTCTTTGTGTGTGATTTAATACCTATTGATGCACTCGAAATTGTTTGATGTCATTAAATTATAACTAACCCTAAAAAAAACAGGACCTTGCCCATTTATAGTTACCGATTATGTCTATCCATGTAATATAATCATCAGATAGAGCATTTAGTGTCTATCCATGTAATAAAATCAGACTCTCGGTAAACTTTACATGCCCCCTAAAACAAAAGTTCAACTATGTCGGTGTTTTTCGGTCTTTGCTCGCATATTCATCAAGAAATGTAGACAACAAAGTTTGTGATATTCGTTTGGGAACACATATTGAATGACCATTTTAATGGAGGTGAACCTGTCACCTATGATGGCCAAAGAGCACACCACAATACATTCTTTTAGCCTCTATAAAACCATATCAATGGTTCTTCACTTTCTGTTTTTGCAACGCCAAATTCTATTGAAAGGATTTGGTTATTATCGTCATTGGTTATTGCTAGGAACATAGTTATGATCATGGTTCCAAAAAGCGCGTCATGGTGCGACTCAATGCATGCCATGATGCGATGCACGGAGTAGCCGTTATGAAAACGTCTAAGGCGGGTTTATTTAGTATGGCATCTAAATAACATGTTAGGGCGTACTATATGGCGTTATGGTACATGGTTTTTTTTTTTTTTTTTTTTTTATCGAACTAAAATAATTGAGTTTTTTTTTTAACTTTTTTATATTAAATATGAATATAACACTTCTAAAAACTTGATATAATTGATAAAATTCAATCTTTTTATAGTTTATCTTTTTTAATGTATATAAAATAGTCATGTCTTAAAAAACGTCATGACTCGTAAAGGCTTAACTTTGACATTGCCTCCAAGCCCACGGCTTACGTTATTAAGAACCTTGGTTCTGATACATTTCTCTTCTAGGTGGGCTCCATCAATGATTATAATAGGATGCAAACATGTTTGAAACGCTCGAATCTACAAATTAATATAATAAATTTGTAATTTGATACAATACATGTATAACATGTAGGAGTTTTTAAAAATATATGTATCTGAAAACCCGAAGAACCAAATATCCGAGAATTCGATCCGAAATTATCTGAATTTACGAATATCCGAATTTTTGGATTCAGATTCGGACAATCATTTAATAAGTTTTCGGATATCTGAAATCCATTTTTTTTTTTTAATTTTGAGAAAATTATACTTATTGTTTTTAAACGGACAAAATTATGAACATAGTTAATTTTAATGTATGTTTTTTTTTTACAAGTTAGAATTTCTAACTTTTCAAAACTCTTTAAAAATTTTTGAGTTGTAAACGATAAATACCTTTTAAAAATTAAAACATTTATAAGATAAGACAAACATTTTTTAAAAAAACAACTAATTGACAAATTGACTTTTACCTATCATAAAAATTAATCAATGCACGTTTAAAAAAAAGCTCATTTTTTCATCATTATTAGGCAATATTTATGCTTAAAAGTCTTTCTGAAATTCAAAATGAATTCTCAAACACCTTGTCTTTTAACAATTTACATATGAGTTACCTGTATTAATGGATATAACTACAATAATGTTAGTTATACATAAAAGTTGCTCAAAGTGTTGAACTCATGTATAATGCACTTTTGAAGTATGGAATCTATTTAAATTGTAGTATCATTCAACCAGTAAAACTATTATTGAAATAATGTAAAAGATTAATCATACTTAGCACATTTTCATTATTTATAAAAACTTAAATAAATTATACAAAAAGTGGTTGAAGTCAACCCCACTCGACTAATTGTTTCTCATATAATTAAATTATTTATTGTTCTAAATATATTTTAATATAATTTTACACTCTAAAATTTGGATTTTATGATTTCGAACTACAATTTACATTGTTGAGAAGCTCTCGACTATTTAGAAATCATATTTTAATGTCAAAACTTTATATTTATATCATAACAAATTTAATTGTTAATCTGTTATTTAATTAATTGTTAAGTAGAAAAAAGAAGAAAGAAAGAAAAAAAAAAAAAAAAGATGACTTGTAAAATCAATATTCCCAAAATGCAAATGTCACGGCCGCCCGGCCGCCGTCTCCCATGCCTAACTTGTTCCCGATTACGACCTATTTATGCACTTAAATATAACCTTATGTCGGGTTATGCGTGAATGATTAAACTCAATCAACAAAAATTATTTCAAATAAATAATCACCATTTGACTTTAGTTTTCTTTTCGACTCTATATGATTTTGAGGCTCGACAGAATGGCGAGAGTACCATACACAAAATTAATGAATTCAATAAGTGTGACATACAACAACTTGCTAACTTAAACGAAAAATTGGAAAACGATATAACTGTTTTCGAGACTACGCTTGAACTTTTTAAAATTGATAACAATAGGACGACATTCAAATTTATCGAAGTTTGGAAAATTTAAGTCATGTCTCAAAAATGGGTAAAAGAGTATGGTAGCGAAGAAGGTGGTTCAAAAAGAACCAAAATTTTCCAGACGAGTGAATTACACTATTTCATCGAATGCTCATTTCGGGGTTGATTTCAATGGAGAGAATGAACTCGAACTCAAAGATCTAGTCCGTCCAATGGGTTGAGATAAGACAAAAAAAAGAAGGTCTATATGCATCAATAGTTGAAAGAGGAGATGACGTGCGAAAGGTGGCAAATAATTTTAAGCTTTATAATTTAAATTTTGAAACTTGTTTGCAATTTGGAAATGGGGATTTGTACAAGAAATAAAAATTGCGACAAGAAAAGCAAAAAGTGTGAGAAAAAAAAAAAACAAAAAACTTTGCAATATGAAAATTTCAATGTGAAACATCGATCATCTTATCGGAAACGAGCTCGAGATGGTTTGAAGGCTGGAGAGGAGACCACAAAAAATTATTTCAATTAGACTTACTTTGTAGTGTTTTTATTTAATTGTATCTTTTAGCTATGTAATCATATTTAGTTAAATTAATGAAATATTTCTCTTTTATTATTATAGATATATATTTTAAATATTTATATAATTATTAAATTGCATTTTTTTTAAAAGAACAAAATGTGGTACCATTTTCTATTAGCTTTGTGGGGTGCATTAGGGCGAGAGAAAATTGACGTGACACTAGCGTAGCAGTCCAAAAATACGGTACGGTTAGGTAACATACCTACCCGTATAAATGACAACATCTTGAATAGGTGTGACAAATTTATGTAGCACCTATGTGGCAACAAAAAGAATATGAAAAAGTGGCAACATGCTTTCAACTAACTTGTCACATCACTCTCACATCGGTTTTTGTATTTTATATCTTTTCTATTTTTTTCGTCCCATAACAAATGAAAACTCATCTCTCTTTCAACCCGCTTAATTTTCATTTTTTTTTTATTTTTTTATCTGAACTTTAAACAATTAAAACAAATAAGTTTGTAAAATAAAATTAAAAATAACATCTATTTAAAACAAGACAAACCAACAAATTAAATCCAACAAAAATCACCAACAAATCCTAAAAAAAAAAAGAAGGGTGATTTTTAAAATATTAGAGTAGCCTCGTAACAAGAATATTTTATGTTAAGGTGTTCGCGATACTCATTTTTTGTTGCATTTAAATTTCTTCATCAGAAACTTCGGCCTCCCGGGTATTAATATTGTGGGTGAAAATAACGTTAAACTCTTTCATTTTTTGTTACATATCTTTCCATTTGGTAGCAATCTGACGATCATTGTTGAGTTACCTGACTATTTTCGAGAGTGTTAGTGTATGCTCTTACATTGACCAACGCCACTTCTTAGTGTTCAGACCATTCTACGCATCTTACGACTAGCCTAGGAATACCATCCATTTAAAAAAAATGAATTGAAAATGAGAATGAAATCTAAAGAGTAATTGATGGAATTGGATGGAAGAAGAGGTTTGGTTTTGGAATAGAATTGAAGGGGTATTTATAATAGGAAACTAAATTTTAAAATTTCTTTTGAAAAATTACCTTTGGGAGAGAGAGAGAGAGAGAGAGAGAGAGAGAGAGAGAGAGAGAACTCACATGTGACTCAACCCGCCAAAGACTACTTTGCGGTACCTGATTAACCATCGACAGAATCTTCACCTGGGAGGTACAGTCAATATCGTTGGCCACCTTCCCAAACCATCGAAGACACCCTCTACTATTGGCAGTACCAACGTTATCTATGCGATGCCGAGGTGGTATCTTTTCACGGTGTAAACATTGTCACCCTCTCAAATGGAGGTAATGTGGCTTGGAGCCTTATGACCTCCTTCACGACTAACCACTTGCAACTCTTTTCTTGTTTGGAGTTTTTTCACACACGCAAAGACTGAACATCATGCCTTAATCCTATTGTCGAGAGATGGTTGAAACTGGTGTTGATATGGCAACAAGGTCTGGGTGTAAGCACATCGAATAGCCTTACACAAGCAATAGTTTGGATTTGTAACACCAAAACTTTATATTGGACATAAGGAATTTAAGTGACGTGGTTATTGTTTTGACGAAATATATAATCTATACAACAAGTGCAACAAATAAGTGGCCAAAAACAAAGAGAAATAATACGTAGTATTGTTAAAGATAATCACAAGTACTCTTTATATTTTAATGATAAATATAACTTTTAACTAGTTACATATAATAAGAAATAAATTAGAAAGATTTGGTAAAGGAATAATTAAAAGTAAAAGTTTTTTATGCTACGTTAATTATTTCTCTACTAATTCAATACAACACAAAATGGTGTTCTATACTATCATATAAGGCCTCATATGATGTAAATGTTATACTTTCTTGATAGTCATTATTGTAGACTAAGTCAACTAATGGTAGTTGAGTTTCCGATGATCCATTAATATCAATAACACAAGCCCATAGCATATCATATTATGTATGGTGTAACATCCTAAAAATCAAGACCAAAAATTTCATTTTCAAATCATTCATAAAGCCATTATTATCAACCATAAACATAAGTAGTTATATCAAATCAGAGTATCTTTTCAAAACATGTTCATTTTATCAGAGTAAACATCCCAAGCTAAGACTTCTTGGTGTGTACAACGCAGTCAACCCGAACTCTTCCCTCCGTTACCGGAAGTACCTGAAACCAAAACTAAAAACCGTAAGCACGATGCTTAGTGAGTTCCCCAATCTACCACATACCATACATATAACAACATACTGAGCCTCGCCTAACTTGGGCCCCGTCCCTGGTCTACTACTGATGACCTATGGATCCCCGTCCACACTCATGTTGTTAGTGAGATACGGCCCCCGCCCACACTCACTACTATTAACGAGACCTTCGATTCTCATTTATATTGTTTCGGCTAAAAACCGCTCGATCTCAAATCGAGTATTCGGGCTGCATACTACTAAGTCGAAACTTCGAAAAATCATAACTTCCTCATACGAAGTCAGATTTGGACGTTCTTTTTATGCACACTCATGGTTTAACGAACTCTATGAATTTCGTTTAAATTGCTAAGGCTAAATATCACTCTAACGTAAATTCACTTTTTACGTCATTCAGCGTCGTGCCGGTTCTGCCGCGAAACTTCGACAGGTCATAACTTCTTTGTTATAACTCGGATTTCGGCGTTCTTTATATGCACGGAAACCTTGTAACATATACTATAACTTAGTTAAGAGTATTCATTCTAAATAATCTTTCATCAAAAATTCATTTTTGACGCCTATCGTCTCTAAATTGACTAGCCCGGATCTACGAGCGTTACAGATAGTCATTGGGTATTTCGTTATGAAGTTTTACTTTAATGAGGCAATATTATAAGTTCTTTTATATTGGCAATGTTTCATATTCATAAGTATTTTATATCCATTTGATGTATTCATTTATGATTTAACGTGTATTTAATTGTATTCATATGATTAGAGGTATATTCATTTGTGAATGAAGGCTAGTCATTAGTGATTTGAGGTGTTTGTCTATTGGTTGAATCGATGAGAATAAAACATATACTCATGTTCTCTTTTTAAATGTAATTAACATTCTCATTTCGTATATACATTTTGTGATTAAAGGTATACTCATTTGTGATTAAAGTTATACTTATTTGTGAATAAAAGTATACTTAATTTTTCATTAGAGATGTATTTTTTTTAGAAAAATGAAGATATTTAGATCATTTTTATTTTCCGTTAATAAAAGAAAGACATCAGATTCCTTTCATGTATTAGTGAATAGAAATGTATTCATTTGTGATTGGAGTTATATCAATTTTTGAAGAAAAAAAAAACATTGTTTTTTAATATAAAAAATGAAAAAAAACTATTTTTATATTCCATCAACTAAAATAAAAATAATTATATTAATTTTTTTTTGGAAACTACATTCATTGCTAGATTTTAGGAGATCATGATTTAATTAATATTAATATGTTAAAGTTTAATTTAAATAAAAATTACTAATCTAGCATAATAAAATGATTGATCACAAGTGTTTTTATACTAGAACCCCCCCTCTCTCTCTCTCTCTCTATATATATATATATATATATATATATATATATATATATATATATATATATATATATATATATATATATATATATATATATATATATATATATATATATATATATATATATATATATATATATATGGGCTTAAGGAATATATGGCTGTCATGTACCTAAGCTTATATATAGAACCTTCCAAACAATGTAGTTTTAATCCATTTATATCCAAACTAATCATGATATCTCTTTTACTATTCTTCCTTAATCATGTGACTTACTAAATCGATCAAATTTATGTTCTTTTTTCTTCATTGTGTTTAAGAACTTAAAGCATTAAAAATCGTGACCATTTCATCAACCCTACTAAATTCTAAATGAAAACTAATAGAATAAAAGATAAAAGAAGAACATGTCATAACTCAATCAAGCTTTTCACAAAATCATTAGATATATTTTTTCAATTGAAATACAAAACGCTAGAGTTATATTCATTAAAAACTATTGGTTTTTTTATTTTCTTTATAAACTCAATAATTATTTGCAATAAAAATATATATAATTGATCTTTTTCATTCCAAATTGAACTTAATTCAATGGTATTCTATTAAAACAAAATTAAGATAAAATGAAATTGGATTTGTTTTGTTTAAAACTACGTCATTTAAAAGGTTCTATACCTAAGCTTAGGTACATAACAGCCACATATTCACTTTTCCTTATATATATATATATATATATATATATATATATATATATATATATATATGATTATGTTATTTTGTTTCACTATCTATTATGTGCATATATGACTGATTCTGGACCAATCATTTTAGTTATTTTAAGAAAGTAATTAATGCATATTACATGTTGAAGATATAATGAATATTAATTACATCTTCAACATTTAATATGCATTAATTACTTTATTAAAATAATTAAAATGATTGGTACAGAATCAGTCATGCATGCACACAATAGATAGCGAAAACATTTGAACCTAACTCTCTTTTTCTCTCTCTTTCTCTCTCTCTCTTTCTCTCTCTCTCTCTCTCTATATATATATATATATATATATATATATATATATATATATATATATATATATATATATATATAAACGTTTAAACAGTTTGCTATTTGATAAATGCAATGGCAAATATAAAAAATTTAAAACACTTTTAATTAAAAACAATAAAATTTTGAAATAAATAAAAGTAAAAGAAATCAAGGAGTTATACGTTATTGACTAGCATTAGTAGGAGAAGGAACCTATTGAGCTCCCATGCGTTTAAGATAGGATTTAATTAAGCATCAAGTAAGTTCATAAATGTAAATAGTCAAGCTTTATTAATTTAGTCCCAAATGCTGGGTTAAATTATTATTAAATTTTATGGCAAAATCGTGTCTCTACAGTTATGCCGACCGACTAAGTTTTATGGCATGTTTTTGGACTTCTAAATTCTTTATATAAACCGCAAAAGTGGGTACGTTTTTATGATTTATTATGATTAAAAAATAATTTTTCATATAGGAATTTTTTGGTTTATATACGGTGACGGGTCTAGAAAAATAATATAAGGTATACAGTGTTTTACACTAGCTAATACTATTAAGATATTTTTTTTTTATCAAAATGCGACGAAACCTATAATAATTTAAGCAATGTAATAATATACTTAATAATGTGAAATATAAAAAATAATCGATTGCCATATACAATGTTATTAAAATTAAAGAAAAACTATCACAAAGGGTTATATATATATATATATATATATATATATATATATATATATATATATATATATATATATATATATATATATATATATATATATATATATATATATATATATATTAAAATGTTTCTCACATCCATTGTGTGCTAGAATGCTTCAATAAGAATTGAGTAAACATTAAATGTATATATTAAATGATATTCATATTTATAATTCTTTTTTATGGAAACTAATTTAATTCGTCATTAATGTCAATAATAATATTCTTTCAGAATGAATTCATATATAAAATAATAAGAGTGTATTCTAAGAAAACGAGAGTATATTCTACTAGAATACACCCTCATTCTTCATATTCTAGACAACTTTATTGTATTTTAAGTGAGTTAGTTCTGAAATAACGTTATTGCTGACATAAAAACCTAGATACGAATTTAATTAATGACGAATGTTAATTACGAATGTTATTGCTGACATTAATGACGAATTTAATTAATTTTCATAAAGAGAAAAATTATAATTATGGATATCATTTAATATCAATACAATTATGGAAACCATTTAATATCTATCATTATTTAATTAAATAATAATATAATTTTACTAAATTCCTATTGGTGCATTGTAGCACACAATAAATGTAAAAAAACACTTTAACCTAGCCTTATATATATATATATATAAACTTTTCAATTAAAAGTGTTTTAAACTTTATATTATTTGCCATTGCATAATCAAATAGCAAATTGTTTAAACTTATATATATATATATATATATATATATATATATATATATATATATATATATATATATATAAAAGGCTACGTGCCTAGGGAAAGAGAGGCTTAGACCCATTATATGAGAGTTTTGTACAAGGGCATTGTGTTTTTAAAAAATATTTACATACCCATTATATGAGAGCTTAGACCCATCATGATCTAAGAACGTCAGCTCCAATTAGTTAACCAATCATCCTCAAAATTCAATCGTTAAAGCATGACAAAGGCTTTTAAGATAGCATCCATGTGTAGGCACCATGTCCAGGGAGTGGAGTTTAGTAATTTACGGTGGTTGTAAGGATTGCTGATAGTTTTCAAGAAAAACGAACGACAAAAGACGATTAAAAATCATTTTTGTGTTTTATTTAAAAATAAAATAAAATATACAATTAAATGGTAAATAAATTTAAAAGCACCCTATTATGGTAAATACTTTTCTTACATGCTACCTTTTGGTAAAAAACTCCACTATATGGTGGATAATGTAGGTTGTGGGTATAAAGTGTTCGGTTTGTGCTTTTAGAGCCCAAGGGTATAAGGGTAAAGTGATGGTGCAGGTTTTTTTCGTGAATTTTGGATTTAAGTTCGGAAGGTTTTAAGCCGTAGGAGATTTGATAGGATCGTAGAGCTTCTCACTACCTTTCCGTGGATATAAGGGTCACCGAAATCGAAGTTAGAAAGAAGAAGCTATGGCCTTTGGAAGTTTGGAGGTATTAGGGCTAGGTCTTGTATGCTGGGTGTACAGGGAGTACTTTGGGCATACTAGATTGGGTGATCGCGGATGCAGCATGTAGTATGTTGGGCGTTCCAAGAGTATGCTGGGTGTACTCCAGTTAGATGCAAACCCTAATTTAGGGTCTTGGACCCTATTTAATGGTCTTAACTCATCTTCAAACCCTATTATCTCTAGCCTCCATCCCATTAAACCCTAAATACGAAACCCTGGTTTGTTCTTTAGTGTTCTTGAGCTTTGGTGGTTTGTTTTTGCTCACTTTAAAGTAGAAGGAGTTTGGTGTTCAAGCATTGGTTGGAGTAGAGCTCATAGATCCAAAGTCTTCATCCATTTTGCTAGCATTTAAAAGTATAACGTTTCTATCTTGGTCACTCTATATGTTAGATCTAGTTTAGGGATTGTTTTGGGCATATTATGGTCCCTTGAGTCATCCTTATGAGTATGAAGTACTCCAAGAACTTAGAATGTTGGATCTTAGCATTTATGAAGTTGCTAGTGCATACAAATTTCATCTTGATGAGTTTGGATGAACCATGTGAGAATTGGTGTTCATGTTATGGACTTAGTTGGGTAAAAATAGGTTTTGGGTCCCATTAAGACATACAAAGGTGTAAAGTCGCCAACTTTACGTGTTAAGATCTTAAAATGAATTTAGATATAAAGTTTAGACATTTGGTCTTAAGCATTAAGTGCTTAATGCCTGGTGAGTAAGTTGGGTGTATGTAGGAGTACGCTCAACGTAATGCATGGATTCATTGAGTTTATGAAAATACGAGTAGTACATTATTCATCGAAGGGCCGTACGTCGGACGTACAAGTCTGGTACACACGGAGTACTATGCTTGGGCGTTTCTTGATTTTGGGCCACCTTTTTGGACTTTATGGTTTTGGGCTTTTGTTGGGCCACATATTGCTGAGTTGGGTCATTTTTAGGCCTTAGGCCTTTATGGAATTGGGCTCATATTGGGCTTTGGGTGTCTTCTGGATATGGTCTGATTATTGGGCTTTTAGTGCCATTGAGTTTGGGCCTCGGTTTTTGGGCCAATTGAGGGTAAGGGTAAATTAGTCTTATACGCTAGGAATCAGGATTACTGAATTAAGTCCTGATTATGGTTATGAATTGATTATTGATTATGATTGTATTTGATTGGTTAGTGTGGGGATTCTCTGGTCCAATAGCCCGAGCATTAGTTGGATTGTCAGCGGATTAAGGTGAGTTTGCTCACTATACTATAGGAAACTAGGATATGTTATGTGCTTGTAGTTTTTGTAACTCATGTTGTATGTCTGTGTGTCTGTTTGCTATATATATGTGGGATGAAATAGACCTGGTACAACCTTGTGCTGACATATGAGTTGAAAATAGACATGGAGGGTGAAATAAACCCGGTACGGATTTGGGCCGACGCATGAGTTAAAATAGACTTGGGGGTGAAATAGGTCCGGGGGTGAAATCAACCCGGCACAACCTTGAGCTGGTAGATATGTATGGTATGCGGTATTTTAGGGAATTCACTAAGCCTTGTCTTACAGTTTATATTTAAAATGTTTTCAAGTACTTCCGGTTCGAGAGGGAAGGGCCCGGCTTGATCGCAACGCATCTACCCATGTTTCCACACTTTATGATTTTGGAATTGTACTCTGATAACTATTTTTACTCTGATATACTTTGGAATGATTGAATTGATTATATGGTGTTTATGGTTGAATTAAAATGAAATCCTTACCTTATAATTTCAGGACGTTGCAAGTTGGTATCAGGGCCTTGGTTTGAGGGATTCGGGCATACTCTTGGGTGTGTCTGAACTCAAACTGAGGATTTGGTAGATTTTCCATAAAAAGAAATTTTTTATAAAAGGATTTCTAATAAAAGAAAGGGGGTGATGTGTGCAATCAGCTGAACTCAAGTAAGTGATTCCCAGAATACCCATACATGTTTGTTATGTTATATGTTATGAGTATTGCATGCTAGATTAGGGCTAAGGATCTGCTCAGGATTTCATGTTAGGAGAGATGCCTTTATATGCCTGATTGTTTGGGCTTTTATATTTGCATGCTAGTATGGATCTTAGTGTTGGATTAGTGTCTAAGTCCATAACTATTTTGGTGTGTACTTGACCCGATTGTGCATGGTCCTTTTGGGTTGCCTTCACCAAAGCAGCTTGATAGGATGATTTATGGTGAGAGAGAGGATTAATTATGATATATTAATATATTATGAGAATAATATATTATAGGAGAAATCATATTGTTTAATTAATATTAGTCAAGAATTAATAAGAATTAATTTTGTGGCTAAAAGACATTAATTAAATAAAGGGGACTAGAACTGTCAATTGTGTTATAGTTAAATATTGGGCTAATGGACTCCATAGAGGATGGAGTAGACGAATTCTATGGGAAACCCATTAGAAATCGTCCGAGGCCTCTAAGGAGGGAGTCCATGGGTTGCTTAGGGCCTAAGCAGTCAAATTAGGGTTTCCTTGTTAGATAACCCTAATAGCCTCACTATTTAAGGACACCTAGGGCACCAAAAACGTGGCCAACTAATAGATTAGGGTTTCTACACGTTTTTGGGTGCCTCCTCTCTTATCATTCTTCATCCTCTTGCTCTTGGTGTTTGTGATCCATTAGAGGAGTGACACTTGTGACTCTAAGCTTTCTAAAGCCATACAAGGAGGATTTGAGATTGTTATTGCTACATAACAATCAAGGTAAGATCTAAACCCCATTCATATGTTAATATGATTAATTTTATGCTAGATCTAGGGTTTAAAGTCTTGGATGAACTGCATGTACAATAGAGAAACCTAGATCCAAGCATTAGGGTTTGCATGAGCACATAGGATGTTCTTATGGCCAAAACCCATCACTTAGATGATTGGATGGATGGGCCTGATATGTGTTGCCTTGTATCCTAAGAGGAATTGGATGTTATATTAGATTTGTAACCTTTCTTGGTAAAAAGTTAGCTTGAGATGCCCTCTGTTTGGTCTGTAACGTGGAATTTTACTACATTAATGTTGCTTGCTTTGTGCTTTGAACGCATGTACTTTCCCTACCATTTTAATCTTCTTCTTGAAGATCCATTTGCAACCAACTGTCTTTCGACCTGGTACGTGATCAACCAAATTCCAAACTTGGTTGTCATAAATGGACTGAATCTTGTTGTCCATTGCCTCTTTCCATTTGGTAGCATCGAGGATCATCATCGCTTCCTTTTAGTTAGATGGCTCATCCAAATTTATTAGTGTAGTATCAATGATAAACGTGTCACCATCAGATGTTATATGGAAACCATAGAACTCAGATGGAATGCTAACTCTCTTGGATCGCCGAAGAGGTAATGAATTGTCAATGGGCTCAACAGGAGTCTCATCCTTTGGTTAAGAGCTAGCGTCTTTCTAATTTTCCTTTACTATTTGATTCTATAAATTCTTTCAGATCAATAGCACTCCCACTGTCCTCTTTGAATATGAGCTCTCTCTCACGAAAGACTCCTCTTCGAGCCACGAAGACCACATTCTCACTAGGTCTGTAGAACAAGTATCCAAAAGAATTTTTTGTGTAACCAATGAAAATACATTTTTCACTTATACATTCTAGTTTGTCGTGAGTCTCCCGTCTAACGAAAGCTTCACAGCCCCAAACCTTGATGTGGCCTAGCAAGGGAAATTTCCCTATCCACATCTTGTGAGGTGTTTTGGAAACCTTCTTAGTAGGGACAAGGTTAAGGATATGGTCAGCTGTCTCGAAGGCATACCCCTAGAAAGAAATAGGAAGAGAAACTCGACTCATCATGGAACGAACCATGTCTAACAAGCTTTAATTTCTCTTCTCAGCCACACCATTAAGTTGTGGTGTCCTGGGAGGAGTCAGTTGTGAAACTATTCCACATTCCATGAGATAGTCAGAGAACTCAATACTAAGATACTCTCCACCACTATCAGATCGAAGCATATTTATCTTCTTGCCCAGTTGAATCTCGACCTCGTGTTTGAACTCTTTTAACTTTTCAAATGTTTCTGATTTATATTTGATTAAGTACATATATCCATATCTGCTATAATCATCCGTAAATATCACATAGAATCGATTGCCATCCCTTGTTGTTGATCTAAAGGGCCCACATACATTTTTGTGTATGAGGTCCAACAAACCTTCACCTCTTTCACAAGATCCAGTGAAAGGTGATTTTGTCATCTTACCCAAAAGACAAGATTCACACTCATCATTTGATCTCAAGTCAAATGATTCCAAGACTCCATCCTTTTGGAGTTGGGCAATGCGTTTCTTGTTAATGTTTCCAAGACGACAATGCCACAAGTGTGCTTTGTCTACACCATTAGATGAATCAATATGAAATACACTATTGCCTAAGCTATCAACACAAATTACAATTTGATATACACCATTACATGGCAAAGCTTCAAACATAAAAACACCATTTTTATAAGCTAAAATCAAAGCATTCATATCATTAAAATAATATCGAAATCCTTGTCTAAACAATGATTGAAAAGAAATAATGTTTCGTGTCATTTATGACGAGTAGCAACAATCAATCAAATCTATCCCAAAATCACCACTAAGCATAAGAGTATAAGTTTCAATCTTGGTAACAGGAGAAGATTTCCTATTTCCCATGATTAGTTTTATTCTTCCATGCTTCACTTCTTTACTTTCTCTTATCCCCTGCAAATCAAAAGAAATGTCAAATCCATATCATGTATCAAGGAATCAAGAATGAGTAAGTTGTGAGTTATTGAATTGAATAGTGTATATACCTAACGAAGATGGATTGACCTTTCTATCCTTGATGTCATGCAAGTATTTAGAGAAAATTCTTTTCCAATGGCCCTTTTCAGTACACTAGTATCAAGTGGCGTCTTTGGGGTCACTAGCAGTAGGAATGTCTGAATTGGGCTTTGTCTTTGACTTGCTACTAGAGGATCCAGCTTGGGCCTTGCCCTTCCAGTTCAATTGTGGTTTAGCCTTCCCATTCTTTCATCTATTTTCCCAATGGCAAGGATGGGAACACTTGTAGCAGAAGGGACTTGATTCCTTTTCATCCCTGATTCATCTATCTGCAACAAGTTGTGTAGTTGGGCCAATATGGTCTCTGTGTTGTTCAAATGATAAGTCTGTGTTGTTTAAATGATAATTCAAGATGAACTGATCATAACAAGATGGAAAAGAGTTAACAACTATGTAAATAGCCAACTGTGACATCCCCCATTTTATGGCCTGAAAAGACCAATTTGTTTATGCTTATTAAATAAGAGTATTCTTTTTTTTTTTTTTTAAATTTATTGATGAGATTTTTCCCAAAAATATGATAATAGGATTATCAAAACATTTTCAAAGAAATATGTTTTATTTATAAAACTCGAGATGTCATCGTCAATACAGAAACATAAGCATAAATGGAGACTTACAATGTCTCATTATACTAACGGTCTACATCTCCTTGAATCTCTCATCATGCATGCAACTTTTACCATTACCTGTTATACAAAGAAGATGTGTGGGTCAGGTTGGGAAACCTGGTGAGTATAGGTTTTCAACCCACAGTAATATAGTTAGTGTGTTTAATCATCAAACAAAAAATTAACCCAAATTACCCATCCCCATTATCTTATTTATTCTTCCCTAAGGGGTTATCCTAAGGGTCATTACCAGTATCATATTTACCTATCATCACCTACATCACATTTCCGTATATGTTTATTGCTAAGGAATTTTCCTAAGAATCATTCCCTACATCACATAGACAATATTGTTTCGGGGACTACTCTCCTAATACGTGTCCAACAAGGGTTAGAGTATCATCCCATGAATACGTAGTTACTATATCGCCTGAAATCACAATTCATCCCTTATAGGTTATGAGACTGCCGGTGTTTACACATGACTTGTTTATATTAGTCATTGGTCATCATCTATACTCTGGTAGATGACTACATCGCAACATCTCAAATCAAGGTCAGGGCATCTCCTACTCATCTTCTATTTATCATAACCTATTTATCATTACTTATCTACCATCACCTATCTATCATCCCCTTAACTACAATCCCCTATCACCACCCAATACATATTTGCAAGTGTATAACATTTATATGATTAAATCAATTTAAGTGTCATCTCATAATATTTTATCTAATACATAACATTTTCAACACAAATAATAAGCACATAAAGCAGATAATTATCTAGATACTCCATATCTATGTGTAAGATGAAAGTATCTATGCACTCACTTGATAATAGTAGATGACTCGAGGTTAGGGCAGCGCATCGCCTTAACACTTCTCGAAAAGACCTAAATGTACGTAATGTTAAGTATTAGTCTAGTTTCCTTATCTTGGTGACTACAATAGTTATAGTCTAGATTTTGCAATAATCCCAATGTCTATTGATCTATGGTTGATAAGGGATAACCATGTAGGATCATATTAAAGGTAGGGTTCGTTTGGTATACAGAGTATAGTGTTTGGAAACTCCACTTTAAACACCTCACTAAATCTAGCCTAGACATCATGTCCGTAGGTAGATCAATCAGTATAATGACTTGGAATTACCGATAAATCTTATTTATAGGTTCATAATAACAACTATATCTATAAATATAAGTTACACTGAAAGCGATACGAGTGTAGCTTAAATTACAGAGATTTTTTTTTTGAAAAAAGTCCAAAAATTGCACTACTAGAGCTTCTACTTGCTAGCTATTACTACTTCAGGGATCGCAGGGCTTCGCCGCAGGCTAAAACTTAGGGAAAATAGGCTAAAAGTTGAAGGGACTCGAGAGAAATGAAATGGGAGAGTGTGAGGAATGAAATGGGGGATGAGGCTCTATTTATAACCAAATGTAGGGTGCATGACATGCAAAAGGGGTGCACGTCATTCATTTTAAAGCTATGTCTCACCAACCACTTTGTGCCACATGTCAGGTGTAACACTCGTGTTTCTAGGCTAGGCATTAATATTGACATTATAGTCTAGGTTAACCTTTGTAACTCATTTTGAAGAAATGAAAAAGAATTATGTGAATATTATGTGAATTATGTGTTTTATGCTTAATTATTATGGTTTAATTAATTAAGAATAAAAATAAGCGTCAAAATTAAAGTGTGAGATAAGCCCGATATCTTTACATAAAGTTGTAGTGGTCGAAACAAGGATTTCGGGGATATAAAGAATGCCAAAATCCGAGTTATAACAAATAAGTTATGACTTGTTGAAGTTTCGCGACAAAACCGGCACGGTGCTGAATGTCGTAAAAAGTGAGTTTCTGATAAACTACTGTTTAGCCTTACTGATCTAAACAAAAGTCGTAGTATTCGTTAAACCGAGAAGTTCGATAAAAAGAACGCCCAAATCTGACTTCGTATGAGGAAGTTATGATTTTTCGAAGTTTTAGTTTAGCAGTAGACAGCTAAAAACTCGAATTTTAGATCGAGTGATTTTTAGCCGACACAACCTAAACGAGAATTGAAGGTCTTGTCATTAGTATCACAACGGTAAAAAGTCTGACGAAAACGGACGTCGGATGAAGAAGTTATGAATTTTTAACGGATTTGTTGTCCCGGTCTGTTAAAAATAATAAGATAAAAATTAAATTCAAAATTAGCCGACAAAGTCGAAACCAAAGTTGTAGATCGTAGTTTTACCTACGCTTGCATATAAAGAATGTCAAAAACAGAGTTCATATGCGAAAGTTATGAATTTTAGAAGATTTTGGCACAAAATTCGAGAAATTTCGCATAGATAAGCTTCACCCGGAAATGCCACGTCACCCTCGCTGCATGCTTGCCACGTGTCCGAAATGGTTGAATCATCCGAGCAGCTGGCAGTCGCGTGTCACTTCCGGATTCGACCGAAGTCTCGGCCCTCGCACATCCGATGCGTGAATAGTGACTCATCGCATCCGAAGCCTTCGCATGAGCCACGAGCCAACCACCTCGGATCCAAAGTTCGGTCCAATCAGAGCCCTCCAGCGAGGCCCTCGCATGCGCAACCCACGTGTGAGCAGGTGCTTCCTCCTTCGGATCTGCTACCGCGTGGCTTCTCTCTTGACCGTCCGATCAGCAGCTCGCAGCCTATAAATAGGAGGGTTCGAACCCTCCCGGCTAGAATTTAGAAATTGACAATTTTGGCCCCTTTTTCACTATTTTGGCTATTTTCACATCCCCCGAAGCCCCTTACTTATTCCAAAGCCCGAAATACTCCACGAAGTGCCCGTGAAGACTGAAAAATTTATCTTTTCGGTTTCGAAGCCCGACCTTCGCAAAGCCCGGTTTCTTAATAAAACTCGGTTTTATTAGAAACGATCGTTTTAAGCAACGAATTGTTGCCCGATTATCATCAAATCATGTGAGTGTGTAGTCACTTTCATCTTACACCTAGATATGGAGTATTTTCTATAAAATACATGCTATGTGTAATTATATTAAGTGTTTATTTGAGGTGACTGTTGAATAAATGTTTTACACAAGTTTTAAACTGTATATGCATTTTATCTACAAAATATGTTAGGTAGAACATGGGTTGATGAAATAGTTGATGTGTATTAAAATGGTGAGAGGCCTCGATGTTGTTGTTGTTGTAGTCACCTAGCAGAGTATAGATGACGACCACGAACCTTTCTAGATAGTCCAATGGAACACTAGCAGGTTCGCAACTTGTAGGTGTTGATGAATTAAATGTTCATTGGCGTAATCCATCCCCATCATGGTTGCCTTTAGGACATGTATGGCTGTGGAGACCCCTTAGCAGTAGTGTCCATCCCGATGATATTCCTTAGGCTAGGTCCCTTATGATATGTGTTTAGGGACATAAAGTGAGGACAACGGGAATGGGGAATCAGGGTTATTGTTGATTGGTGAACTTAATAAGTATATTATTAATGTGGGTTGAAAACCCTATATGCTTACCAGGCTCCCAAGCCTGACCCACTCAGTTTTTATGATTACAGGTAGTGGACCCCGAGCATAGTCAGAGGACGATGAGAGATTTTTGATTATAGGCCAATAGTTGTAAATAACTGTTAAAAGGCTTATAATGTCTTGTTTATGCTTTTGATCTATACCGGAACATGACATCCCGAGGTTTTGATATGAAATGAAACTATACATTTCTTAAAGATAGGTTTTGATAAACTTTTATCATGTTTTGTTTTAGGGACCAATTCCACAACATCTTTTAAAAAGGTTTCTCTGATTTTATTTTAAAAAGCATAAATTAAATCGGTATTTTCTGGCCGAGAAATTAGGGGATATCACAGTTGGTACCAGAGCATTAGTTTAAGCGAACTAAGAAATTGTAGGCTTTCTAGACTTAAACTTAGAATGCTATGTGATGATTGTGAGATGAGTGTCTACCATATTTTGGACACGAGCACTGGTTTATTTTAGGAATGGTGCCTAAAATGCCTTTATGTGCTAAATTCTATATGTTGCCATATATGCCGTTATTTGTTCGGATCTATGGCCTGTTGTCGACCGGATCTGGAAACCTTATGTGTGTAGGATTCTAAGCATATGATTACGAGATTAGAACTAACATGTAAACGTTTCGGAGTGATAAGGGAATTGACATGTGTAACAAGGATAAAGACCTAAATTCACCTTATTTGGTATATAGATTGTAATGGCAAGAACTCAAAGTGTAGCGGGAAATGAAAACAGAAACCAACAACCTCAACCTCAAGTGGTGGAACAGGTGCCGATAGTAGGAGCTGCACCCGAACCCATCACCATGGCTGGAGTACGAACTCTGATTCAGGCCATGTTGGTTGAACGACAGGGATGAACCTTCAGTTCCTGTTGAACAACGTGAACTAAATGACGATCGATCTGAAGAAGGGCACAACAGTAGATCGGTTGGTCATAGTGAACTACTTGTGGTTGGGAGAAATAACCATGAGGGTAGAATGGGGAGAAATGGGTGCAAGTATAAGGATTTTATGACTTGCAAGCCATTGACCTTCATTGGAAAAGAAGATCCTGTCGGAGTAATGGACTGGATCTCGGAAATGGAGTTGGCTTTCATGACTTGTGATTGCGAAGGCAAGTTACAAACCACGTTTGCAGTACGTCAGTTTAGGGGTAGTGCTGCTCTATGGTGGAGCACTTTGGGGAAAACCCTAAGCCCTAATGAGTCACTGCAACTAACTTGGGCAGAGTTCTTGGTGCACTTCAAGCGCAAGTACTGCTCGGCCCAAAATGTGCTTGAGTTAGAAAACCAACTTCTAACGTTGAAGAAGGGAAGTATGATCGTTGACGAATATACGAATAACTTCACAGACAAAATGGAGTTTGCTTTGCGTATTGTCCCAGATGAGTTGGCAAAAATTGACAGGTACGCAAAGGGACTTCCATGGGAGTATGCGGTGCCGGTACATCATGCACTTACTTTGGAGGAAGCTATCTGGGCTGCCAAGTCTGTTGAAGATATGATAAAAGGGAGAGCCACCAGCAAGGTTGAAGTTGGAGAAAAGAGAAAGTTTGAAGGAACTTCAGGTTCCAATAAAAAGAGCAAATTCTCGAAGACTGGTTCGAGAAAATTTGGAGGTGGAGCCGAAGCGAAGTGGTGTGACAAGTGTAAGAAGAAACATGCTGGGAAGTGCAACGTGGAAGTCACTTGTTACAAATGTGGAAAGCCTGGGCATTATGCCAATGAATGCACCTTCAATAAGAACGCATGTTTTGGGTGCAATGAAGAAGGGCATATTTTGAGGGACTGCCCGAAGAAGAAGGACGCAGCAAAACCCAATCTTCCACCAAAGCCGAAGGCGAGAGCCTTTCAGATGACACTTGAAGCTGCGAAAGAAGAAGTCGATGTCGCTTCAGGTACCTTTCTCGTAAACGAATTGCCTGCCCAAATTTTGTTTGATTTTGGAGCCAATTACTCCTTTATTTCGCATGAATTTGGTAGAAAACTAGCTTTGCCTATAGCTAGACTAGTTAATGCTATAATAGTCGAGATTGCTAGTGGCAAGTTTGTACCTGTTAGCCATCGAATGAAAAACATCCTCATTGACTTGGATGGGAATAAGTTCCACGAGGAATTATCGCCTATCGAGTTAAATGGATTCGATATAGTTCTAGGTATGGATTGGCTTAGTGCCAATGATGCCGAAATATTGTGTAGGAAGAAGATAGTAAAAGTAAACCCGCCAAGGAAAGAGTCGTTTATGGTGTATGGAGAAAAACGCATAGTAAATTCTGGAATCATTTCCCTAATGAAAGCCATAAAGTGTTTGGCCAAGGGATGTACATCAGATTTAGCGTTCGTGATCGATGCTAAGAAGGAAAAGAAGGAGGTGCAGAATATTTCGGTGGTGTATGATTATCTGGAAGTCTTTCCCGAAAATCTTCCCGCATTGCCCCCTAATCGACAAGTAGAATTTTGTATTGACTTGTTACCAGGAAAGACGCCGATAGCAAAAGCACCATATCGATTAGCACCAACAGAGATGAAAGAACTTATGACAACTTCAGGAATTATTGGACAAAGGTTTCATTCGACCTATTTCATCGCCCTGGGGAGCCCCTGTGTTATTTGTAAAGAAGAAAGACGGGAGCATGATAATGTGCATCGATTACAGAGAGCTGAACAAAGCGAAGATAAAGAACAAGTACCCATTGTCAAGGATCGATGACCTGTTCGACCAGTTGCAAGGTTCGAGCTATTTCTCGAAGATCGATCCTAGGTCGGGATACCATCAACTAAAGGTGAGAGAGCAGGATATCGAAAAGACTGCGTTTAGAACAAGATATGGATACTATGAATGTTTGGTTATGTCATTCGGACTAACCAATGCCCCAGCAGCTTTCATGGATTTGATGAATAGGGTTTATAAACCATTCCTAGATAAATCCGTGATAGTATTCATAGACGACATCTTGATTTATTTGAAAAGAAAGCAGGAGCATGAAAAACATCTGCGTGAAGTGCTAGAAGTCTTGAAAAGGAGAAGCTGTATGCAAAGTTCTCCAAATGTGAATTTTGGATTCAAGAAGTCCAATGTTTGGGTCATGTGGTTAACCAAGAAGGGATAATGGTTGACCCAGCGAAGATTGAAGCTGTAATGAAGTGGGAACAACCAAAAAGTCCTATGGAGATTCGAATCTTTTTAGGATTAGCTGGATATTACCAAAGGTTTATCCAAGGCTTTTCTTCGATTGCTACTCCATTAACAACTTTGACCCACAAAGGAGCTACTTATGCTTGGAATGAGAAGCATAAGGAAGCCTTTGAGAAGTTGAAGAAGAGATTGTGTGAAGCACCGATTCTTTCGTTGCCTGAAGGAGTTGATGACTTCGTAGTTTATAGCGATGCATCTGGAGTTGGGTTAGGTTGTGTTCTGACCCAAAGGGATAAAGTGATAGCGTATGCATCGAGGCAATTGAAGGAGCATGAAAAGAACTACCCCACTCATGATCTGGAGTTGGCAGCGGTTGTATTTGCCTTAAAGATATGGAGGCATTATCTTTATGGTACTAAATGCAAACTTTTCACTGATCATAAGAGTCTCCAATATCTCTTTAATCAGAAGGAATTGAACATGAGGCAACGACGCTGGCTGGAGATACTCAAGGACTACGACTGTGAGATACTTTACCACCCTGGTAAAGCAAATGCTGTTGCTGATGCTCTCAGTCGGAAGGTAAACCTTGAAAAGAAAAGGCCAAGAGTGTTGAGAATTGAAGTTGTCTCGACAATTGTGGAAAGTATAAAGAAAACTCAAGAGGAAGTTTTAGAGAAAAATGACCGAAAGGAAGAACGTTTGGGAAAACGTTAGTATTCGGTACAAACAACCAAGGGTTGAAGGTATTCCAAGATAGGATTTGGGTACCTAAGACGGGAGGAGTAAGAGATATTCTGATGGAAGAAGCTCACAAGACCATGTACTCGATTCATCCCGGCAGTACAAAAATGTATAGGGATCTAAAGCCCTATTATTGGTGGCGGACGATGAAGCTCGATGTTGCTAAGTATGTGGTCGAGTGTGTAACTTGTGTTAGGGTTAAGGCACAACATCAGAAACCGTATGGGAGTTTAGAACCTTTACCCGTACCCATGGGTAAATGGGAAGACATCACCATTGATTTTGTGACTAAACTGCCTAGAACAAGGAACGGTCACGACATGATTTGGGTGGTCGTAGATCGCTTCACTAAGAGTGCGCATTTCATAGCAGCCAAAGAGAAATGGTCTATGGATAAACTTGCGAATTCTTACGTGAAGGAAATTATGAGGCTTCATGGTGTTCCGTTAACGATTGTATCCGATCGTGACAACCATTTTACCTCAAGGTTTTGGAGGAGTCTACAAGAGGAATTGGGGAGCAAGTTGTGTTATCATCCGCAAACCGATGGTCAGAGCGAACGAACGATTCAAACATTGGAGGATATGTTGAGAGCATGTACCCTAGAATTCCAAGGTAACTGGGATGAACACTACCTCTAGTAGAATTCTCCTATAATAATAGTTTCCAATCAAGCATTAAGATGACACCTTATCACGCTTTGTATGGGGAAAAGTTTCAAACGCCATCATGTTGACAGGAAGTTGGGGAAAAGCAGTTTATGGGACCTGAACTAGTCCATCAGACTGCTGAAAAGTTGAAAGTGATAAGGGAAAGGATGTTAGCTGCTCAAGATCGACAAAAGAGTTGTGCTGACAAGGAAAGACAACCGATAACCTTTGAAGTTGGAGATTCGGTTTTACTTAAAGTCTCGCTGTGGAAGGGACTTATAAGATTTGGTAAAAGGGGAAAGTTGAGTCCAAGGTTTATTGGACCATTTAAAGTTCTTCAGAAGATCGGGAATCAAGCTTACAAGCTAGAATTACCGGAAGAACTGGAGGGTATTCATAACACCTTTCATGTGTGTTATTTGAGAAAGTTCACAGGAGATGTGCCCGACATAATTCCGATTTCTGAGTTAAGGTTGGATGAAAAAAAGAGGTTGATCGAAGAACCTGAGGCAATCGTTGACCGTAAGACTAGGAAGTTGTGACGCAAGATGGTTGATATAGTGCATGTGCACTGCAAACATACGAATGGACCAAATCTCACCTGGGAAACGGAGAGTGACATGATGAGTCGCTACCCGCAGTTGTTTGGCGATATGTGATTCCGGGGACGGAATCATCCTAAGGGGGAGAGAATTGTAACACTCGTGTTTCTAGGCTAGGCATTAATATTGACATTATAGTCTAGGTTAATCTTTTTAACTCATTTTGAAGAAATGAAAAGGAATTATGTGAATATTATGTGAATTATGTGTTTTATGCTTAATTATTATGGTTTAATTAATTAAGAATAAAAATAAGCGTCAAAATTAAAGTGTGAGATAAGCCCGATATCTTTACATAAAGTTGTAGTGGTCGAAACAAGGATTTCGGGGATATAAAGAATGCCAAAATCCGAGTTATAACAAATAAGTTATGACCTGTCGAAGTTTCGCGACAAAACCGGCACGGTGCTGAATGTCGTAAAAAGTGAGTTTCTGATAAACTACTATTTAGCCTTACTGATCTAAACAAAAGTCGTAGTATTCGTTAAACCGAGAAGTTCGATAAAAAGAACGCCCAAATCTGACTTCGTATGAGGAAGTTATGATTTTTCGAAGTTTTAGCTTAGCAGTAGACAGCTAAAAACTCGAATTTTAGATCGAGTGATTTTTAGCCGACACAACCTAAACGATAATTGAAGGTCTTGTCATTAGTATCACAATGGTAAAAAGTCTGACGAAAACGGACGTCGGATGAAGAAGTTATGAATTTTTAACGGATTTGTTGTCCCGGTCTGTTAAAAATAATAAGATAAAAATTAAATTCAAAATTAGCCGACAAAGTCTAAACCAAAGTTGTAGATCGTAGTTTTACCTACGCTTGCATATAAAGAATGTCAAAAACAGAGTTCATATGCGAAAGTTATGAATTTTAGAAGATTTTGGCACAAAATTCGAGAAATTTCGCATAGATAAGCTTCACCCGGAAATGCCACGTCACCCTCACTGCATGCTTGCCACGTGTCCGAAATGGTTGAATCATCCGAGCAGCTAGCAGTCGCGTGTCACTTCCGGATTCGTCCAAAGTCTCGGCCCTCGCACATCCGATGCGTGAATAGTGACTCATTGCATCCGAAGCCTTCGCATGAGCCACGAGCCAACCACCTCGGATCCGAAGTTCGGTCCAATCAGAGCCCTCCAGCGAGGCCCTCGCATGCGCAACCCACGTGCGAGCAGGTGCTTCCTCCTTAGGATCTGCTGCCGCGTGGCTTCTCTCTTGACCGTCCGATCAGCAGCTCGCAGCCTATAAATAGGAGGGTTCGAACCCTCCCGGCTAGAATTTAGAAATTGACAATTTTGGCCCCTTTTTCACTATTTTGGCTATTTTCACATCCCCCGAAGCCCTGGTACTTATTCCAAAGCCCGGAATACTCCACGAAGTGCCTGAGAAGCCTGGATAATTTATCTTTTCGGTTTCGAAGCCCGACCTTCGCAAAGCCTGGTTTCTTAATAAAACTCCCGGTTTTATTAGAAACGATCGTTTTAAGCAACAAATTGCTGCCCGATTATCATTAAATCATGTGAGTGTGTAGTCACTTTCATCTTACACCCAGATATGAAGTATTTTCTATAAAATACATGCTATGTGTAATTATATTAAGTGTTTATTTGAGGTGACTGTTAAATAAATGTTTTACACAAGTTTTAAACTATATATGGATTTTATCTACAAAATATGTTGGGTAGAACATGGGTTGATGAAATAGTTGATGTGTGTTAAAATGGTGAGAGGCCTCGATGTTGTTGTTGTTGTTTTTGTTGTTGTTGTAGTCATCTATCGGAGTATAGATGACGACCACGGACGTTTCTAGACAGTCCAGTGGAAGACTAACAGGTTCGCAACTTGTAGGTGTTGATGAATTCAATGTTCATTGGCGTACTCCATCCCCCTCATGGTTGCCTTTAGGACATGTATGGCTGAGGAGACCCCTTAGCAGTAGTGTCCATCCCGATGATATTCCTTAGGCTAGGTCCCTTATGATAGGTGTTTAGGGACGTAAAGTGAGGACAACGGGAATGGGTAATTAGAGTTATTGTTGATTGTTAAACTTAATAAGTATATTATTAATGTGGGTTGAAAACCCTATATGCTCACCAGGCTCCCAAGCATGACCCACTCAGTTTTTATGATTATAGGTAGTGGACCCTGAGCATAGTCAGAGGACGATTAGAGATTTTTGATTATAGGCCAGTAGTTGTAAAAAACTGTTGAAAGGCTTATAATGTCTTGTTTATGCTTTTGATCTGTATCGGAACATGACATCTCGAGGTTTTGATATGAAATGAAACTATATATTTCTTAAAGAAAGGTTTTGATAAACTTTTATCATGTTTTGTTTTGGGGACCAATTCCGCAACATATTTTAAAAAGATTTCTCTGATTTTATTTTAAAAAGCGTAAATCAAATCGGTCTTTTCTGGCCGAGAAATTAGGGGATGTCACATCAGGCTCTTCGTGGTCCACACTTTCACCTTCTAGAAGCACATGTCGTGCACCTGGCGCCCACTATGCGAGGCGCAAATTGTAGATTTTGTAAATTCCATAACTTTTTTCACACGGACTCCGTTTTTGACGTTCTTTTTCCATCCGTAGCACTCGACGAGTACTACAACTTTCCTTTATGATCCATTGGCTAATTATGAATTTATTTTTAGCACTTATTTTTATATGATTTAATGATTTTGCAAAAATCATAACTCACTCGTACATACTCTGATTTTGGTGTTCCTTTTACCAAAATTCCTATCTTAAAGAGTACTACGAAATTCATTTTGGTGACTTTATCCAAAAATCAACCATTCTCTTCGTACCTTTTAAGGCCACACATTCCTTGTGCACGACTAACTTTTATATCTTTATAAAAATCATATCTAATTCATACGGAGCCGTATTTTTACGAAATTTATATTTTTGGGATCGGGATGACGTGTACTTTCTATATATATATATATATATATATATATATATATATATATATATATATATATATACACTTATTTTTACGATTTACGAATGATTCAGTTGATGTTTCCTATCTTTCTTAGTATGAAACTTATATTATATAGTCTTCAGCGCACACGACTATAAATTATCCTAATTAAGGATTACAATTACTACTTATTATATATTAATTGTCTAGCTCAAATTTGTGGGCGTTACACCAACTCCTCGTCAAAGTTCACATTGAGCCTTTCAATACGCTCCAGGTATCTATGCATTCTTTGCATATGATTGTAGAAAAATTCTCCATCCTTTAACTTGAAGGACATAAACACTTTGACGAACTCATGCTTTTCTTGACATGCTCTCTTGTGGAATGTTTCCACAAGATCCAAGCCCATCTCGTACGACCAATAGTCCTCATAGAACTTTTGCAACTCAGGTACCATGGTTGCAACCGTAATGCAAGTGGCTTTTGTTTCATCATCTTGGTGTTTTTTGTAGGCAACAATCACTTCTGGAGTAATAGTTGACTCATCAATCTAAGCAAGAACTTTGTCGAGGACATAACATTTGTCCCCGTATCGAAGAGTGTAACATCCTAAGTCCAGGTATACCTTGTAAAGCTTGATCTTTTGAGCATTTGTCCATTTTGGCCCATATTAGAGAAAAGGGTGGTAAATGAGTATGCGGGGCGTACTTGAGTGTACGCTCAGCGTACTCGAATGCATCTTTGTGACGCGGAGGCCACCTAGTACGCGGGGCGTACTAGTGGGTACGCTGGGCGTACTAGGCCCAAAATGCAACACTAAATTTTAATGAGCTCCCTATTTAAAGGACATGATGGCCTCATTCATGGCCACCATTTCCAGACATTAAACCCTCTTAACCCTAAATCTTCGTCCTTATAGCTGGAGAGTGCATTTGAGAGCTTGTGGGTGTAATCTTGTGTTCTTGAAGTAGAGAGGAAGCTTTGGAGAAGAAGGAGTGCGAGCCCCAGGAGTTGGATCTGAGCTTAGATGTGAAGAAGGCTTCACAAAAAGGTATAAAGATTCAAGCTTTCTCATTTGTTTTTTTGGTGCATTCATATGAAGTATTTTAGGGTTTTGTCCCAAAAGATGGAGACTTTATGAGATAGTGCACTCCAGAGACCTTGTTCTATCCCTTTTCAGTGTATTTTGTGGAGTAAAGTCATAAAAATATAATCTTGGACGTTAAGAGTAAGCCATGCATGTGTTATGAGTTTCATGAGGAAAGGGGATGAGAGTTTTGAGTTTTGTGACCTATTCAGCCATGCAAAGGCTTAAAGTCACGGACTTTATGGACTAAGAGATAGTAAGGAGTCCAGATCTGAATTATGAGCCAATGTCTTAACTGTTTAAGACCAAAAATGTGAGGAGAGCGAAACTGGACGTATGTTGGGCATAGTCGCAGTAAGCGCAATGTAGGGGTCGAGTATCCCCGATGCCTGCATGGCAGCCGAGTCCGCCCAGCGTAGGGAGTTGGTATGTGCAGCGTACTCCCTATCGTTGACTTTCAGTTGACTTTTAGGGTTTGGTCAACATGTGGTTTATTCAGCCTAAGGAGGGGTAAAATGGTCTTTTACCCTTATGTGAGTGTATGGAAGGGTTAGTCTATCCTTGTGAGAGCCCTTATTAAATAGGGATAATTATTTTGTGTATTTAGGCGGAGGCTAGATCGGTGATTTGAGTTTGAGATTATACGAGTTCTTACGAGTTGAGTCTTCTCACTATACCTTACCTAGAGTGGTAATTATGTGTGACCAAAGGGTCTTATATGCTTGCTTGAGATATGCATTTCTGTGTGATATGTACTGTATGTTATATTATGAGATACTTAGACCAGACCAGAGGGTCCAACGAATTATGAGACTGGAAGGTTCTCACTTAGACTGGACCAGAGGGTCTAACGAGCTGTGAGACCAGAGGGTTCTCAGTTAGACCGGACCAGAGGGTCCAACGAGCTGTGGGACTGGAGGGTCCCACTGAGACACATTGACCGGGAGGTATTACAGAGTTATAGCCTTGAGTGGCTAATTGTGTGCATGGTATTTTAGGGAACTCACTAAGCTTTATGCTTACTGTGTTATGTGATATATGTTTCAGGTACCTTCGTGGATCGCAGGAAGGCACCGACGTGATTGTACACACCTGCTCGAGATTATGTTGAGGATTCTGGGATTTGAATTTTCTTGTGGATTTATGTGGACTTGAGACACTTGTGATTTTGTGAAATGAATTATATGATTTTTTTATGAGTTTTAAAAATGAAAAATTGGCTTGAAAAATTACGTCGTTACGAGTTGGTATCAGCGCCTTGCTTTTAGGGATTCAGATGCACCTTCAGGCATGTCCGAACTCAAACTGAGGGTTTGAGAAAACTTTCAAAAGAAACATTTTTTTTCTGAAATGAGTAAGAGTTTCTAAGAGAATAATGAGAAAGAGTAATGTGTACAATTAGCAAGAGCCCGAACGGTGATTTCCGAAAATACCCTCTCTTTATGTATTATGAGATATTATGAGATATATTATGCATGCTTGAGAGTAGGCTAGGTATTTCATAATTTAGGACTAGAGTGGCCTGATTTGTGATGCCTTAGCCTAGGGGTTACTGCTACCAGTGTTTTGCTTCGAGTATGAGTAAGTAGTAGAGAGGAGCATATGAGAGGTCTACTAAGAGAGTAGTCTGTGTTTGGCGAGATATAGAGTACATGGGAACTAGGATCCTAGGAGGAAGACTTGGAATGAACACAGATGCAGTGTGGAAGGTAGTATTGGGCCCGTACTACAAGAAACACCGGATCGCTGCATAGTCCAAGTAAGAATCCTCAGGGTGCTAAGGAACAAGTAGGAGCGAGTGATCGAGTGTGTGTATTCTCGATCGAGTCTCTGATTGTTTTGTGTTATGTTTCAGAGACATCATGGTGGGTACGCGCCACACCCAAAGACCAATGGAGTTTTCGATGATGAGATTTTCCAGATGATTCATGCCGAGGTAGCCGCAGCTATCCGAGAGGCCATCCTGGAGATTTCTGGGTCTATTAAGACCACTTTGATTGAGACGTTTGATGAGCGATACACTGTTGTTACCGAGGTGGCTGTTGTTGCAGCCACCGTAGTTGTCGCTGCTGCCAGGCCACAGGGGGTGACTCGTTGCTGTACCGGGAGTTCATCAAGACGAAGCCGCTAGAGTTTGATGGGACTCAGGATCCAATTGCCGCGATGAGATGGATCTCTGACATCAAGGGGTGTTTTTACACTTGCTCATATCCGTAGCATTTGAGGGTACGGTTCACGCTGAACCAGCTTCACTTGGGGGCGAAGGACTGGTGGAAGTTTGTGACAACCAACTTCACATCTGCAGAGCTCATTACAATAACATGGAGAGGTTTACTACGATGTTTCGAGATGAGTATGTTTCACCAGTAGAGAGGGAACAGTTGGCCCAGGAGTTTATGTCCCACAAGCAGAGGACAGAGTCAGTGTAGTGATTTCGAGGATGTTTGATGAGAGGGCGATTTTTTTCCCTGAGCATGTGTCTACCGAGCAGGCACGTATGAGCCGGTATTTGAGCATTTTGGGGAGTGATATTTGATAGTTCGTGGCGAACTCAACGTATCGGTCATTTGCTAAGCTTCAGGCAAATGCCCGAAAGAGGGAGATTGAGCTGGAGACTCAGGCCAGGGAGGAGGCGGAGTCTCAAGGGAGGGATCGGTGACTGGCACAGTCTCAGCCGGCAGCCAAGCGGGCTAAGCCTGCTGATTCGAGATCTGGAGGCCAGAAGGGCCGCACTTGTGGGAAGTGCGACAAGAGTCATGAGGGAGTATGTCGAGCGGGCGTTTGCTACAAGTGTAGCAAAGAGGGGCATATTGCGAGGAATTTCCCCAAGGGGTTTGCAGTCTGTTTTAACTGCAACCAGATAGGCCATCGGAAGGCCGAGTGTCCACAACTGCTATAGTGATCAGCACAGCGATTTGCCCCTGCTGCTGCACGAGCTACAGAGAGCCGCCAGTGAAGGACGAGGTAACGAGGGTTCGTGGGAGAGCCTTTCAACTGACAACGGAGGAGGTTCGTGCATCACCAGATGTCATGGACGGTATGTATTCATTATTTTATTTTGTCTCGAGTTATTTTGTGCTTACATTGTTATATGCTTAGGTACTTTTCTTGTGAGTTTTGTACATGCTTTGGTGTTATTTGAATCGCGTGCGAGTCAGTCCTTCATATCGTTAGCTTTTAGCCGTCACATCAGTATCCAACGAGAGGTGTTGAATCGACCTATGAGAGTTTCCATATTCGTTGAGCATGCGGTGTTTGCGACTGATGTGATTCGAGGATGTGTGCTCGAGATTTTTGGTGTTGAGTTCCCGATAGATTTGGTCCCGATCACGAGGGGTGATGTCTATGTCATTGTGGGCATGGACTGGTTGAGTCGATTCAGAGCTGTGATTGACTGCGAGCATCAGATGGTGACCAAAAGAGACCCTAGCGGGGGAGTGCTTATAGTGTATGGCGAGGGTACCCGATCCGGGTCAGCATTCTGCCCAGCTTCCAGAGCCAGACAGAGTCTACAATAGGGTTGCAAGGGTTTTGTAGCATATGTGTCGAATACACAAGTTGCTGCTGAGAGACCGAGTTCTATCGCAGAGGTCCCGATGGTGAGTGAGTTCCCGGATGTTTTTCCCGAGGAGTTATCGGGTGTGCCTCCCGAGAGGCAGGTGGAGTTTTGGATTGATTTGGTTTCGGGAGCAGCACCTATCGCCAAGGCACCTTATCGCCTTGTACCGCCTGAAATGCAGGAGTTATCCTCACAGCTCCAGGAGTTGTTGGGGAAAGGCTTTATCTGACCGAGTTGCTCGCCATGGGGAGCGCCGATCCTTTTTTTCAAAAAAAAGGATGGTTCACACCGGATGTGCATTGATTACTGGGAGTTGAACAAGCTGACGGTCAAGAACCGTTATCGACTTTCGAGGATCGACGATCTATTCGATCAGTTGCAGGGTGCATCTTGGTTCTCCAAGATCGATTTGAGGTCTGGATATCATCAGATGAGAGTCCGTGAAGAGGATATTCAGAAGACGGCCTTTAGGACTCATTATGGGCATTACGAGTTCGTGGTGATGCCTTTTGGACTCACCAACGCACCGTCGGCGTTCATGGATCTAATGAACCGGGTGTGCAGGCCTGTGCTGCCGGATAGATCAGTGATCGTGTTCATCGATGATATTTTGGTGTATTCGAGATCCAGAGAGCAGCATGAGGAGCATTTGAGAGAGATTCTTGCAGTATTGAGATTGTAGAGGCTTTATGCCAAATTCTCCAAGTGTGATTTATGGTTATGAGAGGTCCAATTTCTAGGGCATCTCGTTAATCAGAATTGGATATTGGTCGACAGACCAAGATTGAGGCAGTCATGCGATGGGAGGTGCCGAGATCCCCTTCCGAGATCAGGAGTTTTTTGGGATTGACCGGCTATTACCGGAGATTTATCAGAGATTTCTCCAAGATTGTCGTTCCTCTCACCAGATTGACCCGGAAGGGTGTCACTTTTTCTTGGGGTCCCGAGCAGTAGACCTCATTTGAGACTCTTCGCCTGAGGTTGTGCAGAGCCCCGATGTTAGCTCTTCCCGAGGGAATGGAGGACTTTGTGGTTTACTGTGATGCATCTATATCCGGGTTGGGTTCGGTGCTAATGCAGAGAGGGCACGTGATAGCTTACACCTCGAGGAAGTTGAAGCCTCATGAGACGAGATATCCCACCCACGATCTAGAGCTGGGGGCGGTTGTGTTCGCCCTCAAGATCTGGCGCCACTACTTGTATGGGGTTTGGTGTACCATATACATGGACAACAAGAGCCTGAAGTATCTCATGGATCAACCCAACTTAAATATGCAACAGAGGAGATGGTTGGATGTAGTGAAGGAATATGACTATGAGAACCTGTATCATCCTGGCAAGGCTAACGTGGTGGCCGACGCCCTAAGCCGTAGAGCGACGAGTGCCCCGATTCGAGATATATGTATGAGGATGACGGTGAAGAATCCAGTCTTGGATACCATTCGAGAGGCCCAGACGGAGGCCGTGAAACCCGAGAACCGCAAAAGAGAGCATGTGATTGCACTGGTTTCCGAGTTTGTGACGGACAGTCAGGGGCTTATGACTTTCCGAGGGCGGATTTGGGTGCCCTCTACGAGTGGAGCTCGCCGTATACTGATGAAGGAGGCGCATAGATCGAGATTCTCGATCCATCCTAAGGCTACTAAGATGTATTTGGACCTAAAGAGAGATTACTGGTGGCCCTGTATGAAGTGGGACGTTGCTTGGATAGTTGAGCGGTGCTTGACCTGCCGTCGGGTCAAGGCGGAGAACCAGTGCCCACATGGTCCATTACACCCTCTGGAGATTCCCCAGTGGAAGTGGGAATAGATCTCTATGGACTTTATAACCAAATTTCTTAGGAATGCACGTGGAGTTGATGCGATTTGGGTGATTGTGGATTGACTGACGAAGAGTGCTCACTTCCTTGCTATTAGTGAGAGCTCTTCTGCAGAGCGATTGGCCGAGATTTATGTGAGAGAGGTGATATCTCGGCATGGGGTGCTGATCTCGATAGTGTCAGATCGAGACATACGCTTTACTTACATAGTTTGGAAGAAATTTCACGAGGAGTTGGGCACGCACCTGCATTTTTGTAGTGCGTACCACTCGCAGACGGACGGGCAGAACGAGCGGACGATTCAGACGCTTGAGGACACGCTGCGAGCCTGTGTCATGGACTTTGAAGGAAGTTGGGACACATACTTACCCATGGCTAAGTTTTCCTACAACAATAGCCACCATTTGAGTATTGGTATGCCTCATTTCGAGCTTTTATAAGGGAGGAGGTGTCAGACTCCTATTTGTTGTTGGGAGGTTGGGTAGAGAGTGATGGGTGGCACTGAGATACTGCTAAAGACGAATGAGCAGATTCATTATGTTAAACAGAGATTGCTGATGGCCCAGAGTTGCCAGAAAAGTTATGCGGACAGGCGACGATCCGAGCTAGAATTTCAGTTCGGAGATTTCGTCCTCCTGAAGGTATCCCCATGGAAGGGGGTGATATGATTCAGGAAGCGGGGCAAGCTGGGGCCCTGACACATTAGTACTTTTAGAGTGACCGCCAAGGTAGGCAGAGTAGCCTATCAGTTGGAGTTACCTATAGAGTTGATTCAGATTCATAACACCTTCCACGTGTCCCAGTTGAGGAAGTGTGTAGCCGACGAGAGACCGATTGCGATTTTGAATCAGAAGTTGAAGGTTCTGAGGAACAAGGAAGTGCCCCTGGTTTAGGTCTAGTGGCAGCATCGGAAGGGGTCCGAGTCGACTTGGGAGCCAGACTCAGAGATGCGGGAGCAGCATCCAGAGTTATTTGCGTAGCATGACTTCAAGGGTGAAGTCTGATTCTTGCGGGGGAGAATTGTAAGATCCCAAGTCCAGGTATACCTTGTAAAGCTTGATCTTTTGAGCATTTGTCCATTTTGGCCCTTATTAGAGAAAAGGGTGGTAAACGAGTACGTGGGGCGTACTTGAGTGTACACTCAGCATACTCGAATGCGTGTTTGTGACGTGGAGGTCCCCTAGTACGCGGGGCGTACCAGTGGGTACGCTGGGCGTACTTGGCCCAGAATGAAATCCTAAATTTTAATGAGCTCCCTATTTAAAGGACATGATGGCCTCATTCTTGGCCACCATTTCCAGACACCAAACCCTCCTAACCCTAAATCTTCGTCCTTATGGATGGAGAGTGCATTTGAGAGCTTGTGGGTGTAATCTTGTGTTCTCGAAGTAGAGAGGAAGCTTTGGAGAAGAAGGAGTGAGAGCCCCATGAGTTGGATCTGAGCTTAGCTGTGAAGAAGGCTTCAAAAAAAGGTATAAAGCTTCAAGCTTTCTCATTTGTTTGTTTGGTGCATTCATATGAAGTATTTTAGGGTTTTGTCCCAAAAGATAGAGACTTTATGAGATAATGCACTCTAGAGTCCTTG
Organism: Lactuca serriola; assembly: GCF_051521515.1. Lineage (NCBI taxonomy): Eukaryota > Viridiplantae > Streptophyta > Magnoliopsida > Asterales > Asteraceae > Lactuca > Lactuca serriola. The sequence continues at coordinate 188,707,543 of NC_136413.1, forward strand.
ATCTATCCTTTTATTTTGTGGAGTAAATTCATAAAAATCTAATCTTGGACGTTAGGAGTAAACCATGCATGAGTTATGAGTTTCATGAGGAAACGGGATTGGATTTTTGAGTGTTTTTGACCTATTCAACCCTGCAAAGGCTTAAAGTCATCGACTTTATGGACTAAGAGACAGTAGGGAGTCCAAATCTGAATTATGAGCCAATGTCTTAACTGTTTAAGACCAAAAATGTGAGGAGAGTGAAACTGGGATGCACGCTGGGCATAGTCCTAGTATGCGCAACGTAGGGGTTGAGTATCCCCGATGCTTGCATGGCAGCCGAGTTCGCCCAGCGTAGGGAGTTGGTACGCGCATCGTACTCCCTTCCATTGACTTTCAGTTTACTTTTAGGGTTTGGTTAACATGTGGTTTATTCAGCCCAAGGAGGGGTAAAATGGTCTTTTACCCTTTTGTGAGTGTATGGAAGGGTTAGTCTAGCCTTGTGAGAGCCGTTGTTAATTAGGGATAATTATTATGTGTATTTAGGCGGAGGCTAGACCGGTGATTTGAGTTCGAGATTATCCGAGTTCTTACGATGCGAGTCTTCTCACTATACCTTACCTAGAGTGGTAATTATGTGTGACCAGAGGGTCTTATGTGCTTGCGTGAGATATGTATTTCTGTGTGATATGTACTGTATGTTATATTATGAGATACTTAGACCGGACCGGAGGGTCCAACGAATTATGAGACCGGAGGGTCGTCACTTAGACCGGATCAGAGGGTCCAACGAGCTGTGAGACCGGAGGGTTCTCACTTAGACCGGACCAAAGGGTCCAACGAGTTGTGGGACTGGAGGGTCGCACTGAGACACATTGACTGAGAGGTCTTACAGAGCTATAGCCTCGAGTGGCTAATTATGTGCGTGGTATTTTGGGGAGCTCACTAAGCTTTATGCTTACCGTGTTATGTGATATGTGTTTCAGGTACCTCTGAGGATCGCAGGAAGGCACCGGCATGATTGTACACACCTGTTCGAGATTATGTTGAGGATTCTGGGATTTGACTTTGCTTGTGGATTTATGTTGACTTGAGACACTCGTGATTTTGTGAAATGAATTATATGAGTTTTTATGAGTTTTAAAAATGAAAAATTGGTTTGAAAAATTACGTCGTTAGAAAGAGTCATCTTGAGATTACGCATCCAATCCATGATGTTTGGACCAGATAGCTTCTCTTTAGAGAGGATTGATAGTAGAGTGGAGTTATTGTTGGTGGGAGATTGAGTAATGGAAGCATCTCCTGGAGTAGAAATCTTTGTTGGATTAGATGTCGAAGCCCATAACTATAATTGGTATGTACTTGAATTGATAGTAGCATAATCCTTTTTGGTTGCCTTCATACTAGTAACTTGACAGGATGACTTTTGGAGGGAGAGGTTGAATTTGTTATTTGGAATAATAAATTAGTGTATAAAATGCTATATTAATGTATTATGGAAATATATATTAATTAGAAATCATGTTATTTAATTAATATTTAATCAGAAAATAACTTGGAATTAATTTTAGGATTAAAGAAATTAATTAAAAGTATAGGGGCTGTTTTGCAATTATTTAATAGTTATGGTTTTGGGCTCTTGGACCACCCTAAAGAGGGTTGGAGAAAAACTATAGGGATGCCCTATAGGTTTTCATCCAAGGCCTTGAGAATGGGAGTCCATGGGCTGCTTAGGCCTTAAGCTGGAAATTAGGGTTTCCTCCAGCAAACCCTAGCTTTGGCTCTAAGCAACCAACAACTATATAAGGAGCCCCATGTAACGCCCAGTTCCTAAGAGTACTTAATTGTGAGTCCCCGGGAATTAATAGGAAGGTCATTTTGGTCCTTTTGTGGGAAAAGTGGAAAAGAAGGCCAAATATGAAAATTTGGGACACGCTGAGTACGCCCAGTGTAATGGGGTAAGTGACGCGGGTGCAAGGCTGAGTACGCCCAACGTACTAGAGGTACGCCCAACATACTCTCAGAGTTCTAAAACCCTAAAATTAGGGTCATTCACTATATAAGGAACATGTTGGTTCATACCCTAGCCTCCATAAGCTCTCCCTTAACCTCAGAAACCCTAAGATAGCCGTCCCACCTCCTTGATTGGGTGTGTTTGGTCTTGAAAAGCTTGGATTAGCAAAGGAGAGCATAAAGGAAGAAAGGAGAAGTTGTCAAAGGAGAGGAACGGCTGGAGCTTATAGATCTGGGAAGACATCATCCTTTGGAGCCTATTTGAGGTATAAAGCTTCTTGCTTGACATTCATTTTGTGTAGATCTATGTGTTGTGAAGCTTTGACACCATTCTTGTCCCAAAAGTCCTCATCTTGTTGCATGTTTCGATTTGGTCAAGATTATCTGTCCTTTCAGACCTTAGGAGAGGTCTGGAGTGAGAAAAATGAGGTCCCAAGGGCTGTAGTTGTTCCATGTGTGAGATATGTGGGTCTTAATGGATTAAGACCTTGGATTAAGGTCTTTATGGACGTCCCAAGTGATAAAGTTTGAGACTTTATGAATCTTAGGCATGTTTGGCCTAGGGATCTGAAGTTTGGGCTTAAGAGCTTAAGCCATTAAGAAGTTATAGGGACTTAATGAGTAGCGAAGTTACTCCCCGCATAACATGTGAGTACGCCCCGCGTAGCGAGTCAGTGTCCCGATCCCCTGTTGCGAATTGGCGTGTTTGCCCAGCGTACCAAGGAGGGTACGCCCAGCGTACTTCCTCTGTTGGGTTTTCATTTTGGGACTTAGGGTTTGGGCTGTTATTTGGGCTGCTGGATTTTGGGCCGTGACTGGACATTATGGATAGAGTATTGTGGGCCCATTGGTTGTTATGGATCATGAGTTTAGGTCCATTTGGTGAGGTGAGCCCAATTTAGTAAATTGGGCTAATAGTGGGCTTTGTTTTGAACTTCTGGACTTTGGGCCATTGGTGGGCTTGGGAGCTTACCTAGTGTTGGGCCGGATTGAGTTAAGGGTAACATGGTCAATTTACCCTTGGAAGGGTATCGTGCTTAGCCTAATGATTATTTGTGTTATGTTGGTATCCTCACTATATCAACAGGGTCTAAGGCACCAAGGCCGGCCCTTTATCGGATTGAGATCCGGGTATTTGTTGTTATGTTATTGCTTTGATATGTTTGCATCCTGGTAGGTAGGATGGTATATGTTAGAGACCTTGTTAAGGTCGGTATCCTGTTATGTAGAGTGGTGCTATGCTAGTGACCGGTTAGGTCGGTATCCTGGTTAGGATGATGATATGTTATGTAATGTGCTAGATCGGCTTGTTGACTGTGAATTGTTATATGATTGTATGTTTAGTTGCACATGGTTGTTTGGCCTGGAGTTGGGTTGAGGCGGGTCCTGCTTTGTGCTGTAGGCCAAGATACCCAGGGCGGACCGGTTGTCCCGAAGGCCCAACGAGCGGTCCGGATAGGCTGTAGGCCCTAAGAGGGCGGACCAGACGTGCCGAGGCTCGGAGAGTGGACCAGGCCGACTGAAGGCCCGGTGCGGGCGAACCAATCACACTATAAACTCGATGTATATGGCTAGACTTGGAGGGTGGACCAGGTGGACTGTTGGCCGGTGCGGCGGGCCAGTCACACAGTAGACCCGAAATGCATGGCTGCTCTGTGATCGGATATGATATGGCATGTTATGCGTGTATGGTATAGGTGGTTGGTATTTTGGGGATATCTCACTAAGCTTTCGAGCTTACAGTTGTGGTTTAATGTTTTTTTAGGTTCTTCAGGAGACCGTGGCAAGGGAAGGCGTGATCGTACCGCTCCTCATGTTTATGTTGTGATGTGATTCTGGGAATACTCTAAATAAATTGTATTGAAAACCTTTTTATAATAATTTAATGAAATCGGGTTGTTTTTGAAAAGTTTAAATTGGTTGGAATTTGTCGGTCGTTACAAGTTGGTATCAGAGCCTTGGTTTGAGTGAATTGGAGGAACACTCGTGTGACTCCAGTCTCAAATCAAGGAGGGTTTTCAAAAGACAATTTAAAAGGGTTTTCAAAATGAGTAAAGGAGGACGCGGAGGTACGATCAGCCTGAGCCGGTAAGTAACCCCAAAATACCATACATCATATTTGTTTTTGAGCTTTGATAGAACAACATGCTAGTGCTAGGCTAGGGATCTTCAGGATTTCATGATAATGTTGCCTGATTTATGATGCCTGTTAGCCTAGGGTTTCCTTGTGGGAGATTTCCAGTGTTCCTCTAGTAGTGAGGGTTGAGCGTTTGTTATGTATGTTCTCATTAGGGTGTTGTGGTAGTACTTCATACAAATATGGGTAGGTGTGGAAGGTAGTATGGGCCCGTACTACTAAAAGCATAGGACCCATACGCGTATCAGGGAAACCATGACCTCTAGGGTTGGATTGAGAGTTGGTTCCCGGGATAGTGGGAAGAATCTGAGATTTTGTGGTGTTTTTCAGTATGGAGATTCCGAGGCATGCTGGGAGTGGATCCAGGTCAGGATCGGGAGCAGGAGAGGGAGTTCCGGGTGGGTTAGTATCGCCCGAGGTTATTGGTCAGATGAGCTGTGCGAGTTGGATGCGAGGATTCGTGAGATCCTACGTGATGAGATTGCTGCGTTGTTTCGGGCTGAGTTGCCAGAACTGTTTGGGTCGATCAAGACCGCCATGGTTGAGTATTTTGATAAGCGTTATGCCGCTCTCACAGAGACGGCTGCCGCGGCGGCTACAGCGGCTGTACCAGCGGAAGGGGGAGGAGCTGGTCGGGATTTTCAGTATCGGGACTTTGATAATACGAAGCCTCCCACCTTTGATGGAGTTCAGGACCTGATTGTTGGTATGAGATGGTTATCGAACGTGGAGGGGTGTTTCTTCACGTGTTTGGCTCGGGGCGAATGATTGGTGGAGATTGACCACGGGGTCATATTCGGATGCGTAGAGGGCTACGGTTTCATGGGATCAGTTCAGAGAGATGTTCAACACTCGTTATGTTCCGTGGGTTGAGAGAGAGAGACTGGCTCAGGAGTTCCTGGAGCTAAAGCAGGGTTCGGAGTCGGTGACTGAGATCACCAGGATGTTCACTGAGAGGGCGATGTTTTGCCCTGAGTTCGCTTCAGAGCAGGGCCAAATGTCTCGATATCTGAGTATGCTCAAGAGAGATATCAGATAGTTTGTGTGTACGCAGAGGTGCGAGACTTTGTTGGAGTTGTAGGAGGCCGCCAGGCGGCGTGAGTTGGAGATTGAGTTGCAGTTGCGTGAGCTGAGGCAGGCTCCGGTGCAGTCGCAGCCGGTGCCGAAACGGTCCAAGACCGTTGATTCTAGGGTGGGAGATCAGAGCAGCCACGCTTGTGGGAAGTGTGGTAAGGGTCACACCGGAGTTTGTAGGTCCGGTGGTGCATGCCGCAAGTGCGGAAGGGAGGGGCACTATGCGAGGGATTGTCGGCAGTCAGCGCCGGTTCGGGATTTGAGGATTTGTTATCATTGTCATCAGGTTGGACATTTGAGGGCCAACTGTCCACAGCTTGCTGCAGGACCGGTGCAGGCTCCAGCACCGGCCACTTTGAGGATCACGGGTGGAGGTCAGGGTGGAGCGGAGCCCCCAAGGGCTCAGGGTCGTGCTTTTCAGCTTACAGCGGGGGAGGTTAGAGCAGTGCCGGATGCAGCTGCGGGTATGTTTCTTTCTTGATGTCTTGTTATCTTGTGATTATTGTGGAGTAGTATTTATCTGCTAGTCTCATTATGTGGTTTCCGGTGTGGTATTTGTTGTTCTTTGAGGGTTATGGTTTGGTTATGGATTGGTGTTGGGAATTTCGTTGGTTATCATTCATGAGAGTTATTAGTGGAAATCTGGCGTTGGTCTGAATGCCGGGTAGCATCTGCAGTCTGAGAAATGGTTAGCTGAAGATTGAGTTTCTTTCGAGCACGGGATGATCAGTGTTGAAAAGTGATTTGGTGAAGGTTGCTAGTGCTAGCGGGACGCAGTTCGCGTGTAAGTGTTTGTGTTGTGTAGGGTGTTGAGGGAGGTCAGTGATGGCGACCGGTGGTTGTTAGTCAGTACTATAAGTGGGGGAGAATTGGAAAATTCTTCGGAAGATCGATGAGCATTGGAGGTTGTTTAGCTGCTTGGGATTCAACAGTGTTCTGTCAGCCAAGAGGGTAGGCTGGTATGAGTAAGTGGAAGGCATGCGGGGCGGGATACAGACCTAGGGCATTTGATTGTGGAGGGCCTGGGATCAGGCCGGGATTGAGTATGTATGATGGCGATAGAGTTCGGAACCCCTAGAGGGCTAGAACAGTGTGTATGGGAGGGTTTCCCGAAGAGATAACTCGGAATGATGGATGCTAGTTGAGCGGACCGGATAGACTGAAGGCCGGTAGGCGTACCAGTCAGGCCGAAGGCTCGGAGAACGGTCCAACTAGGCTGAAGGCCCTGGAGGGCGGTCCAGATTGGCTGAAGGTTCTGAGAGTGGTCCAGATTGGCTGAAGGCCTGGTAAGGCGGTCCAGTCATGCTGAAGACTCTGCAGGTATTGTTAGATCGGTTCGAGGAAATGGATTGAGTATGTCGCGATATGTTAGCATTGGAAGGTCTGGCCCCGAGTAGTGATCTCGATTAGTGGAGAGGGTGCATGGACTCGAGAGTCCTTGCGAGCAGATTCAGAGCATGTGTGTTGCATGGATAGCGGTTATGCTATAAGGGAGTGGTGTAGCATCGGGCGAGCACCGTGGCACTTGTCGCAGTGACAAGGCGGCCAAGTGGATTCCCTTGGTAGGGAAAGAGAGAGGAATGTAGTTCCGAGAGGGAGTGTAAGTTCACGGAAGTGAAAGCAACAACGCATAGTTGTGATTGGAGTGATCCAATTAGGGTCTTTGAGCAACATGATTGCGGCAGTGGTATGGAAACACATCCGGATGGGATGTCTGCTGAGGTTGCGGAAGGATTTCTGCGAGGGTAGAGCCAAGAGGCTCGGAAAGGATGCTGGGAGGGAGTCTTAGATTTCTAGTTTGATTCTGATCAAGGAATTGTGTAAGTAGTGGTGATTCATCCTGGGGGATGTTTGGAGGTGTCGTCAGTGTGGCGGGTTTTCCCATTCCGAGGGTACTAGAGCTAGTTCAGCATGTGCATGTGATTGCTAGAGGAGAACTCATGGGAGTTGCTCTGAGGCTGAAGAATGTGTTATTCTGTCAGCATGGAGTGGATAGAGTTGGACTCGGATCGGGGACCCAGTGGTTCAGGGCTATATCTAGCTCGTAAGAGTCAAGTGATTGTTGTGATCAGGATCGAGAAAAGTGCCATGGAGTGGTACTTGGTTGATAAGTGTAGAGTCTGATAAGTGTGGTTATCAAAAGGTGAAGCCGGTGGCCGGCTTGAGGCGGTGGTCAGAACACCGCGAGAAAAGGGAAAGTTGAGCTTCGGACTTCGAAGGGGGTGTCTTAAGGAACCTTGATTGGTTAATGCCAGGTGGTGCGTTGCGGGAGAAGTTCCGGAGTAGATTTGCCGCAGGCTTCGAGGGCGAAGCCTAATTTAAGTGGGAGAGAATTGTAATGCCCCGTTCCTAAGAGTACATAATTGCGAGTCCCCGAGAATTAAGAGGAAGGGCATTTTGGTCCTTTTTTGGGAAAAGTGGAAAAGAAGGCCAAATATGAAAATTTGGGACACGCCGAGTACGCACAGCGTAAGCTGGGATTACACCCAGCGTAATGAGGTAAGTGACGCAGGTGCAAGGCTGAGTACGCCCAGCGTACTAGAGGTACGCCCAGCATACTCTTAGAGTTCTAAAACCCTAAAATTAGGGTCAGCCACTATATAAGGAACATGTTGGTTCATACCCTAGCCTCCATAAGCTCTCCCTTAACCTCAGAAACCCTAAGATAGCCGTCCCACCTCCTTGATTGGGTGTGTTTGGTCTTAAAAAGCTTGGATTAGCAAAGGAGAGCATAAAGGAAGAAAGGAGAAGTTGTCAAAGAAGGAGAGGAACGGCTGGAGCTTATAGATCTGGGAAGACATCATCCTTTGGAGCCTATTTGACGTATAAAGCTTCTTGCTTGACATTCATTTTGTGTAGATCTATGTGTTGTGAAGCTTTGACACCATTCTTGTCCCAAAAGTCCTCATCTTGTTGCATGTTTCGAGTTGGTCAAGATTATCTGTCCTTTCAGACCTTAGGAGAGGTCTGGAGTGAGAAAAATGAGGTCCCAAGGGCTGTGGTTGTTCCATGTGTGAGATATGTGGGTCTTAATGGATTAAGACCTTGGATTAAGGTCTTTATGGATGTCCCAAGTGATAATGTTTTAGACTTTATGAATCTTAGGCATGTTTGGCCTAGGGATTTGAAGTTTGGGCTTAAGAGCTTAAGCCATCAAGAAGTTATAGGGACTTAATGAGTAGCGAAGTTACGCCCCGTGTAACATGTGAGTACGCCCCGCGTAGCGAGTCAGTGTCCCGTTCCCCTGTTGCGAATCGACGTGTACGCCCAGCGTACCAAGGAGGGTACGCCCAGTGTACTCCCTCTGTTGGGTTTTCATTTTGGGCCTTAGGGTTTGGGTTGTTATTTGGGCTGCTGGATTTTGGGCCGTGACTGGACATTATGGATATAGTATTTTGGGCCCATTGGTTGTTATGGATCATGAGTTTAGGTCCATTTGGTGAGGTGAGCCCAATTTAGTAAATTGGGCCAATAGTGGGCTTTGTTTTGGACTTCTGGACTTTGGGCCATTGGTGGGCTTGGGAGCTTACCTAGTGTTGGGCCGGATTGAGTTAAGGGTAAAATGGTCAATTTACCCTTGGAAGGGTATTGTGCTTAGCCTAATGATTATTTGTGCTATGTTGGCTAGTTCGGGATTTTCGGTGAGTCGGTGATTCGAGAATCTGCTTCTTCAGTTCAGAGTTTCGGCAGTGCGAGGTGAGTTATCCTCACTATATCAACAGGGTCTAAGGCACCAAGGCCGGCCCATTATCGGATTGAGATCCGGGTATTTGTTGTTATGTTATTGCTTTGATATGTTTGCATCCAGGTAGCTAGGATGGTATATGTTAGAGACCTGGTTAAGGTCGGTATCCTGTTATGTAGAGTGGTGCTATGCTAGTGACCGGTTAGGTCGGTATCCTGGTTAGGATGATGATATGCTATGTGATGTGCTAGATCGGCTTGTTGACTGTGAATTGTTATATGATTGTATGTTTATGTGTACATGGTTGTTTGGACTGGAGTTGGGTTGAGGCGGGTCCAGCTTTGTGCTGTAGGCCAAGATACCCAGGGCGGACCGGTTGTCCCGAAGGCCCAATGAGCGCTCCGGATAGGCTGTAGGCCTTAAGAGGGCGGACTAGACGTGTCGAGGCTCGGAGAGTGGACCAGGCCGAATGAAGGCCCGGTGCGGGCGGACCAGTCATACTGTAGACTCAGAGAGTGGACCAGGTCGATTGAAGGCCCAGTGCGGGCGGACCAATCACACTGTAGACTCGATGTATATGGCTAGACTCGGAGGGTGGACCAGGTGGACTGTTGGCCGGTGCGGCGGGCCAGTCACACAATAGACCCGAAATGCATGGCTGTTCTGTGATCGGATATGATATGGCATGTTATGCGTGTATGGTATAGGTGGTTGGTATTTTGGGGATATCTCACTAAGCTTTCGGGCTTATAGTTGTGGTTTAATGTTTTTTTTCAGGTTCTTCAGGAGACCGTGGCAAGGCGAAGGCTTGATCGTACCGCTCCTCATGTTTATGTTGTGATGTGATTCTGGGAATACTCTAAATAAATTGTATTGAAAACCTTTTTGTAATAATTTAATGAAATCGAGTTGTTTTTGAAAAGTTTAAATTGGTTGGAATTTTTCGGTCGTTACACCCCAACCCCTTGAGATTTTGTCCACATGCTTCAAAACCCTAGAAGATCCAAATTCTAGTACTTCCTCCTTCTTTCTCCTCTCATCCTATTGCATAGTGTGTTTGTGAGCCATTAAAGGTGTTACACTTGTGACATTTGCTCTCAAGTCTAAGATCTTCAAGGATTCCATTGTTAGTAATACATAACAATAAAGGTATGTATCTATACCCTAGTTTTATGTTAATTTCGAAAATTATACATGCCTCCTGTGGTTTCTAGTTTTGTGTTTAATGCTTGTATGTCTAATAGAGAAAACATAGATCCAGTAATTAGGGTTGCATGTTCACATAGGATTCTTTGCTATGCTCAAAACCCATCAGTGGTATCAGAGCTATTGGTTTTTTTCCATTAGATTTGATGTAATTGATTGAACTTGACAAAATTAGGGTTTATGACAATTAAACCATAGGCCTTGGATTTTTCGCAAATTAGGGCTTCATAACCTTGTTTTTCAAAAATTGCTAAGGGTTTTAAACCCTTTCCTTTGGCCTCCATATTTTCGAGATCTAGGGTTTCCTAACCCAAGGGTTTTTGAAAATTAGGCAACATTGAAAGCCCTGCCTTCCACCCCAAGTCATGGATTTCGAAATTAGGGTTTTTGGGTGGGTTGTTATTTTTGGTAATTATCTTGTTAATTGTTTAATTAGATAATTATACATTTTGGTATATCCCTCCCAAATTTTAGAAATCTAGGGGATAAGGGATTAGGTTAAATTAATTTGTTTAATTTAAAGGATAATCCTTATTTGATTTAATAAATTAATTAACAGGTTTAATTAATAGATAATTATTAAATCAAAGCTTTTAAATTTTAAATTTAAATTATTTTTTTTAATTTTCGAAAATTTAATAGATTAAAAAACCCTAGTATTTTAAAATGTTTAAAATACACCCTTATACTATATGTAATGTTAAAAGTTTAAATATTTACTATACGTATAAGACAAGTCAGTCGAACCGCTAGTACGCCTCATTCACTAAGTTGATCTATAAGGAGAGTTTTAGGAAGCGGCCTATAAAATGACCGCCATTGGGTATCGATTCTTACCCACTGCTCCCTTGATTGGTGGATGGTCGTTTGCGGCACGGGTTTGATAGGACTCATTAATAAATATAATGGAATAAATAAAGTAACTAAATGTTTTTACTAAATTCCCAATCTTAGTTACTTTAGGAAAACGTGAATTTGATTCTAACCCATGAAATTTCATGGTGTGAATTATGAGAATTGATTTGGCATGCGGAATTAAAGAACATAGAAAGAACACACAAAGAACACGATAATTTGGATGTTTAAGAGATGTATTCGATCATGAAAGGTGTTACAAAAAAGTGTAAGCTAGATCTAGACAGATAAATAGCTCACACTAACACGGTCAATGTTACATCTCTCAAGCACACCTCTACAAGGGGTATGAACCCACCTTATATAGAGGTGTTTATATGTTTCTTTCTCTCTTTCTCTTTCTCTCTCTCTCTCTCTCTCTCTCTATATATATATATATATATATATGTTATGTCACAAGGCTAGTCTACCACACGTAAGTGGGTCTACAAGAGTCAATCCACAAAAAAGTCATACATGAATAACTTTGCATCCCTACATTCTCCGCCTCAAAGTTAGGAATGGATAACCCGCTTCAAGTCTTCCAAAATCGAGCAACTCCACGAACCAAGCCTCAAACGTGACACATGTAGAGATGAACTTCAAATCTTCAAATCTTCAATGATTTTGCCAATCTGGGTTCTAGAGTGATACCATACAAACTGAACACCCAAAGGTAATTAGGAGTATCCAAATCTCCAAAAAAAATTACCCAAGCTTGAGCATAAAAGCACACCCCAAAAATTTTCAATAAATATAAACCCATTATGAACCGGGAAAACCCAAATCACATCCGAATCTCCAATCGAATCATTTCATAAACTTCAAATTCTCGAGGTCACTTCGGTCTTCAAGTCCACGTAATATGAAAAATTCAACTTTCGAATCCCCATATTTAATTCTTTCCCCCTTTTTATAATAGAAAAATGATTATAAAACCAAAAGGGAATGAGAAATCGCTTAATTCAGAATTTTTCTATCAAAATCTCCAGCTTAACACATTGCATAAACATTTTGATTAAATTAGAAGAATCCAAAAAATCTTCAGTTTTCGAATTCGTTCACGGACCACCTTTGACAAAATTTCACAAATTTGGGTAGAAATTGTCAATTTCGTTATTCTGCAGTGACCTGGTGCGCCCAAAACAGCCTAAAATGCGAAACTCTACCCCATTTGTAGAACTGGGCATAAAGTATTAATTTGCATTAATGACAGGGGCCTGTTTCGAAAAATAATCCCATTCTTCTCATAATTTTCAGCCCAATGTCGAAGTTGGGTAAATTCTGCTAATATGTCGAAACATCAGGGATTCGTAACGAAATGTCTGCATTTAACACAAACTTTTATCCCCATTTTCGAATGTGGACCTTTTCTGTAATTTCTTTGAAAGTTAAAGGATTCGAATCGACATGTTTCGTTTCTTCTTCATCTCACTTTGAAACCAGATACGATCCGTAACTATGTCGATACCCAATCGATCCTCACAACTAAGCTTTTGAAACCAATCCTTTTTCAATCAATCCATGTATTTCGAAACAACAAACCATGAACCTATTTCGAAATCTCAATGCTCAGCCTTTGAAATCCAACATGCTACCATCGACATCAAGACTTTGAGACTCCAAAATCAAATTCCCAAGCATACAGCCTTCACCTTTAGTTTGTTCGATTCTTGACTCCAATAACCCATTCACTAACGAAATTGATTGACCCAAGCCTTCGAAATATGATCAACCCAACACATCGATATCCACTACTTCGATCAACGACTCCAAAATTCCATTTGTTGTCTTCCTTAGTTCGTTGTCCAGTACATGACTCGACATTGATATCTGATAAGAATTCCAACCTTTGAACCATCTATCCTTCCCATTTCAGTTGATATCCAAAAGAAAATCTCCAAATATTGAACTTATGTGCTATTTGATTTTGACTTCCAAAAACATCAATTCACCATTCCCAGCTCGTTCCCAAGTCAATTTCAAGATGTGTTTGACGCTCAAATCTAAAATCAACTTAATCACCACAAATTGATCCTTCAAAATCAAAACTTAACTCCTTTAGATTTTCAAGTATCCTACTTCGATATCAACATTGACCACAAAAGGCATCAATTTCCAAATCATTATTCAAGTATAAAGTGTCATTCATGTAACGCCCACAGATTCAGGCTAGTCGATTTAAACACAATAAGCATCAACAATGACTTTTTGATGCAAGATTATTTAGAAGGATTAATCTTAACCAACTGGTAGTATATGTTACACGGGTTCCGTACGTATAAAGAACGCCGAAATCCGAGTTATAACAACGAAGTTATTACCCGTCGACGTTTCGCGACAGAACCGGCACGACACCTAAAGACGTAAAATAGTGAATTTACGATATAGGACTTTTTGGCCTTAGTAATATAAACCAAAGTTGTAGTATACGTTAAACCAAGAACGTCCATAAAAAGAACGCCCAAATCTGACTTCGTATGAGGAAGTTATGAATTTTCTAAGATTTGGGTTAGCAGTGCACAACCCGAAACTCGAATTTTAGATCAAGCGGTTTTTGGCCTATGTGACCTAAATGAAATTGAAGATCTCAATAATAGGAACTCAACGGTAAAAACGACAGACGAAAACAGAGTCCGTATGTAGAAGTTATGAATTTTACGCGGACATTTAATAATATAATCTCCTCGTACTATTAAATTTAAGATCGGCCGAGAATTAGCCGCCGAAGTCAATATGAATGTTTTAGATCAAATTTTTTCGTATGCGTGGATATAAAGAACATCAAAAACGGAGGTCGTATGTGAAAGTTACGGATTTTAGAAGTCGGAAGTGTGTTGTGCGAAAATGGGTAATGTGGCACAATCTCACCCATTGCTTTCTCCCCAAGTCTTGCCACTAGATGGTGACATGTGGCACCAAGTTCAGCCATTTTCACCCTGTAAATAGAACCTCTCTCACCCTCATTTTCTTCACACATTTCCCATTCTTTCTTCTCTTTACTCTCTCTCTAGAACCTCTCTCTAGCCCCCGAAACCCCCCGAAAAGCCTAGGGAACCTCCCTAGCACGAGGTGGATGCCCCAGAGTGCTCGACGGCTCCGAGAAGAAGAGATTTTCAGCTCGGGAACGTTGCTCCAAGCAAAGCCTAGTTTTCTCTAAAACCCGCTGTAAGTGAGTGAGCTACGCCTACGCTATTTTTAATATAGTTTTTATTTAATTATAGTAACGTTATTAGGAACTTATAATAAGTACTTGGGCTATTATTCTGGGTTATATAAGTATTGTTTAACGCTCATATAATAGTAATAATAGCTAGACTATTAATTAGTCTCAGCCAATAATAGACTAAACTCTAGTGGTAATAATACTAGGTTTCGTCGAAGGAAATTATTTTTAAGAAACGAATTGCTGTCTGAGTTCGGAATCACCACCTTTTCAAGTGAGTGCATGGTCCCTTTTATCTTACACATAGATATGCAGTATTTAATATAAATTACGTGCTATGTGTGCATATTTTCTGAATACTTGCTGTCTATCCTGGGTGAAATATTTTTATACACGTTTTAAATGATTTAAACTGTATATGTATTTTATATCTACAAAATGTGTTGGGTAAAACATGGGTAGATGTAATAGTTGCTGTGTGACCAAATAAAATAATGAGAGACCTCCATATAGATTTTATTGATGATCCAGGTATCTAGCGAAGTGTAGATGACGACCACAGACTATTCTAGACAGTCCAGTGGAATGCTAACAGGCTCACAATCATTAGATGTTTATTTGAACTGTGTGCTCACCAGCAGTACTCCATCCCCAACATGGTTGCCTTATTTGACATGAATTGCTGAGGAACCCCCGAAGCATGTGTTTTCACCCCGATGAAAGTCCTTAGACTAGGTCCCTTGTGTTAGATGTTTTAGGGACGTCAAGTGAGGATAATGGGAACGGGTAATCGGGTTTGTTTGGTTTGATAAAGTTAATAAACTTATTTATTGTGGGTTGAAAACCATATGTACTCATCAGGTTTCCCAACCTGACCCACTCAGTTTATTTATATCACAGGTGTTGATATGAAGTCACATTACACTGAGAGATTAAGGAGATATAAATCACTAGTAATAATGAATGTAAGTTTTGTTTACGCTTATGCTTCTGTATTGACGATGACATCCAAAAATGTTTTAAAATGAATAAAAATACTTTTCTTTGCAAATGCTTTTAAAACGTATTTATCATGTTTTACTGGGAACAAATTCCGCAACATTTTTATTAAAAGAGGTACTCTGATTTTTATAAAGCATAAACAAAATCAGTCTTTTCTGGCCGTGAAAATGAGGATGTCACAGTTGGTATCAGAGCATTAGTTTAAGCAAACTAGGAATAAGGATTTATTTATAGAGTTAAACTTAGAATGCTAAGCGATGATAGTGAGGAGTGTGTCTAATATATTTTAGGAAGTGGACCTGAATAGACACAAGCAATAGCTTAATTAGGGAAGGTGCCTAAAATGCTTTTATGTGCTAATTGATTTATGATGCTTTATGTTATCTTTTGATCGGATCTATGGTCTGTTGCCGACCGGATCTGGAAAATTTACTTGTTCATATTTCTAAACGTTTAAATACAATATTAGAACTGGCATGTAACTTTTCGGAGTAATAAGGAGGATTACACGTGTAAATTTTCTCTATCTATATTCTTGTCTCGATGCATTGAATGCATGTTTCTGTGAAAATAACGTCATGGTGACGACTCGTAGAGAATTGAGTAAATAAAGGAAATGAAAACTCTTATGATAATGAATGACACCTATCAGAAGATACTGTAAGAGTGGTATCTTGCCTTTAGAATATGTCAGGTAGTACGTTTAGAGGAGTACGGTACGTCCAAAGTAACCTTCGATTGGCGGGATGATGGAACGATTGGTGTAATTCCCAAAGTTGTCCCATCGTATGGCATTTCCACCAACAACCGAGTTGATGTAGAATTGATGATTGAAGATATAAAGTCCTAGTAGAGTCTAGGGAAAATTTTATGATTGTTTGGACACATTTGTAGGTGTTAAAATTGTTTTTGTGATAATAACTTGGAGAACTGCAAGACAATACTTGGGACGAGTATGAGTAGGTGTGAATGGTAGTCGAGGCCTATACTACCGGAAGCATAGGACTCACGCTTGGATCAGGGAAAGCCACAAGGTTACCAAGGAGGTAGTAATTGATTTCGTTTTATTCAAGTATGTCGTTACCATCGTTTCGGTAATGACTAAGAAGACGATTATTATTCTGACCCTAGTGGTCATATCAAATTGGGTCCGACTACGCTGAGTATGTTATGTGGTTCAGAGAATCAAGTTCGATTTAGCATCTAACTTAAGACATAAATTTGAACTAAAAAGCGATTAGTAGAGGTATCACGAAAAGTTGCTTGTAGCTAGAAATTCTACCTTTTAAGATGAGAGTAGAACATGAAAGAAAGTATAGTCTGTTCTGGAAGACTCTAAGAGACCTGAGTCTAAGCGTTTCAACATACGATAATAGGTCATTAGAATATGAAACATCGTTCCATTGTAGTAATAATAATAATAATAAAAACTTATCTTAAGTTTGTATCCAGTGAGGATCGAGATTGTGACCTAAAGGTCAAATTTTGGAGTCTAATGTGAGATAAGGAGCAAGTGCAAGATCGAGCACTGCCTGCAATCGAGAAGTCCAAGAGTTAAATACTCGTTCGAGGGAACATAGGAGTTATGATTATTACTTAAGATGAAGAGATAACTTATGGAGTCATTATACAAGCCCTTTCTCGTTGATGATACTGGGACGTAATCATCCTAAGAGGGAGATAATTGTAACGCCCGCAGATTCGGGCTAGTCAATTTAAACAGAATAAGCATAAAAAATGACTTGTTTATGGAAGAATATTTAGAAGGATTAATTTTAACCAAGTGGTAGTATATGTTACAAGGGTCCCGTACATATAAAGAACGCCGAAATCCGAGTTATAACAAAGAAGTTATGACCCATTGAAGTTTCGCGACAGAACCGGCACGGCATCGGGAAATGTAAAATAGTGAATTTACAATAGAGGACTTTTTGGCCTTATTAATCTAAACCAAAGTTGTAGTATACGTTAAACCGAGAGCGTCCATAAAAAGAACACCCAAATCTGACTTCGTATGAGGAAGTTATGAATTTTCTAAGATTTGGCTTAGCAGTGTACAGCCCGAAACTCGAATTTTAGATCGAGCGGTTTTTGGCCTACGCGACCTAAATGAGAATTGAAGATCTAATTAATAGGAACTCAACGGTAAAAACGACAAACGAAAACAGAGTCTGTATTTAGAAGTTATGAATTTTACGCGGACATTTAACAGTATAATCTCCTCGTACTATTAAATTTAAGATCGGTCAAGAATTAGCCGACGGAGTCAAAATGAAAGTTGTAGATCTTATTTTTTTCCTACGCGTGGATATACCGAAAGTCAAAAACGAAGGTCGTCTGTGAAGGTTACGGATTTTAGAAGTCAGCAGTGTACTGAGCAAAAGTGGGTGATGTGGCACAATCTTGGCCATTGCTTTCTCCCAAGTCTTGCCACTAGATGGTGACATGTAGCACCAAGTTCACCCATTTTTCATCCTATAAATAGAACCTCTCTCACCCTCACTTTCTTCACACCTTTCCCATTTTTTCTTCTCTGTACTCTCTCTCTAGAACCTCTCTCTAGCCCCTGACATCCCTTGAAAAGCCTAGGGAACCTCCCTAGCACGAGGTGGAAGCCGTGAAGTGCTCGACGGCTTCGAGAAGAAGATCTTTTCGGCTCGGGAATGCTGCTCCAAGCAAAGCCCGGTTTTCTATAAAACCCCCTGTAAGTGAGTTACGCCTACACTATTTTTAATATAGTTTTTTATTTAATTATAGTAACGTTATTAGGAACTTATAATAAGTACTTGGGCTATTATTCTAGGTTATATAAGTATTGTTTAACGCTTATATAATAGTAATAATAGCTAGACTATTAATTAGTCTCAGCCAATAATAGAGTAAACTCTAGTGGTAATAATACTAGGTTTCGTCGAAGGAAATTATTTTTAAGAAGCGAAGCGCTGTCTGAGTTTGGAATCACCACCTTTTCAAGTGAGTGCATGATCCCTTTTATCTTATACATAGATATGAAGTATTTAATATAAATTACATGCTATGTGTGCATATGGTCTGAATACTTGCTGTCTATGTTGGGTGAAATATTTTTATACACGTTTTAAATGATTTAAACTGTATATGTATTTTATATCTACAAAATATGTTGGGTAAAACATGGGTAGATGTAATAGTTGATGTGTGACCAAATAAAATAATGTGAGACCTCGATATAGATTTTATTGATGATCCAGTCATCTAGCAGGGTATAGATGACGACCACAGACTATTCCAGACAGTCCAGTGGAACGCTAGCAGGCTTGCAATTTGTAGGTGTTTATTTAAATTGTGTGCTCACCAGCAGTACTCCATGCCCCACATGGTTGCCTTATTTGACATGAATTGCTGAGGAACCCCCCAATCATATATTGTCACCCCGATGAAAGTCCTTAGACTAGGTCCCTTGTGTTAGATGTTTTAGGGACGTCAAGTGAGGATAACGAGAACGGGTAATCGGGTTTGTTTGGTTTGATAAAGTTAATAAACTTATGAAAACCCTATGTACTCACCAGGTTTGCCAACCTGACCCACTCAGTTTATTTATATCACATGTGTTGATATGAAGTCACATTAGACAGAGAGATTAAGGAGATATAAATAACTAGTGATAATGAATGTAAGTTTTGTTTATGCTTATGATTCTGTATTGACAATGACATCCCAAATGTTTTAAAATGAATAAAAATACTTTTCTTCGCAAATGCTTTTATAACGTATTTATCATGTTTTACTGGGAACAAATTCTGCAACATTTTTATTAAAAGAGGTACTCTGATTTTTATAAAGTATAAACAAAATCAGTCTTTTTTGGCCATGAAAATGGGGATGTCATAGTTGGTATTAGAGCATTATTTTAAGCAAACTAGGAATAAGGATTTATTTATAGACTTAAACTTAGAATGCTAAGCGATGATCGTGAGGAGTGTGTCTAATATATTTTAGGAAGTTGATAAGTTATTAATTAACTTGATGATCGTTTAGATCTTCGTAACAGGTAAGCGATGAACGTAAAAATAGTAAATAACCCAAGTGTGAATCAAGATGTGTCGAATGATTAGATTACTCAATCCTCAGCAGAGCTCGACTAAGAACTTCCGCTGTAGAGGATTCTAGGGTTACAAAATAAGAACGATAAACTTGCTGAATAATAAAATCTCTAATCGTTACTAATCGTCCTCTTGTTCTAAGATGCATGCAAGCACCTATATATACTAAACCCTACCAAACTCATGGATGGACATGCCCATACCGGAGAAACATATTAGACTAACTAACGAGCCCAATAGACGCAACACTATTTATGACCCAACAATCTCCCCCTTTACGTCAAATTGGAGCGAGACTACTTCTTCTTCTTGCTTGGGCCAGCAGCGTGAACCTTCTTTGTTGTATCAAACAGATGTGAGATCAGCGCCAGGATAGTCTGTCAGAGCTGAATGTACCATTGAATCATATCATCAAAGTACTTAACATCATCCGCTGTGTTCTGCTTACATCGATGGATGATCCCCAAAACGTGTTCCAAACAGGCAGTGGTGTAGAGATGTTTGTCTGCCAAGGCGAAAAGACATTTTTGTCCTTCGTTCCTGGTAAACCTGACAGAGTGTCTCTTCGGGTCAATCTTCCCCATCTACATCATGTTGAGATCACTGGCAGAGCCAACAAGAGATATGGTAGGTTTCTTCTTAAACACACTCGCAATCTCCTGATCAATCAAAGCAACTTCCATGATATAACATACAAGCATCCTCTTAAAATGGTCGATGATCGGACCATATTCAGCTTCGTTTGTAAGAAGAATGTTGTGCAGGATAATCCAATCATGGGGATTAAGGTTGGGAAGATCTGCAAGTGAGATGGCATGTTCGGTCTTGGCAGATCCCCGAAGTACCTTGAACCGAACGTTGGTGAAGTTGCCTTCCCTGTACGGCTTCAGGACCCGAACATTGACGATTTTCTGAGCGCTCCAAGTCTGGTATTGGGGTTGAGCAGCCTTCAGATAAAAATCGATTAAGTCCCGATCAACCTGTGGATGAGGATGAGGGAACTCTGCAATGTTGGAAAAGGCATGAAAGATAAACGTCTTTCGGGTCAGTGGCATGTCGAACTGTGAGTCGACAGTGTTAGAACGATCTAAAGAGATCACAGGTTCTAGCCACAAGATACTTGGTGTGTCAATGGCTTCCTTAATCAGCCTCTCAAGAGTCCAGGAAGGAAAAAGAGTTTTCCTGCTCTCAAGAAGGTCGTGGGCTTCTTTCTGTTTCCTTTCGGCTTCTTCAGCCTCTCTAGCCACATGAGCACTGATATCAACCTCTTTTTCCCGACTTTGCCGCTTCAGAATGTCGGCAATTGTCTCTTTATCATCATCTTCACTCTCCTCAGTAATGTTTTTGCCTTTGTCTTTCACACCAGAACCGGAGGCTTGGCATACTGGAGGAGGTTCGGTTGTGTGTGTTGCTGTTGAAGTAGGAGGTGGTTGAGACATAGTTTCCTTCTCTCCCCCTTGTTTCGGAATGGACACGAAATCAAGTAGCCCTTCGATTTTGCTGAGCAGAGAGAGGGCGGGAGCGAGCTTCTCTGCAAGGTTATGTCTCACAAAATAATTGAGAATTGGATCATGTGCTTCAAGGATGTTTGAGATAGCAGAGTGGACATCCAAAACACACGATTTAACCACCTCTCTTTCAGATCGAAGAGACTCAATCTCCTGTTGAGAGTTGGAGAGTTGAATGCTCTTGACCTTCAGAGCTGTAGTTTTCCTTGCAAGAACATCCATTAGAGTGTTCTCGGCAGCCAAATCTTCTTGAAGCTTTGAGAGACGCTCTTCAATGGTTGTTCTGAAAACGGAGTTGTCGTCCGAAATAGATTGTCTGAGGGAAGCGAACGACTTCAGCTCAGAAGCGACTGATGTAGCCAACTGGTTGATAATGGGTTCCAACGTGGTCTTGGTGGCTTCAGCACTTTCCTGTAAAGATTTGAACAGGGAAGAGGCATCAGTAAATAGTTGATCGACTTTTTCGGTCGCTGCCTGACAGGCTTTGGTTGAGGCATCTATGGCGGCAGTGGCTGAATCAAGGGAAACTTGCTGAGCTTTGGAGAAAGCGTCAACAATTTTCTGAATAGCAGCTTCAGATATGGATGACTGAGAAGTGTAAGAGGAGGCGATGAGCGAGTCGATTTTGTCATGTAGCTCCTTGAGATGCCTTTTGGTGACAGGAGCGTCGTCATCATCATCACTCTACACTTGAAACGGACTATAATAGACCGAATCAAAAGTCATATTCTCCCCGCCAAGGAGTGGTTCTTCTTCCTCTGATGCGTGAGCAGGAGAAGATGGTGGTGGTGAAGCTGGTGGTTCGGTAGTAAAGGTAGGTTCGGGTTGGGTGGTGTGTTCGGTTGTTGGTGTGGGTTCGGGTGCTGAGGTGGATTTTGGTGCATCAGTATGAACCCCCGTATCAGATACGTTGGTTCTCACTTGTGTAGTGGTGGTGGTTGTTGTTTCGGTAAAGATTGGTGGTGGTATTGGGATAGAAGTAGGTGGTATTTGAGTGGTGGAAGTTATGGGGGGAATAGAAATAGGAATGGAAACGGGTGGGGAGGAAATAGGAGAAGTAGAAACATGAACTTCAGGGGTTGGAGATCGTGGTGGAGTGTTACCATGAGGAGAGCCTTCAGAATCAGAAATCTCTTCCTCATAGTCGCTTGAGGATGAAGCGATAACTAGTTTTCACCTCGGTTGAGTTTTTCTCCTCTACTGCTGTGGAGATTGAGCAGCCCTGGTGGTTTTCCTCTTCTTAGGAGATGGGCCTTTTGCCCCCTTTGCTACCTGTTTCCCCTTATCAGCCTTCTTTCCTCTAGGAGCAGGCTTGTCAGCGTCATGAATGGATTTCAGCATCTCTGGAGTAAGATCCCTTGGACCAGAACGTTTGAACTCCTTGTACGTTCTGATAATCCGGCTGTCAGCAGGAACATCACCATACATCGTTTCCAGGATAGACCCGTTGAAGGGAAACTTAGAAGCATCCGACACAATGATCTTCGTGGTATGGAAAATACCAATCGAAGACATTGGAGCACCAACGACAATGGGGATGTGGTACTTGTCCATCACCCATTTCGTGACAATAGTCCAGAACCGGGCATATGAGATCTCTGAGTGCCGGGAGGTCGAAGAGAGACTCTGGATGAGTTGTTGCCATAGGACCGAGCCGTAGTCCATGTTGATGCCATTGTAGATCCCGTACATGATGAAGAGAAATAAACGACTTGCCCCATCGGATCCAGCACTTCTTTCAGATAAACCCTTGAAGAGAACAATGAACATCCCATTCCACTGAGGGGGTAGGCACGATGTGAGATCAATGATCAAACTCTGCTGAGGAGTGAGATCAATGATCAAACTCTGCTGTAGGCGAATAGGCAAGATGTGAGATGTTGCGTGAACTGATGAAGAATCCGCCATTGTTGTATGAAAGTGGGAGAGATGATGAACAGTAAAGGTTGAAGGAATTCTTGCGCTCTTGAAATATAGAGGCAATAAAGAGGTAAACGGTGATTTACATTGCCTTTTATACTGAGGGCAGAGGAGAGAGAAGAATCTTTCCCAAATCTTCGATTGAAAAACGAAGGGTTTTTCAGAGGAGACTGACGCATGACAGTTGGGGTTGCCGATGATCACACATGAGAGAGAATGTCAGGCCCTAATTACATGCCTTCCCATCAGGCGCCGTTTGGAGATGAAATGGTTCCTATTCGCACGCTTTTCCCTCTTGCGCCGTTTGAAATCAAAGCGATTGGACTCCCGCCTGAGTCATCATGCCGTCATCTTATCTCTTTAGAGTAAAACGACATCTTTTAAAGTAAAATCCCCACGTGGATCAATATTAACCACAACCTTTAATAATAACCAATCCAATTAAAATTCCTTAGAATTTATGAAACCTGAATTTTGGAAAATCAAAAAGATTTTCGTGCTGAGTGTGTAAAAGAAAAGAAATAAAGCAACACTTTTGAGGGATAATGTGATGTTAATAAAGACACAAAACAATGGATCCCGGACACGAATCTCTTCCTTCAAAGTCAAGAGAGACCTTAAAGTGTTTGTGTGGTTTCCCGTTGAATAACAATCAGACACTTATTAAGAAGTGTTGAAAGGCTTCTTTTAATTAGGCTTATGAGGGTGGCTTTTGCTTCAATTCAGAATTCCTAATCTTGATATAAGATAGAAATCGAACGAAGTACTTGTGAGACCAATGTAGTCTCTTGAACAAGTAGGTTGGAGATAATTTAATTGGCAAGGTAAACTAATATATGTGTGAAGTCTAAAAAATAAAATAAAACTGGATCCCAAGGGAAGAAATGTTATTGGATTTAACAATTTCATAGGAATCACTCAAAAGAAAAATAGAGATTTCATGTTGTACCCCCATGGATAAGTCCGTCAATTCAATAGTGAAAGCTAGAGCAAATTAATTGTTCACCGCCAATGCATAATAGGTATTGAATTTTGGGTTTCACTTAGCACGTAGTGACACGAAGCTAAGATCATGAACACAGAAATTGTGCAACCATAAACCTCAGTGGTAATGTCTGAGAGTCTCAAGGGTTATGTTTGTGAAGTGAATGTGATGGAGAAAAGTAATGTAGGTGTTGTAAAGAAACCAAAGTACCTCTGCTATAAAAATAGGGACCAAGCAGACAACTCTTATCTCATGTGAGAAGAGAGTTAGGTAGCTCATGATTAGAATAATTATGAGAGCCTAATTGGGAAGACAAGGTTTGTTTGTACCAAGTCAGTAAGGCTATTATTCAGAATCAGATGAGGCTTTGGACACATACAACAACATGCTTCTAGGGACACTTAGCTAGTGAAATAATTTACTCACAACGAGACATAAAAAATAAAAAAAATAAAAACTAAGAGCCAAAATAAGATAAAAAAACAAAAAAAATATTTTTGGAATTTTTGAATTTACGAAAAAAATAAGACATATAAAAAATTTATACAAAAAAAATGTTGGAACCGAACCCGAGCGTTCGGTCTATTTCGGGTGAGAAAAATTTTGGAACCGAACCCGAGCGTTCGGTCTATTTCGGGTGAGAAAAATTTTGTAACCGGACTCGAACGTTCGGTCCATTTCGGTTGCCAGAAAAATTAAGTTTGAAAAAGAAAAGAACTTTGACAATAAGATAAATGAATTTGGAAAAATAATGCAAAATATTTACAACCAAGAAAACTACCTTTGAGTGATAAGCGAAGATCAGATGATACAACCGAACCCGAGCGTTCGGTTCATTTCGGTACACCAGATCAAGACCCGAACCCGAGCGTTCGGTCTATTTTGGCATACAAGAGACCCGAACCCGAACGTTCGGTCTATTTCGCTTCTTACTTATGATCTTGAGAGGTAATTTTTGGTACTGACTCCGATTCCATCATTCCAAGCCCTTGTAGAATTTTGTTGAAAGAAGCTTTAGGAAGAGCTTTGGTGAAGATGTCAGCCAGTTGATTAGTGGTTCGAACAAAATGAACTTCGACATTCCTTTCTTCCACATGATCCTTAATGAAGTGATACCTCAATGCTCTGTGCTTAGTCTTGGAGTGTTGCACTGGGTTATGACAGATCCTAATTGCACTTTCAGAGTCGCAATATAGTGGGATCTTTTTCATATTGAGTCCATAGTCCCGGAGTTGGCTTTGGATCCAAATCACTTGAGATGTACAGGAGGCAGCTGCGATGTATTCTGCTTCAGCAGTAGACAGAGATACACAAGTCTGTTTCTTTGATTGCCAGCTAACCAACTTCCCGTCAAGGAATTGGCAGCCTCCAGTGGTGCTTTTCCTGTCTAGTCCACAACCTCCAAGGTCTGCATCTGAGTAGGCTTGAACGAAGAAACCTGAGTTTGATGGATACCATAAACCGAGAGAGGTAGTTTGTTTGAGATACCAGAGTATGTTCTTTACTGCAAGCATGTGAGGTTCAAGAGGATTCGCCTGAAATCTAGCACAGTAACAAACAGAAAACATTATATCAGGCCTGCTAGCAGTAAGGTACATTAGCGGACCGATCATTTGGCGATATAGCGTAATATCGACTGCTGGCTTATCCAAGGATGGAGTGAGCTTGGTGCTGAACGCCATTGGAACTTTAACCATTGAGTCTCCCATCATGCCGAATTTAGCAAGGAGAGTCTTGGTGTAAGCTTCCTGGTTAATAAAGATGCCTTCGGGTCTCTGTCTAATATTTAAGCCAAGGAAAAAGTTAATTGGACCCATTGAGCTCATTTCAAATTTAGTCTCCATCAGCTTTCTGAATTCAGCCGTTAAGCTAGGATTCGTTGAGCCAAAGATGATATCATCGACATAGATTTGAACAATCATAAGGTGGTTACCTTCCTTCTTACGAAAGAAGGTTGGGTCAACCGAACCTTGTTTGAATTTGGACATCTTTAAAAACTTGGTTAGCGTTTCATACCAAGCCCGAGGTGCTTGTTTCAGTCCATAAACCGCTTTGTCCAGAATATAGCAGTGATTGGGATATTTTTCATTGACGAATCCCGGAGGTTGCTCCACGTACACTGTTTTTTCGAGTTCTCCATTTAGAAATGTGCACTTTACGTCCATTTGGTAGACCTCAAAGTTCTTGTGTGCAGCATAGGCAAGAAAGATTCGAACAGATTCCAGCCTAGCCACAGGAGCAAAAGTTTCTTCATAATCGATTCCTTCCTCCTGGCAGTATCCTTTCACCACTAGACGAGCTTTGTTTCTTATCACATTGCCTTCCTTGTCCATTTTATTTCTAAAGACCCATTTGAGACCAACAACTGAGCCATCTTGAGGAGTTGGAATGAGGTGCCAAACTTTATTTCTTTCGAACTCATTAAGTTCGTCTTGCATAGCTTGAACCAATCAGAGTGATCAAGAGCAGTGTTCACTGTCTTTGGTTCAACTTTTGAGACGAAGGAGTTAAACATACAGAATTCTACTTTTAAAAATAAAGATGTTTGCTTTGCCTTCAGTTGTGATCGGGTCAGGACCTTTTCAGAGACATTACCCACAACCTGTGAAACAGAATGATCTCTAGTCTATTTGACAAGAGGAGGGTAATTTGGATCATGGATCCAATTCAACATTTACCATCTCTTCTAATTCAGATTGACTGTCATCGTCATAAAACATATCGGCATTCTCCCCTTCGACTGATGAGCTTTCAGGTGTATCATGTCTTTCCGGAGCTACAAGAGTTTCGGGTGGTGTCGAGCTTTCGGGTGTTGCAGTACCTTCGGGTGCAGTAGAGCTTTCGGGTGCAGCTGGAGAAGAGTTCTCCCCCTCAACTTGTGAACTTGGCTATTTTGAAGAAGATGGATTCTCCCCCTCAACTGAAGCACCGTGCTGAGAAGGTTCAGTTGGAACTGATTCTCCTTCACCCAGTCGTTTAGCAGCGTCATCGACGATTTGCTTCAGATGATCAACTTTGTTGTCTGCTGCATTGGCTTTTGAGAGAATAGCCTTCTCCTGTTCATCGAACAACTCCACAAACTGCACAAACAAATTTGCAATCGAGGCTGTCACTTGGCCTGTTTGAGAGAAGATTTCTCCAACTGTTTCTTCCGTGGCCTTCAGCTTCTTGACATAGCTATCATCGAAAGTCACATAATACGTTTCTTCAATCCTCCTCGAATGCTTGTTTAAAACCCTGTATGCTTTCGAAGTGAGAGAATATCCCAGAAAAATCTCTTCATCGGCTTTTACGTCGAACTTGTTACGATGTTCTTTAGAATTGAAGATAAAGCATCGTGAGCCGAATACGTGGAGAAATTTGACATTTGGCTTTCTGTTGTTGATGATCTCATAAGGAGTAAGAGTGAAACACTTATTGAGATAGGACCTGTTCTGTGTAAAACATGCTGCAGCAATAGCATCAGTCCAGAAATATAGAGGTAGAGAAGCGAAACTTAGCATGGTTCGGGCCGCCTCACACAAAGATCGATTTCGTCTTTCGACAATCCCGTTTTTGTTGAGGGGTGTAGGGAGCCGAGTAGTTGTGACTGGTTCCTTTTTCTGCCAGAAAGCCTTCAAATTCTTTATTTTTGAACTCCAGCCCATTGTCGCTTCTGATGTTGCGAACGACTTTCCTCAGTTGCACTTCAACCTGCTTGATGAACATCTTTAGCTTGAGAGTTGCTTCAGATTTGTGCTTCAGAAAGAACACCCATGTAAAACGTGGAAAGTCATCAACAATGACAAGAATATACTTGCTACCACCAATGCTTTCGATAGACGATGGACCACACAAGTCAATGTGAATCAACTCAAGTGGTTCAACGACTTTAGTGTTTATGATGGATGGGTGACTTTGACGACTCTGCTTCCCTATTTCACACGCAGCACACAAATGTTCTCGATCATACTTGAGCAATGGAAGACCCCGAACATGACCTCCGGTGACAAGTTTGTTGATATCCTTGAAGTTGAGATGGGAGAGCCTTCGGTGCCACAACCAGCTTTCGTCAGAATGTGCTTTGGATAACAGACAGATAGCTGGATTTCCTTTGATAGGTTTGAGATTAAGAGGAAACAATTCGCCTTTGCGCTCCGATTTGAGAATCACTATTTTTGTTTTCTTCTCTATTATTTCAGAACCCTCATCATCAAACGAAACTTTAAGACCGGTACCTCCAACAAGTTGAGATACACTGATGAGGTTATGCTGTAGTCCTTCAACATATGTAACCTTTCTAATCGTGAAGTCTCCATTTGTAATCATCCCATAACCTTTTATTGTGCCGTATGAGTTGTTTCGGAATTTGACATTCCCGCCGTTTGGAAGAGATCGAAACTCCCTCTGCTCTTCCTTCCTCCCTGTCATGTGACGTGAGCAGCCACTGTCAATATACCATTCTTCGTCGAACTGCTCGTCACTGATAACCTGCAATAATCAAGCAGATTTAGGAACCCAAAGTTTCTTGGGTCCATGTGAGCCTTTCACAGGAACAGGAATAGTAAGAGAGATGTCAACAAGATATGTTCTTTTTATTAAAGTTGTTTCATCTTTCTTTTTAATGGTGAAAACTTTAATTTTGTTGGGATTTGTTGGTTTTGACGTTTGGGCCTTGGAATGCTTTTGATCATTCTTGACTGAGGAAACCTTCGATTTTCCTTTCAAATCTGTTGAAGATTTTGGATTTTGAGTTTGAACAGAATTGGATTTAGAATAAGGTTGAGAAGAATTAGAACGAGAGAAGTTAGACTGAGAGGTTTTCTTGACTTGAGGTTCTAGGTGCCCCTTTTGTTTTTGGTCATTAGTGGGACCGAACGTTGAACCTTGGTAGCTTTTTCTCTCGGAACCGAAACTATGCTTTCGGTAGCTGGTGTTCTCTGAACCGAACCTTTCCCTTTGATTGTTATTCCTTTCAGAACCGATCCTGTCCTTTCGGTTGTTATTACTCTCTTGCGTCCTGATAGTACTTTTCTCTGACTTGGAATTTTTTTCATGATAAGAGAAATGGGCATTTTGAGATTGCCAAAACCATTTTCGTTCTGAGAGATTCTTCTTGTATCTCAGATTCTGTTGCTGCTTTTGATTCTTTACTTGCTTCAGCTGTCGGTGGATGTTGGCTTTTTGCTTTTGCTTTTTATCAGCCGGTTCACTTTGAACTGATGATGTTTCGCTTGAAGGAGTGACTTCTTCTACAGGAACTTCTTTTGTACCACTAGTACTTGGCACATCGAAGTTGTCAGGCTTGTTTAGTGGCTCCGACATATATCTGCCTTTGGTTTTCCAGGATGTCCGCTCTGACAAACCAACAGTTTCGTTAGCATTATCAATAGGAGCAGACCAGAAAAACTCATCACAGCCATCAGCATTATCTTCGTTTACAATGGCGGTGAGTTCGGCTGACTGATGTTCGGTTACTCCTATGACCTTATATACCTGATTTGGTGTTGTTCTCACCTTTTGGTACACAACAGCCTTTTCTTCTAGAATCGGGGACTTATTTTGGGACATACGAGCAAACTCCACAGAATTTTCAGAAATAAGATTTTTGTGGTTTTCGGATTCGCTCTTGACCAACTCAGAACAGTCGACTTCATCCTCTACAGAAATTACGCTCATATCATCATCCTCATTAAGCTCAGACGCGTTTTCAACATCAATTTTATTTTCCGAGCTTAAGTTGGCATTCAATGAGTCAAATTTTTGTATGGTTTCGGTCCTTAGTTTCAGTTTATCATTTTCATCCAAAAGGTTTTTCAGCATGTCCTTATGGTCCTTGGACTTTATAAAAGATTCGATTTTGTCCAGACCATACATATAAGTCGGATTCACAACATCAGACGAAACTACACTTCCACAATTATATGCTTCAGCGTCGATTTCATCCTCTTTAAATTCAAGGAAGGGCAAAATGATGCGATGAATTTTCTGCCCAATTTCACAGTTCAAATGAAGTTGAGTGATGTTAGAATAAAGACGCTTAGCAATTAAACAAAACACATTTCTTTGTTTCAAAAGTTTCAAATTGTCTCTTTGTAAATAAATGTTTTCATCTTTGGATTTAATCAGCTCCGACTCCTTCAGCTCTATCCACATCCTCCGTTCCTCACTCTTTGATGATGCCCTGCTTATTTGGTCAGTTAGGTTAGAATTGGTGACCCGAGTTTGAGTTAAACTGCTATCTAGATTTGAGATTCTTGAGTTTAAGCTTTTTAATTCTTTTTCATAGGAATTTTGTGGGACTTTGAATGAAACAAAAACGGATTGTACCTTCTTGATCAATTCATCAAGCTCATTGAACTGCATGCTGAGAGGTTTTGCTGTGAAGCATAAGTCCTCTCGCTCCTTCGTTTCTTCATTCCCACCGTCTGTATTGTATCCCCTCATTTGAGATACATCCGTCACCATCAAGCATTTCCCACCACTTTCTTCACCTTTTGCAACGTATGCCTTTCCATGAGATGGCTTCCTGACCTCATCATCCTCTGAGTCGGTTGACCAGACCTGCACGCCATCGAACTCATCATCCGCTGCCGAACCCTGCACAATTAAAGCATTCATTGAAGGGTTAGCAGTAGCCTTCTTTCTCTTGATGTCTTCCAGCTTTTTCATCAACACAGCCTCTTCATCATTTTCCTCATCCTTCTCTGCCATTTTCTTTAGGACACAGTCTTCGGCATAGTGGTTTTTTCCTCCACAGTAGTAGCAGTTCACACCGGAATCTCCTTCAACTTTAGCCTCTTTCTTTGGTTCTTCTGCCTTCGGTTCCTCCCTGACTTTTTCGGAACTATAGCTTCTCTGCCAATTTCGGTTCTTATTGGTAGGGAACCTTTTCTTAATGAACCTCTTTGGATTTGACACCATCATTGCATAATCATCAGAGGTAAGATCATAATCTTCTAAGTTGAGATCTTCATCGTCTACCGCACTTTTGCTTTTAGACAGAAGGGCCAAGGAACCCAAGCTTGAAACCACATATTTCTCTTGCAAGACAATCTTTTCTTGGGATTTCAAAATCCCTACCAGCTTTGCCAATGAATAAGATTTAAATTGATCATGAGCTTTAACAGTGGACACAACCGCTCTCCACTCAGATCTGAGGCCATTCAAAAAGGTAACCTTTTGTTCAATCAGCTTCCTTTCTATATCGTGTTTGATCATCTTACTAAGAAGATGATTGAAGCGATCGAACGTCTGAGTAACAGTTTCATCGGGATTCTACTTAAATTCGCCAAACTCTGATAAAAGTAAAGTCTGAATGGAATGCTCTAGATCTTCATCTGTGGAATATAACTCTCGCAGCCTATCCCATATTTCTTTAGCAGTGCTGCATGAACTCACTAGCCTGAATGTATCGGATTGAAGAGAGAATCGAATCAGTCTCAATGCTTTAATGTTGCACTGAAACTTTTCCTTTTCGTCTTTAGCAACATCCTTTACGTCCTTTAACAGATCATTATACTATTTCTGAGTTTTAATGATTTTTGACGTCGCTGAATGAGAAAATGGTCCAGATACGATTGCTTCCCAAATAAGGTATCAATTGTCTTCCGATCCAATGATGTAATCTTCAAAGTGATGTGCCCAGACTTCATAATCCTGGGTGTAAAGAATAGGAATCTTTGACGTTGATCCGATGTTGTTTGAGATATTGATGGGATTTGATTGTGACTCGTCCATGCTTGATCGTTTAACCTGTTTGAAAGATCAGACTTGTAATGAATAATATTAGGGCAAACAAATAAATGTCGAGTTACGTCAATTATGGAATGACGGCTCAATAAATATTAGTTAATGCGGAATAACCCTAATCGCAAACTTTTTCACAGAAAAGATGTGTATGAATTACATAGCCTCCTGCTCTGATACCAATTGATAAGTTATTAATTAACTTGATGATCGTTTAGATCTTCGTAACAGGTAAGCGATGAATGTAAAAACAGTAAATAACCCAAGTATGAATCAAGATGTGTCGAATGATTAGATTACTCAATCCTCAGCAGAGCTCGACTAAGAACTTCCGCTGTAGAGGATTCTAGGGTTACAAAATAAGAACGATAAACTTGCTGAATAATAAAATGTCTAATCGTTACTGATCGTCCTCTTGTTCTAAGATGCATGCAAGCACCTATATATACTAAACCCTACAAAACTCACGGATGGACAGGCCCATACCGGAGAAACATATTAGACTAACTAACGAGCCCAATAGACGCAACACTATTTACGACCCAACAGAAGTGTACCTGAATAGACACAAGTAATAGCTTAATTAGGGAAGATGCCTAAAATGCTTTTATGTGCTAAATGATTTATGATGCTTTATGTTATCGTTTGATCGGATCTATGGTCTGTTGCCTACCGGATCTGGAAATTTTATTTGTTCATATTTCTAAACGTTTAAATACAATATTAGAACTGGCATGTAACTTTTCGGTGTAATAAGGAGGATTACACATGTAAATCTTCTCTATCTATATTCTCGTCTCGATGCACTGAATGCATGCTTCAGTGAAAATAACGTCATGGTGAAGACTCCTAGAGAATTGAGTAAATAAATGAAATGAAAGTCTTATGATAGTGAATGACACCTATAAGAAGATACCGTGAAAGTCGTATCTTGCCTTTAGAATTAGCCAACGGAGTCAAAATGAAAGTTGTATATCTTACTTTTGCCTACGCGTGGATATAAAGAACGTCAAAAACGAAGGTCGTATGTGTAAGTTACGGATTTTAGAAGTCGGAAGTGTGCTGTGCGAAAATGGGTGATGTGACACAATCTTGGCCATTGCTTTCTCCCCAAGTCTTGCCATTAGATGGTGACATGTGGCACCATGATTGGCCATTTTCACCCTATAAATAGAACCTCTCTTGCCCTTATTTTCTTCACACCTTTCACATTCTTTCTTCTCTTTACTCTCTCTCTCTCTCTAGAACCTCTCTCTAGCCCCTGAAAAGCCTAGGGAACCTTCCTAGCACGAGGCGGTAGCCCCGGAGTGCTCGACGGCTCCGAGAAGAAGAGCTTTTGGGCTGCTCTAAGGAAAACCCGGTTTTCTATAAAACCCGCCGTAAGTGAGTTACGCCTACACTATTTTTAATATAGTTTTTATTTAATTATAGTAACGTTATTAGGAACTTATATCAACTAATTGGGCTATTATTATGGGTTATATAATATTGTTTAACGCTTATATAATAGTAATAATAGCTAGACTATTAGTTAGTGTCGGCGAATAATAGACTAAACTCTAGTGGTAATAATACTAGGTTTCGTCGAAGGAAATTATTTTTAAGAAGCGAAACGCTGTCTGAGTTCAGAATAACCACCTTTTCAAGTGAGTGCAT
Source organism: Lactuca serriola (assembly GCF_051521515.1). Taxonomy (NCBI): domain Eukaryota; kingdom Viridiplantae; phylum Streptophyta; class Magnoliopsida; order Asterales; family Asteraceae; genus Lactuca; species Lactuca serriola. The sequence continues at coordinate 188,740,578 of NC_136413.1, forward strand.
GGTCCCTTTCATCTTACACATAGATATGCAATATTTAATATAAATTACGTGTTATGTGTGCATATTGTCTGAATACTTGCTGTCTATGCTGGGTGAAATATTTTAATACACGTTTTAAATGATTTAAACTATATATGTATTTTATATCTACAAAATGTGTTGGGTAAACATGGGTAGATGTAATAGTTGCTGTGTAACCAAATAAAATAACGAGAGACCTCCATATAGATGTTATTGATGATCCAAGTATCTAGCGGAGTGTCGATGACGACCACAGACTATTCTAGACAGTCCAGTGGAACGCTAAAAGGTTCGCAATCATTAGGTGTTTATTTGAACTGTGCGCTCACCAGCAATACTCCATCCCCAACATGGTTGCCTTATTTGACATGAATTGCTGAGGAACCCCCGAAGCATGTGTTTTCACCCCGATGAAAGTCCTTAGACTAGGTCCCTTGTGTTAGATGTTTTAGGGACGTCAAGTGAGGATAACGGGAACGGGTAATCGGGTTTGTTTTGTTTGATAAAGTTAATAAACTTATTTATTGTGGGTTGAAAACCCTATGTACTCACCAGGATTCCCAACCTGACCCACTTGGTTTATTTATATCATAGATGTTGATATGAAGTCACATTACATTGAGAGATTAAGGAGATATAAATCACTAGTAATAATGAATGTATGTTCTGTTTATGCTTATGTTTCTGTATTGACGATGACATCCCAAATGTTTTAAAATGAATAAAAATACTTTTCTTCGCAAATGCTTTTATAACTTGTTTATCATGTTTTACTGAGAACAAATTCCACAACATTTTTATTAAAAGAGGTACTCTGGTTTTTATAAATATAATCAAAATTAGTTTTTTTCTGGCCGTGAAAATGGGGATGTCATAATTCACGTCTCAACCTTTGATGTCAATAACAAGAACTTAACCTATTTCGAAATTAAATCGCAAATTAGACTTGATTTCGACATCAATAATCCAATTTCAACTTCTATCTATCGATTTCAGCATTCAATTCATAGAATCATCATGTAATATTCGAAAAATTCTTGAAAATTTTAAACTTTTTAAATAACCACAAAAACCATCATCCGTTACAGTTTGTTTTCAAAATAAGTTTCACATTAGAGTTTTCCCAAAAATCATAACACAAAACACGAGGAGGTGCATGATCAAGCCTTCACCTTCCCGCGATCATCTGAGGTACATGAAACATATTCGAAAATGTAAGCCCAAAAACTTAGTGAGTCTTCCCAAAAATACCACCACTATAAATAATCATAACTAACACAAAACAGCTCGCATAGAGAACCTTCAGCATGTCTGGACCGCCACATCAGGCCTTCAACCTGTCTGGACTGTTCTCCAGGCCTTCGGCCTTACTGGTCCGACTCGCAGCCCTTCAGTCTATCTGGGCCGCTCTGGGTCTATTGGCCTTCAACACAAAGCATGATCGCATCAACCCAACAACACAAATGTCGACATATACATAACTCATAACCACATTATCAATCAACAGACAAGCACATATCATACAGATCAATAAGCATAACATCATCCTATCTAGCAAGATTTAGATTTAACAGATCACTATATGATACGATAATCAGGATAATAATCCAAAGGGCTGACATTGGTGCCTTCGACCCATAAGTACAGTGAGGAAAACTCACAAGTAGTGCAGAACTGATAAAGTCTAACTCCGAATCTTAGCTCCCGACTCAAAGCCTACAACCATCATGACTAACCCATCAAAATCTCGAAATACCCAAAATGCCCTCAAAAGTCCAACTTGGTCAACCATGGTCAAATTCGAAGTCAACGGTCAAGATAAACATTCCATGTTGACCCACCTCGTTGAGTGCACCTATTGAACTCGCCGAGTTCTACGTTACTCAGAAATTCGGGGAAATCCCTAGCCAACTCGCTAAGTTGTCAGGACAACTCGCCGAGTTTGCCTCAGCTTAACAAATACAACTGATTCTTCGATTCTAGGGACTCTAAGTCTCATATCTAAACTCCAAATGTGTCTAAAAGGATAAAGTTTCCAACTTTATGCTTCGGGGTTACCCCAAAAGCTCAAGAACCCTTGCACAAAGCTTGAACACTCAAATACTTGACTATTAAGCACAAAATCCTTAAGATATGGAACCAAACTTTCCTGAAGAGATTCAAGCCTCAAAAACATCCCAAAGCTTGGTGCTTTATAGACATTCAGGTCCAATGCATGTCTTGAACTCAAAATAGGTCAAAAGGGGAAAATATGACCTAAAATCCATGCATGGCATCAAAGCTTGTCAAAGAACCATATCTAACCCACTATAAGGCCACCTTGACATGGAGATTCATAAAGTTGCAAACTTTATGAAGTCCACCCATTGCAACATCCAAGAATAAGGAGAAAAAGGTATCAAACTCAAGATCTAGCTACATAGATAGATAAAAATCAGATCTTGAATACTTACAACTGTCCAAAAGAGTGCCAAACTGAAGATGAAAGCTTAGCTTGCTAGACCTTACCTCCTTCTCTAAATCTTCTCCTTCTTTTGCTCCAAAATGCCACACTAACTCATAATATGAGATGGAATTAAGATTAGGGTTCACAAGCCCGATAATAGGGTTTGGAGGCTGATAAAAGATCAGCCTTAAGGACTTAAGGAGGTTATATAGGGTGCAAACCCTAAAACTTTAGGTTTCTCATCCAGTCACCAACTTGTCGAGTTTTCCTCACCAACGCGTCGAGTTGGTCCAAAAAGATGTGCAACACAAAACCTTCCAACACGTTGAGTTAAGATCGTCAACTCGCCGAGTTCCATGGGAAACTTTCCTTTTAAAGAATAAATCTCATACATGGAAATCAGGATGTTACAATTCTCCCCCACTTGGACTAGGCTTCGTTCTCGAAGCCTGTTGTGGTGAACAAATCTGGGTAATGCTCCTGCATCTCAGTCTTTGGCTCCCAGGTCCACTGAGATCCCCTCCGATGCTGCAAGTCTGCCACTGTACCTTTACCAAAGGTACCTCCTTGCTACGCAAAACTTTTACCTTCTTTTTCCAGAATAGCTACCAACATCTCGACACAGTTCAGACGCTCATCAAACTGAATATCATCCAATGATACTACTGCATCCTTGTCCAATAGGCACTTTCGCAACTGCGAAACTTGGAAAGTGCTATGAATTTGACTGAGCTCCTCTGGAAGATCCAATCTATAAGCAACCAAACCTGGCAATAATATGGAATTGTCCAATATATCGGGAGCCCAACTTCCCCCTTTTTCTTGAAGCGAATCACACCTTACCAAGGTGAGCCTTCAGCAATACCATGTCACCGACCTGAAACTCCAACTCAGATCGGCATAGGTCGGCATAGCTCTTCTGCCGACTCTGAGGAATCTGCAATCTCTGTCTGATCCGCTGAATCATATATGTAGTCTACATAACCACGTCGGTCTGACTCATGCCCCTGTGACCAGCCTCGTCCAACAGACCGGGGTGCGACATCTCCGCCCATACAGGATGTTAAAAGGCAGAGCACTAATGCTAGAATGGAAGTTGTTGATGTTGGAGAACTCTTCGAGAGGTAGGTAGGAGTCCCAGCTCACACCAACGCATGCTCGCACCATATCCTCGAGAGTCTGAATGGTTCGCTCACTCTGGCTGTCAGTCTGCGGATGATAAGTTGTACCGAAGTGTTGCCTCGTGCCCAGTTCCTCATTAAACTTCTACCAAAGTCGGGAGGTGAGCCCAACATCGCGGTCTTAAACAATAGAGACTGGAACCCCATGGCGAGCCACGATCTCGCGAATATACACATCAACCAACTTCTCGGCAGACGAGCTCTCATGAATTGCCAGGAAGTGCCTTCGACAACTTGGTGATAAAGTCCATCGAAATATACTCCTATTTCCACATGGGAACCTCCAAAGCCTGCAGCTTGCCATGCAGCCTCTGGTGCTTGGCCTTGACCAACCTGCAGATCAAGCACCACTCAACATACCAAGGGATCTCTCTCTTCATGCACGACCACCAATAACCCAATATCAAATCCCGATACATCTTGGTGGCCCCTGGACGGATAGACAAGCAACACTTATGAGCCTCTTCTAGCACGATTTGACCCTAGAAAACATAGGAACCTACACCTGATCGCAACGGGTCAACAAAACACGACTCTATGGAACAAATTTGGTAATCTCACCCATGATCCTCTCAATCTTTTAATTCTCCACTCGAATACCCTCAGTCTGAGCCTCCCTGATGAAAATCACAAGTGGAGAATCCACAGATATCCTCATACATGTCGCCAGAACGGAAGATCCAACCGACTTGTGCCTTAGGGAATCCGCCACCACATTCGCTTTACCCAGATGGTAAAGGATCTCGCAGTCATAATCCTTGACAACGTCCAACCACCTGCACTGCCTCATGTTCATGTTCGGCTGGTCCATAACATGCCACAAACTCTTGTAATCCGTGTAGATAGTACAACGGACCTCATAAAGGTAATGCCTAGAAATCTTGTGGGAAAAAACCACCGCCCCCACTCAAGATCATGCGTGGGATATCTTGTCTCATGCGGCTTCAGCTGCCGTGAAGCATAAGCTATCACCCATCCTCTCTGCATGAGAACTGCTCCCAAGCCGGTGATAGATGCATCAAAGAAAACCACAAAATCCTCAATTCCCTCCGAGAGGGTCAAAACTGGGGCCTCACAAAGTCTCTGCCGAAGGGTCTCAAGTGCTGATTGTTGCTCAGGGCCTCACCGGAAATCCACCCCCTTCCTCGTAAGACGAGTGAGGGTACTGAAATGCTGGAGAAGTCCTGAATAAATCTCCGGTAGTACCCTGCCAAACCCAAAAAACTCCTGATATCTGAGGGAGATTTCAGAACGTCCTACTGCATCACCGCCTCAATTTTGGCCGGATCGACCAAAATCTTATCTTGGTTAACGAGGTGTCCAATGAGCTGAACCTCTCGCAACCAAAGCTTGCATTTCAAGAACTTAGCATAAATCTGTTCTTGCCTTAAAACCCCCAGAAGCTCGTGAAAGTGCTCCTCATGCTGCTCTCTAGTCTTCGAATACACCAAGATATCATCAATAAACATGATAACTGAACGACCAAGCATCGGTCTGCATACCCGATTCATCAAATTCATAAATATCGCAGGCATATTGGTGAGCCCAAATGGCATCACCATGAACTCGTAATGCCCATAACGAGTCCAGAATATCGTCTTCTCCACATCCTCCTCCCTCACCCTGACCTGATGTTACCCAGACCTCATATCAATCTTGGAGAACCAAAATGCTCCATGCAACTGATCAAAGAGATCATCAATCCGCGGAAGGGGATAACCATTCTTCACTGTTAACTTGTTTAACTCCGGGTAATTAATGCACATCCGGTGTGAACCATCCTTCTTCTTGATGAATAAAATCGGTGCTCCCCTCGGGGAACTGCTCGGACGGATGAACTGCTTGCCTAGAAGCTCCTGCAGCTGAGATGACACCTCCTGCATCTCAGGAGGTGCCAATTGGTACGGTGCCTTGGCAATAGGGGTTGCACCTAGCACAAGGTCGATCCTGAACTCAACCTGCTTTTCAGGAAGTACATTGGGTAACTCCTCTAGGAATACATCAACGAACTCCCTGACAACAAGAACATCAACAACTGACACTTGATCCCCAACCTGTGTGTCCACCACATAAGCCAAGTAATCCTCACACCCGTGCCGAATATGCTGCCGAGCCCTGGCTGCCGAACAAAACCCTGAACCCATCCTGGTGCCCTCTCCATAAATAACTAGTTCTCCCCCACTTGGGGTTCGAACCACCACACACTGACCCTCGTAGTCAATCCTGTCACCGAAAAGGCTCAGCCAATCCATACCCACTAGCACGTAGACATCCCTTATGGGAATAGGAATCAAATTGATCGAAAAGGATACCCCGAAGATGTCCAGAACGCAACCCTGATAAACCGAAGAAGCAGTAATACCATGTTTGTTGGTGATAGAAACTCGTAATGGACACTCCAACTCCCCTATGGGCAAAGCAAACTCCCTAGTAAAAGACAGGGAAACAAAGGACCGACTCGCACCCGAGTCAAACAATACAAGAGAAGGCAAGTAGTTCACTATGAATGTACCTAACAGAGGTACAAACATATGAGCATAAAATAAACATAATCAATAAGATAACGGAAAGAAACATACCGGTCACAACATCTAGTGTTGTCCTGGCCTCCTCGACAGTGAGCTAGAAAGCGCGACCTCGAGCCCTTGGGGGATCCGTCTTGCCCAAACTCTCATCACTACTCCTGAATGTAGCTGGCGCGGGGGCCTGCGCCGGCTTGGCGGCGAGCAATGGATAGTTGACCTTCATATGGCCAACCTGATCACAATGATAGCAAAACCTCATACTTTGAACCAGGGCTGACTAGCGGCAGTCCCTCGCATAATGCCCCTCCTTTCCATATTTGTGGCACACACTACCAGATCCACATGCTCTAACATGAACCTTCCCGCACTTCCCACAAGCATGAAATCGCTGACCTCCAGACCTAGAATCAGTGGCCTTGAATCGCTTCCGCGTCGACTGCGACTGTGTTGGGGCCTGCCTCTGCGATCTCAACTGAAGCTCTACTCAAGTTCACGCCGCCTGGCATCCTCCTACAACTCAAGCTAAGTATCACACCGCTCAATAGAAACAAACTGCCTGATTTCCATCTTGAGCATGCTCAGATAACATGTCATCTGAGCCTGTTCTGAGGCAAACTTGGGGCAAAACATATCCCTCTCAGTAAACATCTGGGTGATCTCTGTCACTGACTCCGATCCCTACCTCAAGTCTAAAAACTCCTGAGCCAACCTCTCTCACTCTACCCAAGGAACATAGTGAGTACGAAACATCTTCATGAACTGATCCCAAGATATCGGAGCCCTTTGCTCAGCATAATACGATCCCGAAACAAGACTCCACGAATCCTTTGCTTTGGACCTCAGAAGGTTCACAACGCACCTGACCTTCTGGTCAGCAAGGCATGAACAAGTGAATAAAATGTTGGATAAGGTGTCTAAGTCCATAACTATTTCTAGTATGTACTTGACCCGACCCGACATGGTCCATTTGGGTTGCATGGCATCATGCATTTGGATAGACTAAATGAGAGAAATAACACTTGTGGTTTATTAATATATTATAAGTTATAATATATTAATAGTATTATTTAATTAGTATTGATCAAGAATTATTTTGGAATTAATTAAGTGATCAAAAGATAACTAATTAAATATATGGGTTGATTATGTGAAGCATCCATAACTTGTATAGTGGGCTAAAAGGCTCCATGGATTATCAGGTTGGGTTAAACCCATAGGATGCTCCATGGATGCTCCATGGGAGTTACAAACCTATGGGTCATGGAAATGAAGAGTCATGACACATTAGGGTTTACATGGTGTAACCCTAGATGTGTCACACTATATAAGAAACATATTATCCACCAAAATCGGCTACATAAAAGAGAAGTGAGGGCTAGGCCGATTTTTAGAGTGTTTGTATTCTCTCAAAGGTCATTCCAAAGGAATTTGGTGTTGTGTGAAGCATTTGAGGCATCACACTTGGGGTGCTAGGCTCACAAGGTTTCAAGGAATCAAAATCAACTACAAGGTATGTAATTCTAGCCATCCTTTTAGGATTAAAGTTCCCCATGTATGCTAGATAGGATTTTGAACCTTGGAAACCATATTTTCCATGTATTTAGACAAACATAGATCCAAGGTTTATTAGGGTTGCATGTACACTTAGGAAGTGTTAGAATGCTCAAAACCCATCAGTGGTAGCAGAACCTAGGCTTGTTTGTTAAATACTTGATGCAAACTTGTTTTTCAAAAGCCAAAAACTGTCCAGACAGGCAAACTCGATGAGTTCTAGCCAAAAAATCGCCGAGTTTGTGTGTTGTAGCATGAACTCGACGAGTTCCCTTGATGTACTCGACGATTTTGTCATCCAGTGAGTAATTTTTGGAGCTTTGCTGCTGGAAATGGACTAGAGACATTACCCTAAACTATTTAGGTGTTATAAAACTTGTTTTAGATTGTGTAATGCTTGTTATAATCCATTTACAATGGCTAATATCAATTTTTCATGATTATATGTATTCATATGTTCTTGAAATTTTGATATGAATGTTCATGTTCTTATGAGTTCTTGATAAATCATAGGAGTTACTTATTTATATGATTAATTCATGATCTTTATGTGTTTTAATGGAGTCCATAACTTGTCCTCAAGTTATGGGTAACCAAAAGTCTCTTTGTGTTAAAAGCCATTAAAAGAACACATAAGTTATAAAATGAAGAGTCTTCATTTTTATGACTCATAAGTTATGAATATGAAAGCTTTTGTAAAGTTACAAAACATGCCCTCAAGTTTTGGAACAAGTAAAGTCACTTAATAAACTTTAGTTCCAACCTTTAGATTTTTAAAAGTTAAAAATCAAACCTTATACTTTATAATATTATAAGTTAATAATATATATTTGTATAAGATCAAGTCGTCTTACCGCTAGTACGCCTCATTCACGAAGCCCGTCTATAAGGGGGTATAAGGTTGTTGCCTATAAAATGGCAACTTAATGGGTGTCCACTCTCACCTACCACTTTCTTGATCGGTGGAGGGTCGTTAGCCGAACGAGTAAGACAAGGACTTATTAATTCTCATTAAAAGTATGATGAATATTATAAAGTAACTAAAATGTTTTATTAAATTCCCAATCTTAGTTACTTTAGGAAAATGTGAATAAGGTGCTAATCCATGAAATTACAACACTTTGTTTAAGTCGTTGGTGGAGTGTGTGTGGTTAACCGGCACACTAACTTGGACTTAACAAGGTAGGTAAAGGGTGACTTAAGGTTTATCATAGTATCAGTGGAGCGTGTGTAGTTAACCGGCACATCGATTGAGTGATAAACGTTAAGGGTACCAAGTGATTTGCATAGTTACTTCACACCTCGTTTTGTGATCCTCGGTATCCCAGTCACAAAACTTGGAGGGCACACTCGAGATTGAAACATGCCTTTGAAAAGTTCATTGAATCTCAAAAGAATCTAGGAATTTCTAAGAACCACTTAAAAACCTAATCTTTATATTTAGTTTTTCATGGTGGAAATTGGTGAATCGTCATTCACCTACCTTTCAAATACGTTATAACTTGGATTACGATATACCTCTTCTAAGTTATAATATATTGTGATTGGATCCTAGCCTTAATATTACATTTGGGTGTTTTATTAAGGACTCTCTTAATATCTAAACTAATCTTGTCCTCTTCTTTCAGATGTCTTCGAACAATGCTGCTTCCAGCTCTAATCCTAATGGCTCCTTTACTCTTATGAACTTGTGTGGGAAAGTCACTTTTGATGGATCCAACTTCAATGAATGGATCAGAAACATCAGGATGATTACTCACTAGGAGGACAAAGAATATGTCCTCGACAAGGAGCTTAAGGAGATTGATGAGACCAGTGCAACTCCCCAGGAGATCATTGACTTCCGGGCACATGAAAGGGATGCTACCAAAGTGGCATGCATCATATTAGCCACCATGACAACCGAACTCCAAAAGTCCTATGAGGACTTCTACCCTTTTGAAATGCACAAAGATCTGATGGAAAGATACCATCAAAGTGCACGACAAGAGAGCTATGAAATTATCTGCTCCATCATAACAACCATGATGAAGGATATGGAATCCGTCACGAGCCACATGCATAAAATGCAAAGGTATGTGGATCGGTTGCTGAAGCTTAATGTGAACTTCCCTGAGGAGCTTGCAATAGATATCATTTTGCACTCCTTACCCTCGTGCTATGATCAATTCTGCATGACATATCACATGAATAAGGAAGAGGACACACTGAGCAAACTTCAGGGACTCCTCAAGACCGCAAAAACAAGTCTTAAAGGTAAGTTGGTTGTTAACACTCCTACTCCAAACTCCGCCCCTGTTTTGGCAATCGGGAAAGGTAGAGGGAAGAAGAGGAAGAGCTCTTCTTCAAGTGGAACCAAGAAAGGTTTCATCACTCCTTCTTCTGAACCAAAAGAGGCTGAATGCTTCTATTGTCATGAAAAGTCACATTGGAAGTGGAACTGTCCAAAGTACCAGCAAGATGTGAAGGATGGGAAAGTTAAACCCAACTATGCAGGTATTTACACTATCTTATCTAATAACTCACCCCATTCTAACTCTTGGGTCCTTGATACCGGTTGTGGTATTCATATATGTTCTGATTTGCAGAGACTAAGAAGTGAGAATATGGAGCATGGAAGAATAAACTTAATCATGGGGAATAGGAAAGCTTTATCTGTCACCAAGATTGGAGTTTATACTTTATCGCTAAGTAGTGGGTTTAGTTTAGATTTGAATAAATGTTGTTATTCACCAGAAATGGCAAGAAATATTATTTCCTTTCATGCATTGGATAAACAAGGTTTCACCTTTTCATTTGATAATGAAGTTGGTTCGATTAATGCTTTTCTTAAATATGTTCTTTATTTTAAAGCATTACCTCGTGATGGTGTGTATGAAACTGTATCTGTGGTTGATAACTTAGGAAATAATGTATTGTGTATTGATTCTGTTAATGATAATAACTTGGATAACTCATCATTATGGCATTGTCGTCTTGGACATATAAGCAAGAAACGCATAGGTCAACTCCAAAAGGATGGAGTCTTGGAGTCATTTAACCTAAATTCAGATGATAGTTGCGAATCATGCTTACTTGGAAAAATGACAAAGTCACCCTTCACAGGTTCTTGTGAGAGGGGTGAAGGTTTGTTGGATCTTGTACACACGGATGTGTGTGGACCCTTCAAACATGCCACAAGGGATGCTAATCATTATTATTTGACTTTTATTGATGATTACAGTAGATATGGATATGTCTACTTAATCAAGCATAAATTAGAGAATTTTGAAAGGTTTAATGAATTTAAACAAGAAGTGGAGAATCAATTGGGCAGGAACATTAAGATGCTTCGATTCAATCGAGGTGGTAAGTATCTTAGTTCAGAGTTCCTCGACTATCTTAGGGAATGTGGGATTGTCTCACAAATGACACCTCCCAGGACACCACAGTCGAATGGTGTAGTTAAGAGGCGTAATCGAACCTTGTTGGATATGTTTCGTTCCATGATGAGTCGAGCTTCGCTACCAATCTCATTTCGGGGGTATGCCTTAGAGACTGCCGCCCATATCCTTAATCTAGTCCCTACAAAGAAAGTTGCCAAAACTCCTCATGAGATGTGGACTAGTAAAGTACCCAAACTAGACCACATCAAGATTTGGGGTTGCGAGGCTTTCGTGAGATGCGAGACTCATGATAAGCTCGAACCTCGAAGTGAGAGGTGTATTTTCATCGGCTACCCACAGAAATCCTTCGGTTACCTCTTATACAAACCTAGTGAAAATGCGGTCTTTGTAGCTAGGAGGGCTGTCTTTCGAGAGAGAGAGTTCATAAGCCAAGGAAACAATGGGAGGCAAGTTGACCTTGAAGAAATTCAAGAGTCAAATGGTGAAGGAACTTCAAACTCTAGCACTCAACTTGAGGAGGAAACTCCTGTTGAGCCAATTGACAAGTCTGTACCTTTGAGGCGTTCCTGAGCATTATTATGTTTTCCATATTACTACGGAAGGTGATACACTTATCAGTGATGAGACACTGATAGGTCTGGATGAACCTAACAGTTACGCGGAAGCCATGGCAGGCCCTGAGTCAGCCAAGTGGAAAGAGGCAATGGACAGCGAGATACAGTCCATGTATGACAATCATGTTTGGAACTTGGTTGAGAATGTACCAGGTCGTAAGAATGTAGGGTGCAAATGGATCTTCAAGTAGAAGACCGACATGGATGGTAATGTACACACTTATAAGGCATGACTGGTTGCAAAGGGTTTCTCACAAACTCCAGGAGTTGATTATGATGAGACCTTTTCTCCAGTGGCCAAGATTAAGTCTATTAGGGTGCTGTTAGCCATAGCTGAATTTCATGACTATGAAATATGGCAAATGGATGTCAAAACCGCTTTCCTTAATGGAAAGTTGGCTAAGGATGTAAACATGAGTCAGCCAGATGGTTTTGTCAATACAGAGTACCCTAATAGAGTGTGTAAGCTTGAGAAATCCATTTATGGATTAAAGCAAGCACCTCGCAGATGGAATCTTTGCTTTGATGAGAAAGTCAAAGAATTTGGCTTTTCTAGGAGTGAAGATAAATCTTGTGTATATGTAAAAGCTAGTGGGAGTATAGTTAGCTTTTTGGTATTGTATGTGGATGACATACTACTCATAGGAAATGACATCGCAACTCTGCAGGAAGTTAAGTCCTAGCTTGGGAAGTGTTTCTCTATGAAGGACCCAGGAGAAGCTGCCTATATTCTAGGGATAAGGATCTTGAGAGACCGGAGTAAAAGACTAATTGGACTTTGTCAGAGTACTTACTTGGATAAGGTGCTGAAGAGATTCAACATGCAGGACTCCAAGAAAAGAGAGTTACCCATCCAGAGTAACGCCAGATTGAGTAAGACACAAAGCCCGAGTATTGAGGCTGAGATAGCATAAATGAGTTGAATACCTTATGCTTCGTATGTAGGATCAATCATGTATGCTATGACGTGTACTTGACCTGATGTAGCATTTGCTTTAAGCATGGTTAGCAGGTATCAAGGGAACCCTGGAAAGGCACACTGGACTGCGGTTAAGAATATCCTCAAGTACCTACGGAAGACTAAGGGCTGGGTCTTTACCATCGGTGGGAGTGATGACTTGAGAGTGTTAGGGTATAGTGATGCTAGCTTCCAGACTGATAGGGATAATTTTCTCTCTCAGTCAGGCTGGGTCTTTACCTTAAACAGAGGAGCAATTTCTTGGAAAAGTTCCAAGCAAGAGACAATGGCTGATTCAACTTGCGATTTAGAGTATATAGCAACGAGCGAAGCAGCAAAGGAGGCGATATGGCTGAAGAACTTCATTGGAGACCTTGGAGTTGTACCAGCTATAAAGGAGCCAATGGAAATTTTCTGTGATAGTGAAAGTGTAGTTGCCTTAGCCAAGGAACCAAGGGATCATGGGAGATCCAGACACATCGACAGAAATACCATTTAATCAGACATCGAATAGAAGAAGGACTCCTCGTGGAAAAGAGGGTATCATCGGATGAGAATCCAGCAGATACCCTCACGAAGGGACTGACTTAGGTTAAGCATCTCCAGCATGCTCGGAGCATAGGGCTGAAGGATGATATTAGATTTAGTAGTTAGATAATCTCAAAATTTGTAAAGTGTAATTGACATTAGATGATGAATAAAAGGTGTGTTTATTTATGAGTAAAGTGTTGCTATCTCTTGTCAATCGTTTACTATATTTCTTTTGCGTGTTTTGACTTCCAGAATAATTATGTTTGGTATATCATATTATTCGAACCTCCAAAGTCGGTCATATGTCGGAAGTAGGTATGAATCAAGATTATCATGATTGGTTGTAGAGATCTAAGTTGTTGGACATGGCTACAACACTCATGAGTGCTCATAAGTTCTGAGCATTGGACTCAACCCACGCTCACTGGAATCACTTCATGGAATTCATCTTGAGTGATCGTGAGATGGTAATATCATATAAGTCTTCAAACCTAGAGATATGATTTGTTACTTATGAGTTGGTTATGCATTGATTGTACGAAAACACATTGGTAACTCGATGTTATAAAACGTGCTATTGTGTATAATTCAATGAGTAGTAGAACAAACATATGATTCGAAGTTTATCTATTCCTTCTTGGATTAGAAGATGATATCTGGGCCCCTCCATGATTTTTTTTGACCTATGTACCGGGCTCGGTCAGAACTAAGTTGATGTGTTCAATTAAGTTCTTTGTCAAACAAATCGGAAATCGGGAAACAAACTGCTGGACAATAAGTAAGACATTGTTCCATGTATTTGTCCGGCTGATATCTTAAACAGAGGATTATATGATCACTTATCTTATTTGGCGTATCCTCATCTTCTCAGTTCTGAGAGACCTTGAAAGAGATACGATTGCTGATTAGTTCTTGAAGTCATACTTGCAGTTATAGTTATTAGACTTATCCAAGTGGGAGATTGTTGGATAAGGTGTCTAAGTCCATAACTATTTATGGTATGTAATTGACCCGACCCGACATGGTCCATTTGGGTTGCATGGCATCATGCATTTGGATAGACTAAATGAGAGAAATAACACTTGTGGTTTATTAATATAGTATAAGTTCTAATATATTAATAGCATTATTTAATTAGTATTGATCAAGAATTATTTTGGAATTAATTAAGTGATCAAAAGATAACTAATCAAATATATGGGTTGATTATGTAAATCATTCATAACTTGTATAGTGGGCTAAAAGGCTCCATGGATTATCAAGTTGGGTTAAACCCATAGGATGCTCCATGGGAGTTACAAAGCCATGGGTCATGGAAATGAAGAGTCATGACACATTAGAGTTTACATGGTGTAACCCTAAATGCGTCACACTATATAAGAAACATACTATCCACCAAGATCGACTACACAAAAGAGAAGTGAGGGCTAGGCCGATTTTTAAAGTGTTTGTATTCTCTCAAAGGTCATTCCAAAGGCATTTGGTGTTGTGTGAAGCATTTGAGGTATCACACTTGGGGTGCTAGGCTCACAAGGTTTCAAGGAATCAAAATCAACTACAAGGTATGTAATTGTAGCCATCCTTTTAGGATTAAAGTTCCCCATGTATGCTAGATAGGATTTTGAACCTTGGAAACCATATTTTACATGTATTTAGACAAACATAGATCCAAAGTTTATTAGGGTTGCATGTACACTTAGGAAGTGTTAGAATGCTCAAAACCCATTAGAAAAATCCTTCCACATTAGATAGCCACCTCATGGCTATGATCGGGTCCTGGAATTCATCAAATGTTGGGGGTTTCCTATTATCGAAGTCCCGATACTGAAAGACCCACCCTGTCTTAACACCTGCAGCCGCCACGGCTACGGAGGCTGTGGCAGCAGCCGTCTCAGCAATGGCTGCATAGCGATCATCAAAGAACTCCATCATCGCAGTCTTGATAGAGGTAAACATCTCCAGAATCTAACCCTAAACAATAGCTACCACCTCCTTGTGAATGATCTCCCTGATGTGGTCCTCTGACAAAACCGACTCACCTTATCTGTCGGCTCCTAATATCGATCCGGATCCGATCTCAACTCGCATCGTAGTCACCATACTGAAAATACACCAGGAAGATATTAGATAATCCACATATCATAACGGGGAACCAAATCTCAATGAAGCCCTAGGGGTTGTGACTTCCTTGCTACGTGTATGGGTCCGGTGCTTTTAGTAGTACGTGCTCATACTACCTTCCACTCCTACCCGTATTTATCTCAAGGATCATCAAAACGCCCTAACAATAATCATAAGCATAGACAAACACTCAATGCTCACTCCTTAGAGGAAAGGATAAACATCTCACAACAGGTCGGCTGACCCCACACGACTCACCCATGAAACTTCCACCATCCCTGCATCACTCGTGTATGCTAGCCACACATAACATTGGATCCTATAGACATTCGAACACCTGATCCTACCCTAAGCCCTTCATCAAACAAGAACATGAAGTAATGACAAACAAGATATTCTCAGGCTATAAGATCTTAGTTATATATAACCATGATGTATACATTAAGCAACTACAATAATGATGTCAATTTCATAAACAAAAGGTCCTAGGCTATCATGCATCATATAATCAGACAATTCTATCATGAAATTCATGAAGATCCCTAGACCATCACTAACATGTTGTTCTAACATATTACAAGATCAAATAACAGTATGGTATTTTGGGGTCTACTTACTGGCTCCGGTTGATCGTACACATCACATCCTCCTTGAGTATTTTGAAAACTATTTGAAAAAATCATTTTGAAAATCTTTCCTTAGTTTGAGACTGGATTCACATGAATGTTCCTCCAATTCACTCAAACCAGGGCTCTGATACCAACTTGTAACATTCGAAAAATTCTTGAAAATTTTAAACTTTTTAAATAACCTCAAAACCATCATTCATTACAATTTGTTTTCAAAATAACTTTCGCATAAGAGTTTTCCTAGAAATCATAACACAAAATACGAGGTGCATGATCAAGAAATCACCTTCCTACGATCATCTAAGGTACCTAGAACATAATAGAAACAGTAAGCCCAAAATTTAGTGAGTCTTTCCCAAAATACCAACAAAATACATACTCATAACTACTACACAACAGCGTGCATACATAACCTTCAGCATGTATGGACCGCTACACTGGGCCTTCAGCCTGTCTGGACCGTTCTCTGGGCCTTTGTCCTGACTGGTCCGCCTCGCAGGCCTTCAGTCGATCCGGGCCGCCCTGGGTCTGTTTGCCTTCAACACAAAGCAGGACTGCGTCAACCCAATCACACACATGTCGACATATACATAACTCATAAACACATAATCAACATACAAGCACAAATCATACAGATCAATAAGCATAGCATCATCCAGTCTACCAGGATTTAGATCTAACAAATCACTATAGTACACAATCATACGATAATCAGAATAACAATCAAAAGGGCCGACATTGGTGCCTTCAAACGATAAGTACAGTGAGGAAACTCAACTCACAAGTAGTGTAGATTTGATAAAGTCTGACTCCGAATCTCAGCTCCCGACTCAAAGCCTACAACCATCATGACTAACCCATCAAAAATCTCGAAATACCGAAAATGCTCTCAAAAGTCCAACTTGGTCGACCATGGTCAAAGTCACAAAAATGTCCCAAAGGTTGGTGCTTTATAGACACACACATCCAATGGATGTCTTGAACCCAAAATCGGTCAAAAGGGGAAAATATGACCTAAACTCCATGCATGGCATCAAAGCTTGTCAAAGGACCAGATCTAAGCCACTATAAGGCCACCTTGACCTGGAGATTCATAAAGTTGCAAACTTTATGAAGTCCACCCATTGCAACATCCAAGAATAAGGAGAAAAAGGGACCAAACTCAAGATCTAGCTACATAGATAAAAATCGGATCTTGAATACTTACAATTGTCCAAAAGAGTGCCAAACTGAAGATGAGAGCTTAGCTTGCTAGATCCTTGCCTCTTTCTCTAAATCTTCTCCTTCTTTTTCTCCAAAATGCCACACTAACTCACAATATGAGATGGTATGAAGATTAGGGTTCGCAAGCCTAATAATAGGGTTTGGAGGCTGATAAAAGATCAGTCTCAAGGACTTAAGGAGATTATATAGGGTGCAAACCCTAAAATTTAGGGTTTCTCATCCAGCCGCAAACTTGTTGAGTTTTCCTCACCAACACGTCGAGTTGGTCCAAAAAGATATGCAAACCCAAAACCTTCCAACACGTCGAGTTGAGGCCATCAACTCTCCGAGTTCCATAGGACCCTTTCCTTTAAAAAATAAATCTCATACTTGGAAATTGGGATGTTACGCATCACTTGAAAATCAAGTTTGACTTTTTACAATGTTTGACTTTTCGAAATTAAAAGTCAACAAACATGAAATTGATGATTCTCACAACAAATTTCAGATCAAAAGAAGTTCAAGCAACAGTTCTTCATCTCCTTCAAGCGTTCTTGGTCAAGTTCTTTAAAATCAAAGACTAAATTTTTGATTTCTAAGCTAAGCCTTGAACACAATCGATTTTAATAATGAACAGAAAACAAAAAATCGAGTCATAAGACCATTTTAACAATAAAAACAAACTCTAATCGATTATTCAGAATCATTAAAATGAAATCGGAACTCAAGTATGATGACTCAACAAATAAATCGCTTGGATTATCAAAATGTACAACTCGTATGTGCACAAGATGAAGAACAATGAATCAGCGAATCGTATATCTGATTTGAATGAACATTTGAACTTTTTGTTTTAAGATATTAGATCGAAAATCGGGCTCAACATTTGGATATGAATAGTATCGAACATAAAAAACAAGGACTCAAGATAATAAAGTGTAATAAGTGGATCCATAACATGATTTTTGGGCTAAATTCTTGATTTAAAAAGATAATTGCAATTGAGAATCAAATTGAACAACAAATAGGATTGGATTGGGCTTGATCAATGAAAAAACTATTGGATCATAAAAACTGAGTTTTTTCAAAAAAAAAATCGATCCAATGAGTCAAAATGATAAAAAATTCAAGAAGACAAGCACGAATCAAAGAGATTTAGAGAGATCATTGAGAGACTCACCATAAATGTTCTAGTTGTGTTGAGTGTATCAAAATCGAGAACCATTTCATTAAAACATCGCTTTGATCTTTGAAGACCCGCTCTGATACCAATTGATGTGAATTATGAGTTGTGACATCCCCATTTTCACGGCCATAAAAACCGATTTGTTTATGCTTTGTTTTATAAAATCAAAGTAATCCTTTGATAAAAAGAGTTGCAGAATTTGTTCCCAAAACAAAGTGATAAGAATTTATCAAAACATTTCTTTAAAGAAATGTAATTTGCATTATACAACAAAAATCTCGGGATGTCATGTTCTGTCACACCCCAAAACCAAGAACGGCGGAAACGTTCAGGGGTGGAGGACGTCATGTGAAGTATCATAACAGCGTAAAGTAGTAAACAAGCAACAACATCATCCATTGCATTACAAGTAAAGTTTTAATACATGTGTGTTCTTTATTTGTAATAAGACACCAAAATATGTAATCAAAATAAAAGATGAGTCTTGTCTGTGTTCCGTCTTCTCAAAACCTGGTCATCGTACCTCTCTACTAGTGACCTAAGAATACAAGTTATTTTGAAAGCGAGAATCAGCATAAAGCTGGTGAATTCATATGTATTTAAGTGTCATTACCATGTTTTGGAAAGATGTTATGAATGCCATGTAAATCTTTGAATGAAACATTTGATATAAGTATGAAAACCCTAGAAAATCCCATATTTCATATTAGTATAAGAGTAGTCTTCTACCAAGACTTCAATGTTTTGAAAGTAGTCTTCTACCAAGACTTGTATGTTTTGAAAGTAGTCTTCTTCCAAGACTTGTATGTTTTGAAAGTAGTCTTCTACCAAGACTTGTATGTTTTGCTGTAACGAATATGGTTTTCCCTTTTACGACTACTATTAACAATATATTGTCTACCTCATCGTTTATGTGAATGTATCACAAAATAAAAGTAATAGGGGAAATATAGCCATATAAGTATTATCCTTGTATTAGGATAAACAAGAAATCGCGACTGCCGAAACGTATTAACCTTGAAGATCCATAGATGTTCATTTTCCTCTATAGCTAACAGCAGGTTGGAGGAATGGTTAGTCCCGTAAAGGTGTCCCTAGTATAAGTATTAACCGAAGGCATCTGTAGATGTTCATTACCTTTGTTGCTAACAGGTGGGTGCCGGAATGGTTAGTCCCGTATAGTATCCTTTTGTACTAGGATAGACAGAACTAAACTACACGTATGATATGTAACAGTATCTAGGTACACGTATCCATGTAAGTGTATCCATGTAAGTGTATCTCTTCATATAACATTTAGTATAAACTCATGAATGAACTGACTCTGGTGTAATTCCTTGTAATAGAAATAATGTTTTGTATCTCCTAACTATCCCTATAATAGTTTACTGGAAGGTAATTGATGTCCAAGAAGGTTTATACACTCTTACTACACAAGAGTGTGGGAAAACTAAATGAAGGATGAAAACTATCATATCAATACATATATATATATATATATATATATATATATATATATATATATATATATATATATATATATATATATATATATATAAGAACATAAGTGGATAGATATAGTTTTGATCAAGAAGATGAAAAATGGTTTTGTAAGACATTTAAGAGTTTTGAACAATAAATAAAAATGACTTGATGTCATTTTAATAAACATTTCAAAAGTAAAACATTTGATAAAAACGTATTTTTAGGATAGAAAACCATTTTATGTATCACATTTTGAAGTATGTGAAATCAGCTGGATGAAAGCACAGTTATAAATCACATGTGATTGATTCATTAACATGTTGTTTTCTACTTGTATCCCCCCATTAAAGAATTTAAAATCATTTAAAACATTGATTAAGGGGTATGAGCTCACCTGTAGATAGTGGTTTGGATGAACTGAATGATATAGGATAGCTAGGTGACAAGTGAAGACTTGTTCACAGCCAATGATCCTAGTTAACATAGAATCACACATATATGTATCCAATTAGACTTTAAACCACTAATTGACAAAGTTAAGACATCCTAAGGCATGTAAAACACCTTATATAAGTGCTACAAGTCATAAGGATTGCATCTAAGTGCTAAAGGACCTTGCTATTGTGTTTGGGGTTTAAGGGTAAACTCCTTTGGAGTTTACGGTTTTCATGACCATTACCCAATGAGTTTACGGTCGTAAACTCCTCACTCTTTGACCACAAGTTGTTTTGAGGTTTTACAAGTCCTTTGAAGCATTTCTACTTGATGGTTAGGCCTTTGGAAGAGATTAGGGCATCATTACACTCCTTTGAGGAGTTTACGGCCCCAAGGCCATTTCCTTTTGGGTTTACTACCGTAAACCCATATGGAAAGTGGTATTTTCATGATTTCAGGTCCTATGCTCATCAAAGAATGGATCCTTGTTAGTTACTAAGGCATAGGAAGGGATATGGGTCGTTTATACATACTTTGGGGTGTTTACAGTTTTGGGAGCTCCCCAAACCGTAAACACATATAAATGAGAGAATTTTGTGCTTTTTATGTGATAAACACATCAAGGAAGGATTTAGACATGTCTCTAAGGTTTATGAATGGACTAAGGCACCCTAAGGCACCCTTTGGCGCCTTACTTCGTGTTTACGGTTTTGGGAGCTTCCCAAAACCGGGAACACCTTGTTCTTGGTGTTCTTGGGACATTTCCTTGATGTAAAGATGTATAACAAGCTTTATAAGACTCTTGGATAGAGGTACTTGATGGGTTTTAGTCATAAGACATCCTATGTGCTCATACAAACCCTAAAGCTTGGATCTTGGTTTCTCTATTGTACGTACTTTGAATCCAAGACTTTGAACCCTAATTCTAGCATATGGAAATCAGAATTCACATGTAATTAGGTTTAAGAACATACATTGATTGTTATATAGCAATAACAATCCAATTCCTCCTTGAATTGACCTTGGAAAGCTGAGAGTCACAAGTGTCACTCCTCTAATGGCTTACAAACACCATAAGCAAGTGGAGAAGGTATAAAGAGAGAGCAGGGAGGTTAGAATTCGTCCTTAGGACCTCTAGGGAAGGGTTAGACGAATTCCTAAGCCCTAGGGGGTTTATATAGGTGTAAAGATAGAGTTTCAGTCATTATCCTTATCTAGTTGCTTATCCACCAAGCAACCCATAAGATAATCCTTGAATCCTTATCATGGTCGAATTCTAAGTGATTATCACTTCAAATTCGTCCACCATATATATAAGATAATCCTTACCTTATTTTGTAACTATCACATAATTACAATTCAGCCCCTCTAGTTTAATTAATTACACTTGATCACAAAATTAATTCTTAATTAATTATTGACCAATATTAATTAAAAAAATATGATTTCTCCTTTAATATATTATTCTTATAACATATTAATAAATCATAATAACCTCTCTCTCTCTCTTTATTTATTTCTCCATTCAAGTTGCTTTGGTGAAGGCAACCCAAAAGGACCATGCACCATCGGGTCAAGTACATACCAAAATTGTTATGGACTTAGACACTAATCCAACAGTCTCCCACTTGGATAAGTCTAACAACTATTATGCGTATGACTTCGGATCCCAATCTGCAATCGTAGCTTTCCAAAGCCGCTGTCAACTCTGATCATATCAAATACGTGTGTCCTTAGATAAGGGATCATATATTCCTCCATTCTAGATATCATATGAGATATGATTTCAAATCATTCTCTTTGTACTATATCTCGATTTCCGATTTATGACGACTGACTAATTGAACAAATCAAATTAGCCCTAGCCCGGATGAGCATTTACGTTTGTCATCACTAAACCATCGAGGGGCCCAAAGATATCGCCTTTATCCTACTTTGAATAAAAGGAATGGATAAACTTTGATACAATGCTCGCTTGCACTCACGCACCGAATCACACACAACAATATGTTTTATAACACCAAGTTACTGGTGCATTTACATATTATCAATGTGCAACCGATTTGCAAGATACAACTCACACATCTCGGTTTCAAGAATATAAGATGTTATCGTCTCACCAATCACTCGTAATACAATTCATGGAGTGATCCAAGTGAGCGTGGGTTTAATCCAATGCTCAAATGATATTCGTAAGCACTCATGAACGTTACAGCAAACATTTGCTTATGTCTAATACTCTTCTAGACAATCCACACACCAATTCACGACAGTCTTTATTCATACCTACTTCCAACATATGAACGACTGTGGCCCTTTTGAACAATTCGATTATTCTTAATAAACTCAATTATTCTGGAAGTCAAAACATGCAAATGTGAAACACAAGAATAATACTAATCCCATATGGCCTCAAACCTTTGAGTATAAATAAAACGCCTTTTATTTATCACCATATTGATTACTCATTATTTGTCATTTCGGTTAATCAACTTCTTACTTGAATTCCAACACTTGTCTCATGCTCCCAGCATGCACACAATGTTTACCTATGGTTCTTACTTTGTGAAATAGATCAATTGAACACATTTCCAATCTTTCTCATTTTACAACTCCAAATCCTTTTTCATAAGTGTAAAAATATCAAATTCTTGCTACTTATAGAATATGCTAGATTCTAACACTTTATGCAACGATCCTTTCGTAATGTCACTGCACCAAAGTCACAAAGACTATTGCCAATGATATTACAAAGTCTTCTATCGGAGATTGTTACAAGACAATTCCTTAGATATGATGTCTCTCACTCAAAGTACATTCCTTTGAACATCCTTTTGCATAAAAGTTTCTAATCTAGACATAGATTTTCAATATTTACTTCCTAATATGAACACGCTTCCATATTTTCCTCATGACAACTCATTCTTAATAGAATCTTTTCTATTTGTAATGATGTCGATATGGTCCATCCAATATGGAAACATTTCCATATTTTCCAATACTATACTTCCAACTACTCACAAGCGACCAATCCTCGTCGAACTTGGATTGTCCTTTGATAGTTGTTTAATTATTTTAGTCAAAACCAATTCTAGTCCCTTTTCCCTCTAAATGCGCTCGACATTTGGAAAATTTTAGAATGGTCAAACATTAAAGCATTTGCAATCGATCCTATACCCGAAGCGTATGGGACACGACGCATAATGTTTTATTTGTTATGTTCTCAAAATTCGAATTGTGAAGAGGGATGCCGTAATCATAATCGAAATTTAAGAACACACTTTGTACCTTTGACTAAATCTTATTAACATTTCTCAACCTAAACCTTTAGATTTGAAATGAAGCATAATATTCTCTCCCTTAATTATAGCAAAACAACTCTTCAACTATTGCGACTTTGCAAAGTATGACTCATGTTTTCTATAATTAATATTGCTAACCTTGCAATACTTTCCTTAATAATCATACAATCATAACATTTATGCTCCCACTATCATGATGATTATTATAAAACATAAAACTTATGCTCCCACTAGCTTCGACATGTATTCATAAACATCTTAAGTTTCAGAAAGCAATACTTATTGAATTTCTTAAGTTCATGTTTTTAATACTTAGTGCTTTGATAATCTTTTATCAAGGTTTCTTGAACCTATACACATTTGCCTTCGATAGTTCATATGTGTGTCTAAACAATTAAGACTAATTGCCAAACCTCACAATTCAAATTATGGAAAGGGATACCGTAACCATAATCGAATTCGAGAATGCAATTTTACAATCACTATCTTCTTAAATCTTTGTTAGTGAAAGCATTTCCTCACAATCATTTTCATGAAGGAGGAAATCTTATGACACTTAGATTTGAGCAGTGTATGTGTTCCTATCCATGTGAATTTGTCAAAACCAAAGTCTACGACAAATTCAAACTCTTATGGATCGAACTTTCTTGATCTCGATTTCTTGCCTTTATGGTAGCACAGCTGCCCACCATGTCTTCCAAGTAGTTAAGCAGCTCACCCATTCCTATCAATGTACCTTTCATTGATTAAGGTGCTTTGTCTTTTATGCGTTCAAAATGAGAACTCATAGAACTCACATGCATAATTAACTTGATTGGATTGGCACAGAATCAAAATAATATCAACACGATAGGTTGTAAACCTCAACTCGTGTGCTAGTGATGATCGATAAGGTTTATTTGATTTGTTCTTGAAACCTTTCAAGACCATTAAGACTCCCACTGACTCCTTGACATATACGATTCTCTTGTCAAAACATTTCTTGACAAACAAATATTCAAGAGTTAGTGTAGCTTTTATCAAAACTCTTCATAAATTGGTCCTAGTTGATCTTTGTCTTATCCAAGACATCACAACTTTCCACATTTGATGAATGTTTCAAACCTTCTTAATACTTTTCACTCAATGTCACAATCTTAACTTTAAGACTTGTTATTGGAACGAAGTATGATTGACTTATTGATTTAGCCATTTCTTCAATTCTTGATTCCTCTTCTTAGACATAAAATTGTACTAAGACTCACTTAGAGGATCAATTGAGATATGGTTCTTAATCATTAAGACTTATCATAAAGCATAAAAGCTACTCTCCCTTCTTCTTAGAATGGAGAAACTTTTATCTTTCTGCCTACTTGATTCTTCTTATTCGTTCTGCTATTGATTTAAACCCTTTAATCAATTCAGAATTACACCTAATCATGTAAGTATAATCATATTTACTAAACCTTTAGTAAATCATGACGAATATCATTGTTACTCTTATGGTGGACTTGATCAACACGCAACATCGTGTGCTCGATCTCTTAGTCCTTCACTTGACACCTTGTCAACGAATTAGTCTAATTTCCATATATGAAATTTCTCATTCATCGTGCAACCAAGTTGCATGATTCCAAATTTCTGTCCAATTGAAACTTGGGCGATGAGAAAACTCTCCCTATTTGGTAAATTCTCGACTTTTCCATAAGAATCATATCCATTTGTTGTAGAAATATGCAAACACCAATTTTCATAACGATTTCATTGCAAGGAAATAAACAAATAAATAAATAAGTCAAACGAAAATTTATTTTATTTATAAAAGCAGCGGAAAACATATGTCCTTACAATGCAAAATCCATTGAAAACTATGTATTTCAAAAGAAAATTTTCTAACAACTCTATCATAACTATCTAAGATCAAAATCTAATCTTCAAGTCCATGCGATCAAGATCCATTCCTTGTGATTAGATTCATCTTGCTCTTTCACCAAGCTTCCTTTCTTTTCACCGATCCTGTAAAACATTCAAATGCAATCTTATTACATTATGTATTAAGAATTAATGAATAGGAACTTAATGGAGTTAGATAGTGGATTTTACCTGAAGCGCAGCCATACTCTTTGAATCTCCCATCTTCTGGACTCTTCAGGCTCTTTGGGCAGACTTGTATCCAACGCCCTTTCTTTTGGCAGCAAACGCAGGTCGGTTCTCCTAGAACGTCCTCGGAAGTATGGTCGGTTGACTCTCCCAACAAATACGCTCCATTGCTTCGCCAAATCATTTCTGATTCAGCAGCAATGAGAATGTAAGTTAGGTCAATGAGGTTGTCGTCATGATCCATCATATAATACTTACTTTTGCACTCATTATATGATTCTGGATGTGACTGCAAAACCCAATTCACAGCCAACTCATTCGGGAATGACACACCCAACATTATCAACCTATCAATGTGTGATTTCATTCCTAGAACGTGGGCACACACGGGCTTACCATCTTCATGTTTCATTTCCAATAGGGCTTTAGTGATGTTGAACCTTTCAATTCTTCGATCTTGTGGGTCAGGGAGAACAATTGGAGGAGGTGGAGGAAGTGAAGCATGATTTCTTGTTCCTCGATCGAATCGTGGAATACCATCTTCATGTGGAATGCTTGTTCCACGGGATTTGAGAAGACCATAGTTGTCGAACTTTGACATCTACAAAACGGGAGAAAAATGAATTCAAGTTAGTTGATCGATTGAGTCCTTAGTAAATCACCTAAATGAGATACTAAGGCTAGGACCCAACACAATATTCTACAACTCGGGAGAGGGATGTCGTAACCCTAATTGCAGAACATTTGAAGGTAAGTGAATGACGATTCACTAATTTCCACCATGAAAAACGAAAAGAAAATTAAGTTTTAAATCTATGAAAACTCCTAGATCCTTTGAACTTTCAATGGCATGTTTAAATCTTGATATGCCCCTCTAGTTTGTGACTGGGATGCCGAGGATCACAAAGCGGGTGTGAATAACCATGCAAATTTACATGGTGCCCTCACATGTTACAGTCACCTATTCGATGTGCCGGTAAACCACACACGGTCCACCGAACTATGACAAACATTGAGTCACCCTTTGCTACCATTGCTTAGAACCATTTAGTGTGCCGGTAAACCACACACGCTCCATTAACGTCTTTGCAAGGGCACAAAGTGTAATTTCATGGAATTGCATCAATTCACTTTTGCCTAAGTAACTAAGATTGGGAATTTTATGAAACGTTTAGTTACTTTAATAATTCATTATACTTATAATGGAAGGTTTCTTCCTATCCTACCCGTTCAGCTAACGACCCTGCACTAGTCAAGAGTGCGGTGGGTAAGAGTGGATACCCATTCAATCGTCATTTTATAGGCAATTTCCTTAAACACCCCTTATAGACCAGCTTCGTGAATGAGGCCTACTAATGGTAAGACTGACTTTTACTCATACATATATAATGTTAGACTTTTAATGTTATATATAGTATAGGGCGTATTTTATACTTTCAAAATACTAGGTGGTCTACTTTAACAATTATACCTTTAATTCAATTAAATTGTAAACCTAAACTTTTATGGATTTATTAAACTTCTTTTAATTATACACCTTAATTAATTAATAAAACCATAAGGGTGTGATTTGAACTTTTTCAAAACTATGCTAGGGTTTTAGAATTTAACATTCCTAATTAAACTTTTAATCAACTTTTAAATTCCAAAACTTGAGGGCAAGTTTTGAAACATTTCAACACATTAGGGTTTAGAATTTAAATATGCATCAAAATTAAACTATTTAATCAAAATTTAAATTCCAAAACTTGAGGGAAAGTTTTGAAACCTTTTTCAAAACATTAGGGTTTCAACTATTTAGATTTCAAAACAACAAAACTTTTGGGGTTCAAATTTAAACTATAAAACCTAAAGGGCCAAATATGAAACTTTTCACAACAACAAGGATCAAATAACAAATAATTCAAATTAACATTTAATCACATAATTATCCATAATTGATGATTTCTTGCAAAATAATTTATCAATTTACTTAAAATAATTAATCAATTATCTTATAAGGAAACAATTATCTTATTAATTGATAAATATCTTCAATTAGATTAAGAATATAGTCAAATATATCATATAATCGGATTAATATTAATCTAACTAGATTAGGTAATTATCCCAATGCAAAAACGGCAAGAAATCTCGAGATAAACACTATCTGACGCACCGACTCGCCGAGTCACCCTTTGGAACTCGCCGAGTAGGGCTGACTCGCCGAGTCCAAGAGTGACTCGCCGAGTCAGGTCGAACAGTGAGGCCAAAACACGATTTTCAGTTACATCAAGCATCAATACAATAGAAACCAATCATGGCTCTGATACCACTGATGGGTTTTGGTCATAAGACATCTTATGTGCTCATACAAACCCTAAAGCTTGGATCTAGGTTTCTCTATTATACGTACTTTGAATCCAAGACTTTGAACCCTAATTCTAGCATATGGAAATCAGAATTCACATGTAATTAGGTTTAAGAACATACCTTGATTGTTATATAGCAATAACAATCCAATTCCTCCTTGAATTGACCTTGGAAAGCTGAGAGTCACAAGTGTCACTCCTCTAATGGCTTACAAACACCATAAGCAAGTGGAGAAGGTATAAAGAGAGAGCAGGGAGGTTAGAATTCGTCCTTAGGACCTCTAGGGAAGGGTTAGACGAATTCCTAAGCCCTAGGGGGTTTATATAGGTGTAAAGATAGAGTTTCAGTCATTATCCTTATCTAGTTGCTTATCCACCAAGCAACCTATAAGATAATCCTTGAATCCTTATCATGGTCGAATTCTAAGTGATTATCACTTCAAATTCGTCCACCATATATATAAGATAATCCTTACCTTATTTTGTAACTATCACATAATTACAATTCAGCCCCTCTAGTTTAATTAATTACACTTGATCACAAAATTAATTCTTAATTAATTATTGACCAATATTAATTAAACAAATATGATTTCTCCTTTAATATATTATTCTTATAACATATTAATAAATCATAATAACCTCTCTCTCTCTCTCTTTATTTATTTCTCCATTCAAGTTGCTTTGGTGAAGGCAACCCAAAAGGACCATGCACCATCGGGTCAAGTACATACCAAAATAGTTATGGACTTAGACACTAATCCAACAGTACTTACTATATGGAAGCTTGAAATGAGCTAAAAGTCCAAGAACACTAGTGTGTGTTCTTGGTGTTTTGGAAATCTAATCAAAACATGAAATTTGATGGATTAAAAGATGTATAATCACTAGTTGTTATGATATAACAAAAAATCAAACCAAGAAGTACTTACGTTTTCGGGAAATCGGGTGAAAGACGGGATGGTAGTTGAGAGTGTTTGGAGTTTGCTCTTGAGATTGCAAGTAAGAAATGAAGTATTTTGGGGAGTAAACTCATGCTTAAGGCATGAGTTTACAGTTATTAGAGGGATTTACGGCCCAAACATAAAAGTTTGGCCGTGAATCTCTTAACTACGTGGTACTTGCAGTTTTGGAATTTCAAGACTCGAGACGACAATTCATTTGACCCGTTTGTTTAAAGATTAATTATTAAAATAATCAAACAAAATTTAAATTGGCCAAAAACAAATGAAAATGAACTTGACTTATAAATTGAAGTGATTGACTTTAAGGTTTGACTGAATGAAAATTTTGGGTTGTCACATCATCCCCCCGTAAAAGGGAATTTCGTCCCGAAATTAAAGTCTAAGCAAATAAAGTAGTTACAGATAACTAAGCAAA
Organism: Lactuca serriola; assembly: GCF_051521515.1. Lineage (NCBI taxonomy): Eukaryota > Viridiplantae > Streptophyta > Magnoliopsida > Asterales > Asteraceae > Lactuca > Lactuca serriola. The sequence goes on from NC_136413.1 coordinate 188,769,962, forward strand.
AAGGTGAGGATATTTTAGTTTCATCTGATCCTCTCGCTCCCAAGTGAATTCCGGTCCTCGCTTGGCGTTCCAGCGAACCTTCATTATCGGGATACGGCTTTGCTTCGTTTGCTTGACCTCACGGTCCATTATCTCTACTGGTTCTTCCATGAAGTTGAGGCTCTCGTTGATCTCAATCTCGTCGAGTGGGATAATGAGAGTCTCGTCGGATAGGCACTTTTTCAAGTTTGAGACGTGGAAGATAGAATGTACATTACTGAGTTCGAGCGGTAAATTGAGTTTGTAAGCTACGGGGCCGATTCGGGCAAGAATCTCGAAAGGCGCTATGTATCTTGGATTGAGCTTCCCACGCTTTCCGAAGCGTATCAAGCCCTTCCAGGGTGAGACCTTCAGTAGAACGCGGTCGCTCACCTGGAATTCCAATGGTTTCCTTCGCTTGTCAGCGTAGCTTTTCTATCGGTCTCTAGAGGCTTTCAATCGTTCACGAATTTAAACGATCTTCTCTGTCATTTCCCGAATGATCTCCGGACCCATGAGAGTGCTTTCGGGAACTCGTCCCTTAGCTAACTGGGTATCACCTACCTCATCCCAGCATAGAGGGGATCTGCACTTTCGGCCATAGAGGGCTTCGAAAGGAGCTGCCTTTATGCTCGTGTGATAATTGTTGTTGTAGGAAAATTCGACAAGGGGTAAATGAGTATCCCAAGCTTTCCCAAAGTCAATCACATAGGCTCAAAACATATCTTCTAAGGTTTGGATAGTGCTCTCACTTTGTCCGTCGGTCTGTGGATGGTAGGTTGTACTCATGTCCAGCCTAGTTCCTAGGGAACTTTGTAACGACTGCCAGAACCTAGAAGTGAATCTACTATCTCTGTCTGAGATAATGGATATGGGAACACCGTGCAGTCATACAATCTCCCTAATGTATGTTATCGTAAGTTTCTCCATTTTGTTAGTTTCTTTGATTGGTAGGAAGTGTGCAGACTTGGTCAATCTGTCAACGATGACCCATATGGAATCAAGTCCACCCGTTGTCTTGGGAAACTTGGTTATGAAGTCCATAGTGATCCACTCCCACTTTCATGCGGGTATCTCCGGTTGCTGCAGAAGGCCGAAGGGTTTCTGGTATTCGACCTTTACCTTCGCACAAGTAAGGCATTTACTTACGAAGGTAGCAATATCTGCTTTCATGTTAGGCCACTAGTATAACCTTTTAAGATCCAGATACATCTTATCCAAACCTGGGTGGACGGAATAACGAGTGTTGTGAGCTTCGGTCATGGCCAAGTCTTTGAAGCCACCGTGTTTCGGTGTCCAGATCCGATCCATGAGGTATAAGGCTCCGCCACCCTTGACTTCTAAATTCTTATCCATCCCTCTCAGGGATTCACCTGCCACATTTTCAGGTTTCAAAGCGTCGAGCTGATCCTCCTTAATTTGCGTGCACAAGTGTGAATGGATAATTAGAGTCAAAGATTTGACTGTACGACTAGAATATTCTTTCCGACTTAGGGCGTCGACTACTAAATTGGCTTTACCCGGATGATAACGAATTTCGCATTCGTAATCACTGAGTTGCTCAACCCACCGTCGTTGTCTCATGTTGAGCTCTTTTTTGGTCGAATATATGTTGTAGACTCTTGTGGTCTGTAAAGATCGTGCTTTTTGTAGCATACAGGTAGTGTCTCCAGATCTTCTGAGCAAACACAACTGCTCCTAGTTCAAGATCGTGGGTGGTGTAGATAACCTCATGTGTCCTTAGCTGTCTTGAGGCATAGGCGATGAGTTTACCTCGCTGCATCAGAACACATCCGAGTCCTTGATTTGATGCATCACAATAGACAACGAAGTCTTCTATCCCTTCGGGGAGGGATAGTATTGGTGCGGTGCACAAGGCTCGCTTGAGTGTTTGGAATGCTCTTTCTTGTTTTTCTTCCCAGTCAAAGGCCACGCCCTTCTGGGTCAATGTCGTAAGAGGTTTTGCTATGCGGGAGAAGTTCTGAATGAACCTGCGATAGTAGCCAGCGAGACCTAGAAATTGACAAATTTCTGTAGGTGTCTTCGGTGCTAACCAGTTCTCAATGGCCTTGATTTTGGAAGAGTCCACGTGTATTCCCTCTTCGCTAACAACGTGGCCTAAGAATTCGACTCGTCGGATCCAAAATTCGCACTTAGAGAACTTCGCATTGAGCTTCTCCGATCGTAATGTTTCTAAGACTTTGCGGAGATGTTGACTATGTTCTTCCTTACTTCGAGAGTAGATGAGTATGTCATCGATGAAGACGATGACGAACTAATCCAAGTAAGGACGACACACCCTATTCATCAGATCCATGAATACTGCGGGCGCATTAGTTAATCCGAATGGCACTACTACAAACTCGTAGTGTCCATAACGAGTTCGGAAGGCTGTCTTGGGAACATCCTCCTCTAACACTCGTAGTTGGTGATATCCGGATCGTAGATCTATCTTCGAGAAGTAGTTGGCTCCTTGAAGTTGATCGAATAAATTGTCAATGCGGGGCAAGGGATAACAATTTTTAATGGTAAGCTTGTTGAGTTCTCTATAGTCGATGCACATACGAAACGATCCATCTTTCTTAACGAACAAGACCGGTGCTCCCCATGGTGAGAAGCTTGGCCTAATGAATCCCTTCTTGATAAGTTCGTTAAGCTGACTGGAAACTTCCTGCATCTCTGCCGGTGCCAGACGATAAGGAGATTTGGCTATGGGAGTAGCCCCTGGCACTAAGTTGATTCTGAACTCGACTTGGCGTTGTGGTGGTAATCTGGGAAGTTCCTCTGGAAATATGTCGAGAAAGTCGCATACTTCTGGGATGTTTTGAATGTCTTTTACTTCTTGACTCGTATCGACGATGTGTGCGAGGAATGCATGATATTCCTTTCGTAAACACTTCTGGGCTTGGATGCACGAAATGATTCGAAGGCTCGTACTAGGTTTGTCGCCATAGATAACTAAGCTTTCGTTGTTAGGAAGGTTAAGACGAACTGCTTTTTTAAAGCACATGATGTCGGCGCGAAGAAGACTCAACCAATCCATGCCGATGATAACGTCGAAACATTTAATTGGCACCGGCATGAGGTCTATCTAGAAAGTATGGCCATCTAAAGTTAAAAGTACAACCTACGTATATGCAGTTAGTACTTTCTGTTTTCCCGTTTGCCATTTCTACCGTGAATGAATTATCTAATACACATGGTTTTTGTTTAAGTAGGTGTGCAAATTTATGACTTACGAAACTTTTCTCCGCTCCTCTGTCGATAAGTATGCAAGCATATGAGTTATCGAGGAGAAACGTACCAATAACTATCGTAGGATCAGCTACCGCTTCCTCGTGGCCCATGGCCGTAACTCTTCCTATTCTGCCAGCCATCCCCGCCTTAGGGCAGTTCCTCTTGTGGTGGCCCACCTCGCCACAACCGTAGCAAGCTTGGCCCACACCGGCGTTAGGAACTTGGGCGGTTGGCCCTACTGGAGTCTTGCAGAAACGGGTTGTATGCCCCTTCCTGTTGCAGTTAGAGCACTGCATTTCCTTGCAAGGTCCATGGTGATGGAAGTTGCATTTGGTGCACTGCGGAAGATTTCCAGCATAAGTTTTTGTTGGTAAGGAGTTTGCAGGGACAACAAGGGTTACCGTGGCAGCATTGATCGCCACGAGTTTTTGTTTCTTTGAGGAATCTTGCGAAGCACCTCTTTTTCTCTTGTTCCACCCCTTTTTCTTGTTGTCGTCGTTGTTTCCCTTTTGTGGCTGGGGTGTAGGGATTGTTGGTTTCTGATGTTTCCCGTGATTTATGAGAGATTGTGCCAGCTCCTTGGCGCTGTCAAAAGTGACAGGTTTGGAAGCTAACACACTTGACTGGATCTGGGGTGACAGTCCCCAGATATATCTCTCTATCTTCTTTCTCTCGAGAGCAACCATATTAGGGCATAGAATTGCCAGATCGCAAAATCTATTCGTATAGGTTGATATGTCGGAACCAACCATTTCTAGACCCCAGAGTTCCTGTTCGAGTTTTTGTATTTCCCCTCGAGGACAGTACTCTCTCATCAGCATGGCTTTCAAGTTTTCCCAGCTGATGGAATTTGTCACTACATTAGTCAGAGACTTAACATGGCCATTCTACCATGTTAGTGCTCTGTCAGAAAAGGTACAAGTAGCAAACTTGACCTTGTTGCCCTCCGGGCAGGTGCAGATTTCAAAGATCGCTTCCGTCTTTTCAATCTACTGCCTTAAAACCATAACCCCACCAGTTCCATTGAAGTTCCAGGGTTTAGCATTTGTAAAGTCCTTGTAGGTGCATTCCCTGGGATGCCCATGGCTCTCGTCGTGGTTGGAGGGATGCGCACCTGGTCCCCGATCCACTAGGAGCAGGAGTATTGATGGCTGACACAGTAGCTGCTACAGCTGCTGTGAAGGCTGCCTGGAACAAAGTGGCATCGAAAAGAGGAGGTGGTTGGGGTGGTTGAGGAGGTTGAGGAGGTGGTGGTATCGTTGTTTCGTTATTTGGGTTACGCCTTGGGTTTCTGCGTGGCGGCATCTTTTAACTATATGTTGAAAAAGATGGCAACTTTGATAAGAATAAATGAATAATGAGAGTGACTCATGGACTAACTCTCCATAGTCCAACATCACAATGAATAGTATGTTTGAATGAAGATGATAGCATTTGGATAATAATTTCCATATGATTAGATACCTATCAATAATACTGGAATTACAGATGTAACAAGTTTGGGAAAAATGGCCTAGAAGTAGGCCTTACATCAACCAAGATAGGAAAATTTTGACAGAACTATGACTAGATCAAGACCTAACGGTCTAAGATTTACAAAGATAGGAAATTAGACCAAAGTTTTTACATAAACTAGGTTATATCCAAAAGATGAGTCGTCGAGGTTCTATCGGCGACGAGAACTGCTAGCATGAGTTCTTGATCCAGACAGTAGGCGTTATATGTCCCTCATACGCCTGTCAGCTCTCGCTTGCTGAGCTCGAAGTTCCCTGACCTCAACTTGGGTTTCAGCAAGTTCCCTCTGCAGAGCTGCATTGCGGACCAGAGTCCTTTCATGAGCAGACTCTAATTGGCGAATGCGGACGGTGTTAACGCTAGAGTTGGCGTCAATCTCCAAGACTCGATTGATAGTTGATTGACCCAGTATCATGTTTCGAGAAATCCTACGAACCATGATGGGTAGCATCCTGTCAGCAGAACCTCCCTCAGTGAGGTTGTAGAAGCTTCTGTCTCCATTGTAGGGGATAGGTTGACCCTGTTCCTGACTCCATGTATTCAAGTTTGTGGCCCATAGAGGCGTGGGTCCTTGAAATGCAGGACGGGGGTTCAGGTTTGGGTTTTCAACAACTGGAGGTAGGTTGTTGACCTCAGGCTCCGAGTCAGAACTATCAGAAAAACCCTCAGCATGGTGATCATCCAAAGGGATTGGGTGATCATCTTCTGGTTCTTCCTCTAGCCATCCAGCTTTGCCTTGGTTTGGAAAGTACGGGTCGCCATGGTGAAATCCAACCATTAAAATCTACGCGAGAAAAGGGATATAAGAAATAACTAAATAGACGAACTAAGTAAGATAACTACAGTAAGACCAAATACCCCTATGGTATTTCTTTATGGTTGTGTTGGTAAGTTTTTAGACTTGTTTCCACATCACAACCATTATTGGGCATATGCTAATCACTCCTTGGACCAGGATAGTTGATCAGGCTATGCCACTCCCAAGACTGACCATATATCCCAGGCTTAATTGTGATATTCAACAATCGTAATACTTTTGTTCTTGTCGTTGTGACACCGATTTTAGTATGAATGCAGACACATATACTTACTTAAATATTTTAGTATTTAAAAGTATAAACTCTTAGTCAGAGTGTTTTAATCCCAATGTATTTATAGTTAGTATATATTTTATGTTTTGATATACTATATTCACTATAAATAGTGCTCTGATACCAATCTGTCACACCCTAAAACCAAGAACGGCAGAAACATTCAGGGGTGGAGGACGTCATGTGAAGTATCATAACAGTGTAAAGTAGTAAACAAGCAACAACATCATCCATTGCATTACAAGTAAAGCTTTAATACATGTGTGTTCTTTATTTGTAATAAGACACCAAAATATGTAATCAAAATAAAAGATGAGTCTTGTCTGTGCTCCGTCTTCTCAAAACCTGGTCATCGTACTTGTCTACTAGTGACCTGAGAATACAAGTTATTTTGAAAGCGAGAATCAACATAAAGCTAGTGAATTTATAAGTATTTAAGTGTCATTACCCTATTTTGGAAAGCTGTTATGAATGCCATGTAAATATTTGAATGAAACATTTGATATAAGTATGAAAACCCTAGAAAATCTCATATTTCCTATTAGTATAAGAGTAGTCTTTTACCAAGACTCGAATGTTTTGAAAGTAGTCTTCTACCAAGACATGTATGTTATGAAAGTAGTCTTCTACCAAAACTTGTATGTTTTGAAAGTAGTCTTCTACCAAGACTTGTATGTTTTGAAAGTAGTCTTCTACCAAGACTTGTATGTTTTGCTGTAACAAAAATGGTTTTCCCTTTAATGACTACTATTAACAATATATAGTCTACCTCATCGTTTATGTGAATGTATCACAAAATAAAAGTAATAGGGGAAATATATCAATATAAGTATTATCCTTTTGTATTAGGATAAACACGACATTGCGACTGCCGAAACGTATTAACCTTGAAGATCCGTAGATGTTCATTTTCCTCTGTAGCTAACAGCAGGTTGGAGGAATGGTTAGTCTTGTAAAGGTACCCCTAGTATAAGTATTAACCGAAGGCATCTGTAGATGTTCATTACCTCTATTGCTAACAGGTGGGTGCCGGAATGGTTAGTCTCGTATAGTATCCTTTCGTACTAGGATAGACAGAACTAAACTACACGTATGATATGTAATAGTATCTAGGTACAAGTATCCATGTAAGTGTATCCATGTAAGCGTATCCATGTAAGTGTATCTCTTCATATAACATTTAGTATAGACTCATGAATGAACTGACTCTGGTGTAATTCCTTGTAATAGAAATAATGTTTTGTATCTCCTAACTATCCCTTTAATAGTTTACTGGAAGGTAATTGATGTCCAAGAAGGTTTATACACTCTTACTACACAAGAGTGTGGGAAAACTGAATGAAGGATGAAAACTATCATATCAATACATATATATATATATATATATATATATATATATATATATATATATATATAAGAACATAAGTGTATAGATATAGTTTTGATCAAGAAGATGAAAAATAGTTTTGTAAGACATTTAAGAGTTTTAAACAATAAATAACAATGACTTGATGTCATTTTCATAAACATTTCAAAAGTAATACATTTGATAACAAAGTATTTTTTAGGATAGAAAACCATTTTATGCATCACATTTTGAAGTATGTGAAATCAACTGGATGAAAGCATAGTAATAAATCACATGTGATTGATTCATTAACATATTGTTTTCTACGTGTATTCACCCATTAAAGCATTTAAAATCAATTAAAACATTGATTAAGGGGTATGAACTCACCTGTAGATGGTGGTTTGGATGAACTGAATGATGTAGGATAGCTAGGTGACAAGTGAAGGCTTGTTCACACCCAATGATCCTAGTTAACATATAATCACACATATATGTATCCAATTAGACTTTAAACCACTAATTAACAAAGTTAAGACATGCAAAGGCATGTAAAACACCTTATATAAGTGCTACAAGTCATAAGGATTGCATCTAAGTGCTAAAGGACCTTGCTATTGTGTTTGGGGTTTAAGGGTAAACTCCTTTGTAGTTTACGGTTTTCATGACCATTACCCAATGAATTTACGGTCGTAAACTCAAGAGTTTACAGTCGTAAACTCCTCACTCTTTGACCATAAGTTGTTTTGAGGTTTCACAAGTCCTTTGAAGCATTTCTAATTTATGGTTAGGCCTTTGGAAGAGATTAGGGCAGCATTACACTCCTTTGAGGAGTTTACGGCTCCAAGGCCATTTCCTTTTGGGTTTACTACCATAAACCCATATGGAAGGTGGTATTTTCATGATTTCAGGTCCTATGCTCATTAAAGAATGGATCCTTGTTAGTTACTAAGGCATAGGATTGGATATGGGTCATTTATACATAGTTTGGGGTGTTTACGGTTTTGGGAGCTCCCCAAACCGTAAACACATATAAATGAGAGAATTTTGTGCTTTTTATGTGATAAACACATCAAGGAAGGATTTAGACATGTCTATAAGGTTTGTGAATGGACTAAGGCACCCTAAGGAACCCTTTGGCACCTTACTTGGTGTTTACGGTTTCGGGAGCTTCCCAAAACCGTGAACACCTTGTTCTTGGTGTTCTTGGGAAATTTCCTTGATGTAAAGATGTATAACAAGATTTATAAGACTCTTGGATAGAGGTACTTAGTATATGGAAGTTTGAAATGAGCTAAAAGTCCAAGAACACTAGTGTGTGTTCTTGGTGTTTTGGAAATCTAATCAAAACATGAAATTTGATGGATTAAAAGATGTAGAATCACTAGTTGTTATGATATAACAACAAATCAAGCCAAGAAGTACTTACGTTTTCGGGAAATCAGGTGAAAGACGGGATGGTTGTTAAGAGTGTTTGGAGTTTGCTCTTGAGATTGCAAGTAAGAAATGTAGTATTTTGGGGAGTAAACTCGTGCTTAAGGCATGAGTTTACGATTTTTGGAGGGATTTACGGCCCAAACATAAAAGTTTGGCCGTGAATCTCTTAACTACGTGGTACTTGCGGTTTTGGAATTTCAATACTCGAGACGGCACTTCCTTTCACCCGTTCGTTTATAGATTAATTATTAAAATAATCAAACGAACTTTAAATTTTCCAAAAACAAATGAAAATGAACTTGACTTATAAATTGAAGTGATTGACTTTAGGGTTTGACCGAATGAAAATTTCGGGTTGTCACATGTTCCGATACAGACCAAAATCATAAACAACACAAAATATTCCTTACAACAGTTATTCACAACTACTGATCTATAATCCACAATATCTTGATAAGTCATCCAACTTATGCTCTCGCGCCTCTATCTGTAATACAAAGAAACTAAGTGGGTCAGGCCTGGGAGCCTGGTGAGCATATAGGGTTTTCAACCCACATTAATATAATTATTATATTTAATCATCAAACAATCAACCCAATTATCCATCCCCATTATCTTCTTTATTTCTTAAGGTTTTTACCCTAAGAATCAACTATCCTTCCTTCCTTCATTCTTAAGGATTGACCTAAGGAATAGCCACGATGTCCATCGCTACCTGAGGTTTATACAACAAGCACTAAATCTATAGCTGCCAAGGTTCATCTACACAGTACTAAATCCATAGCTACCAAGGTTTATCTACACAGTACTAAATCCATAGCTACCAAGGTTCATCTACATGGTACTAAATCCATAGCTACCATCGTACTTATATAAGGCACTAAGTCCATAGCTGCCAGGGTTTTTAGAGTACATCGGTGAACATCAAGTTCATAACACCTACAAGTTGCGAGCCTGTTAGTGTTCCATAAGACTGTCTAGAATAGTCTGTGTTTGTCATCCCTACTCTGCTAAATGATGGAGCCATCGTTTGGGTAAAGGTTTCACTCATTTTTCACCTTTCACCCTCATCTAACGATCTATATCATCCTTCGTCTCATCCTCAAACTCATCCTTCATAACACACCAACTATTTTGTCTACCCATGTTCTACCCAACATATTTGTAGATAAAAATTACATATACAGTTTAAACCATTTAAAAACTTGTATAAAACATTCATTCAACATCCATCTCAAGTAAAAAAACAATATATAAACATATAACACATATTTCATAGCAAATACTTCATATATATATATATATATATATATATATATATATATATATATATATATATGTGTGTGTGTGTGTGTGTGTGTGTGTTAGAAGAAAGTAACTACACACTCACTTGATAAGACGATTTTCGGACAACACTACAGCTCTTCAAGTACTATTCTTTTGATGTAACTGGGATATCTTCCAAAAAACGGGGTTCTCGCGGGCAGAGTTTCGGCTCGAAACTCTTTTCTTCTCGGGATCTTCGGGGCTTCGGGTGTCGGGGTGATACCGGAGCTTCGAGGGTGCTTCAAGAGGGCTAGAGAGGGTATCGGGATTGAGAGAGTGAAGGAATAAGCAACCAAAATCAGATGCCCTTCGATTTCTATTTATAGGATCATTTTTCTGGATTCACGTCATGAATCTCAAATATTCACGTCGTGAGTTCAACCATCATTAGGTGCATCATCGCAACTTGGGTCTGACAGGCTCCAGGAGACGTCATCACTGAGTTCACGTCGTGAACCCAGTGTTCACGTCATGAACTCTGACATAGTGTCGGGGTTCGTGCCCCGAACTTCAGAAATTCATATCTATCGCATACGAGCTCCGTTTTCGACGTTCTTTGTATCCACGCGTAAGTGAGATTATGCTCTACAACTCTCATTTACACTCCGTCGGCTACTTTTGATATTATTTTTATTATATTATTTTTAGTAGGCCGGGACAGGAAAATTCGTTAGAAATTCATAACTTCTTTATCTGATGTTCGTTTTTGTTTGTCTTTCTACTGATGCACTACTATCGACGAGATGTTCGATTCTCGTTTAGATTGTTTCGACTGGAAATCACTCGATCTCATATTCGAACTTTGGGCTGCATACCGCTAAGTCGAAACTTAGAAAAATCATAACTTCCTCATACGAAGTCAGATTTAGATGTTCTTTTTATGTATGCTCTCGGTTTAACGTATTCTACAACTTTCTTTTAGATCGCTAAGGCGAAATATCGTTCTATCGTAAATTCACTATTTACGTCCTACAACGTCGTGCCGAATCTGTCGCGAAATTTCGACAGGTCATAACTTCTTCGTTATAACTCGGATTTCAGCGTTCTTTATATGTACAGAATCCTTGTAACATATACTACAACTTTTATTTAGATCATTCATTCTAAATAATCTTCTATCAAAAAATCATTTTCGACGCTTATCGTCTCTAAATTGACTAGCTCGGATCTATAGGCATTACATGAGCATTGATTTGTCATGCAGAATTAAAACCCAACAATTAGGGTTGCATGCACACATATGATTGTTTGCTATGCTCAAAACCCATCAATCTTTATGAAGGATGTAGTGTTAGTTTATTTATTTCCTTAATATTTTAACCCATAATTAATATTCAAGGCTAGGATTCAATATAACAATTCACAACCAAGAAGAGGGATGTTGTAATCTAATTGCGAATTTATGAAGGTAGGTAAAAACAATTTACCAATTTTGAACTGTAAACTCCTACATCTTTTGAGATTTATTGAATCTTATCAATTACATGTTTAATCTCAGATTATGCTCTTCTATTTGTGTTTGGGATGCTGATGATCACAAACAAGATGTGAATAACCATGTAAACATGCTTGGCGTCGTTGATGTCATTTATCACCTCCAATTAATATGCTGGTTAACCACGCACACTCCATTAACAATGATAATTTTCGAGATGCCCAACATTTCTCTTTAAAGTCTCTATTAGTGTGTCGGTTAACTACACACGCTCCACTAACGACATATTAAAGTATGATGTGTATTTTCATGGATTAGCATACTATTTCATATTTTTCGTAAAGTAATTAGAGTGGAATTTTTAAAGAAGGTTCTAATACTCTTATATGATTATACTTATTAATGAGATTATGTCCTATCAAATCCGTTCGGTTAACGACCGTCCACCAGACAAGAGAATGGTGGGTGAGAATGAACGCCCATTCAACAACCATTTTATATGCCGCTTTCTTATAACCTCTTTATAACATGGTTTCGTGAATGAGGCGTACTAGCGATTAGACTGACCTATCTTATATATATATATATATATATATATATATATATATATATATATATATATATATATATATTAATTTTTAATAATAATATATAAGATATATTATTAAGCCTTTCAAAATATGAGGCTCAAATATTAATTATTTAAATTAATCTTTTTAATTAATTAATATCAATTAGTTATGATTTATCTTTATCTTTTAATTAAACAATTAATTAAATTAATTAATTCATTTTTGGATTAAATAATTATTTACTATTAATCAATTAATAAAATATTTCAAATTTAATCCTAATCCAAAACCTCCTAATTTTCGAAAATAGGGTTTAGGTTTATCAGTTTTTAATTATTAAAATGTAAGGATTTTAAATAACAATTAAGGAAACTATATAAACCCTAAAAGGGCTCCCTAAATTTAGAAAAAAGCTAAAGAGGCTAGGGTTTCAAGAACCCTAGCAAATTTCTAAAACCTAAGGGAGGAGGCTAGGGTTTCAAGAACCCCAACAATTTTTGAAAAATGCCTTCTTAGGGTTTAATTTTTATAAACCCTAATTTGATCTATTCAACTTTGCGCAAGATCAATGAACATAATGGGTCTGATACCATTGATAGGTTTTATAGGTTACAAAAAATATGTGGTGGTAAAACTTAACCCTAAGTTCACATGCAACCTACTGGATCTAAGTTTTCACTACTGATTTGCAACAAACAATTGAACATCAAGAACCCTAAGAGTACTCTACTATTTTCGAAATCCATAAATGGTTTTAGGGTTTACATACCTTTTGATTATTGTAGTAAATAGCAAACAATTCCTTCTTGACCAAGGTTTAGAAAGAAAGCACCAAAGATCTCGTGCATCTAATGGTTTGTATCAAAATCCTAGCAATAGAAGACTTTAAAGGAGAAAGGAGAGGGAAGGAATTTTCGGCTTTAAGGCTCTTAGAGAAGGAGTTCCGAAATTATGAACCTCGTGAGGGGTTTATATAGGTGAGTAAGGAGTCTAGGATAAGGCATGTTTCCTTGGATAACCTTTATCCTTTTTCTTGCTCCCTAAGCTTCTAAGAAGCCCTATGAACCTCCTCTACAATCGTTCCCCTTATGGGGAGGTTATGGAATTCTTCAATGCTCAACTTTTGAACATTGTCATTTTTAGTCCCAATACTTTTAATTAATCCATTTAATCCCAAAATTAATTTCAATTAATTTTTGATTAATTATTAATTAAATAATACTATTTTTAATTAAAATATTTAACTCATAATATTTTAATAAATTATTTATTGCTATTTATTAATCTTATAATAATCCAATAAATTAACTTCTCTCTACAAAAAGTCATTCTGTCAATTACTAGGTTTGAGGGCAACCTAAAAAGACTATGCTTTTAATTCAAGTATATACCGATAAAGTTATTTACTTAGATGCCTAATCCAACAGTTACATATACAAATGAGTACTTATTTTTCTTCGCTAACTGAAACCATGTTCTCCCTAATTTATATATGTTTTATAGGGTTTTGGATTTCCATATGCCTTAAGAAACAACAATCTTTTCACAAGATTCATTTGCAGATAGGTGGGTTGTTTTTTATGAAAACATGTAACTTGATATGTGCTGTAGAAGATAAACATTATGTGAAGGTTACAGATACTCCTCGTGGTTAGGATGTATTGTTCTATATATTTCAGTTCATCAGGGTTGTGCTTTTGTTCACTGTGATCATGTTGATTAGCAACAAATGGTCTTCCTTGAAGCCTTTCTTTAAGAAAAAGAAAAGAAAATTATGATGATTGTGACCTCACTTCAGGTTTTGGCTAATGTAGCTTCTATAGTAATCGGGGAAACGAGGCCTTTATAAAATAAGTCTTGGTCAATGGTGGTGGGCAGTGGCCAACGATGGTAGGGCATGGTTGATGGCGGTGGGCAGTGGCCAATGATGGTAGGGCTTGATTGACGGCAGTGGGCAGTGACCAATGATGGCAAGGCGTGGTTGACGGGTAGTGGCCAATGATGTTAAGGGGATTGTCCGACTGTAGTGATTGTCTGTCGTTGGTGATGATTTTCTCTGTCAAAATTTTTTAAGGGGGAATGGTTTACAAGAAAGGGTTTAGGATAAAATGGATGGGGTGGAGTTTGATATTTTATTTTGTATTTTATATATAATTGTAAGAAAATAAAATCAAAAAAGGGTAGCATAGTCATTTCATGTGTTGCAAGGGATTAAACGTGCCAATTTAAACTAAGAATGATGACATTTGCAACTTTTAACCATATGATGGATGATCCAAGTTAATATCCTTTATAATAAATGAAAATTTTTTTGCCACTTGTCACACTCTTATTGATTTAACTACATGTCATTTTGTGGTTATTTTCAATAAATTTTTTTCACATGGTATTTTATGGTTTTTTTCCATTTTATAAAATTCCACATAATATTTAAATGTAATAATTATAATAAATGCAATGGTAAATGCATATCAATTTCATTAAATGACTATCCTTCTAATTTCAAATTTTATAAATTAAATATTTTTTTAAATTAAAAGAAACACTTTGATCTTAATAATTCGATATTTCTTTAATTTTTCTTACAAAGTCAAACTTTTCAAATGTTTAGAATTTCATATTAAAATTTTCTTTTAAATGAACCCATGTAATACATGAGTTTTACACATAGTACTCTAATAAATAAAGATCTTTTTGCCACATATCACATTCTCATTTATTTTGACACATGTTATTTTATGGTTATTTCATATTAATTTTTTTTCACATGTCATTTTATAGTTTATTTTATTTTATTAAATTTCATATATTATTTAAGTGTGATATTAAATGCATATCAATTTTATTTGAGTTTCTTTTTAATTTTAAAATTTTTAAATTAAAGTATCATTAGTTTCTTTCGTTTATTTATCTAAATTATTTATTTAAATTTAAATGAGAAAATAAACACTTTTCAAATGATTTTTTTTTTAAATAAACTCATATAATACATGAGTCTCGTATCTAGTTTTTGAAAATAAGGAATAAATATGCATTTTTACATCAGGGAACGATTCCTAAAATTTAAGGTTTTTAATTTTGATGATTATTTACTCTTAAGAAAATATTTCGAAAAAACAAGACCGTGGGAAAAATATAAAAGTTGGCACCTAAAGTTGATAGTAATATTTGTTTTCCTACTTTTCTTAATAGCAACTTTTGTAATTTTATTAAAGCCGAAGCTAGCAAGAAACTAATAATGGGAACCGAAACACCATAATTAGACCAGGAATAAAGTTGGAGAATTACACCCGACATTAAAATCCTAGTTATTTTTTTAACACGTTCCTAACCCACTTGAAAGCCTCAAGCTTGATCTCCATCTCCAATGAAGCAATATTGCGATCTTTAATAATCGCATCCAGAACAACTGCAAGATTCTTGATTAAAGTAGCAGTCACCGCACAGTGACATAACTCCATAACCGAGGAAGCAGCTACGGGAAAGAGAGGCAGCACGGGAACAAATCCAGTTCCATTATGACGTCACACGCTCTATCTGGTTATCTTTGATACGTATTCTGTCTCTTGATAAGTAATCACCTCTAAACAAAAATATTGACTTCATCCAAGATAAACTTGGACCACACTGATCTAGGTGGAGAGCAACAAAGAAGGCTGGACTTCAATCTATTTTGATATTGTATTAGTTTTTGGAAATCCATACAAGATGTTTTATTATGATTCAAATTTATTGTTTATCTGAAACGGATGGGAATCTAAAATATATATGGCCTTTGTTTAAAAACTCAATGTAATATTAAATATTTTTATACGACCGATGACCAAAATTGTTTCAGTTAAATTTTTATAAATTGAACTTTTTAGATATAATGAATAGATCTGTTTTAAAGCAAAATTAATAAGAAAAAAAACGATTGAATGTTGTTAAGGAAATGTTAATTAGGTTAGAGTGGTAAGTACGTGCATGAATATGTGCTTGAAAAGTCGTGATAATGGTATGTTTGCTTCAAGCAGAAGATATTTGCAATATTTTAATTTGGATAAGGTGCCACACGGCAAAATTAGGTGTAGCCATGTCAGCTTGAAAAAGACAAAAGTTTTATTAAGAGGTAAATATGGATATGGAAGCAATGGTGGAGAAGAGTGTTGATGAATTATATCCTTTTCTTTCACAAATATAAAGATAGAACCCCCCTTCTTTATCAACTCTCGAGGTTGCTAGCTGTATCTAATTTTCTTATATATTTCCTTTTTCCTAAAAATAAAATCCAATTTTGTCTATGCTATTTTCCAATATATTGCATTCAAACGATCATTCTTTTTACGAGATAAATTAGACATTTGAAGGGCAAACCCCTTTGTTGAATAGAGAAAAATGATATTATTATTTATTCATAGTATCAAATATTATAAAACAAAGCATTGATATATATATATATATATATATATATATATATATATATATATATATATATATATATATATATATATATATATATATATATATATATATATATATATATATAGGGTTAAATTCATGTGAGATGGCCTAATTTTGTGAGACCGTGAGACGCATTTTTTTATTTTATTTTATTTATTTTTATTTTTTTTAGTTAATTCAAGTTCCGAAAATAATATTTAAAAAAAGAATTTTTTGATTTTTCCATTTATTTTGCATTTTAAAATTATTTTTAGAATATGTACAGTGTAATATTATATTTAGAATATTTCACGTATTTTTTTAAAAATAAAAGGATTTTTTTTAGTTAATTCAAGTTCCGAAAATAATATTTAAAAAAAGAATTTTTAGATTTTTCCATTTATTTTGCATTTTAAAATTATTTTTTACAATATGTTAGTGTAATATTCTATTTAGAATATTTCACGTATTTAAAAAAAAAAAAAAAAAAAAAAAAACGGGATTTTTTTTTTTAATTTTTTTTAATTTTTTTTAGTTAATTCATGTTCCGAAAATAATATTTAAAAAAAGAATTTTTGGATTTTTCCATTTATTTTGCATTTTAAAATTATTTTTAGATTTGGTCTCACGGTCTCACAAAATTAGAATGGTCTCAAATGAACCTGAACCTATAAAACAAATCTTACTATTTCTAAAAATAGATTGAATAAAATAATAATACTTTTTTAAGACGTCCAAATCATTAAGCAAATTATACAACTAATCACTAATAAAATAATATTAAAATTTAAACAAACTTCTATAAATCTTCTCTTCCAAGGTTTTGACAAGATCTTTTTTAATCCAAATAAATAGTCAACACCTTATAATTTGGTCGTTTCATGAATTTTCTTTATTTTTAATATGACATGTTTTCTAAAACAAACTAATGATTGAATTGAAAATAATCATTCTCCATTGAAAAGAAATTAATTGTCGAAACAAACTATTTGTCGCTCGCCGCTTTGCGCGGGTAACGGCTAGTATATATATATATATATATATATATATATATATATATATATATATATATATATATATATATATATATATATATATATATATATATATATATATATATAAAGTTATTTACGTACATACCAAGAGATTCTAGCTCCACAAAATGCATGGGTCGCACCAAAGATTTGGGGGAATGGAAGAAGCAATCTACAAACATTGAAACACTTGTAGTCTTCACAAGAAAAGAAACGAGGTCAAACTTACCA
The DNA here is from genome assembly GCF_051521515.1 of Lactuca serriola. Lineage (NCBI taxonomy): Eukaryota > Viridiplantae > Streptophyta > Magnoliopsida > Asterales > Asteraceae > Lactuca > Lactuca serriola. The sequence goes on from NC_136413.1 coordinate 188,787,628, forward strand.
TGCATATTTTATATTCTTATTCTATACCATTTCCCAATATCTAGCTACTTTAAACTATATTTTCATAACCGACCTCTAACCAAAATTCAAGAGAGCTAGGCTCGAGTGGTGCCATAAAATGTACATTTCCTTCACTGCCACATAGAGGATACGATTATTTTTTGCAACATAAATATGATTTCATGCCATACACAAGGTTAATGCTACATTCCTTTAATTATTTTTACTTTTAAATATAAAAAAAATAGTTTTAATTAAAAACAAAAGATTTCATAAATTAAAAATAAAAACTATTACATTACTTAAAAAAAATAACATGACATTAAAAAAATTTATAGAAAATTAGAAAATAAAAAACTAGAAAACTTAAACCTACAACTTCAAAAAAATACTCATCAAATGATTAAAAACTTTGGAAAAAACTAGAAATTAAAAAGGGAAATCTCCAATAAAGTCCTAAAATTTTGTTCCGGTTTACGTTTTAGTCCTAAACTAATTTTTGTTTACGAAAAAGTCCTAAAAACCAGCAAAAGTATGCATTTTGACCCCTTTTGACCGGTTGGAACCGACAACAAATTAATTTGGGACTATTTCATAAACTAACCTAAAATATTGGGACTATTTCATAAAATGACCTAAAATATTAGGATTTTTTCTGCAAAAAAAATATTAGGACTTTTCTACAAACAAAAACCTTATTATTATTATTATTATTATTATTATTATTATTATTATTATTATTATTATTATTATTTTAAACAAGTATACTAAAATTTTAAATTCATTATTATTAATATTTTTAATAATACATATAAATACACTTAAATAAAAATATATTAAAGAAATTATTTAAAGGTGAAGGTGGTGGTGATGGTAATGCTTTAAGCATTGAAATCATTGTTTGTATATCCTCACTTTGTATATGATCATTTCACATTTCTTATTATTGTTTTCAATTCAAAATATTAACACTTAACAATTTAAAAGAAGTTGTTTATTTGTAAAATTATGTATAAATAGTTTAAGATAAAAGGATTTCTCATTTTGTATATAAAATTTCTTAAGGTAGAATGATTTCTTTTCAAATCCAACATATCCACAATAAATATTTACATTGGTGGCCCATATCAAAATTCGAAAATATTAATTAAAATATCTTATTTAATAGAAAGTAATATGATTTATTTTGCTTTATCACACTATATCTGCTATGTTTCCAAAAAAACCACAAGGATAAAGTAATGAAAAAGAGCAACACACATGTTGGTAATTCAAAAATACTTACACACAAGACATACACGCATATCACATGCTCACTATTTGTAAACAATTTGAAAAATTAGTAGCTTCTTTTAAATTGTTAAATGTTAATATTCTGAATTAAAAACAATAATAACAAATATGAAATGACCATATACAAAGTTAGAATATACAAACATACATTCATGATTACAAAGCTTAAAGCATTACCATCCGCTCAACCTTCATCTTTATAAAATGTCTTTAATATTTTTTAATTTAAATGTATTTATATGTATTATTAATAATATTAATAATAACAAATTTAAAAAATAGTATACTTATTTATATTTTTAATATAATAATAATAAGGTTTTTGTTTGCAGAAAAATCCTAATATTTTTTGTTTTTGCAGAAAAGTCCCAATATTTTGGGTCAATTTATGAAATAGTCCTAAATTAATTTGTTACAGGTTCCAACCAGTCAAAAAGGGTCAAAATGCAAACTTTTGCCGGTTTTTGGGACTTTTTCGTAAACAAAAATTAGTTTATGACTAAAACATAAACCGTACTAAAATTTTAGGACTTTATTGGAGATTTCCCAATTAAAAATGACTAGCGTAACGTTTTTTCACGTCTTCCTTTATCGCCAAAACAACTTGAAGCGCATCCCCGATCATATTCGACATGTCTATCGCTAGCACTCTCAGGTCGTTGTCTCTTTGTTTATGAGTCTCTCTATCCGAAGCGCATCCTCGATCATATCCTCGCACATTCTCGCCCATTTCTTTCAATTCATCATGTGTGTGCCCTTGCCTTTGATTTTTCTTTTGTCCCTTCCCATTGGTCGGAGGGGGTGGTGGTGACACCTGAACGGGCTCATTATCGTTGAGGTTGAAACCAACACGAGCATCCGATGAAGTGTGTTCGGATTCAGAAGTTCTTGAACGTTTTCATCCACTATCGATGTGCTCATCGATTGTTTTTTGATTTGCCATTTTTGTTGCCTTTGAGTAGATTCCAAACTTCAAAAAACTTGAAAGTCTTCTTTTTCTCTTTTTGGTAAATGTTAAAAGCTTTCTCCAAAATCACATCGTCATGTTCGCCGCTTTTCCATTGCAGTTTCATGTTGTTATACAAATCGTTAAACAACATGACGTCTTTGTGCATATTTCCCCATTTTGAGTAGACTTGATGTTTAGAACGATATGATGGTAGGTTCATTCCTTTGTGGAACCTATCTCTAACACGCATCCAAAAACGATCATGTTTTTGGTCCCCTCCCTCTTTGTGTCTTCTGAAACGCCAATCGATGATTATGCTAATACTAACACTTCTTGAGGTTCCTACATTTTAGATTTTGCCTTCTCTTTTCTTTTATTTCCTGGTTGAGAGGGTTAAGTTTTTGGAACAAATTCTGGTTTGGATTCAGAAATGGGTGTTTGTGGTTGTGATTATGTTTGTGGAACAAACTTTAATTGAAAATCAAAATCAAAAGGATCAAAATATGGGTCAAATGTGGTTATGTTTCTGGAAGTGGTTGTGTAGGGCGTTGTGTTTGTTGGATATGTTGCGGAAAGTAGGGAAGCATATCCCCGTAGTGGTAGAAAGGAGACGAATAAATCGGTTGATCGAGTGAAGGTATTGGAGTTGTGGTTTATCTAATGGGTGTTTTTTGGTTGGTAGGATTTTTGGAGGATGACATTTTTGTAGGTTTTAGAATGAAGAAGATGGTAAAAAAAATGTTTGTGAGTTATTTTGGTTATTATGGTAATGTATTTATAGTGTTAGTAAAAAAAATAATTTTTTTTAAAATTTTTGACCGTTTGCAATGGTAAAGAAAATATGGCCAATCAAAAACGTCTGAGAAGCGCTCCTTCCCACAGCCGTAGTGTGGCCTTGGCCAACCCTCTAGCACACCCAAGGGGCGGTGTTCCATCCTACGTGGCACAAGGGTGCGGCCTCTATTGTAGCCCACTCCGTTTGGTCTTATGTATGTTCTATTTGGTTCAGTTAATCCTGATGCAGATAGTTGTAAATTTAAATTTGTATATTTATTAAACATTGTTTCGAAATTATCAAAATTCACATCTTGGTGTTGTTGGCATCGAATATAAATCTATAATAACTTAAGAAAAGACTTAATTACTTAATACAAGACATTCGACAAGGTTGTATTTGGGAGATAAGCATATTTGGTCCACTACTAGAGTCCAACAAGCGACCCTTTGGGACCACTTCTTTTTGATCTTGTATTGCACCCACTTATACATCAAATTATAGACAATTGCAAGGTTCTTCTTAATGCTTGGTACCTTGATGATGGGACCGCCATAGGAGATTCAGAGGAGGTGACCAAAGTATTGGGCATCATTAGGGTGGCAGGCCCAGGATTGGGCCTTGAGCTGAATATCAAGAAAACTAAGCTATTTTGGCTTTCATGTGATGGTAGGAAGCTTCATATAGGTTTATTCCATGCTGACATTAGGTGTTCGTTATTGGGGGTGAAGCTTCTTGGGGGAGCTGCTAGTAGAGATGCGAGTTTTATTAGCGGGTTAGCAATGAAGAGGGCTGCCAAGACTGTTGATTTGATGCGCCTTCTACCATAATTACATGACCCCCTGAGTGAGCTCCTTTTGCTTTGATCTTGCATGGGCATCGCAAAACTTCTCTTTGGCCTAAGGACGATCCAGCTTGTTCACATGGAAGAGGCTGCTTTATATTTCAATAAAGGGTTACGTGGGTCCATTGAGGACATTATGGTTTGTGGGGGTTCGTTCTTTGTGGACCTTTAATGGCGTGTGGCTTTGTTACCAATTAGGTTTGGTGGTTTGGTGGTTTGGGGTTGTACTTAGCAATAAAGGCTTCCTCCTTTGCTTTTGTGGCCTCATGAGCTTAATCGTGGTTGTTACAAGACCATATCTTACGAGATAGTGGCAAATGTGGTATGGATTTAGATTATGTTTGTGCTTTGGCCTGTCTTCAAGATACAATTCTAGGCTTTCACTTCGATTTCACTAATAAGGACACCGCCCTTCCAAAAGCCCGACATTCATTGGCGAGTGCCCTTTTAGTAAAATTGTCCACGACATGGAAGTTCACTTCGACATGACGATTAAGCAAAAAACAATTTTTGAGTGTCTAAGGGCCACACATGCTCAAGATTTTCTTATGACTATTCCTATTGACGGTATTGGCCAGCATATGTCACCAGTGGAGTATCGTGTCATCCTCGAGTATTGCCTTATGATCCCTATACTTCTGGCTGATGAGACTTGTACTGTTTGTTGCAAGGCATGCTTGGACTCCTTTGGGAGCACACAGTTCATTGTAAAGAGCTCCTAGGTTTCAAGTACCGACATGATCTGGTTAGGGATGTTCTTTTAGACATATTTAGAGGCGCTGGGGTTTTTGCCAAGAAAGAGGCACCTATGAACTCTCTGACTGACCTATTAGAAGGAAGATCAATCCTTAGACCAGCTGATGTTTTAGTATCTGGATAGGATGGAGGGAAGCATGCATGCGTGGATCTAAAGTGGGTTTCCCCTATTTTGGGCTTGGGGAGTAGGGTTTTCAAAGTGTGGCATTCTACTTTAAAAGCTGCATCACGCAAAGTGGCAAAACATGAGAAAGCGTGCATGGAAAATCAACACATGTTTATACCTTTTGCATTTGATACTTTCAGTTTGCTTGCGCCAAAAGTTGTGCAGCTACTTAATAGAGTCCAACGGGTCATACATAGTAGTTTTATGACCCCAACATCTATAGATGTTGTTTTTAAAATAATTAGTTTTTCCATCCAAAAATTGGTTGTGGCACAGCTTGTTGCTTGTTTACCCGCTACGTTTATGTAAAACTTTCTTTTTTAACATGTTAATGAATTATAAGAAGGTTATTTTTTCAAAAAAAAAAAATACAAGACTAACAAGAAGTTAATGGTACTTATTTTTTTAAGGTTAAATGAAAAGCAAAGAAAACAAAGAAGAAATGCATTTTTGTTATACAATTAATGTATGGTATTTTCTCTTTGAAATCGCCCATAACTAGATTTCAACTTTCCAGTGATTTCATTGCGCACGCACACACACACACAAACATATATATATATATATATATATATATATATATATATATATATATATATATATATATATAAAGTTCAATTGAGAGAATAAAAAAGGTTAAAAATAGGAGAATGATTCTTTGCCAATCATTTATTTTTGCCGCAAAATGCTCCTGCATACCGGGCCGACAGAGGATAAATAATATTCATATATGAATATAAATATAAGTGTATTTATATATGAATATACCACCTCCCTCCGCCACTAACCCCCACCAAAGACTACCACCTCCATAACCAACCACCACTCACAACCGACACCTCCACCACCATCTAATGCCGCCATACTCATATATGAATAATCATTTTCGTTATACTTAATCATATATATGAATTTATGAATATACCTATTCATATAAGTACTCATATATGAATATGATCAGTTCCATCGGCCGGGTTTTTTGGAGTGCTTAAGCGGCAGATTTGAAATGAGTCGCCTAGATTCATTCCTGGGAAAACGCTCTGATGGTCAAGTCAGTGGGTAAGTTGATAGTGTATGGTGAGATCTAGGAGGGAACAACCTATCGTTTAAGGTGGAGGAGGAGGCTTTTTATACTGAGACCTCCTAGCCGATCCATATGGGGACAAGGTCATCGGATCCGACAAGATGCGACGCCTTGATTGGCTAATCGTTCTTCTCGTATTGCCAGAGCTAGTGATTGGTTCAGGTAGTAATGCTCTAAACATACTCCATGTTGCTGGTAGTCGTTAGGTTTGTATCAGAGAGGAAGGTGCCCACTGAGGGCCGAGCCTTCCACGTGGTCGCCCAACTCGAGAGGGGTGACCGTGGGCGCGTGACTTCGTCGGGGCATCTGCGTTGGGAGTAGCTTGGCCTGGCGGCCTACCTGGAGGCATCTTTAGTGTGTCCTGAGCACGATTTATAGCCCGTGCTAGGGGCACTTTACAAAATCCCCCAGTCAGTAGTGATAGTATTTTCTAGGTTAACTATAATGTTTTAGACTTAACTGATACTACACGCATCAAGTTATGGTTCGAGTGACATTTCAAAATTTCTGGTGATGTGACTGCCCATTACACCTGTCAGTTATGTCATCCTTCTTTGATTTTTAAATATCCCGCCTTCCTTACTCTCCTATAAGCAAGGGTTATTTCATCATTTTCTCTACACTTTTTTCTCTGACTCATTCCTTCTTCTTTGACTTTCCCCCTTTTGTTTATTCTTTCCCCATCCATGATTAATCAACCTGGTGTCATTCCATACCCTGCAGAATTTGAGCTTTTGCGGATACGTATGGATTTTCTCCCACCGATGGTGTGGAACTTCCAACTGTTGATTTGATGATCGTATCTCCTCCTCCCGGGAAGAGTTACATCTACTTGAAGACCTTCGACGCCAGTCTCCGTCTTCCTTTGACTGATTTTTAGGAGGAGTTACTTTATAAGAGTAGGTGTAGCATCTAGATGCTCACCACAAACGCTGTTAACAAGATGGTAGCTTTCGAGATGATTTGTCGAGCCCATAATATCCTACCTAACTACTTCGTCTTTAAGTTCTTCTTTCGGTTTAGCGCTACTGGGGATAAGTACGCATTCTCTACCCATCGTCGTGGCCACGCCTTGGTTCCAAACGGCAAGACTCCAAAGAACTGGCAGTATAAGTGGTTGTTGATCAATCAAGAGCGAGTCAGCCATGGACATTATTAAGCAAACAACATGTCAGATGTTACCCCCAGGTTGTTCCTATACAACCAGGTTACTGTCGACCTTTTGAGGACAATCTAGGTTTTTCCCAACGAGTACTCGAAGGCCGTTCTTGATGGTGTTGGTGTAACATCGTATTTTGAGGTACTTTCATCTTTGACCTTTAAATTTAGATTTTTTGCATTTTGGTCCTTATAATGTAAGACATGTGGATAGGAGGGGCTGTTTGTGCCACTTTTGGACTTTTGTGGCGGAGTCACGTTTGTTGGGCATACACTTTGTGTATGCATGGTGTACGCAGTGAAGTCCCAAACCCTAATATTCAGGGTTTAGACCCTATTTATTCATCATTAACTCCCAACCTTGGCACCTTCCATTAACCTCCTTCCTTTCACATGACCTTGCAACCCTAATCCACCTTGAGAAGCATTTCTAAGCTTGTGTGTGTGTGTGTGTTTTGTGCCTTTGAAGAAGAAGGAAGGAAGTAGAGACCATCTTGAAGGAGTGAAGCACTTTAAATCCAGAAACACACCCTCATTTGGCATCACTTAGAGGTATAAAGTTATGACCTTGGTGAAGTTTCGTTTAGATCTTGTTTTGGGCTTGGTTTTTGGTTCTTTTTTTATTTTTTTCCTAAATGTGGTGTTTCATCAGCATAGCATGTTCTTGACCCATTAAGTCGTTCTTTCAGACCTTAGGAAAGGTCTTAATGGTTGGTTTTGCTCCATGCATTCTTTATAGTGTCTTAATGTATTAAGATGTTGACTTAAGCATTTAATGGACATGCAATGTCATAAATTTGGAAAATTTATGACTCTTGAGGATGATTTAGCCTAGGATCTGAAAGTTGGACGTAAGAGCTTAAGGCATTAAGCTATTAATGAGAGTTTGGGAAGACTTGGCGTACGCCCTGCATAATCTGAGTACAGAACGTGTACGTGGTCAACCACCCCGATGGTGGTCAGTGCTCGAGTACGCTCCACGTACGCACTCTGTGTTGACTCGACTGGGTTGAATCAGTTGACTTTGACTAGTTTGACTTTGACTTCACCAAGTTTGACCAAGGGGTATATTGAATGGTGTTTGACAATTGGTCATTTGGATGAGTAGATGTCGGTTAGAGCTGAGATTCGGAGTTGGGACCTTATCAGCTATTGTTTAGACTGTGATGTAAGCTTTCCTCACTGTACTTACGGGTCGAAGGCACCAAGGCTGGCCTATTGGATTGATATCCTTCTATACAATGATATGGCGAGTACGAGATAGATCTGCATGATTATATAATAGCTATTGATATTCTTAGACTAGTAGATCTATATGACTACCTGTGATTATGTTCGCATGATTATTTGTATGTTACTTATGTTTGTTATATGTTATGTGTAGACATATTGTGTTGGGTTGAGGTTGTACTTCTTTGTGATGTAGCCAACAAACCCAAGTGGATTCCAAATATGAGCTGAGGGCCGGTTAGCATGCCAGAATCATACTAAGAGCTCAGGAGCATTCCAGATACAAGCTGAGGGTCGGTTGGCATGCTAGACTCGTACTGAGGGCCTAAGGGTATTCCAGTCCGATGACTGAGTAGACCCGTTGTATATTGGCATTCTAACCTGGGTATTCCATCCCGAGGTTGATTGGGCCTGGGGTGTTCCAACCCGATGGTTGATTGGACCCGGCAAGTTGTTGTATATGTTATCTGTTTGAGTGTTGGTACTTTGGGGGAACTCACTAATCTTTGACTTACGATTTTTAATTGTTGTTTCAGGTACTTCAGATGATCACGGGAAGGCGAAGGCATGACTGTACACATCCTCTGTTTATGACTTATGATTTTGGGATACTTTGATATGGATAAACAATTTGGAACCAATGATTTTGAAAATATTTTATGACTATGGGTTGTTTTTAACAGTTTAGATTTGTTGTGATTTTTGGGATGTTACAAGTTGGTATCAGAGCCTTAGTTTAAGTGAATTGGTGGAACACTCGTGTGAATCCAGTCTCAAACTAAGGAAATGAAAAGGTTTTAAATATGATTTTCAAATTTTTTTTCCAAATAATCAAGAGAGGATGCGATGTTGACGATCAACCGGAGCTAGTAAGTAGACCCCCAAATACCACACTATTATTTAGGAATTACATGCTAGTGATAGGCTAGGGATCTTTAGGAATTACATGCTAGTGTTAGAACAACATGCTAGTGATAGGCTAGGGATCTTTAGGAATTACATGATAGAATTGCCTGATTATATGATGTCTAATAGCCTGGGGTTTTCCTTTTGTGAAATTGACATCATTACTGTTGTTGCTTAGTGTATGCATCAAAATTATACATAACTAATATTTTATAACTTGAGAATGTTTAATTTAGTCTTATGGGGTTCCTTGTTTTGTTATGGGCTTAGGGTAGAATCAAGTATTCAACTGTCTATAGGATCCAATGTTATGTATGATTAGCATACACAAGTGTTGTAGGGTTGGTGGAAATTTCATGGACGAGTTATGTGGGGTCAGCCAGCCAATTGCCTAATGTATAGGCTCCTCTAAAAAGTGAGAATAGGGTGTATGCATAATCTAGTGAGTATTGTTAGGGTTGTTATGATGATCGTCTGAGATAAATATGGGTAGATGTGGAAGGTAGTATGCGCCCGTACTACCAGAATCACATGACCCGTATATGTAGCAGGGAAGTCACAACCCTAGAGGTTTGATGGGAGTTGGTTCCCACAATATGATATGCGCTTATCTGATATCACTCTGGTTTATTTTAAGTATGGTACTTACGAGGCGATTTGAGTCGGGATCCAGATTAGGAGTCGGGACAGGTGGCTGGGATAGTACGTGATTGATTGAGGATCGAGTTAGGGAGATCATTTGGGATGAGGTTGTTTCTATTGTTTGGGAGTAGATACCAGATCTGTTTGGGTTATCAAGACAGCTATGGCGGAGGTCTTTGACGATTGATTTGCTGTACTTTCTGAGGCTGCTACTGTGGGGATTGGTGCTCGGAGGGCTTTCCAATATCGGGACTTAGACAATATGGATCCCCCAGTATCTGACGGAGTTCAGGATTCGATCATAGCCATAAGTTGGCTATCTAACATTGAGGGATGATTCTTTACGTGCTTTTGCCCAACTAACCAGAAGGTCAAGTGCGCTCTGAGCCTTCTTCTGTCTGAAGCAAAGGATTGGTGGAGGTAGGTTACTAGTTCTTACACCCCATAGCAGCAAGCTGCAGTTTCATGGGAGCATTTCTATGATATGTTTCGCTCAAGATATGTTCCATTGGTAGAGCGGGAGAGGCTGGCATAGGAGTACTTGGATTTGAGGTAGGGGATTAAGTTGGTAACGGAGATCACCAAGATGTTTACAGAGAGAGCTATGTTTTGCCCTGAGTTTGCAGCTTCTAAGAAAGCTCAGTTGACCTGATACTTGAGCATGCTCAAGATGGACATCCAACAGTTTTTGTCCACTCAGTGATATGGTTCATTGGTAGATTTACACGAGGCTGCTAGGCAGCAGGAGATCAAGATGGAGCTCTAGACGAGAGAGTGGATATAGGCCCTAACGTAGTCTCAGTCTGAACTTAAGCAGTTTAAGGCTGTTGATGTTCGATCTGGGGGTCAAAGGGGTTGCACTTGTGGAAAGTGCGGCAAGTTTCATGATGGTGTGTGTCGATCTTCTTCTAGACGCCATAATTGTGGCAGGCAGGGCCACTTTGCGAGTGATTGCCGTCAGCAGGCTCCAGTACCCAGCAACAAGATTTGCTATCACTGTGACCAAGTTAGCAATGTGAAGGACAACTGTCCCTTTATTGCTGCTAGGCCGGCGCATGCTCCAATGTCGGCTACTCTAAGGATCATGGATGGGACCCAGGGTATGGCGGAGCCCCCAAGGGCTCGCAGTCATGCTTTTCAGCTTACTGTTGAGGATTCTAGGGCAGTGCAAAAGTTGTGACTGATATTTTTCTATTTATTATTTTGTTGTTTATATTTTATAGTATGCTCATGTTAATGCTCCTAATAGGTACGTTCTTAGTGAACTATTAACCTACTCTTGTGTTATTTGACTCTGGCACGAGTCGTTCCTTTATTTCTCGATCGTTCAGTAGGGAGTTTGATATGCCTATATGGGAGTTATAGTGTCCGTTGCGGGTTTCTATCACCAACGAACACGGAGTTTCTACATCCACAATGTATCAGCGTTGTGTATTGGAGATCTTCAGAGTGCATTATCTGATTGATCTAATCCTTATCCCCATGGGGGTGTATGCATGATAATGGGTATGGACTGGCTGAGCAGGTTTGGGGCCATGATCGATTACGAGGGCCAGCAAGTGGTAGTTCGAACCCCCAAGTGGCGGAGAAATGGTTATCTATGGAGAGGGCACTTGGGTTCGTTTAGGGTTTTGTTCGGCAGCCAGGGCTCGACAGTATATTCAACATGGGTGTGCGAGTTATCTGGCTTATGTGTTTGATACTCGGGTTGGGGAGCATACTTCAGTCTCATAGGTACCAGTCGTCAGGGAGCTTGCCGATGTTTACTTGGAGGAGTTACCTGGTGTGTCTCCTATGAGGCAGCTAGAGTTCTGGATTGATCTAGTACTAGGTGCAGCTACAATCACCAAAGCACCTTACTGTTTGGCACTGCCTGAGATGCATGAGTTATCCTCTCAATTTCCGGAGCTGTTAGGCAAGCAGTTCATCAGACCAATTAGTTCTCCGTGGGGAGCAATGATATTCTTCATTAAGAAGAAGGATGGTTCACTCCATATGTGTATTGATTACCGGGGGTTGAACAAGTTAATGGTGAAGAACCGTTACTCCCTTCTACAAATTGATGACCTCTTCGATCAATTGTATGGTGCAACTAGGTTCTCCAGGATTGATCTGAGGTCTGGGTATCATTAGGTGAGGGTGAGAGAGGAGGACGTGGAGAAGACTGCGTTCCTGAGTCTTTATGGGCATTACCAGTTCGTGGTGATGCCATTTGGGCTTACTAATGCGCTTGCTATGTTTATGGATTTGATGAATCAGGTGTGCAAGTCGATGCTCGACTGATCTGTCATTGTGTTTATTGAAGATATCTTGGTGTATTCCAAGACCAAAGAGCAACATGAGGAGCACATACGAAAGCTTCTGGGAGTAACGAGATCGGGAACGACTTTATGCCACATTCTCGAAGTGTGAGTTTTGGTTACTAGAGGTCTAGTTCTTAGGGAACCTCGTTAACTAGGATGGGATTTTGGTCGATCCGGCGAAGTTCGAGGCTGTGATGTAGTGAGAGGTTCCAAAATCTCCCTCATAGATCAGGAGTTTCTTGGGTTTGGTGGCATAATATCGGTGATTTATTCAAGATTTCTCCAAGATTGTGGTACCACTTACTCGTCTGACGATAAAGGGAGTGGATTTCCGATATGTTATGTGAGGCCCCGATATTAACCCTTCTGGAGGGAGTCGAGGATTTTGTTGTATTCTGTGATGCATCCATCACCGGTTTGGGGGCGGTCCTTATGCAGAGAGGACAAGGGATGGCTTATGTTTTGTGGTAGCTAAAGTCCCTTGAGACACGATATCCTACGCATGACCTGGAGTTGGGGGCAGTGGTTTTTGCCCTCAAGATTTGGAGACTTTATATTTACGGGGACCGTTGTACTGTTATGCATCATAAGAGTTTGAGATATATTATGGACTAGACGAACCTGAACATGAGGCAGCACATGTGGTTGAACATGGTCAAAGATTATGACTGCGAGATCCTTTACCATCCTTGTAAAGAGAACGTGGTAGCGGATGCATTGAGTCGTAATTCGGATGGACCGTTGGTTGGAAGGATATGTATGAGGATATCCATTGATTCTCCGCTTTTGGGATTGATCAGGTAGGCTCATGTAGACGGAGTTTGGAAGTAGAACTAGAAACAGGAGAGGATCAGGGGCTAGATCGACATATTTGTCACCGACAGCCGGGGATTGTTGACCCAGTGCAGTCGGGTTTGGGATCTAGTTTTAGATGGGATCGGGCAGATAGTGCTGGAGGAGGCTCACAAGTCTCACTTTTCTATACTCCTAGGAGCCACCAAGATGTATCGGGATTTAAGATTGCGTTACTGGTGGTCGTGTATCAAGAGGGAGGTAGCCTGGTATGTCAAGTGGTGCTTGACCTGTAGGATGGTCAAGGCCGAGCATCGGAGGTCGTAGGGGAAGCTGTAGCCTTTGGAGGTTTCCATGTGGAAGTGGGAACAAATCACCATGGATTTTATCACCAAGTTGTCGAAGATGGCGAAGGGTTTTGATGCTATATGGGTTATCGTGGATTGATTGACCAAGAGTGCCCAGTTTTTGGCCATCCGGGAGAGCTCTTCGGCTAAAAAATTGGCTGATGTGTATGTCCGGGAGATCATTGCTCGTCATGGGGTTCTAGTATCCATTCTTTCAGACCGAGATGTTCGATTCACTTCCTAGTTCTGGTAGTAGTTCCACGAGGAACTAAGCATGAGGTTACATTTCAGCATCACTTATCATTTCTCAGACCGATGGTCAGAGTGAGCGGACCATCCAGACCCTTGAGGATATGTTGTGGGCCCGTGTCATTGATTTCGGTGGGAGTTGGGATTCCTACCTACCATTTGCGGAGTTCTCCTACAACAACAATTATCACTCCAACATTAGTGCCCTACCTTTTATATGGTCGGAGGTGGCGAACCCCAATATGTTGGGGAGAGGTTGGTCATAGGGTCTAGGGAAGGATCGAAGTAGTCCTTCAGACCATGGAGCTTATTCAGTAGATCAGACAGAGACTACAGACCGCTTAGAGTCGGCATAAGAGCTATGCCAACTGGCACCGATCAGATTTGGAGTTTCAAGTTGGCTATATGGTGCTCTTGAAGGTCTCGTCCTGGAAGGTGTGATACGCTTCACAAAGAGGGGGAAATCCGGTCCCTAGTATATTGGACCTTTCCGTGTGATTGCCAGGGTAGTTAGGGTGGCTTATTGGTTGTATTTGCCTAGAGAGCTTAGTCAGATCCACAACACTTTCCACGTCTCTCAGTTGCAGAAGTATGTACTGGACAGAGACCAAGTGATTCCTTTGGATGATATTCAGGTCAATGAGCTCCTGAATTATATTGAGAGACTGGTTGCTATTTTGGAAAGAAAGATGAAGGTCCTGTACAACAAGGAGATACCTTTGGTAAAGGTTCAGTGGCAGCATCGGAGAGGTTCCGTGTGGAACTAGGAGCCAAAGACTGAGATGAGGGAGCATTACCTCGAGTTATTTGTTGTAGAAGACTTTGAGGACGAAGTCTAAGTCAAGTGAGGGAGAATTATAACATCGTATTTTGAGGTACTTTTATATTTGACCCTTAAATTGAGATTTATTGCATTTTGGTCCTTATTATGTAAGACTTGTGGATGGTAGGTGCTGTTTGTGCCACTTATGGATTTTTGGGGAAGAGCTAGGTATGCTGGTCGTACGCTTTGTGTACAAAGGGCATACACGGTGAAGTCCCAAACCCTAATCTTTAGGGGCTGGACCTTATTTATTCATCATTTTCCATCAGCCTCCATCCTTTCAAACGACCTTGCAACCCTAATCCACCTTGAGAAGCATTTCTAAGCTTGTGTGTGTGTTTTGTGCCTTTGAAGAAGAAGGAAGGAGATGAATACCATCTTGAAGGAGTGAAGCACTTTAGATCCATAAATACACCTTCATTTTGAATCACTTAGAGATATAAAGTTTTGAACTTGGTGAAGTTTCATTTAGATATGGTTTTGGGCTTGGTTTTAGGTTCTTTTTGTCCCAAATGAGGTGTTTCATGAGCATAACATGTTCTTGACCCATTAAGCCATCCTTTCAGACCTTAGGAAGTGTCTTGAGTCATAAAAATAGGGTCTTAACAGTTGGTTTTTCTCCATGCATTCTTTAAAGTGTCTTAATGTACTAAGATGTTGAGTTAAGCACTTAATGGACATGCAAAGTCATAAAGTTTGAAATTTTATGACTCTTGAGGATGATTTTGCCTTGGATCTGAAATTTGGACGTAAGAGCTTAAGGCATTAAGCTCTTAATGAGAGTTTGGGAAGACTGGGCGTACGCCCTTTGTAATCTGAGTACACAACGTGTATGTGGTCAACCACCTTGATGGTGGCCAATGCTCGAGTACGCCCCGCGAATGCACTTTGTTTTGAATCGGTTGAGTTGAATCGGCTGGGTTGACTCAGTTGACTTTGACCAATTTGACCAGGTATTTTCGGTATTTTGAATGGTGTTTGAGAATTTGTCATTTAGATTAATAGATGTCGGTTAGAGCTAAGATTCGGAGTCGGGACCTTATCAGCTATTGTTCAGACTGTGAGGTGAGTTTTCCTCACTGTACTTATGGGTTGAAGGAACCAAGGTCGGCCTATTGGATTGATATCTTGCTATACATTGATATGTTGAGTATGACATAGATCGACATGATTATATGCTAGTTGCTGATATGCTTTGACTTGTAGATCTGTTGGACTACCTGTAAATATGTCTGCATGATTATTTGTATGTTGCTTATTTTTGTATATGTTATATGTTGACATATTGTTTTGGGTTGAGGGTGCACTAGTTTGTGTTGTAGCCAACAAACCCATGAGCTTTCCAGATATGCGTTGAGGATCGCTTGGCAATCCAGACTCATACTGAGTTCTCAGGAGCATTTCAAATATAAGTTGAGGGCCGGTTGGCATGCCAGACTCATACTGAGGGCCTGAGGGTATTCCAGTCCGATGACTGAGTAGACCCGGTGTTTATTGACTTTCCAACCTGGGGTATTCCATCTCGATGATGACTAGACCCAGAGGTTGATTGGTTCTGGGGTATTCCAACCTGATGGTTGATTGGACCCGACATGCTGTTCTATATGTTATCTGTTTATGTGTTGGTACTTTGGTGGAACTCATTAAGCTTTGGCTTACGGTTTCTAGTTGTTGTTTCAGGTACTTCGGATGATCGTGGGAAGGCGAATGCGTGACCGTACACATCCTATATTTATGACTTATGATTTTGGGATACTCTGATATGGATAAACAACTTGGAAGCAATGATTTTGTAAACATTTTATGACTATGGGTTGTTTTTAAAAGTTCAATTTTTTTTTCTGATTTTTAGGATGTTACAGTTAGGATGAGTCCATCTTGGTATGCGCGGGTTAAGATGCCGGTTTTCTATGTTGTTGCTAATGGTAAGTCTTTTTACCTTTACTATTTTCTCCTCCCCCTTTTGTGTTTTGCTTAACATTCGTTGAGGATTGCGCATCTTTGTAATACCAACAGGCGTGGAGACTCCGATTCCGATGGATTCCGTTCTTCGAAAGCGTTATCAGGGGAAACTAGAACATAGTGAGGTTGACCTTCACGATACTCTTCCGTATCGCGCCGTATTGAGCATTTCGCAAGTTTCCTTGCACTGGTGGCACAGCCGCAAGAGGGTCCTTTGTAACTGGTGGTGGTCGGCTGTTGGATGTTTTGCCGATTTCCATGGTTGCGTCGCCTTTGCCCACTGAAATAGTCGAGGACAACAAGGACGACATAATATTTAGCGTTCGAATGGAAATACCAGAACGCGTATGCGGGGTGTACTCAAGCATTAACCATCATCAGGGAGGTTGACCACATACGCGCTGCGTACTTAGATTACGCACGGCGTATGCCCAGTCATCTCAAACTCTCATTAAGAGCATAATGCCTTAAGCTCTTACGTCCAAATTTCAAATCCAAGGCTAAATCATCCTCAAGAGTCATAATGTTTCCAACATTATGACTCTGCATGTCCATTAAGTGCTTAAGTCAACATCTTAATACACTAAGACACTCTAGAGAATGCATGGAGCAAAACCAGCCATTAGGACCCCATTCTTATGACTCATTACCCTTCCAAAGGTCTAGAGGGACGGCTCAATGGTTCAATAACAAGCAATGCTAAAGAATCACCACTTTGGGACCAAAAAGTGACTTAAAAATAGCAAAAACGTAGATCTACAAGATGGAGTGGTTAAGTTTAAAGCTTTATACCTTCTAGAGGTTGCAATCAAGATAGAAATCACAGATCCAAGGAACTTCCCAACTCCAAGCTCTTCACACTTCACTGTTCTCCTTCAAGAACTCTTCTAAAACACTCCAATGGTTCAAAAAAGCCACTCTTTCACTTCAGGTTTCTTGGGGGGTCATTTTCACAGAGGATGGCTGAAGAAGGAGGGGGACATGAGGTTATAATGATGGTTATATAGGGCCAAAACCCTAAAATTAGGGTTTGCATGATCTTCACATATGCCCCATGTAAGAGGTGTACGCCCAACATACTAAGGTGTGCCCTAATACACTTAGCGTACACACATACGCTTAGCGTACTCCCAAAATATCGAAATTACAAAAATGCCAATGTGGGCCCTTTTTTACTCTTTCTTTCACTTAGGGACCAATATGCAATAAATCTCAATATAAGGGTCAAAATTAGAAGTAACTCATCATCGAGATGTTACACACAAGCAAAAAACACATATAACAGGAGTCACAAAGACTACAAGCATATACAATCCATATTGTCCTACAATAAAGTGTGCAAACTCACCTTAGTCAGCTGATAAGCCAACTGATGCATGGGCTACTGGACTGGAGAATCCCCACGCTAAACAATCAAATACAATCATAATCAATAATTGGGTCACAAACCATAATTAGGATTTAATTCACTATTCCTGACTTCTAGGGTAAAAGAATATTTTACCCTTCCCTTGAATTGGCTCAATTAATTGAGGCCTAAACTTAATGGAACTTCTAGCCCAATAATTGCCAAATCCAAAATATACTCAAGGCCCAATATGCATCCGATTCCATAAAGACCCAAAGCCTAACGATGTCTCATCTCAGCAATACTTGTTGCCCAACAAGAGCCTAAAACCCTAGAGTCCAAAAGGTGGTCCAAAATCAAGAAAAAGCCCATTGCAGCATACGCATTGACTACCAAACTTGCACGCCCCGCATACGGCCCACTGAAGCAAAAAGTACAACTCACCTTAGCTTGAAATCGGGGACTTCATGTATTACCCTGAGCGTACGCCCATCGTACTCACCAGGTGACCAAAACGTCACATTAAGCACTTAATGCTTAAGACCAAAACGTCCAACCTAGATCTAGCCTCTAAATAAGTTCTTAATCCATAGTGTTCGCAATTTTATCCCTTTGCATGAATTAATGGGGGCCAAAACCCAAAACCCACTTTTATCCCTCTAAGTCCATACTATGAACACCAACTCTAGCATGGCTCCTCAAAACCCATCAAGATGGCATTTTTATGCATTAGCAACTTCATAAATGCTAAGATCTAACCTTATAAACTCTTGGAGTAGCTCATAGTCAAATGGAAGACTCAAGGAACCATATTATGCCCAAAATAAGCCCTAAACTAGATCTTACACATAGAGTCATCAAGATAGAAGCTTTATACCTTCAATTGTTGGTGAAATGGATGAAGACTTTGGATCTATGAGTTCCACTCCAACCAATGCTTGAACACCAATCTCCTTCTTCAAAGTGAGCAAAAATACCAAAGGTTAACCATCAAAGCTCAAGAACAAGCTAGGGTTTCATATTTAGGGTTAGAGAGCATGGGGGCTGAAGATAAGAGGGTTTGAAAATGAGCTAAGGACTTTAAATAGGGTCCAAGACCCTATATTAGGGTCTGAGACTGAGTCGCGTACGCCCAACGTACATTTGGTATGCCCAATGTACACGAAGGAGCCTTCGTGATTACTCCAACCATGTACTCCCAATGTGCATTCCTTGTCACCCATCGTACACGACATGCTCCTTACCTATCTATCTTTCGATGCCCATAACTTTTGTGTCCCAACTCAGTTTTTAATGATCTTTATATCCCTAGAAATCTAACGGGGAGCTTTACAACGCTATCTAATATCCTTTTCCTTAAAACCTTCCAAACTTAATTCCAAAATTCATGAAAGGCCTGCACCCTCACTTTACTGTTATACCCTTGGGCTCGAAAGCAAAAACCAAACACTCAGTACCCAAATCCTACATTATCCACAACATAATTGGTCTAAACCTATCTTTCCCAAAGCCCGAAGCCTTATGATACTCGATCTTCAGGTCATGGCCCGAATTAAGGAGCGACTCGAAACAGGGTGTTACACTGTCGGCCCAGACGGGACAAAGGACATTGTTGGGATCATGTGTAGAAAACACCAGTGATAAAAGGAAACCTTGTTCTGCAAAAGAAGCGATCAAATACTTACTCTCCAAAACCCTAATCACTTTATTCACATACACATACTAACTAGACCATCGTAGATTCATCTCGACACCACCTCTCAGACGTCGACTGATGTTATCTCTTCATTGTTGTGATTATAAGACACTGCCTAGCCAGGATCATTAAGTGATGGTGTTAAGTCCCAAGAACATATCACAAAATTTGGCACCATACAACGGTGTACTTAGAGTTACACAACCTTGATACGACATTAGACGTTGGCAATGACGGGAAAGGACCTATGGCGTCTGGTGGAGGAGAGGCAAGCCTATTCAGATCCATGTCGCCACTCGATGGTACACAAGCATCTGCATTAGAGGGATAGACCTCCACGCAAACTACAACAACACATCCACCAGGTTCCACAATGCAAACCGCAAAGGTAGAAATAACCACCCTATGGTGACTACTACTCGTCACAACAGAGCATCTACTTACAAACACAATTCCAGCACCACAGATAATGTTGACCTAGCAGTCACAACCACCGACGGAACAATCACATCCATTGATTCATCAGTCGCAACCACTATTTCTCAACTACTATCGGTGATGCAGTAGGCGGAGATGAACACTTGGTCCCCAAGAAACATACTATCTTCTACACAACATCCAATGTCAAACTGTCATTTCTTCCCCATAGCGGGCATGTCACATATTTTTCTCTTTGCTCATCAACCTTCGATGTTCAATTCCTACTTCCAACAATTGATTGGATCCACTCCCAAAGAGCCACCATCACATGAGTCTAACCCCATTCATTATCGACACAACATGTCAATCCCCATGCTCAACATTCGCAGGGGCCGGACCTATACATGCTCCAGCAGCCAGGATCGATCTCACAACTGCAACAAAGCACATAAATGAGCTCACAAAAGCAACCATACATCCTACAAGAAACGATGTATAATTAGGCATACATCAACCCGTATTACGCTCAACAATTCATGATGTACGGTAGCTTTCCGTATACGTATGTGGATAAACCGGTGAGGAGTATCAACCATGCTTTCTGCTAGGAGTTCTCACAATATGTGATCCCATACTCGGCAATGATACCAAACACTCCAAATTATAATGGTACCACCAATCCAGGTGAGCATATAGACACTTATGAGTGGATGATGACATCGTTGAGTTTGGATAAATGATTCACCCTTACGTATTTCCCCATTACACTATCGGAAAATGCGGGAAATGGTTCAAGGCACTACGACCTGGCAGCATCTCGAGTTTTGAGTAATTACGATATCTTTTCCTCAATATTTTCATGCAATTAAGGAAGGGCAAGGGAGATGCAAACTCAATAATGTCATGTAAGAAAAATGAGGGAGAGTTGATAAGGGCATATTACATAAAATTCACTCTGGCAACACTAAACGTCCCAGGCTATGAGGAATTCATTGTCACCGGCGCCTTCACCTAATGTTTACTACCTAGCCCTATGTCGAAGAAGATGTAATGGATGGTAACTCAGTCGAGGTACGAGCGTAAGTACAGAGTTGAGAAATATCTTAGACAAATCAAAGGTGAAGAGAGAAAAGAAGCCAACCTAAATATTGTTGCAAGTGCGTACATAAAACAGGAAGAATTAGCCTCTCGCCCCAACACTGTCCATCGAGAGCGCCAGGACAGGGGCCATGATAAGCACAACTGACACTCGCGACATTCATCCTGGAGATACCGTCCATTTGGAAAAGACGAACACTAGAACCATCGAACCGATATCCACGCCATCGAGAAAACTCATTCAAATACGGAAAATGAAAAGGGCAAGTATTGTGAGTTTCATAAATGCAAAACTCACGATACTGGCGAGTGCACGGTGCTGAAAAAAGAAATTGAAGAAAAATAGCTAAAGGCTGACCCCTCTGATGTCACAAAGGACCTATGATCCAAGTTCGATGTCGATTAGAAGAACTCCTGAGATAAAAAGATGCAAGAAAGTGCCAAGACAAAAAGAGCAACATCTTCATGATCGCCAGGCCCTGTAAAAGAAGAGAGCCCCACAAAGCAAAGGACGACATTGAGGTATTATCTCGCAACATAATCAATATCAGATTATAGATAAATGACTGAAGGCCATAAAATTGGGATCCAACGGATTCACTCCTGATCATTTCCTACATACGCCAAATGCAAGCTCATTGTGTCTACATAGGCACTGGTAATAGTATTGACATAGTGTATGAACATTTTCTTAGGCAGTTTCCCACCTCTTAGAATGAGGGACTAAAGCCTCTTACAGGTGGACCGTTGATAGGCTTTACAGGGCATAACCTATCACTAGTGGGTACCATACATCTACCACTCACCTTGGTCAATAACAATGGGAGGGATAAGATCATTCGAACGATCGAATTTTCAGTGATGCATCTCCCAGCAGAGCATAACATATTGCTCGGGCGACCGACGCTTTTCCAGCTGCATGCCATACCATCAATAATCCATGGTATTGTCAAGTTTAGCACACACACTAGGTCAAATGCAAAAATTGCCATTAACCCACAAGCACATCACTGCCATCTAGTCATTTCCGCACCAGACCTTGTGCGAGAACCGAAAAAGTCAAAAGACGATTGTCGCACAAAAAAACACATCATTCACCTGGATTACCCGGAGTAGACAGTCTGAATATGGGCCAACCTTTCGAAAGAAACAAAGCAAAAGCTAGTTGCCCTTTTAAAGCAACACTCCAATGTCTTCGTTGGGCAACCTATAGATGTGATAGGGGTCGATCGCGAGTTCATTGAGCATAGCTTTAACATTATCCCGAGGAGCACTCTTAAAAAGCAAAAAAAGAGGGGACAAGTGGGTGATAGAAGAAAGGAAATCAATACGGAGGTGGAAAATATGGTGGGTACAGGCATCACCCGGGAAGCAACTATCCCTAACTGGATAGCGAACCCAGTGATGGTAAAAAGGCACGATGGATCATGGAGGATGTGCATCAACTACTCCAATTAGAATAGTGCTTGCCTAAGTGATCATTGCCCTTCCCGGGGATAGATAAAAAGGTTGGTTCCTTGGAATGTTTTCAGTTCAACTGTTTCCTTGATGCCTACAAGGGCTACCATCAAGTCCAGATGAGAAGAAAATATGAGGATAAAACGACCTTTCACACCGATCGTGGCACTATCTACTACCAGAAGACGACATTCAGTCTCAAGAACGCCAGAGCAACGTACCAATGCATGATGGAAAAAGTGTTCATTAACCAAATCAGTTGGAATGTCGAAGTATATGTCGATGATATGGTCATAAAAGACACAATGAGGCAACATTTCTCTGCGACATCAAAAAACCTTTCAAACTCTGATGAGGGCACATATGAAGCTCAACCCGGGCAAGTATACTTTCAAGGTGGAGGAAGGCCAGTTCTTGGGTTATAAAATAACCAATGAAGAAATATCAGCAAACCAGGAAAAATATAGGAATTCCTCGACTCTAAAACCCCTCACAACCTTAATGGAGTGTAAGTGATCAATCGAATGTTAACAACAGTTGGTAGGTTCATCGCCAAGTCAGCCGAGAAAGTATGCCACTTTTCCAAACTTTGAAAGTATGTATCCAATAAGTATCAATTCAAATGGACACCAGAGGCCGACAAAGCCCTACAACATCTAAAAGAAGCTTTACACCTGCTCCCAACCATGGCGATCCCCCTGCCAGAAGAAACTTTGCAAATGTACTTGGAAGCATCCAAAGAAGCCATTTCATCAGTGATAGCCGTTGTGAGAGACAGTAAGCAATTGCCAATACACTTCGTGAGCAGAGTGTTATAGGGTCCTAAGCTTAGTTACCCAATCTTAGAGAAACTGGTCCTCGTAGTAACTTATGCAGCCATGTGACTCAGACGCTACTTTCAATATCACAAGATTGAGGTTTTGACCAGTTATCCAATAAAGCAAATCATGTTGAGGCCAGAGCAATCGGGGGGCCTAGAAAAGTGGGTGATCGAGCTAGGTGAGTATGACATAGATTACCAACCACACACCGACATCAAATCTTAAGCATTTATAGACTTCCTACACGAGATCCCTGACACACTCAAAGGCACACCAACGGCCCTACTAACGGATCCCTCAAAATCGGATGCGAGTCGGGATGCTTGGGAAATGAACACCAATGGAGCTGTAAGAAAAGAAGGGTCAGGATCAGTTCTAATCCTCAACAACCCCAATGACGATGAAAGCACGTACTCCTTGCGATTTAACTTCTAGGTCTCCAATATAGAGGCCAAATCCAAAGAACTTCTAGAAGGTCTTTGGGTAGCGCGAGAAGTTAGAGTGAAACGCCTTGCATCCCTCAATGACTCTTCCTTCATCACCATACAAGTGAATGATATGTATGAGGCTAAGGACCAAATAATGCAAAGGTACTTGAATGCAATGTGAGAATTGGTAAAATCATTCAAGAGATTCTCGATCAAGCAGATCCCCCGGTGAGTAAATATGAGGGTCAACGCTCTTAGCAAGCTAGACTTAGAATTGTTCGATCCCCTAACCAAGAAGGTCTTGGTGGAATTTCTCCTAGAAAGAAGCATTGATAACAAACAAGTCGACATTATTACAACAGATCCAGATTGGAGCATACCCTTCATAGACTATCTGTTGCATGGGGTCCACCCAGATGATCCCACAAAGGCTAGAAGGATTAAGATCAAAGCACCACAGTTCGTTGTAAGGGATACACAATTATACAAGAGGGGATACTTGGCACAGTGGTTAAAGCGCATCACAAACTTTGAAAGGGTAGTTGCTTTTGGAAGAAATCCATGCGAAGGAAGTTGGAGAACACGAGGGAGCATGGCCAGTCACAGTAAAACTACTCTACCTTGGGGTGTATTGGCCTTACATCTAGAAAGATGAGCCCAAGCTTACATCTAGAAAGGTGTATTGGCCTTACGTCGAAATTAATTACGTCAAAAATTAGTCAAATTTATCCCAAAAATATTTTTGACCACATTTAAACCCGTTGGAATATTTTAAATAATATTCGTCTAGCGAACCAAAATTAAGGCGGTATAATTTTAAAATTTGCCGTTATTAATTATAGCTGAGAAAAACCCTGTTTGCAGTTGGTGTCAGGTGAACCCCAACCAGGCCATAAGCTCCACCCTATATAAGGGTTGAGTGGGTTTTAGTCCCACCCTTTTTCCCCACCTTAGACTCTCTCTCTCTCTCTCTCTCTACTTTCTCTCTCTACAAACGGGTTTCGGTCAAAAATCGCCCCTCCGAGCCTCAAATCGGTAAGTAAACCTTCCTAGCTTGTTATCTAACTTATCTAGCTTGCAAATTCGTGGCTTAATCATCCAAAAAACCCCAAGAACATGACTTTACGGTCTTGGGAGCCTCCCAAAACCGTAAACCCCTTTGAAGAGGGTTTAATGCTCAAAAACCCTTCCCAAACACTTCTCATGCTTAGTAATGGCTTAGAGGCTTACCCGAAAGGACTTACAACACCAAAATCGGACCAAATGGGGAGTAAACATGAGTTTACGGTCTAATGATGTTCTTAGACCGTAAACCCATATTCTTAGTGTTGGATTAGTGGCTAAGTCCATAACTATTTTGGTATGTACTTGACCCGATGGTGCATGGTCCTTTTGGGTTGCCTTCACCGAAGCAACTTGATAGGATGAATTATGGAGAGAAAGGATTAAATATGATTTATTAATATATTATGAGAATAATATATTAAAGGAGAAATCATATTGTTTAATTAATATTAGTCAATAATTAATTGGTAATTAGTTTTGTGACTAAAAGAGATTAATTAAACTTAAGGGACTGGAATTGTAATTATAAGATAATTGCAATTTGGGCCATGGATTGCCTTTTATTATAAGGTGGACGAATTCTATGGGGAAAGCCCATATGAAGTCGTCCAAGGCTTTAACAAAGGGCTCCATGGGTTGCTTAGGGCTTAAGCATCCAAATTAGGGTTTCCTTGTTAGATAACCCTAATAGCCTCACTATATATAGAACCCTTAAGGCTCAAAAACGTGGACAAGCAACCTTCTAGGGTTTTCACACGTTTTGGGCAGCCTCCATCCTCTCTCCTCTTCATCCTCTTGCTTATGGTGTTTGTGAACCATTAGAGGAGTGACACTTGTGACTCTAAGCCTTCCAAAGTCAATTCAAGGAGGAATTGGAATTGTTATTCCTACATAACAATCAAGGTAATATCTTAAACCTAATTATATGTTAATATTGATTTCCATATGCTAGAATTAGGGTTTATAGTCTTGGATTCAAAGCATGTACCATAGAGAAACCTAGATCCAAGCATTAGGGTTTGTATGAGCACATAGGATGTCTTATGACCAAAACCCATCAGTGGTATCAGAGCCTAGATTGGTTTCTATTGTATTGATGCTTGATATAACTGGAAAATTCGATTTTTTGGATTCTAGAGGCTGGACTCGCCGAGTCCATGCAGACTCGACGAGTCCAAGGCTGACTCGACGAGTCAACTCGTCAGAAGGAGGGTACTTCGGGATTTCTTGTTGTTTTTGCTTATGGATAGTTACCTTATCATGTTAGATCAATATTAATCCGATTATGATATTTTTGACTATATTTTTGATCTAATTGAAGATATTTATCAATTAATAAGATAATTGTTTCCTTATAAGATAATTGATTAATTATTTTGACTAAATTGATAAATTGTTTTGCAAGAAATCATTAAATAAATCAAATATGGATAATTATGTGATTAAATGTTAATTTGAATTATTTGTTATTTGATCATTGTTGTTATGAAAAGTTTCATATTTTGCCCTTTAGGTTTTATAGTTTAAATTTGAACCCAAAACTTTTGTTGTTTTGAAATTTAAATAGCTGAAACCCTAATGTTTTGAAAAAGGTTTCAAAACTTGCCCTCAAGTTTTGGAATTTAAATTTTGGTTAATAGCTTAATTTTGATGTATATTTAAATTCTAAACCCTAATGTGTTGAAATGTTTCAAAACTTGCTCTCAAGTTTTGGAATTTAAAAGTTGATTTAAAGTTTACTTAGGAATGTTAAATTCTAAAATTCTAGTATAGTTTTGAAAAAGTTCAAATCACACCCTTTTGGTTTTATTAATTAATTAAGGTGTATAATTAAAAGAGGTTTAATAAATCCATAAAAGTTTAGGTTTACAATTAAAAATATAATTGTTAAATTAGACCACCTAATATTTTAAAAGTATAATATACACCCTATACTATATATATAACATTAAAAGTCTAGCATTATATATATGTATGAGTAAAAGTCAGTCTTACCGTTAGTAGGCCTCATTCACGAAGCTGGTCTATAAGGGGTGTTTAAGGAAATTGCCTATAAAATGGCGATTGAATGGGTATCCACTCTTACCCACCGCACTCTTGACTAGTGGAGGGTCGTTAGCCGAACGGTTAGGATATGACAAAACCTTCCATTATAAGTATAATGAAGTATAAAAGTAACTAAATGTTTTCATAAAATTCCCAATCTTAGTTACTTAGGCAAAAGTGAATTGATACAATTCCATGAAATTACACTTTGTGCCCTTGCGAAGATGTTAGTGGAGCGTGTGTGGTTAACCGGCACACTAAATGGGTCTAAGCAAAGGTAGCAAAGGGTGACTCAATGTTTGTCATAGTTCGGTGGAGCGTGTGTGGTTTACCGACACATCGAATAGGTGACTGTAACATGTGAGGGCACCATGTAAGTTTGCATGGTTATTCACACCCGCTTTGTGATCCTCGGCATCCCAGTCACAAACAAGAGGGGCATATCGAGATTTAAACATGCCATTGAAAGTTCAATAAATCTCAAAGGATCTAGGAGTTTTCATAGATTTAAAACTTAAATTTCTTTTTCGTTTTTCATGGTGGAAATTAGTGAATCGTCATTCACTTACCTTCAAATATTCTGCAATTAGGGTTACGACATCCCTCTCCCGAGTTGTAGAATATTGTGTTGGGTCCTAGCCTTAGTATCTCATTTGGGTGATTTACTAAGGACTCAATCAATCAACTAACTTGAATTCGTTTTCTCCCGTATTGTAGATGTCAAAGTTTGACAACTATGGTCTTCTCAAATCCCGTGGAACAAGCATTCCACATGAAGATGATATTCCACGATTCGATCGAGGAACAAGAGATCATGCTTCACTTCCTCCTCCTCCTCCTATTATTCTCCCTAACCCTCAAGTTCGAAGGCTTGAAAAGTTCAAGCTCACTCAAGCCCTTTTGGCAAGTAAACATAAAGAAGGAAAGTCCGTGTGTGCACACGTCCTAGGGATGAAGTCACACATTGATAGGTTAAGAGTGTTGGGATCCGTTGTCTGTGAGGAAATGGCTGTTGATTGGGTTCTTCAGTCACTTCCCAACTCATATAGTGAGTTCGTAAGAGAGTACTACATGATGAACTACGACGTGACCCTTATAGATCTCACCTATATGCTTATTGCTGTTGAATCAGAAATGATTTGGCGCAATAGAAAAGCAATGTTGATTGGTGAATCTGCCTT
Source organism: Lactuca serriola (assembly GCF_051521515.1). NCBI lineage: Eukaryota > Viridiplantae > Streptophyta > Magnoliopsida > Asterales > Asteraceae > Lactuca > Lactuca serriola. Next base: position 188,815,468 of record NC_136413.1, read on the forward strand.
CGAGACCTCTATGGATATAGACAATGGCAATGAAATACATGCTATGATCGAAAAGTTTGATCATAAGAGAAAGGCAATGTCTGAAGTAGTTCCATGTACTGTTCCAAAAGAATCGATCTGTTTTTATTGCCAAGAGAAGGGGCATTGGAGATGAAGTTGCCCTATTTACCTAAGAGATCTAAGAGATGGGAGAGTCGAAACGTATGGCTCTGCTTTAGGTAAAATCCATTAACTAACTCTTTTAAGCTTCATTCTAGATTCTGAATACATAATGTGATAAGATTACAATTGATGTTTTGTAGGATCGAAGAAAAGAAAGGAGGCTTAAGGGAAGAAGTGAGCAGAATCTAACCATGAAGGAATGGATTTCGATCGCGTTTCTCGAAGATTAGATTCTTGAGCTACTACTTAGAGTTAGAATTAGATTGCTAAGAAAGATGTATTAGCATAAGTTTTTCAATGAGTTGCATTGTAAGGACAAATTTTTCCGCAATAAAATAAATTTTGATTTTAAATTTTATTTATTTATCCTTACAATGGCGTGTATGAAAAATTGATGTTAAAATGTTTCTATTATTAGCAATAATGGATTTGGTTCTTATTATGTTATGGAAAGTCGAGAATTTACCAAATAGGGAGAGTTTCTCATCGCCCAAGTTTCAAGTGGATAGAAACTTGGAATCATGCAACGTGGATGCACGATGAATGAGAAATTTCGTATTTGGAAATTAGACTAATTCATTGACAAAGTGTCAAGTGAAGGACTAGGAGATCGAGTACACAAAGTTGTGTGTTGATCAAAGTCCATCATAAGAGTAACGGGATATTCGTCATGATTTACTAAAGGTTTAGTAAATATAATTATACTTATACGATTAAGTGTAATTCTGAATTGATTGAAAAAGTTTAAATCAATAGTAGAACGAATAACAAGAATCAAGTAGGCAGAGAGATAAAAGTTTCTCCATTCTAAGAAGAAGGGAGAGTACCTTTTATGCTTTATGATAGGTCTTAATGATTAAGAACCATATCTCAATTGATCCTCTAAGTGAGTCTTGGTACAATTGTATGTCCAAGAATAGGAATCAAAGATTGAAGAAATGGTCAAATCAAGAAGTCAATCATACTTCGTTCCAAAAACAAGTCTTAGAGTTAAGATTGTGACAATGAGTGAAAAGTATTAAGATGGTTTAAAACATTCATTAAATGTGGTAAGCTGTGATGTCTTAGATAAGACAAAGACCAACTAGGACCAATTTATGAAGAATTTTGATAAAAGCTACACTAACTATTGAATATTTGTTTGTCAAGAAATGGTTATTGACAAAGAGAATCTTATATGTCAAGGAGTCAGTGGGAGTCTTAATGGTCTTGAAAGGTTTCAAGAACAAATCAAATAAACCTTATCGATCATCACTAGCACACGAGTTGAGGTTTACAACCTATCGTAATGACATTATTTTGTTTCTGTGCCAATCCAATCGAGTTAATTATGCATGAGAGTTCTATGAGTTCTCATTTTGAACGCATAAAAGGCAAAGCACCTTAATCAATGAAAGGTACATTGATAGGAAAGGGTGAGCTTCTTAACTACTTGGAAGACATGGTGGGCAGCTGTGCTACCATAAGACAAGAAATCAAGATTAAGAAAGTTTGGTCCATATGAGTTTGAATTTGTTGTAAACCTTGGTTTTAACAAATTCACATGGATAGGAACAAATACACCGCTTTAAATCTAAGTGTCATAACATTTCCTCCTTCATGAAAATGATTGTGAGGAAATGCTTTCACTAAGAAAGATTTTAAGAAGATAGTGATTGTAAAATTGCATTCTCGAATTCAATTATGGTTACGGTATCCCTTTCCATAATTTGAATTGAGAGGTTTGGCAATTAGTCTTAATTGTTTAGACACACATATGAACTATCGAAGGCAAAGGTCTATAAGTTCAAGAAGCCTTGATAAAAGATTATCAAAGCACTATGTATTAGAAACATGGACTTAAGAAATTCAATAGGTATTGTCTTTCTGGAAGTTAAGATGGTTAAGAATACATGTCGAAGCTAGTGGGAGCATAAGTGTTATGTTTTATAATAATCATCAAGATAGTGGGAGCATAAAAGTTATGATTGTATGATTATTAAGGAAAGTATTGCAAGGTTAGCAATATTAATTATAGAAAACAAGACTCATACTTTGCGAAGTCGCAATAGTTGAAGAATTGTTTTACTATAATTAACGGAGAGAATATTATGCTTCATTTCAAATCTAAAGGCTTAGGTTGTGGAGTATTAATAAAATTTAGTCAAAGGTACATAGTGTGTTCTTAAAATTTCGATTATGTTTACAACATCCCTCTTCACAATTCGAATTTTGAGAACATAGCAAATAAAACATTATGCGTCGTGTCCCATACGCTTCGGGTATAGGATCGATTGCAAATGCTTTAATGTTTGACCATTCTAAAATTTTCAAAATGTCGAGCGCATTTAGAGGGAAAAGGGACTAGAATTGGTTTTGACTAAAACAATTAAACAACTATCAAAGGACAACCCAAAGTTCGACGAGGATTGGTCGCTTGTGAGTAGTTGGAAGTATAGTATTGGAAAATATGGAAATGTTTCCATATTGGATGGACCGTATCGACATCATTACGAATAGATAAGATTCTATTAAGAATGAGTTGTCATATGGAACATATGGAAGCGTGTCCATATTGGGAATTGAATATTGAGAAATATATGACTAGATTAGAAACTTCTATGCAAAAGGATGTTCAAAGAATGTACTTTGAGTGAGAGACATCACGTCTATGGAATTGTCTTGTAACAATCTCCGATAGAGGACTTTGTAATATCATGGGCAATAGTCTTTGTGACTTTGGTGCAGTGACATTACGAAAGGATAAGTTGCATAGAATGTTAGAATCTAGCATATTCTATAAGTAGCAAGAATTTGATATTCTTTAACTTATGGAAAAAGGATTTGGAGTTGAGAAATGAGAATGATTGGAAATGTGTTCAATATAATCTATTTCACAAAGTAAGAACCATAGGTAAACATTGTGTGCATGCTAGGAGCATGGGACAAGTGTTGGAATTCAAGTAAGAAGTTGATTACCCGAAACGACAAATAATGAGTAATCAATATGGTGATAAATAAAAGGCGTTTTATTTATACTCAAAGGTTTGAGGCCATATGGGATTAGTATTATTCTTGTGTTTCACATTTGCATGTTTTGACTTCCAGAATAATTGAGTTTATTAAGAATAATTGAATTATTCAAACGGGCCACAGTCGTTCATATGTTGGAAGTAGATATGAATGAAGACTGTCGTGAATTGGTGTGTGGATTGTCTAAAGAGCATTAGACATAAGCAAATGTTTGCTGCAACGTTCATGAGTGATTATGAATATGATTTGAGCATTGGATTAAACCCACGCTCACTTGGATCAATCCATGAATTGTATCACGAGTGATTGGTGAGACGATAATATTTTATATTCTTGAAACCGAGATGTGTAAGTTGTATCTTGCGAATCGGTTGCATATTGATAATATGTAAACGCACTAGTAACTTGGTGTTATAAAACATATTGTTGTGTGTGATTCGGTGCATGAGTGCAAGCGAGCATTGTATCAAATTTTATCCATTCCTTTTATTCAAAGTAGGATAAAAGCGATATCTTTGGGCCCCTCGATGGTTTAGTGATGACAAACGTAAATGCTCGGCCGGGCTAGGGCTAATTTGATTTGTTCAATTAGTCTGTCGTCATAAATCAGAAATGGAGAAGTAGTACAAAGAGAATGATTTGAAATCGTTTCTCATATGATATCTAGAATGGAGGAATATATGATCCCTTATCTAAGGACACGCGTATCTGATAGGATCAGAGTTGACAACGGCTTTGGAAAGCTACGATTGCAGATCAGGATCTGAAGTCATACACATAATAGTTATTAGACTTATCCAAGTGGGAGACTGTTGGATTAGTGTCTAAGTCCATAACTATTTTGGTATGTACTTGACCCGATGGTGCATGGTCCTTTTGGGTTGCCTTCACCGAAGCAACTTGATAGGATGAATTATGGAGAGAAAGGATTAAATATGATTTATTAATATATTATAAGAATAATATATTAAAGGAGAAATCATATTGTTTAATTAATATTAGTCAATAATTAATTGGTAATTAGTTTTGTGAGTAAAAGAGATTAATTAAACTTAAGGGACTGGAATTGTAATTATAAGATAATTGCAATTTGGGCCATGGATTGCCTTTTATTATAAGGTGGACGAATTCTATGGGGAAAGCCCATATGAAGTCGTCCAAGGCTTTAACAAAAGGCTCCATGGGTTGCTTAGGGCTTAAGCATCCAAATTAGGGTTTCCTTGTTAGATAACCCTAATAGCCTCACTATATATAGAACCCTTAAGGCTCAAAAACGTGGACAAGCAACCTTCTAGGGTTTTCACACATTTTGGGCAGCCTCCATCCTCTCTCCTCTTCATCCTCTTGCTTATGGTGTTTGTGAAACATTAGAGGAGTGACACTTGTGACTCTAAGCCTTCCAAAGTCAATTCAAGGAGGAATTGGAATTGTTATTCCTACATAACAATCAAGGTAATATCTTAAACCTAATTATATGTTAATATTGATTTCCATATGCTAGAATTAGGGTTTATAGTCTTTGATTCAAAGCATGTACCATAGAGAAACCTAGATCCAAACATTAGGGTTTGTATGAGCACATAGGATGTCTTATGACCAAAACCCATCACTTAGACCATAAACACCTTTTAAGGTGTTAAACTACCCCTCAAACACCTCCAAACGCTTCCATGAGTGCTTAGAGCCTTGTAATCCTTCGTTTGATGCACGAAAACATAGGGTTCATGGACAAAATGAGTTTACTACTATAAACTCATTTGTTTAAGGTAGTAAACTCCCCAAGCACATGTTCTTAGACCATAAACACCCTTCCAAGGTGTTTAAGTGCCCTAAACACCTTCCTATGCCTCTAAAAGCCACTAGAACTTTACATGTATGAGTTAGAACCACCAAACAACCAAAGGGATGGGCTAACATGAGTTTACGACCTTAAACTCATATGTTTACGGCCGTAAACTCTTCAAGGAGTGAACAATGGACCGTAAACTCCATATTGTGCCCATTTTGAGCCTCAATCACTTCCTTAGCCCTTGATTCGACTCTAGCATGATTCTATGAGTGAGTTAAGACCTTTAAACATCCCATGACACCACTACCATGAGTTTACGGCTGTAAACTCATGGGGGATGTGGTCTTGAAACCGTAAACACTCATAAGGGTTATCATTTGAAGAGTAAACTCCAATGTGAGTCCATACACACCTTGTATGCAAACCTTGATACTTCTAGAACTTGTAGCAAAGTGTTTTTATGTCGTAAGACATCCTTACTTGCTTAATTAGTTGCTAAATGACTAATAAGATATTTAAATGTATCATCACATGTTAAATAGGATTTGTGTGTGTGGTCAAGTCCTCACTTGACACTTAGCATCCTATACCGGCACCTTCACCCGATCCACTTACAACACGTGAGTTCATACCCTTGAATTAACCTTTTAAATGTTTTTACATGCTTTTAGGGGGGGGGAATACAAGTTAAAACGTGCCAGTTATCATATCAATCAATGTGATTGATAACCCGCATGCACAAGGATTTATTACACTGTCAACTGTTTTACCAAGTATGATATTGTAAATGGTTTTCTAAACCGTCTTTACTTGTTCAAAGCTTTTCTCAAATTGACTCTCACGCTGTATGTTTTACTTCAGATTCCGTTACAGCAGTATTTTAAACAAAGGATTTCTTTACTTATAATGTTTTATCAAAGTTTCATTCAAAACTTGTTTATGAAAGGTTTTCAAAGGATTTCTAAAGGTTTTCAAACTTGTTTTACAAAAGAATACCAAGTTGTTATTTTCTTAAGTGTAAAGGTTTTTCCAAAGTTTTCTTCCATGTTTTATACTCCTACTTCGTTAGATACTACTGCTTCATTATACTTCTACTTAGCTAATGCCTCCACTTAGTTAAATGGTACTACTTTGATAACGTTCCTACGTAAGTGATACGCTCCTACTTGTTAACGCTTCTACTTAGTGATACGATTCTACTTGTTAACGCTTCTACTTCGTGATACGCTTCTACTTCGAGAAACGCTTCTACTTTATTAATGCTACTACACCGTAAACACTTCTACTTTATTGACGCTTCTACTTCGTGATATGCTTATACTTCGAGAAACGCTTCTATTTTATTAATGCTACTACACCGTAAACACTTCTACTTTATTGACACTTCTACTTCGTGAACCGCTCCTACTTTATTAACGCTACTACTTCGTAAACGCTTTTACTTTATTAGCACTTCTACTTCGAGAAACGCTTCTACTTTGTTAACGCTTCTACTTAGTTAAATGCTTCCACATTGTTAAATGCATGCATGTACTTGTATAGTTATATAAATAATGTTTAAAGGACTTAGGAAGGCTAGCTCGCCCTATTTCCTTTTCCTTGTTTGGATGTGGTCTGGTGGGATCGGATATCCGTCCGAAGGTCGTTTAATCATTAATTATATATCATGTATACATGTATAGACATGAAGGTTTACATCGGTCGGTTCAGTTATGAGTCTCTATCATTAGTCCAGTATTTTACATAAGAACTCACTATACGAGATGCATCTTCGGGACACAGCCTTCTCCGTTGTCTAGTTGGTAACCAGAGTCTCCTGTAGGGAGAGTGGGCATTGTGTGTATAGATCTATACGGGATTGACACCCCCACACCCTGATTGCTAGCTACAGTACACGGCCTACCAAGCCAAGGGGTGACAAATGTCACATTCTTTCCGACGCTTGCAGGGCATCAAGTTCTCTAGTGTCTATCAGTATGGTTAAGAGTATCTCGGGGTCACCTTATAATTCATGGCCTTAAGGTAACCGGAATTAACACAATATTCACTATTTTTAGACCTTGCTAGACGTATCATTCAATTGATATCGTCTAGGGTCTGTGTTCACTGTTTTTCGACCTTGCTAGACGTATCATTCATTTGATACTATCTGGGGTCTGTATTCACTATTTTTAGACCTTGCTGGACGTATCAGTCATTTGATGCTGTCTGGGGTTTGTATTCACTGTTTTTAGACCTTGCTAGACGTATCATTCATTTGATACTGTCTGGGGTCTGTGTCTCCTTTCGTTAGACTGAGCCAGGCGTGTCGTTCATTCGATACTCTCCCAGAGTCTATGATTTCTTTTGCCTTAGTTAGCAGTATCTTTTGCTGATGCATATGTTATTTTCCCTAATGATTTTACTTGTGATATCCTTCTACTTCCTTTAAAATCAAATACCGTATTTTGGTAATGATAGTATTTCAGGGAAAATTACTCTCTAAAACATAACACTGTCGGGTCTTGGTAGAAGACTACTTTTATTTAGAAAATATAGGATTTTCTGGAAAGGAATCTAATACACCGTTGATTCTAAGCTACTATTTTTTATAAAACTATTTGAATAAAATGACACTAAATACTTATGAACTCACCAGTATTTATAAAAATGCTGATACTCGCTTTCAAATAACTTGTATTCTCAGGTCAGCAATAGACAGGTACATCCCAGGAGCTTTTGGTGAAGACAGTTTAGTACCAAGCTGCACCTATATTATTACTTGTATTACTTTGATGTTTCTATGTAATGTAAACTATGTAAAACTATTACTATTAATGCAATGGTTGTTGTACTTTGATTACTATACTGCATATGTTGTGATATTTGACATGACGTCATCCACCCTAGAACGTTTCCGCCGTTCCGGTTTTGGGGTGTGACAGATTGGTATCAGAGCATTGTTTATAGTGAGCTAAGTGTATCAAATCATAAAAGATATACAGCCTATAAATACATAGCGATAAAACACTCTGACCATGAATTATACTCTAAAATATAACCATATTTTACCAAAGTATAAGAACATCTAGAATCTAAACACTCGAACACAAGTATCACAAGAAGAACAAGAATAAAAGTCTTTTGATGTTGAGCATTACCGTCAAACCTGGGCAGTTATGTAATCGTAAGCTGGAATAAATGTAACCTGATCAACTACATTTATTCGAGATGCGATGAACGTGTGCTTGGGAGTGATTGTGGTGTTGCAACAGGTCTGAAACTTACCAACTAGAAATGCTAGAGCCAAACATAAATTTTAAAATACTATGGGAGTATTTTGGAATACTAAAAGACTCACATTAATCCCAGAATCATATTCAGAAGTTAAGAACCAAACAAGAAATTAAAATACCATAGGGGTATTTTAGGATCCATAGAAAACCTTGTGCGAAGAACTAAAAAGATCCTTATTGATATACCTATAATTACTGAGGGTATACTCCCAAGGTTATATATAATAAGGATCCCATAGGCTAAGAATGTTTGGTTTCGCTCTACTTCCTTTTCCTCGTTGGGATGTGGATATAGAGTAGTATCACATATTCGAAGGCCTATCGGATCTAAGCTATATATGATTTGTATACCCTATGTAATCGTAGCAGGACTCGATATGGATCACCCAGTGAAATGTTAATAATCTCTTAGGATTCTTTATACATTTCCATTCTCGCACGAACCCTGTAGAAACCCCTATCCACTTCGGTACTTGGCAGAAGAGGTGATGCAGATCCAGGAGAAGTTCATTGAGAAGATTTCCAGTTCGGAAATAAATGAACTAGGTCGAGACTATTGAAATCACCAAGTGCCTATATCTTTTTAGGGACATCGTTGAGAAATTCGCCTAAACTTCCGAGATTTCCAATCATCCATCATGAAGTGATGACACCCAGAGTCGGATTCGGGAGTAAGGCGGAGCAAAATTTCAATATGTCTTCACGAGAAAAGAACCCTAGGTAACTATCCGAAGAAAACCAACGCCTGTCCCAGTCAGGGATACGAGGTAGACAGAGGGAGCCAGTACATGGAACCCGAGAAGTGTCTTTTCCTCATGATTCGTCACGCTAATACACCCATAAAATAATACAATTTAGTGAGTTAGTGATCACACTACTCACTTTATGTGTTAGGTAAATCGCCTTTTCCCGTTGCAAGTAATACGATTAAAGCGGATCCCCGAACCTCTATTGAGAGTATTTAGCCATAAGTCTTCATGAGCCTTTCTTCCCGCAGTATTCATTCCGAACTGTTCTCAGATCTCTCCAAGCCGGAGAGTGAACCTTTCCCAGTATAAAGGTAACCTAGTAGGAACGACCCGCATCTTATGGCTTTTTCTGATACTCATACTCCTACCTTGATACTAGGACTACATCATAGGGATGTAGGTCGACACTCAGGCAACCAATATCCGAGACATGGGAAAAATTTATGCCTAATACAGTAAGGACAGTTATGTCCAGGGTTAACCATCGTCTCTCATCAGCTTGTGTTCTTTTCCGTATAGGAAAAACCATGCCTCCGAAGAAGCGTAACCCATCCACTGGCAAGAAACCGACTCTCCTATTCGATGAAGTTACTTTCCAGGCTGCAGTCTCGGCAGCCGTTGCAGCTGTCATGGCTCAACTGAATGCTAACAACGCCAATGTTAGCAAGAGCCCTATCGGGAATTCCGATCCTAGTAAAGGACAGCAGCAACCAACCTCTGTGTACCCAGCCACCCGAGAACCTCAACCAAATCCACTGAAGAGAAAACTCAAGATCGAGGAGGGTAGTACCTCGTCTCAAGGACCTTTTGAAGGGCAACGAGTTGAGACAGTCAATACCCCTGACAGCCTTTCCATACCGACTTCAAGAAGACCATACCTAGGAAACCTTCCCCACTGCAGCAAGTGTAGTTACCACCATCATGGTGTATGCCGGGAACTCTATTGTGCTAGGTGCAATATGAAGGCGGCATACCACTCGCTTGTGCAAAACCCCGGTTGAGTTTACTACATCAACCACCCATGTGGCGACCAGTACAGTTTGCCGTCTATGTGGCAAGATTGGGCACTTCAAAAGGGACTGCCCAACTGAAGGAAATGACAAGGACACGGGAAGAGTCTAACTCTACCTGCTTAGAGAGAAGCATCGAAGAACCCGGTAGATTTTGGTACGTCTCTCAATCTCAGATAACTAACCGAAAACATTAAAAGACTAATTCTAAATGTAATTATTTCCCCATTAAGGCGAAAGTTGCAGCACTGTTATAAAATTTAAAATTCTATCAGGTAAAACTATAATGGCTAGACATATACATTACGGCCATGTATAATTGAGATGGATAGACCTAGAGTGAGCAAATGCCGCCTCATTTCTTGTTCCTTGTTTGGTTGTGGATTTAGGGCGGGGTCGCTCAGTCAACAGTCATCCCCACCTTAACTATACATGACTAGTATATGTTTGGCGATTATAGAAATGCCTCGTGAGAACCCATTCATGAAAAGGTACTGTACTCAGAAACACTCAGGACCCTCTATAGTTCCGCGTCACTCTATCGGTCCAAGTATCCGTGACAGTGATACACGGGACGAAACTCGAGATGCCTAGAACTGGTGTGCTCGTTCGATACATGACTTTATCGACCCTCATTCTATATCAGGTCGAAGTATGCCAACTTCGACGCCTCTATTGATCATGGTTCGACTTCGTGCAACCATGTGTAAATCCTTAGTGTTGTGTAAAAAGAACTTTCTCCATAGCCATTTCGGCAAATAAAGGTTCTTCCGAACCTACACAAAATAAGAATAATAAAACCTAATGCGATCCGTCAGTCGTCACTCGTATTTCAAACCTTCCGAAGTACCCAGGAGAAGGGTATCGCGCACTGTTAACCAACCCTTCTTAGACAGAAAGAAACCAAAGCGAAAGACACTGCAGGTATTCCAGAAGACGGTAACCGCCCGAAGCAGACACCGTAGAAACCCAGAAAGACCCTTCGCACCTTGCAATCAGGTTCGTGAATCCAGAGGATATGACTCATGGGACTGACTACTATAATTGAGTTATGCATAAGAGTGGTATATAATTGAAATCAAAAAGATTTAAGATGTGTGCTTCCTCCCTACTCTCTGTTCCTCGTTGGGTTGTGGGTGTGGGCTGGAGTCGCACAAATGAACATCCTGCCGACCTCAATTATATACGGCTTGTATACACCAAGTATTAGTGGTTAAGCCAAGTATGAGCTCTACCACGAACCTCATAGTAAAACCCTTCATCCTATTCCTTTGAATAGGAGCTAGAGTCAAGAGAACCACGACGGGTTGAGCTACTATAATGACCACAAATCCGATATTGTTGTCATCCCGGTTAAGCCAATATTGTAGCTAACACCCTCAGTTGGTAAAGAAATATGAGTCGTAAGAGTCAAGGACATTGATTATGACCATCCATTCTCACTTAATTTCCCCGAGTTAAGCATCTCAGCGGATATCCTGGAAATCCAGAAGCTGCGATACGTTAACCCTAGAGAAGAGTGGGTGAAGAGATTAAAAGTTCTGAGTGATGGAACCCTATACTCACCAGATTTGACCTAGATCGAGAAAACTCAGAACCTTTGGAAGAGTAGTTGCAGAAGATGCTTGCACTACTCAGGCACTTCGTCCACCCCGTTACCGACGAATAGTGCCTAGGACCCTCCGCCCTCTCGCATGGAGGAAATCACCGTCGCCCTGTAGACGATAAACTACATTCTCCGAAGCGAACGCTAGAATACCAAGAACCACATGATAACCTCCGTAGCCAAGAATACCTGAATAAAGTGCGAGAGTAGGTTGCGTTAAGCCTTATAACCCAGATCCCGAAGAGATTATAGAATTGACACCCGTCTAGGTGTTAGTCGATGGGTTATACAAGGGCACGCGCTTTCCGCACTAAAATAAACCAACGCATTGGAGAATAAGACATGTCTTAGAGATTCATTGGACTACTAGGTGTTCCACGAAGACTACCTCGCATAGAAATAGTAGAACCACCTCCCGAGATAGTCTAACACTCGTCTGGTGAAACCCTATCTCCTCAACCCTGAGGGTTTCCGTTAGAAATATCTCAAGAATCAGAAGTGCAGGTTCATTTTGCACATGATTGAGATAGACACTCTGCAACAAACAGATACCCGTAGACACGCAATCCATCCAATGATCTAGAAAACCTCGGAGAGCCAATCAACAGGAACACGAATCCAAGGACAACCTGATCTTTTTAAGAACCAACCCGAAGGACTACACTTCCAGTATGAAAGAGAACGTTTGGAACTTCGGAATGGCGATCACGCTAGTGATGATCTTGCCATAGAAGTATCCTATGTTCTAAGTACTGAAAAGCTCTACCCTTCCAAGAGCTTAAGACCATCCAAGATTCTTTACGAAGATTGGTCCAACCCTCGTCAGACCACTACTACTTTTGGAAATTCCACAGGCTTCACCCCAGATCAATCCACTTCTTAGACTTGATAGAAACCATTGGGAACCCTAACTTCGTAGACGAACCGGTAGGAATCGCTAACGGCATGAGACAGAATCCGCATCCTGTAAGTGAAGTTTGTTTGAACGCCAAGCAAAGGGCAGAGTTCACTTGGGAGTGCGAGGACCAGCCAAATAGGAAGTACCCTCATTTCATTACTCGGTCATTCATACCTACTTCCTTGCCTAAACCTGAATTTCGGGACGAAATTCCCTCTAACGGGGGGATGATGTGACAACCCAAAAATTTCTGTTAGTTTTAACGTCGAAATTAATTACGTCAAAAATTAGTCAAATTTATCCTGAAAAGAATTTTGACCGCATTTAAACCCGTTGGAATATTTTAAATAATATTCGTCTAGCGAACCAAAATTAAGGCAGTATAATTTTAAAATTTGCCGTGATTAATTATAGTTGTGAAAACCCCGTTCGTAGTTGGTGTCAGGTGAACTCCAACCAGGCCATAAGCTCCACCCTATATAAGGGTGTGAGTGGGTTTCACTCCCACCCTTTTTTCCCACCTTAGACTCTCTCTCTACTTTCTCTCTCTACAAACGGATTTTGGTCAAAAATCGCCCCTCCGAGCCTCAAATCGGTATGTAAACCTTCCTAGCTTGTTATCTAACTTATCTAGCTTGCAAATTCGTGACTTAACCATCCAAAAACCCCAAGAACATGAGTTTATGGTCTTGGGAGCCCCCCAAAACCGTAAACCCCTTTAAAGAGGGTTTAATGCTCAAAAACCCTTCCCAAACACTTCTCATGCTTAGCAATGGCTTAGAGGCTTACCCAAAAGGACTTAGAACACCAAAATCGGACCAAATGGGGAGTAAACATCAGTTTACGGTCTAAGGATGTTCTTAGACCGTAAACCCATATTCTTAGACCATAAACACCTTTTAAGGTGTTAAACTACCCCTCAAACCCCTCCAAACGCTTCCATGAGTGCTTAGAGCCTTGTAATCCTTTGTTTGATGCACCAAAACATAGGGTTCATGGACAAAATGAGTTTACTACCATAAACTCATGTGTTTAAGGTAGTAAACACCCCAAGCACATCTTCTTAGACCGTAAACACCCTTCCAAGGTGTTTAAGTGCCCTAAACACCTTCTTATGCCTCTAAAAGCCACTAGAACCTTAAATGCATGAGTTAGAACCACCAAACAACCAAAGGAATGGGCTAACATGAGTTTACGACTGTAAAATCATGTGTTTACGGCCATAAACTCATGTGTTTACGGCCGTAAACTCCTCAAGGAGTGAACAATGGACCGTAAACTCCATATTGTGCCCATTTTGAGCCTCAATCACTTCCTTAGCCCTTGATTCGACTCTAACATGATTCTATGAGTGAGTTAAGACCTTTAAACATCCCATGACACCACTACCATGAGTTTACGGATGTAAAATCATGGGGTAAGGGGTCTTGAAACCGTAAACACTCATAAGGGCTATCATTTGAAGAGTAAACTCCAATATGAGTCCATACACACCTTATATGCAACCCTTGATACTTCTAGCACTTGTAGCAAAGTGTTTTTATGTCGTAAGACATCCTTACTTGCATAATTAGTTGCTAAATGACTAATAAGATATTTAAATGTATCATTACATGTTAAATAGGATTCGCGTGTGTGGTCAAGTCCTCACTTGACACTTAGCATCCTATACCGGCACCTTCACCCGATCCACTTACAACACGTGAGTTCATACCCCTGAATTAACCTTTTAAATGTTTTTACATGATTTTATGGGGGGGGGGGGGGGGAATACAAGTTAAAACGTGCCAGTTATCATATCAATCAATGTGATTGATAACCCGCATGCACAAGGATTTATTACACTGTCAACTGTTTTACCAAGTATGATATTGTAAATGGTTTTCTAAAACGTCTTTACTTGTTCAAAGCTTTTCTCAAATTGACTCTCACACTGTATGTTTTACTTCAGATTCCGTTACAGCAGTATTTTAAACAAAGGATTTCTTTACTTATAATGTTTTATCAAAGTTTCATTCAAAACTTGTTTATGAAAGGTTTTCAAAGGATTTCTAAAGGTTTTCAAACTTGTTTTACAAAAGAATACCAAGTCGCTATTTTCTTAAGTGTAAAGGTTTTTCCAAAGTTTTCAACAAAGTTTTCTTCCATGTTTTATACTACTAGTTCGTTAGATACTACTGCTTCGTTATACTTCTACTTAGCTAATGCCTCCACTTAGTTAAATGCTACAACTTTGATAACGTTCCTACGTAAGTGATACGCTCCTACTTGTTAACGCTTCTACTTAGTGATACGCTTCTACTTGTTAACGCTTCTACTTCGTGATACGCTTATACTTCGAGAAACGCTTCTACTTTATTAATGCTACTACACCGTAAACACTTCTACATTATTGACGCTTCTACTTCGTGATACACTTATACTTCGAGAAACGCTTCTACTTTATTAATGCTACTACACCGTAAACACTTCTACTTTATTGACGCTTCTACTTCGTGAACCGCTCCTACTTTATTAACGCTACTACTTCGTAAACGCTTTTACTTTATTAACACTTCTACTTCGAGAAACGCTTCTACTTTGTTAACGCTTCTACTTAGTTAAATGCTTCCACATTGTTAAATGCATGCATGTACTTGTATGGTTATATAAATAATGTTTAAAGGACTTAGGAAGGCTAGCTCGCCGTATTTCCTTTTCCTCGTTTGGCTGTGTTCTGGTGGGATCGGATATCCGTCCGAAGGTTGTTTAATCATTAATTATATATCATGTATACATGTATAGACATGAAGGTTTACATCGGTCGGTTCAGTTATGAGTCTCTATCATTAGTCCAGTATTTTACATAAGAACTCACTATACGAGATGCATCTTCGGGACACGGCCTTCTCCGTTGTCTAGTTGGTAACCAGAGTCTCCTGTAGGGAGAGTGGGCATTGTGTGTATAGATCTATACGGGATTGACACCCCCACACCCTGATTGCTAGCTACAGTCCACGGCCTACCAAGCCAAGGGGTGACAAATATCACATTCTTTCCGACGCTTGCAGGGCATCAAGTTCTCTAGTGTCTATCAGTATGGTTACGAGTATCTCGGGGTCACCTTATAATTCATGGCCTTAAGGTAACGGGAATTAACACAATATTCACTATTTTTAGACCTTGCTAGACGTATCATTCAATTGATACTGTCTGGGGTTTGTGTTCACTGTTTTTTGACCTTGCTAGACGTATCATTCATTTGATACTATCTGGGGTCTGTATTCACTGTTTTTTGACCTTGCTAGACGTATCAGTCATTTGATACTGTCTGGGGTTTGTATTCACTGTTTTTAGACCTTGCTAGACGTATCATTCATTTGATACTGTCTGGGGTCTGTGTCTCCTTTCGTTAGACTGAGCCAGGCGTGTCGTTCATTCGATACTCTCCCAGAGTCTATGATTTCTTTTGCCTTAGTTAGCAGTATCTTCTGCTGATGCATATGTTATTTTCCCTAATGATTTTACTTGTGATATCCTTCTACTTCCTTTAAAATCAAATACCGTATTTTGGTAATGATAGTATTTCAGGGAAAATTACTCTCTAAAACATAACACTATCGGGTCTTGGTAGAAGACTGCTTTTATTTAGAAAATATAGGATTTTCTGGAAAGGAATCTAATACACCGTTGATTCTAAACTACTACTTTTTATAAAATTATTTGAATAAAATGACACTAAATATTTATGAACTCACCAGCATTTATAAAAATGCTGATACTCGCTTTCAAATAACTTGTATTCTCAGGTCAGCAATAGACAGGTACATCCCAGGAGCTTTTGGTGAAGACAGTTTAGTACCAAGCTGCACCTATATTATTACTTGTATTACTTTGATGTTTCTATGTAATGTAAACTATGTAAAACTATTACTATTAATGCAATGGTTGTTGTACTTTGATTAATATACTGCATATGTTGTGATATTTGACATGACGTCATCCACCCCAGAACGTTTTTGCCGTTCCGGTTTTGGGGTGTGACAATGTCTCACTAGGAATGTGTTAAAGATAACAAAATTGCTATCTTTAGGAAGACCAAGCTAACGGTCGTGATTCGTTATAGGGCCAGAACTATAACCTCGTGTTTGCGTTGGGACCCTGATGCTCAATGCCCTCGTGCCTAGGTCTAATTCCTAACGACAGTCTCCGGTCCATAACAAGCTAAAAAACAGATGGTGGTTTCCCAGAGTGACAAGGTTAGTGCCGAGGGTGCTATTCTCTATTTATTCTGCACCAATAGAAGATGACCACTAGTGGTACACGATCTACCGTTGGGATTACTCCACGTCATTTCGGCCCAAACAGGACAAAGAACACTGCTGGGATAATATGCAGAGAACGACAGTTATAAAAGGAACCCTTCTTCTCTAGAAGAAGGGATCGCCTCCTTACTCTCCAAAACCCTAATCACTTTATTCTAACACACATACTAACTAGACCATTGGAGCTTCACCTAGGGACTACCTTCCGGACATCGACTGATGTTATCTCTTTATTGCAATGATTACATCACGATACCTATCCGGAATCATCAAGTGACTATGTTAAGTTCGAAGCACATATCACAAGAATAGCTAACGGAGATCTACATCCTCCGGCGCCATAAAAAATCCATTGCCACCACAATCTGTCTATCTATGACTCGTAATTAAATCTGATGGCCACTCCCTCCTTCTCTATCGATGTTTCTGATCTACTCACCCAATGTACGATCACCGTCGCAATCTACCTCATCCCAAGATTAGTGTAGTGTTAGTATTGTGATTGATTTCTTCATCTCCTATTTTGTATCTACTTTTGTTGAATTTACACCAGTTAATATTTTTTATGCAAACTTTGTGCCAAGAACTTTTAACAAATCCAAAATTACATGTTGATAATTTGTTAGAAAAAAGTATCTAATTTGAATTGGAATCTATTTATCAAGTCAGTTTCCAAGGTTCGATTTTTATTGATTTTTCAAGAATTGATTTTCATTTAGAAAAAAATCATGTTTGAAAGCATCAATTTTCTTTTAGCATTCTTTTAATTTGTAACAAAAAATTATTATTGAGAATAATAAATTTTTATCATAGGTAACTAGCTGTGTGATTTTGCATTTTGGTAAATGTTGGTTTGTTCATCACACATTTATTTGAGATTTATCATTCATTTTTCGTGTGTGCTTTATAATTCTCATAATGGTGTTTTAGGAATGAATCTTTTGTAGGATCCGGTAAAGATAAACATCAAACAAAACAAAGTCGTCCGATTTTGAGATGATAAAGACAAACATCAATGTCTAATTTCAAGATGACAAAATGGGCATCCTTTCAAAAATAACAACACCTTTTAAAAAATCAAGATATGACATGTGTATTCTTTGAAGAGTGAAGCACAGTGTTTTAAAAATGGTTAGAATTTACTAGATTATTCATCATTTTTTTATGTAATCTAAATTTATTCTTATAAGAATTTTAAGTTTATTCTTATGCTCTTTTTTTCATTTATTCTAGCAAGTTACCATTTGAAATTTAAGTTTATTCTTATAAGAATTTAAAGTTTCCATTTGTAATTTAAGTTTATTCTTATAAGAATTTCGAGTTTACACTTGTAATTTATGTCAGTTCTTCTTTTCATTTTATCATTCTTGATTTTATCATTCTTGTGAGAATGACAAATAAATAAGAGGACGAATATGATGTGAATGCTTAAGAATTGAACAATGGAACAATAAAGAACGAAATGCAAGAATGACAAGAATGCTCAAATATGGAAGAATGGAATAACATAAAATGAAAAATTTAATTCTTTCAATGAAAATGCATTCAGTAAAAATTGAAATGTATTCTATTAAGAATCAATTTAGAATTAAATATATTTTTTTCTTTCTTTAATTTCAAAATTAATTAAGGTTAATTAAAAAAAATCTTTTTATGACTGAATTTAATTAAAAAATTTGTAAAAGACTAATCCCATAATTATTTAACCATAGCACCCAGTTTCCAAAATGAATCGGTTTAGGGATTCAAGAAGTCAAAGGCAAGATTTTTAGGTAAAACTAGGTTTCATAATGTGACCATAGAGAGGTCACGACGTGAAAATTGTTTAAATGAAAATGCTAATTTAATTGACTCACGACGTAAGATACGCAGCAGCCCAAACCCATGATCTTTTAGGGTTTTCTTTATATTTAAACCCCATAAACTTCAATTTTGGTTTCATTTACAACCTCCTTCGTCCTAAAACACAGAAAAAACCTCACCCTAACATCTCCTTGTGATTTTTGAGCTTTTGGTGGTGTTTTGGTGGTTTGAAGAGGAAAGGGTCACATTTAAAGCATATACCCAGTTTGTAAGCTTCATTTGCATCTGCTAGCAACATATCTGGACCTTTGTAAGTAACCAAGATTCAAGCTTTGTGATTTCTTGTTGATGGATCTCAGGTTTTATGTATAATTATCCATGGTTAGATGAGTTAGAGTGTTGGGACTCCATAAAGTTAGCAACTCTATGGGTCCTTAGAGTCCTTTGGTGATTATATATAGTGGATTTGAAGTTTGGATGATGTTTGAGTTCATACTTGAGTTTTGATCTCCTTTTTCTTCATGAAAGCCTTAATTTGAGCTCAAGTATTTAATTGGACATGAAAGACCTTAAATCATCGATTTTTATGGTCTTTGAGATGTTAGGAAACCTTGTGGAGAAGACAGATTAGTGGCTTAAAAGATTAAGAAGTTTTTTCATCAAAATGCCATTAAACAATTCTCATAACATGAGGCTATGCCTGTAACGTCGTGAGGATCAAATACTCTCGATTATTTTGTCTTTTAGTGGCCCGTGACGTGAGACTACACTTGTTACGTCATGAGAGGCAGTTGACCTTTTAACCATTGACATTTGTTGATCGTTGACCATTGACTTTTTGACCAGTTTGACTTTGAGTCAAACTTGAAGGAATCCGGTTGTTGACTAAGATTCTACCATGTTTTGGTGCTAGAAGGTCCGTGGAAACAAGAAGTGTAGAAAAGGGGGTGCATCGTAGTGTTCCTAGGCTCTTCGATTTAGGTGAGTTTTCCCAACTGTACCCATTGTTCGAAGGCACCAATGTCGGCCCACTAAATTTGGTCATGTATCCTAGTGTTTAGAATGTTGCAGTGTTGTAGTGAGCTGTTAGATATATTTACATCCTTATTTGTTAGGATGCAACAATAGTAGCATGGTGGTTAGAGTACCAGTAGGCTTAGTTACTTATGGTTATGCTTTTATGGAGATTTGCTAGTAGCAGAATAGTGTGCTATGAGGGGTCTAGTAGGCGGTAGTGAGCTACCTGTATGATTGGTAGTTACATGTATTTATGTTCCTACTTAATTTGTTGATTGTTTATATGTCGACATATTGTATCAGTTGGGTTGAAGCAATCGACCAATAAACCCGGAGAGCACTTGGGTTGAGGCAGCATGCCAACAAACCCGGAAAGAGGGTGGGGTCGAGGCAATATGCTAACACACCCAGTATGTATGTTTTATATATGTATTTGTTGTGTAGGGTATTTTGGGGAAACTCATTAAGCTTCATTTTTACCCAGTTGTAAATGTTTGCAGATATCATCAGTGAACGTTGAAAGACGAATGTGTGATTGTACACAATCATCAACAACAACGAAGATTCTGTATTTACTATAATACTCTGATTTTCAACATTGTGCTCCGGGACAAATGATTTTTCTTAACTTGTATTTTGAAAATGAGTTTTACTTTAATTTAAAATAGAAAATTTTGGTTGTGAAAATGGACCTTGCATTCACATTCTATAAATAAAAAGTCTAAAATATTTATAATACATTTTACATAGTGCTACTATATCATATATATGCTAGTCCATTTTAATAACCATAGATCCTAAGATCATATATATATATATATATATATATATATATATATATATATATATATATATATATATATATATATATATATATATATATATATATATATATATATATAAAGCTGGTTGATTTCTTAGTATTGACTTGACTCTAATTATATACGAACAACGATTGTTATATATGTCGACATCATAGTTGAATATACCAAAAAATAACATTAAACCTTACAGAAAATTACATTTAGAGTATCACCACTTTGGAATGTGTTAGTACTGTATTTTTGAAATCTTTTGTATAGTTAAAGTATCTTTCATGATTTTTGGACTTTGATGTCATGAATATAGAAATTAAGATTAAAATGGCAATTAGGGTTATTTATTAATTACGGGATTGTGGAAATGAGGAGTAAAAAGGAAGAAAATGTATGCATGGATGCATGCTAAGTAGTAGCTTTGTCTCACAGTAATGAAAGCTTTCAGAAGATGGCAAAGTGAAAGTGTGTGATTCAACCAAGATAACCCCCCCTAATTAACTTCCAATTTTGGTAAATTAATTCTCAATCAATCTTATGTCTCTTCCGTCACAATTCCCCCCCTCCCCCAACTGTTACAATTACTACCACCACTATCATTTTTCTTGGAGTACATTTCAAGACTCTTTATGTACTTCACATGCCCTCTCTTCTCATGTTTAATTATTATCACTAGCCTCCTCAAATCTTCCCATAATCTTCACTAACCCCACATATTTCGTTCTGAACAGTATATATATATATATATATATATATATATATATATATATATATATATATATATTAAAAAAATAAAAATTAAATATCTTCTTATACTTTCCTTCTACTCATCATTCTACCTGAAATTAATAATATTTTATTATATTTATCACAATTTAGCATATATTAGAGGATATATTCAAAAATATAGGAGCATATTTAATTTCTTTTAAAAAAGTAATAAAGCATAACATAACATAACAACCCACATAGTATGTCAATCACATAATAATAACAATATTTTGATCGGGGACCTTAAAATTCAGTACCTCAATGAATATATATATATATATATATATATATATATATATATATATATATATATATATATATATATATATATATATTTGAAAAAGTTAATTCATTCTTTTTCATAGGTTTGGTTTCACATAGATCCAAAGTATAAGGTGCTTATATTTAGCTTGTTTGCTAGTTCTAAGTGTGGGTCATGATAAAAAAAAGTGGGGCTCACATTTTGTCAGGATGTTAGGAGACAGGTAGTTTGATCCCTCTGACCACTACACGGCTTTTATATTGAAGTGCCACGTGGAGTGGACTGGTGCTGAGTCAGCTATTGGGTCAAAGGTGTGGCATCCGCATGCTTATTCCACGTCAGAAAAAGTAGAGGGAAAGGCAGGGAAGCATGCGTGAGGTACGTACGGTATAATGCAAGTCAAATCTAATCGTGACGGAGGATTTGTTAGCCGTCTTTGGTTGTTTCTTGAACACACTCCGCCGTGTGTTGAGCAGTGGCGGACGGCAGCTGCCGGTGGAGCAATATTAATCTGTGACGTTGCTTGGAAAAGATATTTTTATAGGATAACTTGACATGATTGTCTTCAGGAAAGAAGATCTACGAGACGATATACACAGTCCTGATAATATAACCTTGATCGAATAGATTTCATTCCTTTTAAGCCTAATTAAGTTTACCCCCGCAATTGTTTGGTTTGAATATGTGTTTTGATTGTTTATATTAATGATATGGTACATATATTAACACCCTTGAGTTCTATATCTAAATGTTTATTAAGCATATTCACCGTAAGTATTAACACCCTTAAGGCCATGAGTAATACTCACCGTATAGCCATATGAAAATTACCACCACCTAAGCGTCAACTATCACCACAACCATACCACATTGACATTGATATACAACCTCACCACACCATCATTTAAAAAAAATAATAATAATAAAGAAAGAAATTAAATAACTAAATTTTAGCAAAGAGAGCTAAAGAATGACAAGAAGAGAGAGGACGAAGGAGATCGACTCAACGCATTGTAAACCATCGGTTTTTCTTGTATTCACCCATGACGCTCTCCACAAAGTGCCACCACCATGGAATCAGGGATGGTGTGCTTATCTTTACCTCTCTTCGTATAATCTAAGTTGAGATCTTCCCTAGTATAATCTAAGTTGGGATCTTCCCCAATATTTTCGCCAGTATTTCTTAAGTTGGGATCTTCCCTAGTATTTCTTAAGTTGTGATTTTCCCTAGTAAAACTCTAATTTGGGATCATCCCTAATGAAGTAGTATGTGGGAACTTTCCAAATATTACGTGAGTTGGGAATTTTCCTAGTAAATACTAAAGTTGGGATCATCTCCCAAAAACATATTCGGAAGAGCTCTCTTCAAGATGATAAAACATATCCAAAGAAATGTTTAGAGAAATGAGCAAAAGATCAATTGGAGTTTAAGATGACATCAGGTTCCATCTATCCTTACACCTAAGATTGACATTTAGAGTTCCTTTTCTTTGAAAAAGTTCTACAACAACTTTCAAGATTTTTAAATAAAATTTAAGGATCCCAGATATTACAGGATCCACTCAGATGGTTATTTGTCTCAGATTATTAAGATACTAATAATTTGTACAAAACTCTAAACTTCTTAGGGTCTTAATTATCCGAAAATATTTTGAAAAATTCATTAACCTATTTCTACAACCAAAGCAACCACGTAAGAAAAGAGAAAAACCAAAGCATCAAATTTAAAAGGGGTTGCCCTCCAGCCCAAAAAAATGAAAATATTGTTTTACATACCAAAAAATTAAAATTGTTTTAAATATTAATCAAACCTAATTCAAGGTTTGATCACCCCCAATCGGGGTATCCTCTGTCTTCTTCATCTCTTCCTGCCTTCTCTTCTTCTTCTCCGCAGGATCCTAAATGACATTAACATGCCTACTAGTCAACTTGACTAGAGGTTCATGCCAACTAACCATATTCCATTATCATGTGTTTGCCACATCCTTCGCAAACTTAATCTTCATCTCCCAGATGGCTTCAGCGGCACTACTCTTAACCTTAACAATCACCTTTTTTATCTCCAAGACTTGCTCCATGCGGATGTCTTTTCCTTCTTGGTGACGAGTTGACTGCTAGACATGGCCTTATCAAGTTCCGAGAGGGAAAAGTGAGCGCTGGAATATGTAGCCTTGGATTCTGAAAATTGCAAAGAATCCTCATCAGTTCGGGATCCCTACAATGAAACAAGTAAAAAAGAAGGATCCTTACTAGCATACATCAGAGCAATGACAGAAGAACCTTCTAGGAAGCTGGAATGGTGAAATATGAAAGATCTTTCAGCCTTGGGAAAAGCGAGAAAGCTTTCAATCTTCTCCTCAGTATCTTCAGCAACTGGAACAACTTCCTCGAACATGAAAGTTGCATCAAAACAAAAAAAATAAAAAAGCGTGAATTATGGGATCCTTATCGTATTTAAATAAAATCCTACCCTTTTAACCCAGTTGGGGATAGAGTTGTGTTTCACAAAGAAAAACCTTTCTTTCTAGGCACCATTTTTTTGTTTTCAAAATTAAATGTGATTTTTTGGTTTAGACTTTGAGCAGGAAATGAGAAGATCCAAAAGTTTGAATATCATAAACATTGGCCAATTCAGTTAACACTATGTCAATGTTTTTAGTCTGATTCATCTGATCGATCAAAAAAATGATCCTTCGGATCATAGGCATAATAACACCACCAATATTATCTCTATGGATCTTGATGCAGGAATAAGTCTAATTACGGCCAAAGGACTCCAGCAGCTAAGGCAAATGATCTCAAGTGTACTGGGGATACTCCAACCTATACCCAAAGTATCTCCCACCAGTTACAGAATCTTGAGATTTACTCCTGTGATAGTTGATACTGAAGTTCCAAAACGCTTCCAAACTCCTAGAATGAAACCTTATTATTGGACTACGGATCCAGAAGAACATGTGGCACAATACAGGGAAAGAATAGAGATGTTAGGATAATAATCCTTGAAAGATCGGTTAGTTGTCAAAACATATTGTAAATAAGAACAAGAAGAATGATTCAAAGTATGCTAAATGATTCTATTCCACAGCCTCGGAAGAACTCGATTAAGAATTGCTATTGTAGAGGCGTGATTAGGGTTACAAGAATAATTGTCAAAGTTAAGAAACACGATGCATGCATGAACCTTAAATAATCAAACCCTAATAAATGACGGATGGACAAGCCCAAGCCCATTTACATAAATTGACTAATAAATACACACAATGACGCAACATAATATTCCTAACAATCTCCTCTTTGTGTCAATTGAGGCGAGAGTCCATAAAGGCTGAGTTCGCTTCTACACTTCAAAAACTTTTGGAATGATACACAACAAAGACTTGCGAACCTAGATATACCACTGGATCATATCCGAAAAGCACTTCTTGTCTCCCGTGTTGTTGCCCTTGAATTTATTTATCATTTCCAAAATATACTCTAGGCAAGAAGTTGTGTACAGGTGTTTATCATCAAGGAAGAAGCAGGCCTTGTGAAAGTCTACGTCATTTCGTTCTCGTGCCTGAAAAACAACATATCATCCTTCCTTGTATATTTTCCCAAGCTTCAACTTTTCAAACCCTTCTATAGCTTCTTTGGGGAGAACAGATGGCTTCCTTCGCAATATAGTAGCTATTTTGACATCCATTTTGCCAACCTCTTGAACATATGAAACTATCATCAATTTGAGGTGAGCAATAATAGGCTTGTACTTCTGTCCGTCTCTCAGCAGTAAGTTGTAAAGCATGATCCAGTCATAGGGATTGAGGCATGGTAGGTCTGCGAGAGTAAATTCGTAAACCTGAGTAGCAAAACCTCTCACAACCTTAAACTTCGCATTAGGGAAGTTTTCGATTTCTATTGAAACTGTGACCTTCGCTTTAGTAATCTTGCTAGCACTCCATGTTTCATATTGCGGCTTCATGTGCTTGAGATAGAACGAGAAGAGCTATTGATCGGTACCATTATTAGTGGAAGGCACATTCGCTACTTTGACAAAGGAGCGAAACTTGAAGGCTTTCGGAGTTATTGGAAGATCCAGCTGCGAATCTTGTGTATTCTGAAGCTCGAATCACACAATTGGTTCTAGCCAATACTGACTGGGCATATCCACGGCTTCGTTCTGAATTCGCTTTAGAGTCCACTTTGGAAATAAAAGCTTACGGCTTTCCAAAGTAACCTGAGCTTCGTGTTCCACTCGCTCTTTCGCTTCAGCCTCTCTAATTATTCTTTGATGTTCATCCATTTCAGCCTTTCATGCTTTCTCCTTTTGAGCTCGTTTTCATCATGCTCTTCTTCTTTGCTATTGTCAACAATGGGTTCTTCACTTAAAAGCTTTTATTTGCCTTTAGGCTCATATTCGCTTTTGATAGTGTGCTTGAATGAAGGTTTGGGGTCTTCCTTTTTAGATTGTGACACACCTTATCCCCTTGTTTCAGAATGGAGCTAAATTCCAAAACACCTTCCAGCCGATGAAGCATTGCCAAGACAGACCTTAATTTCTCAGCAAGATGCTTTTTGACCGTAATAGTGATAATTGAGTTGCGAGTCTCAATGATATCCAAAAGCATGTTATTAACTTCTGCAATGTAGCTTTTCATTGTAGCTTTCTCCGATAACAAATCATTGACCTTCTTCTAAGCATTTTCAAGCTTGATTGTCAAGACTTTCACCTTTTCAGTCTTGATGGCAAGAGCATCCATTACTTTTGCTCTCCATTGCCAGATCTTCTTGAAGGTTAGAGAGTTGAGAGGAGATAGATGATTGGAACTTGCCATGGTCAGCTTGAAGACTATTACAAGCCTTTTGAAGTTTCTCTTTCTCAGTTTTGAGTGTTGAGCCCAGGCCAGAAATGACTTCGTTTTCTTTGGCAGTGTTGGACTCAAAGGAGCTTTGGAATTGCTCCATGAAAACTTGACCATCAGATATTAGTTTATCAACTTTTTCTGTCGTTTTGTTACAGACTGAGGTAGAGTCATCTACTGCCTTATTCGTCTTTTCAAGGTTGGCAGAATGCTCTTTAGTAAGGGTCTAAAGAATTGACTTGACCGTCGCTTGAGAGTAATCATCTGTGGAAGAGGTCTTTGCAGCATTAAGCAGTGAGTCCAGTTTTTCATTTATCACCTTGATTTGCCGTCTCGTGACAGGGGCTTCATCATCACTTTCAGTCCTAATGTTGAATGAATTGTAAGTGAATCCCGCAAATTCGTCATCATCCCCGAAAATCATGTATGGGTCATTGTAGAGAAGAGGGGAAATAGGGGGTGTGGAATGACTAGCTGCAAAACCTGAAGCTCCCGTCCCTGCATCAGATGTGTTGATAGAAATAGGAGGCTCAACAGTTGTTGCTGGTGTGGTTGTAGAATCAGTGAAAATGGGTGGAGGTTGTGAAACACCTAAGGCGACAGGTGGCATGGAACAATAGAGATAGGGTGGAAGTGGTGGTAGTTGGTGAAGGAACGGAAACAATCTCAACAAAATCAGTGAAAATTGGAACTGAGACAGGAATCTCTATAGTTACCTCAGGAGCAGTAGAAATAGACTGCGAAACCTCTGGTTGAGAAGTTGTTGCAGTGTCTTCAGTTTGAACAGGCTCCTCTACTTCAATGTGAATGTATGATTGAGATTCAGACTGCGAATGTTCGCTTTCACTAGGAGACGGATATTTGGACTTGCGAGCTTTCCTCTTTAACTTTTGTTTCTTTGCTGGAGATGGAGTTAGAGCTGATGAGTCAGCTTATGACTTTCGTTTCTTAGACGGACCCTATTTAGCACTTTGTTTCTTTTCCCCTTTCTTGCACCCCTTTTGCCCTCTTTTCTTCGGTTTATCGGCTTCATCAATAATTGAATGCATCTCAGGCGCCAAAGGACAAAAGCCTGAAACAGGGAGTTTCCAGTAAGCTTCAAGAATTTTACTAGCTGCAGGAACATCTCGAAACATAGCTTTTGGATTTTGACCCAACAAATGAAAACTTGGAAGTATCAGCAAGGATAATGTTTATGGTATGAAAGGTGGAGATGGCATACATGAAAGAGTCTTGCATCACAGGAATGTTGTGCTTCTCGATTGTTCTCTGAACAACGATTGTCCATAATCGAGCACAAGAGATTTCACTGTGTCTTCTTGTTGAATGAGTGCTTTGTACCATCTGAGCCCAAAGAACCGTTCCAAAATTGATGTTGATACCGTTGTAGAGCCCATACAAAATCAACATAAACAATTTTCTTGCGCAATCCGACCAACTTACACGCTCCGAATAGCTTTTGAACAAGGGAATAAAGAGCCCATTCCATAGCGGTGGCAGATTGGGCTTCCTAAATTTTGAAATTATAGTTAGGGTTTCTTTGTACCAAATTTGGTGAACATCTCCATGATAGTAGAGATTAAGATGGAATCAGGGTCTACCATATTAGTGGTCTAAGCAAGCCCTAGCAAGGAGCAAAATCAGGAATTGGTGATTGAGGTTTTCTGATTGTGAACTTTAAACGTGGTCTACGGTTCTTCCTCGAAATAGCAAGCAGTGGAGTAAGCCTTTGACATAAGAGACATCGGAACTATTTTTGATGTGGTTAACGCTTTGCTCAGTGGTGAGTGTTTCAAGCATTCAACGATTGGAAACATGTAGCTGTCGTACTTAAGAGGATCCAAAATGAGAATTAGGTTTTGGTTTTACTTGATGGTGAGAAGGAATGACTTCCCAGTGTGTTCTTGAACAGAAGGAGTTTCAGAATATCCCGCCATTGATGAGTTCTCGAGGATGAAGATGATGAACAGTTGAGAGTATTTCGATTGCCGATATTCTTTGAGAGTATTTGTGAGTGGTAAGGAGAGAGGTAACGTCAAAACCCTTTATACCGTTTGTTTGGTGAGAGAAATCTGGAGAGAGATTGTATCGATTACCGAAACGTCTCCAGCAAAAGCATGATTTGACAGCTCTTACATCAGAAACACATGTCAGGCGGCAGAAAAGAGGCGTCAATTCAAACTTTCACGCGCCCATTTGAATTATTATCCACTAAAGTGTCGCTTCCGTTTCTCACCTTTCGCTTTTAAGCGTATATCACCTTTCACACCATAAACTAACTTTCTCTTTTAGGCAAACTAGAGTTGAACTGTGAAACTGAAAATAGAGTAAATACCACGAACCAGACTTTTGAAAAATCGCAAGATCTTCATGCTAGAGCGTACCAAAGATAAAGAAATAAATCAAAGCATATGTGTGGGATTTCAGTGATGTCTATTTTTAAGACACGAAACTGTGGATCCCGGGCACATATCTCTTCCTTCAAAGTCAAGAGAGACAAAGAAGTGTCTGTGTGGTTCCCCATTAAATTACGATCACTTGTTTATTGAGAAACAGTGAAAGACATCTTTTCTTTAGGCTATTAAGGTGGCCATTTCTTCAACCAAATTCCAAAACTTCATATAAGTATGAACATTCGGATGATGTACTCGTGTGACAAGTGTAGTCAATTAAACAAGTAGCTTTGAAATTGTTTTAGTTACTTGGATAAAGATAGAAATCTCAAACATATAAAAACTGGATCTATTGGGTAGAAATGTCTTAGGTCTAGAAAATTTCATTAAGATCTTGCAAAAGAAAAAGAGATTCCTTGATACAAACCACGAAAGTGTAGTTTCGTTAATTCCATGGTGAAATATCTAGAACATGTAATTGTTCACCCTCAATCCATAAAAGTGTGTTGAATTTTGGGTTTTACTCAGTTTGTGGTGTAAAAACTAAGATCATTAACACAGATGTTGTGTAACCATAAACCTTAGTGGTAATGTCTGAGAGTCTCAAGGGTTACAATCATGAAAGAGAAAGTGATGGAGAAAAGTAGGAGCTGGTTCCAAAGAAATGAATGTACCTCTGCTATGCAAAAGCGACCAAGCAGACAACTCTTTACTCATTGTGAGAAAAGTAAGGTAGCTCATGACTTATGTGAATTCATAGCCTAATTGGGAAGAAACAATTGGAATTATCGATTCATTAAGGCTTCAACATAGAGTCGTTAAGGCTTTAGAAAAAATGCAACAACATTCTTCTAGCGACACTTAGCTAGTACATAGATAAAGAAATGTATACCTACCCCATCAGTCGTGTTTAAAGGTAAAGATTTTGCCTTCAAATCTGCACAAATAAATAAAAAAAAAATTGAACAAAAATATTTTGAATTTTGAGTTTTTCTGAACAAGAAATAAAAAAAAATAAAATGTTTTTGTATTTTGAAAATATTGAAATAAGTAAAATGATAGAGAGAAAGAAAATTAAAAGTAAAGAAAATGTTTTTGTATTTTTGATTTTCTTAAAAAAATAAAATAAAAAAATAGAATCAATAATAAAAAATAAATAAATAAAGAGAAATCGAAAAATAAAAATATACATAATATACAAAAGGATATAAAACTCTCTAAACCTCGAACGAACAATTTACCATGAGAAATGTAGAGCATTCGCATGACGACGTAGGATAAACAGGGGATGCGAATTACTACGGGCGTTCACACCAATTTGCATGACAAAAGATGAATGCGAATTACTGCGAGCGTTCGCACCAATTCGCATGACCTGCTCTAAACTGAGAGAACGAAAGTACAACCAAAAACGAAAGTATCATTATGAAAGCGAAAGTGGTTTTGGAACAGATTTAGCTTCTATCATTCCCGAGCCTTGAAGTATTCGATTGAAGGTAGGTTGTAGTAAGGCTTTCATGAATATGTCAGCTAACTGATTAGCAGATCTAACAAAATGTATTTCAACATTACCATCTTCCACATGATCCTTGATAAAGTGATACCTCAATGTGATGTGTTTCGTTTTTTGAGTGTTGCACTAGATTATGACATATGCGAATGGTACTTTTGGAGTCACAATATAAGGGGATTTGTTTAATATTTAGACCATAGTCACGAAGTTGGCTTTGAATCCCAATGACTTGTGAATTGCATGAGGCTGCAGCTATATACTCTGCTTCAGTAGTTGAGACGGATACGCAAGTTTGCTTTTTCAACTGTCAACTTACGAGCTTGCCATCCATGAATTGGCATCCTCCCATTGTACTTTTTCTATCCACGCCACACCCTCCAATATCAGCATCCGAAAACGCTTGTACAAAGAAACTTGAGTTTGATGGATAGCATATCCCAATGATGAGGTTCGTTTTAAGTACCTAAAAATATTCTTGACGACCACCATGTGAGGTTCGCGAAGATTCGATTGGAACCTTGTACACTAATAAACGAAAAACATAATCTCTAGTCGACTAGCTATTAAATACATCAATGAACCTATCATCTGATGATAAAGGGTCATATCAGCACCTAGTTTTTCCAGGGATGGTGTTAGTTTCGTTCTGAATGCCATTGGAACCTTCAATTTTGAGTCTCCCACCATTCCAAACTTAGCGAGCAGGGTCTTCATGTATGCCTCTTTATTGATAAATATACCTTCCTAGCTCTATCTTATGTTTAATCCAAGGAAAAAGTTAATTGGACCCATTGAGCTCATCTCAAATTTTGTTTCCATTAGCTTTCGGAATTCAATTGTTAAGTTAGGTTAGTTGATCCGAAGATAATGTCATCAACGTATATTTGGACAATCATTAAGTGGTCACCCTCTTTCTTGCGAAAGAAGGTTGGGTCAACCAAACCTTGTTTAAATTTAGACATTTTCAAGAAACGAGTTAAAGTTTCGTACCAGCCTCTTGGAGCTTGTTCAATACCATAGACTGCTTTGTCCAGAATATAGCAATGGTTGGGATACTTCTCGTTTATAAACGCTGGTGGTTGCTCCACATAAATAGTCTCCTCTAGCTCCCCATTCAAAAAGGCACATTTGGCGTCCATTTGATAAACTTCAAAATTCTTATGTGCTGTGTAATGTCACGAGTTGCTTCAATCACCTTTTGCCACTTAGCGTTTTCTCCAACTAATTCAGGCTAACTTCGATGGCTCAGATGTATTAACGATTAAAGGAAGCAAGAGGAACGACAAGGAACACTTCTAAGAAAAGAGCTTCTTTATATAACTTAAGTTCTTACAAGAGAACTTCTTCGATGGTTTTAACAAATGAGTCCTCCCCCTATTTATAGGCATCCTACACCTCCTCAAAGGGAAGTTTCTAGGTTTCGAATATTCCTGAGTATTCTAGATCGTTCTAACAAGATCCTTATCTATATACAAAGTTCTACACAATTCTATTCTATACTTTGGTGTCCTGGAGAATTCTAGGCCGTTATAGGGACTTATGATAGATTATTACTTATTCTACCATCTTCTTGATCAGTTTGGAAAATTCTAGAACCTCGATTCATGACAGTAAGCCAGAAAGATGCGAACGGATTCTAGCCGAGCAACAGGTGCGAAAGTCTCTTCGTAGTCAATGCCTTCCTCTTGACAATACCCCTTTACAACCAATCGTGGGCCCTATTCGCACTTGGTTGCTCTTTGTTCATAACATTCGTTGCATCGTCAATTATCTTCTCCAATTCATCGACCTTGTTATCAGCAGCTTTGGATTCGGAAGAGATAGCCTTCTCTGGCTCATCGAACAGTAGCATGAATTCTTCGTAGAGATTGGCTAGTGAAATCGTAGATGGGCTTGGTTTAGGAAAGATCTCTTTTGATTGACTATAATTCGCTTGAGTCCTCTTTATCTAGTTGTTGTCGAACGTCACGTAATAGGTTTCTTCTATTCGTTTTCATCGTTTGTTAAGAACCCTATATGATTTTGAGGTCAGCGAATATCCCAAGAAGATGCATTTGTCAACTTTCACATCAAAATTGTTCCTTTGTTCTTTAGAATTAAAGATGAAGCATCTGGAACCAAAAACATGTAAAAAAATTACATTAGGCTTTTGTTTATTTATAATTTCATAGGTAGTGACAGAAAATCATTTATTGAGAATTGAATGGTTTTTGGTGAAACAAGTTGTCCCAATCACATCGGCCTAGAAATATAGTGGCAGACTCGCAAAAAAGAGCATGGTTTGTGCAGCCTCACACAATGATCGGTTTTGCCTTTCAACAACACCATTCTATTGTGGAGTGTATGGAGCCGAAAAGTTAAGTGAAACTCCTTTCACATTCAGAAATTCTTCAAACTCCTGGTTTTTGAATTCCAATCCATTGTCGCTGCGAATATTGTGAACCAGCTTCCGCAATTGTAATTCAACCTGCTTTACGAAGTCTTTGAGTTTGGGAGTGGCTTTAGATTCCTGATTAAGAAAATAAACCCAAGTGAAACGAGAAAAATCATCTACAATAAAGAGAGTATATTTACTATCACCAATACTTTCGATCGCAGACGGACCACAAAGATCGATGTGCAAAAGTTCGAATGCCTCAATGACTTTCGTATTCATTATCGTTGGATGCCTTTTTTTGCTTTTCTTTCCCATTTTGCAAGCAGCACAAAGATGATTCTTTTCGTACTTTAGGAGAGGAAGCTCTTGCACATGATCACCAAGGACAAGCTTGTTGATATCTTTGAAGTTAAGATGCGAAAGTCT
This sequence comes from Lactuca serriola, assembly GCF_051521515.1. Lineage (NCBI taxonomy): Eukaryota > Viridiplantae > Streptophyta > Magnoliopsida > Asterales > Asteraceae > Lactuca > Lactuca serriola. The sequence continues at coordinate 188,848,491 of NC_136413.1, forward strand.
TTTATGCCATAGCCAACTATCGTCTGCAGGAGCTTTCTTTAGAAAGAAAATGGCTAGCTTCCCTCGTATCATATTTAAGTTCAATGGATACATCTCGACTTTGCGTTCAGACTCTAGAAGGACTATTTTAGTTTTCTTTTCTATGATCTCAGAACCTTCGTCGTCAAATGAGACTTTTAATCTTGTACCGATGACCAACTATGAAACACTTATAAGATTGTGTTATAGACCCTCGACATAGGCAACTTTACGAATTGAGAATTTGCCATTTTTTATCATCCCATAACCTTTTATCTCTCCAAGTAAGTTATTCCCAAACTTTACTCTTCCACCATTCTTCAGTTCCCCATACTCTCGCAGTTCCTCCTTCCTGCCTGTCATGTGACGCGAACAACCACTGTCGATATACCATTTAGTGTCAAACTGGTCGTCACGAATTACCTGAAAAGTTAAGTAGATTTAGGAACCCAAAGTTGTTTGGGTCCTCGTGAGCCTTTTACAGTAAGAGGGAAAGTAATTGAAAGATCAACCATATAGGTTCGTTTTATTAAGGTGGTGTTATCTTTCTTTGTGATTTTAAAAACCTTGATCCTTTTATCTTTTAGGTTAGTATCTTTTGAAGATGATCGATTTTGATTTTTGTTTTGTCCTTTCAGAAACCTTTTTTCACTTTTCTTTGTGTCATTTTTGGTTGTATTCAGAGGAGCTTGATGATCTGAAACCAGCTTTCCTTTTCCTTTAACATCTTTCGATGTCTGGTGAGGATGCGAAGCGTTTTTGGTTTGTGAGTTGTGATGTTTTGGATTCTCCACAGGGCCTTTTGGCTTTGGAAGAATAGGTTCTTTAAAAACCTTTTGTTTAGAATTATGTGGACAGCGAAACTAATTTTTCTAAAAGCTCTTTGAATTCGCTTTTGGTTCAACTTTTGCATTTTGATTGAGAGGTTTCTCAATGCGAATGAAGTTGGAGTTTCTGGATTGCCAAAACTGTTTTCTTTCCTTGATATTTTTGTTGTATCTGGTGTTCCTTTGATGGTTCTGCGTTGCAAACTGTTATGAAGCTTTGTGAACGCTAGCTTTCGGTCTTGGCTTTCCTGTTGGAGTTTCGTTTTGCACAGAAGATGTGTCGCTAGGAACATTCTTAGTTCCACTGGGACTTCCTTTCTCGTAGCTAGAATTGACCTTGTTTAAAGATTCTACTACGTATCTTCCTTTAACTCTCAAAGAGGTCCTTTCTGAGAGACCAACTGTTTCGTCAGCATTGTCGATCGGAGTTGACCAAAAATGCTCATCACTTCCATCTTCATTGTCTTTTTCAGCTATGGACGTTAATTCAACTGTTTGATCCTTATTTACCTCATTTATTTTGAAAACCTAGTTAGGGATAGTTTGAACTTTTGGAAAACAGTCGCAATTTCTTTTAGAACATTTGGATTATTTTCAGAAAGACGTGCAAATTCAACAGAATTTTCAGAAATTGGGACTTTCGCAACGCAAGGTTCGTTTTTAACAAACTCTGAGCAATCAACCTCATCCTTTACAGATATTTCGCTCATATCACTATCATCATCAAATTCAGATTTGTTATCAACATTAATTTTGTTTATGAACTCAATTTTGTACTCAATGAGTCCAACTTCTACATAGTATCAAATTTAATTCGCATTTTGTCATTTTTGTCTAAAAGTTGTTTTAGCATGTTTTTGTGGTCTTTGGACTTAATAAAAGACTCAGTTTTGTCCAGTCCAATCCTATAAGCTTCTAAAGTTTCATCAGATGAGATGATTGATTCGCACTTATAGCAATCAGCATCAATTTCGTCTTCCCTTAATTCAAGGAATGGCAAAATCATCTTATGGAGTTTTTGACCAATCTCACAATGAAGATGCAATTGAGTAATACTATGATAAAACCTTTTTGCAATCAAACAAAAAATATTATGCTGTTTGAAAAGCATTAAATTGTCTTGTTGCAAATAATTTAACTCATCCCTAGATTTGGATAAATCAGACTCAATCTTCTCTATCCATATGCACCTCTCCTCACTCTTTGACGAAACCCTGCTGATTTGATCGGTTAGGTTAGAATTTGTCAACCGAGTTTGTTTTTAAACTGTTAATGATACTTGAGAATGTGAATTTTAATTCATTTAGTTCAGTTTCGTATCGTGACACAGGAATATTGAGTGATTCAAGAATAGAGTGTACCTTCTTAATCATTTGATCACATTCGCTGATTTGTTAAGAAACTGGTTTCGCAACAAAGCAACTATCACTCCCATGTCCACTATCAGCAACACATCCTTGCATTTGTGACACGTCACTAGTCACCACGAAACATCTTACTCCAGAGTGTGAATCCTCCTCTTTCGCAACGAAACTTCTCCCATGAGTTGGCCTGCGAAACTCCTCATCTTCTGAGTCCGTGGACCAGACTTCCACCTTGCCAAATTCATCATTGAATTCTTTTTCCTGCACAATCAAAGCATGCATAGAATTATCTATTGGATTAGGTGTCTAAGCCCATAACTATATTTGGTATGTACTTGACCCGATAGTAGCATGGTCCTTTGGGGTTGCCTTCACCAAAGCAACTTGGTTGGATGAATTATGGAGAAAGAGGTTGATTATGATTTATTAATATATTATGTGAATAATATATTAAAAGAGAAATCATATTATTTAATTAATATTGGCCAAAAATTAATTTAGAATTAATTTTGTGGTCAAAAGAGATTAATTGAATTAAGAGGACTGATATTGTAATTATGTGATAATTGCTAAATGGGTTGTGATTCCCTAAGTTAAGGGATGGACAGAATTCTTGTGGAAGCCCACATAGAATTCATCCATAGGGTATTCAAGAAGGATCATATGGGCTGCTTAGAGCCTAAGCAACCGGATTAGGCCTTTGACTGTAACCCTAATTCTTCAGCTATATAAGGGACCCATTGGGCACCTCAAATCGGCTACCAGAAGCCCTAAAAGGACCCTAGAGCCGATTTTGAGCCTCCTCCTCTCTCTCAGGTTCTCCAACTTTCTTCTTGGTGTTTGTGATCGATTAGAGTTATTACACTTGTGATACTAAGCTCTCAAAGTCAAGGATCTTCAAGCTACAATTGAAAGGTAACATTCTTACTTGTTTAATTATGTTAATTTCGATTTATATATGATAGTTTAGGGTTTACAATCTTTGGATTATTATTGCATGTACAATTAGAAAAACCTAGATCCAAAGCTTTAGGGGTTGCATGTGCACCATAGGATTGTTGTTTTGCTCAAAACCCAACAATGGTATCAGAGCCTAGGTCGTTTTTCTATTGTATTTGATGCATAACTGACTTGTTCAAAGCTGAAAAATCCAAAAAGATATGCATCTGCCTAATGAACTCATTGAGTCCCCAGACGAACTTGACGAGTCAGGGCTACTTGAGGAGTCCAGTTTGTGACTCGACGAGTCAGCTCGTCTATTAGTAGATTTTTAGGGATTTTGACTATAATTGGGTTGGGATAATTACCATAAATGTTTTTAACTGATAAAATTCGATTTTTTCAATGTGGTATTGATTATCCTCATCCAATTAGAAGATAATTGTTAAATAATAAGATAATTACTTGTTTATATGAAAAAATAAATTATTTGTATTATTTAATATGAATTATCTTGCCCTAAATTGAATTAGGTAAAATTTAAATGATCACAAATTATTCGATTAATTAATCTTTTTGAAATTTGATCTGAAGGTTTTGAAAAGTTTAAAAACTTGCCCTCAAGTTTTGAAATTTCAATTTTTGATTAATAGTTTTAATTTTGAAATATTTAAATCCTAAACCCTAGAATTTTACAAGTTTAAAATTCAAACCTTATACTATTATAATATTATAAGATTAATAATTATATATATATATATATATATATATATATATATATATATATATATATATATATATATATATATATAATATGTATAAGATAAGCTAGCCTTACCGTTAGTAAGCCTCATTCACAAAGCTGGTCTATAAGGGGTGTTTAAAGAAGCAGCATATAGAATGACCATCATTGGGTATCGACTCTTACCCACCACCCTCTTGACTAGTGGAGGGTCGTTAGCCGAACGTGTGGGATAGGGCAACTAAATCCACATTAATAAGTATAATGATCTATAAAGTAACTAAATGTTTTTTTTATAAATTCTCAATCTTAGTTACTTTAGGAAAAATGTGAAAATGATGCTATTCCATGAAATTACACTTTGCACCTTGCCAAGTCATTAGTGGAGTGTGTGTGGATAACCAACACACTAATTTGGGACTAACAAGGGTGGAAAAGGGTAGCTCGATGTTTATCATAGACCAATGGAGCGTGTGTGGCTAACTGGCACATTGATTAGGTGGTAAATGACATCGAGAGTACCAAGTACATTTGAATGGTTATTCACACCTTGTTTGTGATCCTCGGTAACCCACTCACAAACTTGAAGGGCATATCGAGATTTAAACATTCCATTGAAAAGTTTATTGAATCTCAAAAAGAATCCGGGAATTTCAATTCATTTAAAACTTAGTTGTCTTTTTCGTTGATGATGGTGGAAATTGGTAAATCGTCATTTACCTACCTTCAAATTATTTGCAATTAGATTACGACATCCCTCTTCTGAATTGTAAATAATTGTGCTGGGTCCTAGCCCTAAGTTCTCATTTGGGTGTTAAATTGGGGATTCTTATCAAATCTAAACTTTTTCTCTTTTCTTTTTCATATGTCTACTCCAAACAACAACGCTTCTGGCTCATTCTCACTCATGAACTTGTATGGGAGGATAATATTTGATGGGTCCAACTTTAATGATTAGATCTGCAAAATTCACATGGTCACCCGCTACGAGGACAAAGAGTATGTTATCGACAAGGAGCTGAAGGAAATTGACCACAACACTGTTAATCCCGAGGAAATTGATGCGTACGAAACTCATGAGAGAGATGCTACGAAGATTCATTGCATCATGCTCACAACAATGACTGCTGAACTCCAAAAGTCCTACGAGGACTAATATCCATTCGAGATGCACCATGATTTGATGGAAAGGTACCATCAAAGTGCTAGGCAGGAAAGTTACGAGAACATCGCCGCGATGATCACTACTTAAATAAAGGATGGGGAGTTCATCACGGCCCACTTGCAGAAAATGCAAAGATATATGGACCGCTTGTTGAAGTTGAATGTCAACTTCGATGAGGATTTGGCCAAAGATATCTTTCTACACTCGTTGCCCCCTTGTTACAAACAGTTCTGTATGACCTATCATATGATCAAGGAGGAGGTCACTCTAAGCAAGCTACAAAGTCTGCTAAGGACTACTGAGAGTAGTGTAAAAGGAAAATCTATTGCATCTACTCGTACTACTGTTTCCCCTGTCTTGGCTATTGGGCAGGGAAAAGGAAAGAAGAGGAAGGCTCCTTCTAAGAGCCACAAGGGAAAGTCCCATGATGGTACCTTTTCTAGTGGAACCAAAGTTGGTCTTGCTGCTCCCTATTCCAACCCGAAGGATGTAGAGTGCTTCTACTGCCACGACAAAGGGCATTGGAAACGAAGCTGCCCGAAGTACCTGCAAGATATCAAGGATGGGAAGATAAAGCCCACCTTCTTAGGTATTTATACTATTCAATCTAATAACTCATCACATACTATGTCTTGGGTCCTCGATACAGGATGTGTTTTTCACATTCGTTCTGATTTGCAGGGTCTAAGAAGAAGTAGGGATATGGAGCATGGGAAGATAAACTTCATCATGGGGAATAGGAAAGCATCGCCTGTCACCAAGATTGGAGTTTACTCTTTAGAACTTAGTAGTGGGTTAGGTTTAGATTTGAGTAATTGTTGTTACTCGTCAGAAATGACACAAAACATTATTTCTTTTCATGGTTTGTATAAACAAGGTTTTAGATTTTCATTTAAGAATTAAATTGGGTCTATTAATGTTTTCTTTAATGGTACTTTCTATTTTGAAGGATTGCCTTGTAATGGAATATATGAAAGTTTGATGGTTGTAGAAAACTTAGCAAAGAATGTGTTGCATATCGATTCGTCAAATGGTTTGGACAAATGATGCTTGTGGCATTGTCGTCTTGGAGATGTCAACAAGAAGTGCATAGCCCAACTCCAAAAGGACGGAGTGTTGTAGTCATTCGACCTTAGGCACGATGACACTTGTGAGTCTTGTTTACATGGAAAGATGACCAAGTCACCCTTCGCTGGTACTTGTGAAAGGGGTGAGGGTTTATTGGATCTCATACATATATGTGGGCGCTTTAGATCCACCACAAGGGATGCTAACCACTTCTGTGTGACTTTTACCGATGATTATAGCAGATATGGGTATATTTACTTAATTAAGAACAACTCAAAAACCTTTGAAAAGTTCAAAGAGTTTTAGCAAGAAGTGGAGAATCAGTTGGGCAGGAAACTTAAGATGCTCTGATCTGATCGAGGAGGTGAGTACCTTAGTATTGAATTCCATGACTACCTCAAGGAATGCGGAATTGTTTCACAATTGACGCCCCCTAGGCCGCCGCAGTTGAATGGTGTGGTTGAGAGATGTAATCGATCCTTATTGGACATGGTTCATTCCATGATAAGTCGAGCTTTGTTACCTATCTTATTCTGGGGGTATGCCTTAGAGACTGCCACCCATATCCTTAATCTAGTCCCGACTAAGAAGGTTTCCAAAACACCTCACGAGATGTGGATAGGGAAAGCTCCCTCGTTGTTACATATCAAGGTTTGGGATTGTGAGGCTTTCATAAGACGAGAGGCTCATGAAAAGCTTGAATCATGTAATGAGCGATGTATTTTCATTGGTTATCCATAGAAGTCCTTTGGATATCTCTTCTATAGACCGAGTAACAATGTTGTCTTCGTTGCGAGGAGAAGGGTTTTCTGAGATCGAGAACTCATATTAAAAGATGAGAGTGGGAGGAAAATTGATCTTGAAGAGCTTCAAGAATCAAACAATGAAGGAACCTCTAACACTGTCGCTCAACCCGAGGAGGAAACTACTATTGAACCGATTGACGATTCCTTACCTCTTAGACATTACAGTAGAGTTAGTGTTCCACCCGTATTATATGGTTTCCATATAACTGCTGAGGGTGATACTTTTATTAGTGATAGTACACTAATAAATTTGGATGAACCTAATAACTACAAGGAAGCCATGGTAGGCCCGGAGTCTGTAAAGTGGAAAGAGGCTATTGATAGCGAGATTCAGTCAATGTAAGACAATCAAGTTTGGAAATTGGTTGACAATGTACCAAGTCGTAAGACGGTCGGGTGCAAGTAGATCTTCAAGAAGAAGACCGACATGGATGGGAAAGTACACACATATAAGGTGCGATTGGTTGCGAAAGTCTTTACTTAATCTCCCGGAGTTGACTATGATGAGACCTTCTCACCAGTAGCAAAGATTCAATCTATAAGGGTTATGCTAGCCATAGTTGCGTTTCATGATTATGAAATATGGAATATGGACGTTAAAACCGCTTTCCGTAACGGGAATTTTGCTGAAGATGCTTACATGAGTCAGCCAGAGGGTTTGGTCAATGCGAAGTAACCTAATAGAGTGTAAGCTTGATAAATCCATCTATGGATTAAAACAAGCATCTTGCAGATGAAATCTTTGTTTCGATGAGAAAGTTAAAGAGTTTGGTTTTTCGAGAAGTGAGGATGAGTTTTGTGTATATGTCAAGGCCAGTGGGAGTATAGTTAGCTTTGTCTTTCTGTATGTGGATGACATACTACTAATAAGAAACGATGTCCCAACCTTGAAGGAGGTTAAGTCCTGGCTTAGGAAGTGTTTCACTATAAAGGATCTCGTAGAAGCTGCTAATATTCTTAGGATATGGATATTGAGAAATAGGAGTAAAGACTAATAGGACTTAGTCAAATTACTTACTTGGATAAAGTGTTGAAACGTTTCAGCATGGAGAATTCCAAGAAAGGAAAGTCACCAATCCAGAGCAATACCAAGTTGAGTAAGACTCAAAGCCTATGTACCGAAGCTGAAATAGCAGAGATGAGTCGAGTGCTTATGCTTTTGTTGTTGGCTCGATCATGTATGCTATGATGTGTACTTACCCTGATGGTCTTCAATTTAAGCATGATCAACAGATATCAAGGGAACCCTGGTAGAGCACATTGGACCGCAGCAAAGAACATTATTAAGTACCTACGAAGGACTAAGGAATGGTTCCTTATGATGGGTTTTGAGCATAACATCATTCCTATGGTTTACATGCAACCCTAATGCTTTGGATCTCAGTTTTCCTCAGGTTATACATGCAAACAATCTTCCAAAGTATAAACCCTAATCTAACATGTCTAAGAACGAAATTCATATGTAAATAAGGGTTTGGAATCTTACCTTACTTGTTATGTTGCAATAACAAGAACAATCCACAAAGTCCTTTGTAGCACCTGGTTTCTGGTACGTAAAATTTATCTTTGAATTTTTCATTTTTTAGCCTTGGACTTAGCGAGTTGTAGGTCCGACTCGCCGAGTAGAAAGGGGATCCGGAGCGTGTTTAAGTTGGCGACTCGGCGAGTCCATATTCCGGACTCGGCGAGTCACCGTTGTCAGATGAAACCCTAATTCCAAGGGTTTTCTCCTATTTAAGCTAGCTTGTGCGGCCCAAGCTCGCCCCCTTTCATCCTCAGAGTGCCCTACATCAAACCCTAACTCGTTTCTTGTGAGATTGAAGTGATTAGAGTGATTCCTTGAAGTTTTTGGGAGAAGAAGGAGAGTGGAGCAAGAAGAGGAGAAGGAGACCAGATATCTTGGTGCTATTTTAGAGTTCTCTGAGGTATATCTCTACTCCATTCTGTTTGTATGCTTAAAACCCCATTAGAGCACCTTTGAGCTCTTCTGGAACCTTTTTCCAAGCTTGTGCATGAAGTAGAATTCGTAATAGGTTGATTATCCACTAGATCAAGTCATGGTTGAGCTCCAGAAGCTCAGATCTATAACCTTTATGGGAGTAAATTGCTTGAATGTCCTAGATCTACCTTCTTAGCCCTTATTTCGCCCTTAATCCCCATTCTATGCATTTCTACACGTAAAGTTGGAAACTTTATGTGACAATCCTGCCCTAAGAACCCAAATCTATGAATAGCATGAGTTGGATCCAAGCACAATTGCATGTATAGTTTTTGCATGTGGCCGACTCGGCGAGTCGTTCATCTGACTCGGCGAGTCGAGTCGCGAGTCCCCGAGTTTCCCCCTTTTCGCAATTGCAGGTTGGGACTAATGAGTCATTAGGTGTGACTCAGTGGGTCGGAAGCTAGACTCACTCATGAAGTCACTCGGCGAGTCAATGCCATGACTCGGCGAGTTCAAGGCAACCTTCTTAGATCAAGAACAGACTCGACGAGTTGTTCATACAACTCGGCGAGTCATAGCATAAAGTGTTCATCGGATGAAGATGAACTCGGCGAGTAGGATGAAGGACTATTTGCCTTGGGTATAGAAGGAAAACTCGTCGAGTCTACGTCTAACTCGACGAGTAGAGACGGATTTATGGTCAGACTAAGGGAAAGGGACTCGGCGAGCTGGCAAGCCAACTCGGCGAGTCTGGTCAACTGGCAGTTGATTGTGACTTGACTCTTGATTTGTAAGGGTAAATGGTCAATTTACCCTGAAGTCGGTTAGCAGTATTTGACTAAGGGTTTTGTGGGAATTATAGTCGGAGGATTTCTGGAGCGGCAGTAGCAGTAGACAGTCAATTCCCACACAGGTCGGCAGGGACTTTGTGGTGAGTTTCCTTCTAGTAGTAACGGGTCTAAGGCGCCAAGGCCGGCCCGTATAAACGAGATGTTAGTATTAGAGTGTGGGTTGAGCCCGTATCTCTTGGTTGATTTGATTATGATATATGCCAGTATGGTAGAGATGTCTATACTCGTTGTTTGTATGATACTTGTATATTATGGGTTAGCGGTTGAGTGTGGGCGAGGCCCGTATCTCTCCGAGAGTGGAGTGTGGGCGAGGCCCGTATCTCCCAGATAGTGGACTGTGGGCGAGGCTCATATCTCCCGACTAGCGGAGTGTGGGCAAGGCCTGTATCTTCCTGAGTGTGGGCGAGGCCCGTATATCCTAGTTGTACGTTGTATGCTCGCATGGTATGAGGTATTATGAGGGAACTCACTAAGCTTCGTGCTTACAGTTTTCAGTTTTGGTTTCAAGTACCTCTTTGTCGAAGGGGAAGGAGCTGGTGCGGTAGCGGTACATCACACACACAACTGCTTGTATTCCGCATTATGACATCTACCTGGGAGATTGTACTCTGATATTTTTATGATTATTACAATGTTTTCAACATCTTTTGTGAAATGAAATGGTTATTAAAAACAAAATTTTTGGCTCGTATTTTTGGGATGTTACATCCTTGACTCTTGAAAGCTTAGTGCCCCAAGTGTTACACCTCTATTGGAGTCACAAACACCATTAGAAACAAGGAAGAATATGAGAGAAAGGAGGAGGCTTCAAAACATCCAAGGGTTCTCTTAGAAGGGTTAGTTATGTTTTTGGGAGCCTTTGGGGTCCTTTTATAGTTGAGGCTTCTAAGGTTATCAACATGGAAACCCTAATTCCCTAAGCAACATATGGACTCCTTAATGGACAAGCCTTGGACGAAATCTTTATGGAATCTCATAGAGATTTTGTCCACCTTATACCAATAAGGTCCATAAGCCTAAATATTACTGATTTACATAATCAGTCCCTGCCAATTTAATCAGTCTCTTCTGATCACAAATTAATTTCTGATCAATACTAATTAAATAATATGATTTCTCTTTTAATATATTATTTGCATAATATATTGATAAATCAAATTAATCCTCTTTTCCCATAATTCATCCTATCAGTTGCTATGGTGAAGGCAACCCAAAAGGACCATGCTCATATTCGGGTCAAATACATACCAAAATAGTTATAAGCTTAGACACCTAATCCAATAGTCTCCCACTTGGATAAGTCTAATAACTATTTTGCAGGTACAACTTCTGAACCTGATTAGCAATCGTAGCTTTCAAAAGTCGTTGTCGAACTATGATCTTATCAGCAATGCGTGCTTTAGATAAGGGATCATATATTCCTCCATTCTATATATATCGTATAGACAAGAGACGTGGATTATAATCATTCTATCTGTCTATGTGTTGTTTCCTGATTTCTGATTTAAGACGACTGACAACAGACTATAATTGAATACATCAACTTAATCCAGGCTTGGCCAAGCACTTTAGGGTGTCTTCACTAAATCATTGAGGGGCCCATAGATATCGCTTGTATCCCACTTTGGGTAAAACAAACGGATGAACTCTGACTCATATGCTTGCTTTATTTACTCATCAAATCACACACAAAAATATGTTTAATAACACCAAGTTACTGGTGTGTTTACATATTATCAATGAGCAACCGACTCTTAAACTGCAGCTATATGTCTCCGTTTCAAGAATATAAGATATTATCGTTTCACAATGACTCGTGATAAAATCCATGAAGTGATTCACGTGAGCGTGGGTTTAATCCAATACTCAAATATTATTTTAGGAGCACTCATGAACACTGCAACAGAATTTTGCTATGTCTAAACACTTTAGACAATCTACAGTCGGATTCATGATAGTTTTACCTCATTACCTACTTCCAAAGTATGATTGACCATGGATGTTTAAATAACCTAGTTATTTGGGAAGCCAAAACATGCAAATTGAAACACAAGAACAATAGAATCCAATATGGCCTCAAACTTGTGAGCATAAATAAAACACCTTTTATTTAATCACCATATTGATTACACATTATTCATTGTATAATGTTTCGGATAATCAACTTAATACTTGAATTATAACAATAGTCATCCCATGCTCTAAGCATGCATACTATGTTTACCTATGGTCCTTACTTTGTGAAATAGATCAATTGAATACACTTCCAATGATGCTCATTTCATAATTCCTAATCCTTATCACTAGTGTAAGAATACCAAATTCTCGCCACTATCATAATGTATTAGATTCTAACAATTTACCCAAAGATCATTTTGTAATGTCATAGCCCCAAAGTCACAAAGACTTTGTCAACGAAATTACAAAGCGCTCTAATGGAGATTTCTACATGACAACTCCAAAGACATGAAGTCTCACATTTAAAGTACATTCCTTTGAACATCCTTCTTGCATAAAAGTTCTAATCTACATGGATTCTTAATATCCATCTCCCATTATTGAAACATTTCCATATTTTCCATATGACGACACATTTTAAATAGAATCCTATCTATTCATAATAATGTCAATATGGTCCATTGATTACTATACTTCCAACTGCCCACAAGTGACCAATCCTTGATGAACCTTCGATTGTACTTGAAAATTGTTTGACTTACTTTAGTCATATCCGATTCTTGTCACTTTCCCTCTTAATGCCATAGGCATTTGGAATAGACAAAACGGTTGAATATTACAACATATGCAATCGATCCTATACCCGAAGCATATGGGATACGATACATAATTTCTTACAATAAGACATGGTACTTTCCCAGTTTCTTGCTATAATATTACCACTATAGAATTCCTTTATGTCGAACCTTTTCAACGTATCATTCATAGATGGCATTTGACTAAATCTAATTAAAATTTCTTGATCTAAGCTTTTGGATTTTGAAATGAAGTATAAGTTCCCCTCCCTTAATTATAGAAAAACAAGTTTTCAACCTCTGCAACTTTGCAAAATGAAAATTTTATTTTCTATAATTAATATTGTTAACTCGCAATATAATAATCATGCTCCCACTAACATGATAATTATATCTTTACTAGTATAACATTTATGCTCCTACTAGCTTTGACATGTACTCAGAAAACAACTGCACCTCTAGAAATCAATACTTATTGACTTCCTTAACCAAAGTTCATATTTCTGATACAAGACGCTTCGATTAGCTTTTATCTAAGCTCATACACCTTTTAGAAACCTCATATTTATGGCTAAACAATTTCATAGATTACAACAGTAAGTCCCAAATGTTTAAACTAATTGCCAAATCTCACAATTCGAACTATGAAAAGGGATGTCATAGTCATAATCGAATTTGAGAACACAATTTACACAATAGCTAACTCCTTATTATCTTTCTTAGTGAAAGCGTTTCCTCATAATCATTTTCATGCAGTGGATAGAAACCTTACCAGTTAGATTTTATGGTGTAAGTGTTCCTATCCATGTGAATTTGTCATAATCATGATCATAAGATAATATTTGTGACAAATCCAACTCATATGGACAGAACTTGTTCAATCTTAATTAGTTTCTTGCCATCAAGGATCCCACCATTGCTTCCAAGTTGTTGAGCAGCTCAAATCTACATATCAATGTACTTTCCATTGATCAAGGTGCTTTACCTTATGCAATTAAATGAGAACTCATAGAACTCACACGCATAGTTGACTTAAAACTGGAATGGCACAGAAACAAGAATATGTTAACATGATTAGTTCTTGAACCTTTTCAATATCCCACTGACCTCTTGACATATAAGATTCTCTTTTCAAGAGACATTTCTCGACAAACAAATATTCGAGAATTAGTGCGGGCTCTAATCAAGACAAACACTTCACACAATTGGTCTTAGTTGTTCATTGTCTTATCCAAGACATAACGTTCAGGAGTAAGATACTTTTCTACTCCGTATTTGTTGAGTGTTATAAACCTTCTTAAGATGATGTCACTCAAGTCATAATCTTGGAGTATGACTCTAAGACTTGATTTTGGAACGAAGTATGATTCACATTTTGATTTAACCATTTCAATAATTTTTTATTCCTCTTCTTAGTCATACTTATGCACTAAGGTGTCCTCAGAGGATCAATTGTGATATGGTTTCATAATCACTAAGTTAATCATAAAACACAATACTTAAATACTCTCCCTTCTTTTCAGATCGAAGAAACTTTTATCTTTCTGCCTAATTGATTCTTCTTATACGTTCTGCTACACTTTGAAACTTTTCCAATGATTCATAATTACACTTAATCTTGTAAGCATAATCATATTTACTAAACTTTTAGCAAATCATAACGAATATTCTTATCGTTCTTTGTGGTGGACTTGACCAGTGCACAACAATGTGTGCTAGATCTTCCAGTCCTTCACTTGACTCACATACTTGTGTGAACAAGAAATTAGTCTTAATTTCCCAATTATGAAGGTTCTCATTCATCATACAATACCAGTTGCATGATTCCAAGTTTTTGTCCAATTGAACCTTGGGTTATGAGAATCTTTCCTTATTTGGTAAATTTTGACACTACCACAAATCACATAACTAAGAATCACATCCTTTTCAATATTGCTAATAATAGAAACATATAAACATCAATTTTCACAAATGCCATTGCAAGGATATATAAATAAGAAAAAAAATTAAAAAAAATTATTTTATTTATAGAATTGGTGAAAAACTTGTCCATACAATGCAAAATCAAATGAAAACTATGTTATTACATATTCCTAAGCAATCTATCATAACTTCTAAGTAGCAGCTCGAAAATTTGATCCTCGAACTATGCAATCGAAATCTATTTCTTCGTGACCAGACTCAGCTCACTCTTCTTTTAAGCTTCCTTTCTTTTCTTCGATCCTAAAAAATATCAAAATGCAATCTTATAACATCATGTATTAAGAATCTACAAATAGGAACTTAATAGAGTTAGTGGATTTACCTGAAGCAGAGTCACGCATCTTGACTCTCACATCCTTGTGATCCTTCAGGTAGATTCGGTAGCTTCATAACCAATGTCCCTTCTCATGGCAGTAGAAACAAATGGACTCCATGGCATTTGCACATGGAACTTTTGTAGAACTGGCTTTTCTCTTATGATCAAAACTTTTGACCATGCCCAATTTCTTTCCTTTAGGAGAAGAAATCATTTCTTGGATATCCATGTCATTGCCTATGTCCATGGCAGCTTGGGAAGTAAATCTACCAATCAAATTTTTTTTACCAGTCCGCCAAATCATTGTTGATTCAGCAGCAATAAGCAAATAGGTAAGATCAATGAGGGTCACGTCGTGGTCCATCATATAGTAATCTTTAATGAACTCACTATATTATTCAGGAAGTGATTAAAGAACCAAGTCAACAGCCAACTTCCTTGAGACATCGATACCCAACATTCCCAACTTTTCAATATGTAGTTTCATCTCCAAGACGTGAGGACATATAGACATTCCATCTTCGTGTTTACTTGCCAATAGGGCTTGAGTGACCTTGAACTTTTCAAGTCTTCGAACACCTGGGTCAAGGAGAATTATTGGAGGAGGTGTTGGAAGTGAAGCATGATTTCCATTTCCACGGTCCAATCGTAGAACATCATCTTCATGTGGAAAGATTTTTCCAAAGGATTCGAGAAGACCATAATTGTTAGAATTTGACATCTACAAAATGGGAGAAATTCAAGTTAGTTGATTTAATCCTTAATATAACACCCAAATGAAATATTCAGGCTAGGATCCAACACAATATTCTACATTTCGAAAAGGGATGTCATAATCCAATTGCAGAATATTTTAATGTAGATAAATGACGATTTACTAATTTCCACCATGAAAACGAAAATTGAAAATTAGGTTTTAAATGATTTGAAACTCCTAGATCTTTTGAGATTCATTAAACTTTTCAATGGCATGTTTAATCTCGATTATGCCCTTCGTGTTTGGGACTGAGATGTCGAGGATCACAAACAAGGTGTGTATAACCATGCAAATTAGCTTGGTACTCTCGAAGATGTATATCACCTAATCAATGTGCCAGTTAACCACACATGCTCCATTTATCTATGATAATATACGAGCTACCCATTACGATCCTTCATTGGTCCCATATTAGTGTGCCGATTAACCACACACGCTCCACTAACGACCAACAAGGTGCGATATGCAATTTCATGGATTAGCACCAACTCCACATTTTTCCTAAAGTAACTAAGATTTGGGAATTTGTAAAAGTGTTTAGTTACTTCGTATTTCATTATACTTATAATGGAAGGTTATGTCCTATCCTCCCCGTTCGGCTAACGATCCTCCACTAGTCAAGGGTGCGGTGGGTAAGAGTGGATACCCAATGGCGGTCATTTTACATGTCGCTTCCTTAAACACCCCGTATAGACCAGCTTCGTGAATGAGGCCTACTAACGGTGAGACTGACTCTTTACTCATACATATATAGTATTAAACTTTTAATTTTATATAGTATAAGGGTGTATTTAACACTTTTAAAATACTAGGTGGTTTAATCTATTAACAAATTAGACTTTTAATTTAATTAATCTTAAACCATATTGTTATGGATTTATTAATTATCTCTTTTAATTAAACATTTAATTAATTTAATAAAACCATAAGGGTGTAATTTGAACTATTCAAATACCAGGGTTTTAGAATTTAACATTTCAAAATTAAACTTTTAATTAAATTTTCAATCCCAAAACTTGAAGGAAAATTTTGAAACTTTTCAAAATATCTTTTAGATCAAATTTGAAAAATAATTAAATATCATATAATTAATAATTGTCATATAATTTGACCTAGTCCAATTTTTCTTACAAGATAATTCAAATCAAAATACAAATAATTAATCTTTATCTTATAAAACACGTAATTATCTTAAATTGACAATTATCTATTAATTTGATTAGGATTTCAATTACCATAACTAAAAATCTGAATTTTATTTGGAAAAACAATTTATGGTAATTATCCAAATCAAATTCGAGCCAAAATTTTCGAAATCTGTTGTTAGATTATGTTCACGAGGTGAACACACTGTGTTCACGACGTGAGTCTGGTCAGATTCGAAATTCACAATTTTTCAGCTTTGAAAACTTAACTTTTCCATCATATAATAGAAAAACTACCCTAGGGTCTGAAACCACTGATGGGTTTTGAGCATAACATCATTCCTATGGTGTACATGCAACCCTAATGTTTTGGATCTAGGTTATCCTCACGGTAAACATGCAAACAATCTTCCAAAGCATAAACCCTAATCTAAAATGTCTAAGAACAAAATTCATATGTAAAGGGTTTGGAATCTTACCTTACTTGTTATGTAGCAATAACAAGAACAATCCACAAAGTCCTTGACTCTTAAAAGCTTAGAGCCCCAAGTGTTGCACCTCTAATGGAGTCACAAACACCACTAGCAACAAGGAAGATATAAGAGAAAGGAGGAGGCTTCAAAATGTCCAAGGGTTCTCTTAGAAGGGTTAGTAACATTTTTGGGAGCCTTTGGGGTCCTTTTATAGTTGAGGCTTCTAGGGTTATCAACATGGAAACCCTAATTCCCTTGCTTGGGCCCTAAGCAACATATGGACTCCTTAATGGACAAGCCTTGGACGGAATCTTTATGGACTCTCATAGATATTTCGTCCACCTTATACGAATAAGGTCCATGACCCCAAACTCTAAATATTACTGATTTACATAATTAGTCCCTACCAATTTAATCAGTCTCTATTGATGACCAATTAATTCAAAATTAATTTCTAATCAATACTAATTAAATAATATGATTTCTCTTTTAATATATTATTCGCATAATATATTAATAAATCAAAATTAATCCTCTTTCTCCATAATTCATCCTATCAGTTGCTATGGTGAAGGTAACCCAAAAAGACCATGCTCATAATTGGGTCAAGTACATACCAAAATAGTTATGGGCTTAGACACCTAATCTAACACCTTATCCTCAGTGGGAGTGTTGACTTGAGAGTGTGAGGGTATAATGATGCTAGTTTTTAGACTGACCATGATAGTTTCCACTCGCAGTCGGGCTGGGTGATTACCCTGAACGGAGGAACAGTGATTTGAAAAAGTTCCAAGCAGGAGACTGTAGCTGATTCAACGTGCGAATCATAGTACATAGCAGCGAGCGAAGTATCAATGGGGGCAATATGGCTAAAGAACTTCATTAGAGACCTTGGAGTTGTACCAGCCATAAAAGAGCCTATGGAGATTTTCTGTGATAACGAAGGTGCGGTTGCCTTGACCAAGGAACCGAGGGATCATGGCAGATCCAGGCATATTTACCGAAAATATCATTTCACTAGACATCATGTAGAAGAGGGAATCCTTGTAGTAAAGAGGGTATAATCAGAGGATAACCCAACAGATCCCCTTACGAAGGGACTGAGTAGGGTTAAGCACTTGCAGCACTCTAGGAGCATTGAGCTAAAGGACGATATTATTTTTAGTGATTAGATAGCTATTTACAAACTTGTAATAGATAAATTGTAATTGACACTTGATGATTAAATAAAGGAGTTTAATTTATAAGTAAAGTTACTGTCCTGTGTTAATTATTTACTATTGTTTCATTTTGCATGTTTTGACTTCCTAAGTAATAAGATTATTTAAACTATCCACAGTCGATCATATGTTGGAAGTAAGTATGAAAGAAGACTATCATGAATTGGCTTGTAGATTGTGTAAGCATTTAGACATATCAAAAGTTGGTGCAATGTTCATAAGTGCTCCTGAAATAAGATTTGAGTATTGGATTAAACGCGCGCTCACATGAATCACTTCATGGAATTTAATCACGAGTGATTGTGAGATGATAATATCATATAGTCTTTAAACCTAGATATATGAGTTGTTGTTTACGAGTTGGTTGTGCATTGATAATGCGTAAACGCATCAGTAACTTGATGTTATAAAATGTATTGGTGTGTACAATTTGATGAGTAAATAGTACAAGCATATAAGTCAAAGTTTATTTGTTCCTTTTATCCTACGAGGTTAAAAGTGATATCTTAGGCCCCTCGATGATTTTGTTTTGACTTATGTGTCGGGCCTGGTCAGGACTGAATTGATGTGTTCAATTAAGTTCTATGTCAGACAAATCAGAGATCAAGAAACAAACTGCTGGACAATAAGTATAACTATGTTCCATGTATTTTTCTAAACGATATCTTGAGAACGGAGGACTATATGATCCCTTATCTAAAGGACGTGTCCGAGTTCGACAGCGGCTTTTAAGAGCTTCGATTTTTAATTGGATTTTGAAGTCGTACTTGCATTTATAGTTATTAGACTTATCTAATTGGGAGACTGTTGGATTATGTGTCTAAGCCCATAACTATATTTTTTTATGTACTTGACCCGATAGTAGCATGGTCCTTTTGAGGTGCCTTCACCAAAGCAACTTAACTGAATGAATTATGGAGAAAGAGGTTGATTATGATTTATTAATATATTATGTGAATAAAATATTAAAAGGGAAATCATATTGTTTAATTAATATTGGTCAAGAATTAATTTAGAAATAATTTTGTGGTCAAAAGAGACTAATTTAATTAAGGGGACTGATATTGTAATTATGTGATAATTGCTAAATGGGTTGTGAATCCCTAAGTTAAGGGATGGATGAAATTCTTGTGCAAGCCCACATAGAATTCGTCCATAGGGTATTCTAGAAGGATCCTATGGGCTGCTTAGAGCCAAAGTAACCGGATTAGGTCTTTGACTGTAACCCTAATTCTTCTGCTAGAAGGATCCTAGAGCCGATTTTGGAGCCTCCTCCTATCTCTTATATTCTCTAACTTGCTTCTTGGTGGTTGTGATCTATTAGAGGTATTACACTTGTGATACTAAGCTCTCAAAGGCAAGGATATTCAAGTTACAATTGAAAGGTAACATTCTTACATGTTTAATTATGTTGATTTCGATTTCTATATGATAGTTTAGCGTTTACAGGCTTTGGATGATTATTGCATGTACAATTAGAAAAACCTAGATCCAAAGCTTTAGGGTTTGCATGTGCACCATAAGATTGTTGTTTTGCTCAAAACCCAACATTATCAGAGTTCTTTTTCTTACTTATCTCCTTAAGCATTCGGAGATGGTAGGTTTCATCATCTTCTCCTTCCTTCTTTTTATTCAATCTTCGCAGCATGCACTCTTTGGCCAAGTGATTTTTGCCATGACAATAGTTACAATCATAGCCAGAATCACCCATCAGCTTCTTCTCCTTCTTTTGCCCTTCCTTTTGCGAGCCATTCACACTTTCCTCTTTCACCTTCTCAGAGCTGTAGTTTCCATGCCAGTTTCGGTTCTTGTTGGAAGGAAAATTCTTCTTTGCAAATTGCCTTGGGTTTGACACCATTAATGCAAACTCTTCATTCGTAAGCTCACAATCAGAAAGATCAAATTCTGAACCATCTTCTGATACTTTCTTTCCCTTCGCAACAAGTGCCAGAGATCCCATACCAGACACAACTTTTGCTTCATTTGTCACCTCATTCTCATGTGACTTCAGGATTCCAACAAGATTTGCCAAAGAATAATTCTTGAACTGATCATGTGCCTTGACTGTAGACACCGCTGCCTTCCACTCCGATCTAAGCCCATTCATGAATGTGAAAATGCACCAAACTCTGAAAGCAAGAGTGTTTTTGTTGAGTGCTCAAGATCTGCATCTGTAGAGTAGAGTTCCTTAAGCCGATCCCAGATAGCTTTGGCTGTGTCACATGAACTAACCAGACGAAAAGTGTTAGCTGGCAAAGCGAATCGAAAGATTTTCATTGCCTTAACATTGCTATTCAGTTTTTCCTTCTCATCTTGAGGAACCTCTTTAATATCAAGAAAAAGTTTGTTGTAGTCAGTTTGAGTTTTGATGACTCTTCTGCTTCTAGTGTGAACAAATGGTCCAATAGTGATGGCCTCCCATATCAGATATCGATTATCTTCTAGGCCAAGGACGTAATATTTAAAGTGGAGCGCCCAAACTTCATATTCGTTGGGAAAAAGAATTGGGATCCTAGTGGTCGATCCAATGCTGCTCGAAAGATTTATGGAGTTGATGTGAGAATCGTCGTGTTGCATGATCATATAACTTTTGAAACCTGTTAAGAATCGGATGAGTAAACTGAAGCAGTTTTAGGGTAATATTAGAATCATAGAATAGCATCAAGAACATAGTGATGATGGATGAACCAGATCCAATACCAACGGAAACCCTAATGACTTTATAAATAGAAGAGATGTGTATACATTACACGGTCTCCTGTTCTGATACCAATTGTTAGGATAATAATCATTGAAAGATCGATTAGATTCAAAATAGATTGTAAATAAGAACAAGAAAAATAATTCAAAGTATGCTAAATGATTATATTCGATAGCCTCAGAAGAACTCGATTAAGAATTGCTACTGTAGAGGTGTGATTAGGGTTACAAGAATAATTGCTAAAGTTAAGAAACAAGATGCATGCATGCACCTTAAATACTCTAACCATAATAAATGATATTCGTTTACATAAATGGACTAATAAATACACACAATGAAACAACATAATATTCCTAACAAGAGATCATCCCCATTCCCTTACAATATAAGCCTTAAAATAACTACATAACGTTCCTCCTTACTTTATTACTTCATTTGGACATTTAGTTAATCTTTTTAAGAATAAACTTTCTTGTAGTAGAACTTTTGAAAAGATCATTAGTGATCTTTATCGGGTAATCCACGATCCTAAGGAATCCCTTAGGGACTTTTTGAACAAGTTTGGCAGGGAAGCCTTGACTATCCCCAACATTTATATGAAAGCCGTTGTAGAAGCTTTTAGAATGGGTCTGAAGAAGGACTCTCCTTTTTATGGAGACATTGTAATGACCCCATGTAAAAGGATGAACGAAGTCACGAGCAAAGCATTAAGGTTCTTCAAGCCGGAAGAGAACAAAGAGATCCAGAACAGGAGCAACCCTCCTAATTCATATGATAACCCCAATAAGAAGGCCGAGTCCTTGGTCCAAAGATCCTATAAGTCAAAACCTTATTCCAAACCTGATCATCACAAGGTTAATGTCCTTGAGGACGAAGGGTGGGAAGACAATTTTCCTAAGATCACTGATTATTGTTTTCCTGTGGATGCTTCAGGAATAATCTATGTTATGCAGGATCTCGGCGACAAAGCAGGGTGACCAAAGAAAAGAGAAAAGTCCACCGGCTGGAAGGATAAGTGTAAGTTGTGTGCATACCGTGAAGACTTTAGCTATGTTACAGAGAATTGTATAGTCCTCAGGAAGGAGATCAGTTACCTCCTAAGAAAAGGATACCTTAAATAGATCCTAGGAAGAAGAAATTAATGATCCAGAGAGAAATATCAGGATCCACCTAAGATCCTAGAGAAAACAGGATTCCCCCTTGCAGACGCCAAGGAAATCAATATTAAATGGAGATTTTGATATTTGTGGAACTTCTTATTTTGCAGAAAAAAGGCATGTCAAGGTCTCTAAGACAAAAACAAAGACCCAGGAAGAATACATCAGTCACGGACGATCAGGAAATCACATTCGATGAAGCATATAGGGAAGACATCCTTGTCGATGGAGGATCCTCAGTCAAAATCATACTCCTAGATGAACTAAAAAGGATAAACATCCTAGAATCCAAGATAGTTAAAAGGTCCTCAGTGTTGATAGGATTCAGTGGCGAAACAAAGCACACGGTGGGGGAGATCAGGCCCCCTATCTACATCGAGGTGGTAAATTCTATACAATGCTTTTGTGTAATTGATACCTTGTCTTCCTATAATATTATATTAGGTAGACCATGGATCCATGACATGAAAGCAGTACCATCGACGTACCACCAAGGTGTAAAGATGCCCACTCCTTGGGGGACAATGAAGATCACAGGTGATCAACAAAAATCTAACGAATGCCACAAGAACTCAAAGAAATCTTTAATGGTACCACGATAAGCATAGTAAGTAAAGCAGGGGCACAAGGTGTGCTAAAAGCAAGAGAACAAGATGTGAAGGAAGTTCCCTTAAACCTCAAAGATCCTGAAGTCAGAGTTCTTATAGGATCCTCAATACTAGAACAAATCGATCAAGAACTAATAAAGGTCTTAAAAGACAGAAGCAAGACCTTCGCTTGGAAGCATGAGGATATGATAGGTATAGATAAGAAAATTATAACTCATAAACTTAATATAGATCCTTCTTTTAGGCCAATACACCAAAAAAGAAGGAAATTTTCACCCGAAAGGAACCAAATTGTTCAAGAAGAAGTTGAAAAACTTCTCAAGATGGGAATGATTAAAGAAGTGAAGTTCCCAAGATGACTAGCCTACGTAGTGCTGGTCTAAAAAGAGAACGGAAAATAGAGAGTGTGTATGGATTACACGGATCTCAACAAGCTAGGGATGTCCTAATGATCCTTTCCCTTTACCACACATAGACTCGATGATAAATGTCACGGAAGGACATGAGCTACTGAGATTCATGGACACGTCAACAGGATTCCAACAAATACAGATGGAACCATCTGATCAAGAAGATATTGCCTTCATAACTCTTACAATATATATTGCTATATTTCCATGCCTTTTGGTATTAAAAATATAGGAGCAACATACCAAAGGCTAGTGAATCGAATGTTTAAGGACAAACTGGGGGAAACAATGGATGTCTATATTGATGATATGGTGGTCTAATTCAAGAAAGTTGAAGATCACCTCAAGGATCTTCAAAGAGCCTTCTACATTTTAGACGGATACAACATCAACATGAAGCTAAACCCTTCGAAATGCCACTTTGGGATGAAGGTAGGAAAGTTTCTTAGATATATGGTCACCAAGAGAGGGATAAAAGCCACCCTGAACAGATCAAAACCATAATCGATATAAGATCCCCATGATGACCAAAGATATCCGAATACCAGCAACTCTTAACAATTTCATTTCTAGATCCTCGGAGAGGTGAAAACCTTTCTACGTCATCCTGAAGAAGAACATTAAGTTCGAATAGAACAAGGAGCAGGAAAAGAACTTCCAAGAACTCAAAAAGTATTTATGTTTAGCACCACTACTTGTGAAACCATTAGATGGAGAACCACTCCTCCTATACCTTTCAGTATCCTCGAATGGCGTAAGTGTATTCCTAGCTAAGGATCTTGACGGGGACCAACATCCCATCTACTATGTAAGTAAAACTCTGCTAGATGTTGAAACCTGGTATTCTCATCTCAAAAAATTAATACTTGCTCTAGTAATGACTTCTACTCAGTTACGACACAATTTTGAAATGCATACCATACATGTAAATACTAACTACCCAATTAAGAAGGTTATGAGAAACCCATACATGTTAGGAGAATGGCCAAATAGTCGGTAAAGCTTAGCACATTCTATATAAAGTATGAGCCAAGATCCATGATAAATTCACAAGCATTAGCAAATTTTATGGTTGAATTTAATGATGATCTACAAGCCAAAGTAGAGATAGAAACAATACAACTCCTAGAAGAAGAAATCATGGTAAGATGGATGCTCTTCACGGTCGGAGCATCCAACAAAATAGGAACCGTCCTTGGGATCATACTAAAATCACCACAAGTGTCACACCCCAAAACCGGAACGGCGGAAACGTTCTGGGGCGGAGGACGTCATGTATGTATCACAACAATGTAAAGTAGTAAACCAGCAACAACATCATCCATTTCATTAATAGAATAATTCTATTTACAAGTGTGTTCTTTCATGGTATAAAACAGCATAATGAATACTCAAAATAAAAGACAAGTCTTGACTGCTCCATCTTCTCTAAACCTTGCATCTGTACCTACCTATTTGTAACTTGAGAATACAAGTTATTTTGAAAGCGAGTATCAGCAATAAAGCTGGTGAATTCATAAGTATTTTAATTTTATTTCTTTGAAAAGTTGTTATGAAAGACTGGTCAATGTTTGATGAAACATTGAGTATAAGTATGAAAACCCTATAAAATCCCATATTTCCTACTAGTATAAAAAGTAGTCTTCTACCAAGACCCGAATGTTTTGAAAGTAGTCTTCTACCAAGACCTGAATGTTTTGAAAGTAGTCCTCTACCAAGACCTGACCGTTTTGAAAGTAGTCTTCTACCAAGACCTGAATGTTTTGAAAGTAAGCATCATTGTAGATGTGACGGTTTTTCCCTTGTTTAACTATTATTATAAAGGTTATAGTCTACCTCGTCGTTTATGTGTATGAGTCACAATATAAAGGTAATAAGGAAAATAGTTTATCTATATCGAATATGTTTTTAATACTCCCTGTGAGTCTTTTGTTTAAGTAAAACTGGTTAAAAGGGTGTTTATCCCGAATTGTGAACATGCTAATAATATCTCATTGTATAGTTATTACCCGCTAAGCATGATTGAGTTAAATGTATATTACTACATACAAGAGTTGTTGTTTCCGCTGTTTGTAAGTTTCTCTTAACCATACTAGACGTGGTGCTAATGTCAACATTTGTCACCCCAGACCTACCGGTCTAACTGGAGCTTACAGTTTAGGTGCAGGTTCGTCAAACCCGTATAGATCTATACACAAACTCGCGCTCTCCCTCCAGGAGACTCTGGTTAAAGATGGGGACTTTCGTTTTGGTACTAACAAAGCCATATGTCTCGCATGATTGCTAACAACAAGTTCATGAGTAATATAATGAAATACCTTTTGTATGAAAAGATTATCCTTGTTATGAAGAATGCATGCTTGTAAATAAAACGTTGGTATAGACTCATGATTGAACTGACTCTTGCGTGATTCCTTTTAATAGGAATAGTGTTTTGTATCCCCTAAACTATTCCTATAATAGTTTACTGGAATGTAATTGATGAGTGTCCAAGTAGGTTTATACACCCTTGCTACCCAAGAGTGTCGGAAATGAACTAACTGATGGAACTTTTATGTCTATATAGGTATACATGATCTATATAACTAATATTTAGACGACATTCGGACGAATAACTGATACCCTAAGGCCACATCCCAACGAGAACAGAAAAAGAAATAAGGCGTGCTAGTCGTTCCAAGTCTTTTAAACCTTTCTTATTTAACTATACATATATAGGCAAGCATTTAACAATATAAAAGTATAAAAGAGGTTTTGTAAAACCTTTGAAAATTTTAATAAATAAGAATTTATGACTTGATGTCAGTTTATAAAACAATTCGAAAACAGTTGACAAGACAGTTTAAGTGTAAGAAAAACTTTGATTGAAGCACAACTATCACAGATTCAAAAAGGAAACATACATTTTGTAAGACAGTTTCTAAAAGTGTTTTAACATGTAAAAACGTTTGAGAAATCTATTTGAAGTACTCTATTTGGTGAAACGGCTAAAAGTGTAGTAAGTCCAATTGTATGTTAGTTATAAATCACATGTGATTGATTATATAACCAAAAAGTATAACAAAGATTTATGTCTTTCACACGGGGATAACCATGTGTTTACTTGTATTCCCCCCTTAAAAGTGTATAAAATCATTGATAAACATTTGAAAGTGTAGTTTATAGGGGTACGAACTCACATGATTGAAGTGGTTGATTTAAAGTAGTCGAGAGAAGAATCGAGCAGAACTTCGACAGGAAGAGTTGAAAACGCGGGAAAATCTCGGGATTCTTGGAAATCTCGGGATAATAAAACCTTCCTTCAGGACTTGAAGGTGAAAACCGGGGCTTTGGGAGGGCTTCGGGGGCTTAAACGCAGAGCTTTGGCGCGAGAAAGAAGAGAACTGAGCAATGAAACCCGGAGCCCTTGAAATCTATTTATAGGGGCATTTCTGGTGTGCCACGTCGTGGCAAGGGATGGCCACGTAGTAAGGAGTCAACCTTATCCTCTTCCATTGATTGGACGCCCTCAGTCACTTGCCGGGTCGCGGCAAACTGTGCCACGTCGTGGCAAGCCTGACAGCCTCGGATTTCGGGACTTGAACTTGTAAAATCCGTAACTTTCGCGTACGAGCTCGGTTTTCGATGTTCTTTACATGAACGCGTAGCTGAAAATATGCTCTACAACTCTTGTTTAGACTTTATCGGCAAATTTTGACTTTATTTTTAATTATTTATTTTTAACGGGCCGGGACACGAAAAATCCGTTAAAAATCCATAACTTCTTCATCCGATGTCCGTTTTCGTCAGACTTTTTACCGTTGCGCTAATATTGTTGAGACCTTCAATTCTCATTTAGGTTGTTTTGGCAAAAAGTCTCTCGGTCTCTATTTCAAGTTTTTAGCTGTCTACTACTATATCCGGATCTTGGAAAAATCATAACTTCCTCATATGAAGTCAGATTTGGACGTTCTTTTTACGTATGTTAACGGTTTAATGTTATCTACAACTTTCATTTAGATACCTAAGGCTAAAAACTATTGCATTGAAACTTCGCGTTTTTCGTTTAATCGGTGTTGCCGGTTTTTGTCGGGAATTTTAGAATGGTTATAACTTCTTCGTTATAACTCGGATTTTTGTGTTCCGTATATGTACGAAAACCTTGATACGATTCCTACCACTTGATTTAACCCAAATAAGATTTTAGGAAAGTTATATTTTGACCTAAATTTGACTGGTTTTACATTACATTGTCTCTAAATATCGGGTTGTCACAACAAGGGGGACATACTACCCCAAGCCATTAGCAGTGAGTTCAATGCAACCAACAACGAAGCATAATATGAAATACTGATCATGGGACTGCAAATAGCCATGATATTCTTGTAACACTATGCTTCGAATCATTACATAATTCGGGGTCATGACCCGAAGACAGGTTATCATAAGGCTTAGGAACTTTGGGAAAGAGACCTAGACCCACCCGCCTTCAAGTGTTGGTAATGTAGATTGCATGGTACAATTGTTCGGGTGGTGCTTTAAAGCCCAAGGGTATAACCATAAAGTGATACTTTGGTCCTTTTATGAATTTTGGATATAATTTCGGTAAGTTTTAAACCAAAGGAGAGTTGACAGGTTGTATAGCTTCTCAACACCTTTTCGTGGCTATAAAGATCTTCGAAATCTGAGTTGAAACAAAGAATTTATGACCGTTTGATGTTAGGGCGATTTTTGGGTCAGCCGCGTACGTTGGACTTAACTTGAGTACGATGGGCGTACTGAGTATGCTTGAGTATGTTGGGTATAAACTGAGTACGTTGGGCATACGCGATCAGTGCCCCAAACCCTATTTTCATTGTTTGACCCCTATTTAAGTTCCTTAACTTCCCCAAACCCACTACATTCTTAGCCTCCACCTTACCAACACCCTCTCTTGAAACCCTAACCCTAGATTGAGCCTTGTGAACAAAAAAGCGCTTTGGAGTGTTCTTGGTGCACCTTGGAGAAAACGGAACTCACTGAAGAAGTGTTGGTTGCATTGGAGGTTGTAGATCCAGACTTTGTTCACCTTCATCTTTCTTCTAGAGGTATAAAGTTTGAATCTTGATGATGAAATTGTTAGATCTTGCTAGTTTTGGGTGTTATGAGCTTTTGGTCACTTTAAGTGCTTAAAATTTAGATCTTGAAAGTTTGTGGCCTTGTTATGGATAAAGTTGGAAACTTTATCCATCTAAACATCATTTTGATTCAGATTTGAAGGTTGGAGACTTAGACTTAATGGATTAAGTTAAAAAAAGATGCACTTTTGGGTCCCTTTGAGACTAAAATACTAGATCTTGTTTGTTGAGACCATTCTAATGGATAAAGTTGGAAACTTTATCCATTATGGAGCTATTATGAACCATGAAAATGTGATCTTGGCCCTTATATCCCTTCTATTCAAGAGTTGTGATGTCTTGTTGGGTTACGAACTTAGGGTTTTGGACATTAATACTTTATACCCATGCGAAGTCATAAAGTTGGGAAGTTTATGAATTAGGACATCATTTTGGGCTTGGATCTGAGTTTTAGATGTAAGGTCTTAATGGAATAAGCTCTTAATGTAGTTTTGGGACTGGACTGCGTACGCTGGGAATACCTGGTGGTACGTTGAGTATACGCGGTCAGCGCCCCGCTTTTGGTTAACATCAGAGTACGTTGGGCGTACTCTCTTGGTACGTAGGGCGTACTCCGCTGGCAAGGAGATGTTGACTTTTGGACCTTGAGTGCTGACTTTGACTTTTACCATGGTTGACCAAGATTTACCAAAGGGAATTTTGGGTAATTTGATTAT
Organism: Lactuca serriola; assembly: GCF_051521515.1. NCBI lineage: Eukaryota > Viridiplantae > Streptophyta > Magnoliopsida > Asterales > Asteraceae > Lactuca > Lactuca serriola. The sequence goes on from NC_136413.1 coordinate 188,877,548, forward strand.
AGTTTGAGTATTGGGTTCCTGTTAGTTTTATAGGTGACTGGTAGAGACAGATGTTAGAGCAGTGATCGGTGCAGCTAATCTTTCAGATTGTGAGGTGAGTTTCCTCACTGTGTTTAGCGAGTCGAAAGCACCAATGTCGGCCCATGATTTGTTATGTTAGGATGCTAGATGTCTGCCTGACTCTTGCATATGTTATATGCTTGTATGCTTTCCAGGAGGGCCCCGTTGAACATTATGTATGCTATTTATCTTTGTGATTATTGCATGTGTGATGTGTTATCTGTTATTTGATTATATATATACCGGGCGGGGACCGATGACTGACAGATCTGTATACCGAACGAGGCCCAATGACGAGCAGGGCCCATTTTCTATTTATTATGTATGGTATGTGGTATTTTGGGGAACTCACTAGGCTTTGTGCTTATGGTTTTCAGTTTATGTCTCAGGTACTTCTGGTTCGAAAGGGAAGAGCCTGGGATGATTGTAGTTCACAAACCATATTGTTCCGCCTTTTATATTACCCTAATATACTTAGATGTTTATTGATACACTCTGATTCACTATGGTTTTCATGATGTTGTTTTGGATAATGGTTTTATCGATTTAAAATTCGAAATTTTCGGTATTATTTTTGGGACATTATAAGTTAGTATCAGAGCCTTGGTTTGAGGGATTTAGGCATACTCTCGGGTGTGTCTGAACTCAAACTGAGGGTTTGTTTGATTTTTCAAAAAGAAAAGTTTTATAATAGCAATTTTATAATAAAAGAAAAAGGGTGTGGTTCATGCAATCGAACGAACTCAAGTAAGTTTTCCCAAAATAACCATACATGTGTTATGATATGTTTTGATTTGTGAATATGTGAATCGTATGCTAGTTATGGCTAAGGATCTACTCAAGATTTGTATGATAGAATGCTAGGAGAGATACCTTTATATGCCTACTTTATGAGTGATGGACTGTTTAGGTTATGATTGTTCTGATTACGTGATGCTCTAATGTTGCTTGCTTTGTTCTTTTAGGAGTTTCCATTAACCTCAACTAACTAGTAAGTTAGTATATTAAGTTACATAGTGTTGAAACTAGATAATTTTAGAAGGTTAGGTTTTAACTCTGTTGCACAGCTCTTGTTTGATTCCAACCGTTGTAGTGTGAGACCTTTCATTCAAAGAATTATCTGGTGACAGCGATATGTAATTGTATTCGTTAGCCATTTATAGGATGTTAGGGGGATTTCCTTATGTAGCTAATGGCTACGAGTAGTGTGGTGGTTTCCCCAGGTCCAGCGGCCCTTTTCAGGGTTTTGTCCTGGGTGGTCCGAGTTTCTTGTTGCTTGGATCTTCCTAAGTTGTTTAGTTAGATCCATAGCGCGTTTCACGTCTCTCAGTTGCGGAAATGTTTGGTTGATGGATTGGCCTGATATGTGATTCCTTGTAGCCTAGGAGGAATTGGATGTTATTTTAGATTTGAAGTCTTTCTTCGTAGGAAGTGAGATTGAGATGTCCTCTGTTTGGTTGTGGCTTGGAGTGTTACTGTACGATTGCTGCTTGCTTTATGCTTTGTGAGACTCATGATGATGTGAGTTAACTATTAAGTGAATATGTTAAGTCACATGTGGAATAAGTTAAATAATCTCAGAGTGATGGATTTGACCGTACTGCGCAACTCTCGGTTGAATCTAACCGTTGTAGGGATGACTCTTTCACTCGAAGGATTATCTAAGCTTTGACGCATGTGATTGTATTCATAGTGTAGTTAACTGACATTATTGGGAGCTATTCAGCAACTGATGGCAAGGTGAGGTCGGGAACCTAGGAGAGGCTAGGAAATGTTGTAGTGGGTTGGCCTACACTATTTAGCGAATGGTATTCATTTGGGAACGGATGCATAAGAATGGATAGTGTAACGCCCGTAGATCAAGGCTAGTAAATTAAGAGACAATAAGTGTCAAAAACGACTTTTTGATAAGAGATTACTTAGAATGAATACTATTAATAAAATTTGTAGTATATGCTACAAGGATTCCGGATATATATATATATATATATATAATGCCGAAATCCAAGTTATAACGAAGAAGTTATGACATGTCGAAGTTTCACGACAGAACTGGCACGACACGGTGCGATGTGAATAGTGAATTTACGATAGAGCGATATTTGGCTTTACCAATCTAAACAAAAGTTGTAGAATACGTTGAACCGAGAGCGTGCATAAAAAGAACGTCTACATCCGACTTCGTGTGAGGAAGTTATGATTTTTCTAAGTTTCGACTTAGCGGTATGCAGCCCAAAGTTCGAATATGAGATCGCCTAATTCCCATCCGAAACAATCTAAAAGAGAATCGAAGATCTCGTTGATAGTAGTGCATCGGTAGAAAGACAGACGAAAACAGACGTCAGATGAAGAAGTTGTGAATTTCTAACGGAGTTTTCCTGTCCCGGCCTACTAAAAATAATATAATAAAAATAAATTCAAAATTAGCCAACGGAGTCTAAACGAGAGTTGTAGATCATAATCTCACCTATGCGTGGATATAAAGAACGTCGAAAACGGAGCTCGTATGCGAAAGATATGAATTTCTGAAGTTTGGAGCACGAACCCCGACACTGTGTTAAAGTTCACGACGTTAACTCAGAGATGAGGTCTCCTGGAGCCTGACAGACCCAAGTTGCGATGACGCACCTGATGACGACTAAACTCACAACGTGAATATTTGAGATTCACGACAAGATTCCATAAAATCAGCCCGATAAATAGAAATCGAAGGGCAGCCGATTTTGGTTGCTAATTCCTTCACTCTCTCACTCCCATTACCCTCTCTAGCTTTCTTGAAGTACCCCCTAACCCCCGGTATCATCCCGACACCCGAAGCAAGTCCCGACGCTCTGAAGATCCCGAGAAGAAAAGAGTTTTCGAGCCGAAGCTCTGCCCGTGAGAAGTCCGGTGTGTGAAGATATCCCGGTTCCATCGAAGAATACTACTTTAAGAGTCGTAGTGTTGTCCGATAATCATCTTATCATGTGAGTGTATAGTCACTTTCATCTTACACAAAGATATGAAGTACTTTATATAATATACGTGTTATGTGTATATATGTTGTTTGCTTATTTGAGATGGATAATGAATAAATGTTTTATACAGACTTTAAACTGTATATGTATTTTATATCTACAAATATGTTGGGTAAAACATGGATAGATAAAGAATGAGGGATGAAAGATGATATAGATGTTATTGGCAGTTGCGCCTAATAAATAATATTGACAACTGTTCCAATTAGAGAATAAATGATGTTGTTGGCAGCTGCATCTAATAAATAACATTGGCAGCTACGCCTAATAAATAATATTGGCAACTGTGCCAATTAGTGAATAAATGATGTTATTGCAGTTGTGCCTAATAAATAACATAGGCAGCTGCACCGTAGGCATAGATGGACTTTGTGCCTATTCCTTAGGATAACCCTTAGGAATGAATGAGTAAAGGATAGACGATTCTTAAGATCTTTAAGAATAAAGAAGATAACGGGGATGGGAAATTTGGTTGGTTGTTTAACGTTTAAACATAATAAATTTATTATTTGTGGGTTGAAAACCCTATATGCTCACCAGGCTCTGTAAGTCCCTAATCTGCTTGTGTATCAATCAGATCCGTTTGATGGTGCGGAATCCCAATCAAACGGATGATGTCAGATCAAATAGAAGAGAAGGAGAAGAAGAATAATATGAATCTCTATATGAATTGATTAGAATTAAAGTTCCAGATACAAAAAATTCACACACACAAAATGCTCTCTAGTTTCTCTCTTTTCTAGTTTATCCATCTGTTCCTCACACCCTAATACCTATATTTATACAAGGGGAACATGGGCTTGGTGGACATGGGCCGTAAATGGGTTTACGGTAAGGATGAAAGTGGGTCCAAACCCGGACCCGATGGACCCGGACCCGGAAAACCCGAAACCGGTTAACGGGATTTTATAGAACCGGAAACTGGATCGGTATATAGGAACCGGTTCTGGTTCGGTTCCGAGTATGGTTCCGGGTAAAGTGGGTCTAGAACCGGAAAACCCGGAAACATCAAAGTGGGTAGGTTGGAACCGGATAAAGTGGGTTTAGACCCGGAAAACCCGAAAAAACCGGAATTTTTTGGTAATTACTTACAACTTAGTGGGTTGAACTTTGAAAATTTTCATATTGATATCCCCACTTTGGGGGGCTGTAACTTATTGAATACGAAACCACAATTAACAAAATTAGAGTCTAAAATCATGTACAGACTCTAAAATACACTATGGAAAAACCCGCAAGTCAATCCGAATTTAAACGAATGAGATATACTTGTGTTAATATTTTCACATAATACAAAGTACAAAAACAAATAGCTGAAAAGTTGAAAATTTTCAGTTTTGATATCCCGACTTCGGAGGACTGTAAATCATTGAATGTTAAACCAAAAATGACAAAATTATAGTCTAAACTCATGTACAAACTGTAAACTAGAAGTTGGACAAAACCACATGTCAATCCGACTTCAAACGAATTAGATATGCATGCTTTAAAACTTTCACCGAATACAAAAAAACTAAAAAACTAAAAACTTTCAGCTTTGGTATCTCAACTTTTGAGGACTGTAAGTCAATGAATATAAAACTAAAAATGAAAAATTTATAGTCTAGAATCATGTATAACTCTAAACTACATGTTGGAAAAAACTGTATGTCAATTGGAGTTGAAACAAATAAGATATGCATCTTGTAAACGTTTCACAAAAAGTGGTTCCGGCCCTAAAAGTGGTTCCGGTTCCAAAAACCGGTTCCGGATTTTAGACCCGGTTTACCCGGACCCAATGGACCCAAACCCGGATTACCCGGAACCCGAATAAAGCCAATTTTCAAACCCGGAACCGGACCCGGTTCTACATATTCCGGTTCTAACGGGTCTGGTTCCGGTTCGGTTCCGGTTCCGGTTTTCCGGTTCTAAATCTCATCCCTAGTTTACGGCCGTAAACACTGACCATAAACCCCACCTGACCGTAAACTAGACTGTAAGCTCATAAAATATTACATAAAAATATAATTGCCTAGAAAAGTAAAGTATAAACCATATTTTTGACCCAACAATCTCCCCCTTGGTTTATAACTTTCTTTTTCTTAATTGACCCAACAAGCTCCCCCTAAAAAGTAGTTGGCTCTTTTTGTCAATCTTCAATGGGAGCTTGGCTTCAGCTTTAACTTTCGATTTCTTCACAGCATCAGGATGAACATATGAATCTTCAATGAATGACTTCATCTTGAGCACTTGAGCTTTTCTTCAGAATTTGGCATTGAACGCACATTGGTTGAGGAGGCTTGACGTACTGATTCTTGAAAGATAATGCTTTCAGCTTGAGAATCTTCAGAGAGAACATCAGAGAGAACAAATCTTCTGGATCACTTCAGCAGGTACAACGATAGCAACAGACTGATTGAGGAGGCTTCAATGTAATCCATCACATAATCTTCGATTTCTGCTTCACCTTGCTTCTGGAGTTGAAGGATTGAATGTTGGAAGAATAATCTTCATTTCTTGCTCCTTCAAATGAAAATTCTTCGAAGCTCACGGATGAAGCCTTGGCTCAAAAAATTTCGACACAATCTGCATGAGTCTTATCTATACCTAAAATCACTTTTCAAGACAAAACAAAACTAAAAGAAAAATTTAGCATGCAAATTAAAACAGAAAGAAAAATATTTTTGGATTTTTTTTTTAATTTTTGAACAAGAAATAAAACTTTTTTTTATTTTTAATTTTCTGATTTTTGTTTGGTTTTTAAAATTTTTAATTCTCCCCTAATATTTAAATTAGAAGAACACTATGGACAAACTTAAAAAAAAATAAAATGATATCTAACTTTAACAGTGATTTCGGATCAAAGTTTTTAGACAGCCTTTATCCGTTTATCCGTACCTCTCCCTTCATGAATAGATCTGGTCAATCGCCGGTATTGTGGTCTACTTAAACATGAGAGATTGTGACAAAATTAGGACATACTATAAGTGACAAGACAATGTGATCCTAAGTTCCTAGATAATATTCCTTAAGGACCATTCAGCTGACGACGACCAAAGATATTCTTGTCCACCTAAATTGAGCAGCGAGATCTATAGACAATCTGTAAGTGTTCAATTTTTAATTGTACTAGAACATGGTTCCCGCTTCCTGATATGCTCCAGCCATCAAGGACTTCCAGAATACTCCTTACACCGGGTGAGCAGACAACTATTAAGAAAGAAGATAGATTTAGAATGCATATGCTGTACATCCACGTCGGATCTCTTCCAATCACGCAAAGGATGAAACATATGACTAACTGAAGTTTTAGAGGGATTGAGAAGAGAATGGTGCATATACTGTGTACCAGGTCGGATTTTGAGTCACACTAAGGAGACAGTATATGGCTAACAGATAGAAAGAATTGCATAGATAGAAGATGCAGAGAAATAAAGTTGCATATGTTACAGTCCAGGTCAGATCTCTCGATCACGCAAAGGAGGCAACATATGACTAACAGACAGAAAGAAAGAAAATAACCTTCTACAGACCTAGTTTATCGGAATTCCCCAGTCACCCCATCCAACCGGAATTAAGGATAGAATCCGCACATTGAGGAAAAGTGAATCCATAGTTCTAGATACGGGTTCTTTAGTGTGACCAATAGATTCCCGTGTATATCTCCCTTCTCAACCTATCCGAGCATCGTATTTTCAGGCTAAACGGATCTAACTAGGTCAATGTTTGTCAAGTCCTTGAATTTCTTAAGTTTTAACTCCTCCTAGTCAAGTCCATTTAAAATCTTTCGTGCCTACCAGCGCATCGAACATAGAGCCTATACAATTTAGATTCAGTCCCGTACACAGATTCTGATTGCCTGTTATCACATGATTATATCACTTCCCAAAACAACTCCCTCAAGCACATTCCCTTAACACCATATTCTTGATTTTCAGATTTTCTAATGTTTTTGAATTTTTTATTTCTCCCCCTAAATTTGTGTATAGGAGAGAAATGAAAGTAAATGCGCAAATTTAAACTATCCTAAAACAAAAATTAGTCTTTAAAGCGAATCAGCTTAAGAAAAACTCAGGAGTATAGAGAAGAAAATTCAAACCGTAAGTCACCGATTGAATTTGCATCCAGAAGGTCTGAGAACAGCACGCGTAATCTCAGAACAGATCCAAAAATTCTTCACATCGTTAAGCACTAACCCCATAAGTGATCCCTTCCTTTCTTCCCTTCCCGCAAAGGACACGTACTCTCAAATAAAAGTCTGAATGTTGTACAGTTGAGAGATGTCCCCAATCATGTGCATGGAACAACCACTATCAACAAACCGAAGTCTGATGATATGCCTCCATAGTTACTCCGATACAAAGCGAGATTAATTGGTCTTTGGAACCCAGTTCATTTTGAAACTGGGTTGACCTTTGTCATCAATGCAGGGTACTCTCTCCCATGACATATCCTGCTTATCACAAACAAAAGACAATGAAATATTAGAGTCATTAGAAGATTTGGGAGTTTTCACCTTTGGTACCCATCTATATTCAGGTTTAACCCATTTCTTGTTCGATCCGATGGGTGTCTCGGCACTTGATTTGGAACTTGAAGCCGGCTGCCGAGATGACTTTGACCTAACCGGTCTTGGCTTCACAGGAGCATCTCTTGAACTAGACTTTTGGGCCAGCATTCCCTTCTTGTTCTTGGGAGTTGGATGCTTGGCCTTGGGAGTTAGATGCTTGGCCTTGGGAGTTGAATTCTTGGCCTTCATGGCATTCCAATCGGCATTGTCTGAACGTGACCTTGAGGGGTTTCTTTTGAAAAATCTCCCTCTTGGTGCGTTCTGCCAGCCTTGTGCATAGTAGGTAACGTATGCGCGATTTGGATAGTTTTTGACAATGTGTCCAGGCGTTCCACAGTGAAAACATGTCTCTTTCTTCACTGTGAAGTTGTTTTTTCCTGCCCCTGGTGGCGTTTCCTTGCCTTGTCTCTTATTGTTCCTAGATGCACTCTGTTGCGCTAGAATTGGAGGCCTGTATTTCTCAACGACATGTTTGTTAGGAGTAACAGAATTCGAAGCAACAGATTCTGAGTTCAAGGAGTCATTGGTTTGTTCAGTAGTGTTCTCCTTGTTCTAATCTTCTGCTACTTTACCTGCACATGAAGTAGAAACATTAGTATTTTAAACATTAATAAATCCTCCTGAAACAAAACCAGATGGCTTGCCATAAACCATGAATGGTTTGTTGGCAATCTCCTCTTTAGACAAAGGTTGACACTGATATGTATGATTAAAAGGAGGAGGTACATTATCATATCCTAAACCCTTTTGTTGGTTTTGTTTGAACTGCAGGCAATAGTCAATCATATTGGAAACTACCTCACTTGATACATCAAACTTTTTAAAATCAAAATTGGCAGTTTCAAATTTCCCTTTTAATGTATCAAGCTCAGTAAGTAACTCAGCATTCTGTCTCTTGATGTAGTCATAATTTTCACATTTATTACTGTAGTCTTCCTGAAGTTTCCTAAAGTCCTTAGTTTTTGCTTCTAATTCAGCCTTTAGGGGTTTCTATCCTTTCCTGAGTTGATATCCTTCATATCTCAAGTCCTCAACTTCTCTTTTTAATAAATCAATTTGTTCACGAAGAAGTTTAATCGTAGCTTCACATGATTGAGAGCATGAAACTTCATTGACCGAGATGTTTGCAGAACTCATTGTATTTCCACACTTCAAAGCGTCAAGCTCTTCAATTACATCAGCAATACTAAGACGATTGAGATCTTTTTTCTTTTTGATGATAGCCACGTCCATATCCCACGATTTTGGAAGTGAATTCAACAGCTTTTTGTTTATCTCAGATTTGGACAAGAAGATCCTAGCTATATTCATCTCAGTAGTGAATGTGGTAAATCGCTGCAACTGAGTTTCGAGGGTTTCTCCAGGGATATAATCGAAAATGTTGAAATTTTGTCTTAACATATCCTGACGACTATCTTTCATGTTTTCAACTCCCTCGTAGACCTTAAAAGCCATTAAAAAGTACAACTATAAGCTAAAATAAAACTTAAAAGTCCAATTTAAAAAGTCAAACTCAAAAGTCAAACATGAAAATCAAACCGAAAAGCTAAATTTGAAAATTTAAAGTTAAACGAAAAAGTCAAAGTTTAAAGTCAAAGGTCAAACTTGAAAGTCAAAGTTAAAATTTAAGGTCAAAGGTTAAAAAATAAAAGTCAAAAATTAAAAACTATTACCTTTTTTTAATTTTTATTATTATTATTATTATTATGATTATGATTATTATTATTTATTATATTTTGGATGAAAAAGTAATTTAAAATTAAAAGAAATTGAATTATGGGGTTAAAAGTGTAAAAATGCGAAATAAGGTGCGAATGGGAGTGTTTATCAATTAAGATCGAAAGGCTTGTATCAAATGGAAGCCTTGCTGAGTTGGAAGTAGTGTCGGTATACTAGGGAGGAGACCCGGGTTCGAATCCCGGCACCCCCCACAATTCCGTTTCAATTTTTTTGAAGATGCGAAGGCGAGGCTTGTGATGACAGCTACGAAGCGAGGACGAGGGTGCGAGGCGAGGATGCTGTGCGAGGACGAGGTCCGAACTTCGGACCTTATGTGACGCTGGCCGCAAAACGAGCCGTAAACCGAGGGCCGTATACTCCGAGCCGAGGCTGCAATCCTCGGGCCGTGAACTCCTCGGTAACCCTAGCTGCTGGCCGCCACCCCCTCGAAGGTTACGACCAAAAACAGTGATTTTTGCCCCATTTTTGCTCCAAAACTCGATCAAAAACCCGTTTTTATGAAAAACGCGAAGAACAAACCCCCTTTATTTTTCAGAGATCTATCCAAAAACGCAAAAATATTTCGAAAATAAGACCAAATAAGCTCTAGATCTGACAAAATTGACTGATATAATCCTTGCTCTGATACCAATTGTAAGTCCCTAATCTGCTTGTGTATCAATCAGATCCGTTTGATGGTGCGGAATCCCAATCAAACGGATGATGTCAGATCAAATAGAAGAGAAGGAGAAGAAGAATAATATGAATCTCTGTATGAATTGATTAGAATTAAAGTTCCAGATACAAAAGATTCACACACACAAAATGCACTCTAGTTTCTCTCTTTTCTCATTCATCCATCCGTTCCTAACACCTATATTTATACAAGGGGAACATGGACTTGGTGGACATGGGCCGTAAATGGGTTTACGGCCGTAAACCGGTTTACGGCCGTAAACACTGACCGTAAACCCCACCTGACCGTAAACTAGATAGTAAGCTCATAAAATATTACATAAAAATATAATTGCCTACAAAAGTAACGTATAAACCATGTTTTTGACCCAACAGGCTCCCAAGCCTGACCCACTCAGTTTTTCTTTGTATTATAAGTAATGGCACCGGAGTGTAAGTTGGATGACTTATCAAGATATTTTGGATTATAGGCCAGTAGTTGTAAAAAACTGTTGTAAGGCTTATAATCTGCCGTTTATGCTTTTGGTCTTTATCGGAACATGACATCCCGAGATTTTGTTATATAATGAAAATACATTTCTTTAAGAAGTGTTTTGATAAATTTTTTTATCATATTTTGTTTTAGGAACAAATTCCGCAGCTCTTTTAATCAAATGGTTACTCTGATTCTTTAAAAGCATAAACGAAATCGGTGGCCATGAAATTGGGGATGTCATAGTTGGTATCAGAGCATTAGTTTAAGCGAACAAGGAATTTGTAGGACTTCTAGACATAAACATAGAATGCTAAGCAATGATTCTGAGGAGTGTGTCTAATAAATTTAGGTAATGCACCAGAATAGACACTAGCACTAGTATATTTTAGGAAAGATGCCTAAAATGCTTTTATGTGCTAAATGTTATATGTTTGCCATATATGATATTATTTGTTCGGATCTATGGTCTGTTGCCGACCGGATCTGGAAACATTATGTGTTCAGGATTCTAAGCGTATGACTACGATATTAGAACTAGCATGTAAACGTTTCGGAGTGATAAGGAGATTTATACGTCTATCGTAAATAAAGCTTTCTTATCTTAAATTCTCGCAAGGTACACCGAACGTCTACTTGGATGTACGAAATGTCATAGTGAAGACTCATAGAGAATTGAGTAAATGGAGGAAAGGAAAAGGCTTATGAAAGTGAAAGACACCTATCGGAAGATATCACAAAAATGGTATCTTGCCTTTAGAATATGTCTGATAAAATAACAGTACATTCAGAGGAGTATGGTACGTCTGAAGTACACCTTCGATTAGCAGGATGATGGAACGATTGGAGTTATTCTTGAAGTTGTCCCTTCGTCTGGCATTTTCATCACCAATCGAGTTGAACCATAATTGATGATTGAAGATACACATGGAAGAAGTCCTAGTAGAGTCTAGGGAAATTTTAACGATTATTTGGACACATTCGTATGTGTTAAATTGTTTTGTGATTTTAGGACTTGGGAACTGGGAGACAATACTTGGGACGAGTATGATTAGGTGTGAAAGGTAGTACAGGCCTATACTACCGGAAGCATAGGACTCACGCTTTGATCAGGGAAAGTCACAAGGTTACCAAGAAGCTAGTAATTGATTCCGTTTTATTCATGTATGTCATTACCATCGTTTCGGTAATGACTCAAAAGATGAATGTTAATCTGACCTAAGTGTTCATATCAAATTGAGTCCGACTACGAGGAGTTTGTTACGTGGTTCGGAGAACCAAGTTCGATGTAACATCTGACTTAAGTAAGAAGAATGAAATCAAATCAATCAATAGTATCGTGCTCGTTGTTAGAAAAATTGGTGGCTAGAAATGATACATGCTAAAATGTGATTATATCACATTAGAATATGAAGAAATGTACATTCCATTTTGGAATTTGACTCTAAGAGACTTGAGTCTAAGCGTTGTATCATACGATGAGAGATCATTAGAGCATTACCCATCGGTCTGTTCCAATAGATAAAGGAAAGTACTTATCCTAAGAAGAAGAAGGAGTCCGCAATAAGGATTTATTTTGTAACTCGAAGGTTACGATTGAGCGTCTAACATAGTACGAAGAGCAGATGCAGGATTAAGTGCTACCTACGATCGAGAAGTCCAAAAGCTAGATACTCGTTCGAAGAAACATATAGATTACGGTTATTATTTAGGATGGAAAGATGACGTATGGAATCATTATACCAGACCTATTTCGTTGATGATTCCGGGACGTAATCATCCTAAGGGGAAGATAGTTGTAACGCCCGTAGATCAGGCCTAGTCAACTAAGAGATAATAAGTGTCGAAAACAACTTTTTGATAAAAGATTATGTAGAATGAATAGTCTTAATAAAAGTTGTATTATATGTTACAACTATTACGGATCGATAAAGAATGTTGAAATTTGAGTTATAACGAAGAAGTTATGACCTGTCGAAGTTTCGCGCAGAACCGGCACGACACGGCGCGACGTAAATAGTGAATTTACGATAGAGCGATATTTGGCTTTAGAAATCTAAAAGAAAGTTGTAGAAAACGTTAAACCGAGAGCGTGCATAAAAAGAACGTCTAAATCTGACTTCGTATGAGGAAGTTACGATTTTTCTAACTTTCGACTTAGCGGTATGCAACCTAAAGTTCGAATATGAGATCGAATGATTTCTAGCCGAAACAATCTAAACAAGAATCGAAGATCTCGTTGATAGTAGTGCATCGGTAGAACGACAGACGAAAACGGACGTCAGATGAAGAAGTTGTGAATTTCTAACGGAGTTTTCCTGTCCCGGCCTACTAAAAATAATATAATAAAAATAAAGTCAGAATTAGCCAACGGAGTCTAAACGAGAGTTGTACATCATAATCTAACCTACGCGTGGATATAAAGAACGTCAAAACAGAGCTCGTATGCGAAAGATATGAATTTCTAAAGTTCGGGGAACGCACCCTGACACTGTGTCAAAGTTCACGATGTGGACATAGGGTTCACGACGTGAACTCAGAGATGACGTCTCCTGGAGCCTGACAGACCCAAGTTGCGATGACACACCTGATGACGACTGAACTCACGACGTGAATATTTAAGATTCACGACGTGAATCCAGAAAATCAGCCCTATAAATAGAAATCGAAGGGCAACCGATTTTGGTTGCTAATTCCTTCACTCTCTCACTCCCTATACACTCTCTAGGTGTCTTGAAGTACCCCCAAGCCCCGGTATCATCCAAACACCCGAAGCAAGTCCCGAAACTCGGAAGATCCCGAGAAGAAAAGAGTTTTCGAGCTGAAGCTCTCCCCGTGAGAAGTCCGGTGTGTGAAGATATCCCGATTTCATCGAAGAACACTACTTTAAGAGTCGTAGTGCTGTCCGATAATCATCTTATCAAGTGAGTGTATAGTCACTTTCATTTTACACATAGATATGAAGTATTTTATATAAAATACGTGTTATGTGTATATATGTTGTTTGCTTATTTGAGATGGACGATGAATGAATGTTTTATACAGGTTTTAAATTGTATATGTATTGTATATCTACAAATATGTTAGGTAAAACATGGGTAGATAAAGAATGAGAGATGAAAGATGATATAGATGTTATTGGCAGTTGCGCCTAATAAATAACATAGGCAGCTGCGCCATAGGCACAAATGGACTTTGTGCCTATTCCTTAGGATAACCCTTAGGAATGAATGAGTAAAGGATATACGATTCTTAAGATATTTAAGAATAAAGAAGATAATAGGGATGGGAAATTTGGTTGGTTGTTTAATGTTTAAACATAATAAATTTATTATTTATGGGTTGAAAACCATATAGGCTCTCCAGGCTCCCAAGCCTGACCCACTCAGTTTTTCTTTATATTACAGGTAGTGACACCAGAGTGTAAGTTGGATGACTTATCAAGATATTGTGGATTATATGCCAGTAGTTGTAAATAACTGTTGTAAGGCTTATAATCTGCCGTTTATGCTTTTGGTCTGTATCGGAACATGACATCCCGAGATTTTGTTATATAATGAAAATACATTTCTTTAAGAAATGCTTTGATAAATTTCTTTATCATATTTTGTTTTGGGAACAAATTCCTCAACTCTTTTAATCAAAGGATTACTCTAATTTTATTTTAAAAACATAAACAAAATCAGTCTTTTCTGGCCGTGAAATTGGGGATGTCACAGATAGGACGGATGCGGACAGGAATGGTTACCTAGAGGACCCGATATGATTCTTGAGGAAAGTATGGATAGGTGTGGAAAGAGAGACTGGTCATGTAATTTTCAGGGATGGGATGTAGTCCTGACATGAGTCTAGAAGATTATGGATTTCTTTTCGACGGGTATGGCAGCGTAACAATGCACAAAAGGAATTTTGCGGTGCGGTGGCTTTGATATGAGATCAGGGGTGTTCTTTTTTGAAAATAGTGTTGGATTAGTGTCTAAGTCCATAACTATAATTGGTATGTACTTGACCCGACTCAGCATGGTCCATTTGGGTTACATGGCATCGGAACATTTGGATAGACCGTTTGTGAGAAGAGGACATTTGTGACATATTAATATATTATAAGTTCTAATATATTAATATGAAATCATGTTATTTAATTAGTATTGATCAAGAATTAATTTGTCTAACACCGTAAATTTCAAAACAATTTTTCGCATTTTATAAAAACACAAACCATTTAACATTCATAAAAACATTAATGTTTGAAACTCAATCCATGCTATATAAAATTCCCAAGATCTGATAACATAAAAATCCCGTGTGTGTACTGATCAAGTCGGCGCCTTCCCACGGTCATCACTAGTACCTGAAATAAATAACACCAACACTGGAAGCACAAAGCTTAGTGAGTTCCCCAAAATACCACACATAACACATATTAGCCACTCGAGGCTATAACTCTGTGGGTCCGTGGACCCTACTCTGTGAACCCTCTGGTTCTAACTCTGTGAACCTTCCGGTTCCAACTCTATAAACATGCACAGCATAAATCACATAGAAATAATGCAGTACAACACATAACATACATATAGCATACAAATACTCTGTCACATAACTCTGATTACCTCCTTAAGGTAAAGTATAGTGAGAAGACTCACCTCGCGTATCTCGCTAACTCGCAAATCCCGGAAATCACTCGCGCTCGATCCCACGAGCTATAATCCTCTTATAACACAATATATCTCTAATGAACACTTTCACAACTAAGGTTGACTACCCCTATCAAGTCAACACTGGTCAACTCTGGTCAACGGTCAACGGTCAACTTTGACCGGACTCGGCGAGTGCACAAGAGCGACTCGGCGAATCTATACGTGTTCACTGCCTCCCTAGGATCCTCTCTTGACACGTCAAGTACTTCCCTGACTCGACGAGTTCCACTTGGCATGAATCGCGGGCCACCACGACTCAACTCGCCGTGTCTCAAGAACAACTCGGCGAGTTCCAGCTTGACTCAGTCCACCCGTCAACCCTCTCTGACTCTCCCTGACTCACTGAGTCAACCCCTTAACTCGGCAAGACCACTCGCTGAGTGGTTATGGACAATCTTCATGCTACTCACCGAGTCTGTTCTTCGGACACAGCGAGTCTATGCCATGCATATACTCAAACTCACTCCTGAGGTCAGATCCGTTCCAATAACTCATAGATCCAGTCCTTCCAAGCACATACATCACGTAAAGTTACAATCTTGGTGCTCATGCAAAGGTCCAAAGGCCTTATTTGATGATATGGTCTCTAGAATGCTATTCTAAGCTCATGGCCTCCATTGACACCCATAAAGCTTGAGGGAAAAGGGTTTATGGACCTCTTTGGGTCCAGATCTAAATCACCAACACAAGAAGAGGCCAATTACTCCATGGATCATTCCTCAAAGAAACCCTAACTCTAAGATTTACACCAAGGACTGAGAAAGGAGCGAATGGTTACCTCAAATGAAGTCTCTAAACTCAGAAATCACTGGATTAGCACCTTCTTTGGTCTCCTCTTGCCTTGATCCTCTTCTATGTGCAAAAACACCCACAAATAGTCAAGGATCTTCCTCTTCTCTCTCACAAAACGCTCAAAGACTCTTTAGGGTTCTCTCTGGGGTTGGTGGCCGCAAATGACGGCCATAAGCCCCCCTTAAATAGGTCTCATACCCTAGAAATTAGGGTTTCATTAAACAAAGTGGACTCGCCGAGTCCACCTTTTGGACTCGCCGAGTCTGGACGCGAACCCGTGCCCAAACCGCGATCATACTCGGCGAGTTTGAGCTCCAACTCGCCGAGTCCCCTCACAAATCACCAAAATTAAAAGAATAAATAATACCTGGGAATCCTGGCTGTTACAATTTGGACTTAATTTAATGATCAAAAGAGACTAATTAAATATATGGGGATTGATTGTGAAAATCGTTAATTCTTATATATGTGGGCTTATGATCCAAGATTCCTTATGTTGGGTTTAACCCATGTGGTGACCTATGGATACTCCATGGAGGTTAAAACCCATGGAGCATAAGGAATGGGTAAAGTCATGAGTTACATGGTGTAACCCTAATAGCCACACTATATAAAGACCCCTTTAGCTCAAGAAATTGGCACTAGTGATACTTATATGAGGGCTAGCCAATTTGAGCATGAAGTGTCTTCTTTTCATGGTTATTCCAAGTGTTGATGATGCTGTGTGAACCATTTGAGGTGTCACACTTGGGGCACTAGGCTCTCGAGCTTCATGGAGTTAAGCTACATCAAGGTATGTATTTCTATCTAGTTTATTATTCAAGTATCAAAAGATTGTGTGCTAGTTAGGGTAATACCTTAGGATATTCATAGTTGCATGTATAATATAGAAAACATAGATCCAAGGTATTTAGGGTTGCATGTACACTTAGGAGTGTTAGAATACTCAAACCCCAACAGTGGTATCAGAGCCATGGGTTGTTTTCTGTTATATTAATGCAAATGTTTTATTTTCAAAGTTGGAAAAAAAAGGAAAAAAACATGATGTTTGTCAAATTTTAAGATAATTACGTGTTTTTGTGAAAAACTAATTATTTGTAAAATTTGAATCATTTGCTATATGAGTTGAATTAGGTCAAATTTAGTAAAATATAAAATTATATGATTATTTTATTAGTTTTAAAAGTTTGATCTAAAGAGTTTTTTGAAACCTCCATAAGTTATGGATATGAAAAGGTTTTAAAAAAATTGATGCAAAGTTTTTTATGGAGTTACAAAACTTGGTCTTAATGTTTTAAAGAATTCCATAACTTGTTCTTAAGTTATGGAACATGAAAACTTTCATCATAAAAGAAACATTAAACTCCATAAGTTATGGAATCCAAAAGTTTTTTTTGTGTTACCTTGTTTTATGAGTTATTTTTTAGATTAATGAAAAATATGTGTTTGTAGTTTTCAATCCAAATTAATCTAAAAGTTGTTCATAAAATGTGTTTTTGTAACTTGTCCTCAAGTTATATGAAAAGTCACATTTATGAATCTTAAAAACTCATAAAAATGCCTTAGGTTACAAAAAAAATGAAGAGTCTTTCCTTATAAATAGTTTTTATGGCTCCATAACTTGTCCTACAAGTTATGGATGTCCAAGAGTCTCTTCATTAAAAGTTTTAAATTTAATTAGTTTTAAAGATTTAATTAGTTTTAAAGATTTAATTAAAACTCATAAGTTATGAAAATCCAAGAGTTTTGAATAGTTTCAAAACTTGTCCTCAAGTTTTGGACTTTGAAAAGTTTTCTTTTATGAATACTTTAATTCCATGTTAAGCCCTTAGAATTTTAAAGTGTTAAAATTCAATCCTTATACTTTATAATATTATAAGTTAATAATATTTATATATGTATAAGAGCAAGTCAGTCTTACCATTAGTAGGCCTCATTCACGAAGCCGATCTATAAGGGGGTATAAGGTTACTGCCTATAAAATGGCAGTTTAATGGGTGTCCACTCTCACCCACCGCTTCCTTGACCGGTGGAGGGTCGTTAGCCGAAAGGGTAGGACAAGGACTATAATTCTCCCTTCATTAAAAGTATTAATGATAAATATAAAGTAACTAAATGTTTTTTATAATTCCCAATCTTAGTTACTTTAGGAAAATGTGAATAAGGTGCTAATCCATGAAATTACACTTTGCACTTTGTTTAAGTCGGTTAGTGGAGCGTGTGTGGTTAACCGGCACACTAACTCGTATTTAACAAGGTAGGCAAAGGGTAACTTAATACTTATCATAGTATCAATGGAGCGTGTGTGGTTAACTGGCACATCGATTGAGGGGTAAATATTAAGGGTACCAAGTATATTTGCATGGTTATTCACACCTTATTTTGTGATCCTCAGCATCCCAGTCACAAAACCTGAAGGGCACACTCGAGATTGAAACATGCCATTAAACAGTTCAATGAATCTCAAAAGATCTAGGAGTTTCAAATCCAATTAAAAACCTAATAATTATTTCGTTTTTCATGGTGGAAATTTGTGAATCGTCATTCACCTACCTTCAAATATTTTATAGCTTGGATTACGACATCCCTCTTCCGAGTTATAAAATATTGTGTTGGGTCCTAGCCTTAATATTTCATATTGGGTGTTATATTAAGGACTTTAGATCAACTATCTTGAATATCTCCCAAAAGATGTCTAGTTCAGACATCTATGATCTTCCCAAATCTCTTGGAACTTCACTTTCTCCACCTCCTCCAATAATTCTCCCTAACCCACAAGTTCAAGGTCACTCAAGCCCTATTGGCAAGGTAAGGTCTAGGTGTGATCACATCTTGGAGATGAAGTCACATATTGACAAGCCGGGAGAGTTGGGTGTCAAAGTCTTGAGAAATTTGGATGTTCAATCACTTTCTAAGTCACATATTGAGTTCCTTTGGGACCCCTATGAAACAGACTATGACAAGACCCTTAATGATCTTATCTAATTGCTAAGATCAACTTCCTAAAACTTTATGGACATTGACAATGATGAAACTGGAAATACAGAAAAAGCATTCTCTTCCCAATGGAAAGGGATCGGCCATAGTCAACTCGGTAGACCAAATGGTAAAGAGAAAAGGCTAAGTCTGTGATAGTACCGGTACCATTACCAAAGGGTCCATATGTTTGTATTGCCAAAGGAAGGGGCATTAGTTGTGAAGCTGCCAAATTTTACCTAAGGATGTTAAAGTCAATAAGTTCGACTCTACTTCAGGTAAAGTCCACTATCTAACTCTGCTAAGTTTCTATTATGAGATTCTTGATACATGATGTGACTGGGTCACATGTTGATGTTTCAAGAATCAAAGAAAAGTGAAGAAACTTAAAGAAAGAATATGTTGAATCTGATCGCGTAGATGGATTTCTATCGCATAGTTTGAAGATCGGATTCTTGAGCTACTTCTTAGGAGTTATGATATATTGCTTAGGAACAGATAACAACATAGTTTTCATGCTCTTTTGCATTGTAAGGATAGTTTTTCAGAAAAGTTTTTAAAATAAAAGGAAAAAAATGATGATTTTATTTATTTTAAAATATCCTTACAATGGCATTTGAGGGGAAAAAATTGTTGCTTATATGATTCCATTAATAGCAAGAGTGGAAAGTTGATTCTTTCATTTGTGGTAATGTCTAAATTTACCAAATAAAGAAAGATCCTCATCACCCAAGTTTCAATTGAACCGAAACTTGGAATCATGCAAGTTGTACAGCATGATGAATGAGAATTTTTCATCTTTGGAAAATTAAGACTAGTTCCTTGTTCACATGTATATGTGAAGTCAAGTGAAGGACTAAGGGATTGAGTACACATTCTTGTGCACTGGTCAAGTCCACCACAAAAGATCGATAAGATTATTCGTCATAATTTACTAAAGCTCAGTAAATATGGTTACACTTACAAGCTTAAGTGTAATTCTGAGACATTAGAAAAGGTTCCAATGTATGGCAGAGCGAATAAGAAGAATGAAATTAGGCAGAAGGATAAAAGTTTCTCAAATTTGAAAAGATGGGAGAGTACTTTAGTATCATGTCATATGATCATCTTAACGATTAAGAGACCTTATCGCAATTCATTCCCTAAGTGCTTTCTGATAGCTAAGAAGAGGAGCTATGAATTGTTGAAGTGGTCAAATCAAGAAGATGAGTCATACTTCGTTCCAAAACTAGTCTTAGGGTCATACTCCAAGACTGTAAGTTGAGTGAAATATCTTAAAGAAAGGTTTAAAACACTAGTCAAATGTAAGAGTAAAAGTTTTCAACTCTTGTACATTTGAAATTAGTAAGTTGTGATGTTTTGGACAAAACAAAGACCAACTAAGGCCAATTGTGTAAAGTTATGTCTTGATAAAGAATCCAAACTATCTCTTGAATATTTGGCAAGTGAGCCTTATGTGTCAAGAGGATAGTAGGAGTCTTAAAGATCCTGAAAGGATAATCAAGAATAAAAACCTGTAAGTTTATCACTAGCACATGACTTGAGGTTTATAACCTATCATGTTGACATATTTTGTGCTCATTCCAGTTAGAGTTGGCTTTGCATATGAGTTCTTAGGGTTCTCAATTGGTTGCATAACAACTTGGAAGCAATGGCAGGCCCTTGAGCTGCTAGATGACAAGAAATTAAGATTGAGTTCAGTCCATATGAGCTTGGATTTGTCATTATCCTTGTCTTATGACTATGGTTTTGACAATTCACATGGATAAGAACACATACACCATTAAATCTAAGTGTCATAAGATTTCTCTCTGATTCATGAAAATGATGGTGAGGAAACATTTTCACTAAGTAGTTTTTAACTAGATAGAAATTGTGATATTTGCATTCTCAAAGTCCTTAGTGGAGCATGTGTGGTTAACCGGCAAACTAACCTAGACTTGTGAGAAGTGACAAAGGTCTAAACAATTGAGACTATGATTATGGCATCCCTTTTCACAGTTCTTAAATTGTTTAGACACACCTGTGAGCTATCTAATGAAAGGTGTATGATTTTGATAAAGTCTAATCAAAGCAATCTAGTATCAGAAAACTGAACTTTGGTAAGAAAGTCAATAAAGTATTGATTTCTAGAAGTCCAGCTGATTTCTGAGTACATGTCAAAGCTAGTGGGAGCATAAGTGTTTATCATGTTAGTGGGAGCATGATAATTATGATAAGTATTGCAAGTTAGCAATGTTAATTATAGAAAACAAAAGTTTCAATCCGTGAGGCTGTAGGGGTAGAAAAAGTTGTTTTGCTATAACTAAGGGAGAGGAAATTATACTTCATTTCAATTCTAAAAGCTTAGATTGAGATTTTAATCAAATTTAGTCAAGGATATATATATATATATATATATATATATATATATATATATATATATATATATATGAATTTCATGTTATAATGGCTCAACATAATGAAATTCTATATATGGGTTCATTATTTGCGTTCTAAAATTCGATTATGATTATGGCATCCCTTTTCATAATCTGAATTATGAGAACTTGGCAAATAGAAATGGAAATATTATAGCAAAAGACTGGTTTAATCTTTATGTGAGACATCATGAATCATGTCCCATATGCTTCGGATATAGGATCGATTACATGTGCTATATTCATCCTTTCTAAAATTTTCCAAATGCTTGGGGCATTAAGAAGGGAAAAGGTCTAGAACTGGATATGACTAAAACAATTAAGCAATTGTCGAGGACAATCTAAGGTTTACCAAAGATTGGTTGCTCAGGGACAGTTGGACGTATAGTGTTAATTATTGGAAGGATCATATTGACATATTCTGAAAAGAGGCAACTCTTGTTCAGAAGTGATAGTCAAAAGGGGAATGTGGAAATGATCCCATTGGTGGAAGTTGTTCAATAAATTTGTGTAAGATTAGGAAACTTAACGCAAGAAGGATGTTTCCATGGAGTTGATCTCCAGTGGAATTCTTTGTAATGTTTGTTGTCAAGTCTTTGTGACTTTATGCATAATCATTACAAGAGGATCAATGCGTATAAGTTTAGAATCTAACAGATTTCGGCAAATGGCATGAATTTGGAATTCTTGCATTTGCGGTACGGATTTTGGACTGTGAAATGAGAATCATTGGAGTTATGTTCAATCGATCTATTTCACAAAGTAAAGATTATAGACAAACATAGTGTGCATACTTGGTGTATGGCAAAGCTATTGTTTAGAAAAACATAGTGTACATGCTCGGAGCATGGGATAACTAGTGCTTTTTAATTAAAGAATAAAGTTGATAGCTGAAACAGTATGCAATGAATAATGTGTAATCATATGGTGATAAATAAAAGGTGTTTTATTTATATTCATAAGTTCTGAGACCATATTGGATTCAATTATTCTTGTGTTTCATTTTGCATGTTTTGACTTCCAGAATAACTAGGTCGTTCTTCTTGAATGACTAAGTTATTCAAACCATCCACAGTCGGTCATATGTTGGAAGTAGATATGAATCAAGACTGTCATGGGTTGGGCTTGTAGATGTCTAAGATGTTGGACAAGGTGGTGCTACAGCACTCATGATTGCTCATAAGTTCTGAGTACTGGATTCAACCCGCCCTCATTGGAATCACTTCATGGATTTTATCACGAGTGATCATGAGACGATAATATTTTATATTCTTCAAACCTAGAGATATGAGTTGTTACTATGAGTTGGTTGTACATTGATTGCATGAAAACGCATTCGGTAACTCGATGTTATAAAATGTGCCTTTGTGTATGATTCATCAAGTAGTAGAACAAGCCATATGAGTCGAAGTTTATCCATTCTTTTACCTTCGGGATAAAAGCGATATATGTGGGCCCCTCGATGATTTAATGATGATACATGTGAGTGCTTGGCCAAACCAGGACTGATTTGATTTGTTCAATTAGTCAGTCGTCATAAATCGGAAATCGGGAAACAAAATATGGACAGAGAGAATGATTTTAATCCATGTCTTAGTCCATATGATATCTAGAATGGAGGAATATATGATCCCTTATCTAATGGACAAGTCATTGACAAAGGTCAGAGTTCATCGACAAGGTCAGAGTTCGACGGCGGCTTTTGAGAGCTACGATTGCTAGTTAGGTTTTGAAGTCATACTCAATAATAGTTTTACACTTATCCAAGTGGGAGACTGTTGGATTAGCGTCTAAGTCCATAACTATAGTTGGTATGTACTTGACCCGACTCGGCATGGTCCATTTGGGTTGCATGGCATCGGAACATTTGGATAGACCGTTTGTGAGAAGAGGACATTTGTGACATATTAATATATTATAAGTTCTAATATATTAATATGAAATCATGTTATTTAATTAGTATTGATCAAGAATTAATTTGGACTTAATTTAATGATCAAAAGAGACTAATTAAATATATGGGGATTGATTGTGAAAATCGTTAATTCTTATATATGTGGGCTTATGATCCAAGATTTCTTATGTTGGGTTTAACCCATGTGATGACCCATGGATACTCTACGGAGGTTAAAACCCATGGAGCATAAGGAATGGGTAAAGTCATGAGGTACATGGTGTAACCCTAATAGCCACACTATATAAAGACCCCTTTAGCTCAAGAAATTGGCACTAGTGATACTTATATGAGGGCTAGCCAATTTGAGCATGAAGTGTCTTCTTTTCATGGTTATTCCAAGTGTTGATGATGCTGTGTGAACCATTTGAGGTGTCACACTTGGGGCACTAGGCTCTCGAGCTTCATGGAGTTAAGCTACATCAACAAGGTATGTATTTCTATCTAGTTTATTATTCAAGTATCAAAAGATTGTATGCTAGTTAGGGTAATACCTTGGAATATTCATATTTGCATGTATAATAGAGAAAACATAGATCCAAGGTATTTAGGGTTGCATGTACACTTAGGAGTGTTAGAATGCTCAAAACCCAACAAATAGTTAGGTCAAGTGCTAGTTGATTGGTTACGAACCAATGGAAGTGAATCGGCAAGAGCAACTCTTGTTGTCTCTAATGTATCCTGACTAAGAGAATGATGCTTCTTGTAATTATGAGTAACGCTCGCGATAACTTGTTTTCTAGGGAATTAGGATAGGCTTGTGGTAGGTCATTTGTTTCTAGATGGAGAATTGGTTTCATGAGTGGGCGGAATTAGTGTTTGTTCATCCGCATGGGATTCTGATATTAGAAGGTTGTTATGATTAGGAGGTTTTCGGAGTTTCCATCTGAGATCAAGGATAACTTTGTGTTTGTTTGGTCCTTATCTGGAGGACCAATTTGAGATGTGGGAGGTCTGTAACGTCATTAGTGGTAGTTCAAAACCTAAATGGGGGAGAACTGGCTATTTTGATTGAAGGGTCATTTATATATTTGAGATTATGATTTTAGAAGAATGGGCCTTAGGGTTTTGCAGTTCGGGTATACGAAACTTTGTTTTAGGATTTGGTCAGGACGGAGGTGCAGAGCAAGTTATCACTACATGTATGTGTTCATAAATGCAAGAGTCGTCTTCATGGCAAGAAGATGTTGGATAAGGAAGATTATAGTAGCCATTGGTTCCTTTCATAATGTCACTGAATAGATCAAGGGGTGTTTGGGACGCTCAGGTTGAGCGCCGAGTGCTGAGGGATTCCTCAACTCATTTTATAGATTCATATCCCTATTCAGGGGTGGGCTTTATTGATCTCTAAATAAACTTTAGAGTTTGGTATGTTTAGTCTCACGTGGGTTTTGTGCAAGTAGTGTATTGGGTTGTTGGGTTTGTTGTCAATGCATTCTCGATCATTCATGAGGATGTTTCTGTTAACGGTTGAGGTTCTGCATTTTGTTAAATCTTTTAGTACCTCACCCTTTGGGTAAGGATGTGAGGGTGATAGGAAGCAGTAGATCCAGGGTTCGGTGTGTGTCTCCCCTTGGGAGTGTTCATTGTAGTAGCGCCTCGATTATGGACAGGAGGGGTACAAGTGGACCGAGTAAGATAACTTGAGACATATTGATTAGTATTTTTGGCATGGTGATCATATGGGTTATAACCTTCGAAAGGGACAAGAGTATGATTGTCTGTCTCTTCTTCTGGTTGCATGTGACCATGTTTCGTCTAGTTTTACATTGATATCAGTGTGTGTTGTGTAAGGAACTGTGTATGATAAAATAGTATGGCCTATGTTGTGTTCGGATAACATTGAGAGGGATGCTATTTTGGGTTCATGCAAGCCGGTGGACTGATGGTTGGGTATCTTTAGGTCCCTGTGGGGTTGGTCGCGGTGCTTTAGGCTATGGATGTGGTGTCGGCAAGATTGGTTTACTTTTGTGAGATTATCATCTAGTGGATAGCAGGTGTCATGATGTATCGTGAACTAGTGACTATATGATTTATATGGGTAAGAATCGATGGTTTTTTACTTGAGACTCTTAGGTCTCAGATCATTAGGTTTTTTAGCTTATTTGGGTGTTAATGCATTGTGAGAGTCGGGAGACTCGGTGACCAGCTTGTGTAGATCATGTGAGCAATTAAAGGTTGTTAGCAATGATAGTGGTGCACCAGTAGCCGCTTGCAGAGTGTTTGCATTATGAAATTTTGTAGCTTGAGGGTTGTCTATCAGGAGTTCAGTTACCAATGATGGGCATCAGTTATGGAATCTCGAGCCATGAAGTCCATTATGAATGTCTCGAATGGTTATTCAGGTGGAGGTACACTTGAACTGGCATGGGATTTGGATGCAGCATGAGAATTTTTGGATTAACCATCCTTATGCTCATGGGATCAGCATGTTGGTGATGACTTGTTAGGAAGTTAAGCGTGTATTTGAAGTTGTTAGGCGCAACCTCCAAATTGGGGATTTGGTGTAATTCACTATCGGTATATTTTGAGCATTTTTTCTGCATAATAGAATGGTGGTATTCCTAGTCAGGGACTAGGGGTGGGTGCGATGAATGAATGGTCAGTAGTCATAGGGAATAATCTTCTCGGGTTTAAATTGATAGGTTCATGTTTTCAGGAAGTTCCTGCCTTGAGTGGTTATCGTGGTGTTAAAAGGTCTTCCAATTGGCAAGATTATGGTAGTTGTTTCAACTCTCAGGCAAGGTAGTTGAGCTTCGTTCTTTTGGGATGAGGGAAGAATGTTAAGGTTCATTCTCTCGGAGGTATAAGCAATTTAAGCCAAGACGGGGCTTGAATGGCAGGTTTGGGATGCGGGCGTCGGTATGGGATGATTTTTCAATCTTAATCGGAATTCAGGAAGTGGGCCGGATCGTCTAGCGACAGAGGAAGTAGTAAAGAATGATTTCGAGGACGAAATCTAATTTAAGTGGTGGAGAGTTGTAACACCCTACTTCAAATCATTTCATAATTCGGGGTCGTCACCCGAAGACCGGTTATCAAAGGGTAACTGGTGGTACGCTGCGCGTACACGGTCAGCGCCCCACTTTTGGTCAACATTAGAGTACGTTGGGCATACTCTCTTGATACGCAGTGCATACTCCACTAGGAAAAAAAATATTGACTTTTGGACCATGAATTTTGACTTTGACTTTAACCAGGGTTGACCAATTTTGACCTAAGGGCATTTTGGATAATTTGATTATAGTTTGAAAATTGGGATCCTGTTAATTGTATAGGTGACCGGTAGAGACAACTTTTAGAGCAATGATCGGTTCAACTAATCTTTCAGACTGTGAGGTGAGATTCATCACTTTGTTTAGCGGGTCGAATGCATCAATGTCAACCTATGATTTGTTATGTTAAGATGCTAGATGTCTGCGTGACTCTTGCATGCGTTATGTGCTTGTATGCTTGCCAGGTGGGGCTCGATGACCATTATGTATAATATTTATCTTTATGATTATTGCATGTATGATGACCATTCTATATGCTTGTGAGGCGGGATCCGATAACCATTCTGTATGCTAGTAAAGTATTATATTATTTATAATAAACATTATATGTAATGTTTTATTTAAAATGAATTAAGAAAAAAACTATTCGGAACACAGAAAAAAAACATCAAATAAAGACGATAATAATAATAATAATAATAATAATAATAATAATAATAATAATAATAACTTTTTTTAAAACCAATATTATAAAAACCAACTATACACTAAATCTAAAAAGGCAATTTACTCTTTTTCTTATCGCATCCATGCAAATCATATATATTAATCTCCTCCGCTTTTGCTTGTCCCTAATTCCCTTGCATGGTTCGTTACGTTAAATTCTCACAAATCCCCATTTCCTTAAATCTCCACCAGCAAATTATTTCTCTTTTAAGGAATGAGTATTAATTCATATCCCCTTTATTTTACGTTACTTAATTCGGATTTCTATGTACTCTCAAGTATCAATACTCTAAATAAAAAATATGTTTAGTATTCTTGATCCAGTGCCTTTTATTTATATGATCAAATGGTATTTTAAGAAATGTATTTTCAGTGAAAAAATTAAATAATTTCAAACTTAATCTTGAATAGTTTTTTGTAGCAATCTCTATATTTTAAAAGGTAAACACTCCTCAGTATTCTAGGTGTTTTTTTTTCAAAAACAGCTTCTTACATTTTTTGTCTACGTAAAGAAAACAACATGCATATGTTTGTTTTTGCATACTGTTAGTTTTTAAAAAAAACCGCAGATCTAAACCTGTTTATGCTTTCTATTCTTGGACATACATAACATACATAAACTCGCCTCTTTTCAAGTCTGCAGATCTACCTGATAAAATAAAAAAGGACGAATTTTACATATATCCTTATAAAATTTAAATATTTTTTAAGAATGACAACAATATATTAAAAAGAAAATAAACAAAAGCTAGCTAGGAGCTAGCAAGTAACAAAAACTAAGGTGTTGTTTGTTTTTTCGAAAACAAAATTTCAGAAAATCTGAGAATCACCTCTTTAACTCTTTGCAGACCAAACGGCTGCTGTCTGTAATAAGAAACATCTTTGTTTTTTTAAAATCTACAGAATGCTGCAGTAAACTGAAGTTTAAATAAACCGATTTTATAAACTGGAAATAGTTTTCAACATCGAAATTTTAATAATTTCAGTTTTAAAACATTGAAAGAATATTAAAGATAACATATATATATATATATATATATATATATATATATATATATATATATATATATATATATATATAATTTCTAAAAAAATCTAAAAAATATAAAAGAGGCTATCAAATTTTTTCTAGAAAAAAAACTAATTTTAAAAAACATAAATAATAATAATAATAATTAAGAAAATATTGCAAACAATGTTTACAAAGTTCGTAAAAGAATTACAAATGTTAAAAAATGCAACCGAAACTGAAAATATTATTTATGGAAACGGTAAAAAAAAACTAAAAAATCAAAGGTATTTTAAAAAAAAAATCAAGTTATAAAAAATTATGGAAACTATAAAAGGAAATTGTATCTAATCCGTAAAGTAAAGTTTTTTTTTTTAAGTTAAAGTTTAAAAAAAGAACTATACCAAATTTCTAAAAAAATCACTTGGAAAAAATGAAAGTTGAAGAAGTTTGAAGATGCAAGTAAAGTGTTATGTCGCACAGAACACGAGCATAAGTTTTGTAGCCTAAAGCCTTCCCAAAAAAACAAACTGTTGCGAGAGGGCAAGTGATGTATGTGTGCTATGTCGCGCAACAAAAAATTGTATGAATAGGTTTTTTTTTTAAACAACACCTAAGGCACGGTTGGGTTTTGCATCCACTCAACCCAAAGCCTTAGAGTTTCTAACGAAAACCAAGGAAAAAGGTTGTCAACAATATTATTGAATATAAATTGCTTCCTATATTGAGACTGGTGAAATATAACTGCATTCTAGTACGTCCACAAAACCCAAAGGACAGTCATGAAGACATACTCCATAATCAATCTTTTCATTCTTGCCACCGACCGCGAATCAATTCAAAGTAACATATCCATCACGGAAGAGAACCTACAATATGCCTCCTAGCCGACTTCACTGAGAAAACCCCAGAAAGAGCCAAATCCCAAATCCATTTATATGGTTGATAAAACAAAGAAACCAAACTCAATAATTCCTACATATAAGAAAATTAAAAAGCCTTTTATCCACTTCTAATATCTCGACGCCAAGAGAAACTCCAATCATTGGAAGACCAAAAATCACTAATCGTCACATACTTAACACTGGACAGAGCAAACAGTCTAGGAATTGAACCTTAAGTATCACCCCCACCACACCAAACATCTTGCCAAATCAAAGTGTGAACCTCATTACCAATCACTCTAGCCATAGAGTCACTAGGAATTAAACTATTCTCATGTAACATATCTATAGAACCAACAATTCTTCATCAGACTCCTCCTCCAAAATAAGGTCGAGAATCGCCATGCATCCCACCAGCATCACCATAGATCCACTTAATGTTTCTAACCCAAAGAGAGTTATCTTCATTAAGAAATCTCCACCTCCATTTATAAAGATGAGCTAGGTTAAAGGCATCCAATATCACAATATCCAAACCTTTTTTCTCATTACAATTAAGAATTAGAATGCAATTCACCCAATGAATACGACGCTGATCATCATCAATCCCCAAAAAAATATTGAGACCTGGAAGGTTTTAGAACATGAAAAATAGAGGAATAAATTTTGAATAAGGAGAAATAGTATATGCCTAAGCTACCCGGAACCAACTTGGTAAAGGTCAATCGCCCTAGATGGAAAGTAATTTCACTT
The DNA here is from genome assembly GCF_051521515.1 of Lactuca serriola. Taxonomy (NCBI): domain Eukaryota; kingdom Viridiplantae; phylum Streptophyta; class Magnoliopsida; order Asterales; family Asteraceae; genus Lactuca; species Lactuca serriola. The sequence goes on from NC_136413.1 coordinate 188,907,268, forward strand.
TCCAACAAGCAGGCTTCTTAAGGAACCGATCAAACTAACACATGCCATCCTTAACTCGAGCCATGGACTCTCCCACTAGAAAACCAAGATATGTAAACGAAAAAGAACCCACAGAGCAACTAGAAAAATAAGCCAATATATTAACCACGGACTCATTCACACCAACTCCAAGTAAATTAGATTTAAGGAGATTAATCCAAAAACCCTAAGTCGTATAGAATCATCGAAGCATAAGTATTAGGTTGAAAATGTTTCGCTCATCCCATTTACCTAAAAAAGATCATCAACTACATAAAACAAAAGAGAAATAACCAAGTTGTCCATGCCCAAAGGAGCACCCCTAATAGCTCCCGCGGCCACCACATCCTCCATTGCCATATGAAGAACTTCCATAGCAATAATAATATAAAAAGAGGATTGTGGATCACCTTGACTCAACCCTATCAAAAGTGGAAACTCATCAGAAGGACTCTTATTCAGAAGGACCGCGGATAGAGCATTAAAAAAACCATGGATCCACGACATTCACTTATCACCATACCTGATAAAACTCATAAAAGATATATACATCCGCCTAAAATTTTATATATATATATATATATATATATATATATATATATATATGTGTGTGTGTGTGTGTGTGTGTTTGTGTGTGTGTATGTGTGCAAAAGTTCAACAAGGAATAATTTTAAGCCATGTTGTTACATTCGAGATTTAGTATGTTTCCTTTTTAACCCTTAATGCAAAATTCCTCTCAATTTAGTCCCTAGCTAGTATGTGGGGGTACTCTATGGCTACGCTTAGCGTACTAGCTCATTTCAGGATCGCAGGTTCACCCACGTATGCGGGGCATACGTGGGAGTATGCATGGCGTACTTAATGCAGGGGCAAACCCTAATTTTTAGGTAATTTTAAGCCATGATGTTACATTCGATATTTGGTATGTTTCCTTTTTAACCCTTAATGCAAAAATTCTTCTTAATTTAGTCCCTAGCTAGTATGTGGGGGGTACTATATGGCTACGCTTAGCGTACTAGCTCATTTCAGGATCGCGGGTTCACCCACGTATGCGAGGCATATGTGGGAGTACGCATGGCGTACTTAATGCATGGTAAAACCCTAATTTTTATGATTTGTGCCTATTTATGCAACTTATAACACCCTTGGACCTTCTATTAAACAACCTCCATCTCTATACCCTAAAATCAAAACCCTAGTTGTCATTTGTGAGATTTAAGCTAGAGAGTGAGTTTTGGTGAAGTAGAAGAAGAAGATCACTTGGAGGTTGCTTGGGTGTGGCTTGAGCTTGTAGATCTAGAGTCATCTTCATCTTAGTAATCCATTTGAGGTAAAAAGCTCTCATCTTGATGGTTCTTTACGCTAGATCCAACTTAGGGTGTTATTTATGCATGTTTGGGTCTTTTAAGTCATGTTGGAGACTATGGTCTACTCCAGAAGCCATGGATGTTAGATATTAGCACATTTGAGGTCCCTTTTCCATAAAAATGCAACCTTTATGGGTTATTTTTGTCCATGCATGTGTTAGATTCCTTGTTTTGGTTATCTTTGAGTTTCGGGTCCTATTAAGACATGCATGAGAGTAAAGTTGCCAACTTTACGTGTTAAATCACCATTTCGGATCAGATCTGACAGTTTGGCATGATGGCTTAACCAATTAAGTGCTTAATGGGTTGGAATAGTTATATCCAGTGTACGCTAGGCGTATTGGCCCAGGAAGGAGTATGCTTAGCGTAAGCCTGAGTAAGCTCGGTGTACATAGCTGTTTGACTTTTGGGTTGACTTTCATGGGTTTGGGCCATATTTTGGTCTTCTAGGGTTTGGGCCTTGTTTGACCATTGGACTTCTGAGTTTGGGCCATGGATAGACTATGAAAATTCTTGGTGTTAGAACCATAATGGTTTTTGGGTCAAATTAAGAAGTCGGGCCATATTGGGCCTTGAGATGCCATTTAGGAAATTGGGCTTTTTGAGCAAATAGGTTGGACTTTGGTTTTGGGGCAAGCAAGAAAAGGGTAAAATGGTCTTTTACACCGGATACTAGACAAGTTATTTAGATTCTTGATTATGGGTCGAGATCCAATTATTAATTGGATATTATTTGATGGTGTTAGCGCGCGTGGATTTTCCGGATCAACAGACCAAGATTTTATTTGAGCGATTTAGCAGCTAGAGGTGAGTTTTCTCATTGGGTTTAGCAGGTCAAAGGAACCAATGTCGGCCCATGGTTTATTATGATTGGGATGCTAGTTGTCTGTGTGACTCTGCATGTATGTTTTCTGATATTTTTACCGGGCGGGGCCTGATGATTATATTGTATGCTATTTATATTTGTGATTTTTTCATATGTTTATGTATTTGTATGTATACCGGGCGGGGCCCAATGCCAGGCGTGGCCTGATGACTAATAGATCTGTTCCGAGTGGGGCTCGATGTCGGGTGTGGCCCGATGACGTGCGAGGCACATTATATGTTTGATTTGTATGGTATGTGGTATTTTGGGGATCTCACTAAGCTTTATGCTTACGGTTTTAACTTTATGTTTCAGTTACTTCTGGTTCGAAGGGGGAGAGCTCGGGATGACTGCATTACACACACCACATTGTTTCACATATTACATGAATCTGATGTCTTTGGATGTTTATTGATACACTCTGATTCATTATGGTTTTTATGATTATGTTTTGGATAATGGTTCTATTAATTTAAAAATCAAAATTTTTAGTCTTAATTTTTGGTATGTTACAAGTTGGTATTAGAGCTTTAGTTTCAGGGATTGGGGCATACTCTCGAGTGTGTCTGAACTCAAACTGAGGGTTTGGTAGGTTGTTTTCAAAAGAAATGTTTTATAAAAGTGTTTTCTAATAAAAGAAAGAGGGTGTAGTGCATGCAATCGACCGAGCTCAAGTAAGTTTTCCCAAAACCCATACATGTTTTATGATATGCTTTGATTTGTGAATCTGTGAATCGCATGCTAGTTAGGGGTAAGGATATGTTCAAGATTTGCATGATATAATGCTAGGAGCGATGCCTTTATATGCCTATTGTATGAGTTTGTAGACTTGCTTATTAGTACTAAATGCTCGAATGTTGCTTGCTTTGTGCTTTTAGGAATTTCCATTAACTTCAGCTAACTAGTAAGCGAATATAGTATGTTACATATTCTTGAGACTAAATAATTTTAGAATGTTAGGTTTTAAACCAATTACGCAACTCTTATTTGAGTCCAACCGTTGTAGTATGAGACCTTTCATTCGAAGAATTATTCGGTGTCAACGATATGTAATTGTATTTGCGGGCTAGTTACAGGATGTTAGGGGAGTTCCTTCTGCAGCTGATGGCGGGGAGTAGTGTGGTGGTTGCCATAGGAAAACCTAGGAAGAGATTTAGTGTTGGGATCCTCGCCTTGTTGAAGATTGTATGTATGGATAAGGAGTGACTTGGAGGATTCAAAGCGATCCTTATGGAAAGTACAGATAGATGTGAAAGGTAGTATGGGCCCTTACTACTGGAAGCAGAGAATCCTTACTCGAGTCAAGGACGGTTGCAATGATACCATGGAGCTTGTAGAGTATGATACTCCTCAATATATATTTATGCATGTTCTGATTGGTTTGAATGGTCTATTTTTAGTATGGTGACCCTTCGAGGAAGACCGGTTAATGGTTTTGGTACTGGTGAGAGTTCAGGATCGGGTTCTAGAGTCGGTCAGTTGGATGATCAGATGCGGGAGTTCATTCCATCTGAGATTACCTGCATCATACTTGAGCAGACTCCTGTAATCTTTGGTACAATAAAGGAGGGAATTCTGGAGATTTTTGATGAGCACTTGAGCTCTTTTCAGTATGAGATGGTGGCATTGATGGGAGCTCACACTTTGACTTTCTGTGAGTTCCGGGCATGTGGAAAACCGGATTTCTTTGGGAAGAAGGACCCGATCACGAGCAGATGTTGGTTAGCACATGTCACTAATGCCTTCCGCACTAGCAGTTGTCCCGATGGGGCAAAGGTCAGACTTGTTTCCTGTCTTTTGAAAGACAGAGCTCGAGACTGGTGGGAGGAGGTAGGACATACCCTGGGAGGCAAGGCGATTGAGTCCATGACTTGAGAGGATTTTGTGATGAGATTTAGGGTCGAGTTCGTACCTGTGATTGAGGTCCAGTGGTTGGCGCAAGAGTTTCAGGATCTCTGCCAGACTAGGTGGCTGAGATCACCACTATGTTTCGCGAGAGGGCGTTGTTGGTTCCGCAGTATGTGGCGGATAGGGAGATGAAGAAGGTGAGAGACCATGAGATGTTGACGAGTGATATCCGACAGTTTGTGAGCCGATCCAATTGCAAGACACTAGATGATATGATAGCGAGGGCTAGTGAGAGAGAGAGAGAGAGAGAGAGATTGATTTGAAGATGGAGAGGAAGAGGAAGCCGAACCAGGTTCAGAGTTCAGAGGGTTCGGGCAAGAGGCCTAAGGATTTTGATTCGAGATTGAGAGGCCAGCAGGACTGGAGTTGTTGTGGCAAGTACGGAAATACACACGATAGGACGTGCATGATGGGTGGTTCTGGCTACTTCAAGTGCGGTTGAACGGGTCCTATTAGTAGGGATTGTACTTCTACTACCACCACCACCTCGATATATGATCTGATTTTCTTCCATTGCAATCAAAAGGGCCATAGGAAGACAAACTGTATGAGTTTTACAGCAGTAGGACCGGCGGTAGCACCCACTTCAGCGACTCTACATATTACTAATGGCCGCCAGGACAAGGCGGATGCGCCTGTTGCGAGGAGCAGGGATTTTCAGCTGATAGTTGTGGAGGCTCGCACAACACCTGATATGGTGACGGGTATGTATCCTCTCCTTATCTATTTATTTATATTGAATTGTCTGCTTATAGTTGTGTGTTTTGTTAGGATCATTCCTCGTGAACGGTATCTCTACATTGATATTGTTTGATTCGAGGGTACCCGATCTTTTGTCTCGCTGGTGCTTAACAACAGGTTTGTTGGACCTCCAAGGAGTAGGATTGTCCCTTAGAGGTTGAGATAGGGGATGACCGATCTGTCTGGGTATCAAGGGTTCATCGGGGTTGTGTTCTTGAGATGTTCAGTGAGCATTATCCGATTGATTTGGTTCCCATTCCTTTGCGCGGGAACAAGGTTATTGTAGGGATGGACTGGTTGAGCCCCAATGGGGATGATGATTGATTGCGAGCGTCATTTGGTATGCATTCAAAACCCAAGTGAGAGAGTTAGTAGTTCAGGGGGAGATTTCTCAGTAGCTAGGGACAGGCGCTATCTTCAACAAGGTTGTTATGGATATGTTGCCTTTGTTATGGATACCCGTGATAAGGGTAAGGCGACTGTGGATGATGTGTCGGTTGTATGGGAGTACCCGGATGTGTTCCCGAAGGACTTGCTTGAGGTGTCTCCGGAGAGGCGGCTAGAGTTTAGGATTGACTTGGTTCCGGGTGCAGCTTTGATAGCCAAAGCACCGTATCAGTTAGCTCCTCTAGAGATGCAGGAGTTGTCTACACAACTGCAAGAGTTGTTAGACAAGGGGTTTATTCAATCGAGCAGTTCGCCATGGGGAGCATCGATTCTAATTGTGAAGAAGAAGGATGGGTCACATCGTGTGTATAGACTACCGGGAGCTGAATATGCTAATGGTGAAGAACCTTTATCCACTCAAGAAGATTGATGATTTGTTTGACGAGCTTCAGGCTGCATCATGGTTTTCCATAATTGATCTACATTCAGGTTATCATCAGATGAGGGTCGGAAAGGAGGATGTGTAAAAGATGGCCTTCCGGACTCGTTGTGGTCATTAGGAGTTCGTGGTGATGCCCTTTGGGCTGATCACTGCACCAGCCAAGTTCATGGACCTCATGAACCGTGTATCGATGCCGATGCTGGATCGGTCTGTGATTGTATTCATTGATGAAATCCTAGTCTATTCCAAGACCTATGAGCTGCATGAGGAGCACTTGAGGTAGGTATTGGAGACTCTGAGGAGGGAGAGACTGTATATGAACTTTTCCAAGTGTGAGTACTGGTTACACGAGGTACAGTTTCTGGGGCACCTTGTCAACCAGAACGGTATTCTGGTTGATCCGACCAAGATCGAGGCTATGATGAGATGGGAGGTTCCAAGGTCTCCATCTGAGATCTGGGGTTTCCTTGGGTTGGCAGGTTACTACCGGAGGTTCATTCAAGATTTCTCCAACATAGAGCTTCCTCTTACTCGCTTGACGAAGAAGACTGTGACCTTTCGTTGGGGGCCTGAGCAATAGGCAGCTTTTGAGACCCTCATACAGAGATTGTGTGAGGCGTCGATTTTGACCCTGCAGGAGGCTGTTGAGGATTTTGTGGTTTATTGTGATGCGTCGATCACGGATTTGGGTGCAGTTCCGATGCAGAGAGGGTGCATGATTGCGTACGCTTTGAGGCAGCTGAAGCCTCATGAGCTGAGTTATCCGACGCATGATTTAGAGCTGGAGGTTGTGGTTTTCGCCCTCAATATTTTGCGACATTACCTCTATGGGGTCCGTTGTACTATTTACACAAATCACAAGAGCCTAAGGTATTAGATGGATCAGCTGAATCTGAACATGAGGCAGCGCCGGTGGTTGGATGTGATAACGGATTATGATTGTGAGATCTTTTACCATACGGGGAAGGCCAATGTGGTGGCCGGTGCTCTCAGCTGCAAGCCGGTCGTGGCTTCGATCAGGGATATTTGTATTAGGATGGCAGTGATTACTCCACTTTTGGAGCAGATTCGAGAGGATCAGGTTGAGGCTATAAAGGAAGAGCACTGAAAAAGTGAGCGCATAGTGGGTCAGGTGGCTTCCTTAGATTATGATAGTCGGGGATTATTTACTCTCCATCGGAGGGTGTGGGATCATTGTAGGGGTCGTGTGCGTCAAATTTTGATAGAGGTGGCACACAAATCGAGATTCTCTATTTGCCTCGAGGCGATGAAGATGTATATCGAACTTCGTCCTAATTATTGGTGGCCATGTATGAAGAAGGATGTAGCTTGGTATGTGGAGAGGTGCTTGACTTACAGGAAACAAACCTTAAATAAAGAAACAAAAATCTTGTACCACTAAAACATATTCCTCAACTTCTAGATCATCATCATTGGTTTTAAAACATATTCCTCAACTTCGCAGGAGACAAACCTTTAATAAAGAAAGAAAATTCTTGAAATATACACTTCAAAATACCCATTGATGGATTTTCCAAGTTCAATAGGTCAACACCACACCCAATAGAACTAAACATGTATACATATCATCAATCAAGCTTCCATAACAACCAAATTGAATGGGCAAACCTGTTTGCTAGATCCATTCACCAAATGATGCTTCGATGTGTGGCTCTACTCTCGATCCGTTCCAGATCTCTACCCTCGTCTCCCATCTGACCCATCCAACGCCTCTAGTCTCCTTCGTGCCTTCATTGTCTAACCCATCACGATCGTGTTTGTTTTGTGCGTGTGTTGAAGAAGATGAATATAATTTCATTTATCTTCACTCTCACGACCTATTTATTCCCAAAAAAGACTTTTTTTTCCCTACAAATCCATCAAAATCGATTTCAGTTTCAGTAATATAGAGATTAAAAGAACATAGTGACACTCATTGAAACTCGATTTCTCCAATCACCATCTCCAGTGCAAACTGATGGAATCGAACTCTATAAAAACACACTTTGTTTAAATCGGATTATCCAAACCGCCACCTCCACGACTGCAACTGTGTGATTTTTATTCGAATCAGAAGACAATGTAATTAGAGGAATATGTGATTGATGTATGAATCAAAAAACAAAACAACCTCCGATAAGAACACAAGTTCTCCATCCTCTGACGATTCATGGCATATAAGCGGTGGTGGTGTAGGCTTTTTGGAAGGAGGGAGGGAGAGAGAGAGAGAGAGAGAGAGAGAGAGACCTCTTCTTTTTTTTAATTATTTAAATAAATAAATAATTATTAGATTTAAAAAAACTAAAGAAAAATAGAAAATAAATACCCCAAGGGTATCAAAGTAATTTTAGTTTACCGAGTGACCAAATCCACAACGAAACTTACTCAAAATGACCACGAAGTAAAAAAAAAAAAAAAAAAAAAAAAAAGTCGAGCTTTTGACTAAACCTCAGAAAAAATACATAGTACAGGTATCATTTTTGTAGTGTTGTCTTTAGTTTTTAACAATTAGTTTTTTTTTAAATTGATTTATTATAGATGGTTTTACTAATTTTCCCATACATAACATTTTTATAATTTTAAAAAACCTTTTAAATCAATTGATTTGATTTTATTTATGTATGAATATTGTTTTGAATTTGTAATTTTGCTTTTTATATAAATTATAGATAACTATAAAAAGTACTTGATGAAAAAAAAAAAAAAAAAAAAAAAAAAAAAAACTCTTTTAAGTTTAAAAAATTTGTTTATCTAAATTTCAATTTATTTTAAGAGATTAGAAATTAAATATATATATATATATATATATATATATATATATATATATATATATATATATATATATATATATATATATATATTATTATTGCAGACTGTACAACATTCAATTTCATTTTTTTCGGTAAATGTGATACGCAAATTACAAAGATTTTAACTCTTAGCAACCAAACAACACCTAATTTAAACATGACATTTAACCAAAAACCCTATCGTTGTTAATTGTATTATAATAATCATTACAAGTGGATCTCACAAGAATGACCTATTAATACTTTCTCTTATTTGTTTAAACTTTTTAAATATTAAATATATTATTACAAAAATATATTATTACAAAAATATATGATTACAAAAAAAATATGTATGTAAGATAACATTCTTTTTTTAAATAAGACTATTAAGAAAATGGTTAATCATTTAAATACATTCTCATTAACTTTCTAACATATATTTTAGAATGCTCTGGACCTATTTGATTTGTTTCATGTTTGTTATCCTTTTTTTAACTCACTATGGAGCAATTTAACTTATATATATATATATATATATATATATATATATATATATATATATATATATATATATATAGAGAGAGAGAGAGAGAGAGAGAGAGAGAGAGATTGTCATATAATATCACAAAATTCTAATAATATTAAGCCTAAACAATTAATGTATTTTAACCAATAATCTAAATATCTAACTATTGTATTTGATATGGGTTTATGATAAACTAGGCTAATGCCCGCGTGTTGCGTAGAAACACTTGTATAGTTGAAGTCTTTACAAATATATGTTTTCTTAAATATAATAATAACATTTTTATTAAATTTGATATAATAGTATACTAAATTGATATAATTTATTGATTATTTTGAATTATATGATAATATATATCTATTATAACTGCATAATCTCAATCGTTTGAATGACTTCTACCTGCGAGTTACACATAAATAAAATTAAATATAATATTTGGTTTAACGTTATTTATAGTTGTTGTTGATGTTATTGTTAATTAATTTTATAAAATTTATTTACTTAATGTTTTAATTTCTATCATTATAATTATTTAAAACATCAAACATTATTTTTTTATATTTTAAAGGTAATAATATATCACTTTTAAGTGGAACTGAAATTTAGATTGAAGTTGATCGTGTAATGTTATATTTAAATTAACAATTTAAGTATTTTGTCCATACAGTTCAAAAGTTGTAGCTTTAAACTGATAATGGTTTACATACAATAACATATTAAATCTAATAAATTAAGTATAATATGTTAAAAGTTTATAAGTAGAAGTAAAAATATTATTTTAATATTGAAATTTAGTTTGTTTTTTATTACGCTTTAGGTTTGATACTTATTTAACCTTATTAACCAATTTATAATCATTATTAGAAAGACACTACAATTTATCACTTTTAACTATTTACAAAATATTCTTTGGGTTGTTTAAGTTTAACTAAATTTTATATTTAAGTTGATCCTATAATGTTATATTTAAATTAACAATTTAAGTATTTTATACAAACTGATCGAAAATTGTAGGTTTAAAATGATAATGGTTTACATACAACATATTAGACCTATTAAATTAAGTATAATATGTTAAAAGTTAAAAGCAAACCTTATAAGTAGAAGAAAATATATTTTTTTAATATTGAAATTTAGTTTATATATGATTACACTTTAGATTTTATATTTATTTAACCTTATTAACCACCTTATAATAATTATTAGAAAGAAATTGAAAAGTCATGAGAGTTCCAAATGAACATGATGAAAGGAAAAAATACATGAGAGTTTCAAATGAATGTGGTTCAAAAAAAAGTACAAATTTTATAAGTATATAATGATGGAGGAGCGTAAAAGAGAAGATTAATTTTGATCATCTCTGCTTTCACTCTTATCCTATCTTATTAAATACTAATGTAATTCAATTACTTTTTTCTAATTATTGTTTTGGCGTTTCATGGATTCCTCTAGGTTAGTAACCGTCCTTTAACCAAAGAAAGCGAAAGAAAATAAATTATTTAATTCATCATTCAATTTCTAAATCAGTAGCAATCAACCACATCATACGTTTTAGGACGGTGCGACCGTAATCAACTTAGCTTTTTCTAATTATCATACTTATCTAACTTTATTGTAAACTAGTCGCTACACATATGGTTTTGTTATATAATAACTAGGTGTGAGCCCCGTGTATTACACGGGTTGATTTAAAAAAAATATTAAACATTAAAGTGTAAACAAAAAATATTTTTTTAATATTTTTTTAATGTATAACTTTAAAATAAGAAATAAAGAAATGTATTTATTACACTTTAATATCATATATATGATATTTAATAATTTACATATATAAGTATATGATTTTAATTTTAAAAATTGAAACAAACCAAAAATTAACAAGTGGATAATATTTATTTCAAAAATACCATAAAATGACAAGTGTCAAAACTCATGAAAGATTAACATGTGGCAAAAAAACCTTCATTTATTAATGAGGATATGTTATTTTTTATTTAACTGAATTAGCAAGAAACTAAAAAAAACAACAATAGACATTTCGCGTAGTGGTATAGTCATATTACCTCACTCGAAAAGGTCGGCGTTCGTTTGGTACATAGATCAAACTATGGGTAATTTAGGAGTAAATCTAAACTATCTTTGGAAACTAAAAGAAAAGAAGACAAGTATAATTCAATAGGCAATATCTAATTTACTTTAAATTTTACGAAATCGATAACCAACCAATGAAAAACAAACAAAACAATTTTCTCTCAAAAAGTTTTTTTTTTTTCAATGAAAATCATTAGAGCTAAAAACAAAGCATTTTTATATGTACATAGCATCAAAATGGTCGTCATACACACAACCTCCAAACCCGAGTGTTTCCAAATAGTCATATTACGAGCATCCACCACTGGAACAAGTCACATATCTAAGAAAATGTTGGACAATCAATATTCATCCAACGACTCACACAACCCCAAACCTGAATAGCAATGTTGTAGACTTGTAGGTAAAAACAAATGTGTTTGAGTTTCTTAGGCATATATACAATTGCTCCATCTAGTTGACCCGTTACTACTTGTTATAACCAAATCGGTAATATAAGTTTGAGTACAACTTGCTCAGTAGTCTTCCAAAATATTCAAAATCCACGTCTATTCAAGCACTCCGAAGGAAAGAAGACAATAACTTCTCCAAATTTGTGTATAGAGAGGATTCTTACCCCACCCCCATATTTTCTGCCAAAATGTGAAAACTCAAATAAATAAATAAATGTGCATATAAGATAAATATGTTAATACATCAATAATTAGGAAGATTATTTTAAACGATACACTCAATCTTCTTATATTTCACTTCTAATATCATCTATGTCTTAATTGAGACGTGAAATGACCTCATGGAGAGAGGACATATACTATACCACTAGATCAAATACCTATTGGTATTAGATGTAATTTATAATAACTAAGAGTGGAGTTATAAAATTTTTAAAAAAAAATTGTCACGCCCAATAAGCCGATTAAATTAAACCGACTGAGAATGCAATAACGTCTGTAATTTAAGGCATTTATAAAGAACATGATAAATCAAGTGGAATGATCATTAGAATTGCGAAAATGGTTTAGAAAGGAGAAAGAAGTTCATGAAGATTTTTGATGTTTTCCAACAATTAAGGTATGTTGTCGAGTTTAATTTTAAAATAGACGAGTTTTACTTCGACCACAACCACCTTTTGTTTGGCCCATAAATGCATTAATATAATGAAAAAAATTTAATGTACAAATTGAGGGATAAGAGGGTGAACCGGTCTATATTTTTGGGTTGTTGTTTTTGTTAATAAGGTTAGGGCTCCCTTTGGAATGACCTCAAAACTATTATCTATTCCTTAAACGGTTGTTAGGCTCATGATAGGTGATTTTAATGAAATTCGATACAAACATAGAGAGATTCTGGAACTTTGGGTGTGATTCAACTATGGAGGATTTTAGTGTATATTCTTAAGGAGCTGAATTTTTTTGAATTTAGTCTTGGTGGTCGGAAATTTACTTGGATGAGCGATGATGGTATGAGTCTTAGCAAGTTAGCAGGGGCAGTTGTGTTTGGTGCCCTGGTGTGGCACAGATAACACCTTATTTTCCTCTACGTAGTGGAAAATTTTTTGATTTTTTTTTTTTTTTTTTACCTATTTTTCCTGTACCGGCAACACCTACTATGTAATCCTGCGTCCACCCCTACAAGTTAGATCAGTTTTTGGCTTGTGGATCGTTCATGGATAGGTAGGGAACTGCTGTTACAATGATTTTACCAAGACGGTTCTCTGATCACAACCCAATAATTTTGGTGAATGAACTTTTTTGACTTTGGACCAACCCCGTTTTGTTTTTTCAATTCTTAGTTCCTTCTCGATGGCCTTGATTTGGTTGTAAAGAACATGTAGGAGTCAGTTGTTTCGGATGGCACTTCTGACAAAAGGATTGCTTTTAAGCTTAAAGAAATTAAAAATGAGATGAAGAGTTGGATGAATGATTTGAAGAAGAAAGAATCAGAATAGTATCAGGTTTTGTTAAAAAAAATATTGATGATTTGGAGATTCTCGTTGAAAGCAAGCCTCTTTCCTCTTCGGAAAGAGCCTGTAGACAAAGCTGGAAAACATGGGTGCTGGAAATTGACTCTATTCAGAGGCTAGATCTCAAACAAAAATCTTGACTTCGATGGGATGTGGACGGGGACGAAAATTCCAAATTTTTTCATGGGGTTATGAACAACAATAAAAGGAAAAACTGTATTAATGGGCTTAGCATTGAAGGGGAATGTGTTATTGACCCAGTTAAAATTATTAAAAAGAGAGAGAGAGAGAGAGAGAGAGAGAGAGAGAGATTTGATTTCTTTTCGAAGAAATTTGAGGAACCATTGTATAACCGCTCAAAACTTATTAGTAACAGGTTTAAGACTCTTTCAGATGTAGATAGGGACATTCTTACTAGCTCCTTCTCGGAATGCCACTGATGAAGTTTTTTTAGAGTTTAAAAAGTGAATAAGTTATTAATATAATGTCTCTTTGTATATTTATTCAGATCTTCTGTTTTATGGTGATTATGGATTTGATGTATGTGGTGCACACAACATGTTTGATGAAATGCTTCAACGAAATTCAGTAAGTTATTAAGTTGTGAATATATGTTTTTTATATATTAATTTGTGAATATGTAGGCTATTAAACTGTGAATATGTATTTTTTTTACTCACTAAATTGTGAGTTAGTGTCTTGAATATTGACTTAAGCTATGGATTAGTGTCTCAAATGTTGAATTAAACCGTGAGTTCTGGTTTTCTTATAGGTAAGTTTAAAGTTGTAAATTTAGTTGTGAACACTACTGGTGAAGGGTTTTTTTTAGAGTTTTAACAGTGAATAAATTATTAATATAACGTTTCTTTTTATATTTGTTCAAATCTTCTGTTTTATAGTGATTATGGATCTGATATATGTGGTGCACACAACGTGTTTGATGAAACGTCTCAACGAAATTTGGTAAGTTATTACGCTATGAATATGTATTTTTATATATTAATTTGTGAATATGTAAGTTATTAAATTGTGAATATGTATTTTTTGATTCGCTAAATTATGAGTTGGTGTCTGGAATATTGAATTAAGCTGTGAATTAATGCCTCAAATTTTGAATTAAACTATGAATTTTGATTTTTTTTATCTAGATATGATTTTTGAGGGAATGATGTTAGCGGTATTGGCACCGATGGTTGGTGGTGGTGATGGTTAATGGTAGTGTATAGTAGTTGACAGTGTTGATATTGGTGGTAGTGGTAAAGTAGGGATGTGTTTTATTTCTCATTCATCTTCTTCACCAATTTCAGATAAGTTATTCTATTTTATAATCCAAGTATATGTTTTTTATGTTTGGTTCTAAAATATGAGATAACTTATGCATGTATTAAACTGTGAATGAGTTGTTTAATACAGTGATATATGAGATTTTACTTGTAAATGAGCTATAAAGTGTATTGTATTAAACTGTGAATTTTGTGTATTAAGCTATCAATTTTATTCACAATTTAATATAATAAATTCACAATTTAATACATAGAAATGTCTCCAAATATAAAGGTATAAATATAATTTTTAAGTTGATAATATGGATGTGAATAAATAATTTTGTGGGTTAAACTGTGAATTGACTATATTAAGTTGTGAATTGACTGCATTATGCTGTGAATGTTTTTTATGAATTTTGTGTTTACTTCTGAAATATGAGAAGAAATAATCATTATACACATATATAATTTTTTTTCTAAATTTAAATAAATTATATAAAAAATAAATTAAAAATATTGCATAAATTAAACTTTGAAAAAAAACACTAGCCTTCAGATCTGAAAATATAAATGTAAGTTTTAAGTTAAGAATATGACATTTCAGTATAAATTAAATTGTTAATTTATTATATTAAGCTATGAATTTTATGTATTAAATGGTAATCGACTAGATTAAGTTGTGAACTGACTGCAGTTTATTGTGATTTTTTTATAGATTTTTTGTTAAAATATAAATGATTTATGTATGAATTTTTGTATTAATGTTCTTGTGAATATATTTATTTTTCGTGTTGTATAAATGTCACACCCCAAAACCATGAACGGCGGAAACGTTCTGGGGCGGAGGACGTCATGTACAGTATCACAACAATGAAAAGTAGTAAACAAACAACAACATCATCCATTGCATTAATAATATAATTTTAATACAAGTGTGTTCTGTCAAATTATGATAACCACTAAAGTATAAATCAAAATGAAAGATGAGTCTTGAACGAGCTCCATCTTCTCTAAACCTTGCATCGGTACCTGTCTATCGTTGACCTGAGGATACAAGTTATTTTGAAAGAGAGTATCAGCTTTAAAGCTGGTGAGATCATAAGTATTAATGTGTCTTAATTTGTAAAACTTGTAATGAAAGACATGAAAATGTTTGTAGAACAACTACAAATGTTTGAAAAACCCTAGAAATCCCTATGATTCCTACTGTTATAAAAGGGAGTCTTCTACCAAGACCCAACTGTGCTACTATTATTATTATTATTATTATAAGAAATTGTATCCTTTGGTACTAGGATACTCAAATATAATTCACCTCATCGATTATGTGAATGAGTCACAAGATAAAGGTAATAATATAAATAACCTAAGTATTACCCTTTGGTACTAGGGTAACTAACAGTGTTAACTGAAGACATCTGTAGATGTACATTTACCTCTGTTGCTAACAGCCGGGTATAGGAATAGTTAGTCCCTTAAAGTATACATGTAATGGTATCAACCGTTGACATCCGTGGATGTGCTTTTACCTCTGTAGCTAACAGAGATTCTAGGAATGGTTAATCCCGCAACGTATCCTTTGGTACTAGGATATTAAATTCAATCTATCTCGTCGATTATGTGATTGTATCACAAGGTAAAGATAAGAATGAGGATTATATAACATAATCTATACATATAAAATGTAATAATAACTCATCATATATTATCTATGTAAACGTACTCATGTAAATGTAATCATGTAAACGTACTCATGTAAATGTAATCATGTAAATGTACTCATGTAAATGTAATCATGTAAATGTAATCATGTAAATGTACTCATGTAAATATAATCATGTAAACATATCTATGTAATAGTATAGTAATGTACTGTGTGTACTAGCTGTAACGTGTGTTCTCTCTCTATCTAGCAAGTATTGACTCATGAATGAACTAACTCATTGTATGATATCGTGTTCTAGTAATAGTTCTAGTATCTTCCTGAACTATCCATATGGTAGCTTACTAGTAATGTAACTGGTACGTATGAACATGGAAGTATACCCTTGCTACCCAAGGGTACTGAATGAACTGGAAGAACCTTTATGACTATATATGTACACATGATATATAACTAATATTTAAACGACCTTCGGACGAGTACCCGATATCCCACCAGACCACATCTCAAGCGCAAAAAGGAAATAGGGCGGGCAGGCCTTCCTAAGCCTTTTAAACATTGCTTATATAACTATACATATATAGGCATGCAATTGACAATATAAAAGCATAAAATAAGTTTTGTAAAACCTTTTGAACATGATTTCTATCTAAGAAAAGATCGACTTGATGTCAATCTATAAAATGGGTTGAAAGCATGGGTTTGATAAAACAGTTTAAGTATAAAGAAACATTTGTTTGAAACACAATTGTAAATGAGTTTGAAATGAAACATACCGAGTATAATGAACAGTTTAATAAGGAGTTTTAAACATATAAAATGTTCATGAAAATCACTTGAAGGAAACTGTTTGGTAAAACGGCTAATGAGTAGCAAATCATTTGAATGCTGCTTATTAATCACATGTGATTGATATAATAACTAGCATGATTATACTTGTATCCCCCCATAAAGCATTTAAAAACATTGACTAAGGGGTATGAACTCACCTGTAGTGAGTGGTACTGATGAACTGAAGAGGTAGGACTGCTAGGTGTCAAGTGAAGTCTTGAACACACTCTATGATCCTAGTTAACATATAATATCACATATATGTAACAAATTAGTCTATAAACAACTAATAAACAAAGTCAAGACACCCTAGGACATGCTAAACACCTTTAACAAGTGTTATTAGCCTCTAGGATTGCATCTAAGTGTTGTAGGAACAAGCTAGTGTGTGTAGGGTTCAAGGGAAACTCCCTAATGGAGTTCACGGCCCTAATGTCACCAACTAATGAGTTTACGGCCGTAAGCTTATACTTACTTGGTCTTTTGATGTTTTGAGGCTCTACAAGACCCTAAGAAGCATTTTTACTTAATGGCAAGGTCTTTGGAAGAGTTTAGGGCATCCTTTAACTCCTTTGAGGAGTTCACGGCCCTGGGACCAAACCCCTTGGAGATTACGGCCATAATCTCCCTTGGAAGGGTGCTTTTGGTGATTTCAAGTCCCTAATTTAACTAAGAACTAATCTAGGCTAGTGTCCAAGGCTTTAGGAGAGTTTAAAGCACACTTTGGCCCTTTTGTTTGGAGTTCACGGCCCTGGAACTTCTTGGGCCGTGAACACCTTACTCTTGGTGTTCTAAGGGTGTTTTCTAGTCCTTAACACATTAGGGTACAAGTCTAAACTAGTTGCATTGCAAGAGGAAGGGACTAGGGCACTTTTTGCCCTTTAAAGAAGGGTTTACGGTCCAAGAACTTCTTGGGCCGTAAACTCTTAATCTAGATGTTTCCTTGTGATTTCTTGATGCTAAGACACATAACAAACCCTATATCACTCTTAGATAGAAGGACTTACAATTTGGAATGAAAAGCTGAAGATCCTTGAGAGAGAATTCGGTTTTTCTCTAGTTGGAAATGTAACAAATAAATAAATATGGCTCAGAATCCTATATATACTCCTGGGGTTTTTGGCAGAAAATAATTTTATTCAGGCAGTGAACTCTAATATCATAGAGTTTTGGAATAATAGAGTTGCACAATACCCTGGTGCATCCTCTCTCCTGATATCCCATCAGGTATAAATCCTGAAATACTCAAACTTATACCAAAAAGTCTGAAAATTTACTGCAACTGTTCTAACTTCTATTGACTTGATATGTTATACATAATGGAAATTTCGGGTTGTCACAATAAATACGTAAGAATGCATTAGTTTTTTTTAATTTTTTTGTATTAAATAAAAATGAGTTAATTAACAGGTTTATTAAATTATGAATGTAGTATTTACCCTCTCATTGCATGACTTTATATATAGATGTGATTTGCAAGAAAAAATGGTTGTGACGTTGGTACAAGTGTTTAGTGGCAGCATGTGCTGATGGTTGTGGTAGAGTTTTGGTTTAACTTTTTTGAATTTTTGAATTAGTGTAAAATAAATTATATTAAGTTGTGAATTTTGTGTATTAAACAATAAATGGGTTGTATAAAGTTGTATTTTATATAAATTTTGTGTTAACATATGGAATGATTGTATGAAAGAAAATATTAAACTAAAAAAAAATACAATATTGCCATTTTCTTACCAAAAAGAAAAAAAAAAATTAAGATTTTAACGTACTTAGTAATATTCACAACATATATTTACTTATTAAATGAGGTTCTTAATCTTTTAAGGTATATATATATATATATATATATATATATATATATATATATATATATATATATATATATAAACTCATATTGCATTTTTGCCTTGTTGATTAGAATTGTATATGTTGCTACTGCTGTTTTACCGGTCTGCTTGTCCCTATTAATTAATTCTCGTTGATCAATGTCCTATCGGAATCATTGAATCAATAGCAATAAGCCTTGTTTGAAGAGGCTCATATGCAGAACGTCGAGAAATAATCGTTGGAGCGGACGATTCAATTAACCTATATTCAGAAGATGAAATTTCATCTCTACCATCAAAATATATATATATATATATATATATATATATATATATATATATATATATATATATATATATATATATGTGTGTGTGTGTGTGTGTGTGTATGTGTGTGTGTGGGGGGGGGGGGGGGGGGGAGGGGGGGGGGGGGGTGGAGTGAATGATAGGGGTATTTTGAAGGTCACTTGCCATGCACGTAAAGGTGAATTATAATATACATGACAGACCTCGTACGCTGTAGTCACAAATTTACTATTTTTACCTATCCCGTTATACTTCCGTTTACGATAATCATATAAATTAGTTTGAAAGGGAACACTGTTTGGATACCTACTAATGAACTATATATATTTATCGTCACATTTACAACTTAGTCTTGTTTATTACAAAATAAGTGTAGTTCCTTAGTACTTGTCAAATGACGATATTATCTCTAGTTAAATGTATCATGATATCATCCAATTATGTTCTTTATTATTTTATCGTTTTGAATCCATCGTTTGTGATGGAAAAAAAACAGACACTTCTTCAAAAGTTAACAAGTCCAATTAATTAATAGAGATACATAGGTCACATATATTTAAGATAGTTGCAGATATATAATTAATATTAGTTGATTTTATTCATAAAAATACGATTTTAACATGATTAGAGATGGAAGTTAATAACTAATACAGTATGTTTTTTAGAGAAAAGTAAGATAAAAGCAAAGGGAGGGGGTGAGGGTGTGTGGGGTAAACATAAAAAAGAAAGAGGCGTGCGGTGGATGGCGTGTTAGTGAGAACGAGTCCGGCATAAAAGTAAAGTTGCATGATAACATCAACATGCATTATGCATCATCGGTAGAAGCATGTCAAAGACCGGTCAACCACCTGGTTCTCGGTCAACCCTTTTAAACTCTGTTTGCACCAGCCTCTCACGTGTACTCCTTGCACGACCCTCGCAAATGGATACCTTTTTCAACGTTTTTATATTTTATTTTCTAGGGCAAATGTCAAATAAATAAATAAATAAAATTTATTGTTTTCTTAGAACTCTTTAATTTTGTTCATCGACTCTTTTATTTAAATTCAATGGCACAAAAGAATATATATATATATATATATATATATATATATATATATATATATATATATATATATATATATATAGGGTTAGGTTCATGTGAGACGGCCTAATTTTGTGAGACCGTGAGACGTATTTTTTTATTTATTTTTTAGTTTTTTTAAAATTTTTTTAGTTAATTCAAGTTCCGAAAAAAATATTTAAATTTTTTTTTTTTGGATTTTTCCATTTATTTTGCATTTAAAATTAGTTTTTTAGAATATGTACAGTGTAATATTCTATTAGAATATTTCACTTATTTTTCAAAAAAAATGGAATTTTTTTTAGTTAATTCAAGTTCCGAAAATAATATTTAAAAAAAGAACTTTTAGATTTTTCCATTTATTTTGCATTTTAAAATTATTTTTTAGAATATGTCAGTGTAATATTCTATTAGAATATTTCACGTATATTTAAAAAAAATGGAATTTTTTTTATTTTTTTTATTTTTTTTAGTTAATTCAAGTTCCGAAAATAATATTTAAAAAATGATTTTTGGATTTTTTCCATTTATTTTGCATTTTAAAATTATTTTTAGATTTGGTCTCACGGTCTCACATAATTAGAATAGTCTCAAATGAACCTGAACCTATATATATATATATATATATATATATATATATATATATATATATATATATATATATATATATATATATATCACAAAGCTTTTTGGTTATTAAAGGCACCTTGAATTTTAAAATATATAAATCACAAAGCTTTTTGTACAAATATGACATTAAAGGGCAAAACTTCTTGGTTATTAAAGGCACATGGATAACATCCAACTTAAAATACGGCATTGTAAATATTTATGCACCGAATGACCCATCTCGGAGAAGACTTCTTTGGTCTAATCTGAAAAACATCATTAGGGCAGACGATACCATGCGATGGGTTCTCTTTGGAGATTTCAATGAAGTGCAATCAGAAGAGGAAAGATTAGGCTCTTCTTTTAACCCAAACACAACATATCACTTCAATAAATTCATATTTAAGTCTGGATTGATTGACATTCAGCTTGGTGGAAGACGGTTTACATATATGAGTGTCGACGACTCTAAACATAGCTAACTAGATCACTTTCAAGTGTCTAACAACACTGCAAGAGCCTGGCTTCACATGAAAGTCACGACATTACTAAAGCTTCATTCGGACCACTGTCCTTTGCTTCTATCGAATAATGTCGTCGACTTTGGCCTTTCGCCATTCCGTTTTTTCAACTCCTAGTTGCTTGATGTTGGACTTCAAGATGTCGTAAAAGCAGGGTGGGTATGCAACTTGGAATATGGATATTTCACATCTCTTTTCCATTGTCAATGGTTGCTGGTAACTAAAAAGCATCAAAGAAAAAAAAACAAACTATGGAGACGTGACAAAAACGAGGAGGCTACAAAAAAGATAGATGAATTAACAGCAAAAAATGACTCCATCGATAGAGAATTCGAGATCCAAATACCTAACCTACGAACACTTGAAAGTAGAAAAGATTTGCATAAGGAGCTGATGAAACTGGAATCTAGTCGTCTTCTGTACATCAAACAAAAATCGAGATGTAAATGGTCTTTAGAGGGAGACGAGAACACAGGTTACTTTCACGGTCTCATCAACAAAAATCTCATATCAGAAAGACTTTCAGGTATAAAAATAAACGGCTTTTGGATCATAGACCCAAAAAAAATCAAATGGGAAGCATTTAACCACTTCTCCAAAACAATTCAGTGAAACATCTAACAACAGACCCAAGTTCCTCAGTGACAAGTTCAGGAAACTGTCGGGTACTATCAAGCAAAATTTAGAAGAGCCATTCACCATGGAGGAAGTTAGAGGTGCAGTATGGCTATGTGGTCTGGATAAAGCCCCTGGACCAGATGGGTTCACCTTTGCATTTCTTAAAAAAAACATTGGGAAACCATTGGATTTGACATCTACATGGCTGTTAAACAATTCAAAAACACGGGGAAGGTTGACAGAGCATGTAATTCATCATTCATCATTCTAATTCCTAAACTAGGTGATCCAAACACATTGGACGACTCCTGCCCAATTAGTCTAATTGGATGTTTGTATAAGATTATCTTTAAGGTGTTAGCTGAGAGATTAAAATCAGTCGTATCTCATGTAATCAGTCACACACAATCCACATTTATTAAAGATCACAATATCCTTGATGGACCCTTGCTTATAAACAAGGTTATCTCATTGCACAAAAAAAAAGCAAGTCTAAGGTGTTCCTCTTCAAAATAGACTTTGAAAAGGCATTCAACTGCATAAATTGGGATTATCTTGATTCAATAACGGATCAAATGGATTTTGGTCAAAAATGGCTACAATGGATTAGGGGTTGCCTCTCTTTATCTTAACGGAATTAAGCATCCCTTTTAAGTCTTAGTTTACAACTAGATAATACAACAATACCTGTAATCAATTTCCGATAAAAAAATCATGTTTAATGAAATACTATCACGATATACAGGGTATAACTAAGCACTTATCCAACTTCCTTTGAACTAAATAATCCTTAACAGACCTTAGTTTGTAACTAGACCATATCTCAATACTTGTAATTCATTTTCAATACAGACATCTTATTCATGCAATACTATTGCAATACAGGTAATGGTGTTCGTTTGGATGAATCAGTTCCATCCGATCTAATTAAGTGAATCCAAATTGATTTCTGTTTTCAAAATTTAGATCCGAATAGTCCAAACTAAATTTAAATCCGATTCAATCTGATCCAGATATAATTCAATGGGATCGGTTTTATAATTTTTTTTTTCAAAAACCAGAACATTTTAAAACGACATATAATTATAATATTATCCAATTTTTATTTAAGAAGTAAAAACAAATTATTTAGTTGTTATTTAAAATTTATATACAACTACTAAGAAGGTATATTATAGTTTAATATTTTGTAGATAAATTTTTTTTTGAGAGAAAATGCATATTAATATTTTTTATTAGGTAAAACTTTTTAAAGTTATTTGAAAAAATAAATAAAACTAATAAATAATTATAGATATATTTAAAATAAATAAATAATAATTGTTATTCGGTTTTTTTGGACTACTCGGTGCTTATTTTATAAATCAAAATCAATCCTAAATCCAAAAGAATAATTTGGTTTTGTTGAAAGCCAATCCAAAAATCAAAATATTTGAACCAAATAGTTCAATCCAAATTGTACAATTAGACAATTCAGTTTTATCCAAATAATGGACAGCCTTAAATACAGAGTATGACTACACATTTGTTCAACTTACTTGGAAACTAAACATCCTTTATAAAACTTAGTTTAAAACTAGACAAGACTACAATCCATGAAATCAATTCCCTATACAAATCCATGTTTATGCAATACTATCATAATACAATGTATATATTTACCACATAGTATTAGATATTTAGTATACATTAATCTTTTAAGTAATAATATTTCCATTAAGATTGTCATGTAATAATACTGTATATACACTTGTAACGTCCCAAAAATACTAAGTAAAAATTTTTGTTTTAAAACAACCATTCATTTCACAAACCATCAAAGTATGTCCATGTAGAAAATAGTTATTAGAGTATAATCAAAAATCATAAAATGCGGAACAAACGTAGATGTCGTGCCATCATGTCGGACCTTTCCCCTGTAAGAAACTTAGGGTTTGTGGTGGAGATCTGAATACCAACTTGGATCGTGAGTACACTTTCCAAACTGATATTTCTACCCTATGTCGTGGTTGCAAGAAATTCAGCCTAGGATAATCCAAGTGAACACTTACGATTCTAGGCACAAAAATCGTAAGCCAATTTGATAGAGGGGTTCTGTGAGAGTTTGATGAAAACGAGAGCTAAAATTCATCTCCTCTTCCGAGAAGGAATAGTTGTTTTATATTAAACGAGGTTAGGGTTTTAGTAGTGTAACGACCAAAAATTTCAACCAAATAAAAACATTTTATTTCGTTCAAAAACCGTTACGATCATACATCTTGTTTTCAAAATAGTTTAAACATCAAAGTATTCCCCCAGAACCATATCACATAAATCATAAAAACATGAAGAGCGGTACGATCACGCCTTCGCCTTGCCACGATCTCCTGAAGCACCTGAAACAATAAACCACAACTATAAGCCCGAAAGCTTAGTGAGTTCCCCCAAAGTAACCATACACACATAACATACGCATACAACAAAGAACAACATACTACGGGTCCAATCAACCTTCCGGTTGGAATACCCCCGGCCCTCAACCATCGGGTTGGAATGCCTACATAACATGAGCCCAATCATCCTACCGGGATGGAATACTCTCGGCCCACAACCATCGGGTTGGAATGCCCAAACACATATACGTACAACAATAGATACTATGGGTCCAATCATCCCTTAGGATGGAATACCCCAGGCCCCTCAACCATCGGGTTGGAATACCAACATACTATGAGTCCAATCATCCTACCGGGATGGAATACTCCTGGCCCACAACCATCGGGTTGGAATGCCACACTTCCTATACATACAGTAACTACTACTACTATAGGTCCAATCATCCCTCGGGATGGAATACCCCAGGCCCCTCAACCATCGGGTTGGAATGCCAAACCACTATGAGTCCGATCATCCTACCTGGATGGAATACTCCTGGCCTACAACCATCGGGTTGGAATGCCAATCTACACTAGCATACATGTACACATAACAGGAAACCACATAACGCTCTACAGAACCAACACACTAGGGCCCTATCATCCTACCGGGATGGAATACCATCTGCTACTACTCAACATACATAACCCGCAGGTAACCTCCTACCAGCGAACATAAGGCAAGACCAACTATCGGTCTATAAATAATCACTACCCAACTACCAGGGCGCTGATCCAACAAAACTAGCCGTCATACAACTATCCATTTCTCTAGGATAATAAGCTAACAAAGCATATCCTCATAACACTATCATGTCTACCAGGATACTAGCAAGCATATCATCACATAACATAACAAGTTCTAACAACAATTCAAAGGGTCGGCCTTGGTGCCTTAGACCCTTGAGTATAGTGAGGAAAACTCACCTTGCAACTGCCGAAATCCTGCAAATCACTTACTGTTGATTCACCGGAAATCCCAGCTATCATATGAAAACCGACACATTAGAAACCATCTTGACTTTCTAGGCCAAGGGCCCACAACACTCATTAAGACCATCATCCTCTTATTAGGCTAAGACCCAAAACCAAGTCCTCATGCAAAGCCCAATATTGGCCCAATTTACTAAATTGGGCCCACCTCACCAAATGGGCCTAGATCCAAGGTCCATAATAATTATTGGGTCTAAATTACTCCATCCATAATATTCAGTCATGGCCCAAGCCCACTCGTCCATAAACAGCCCAATTACTCGAGGCCCAAAATTGAAAACCCAACAGAGGGAGTACGATGGGCGTACCCCTCTTGGTACGTTGGGCATACTTCAATTCTCGCAGGCTGGAAACAGGACACTGGCCCACTATGTCGGGCGTACATCAACTTACGCGAGGCGTACGCGCGCTGGTCTAAAACTCCTCTTAAGCTCTTAACCCCAAACTTCAGATCCATCGACCAAACATGCCTAGGATTCATAAAGTCTCAAACTTTATTACTTGGGACGTCCATAAAGCTCTTAACTCAAGGTCTTAATCCATTAAGACCCACCTACATCACACATGAGACAATCAAAGCCATAAGGACCTCATTTTTCTCACTCAAGACCTCTCCTAAGGTCTGAAAGGACAGCTAATCTCAACCAACTCGCACCATGCATCACTTTGGGGTTTTTGGGACACGAAATGGTGTCAAAACTTCCTAACACCAAGATCTACACAAAATAGAGGTCAAGCAAGAGACTTTATACCTCAAAAGGGCTCCAGAAGACGATATCTGTTGGGTTTTGAGCAATCTAACACTTCCTAAGTGTGCATGCAACCCTAATAAACCTTGGATCTATGTTTGTCTAAATACATGAAAAATAATAATTTTTCCAAGGTTCATAACCTATCTAACATGGCATGGGGTACTTTTAAACATAAAAGAATTAGATGAGATTACATACCTTTTGATGATGAGTTCAATTCCTAAGGAGTTTGAGGGCCAAGCACCAATAGTGTGAATACCTCAAATGGAATCACAAAACACCACAAACTCTTGGAAAACTTTGAGAGAGTATACACACTTGTATTTTCTGCCACACACAAGCACACACACACTAGTTCACTAGTTACCCCTTAGGGGGCCATTTCATGCAACATAAGCATGCTTATATAGTGTACATGATTAGGGTGAAACCCTAATAACCCATGTCTTTTCCTTTCCAAGGATCCATGGGTTAAAAGCTCCATGGATCATCCATGGACTTCCATATAAGCCTAACCCATTAACAAATGAGTGTTAGCCCACACTATATAAAACAAATAGCCCATAATCTAATGAGTCTTCCTTTTAATCTCTAAATTAATTCATAATTAATTTAAGACTAAGACTAATTAAATAACATAACTACATTTTAATATATTATAACTTATAATATATTAACAAACATATGTGTATAACTCTCATAAAATTATCCATAAATAGTTCGGGTGAGATGCAACCTAAATGGACCATGCCGATCGGGTCAAGTATATACCAAATAAGTTATGGACTTAGACACCTTATCCAACAGACTCCCACTTGGATAAGTCTAATAACTATATTTGTGTATGTTACTTCAGGAACCAACCAGCAATCGTAGCTCTCGAAAACTCTGTTGAACTATGAAGCGCCATTTTAGATAAGTGATCGTATAATCCTTTGTTCTCATGATATCAGCCGGACAAATACATGGAACAACGTCGTGCTTATTGTCCAGCAGTTTGTTTCCCGATTTTCGATTTGTTTGACAAAGAACTTAATCGAACACATCAATTTAGTTCTGACCGGCCGGTACATAGGTCACAACAAAATCATCGAGGGGCCCAGATATCGCTTCTATTTCTAGAAGGAACAGATAAACTTTGACTCATATGCTTGTTCTACTACTTGTTGAATTGTACACAAAGGCACGTTTTATAACATCAAGTTACTGATTCGTTTACGTGCAATCAATGCACAACCAACTCATAGGTAACAACTCATATCTCTAGGTTTGAAGATTTATATGATATTACCGTCTCACGATCACTCGAGATAAATTCCATGAAGTGATACAAGTGAGCGTGGGTTTAATCCAATACTCATAACTTATGAGCACTCATGAATGTTGTAGCAACCATTGCTATGACTAAACCCATTTAGCCATCTACAAACTCGATTCATGACAGTCTTGATTCATACCTACTTCCAACATATGAACGACTGTGGAGTGTTTAAATAACTTAGTCATTCGGAAAGAATAACCTAGCTATTTTAGAAGTCAAAACATGCAAAGTGAAACACAATAATAATCGAATCCAATATGGTCTCAGAACCCTTTTGAATATAAATAGAACCACCTTTTATTTATCACCATATTGATTACACATTATTGTATAATGTTTCAAACAATCAACTTAAGACTTGAATAAAAACAACAGTCGTCCCATGCTCCTAGCATGTACACTTTGTTTTTCTAAACAATAGTTATGCCATACTCCAAGTATGCACACTATGTTTGTCTATGATCCTTACATTGTGATGTAGATCAATTGAACATGATTCCAATGATACTCATTTCACAATCCCAAATCCTTATTGTAAATGTGAGAATCCCCGATTCCTATCATTTACCAAAAAAAACTGTTAGATTTTAAACTTTTATGCAATGTTCCCCTTGTAATGATTATGCACAAAGTCACCAAAACCTTGTCACCAGTCATTACAGAGTATCCCAAAGAAGGTCAACTTCTATGGAACGGAAGTCTCATATTCAAAGCACATTGCTTTGAACATCCTTCTTGCATTAAGGTTTTCTAATCTTACATAGATTGAATAACTTCCACCTATGGAGACATTTCCATAGTCCCATTTTGACTATCACTTCCGAACAAGAGTTACTTCTTTTCAGAATATGTCAATATGGTCCTTTCCGACAACTTACATTATACTTCCAACTTTCCCTGAGCAACCAATCTTTGGCGAACCTCAGATTGTCCTCGACAATTGCTTAATCACTTCAGTCATATCCAGTTCTAGACTTTTCCCTTCTCAATGCCTTAAGCATTTGGAAAATTTAGAAAAGATGAATATTATAGCACATGCAATCGATCCTATATCCGAAGCATATGGGACACGATTCATGATGTTTGACATAAAGACATGATACTAGTCCAGTCTTTTGCTACAATATTTTTTATTTGTTTGCCATGTTTTCAAAATTTAACTATGAAGAGGGATGTCGTAGTCATAATTGAATTTTGAGAACGCAATATATATAGAATTTCCTTAAGTCGAACCATTTAGACATAAAATTCATATATATGTCCTTGACTACAGATGATTAAAATCTCAATCTAAGCTTTAGAATTGAAACGAAGTATAATTTCCTCTCCCTTAATTATAGCAAAACAACTTTTCAACCCCTGCAACTTCACGAATTGAAACTTTGTTTTCTATAATTAACATTGCTAACTTGCAACACTAAACGTAATAATCATGCTCCCACTAACATGATGATTATCAACATAACACTTCTGCTCCCACTAGCTCTGACATATTTCCAGAAATTTGTTGGACTTCTGAAATTTAGATTCATACACCCTTTCTTAGATAGCTCACATGTGTGTCTAAACAATTTTCAGGACTATGAAAAGGGATGCCGTAATCATAGTCTCAATTGCTTAGGCATTTGCCATTTCTCACAAGTCCATGTTAGTGTGCCGGTTAACCACACGCGCTCCACTAACGACTTTTGAAAATACAAATAACACAATTGATATCTACGTAAAATCTACTTAGTGAAAGCATTTCCTCACCATCATTTTCATGAATCGGAGAGAAACCTTATGACACTTAGATTTTATAGTGTATGAGTTCCTATCCATGTGAATTTTTCAAAACCATAATCACAAGATAAGATTAGTGACAAATTCAACCTTACATGGATTAAACTTGTTCAATCTTAGTTTCTTGTCACCTTGGTAGCACAAGGCCCACCAATGCTTCCAAGTTGAACTCTGATAACTCACATGTAAATTCAACTTATTTGAAGTAGGTACAGAAATAAGAATTATGTCAACACGATAGGTTGCAAACCTTAAGTCGTGTGCTAGTGATAAATTACAGGTTTTACTCTTGATTAAATCTTGAAACTCTTTCAGGATATTTAAGGCTCCCACTGTCCCCTTGACATATAAGTTTCCCCAGTCAAGAACCATTCCTTGACAAAAACAAATATTCAAGGGACAATGCGGATTCTTATCAAGACTAACACTTCACACAATTGGTCTTAGTTGGTCTTTGTCTCATCCAAGACATCACAACTTACCAATCTCAAATGTACAAGAGTAGAAAACGTTTTACTCTTACATTTGACTAGTGTTAATAAATCTTCCTTTATGTCACTCAAGGTTACAATCTTGGAGTATGACTCTAAGAATTATTTTGGAACGAAGTATGACTCATCTTCTTGATTTTAACCAATCCAACAATTCATGACCTCTCTTCTTAGCCATAACAATGCACTAAGACGTCCTTAGAGTATGAATTTGTGATATGGTTTCATAATCATTAAGATGATCATGAAATACGATACTAAAGTACTCTCTCATCCTTTCAGATTTGAGAAACTTTTATCTTTCTGCCTAATTTGATTCTTCTCATTTGTTTTGTCATACATTGTAACCTTTCCAATGTTACAGAATTATACTTAACCTTATAAGTATAATCATATTTACTAATCTTTAGTAAATCATGACAAATCAATCTTTGTGGTGGACCTTGACCAGCGCACACCCAGTGTACCTAATTCCTTAGTCCTTCAATTGACTCACATATACATGTGATCAAAGAATTAGTCTTAATTTTCAAAGATGAAAATTCTCATTCATCATACAATACAACTTGTATGATTCCAAGTTTCTGTCCAATTGAAACTTGGGTGATGAAAAACTTTCTTCATTTGGTAAATTCAGACACTACCACAAATGAAAGAGTCAAATCCACTTTTCAATATTGCTATTACTAGAAACATATAAGCAACAATTTTCCACATATGCCATTGTAAGGATATTTTTAAAATAAATAAAATTAAAACCCTTTTTTTCTTTTATTTTAAAACTTTGCAGAAAAACTTATCCTTACAATCCACATGAAAACCTTGTTGTTATCTATTCATAAGCAATATATTATAACTCTTAAGCAACAGCTCAAAATTCTGATTACCGAACCATGCGATCAAAACCCACTTTCGCAATCAGAATCAACATATACTTACTTTAAGCTTCCTATATTTTCTTTGATTCTTAAAAACATCAGCATGTGACCCATTCACATTATGTAATAAGAATATCCAAATAGGAACTTAATAGAGTTAGACAGTGGACTTTACCCGAAGTAGAGTCAAACCTCTTGACTTGATCAACCTTATGACCTTTCAGGTGAATAGGGCAGCTTCGCAACCAATGCCCCTTCCTTTGGCAACAAAACACATGGACCCTTTGGTAATGGCACTTGAGACTATCTCAGAATTTGCCTTTCTCTTTACTATTTGGTCAACCGAGTTGACTATAGCCGATCCCTTTTCATTGGGAAGAGAAATCCTTTTCTAGATATCCAATGCTACCATTGTCAATGTCCATGTAGACTTGGGAAGTTGTTCTTTTAATCAAATTTGCTTTACTGGTGTTCCAAATCATTGTTGATTCCACAACACCAAGCAAATAGATAACATCATTAAGGGTCATGTCATAGTCTGCCTCATAGTAGTCCCAAAGAGACTCACTATGTTCCTAAGAAAGTGATTGAACATCTAAATTTCACAAGACTTTGACACCCAACTCTCCCGGCTTGTCAGTATGTGACTTTATCTCCAAGATGTGAGCACACATAGACTATGCTTGCCAATAGGGATTGAGTGACTTTAAACTTTTCAAGAACTTGTGGGTGAGGAAGAGTAATTGGAGGAGGTGGAGGAAGTGAAGCATGATGTTGAGGGACACCATCTTCAAGAGATTTCGGAAGATCATAGTTGTCTAAACCAGACATCTATAATGGGAGAAAATCAAATTAGTTGATTCAAAGTCCTTAATATAACACCCAATATGAAATATTAAGGCTAGGACCCAACACAATATTTTATAATTTGGAAGAGGGATGCCGTAATCCAAGCTATAAAATATTTGAAGGTAGGCGAATGACGATTCACCAATTTCCACCATGAAAAACGAAATAATTTATTAGGTTTTAATTGGATTTGAAATTCCTAGATCTTTTGAGATTCATTGAACTTTTCAATGGCATGTTTCAATCTCGAGTGTGCCCTCTCAAATTTTGTGACTGGGATGCCGAGGATCACAAAACAAGGTGTGAATAACCATACCAATTCACTTGGTACCCTTAATATTATCACCCAATCAATGTGCCGGTTAACCACACACGCTCCATTGATCTATGACAAACATTAAGTCACCCTTCGTGATCCTTACTAGTCCAAGTTAGTGTGTCGGTTAACCACACACGCTCCACCAACGACTTGGTAAGGTACAAAGTGTGAATTCCATGGGCTAGCACCAAATTCACATTTTTCCTGAAGCGACTAAGATTGGGAATTAAATAAAAAATATTTAGTTACTTTATAATAATCATTATACTTTTAATGAGGATTTAAAGTCATTGTCCTACCCGTTCGGCTAACGACCCTCCACCGATCAAGCAAGCGGTGGGTGAGAGTGGACACCCATTAAGTCGCCATTTTATAGGCAACAACCTTATACCCACCTTATAGACCGGCTTCGTGAATGAGGCCTACTAACGGTAAAACGACTTATTCTTATACATATATATAATAATTAACCATTAATCTTATAATAGTATAAGGGTAGAATTTTAACTTTTAAAACTTCTAAGGGTTGGAATTAAAGTTTATTAAAGTGTGTGAAACTTTACAAATTCCAAAACTTGAGGGCAAGTTTTGTAACTAACCAAAACTTTTCATTTCATAACTTATGAATTAAAGGTTCATAAAAAATGAAGACTCTTCATTTTCATGTAACTTATGTGTTTAAATGTGTGTGTTAAAGAAAAGTGACCTTTGGATATCCATAACTTGAGGACAAATTATGGACTCCATTAAAACACATAAATGATCAAGAATTAATTCTAAACAATTCAGCAAATAATTCCTATCATCTTCTAAATTCATAAGAACATGAACATGATCATCAAAATTTCAAGAATTATATGAACACATAAAAATCATGGAATTTTGATATATGCTATTGTAAATGGATTAGAACAACCATTAGACCAACTAAAACAAGTTTTAAAACACCAAAACAGTTTAGGGTAATGTTTCTAGTCCATTTCCAGCAGCAAAAGTCGAAATTCTGCATTCTGATCATTCTACTCGCCGAGTGCACGAACCTACTCGCCGAGTAGGATGAATTTTTGCCTTGAACTCGGCGAGTCCCCCCATGGACTCGGCGAGTCCATCAGCCAGACAGCAACAATTTCAACTTTTTTCACTATTTTGCATCAAGTATCAAACAAGCAAGCCTAGGCTCTGATACCACTGTTGGGTTTTGAGCAATCTAACACTTCCTAAGTGTGCATGCAACCCTAATAAACCTTGGATCTATGTTTGTCTAAATACATGCAAAATAATAATTTTTCCAAGGTTCATAACCTATCTAACATGGCATGGGGTACTTTTAAACATAAAAGAATTAGATGAGATTACATACCTTTTGATGATGAGTTCAATTCCTAAGGAGTTTGAGGGCCAAGCACCAATAGTGTGAATGCCTCAAATGGAATCACAAAACACCACAAACTCTTGGAAAACTTTGAGAGAGTATACACACTTGTATATTCGGCCACACACAAGCACACACACACTAGTTCACTAGTTACCCCTTAGGGGGCCATTTCATGCAACATAAGCATGCTTATATAGTGTACATGATTAGGGTGAAACCCTAATAACCCATGTCTTTTCCTTTCCAAGGATCCATGGGTTAAAAGCTCCATGGATCATCCATGGACTTCCATATAAGCCTAACCCATTAACAAATGAGTGTTAGCCCACACTATATAAAACAAATAGCTCATAATCTAATTAGTCTTCCTTTTAATCTCTAAACTAATTCATAATTAATTTAAGACTAAGACTAATTAAATAACATAACTTCATATTAATATATTATAACTTATAATATATTAACAAACATATGTGTATAACTCTCATAAAATTATCCATAAATAGTTTGGGTGAGATGCAACCCAAATGGACCATGCCGATCGGGTCAAGTATATACCAAATAAGTTATGGACTTAGACACCTTATCCAACAATATCTTCCCAGATCTACGAACTCCAGCCACCCAACTCCTTCCTTGACAACTTCTTCTTTCTTCTTCAAGGCTCTCCTTTGCCAAACCAAGCTCCCCAAGGTCAAATATCCCCAACAATGGAAGAAGAATGGCTACTTAGGGTTTTTGAGGGTAAGAGGGGAGATATGGAGGCTAGGGTTGGAACCATGAGGTTCCTTATATAGTGGTTGGCCCTAAAATTAGGGTTTCTGGACACTGGACGTACGTTGGGCGTACGCCCCCAACACCCGCGTTCATTTAACCACTCTACATTGGGTGTAACCTAGCTTATGTTGGGTGTACCCAACCAATCACACGCATGCACTCCATGCATGCCTAGGACCCTTTTTCCAAATATTTCCTTTAGGGACCAATATTGACACTATCTTCAAAGTGTCATAACTCCTTTATTCTAAGTCTGTTTCCGACGGACTTTATATCCACGAAAAGGTGGCGAGAAGCCTTACGCTTCTAGCAACACACCCCGTCCCGAAACCTTCTCGAGTGAACCCAAAGCCCATAAAGACCGAAACGCTCTTACCCTTGATCTCGGTAATCCATAAATAATTACTCTTAAAACGGGGCGTTACAAGTAGGGTTGGGCCATCATTAGTTGCTTTGGAACCAAGTCAGGATCATCCGGATATAATGAGGATTTAGGGTTATCAAAACTAACGAGTTTTGTTAGTTTTACCATATTCACCCTCAAGAAATTGAATTTTCCACATGTTCCTATATGTAAAATTCGGCTTTGCCCCTTGGACCCCGCTAGGGGCGCTGCCCCTAGACCCTACCAAAGTGGTTCTGCCCTTTTGGAAACCCCGGGCCCCCGACTAGTCATCGAACTGGCTTCTAATTCGATCTTATACATGCGTGCACTCCGCACAACCCCCGCACATATATTAGAGTACAAATTATGAAGCCCTTTAGCTCGCATGTTAGTTCCAGTTACTTAAAATGACATGGTGACACTAAAATCACCAACATCCCCTTCGAACCGTAAGTACCTAAAAAACATTTTAAACACAAACCGTAAGCACAAAGCTTAGTAACTTCCCTAAAATACCACATACCATACATGCGTGCACTCCGCACAACCCCCGTACATATATTAGAGTACAAATTATGAAGCCCTTTAGCTCGCATATTAGTTCCAGTTACTTAAAATGACATGGTGACACTAAAATCACCAACATCCCCTTCAAACCGTAAGTACCTAAAAAACATTTTAAACACAAACCGTAAGCACAAAGCTTAGTAACTTCCCTAAAATACCACATACCATACATATACTAGGCCTCGTCCGGTATAGATCTATCAGTAACATGCGATGGACCATGCCTAACACATTCATCAGTCCCTACTCGGTATACATATTAACACATAAAATACTTTCAAGAGTCACACAGATAGCTAGCATCCTATAACATAAATCATCGAGTCGGAAGTAGTGCCTTCGACCCGTAAATACTATGAGGAAACTCACATCAATCTGATGATAAACAAATCACACACTTGAGCTACTGCTACCACTTCTCCTCACATTGAACATATCCAAAGATCAGCCCTAATTAATAATCAGGGTAATAACCGATAATCAAAGATCCAAAACATAAATTTTCTTACTAAGGGTAAAAGACCATTCTACCCTCTCCAAGCTAGACCCAACTAAGCATGGCCAAAAACCCATAATGACCTAAGGCCCAAAAATGGCCCAAAAGGACTTTTGGGAGTACGCCATTTGTACCTCCCCATTACGCCCTACGTATTGGGCTTCAACAGAAAGGGAAACGGGGAAAAGGTTGTTACGCCATACGTACCCCAGGGTTACTCCCAGCATACCACCTAGATGCCAAAAATCCATTTTAAGCACTTAATAACCAAAATCTAAACGTCCAATTCACATATCTAATTCTTGGGAAGGTCCTAACTGATAAAGTTGACAACTTTAAGCTTTTGCATGGCTTAATAAAGCCCAAAATGACCAACAATTCATAACTTCACAAAATGACCAACAATTCATGCATGGGTGGACTATAACTCTCAAGATCCGACTTTTATGACTTAACAACCTCAAAATGGCTAGAAATGATGCTTAACGGTTATGGAGTAGCTCATACTCACAAGTAGCATTGTAAACGAACACGAACGAGGCTTGTTCAGTTCGTTCGTTTAAGTTAGTCGAACAAATGAACGAACACAAATGCATAAACGAACGAGTTTTCTTGTTCATGTTCGTTCATTTAACAGATTACATTATTCATGTTCGTTCGTTTATGTTCGTGAACATGTTAAACGAACATAAATGAACAAAGATTAAAAAACACAATTGAAGATATATGAACATAAATGAACATATAATACACTAATATAATCAAACACAATTAAGCATATGTGAACATAAAATGAACTTATATGAACGAACATAAATAAACGTTCACAAACATAATTGAACGAACAAGGTCATTGTTCATGTTCGTTTGTTTAAATAACGAACAATAATTTGTGTTCATGTTCGTTTATTTATTAAATAAACGAACATAAACGAACTTTCCGCCGAATGGTTCACGAACAGTTCTTTTAACGTTTAGTTCGTTTACAGCCCTACTCACAAGAACCAAAGCCATTGGACCAAAAACTCATAGGAATTCACCAACCAACAAGATCTAGCAATTAAACCATCAAAGTGGGAGCTTTTTACCTTATGGAGAAACTA
The DNA here is from genome assembly GCF_051521515.1 of Lactuca serriola. Lineage (NCBI taxonomy): Eukaryota > Viridiplantae > Streptophyta > Magnoliopsida > Asterales > Asteraceae > Lactuca > Lactuca serriola. The sequence goes on from NC_136413.1 coordinate 188,943,572, forward strand.
GATGAACAATACAATGTGGATCTACAAGCAATGGACCTCCAAGAGCTCCTCCAAAGATCACCTTCTTCACAAACACACAAAAATATCACTCTAAAAGCTTCAAGAACCTCACAAGGTGGCTAGGGTTTTGAAATGGTGCTTTGGGACATTGGGGGCTCGTGATGAGAGAGACTTAAGGACTTAAAGTTCTTAAAATAGGGTCCAAACCCTAAAAATGAGGGTTTGGGGCCTGCATGAGTACGCCCTGCGTACCACCTAAATACGCCCTATGTACTCAAAAGAGTCTCACCATGAGTTACGATAGGCGTGTCATGGAGTACGCCCTGCGTAAGGACCAAAAATGCAACATTTTTATATTTTAAGCCAAAAATGAAAATACTTGGGAACATGAGTGTTACAATACTTAACACATATATAACAATAACCGGCTCGCACAGTGTATGTTTTATAATATTACTAAATATACATATAACAAATGTTCCAGATAATTTACATATAAACTTTCAACTAATATTTAATACTTTTAATAAATACTTGTATTAAAATCATATTCATGAAAGTAACTATGCACTAACCTGATTAAGGCGAAAGATTCGCGAGAAAGTTAGCTCATCAACTAACTTCAACTTTTCCCTTTTTAAACGACCTAATTACTAATATTACTATGCTTCAGTATGTTTTCATATTTATAAGGTTATATTAACTATTTCCTAGAGTCCTCAATGATCCCAACAAATATCAATCTATCAAATAAGGAATCACCGGGTAAGATCATATAACAGGTAGGATCTGTTTGGTATATAAATATACTGTTTGGAAAATCCACTTTAAACACCTCACTAAGATCTAGCCTCAACGTGTACTACAACTTTCCTTTAGATCTCAACAGCTAATTTGCAATCTATTTTTACTTTGCAGTCTAAAAAGATAACACTGTAAATAGCTTGCGAAATTCATAAATTCATATAATGAACTCTGTTATCGACGTTATTTAAATCAACATATTTGTATTTACAAGGATATCAACTCCGGTTTACATTATTTTGGCTAACAAGTAACCAATCATCATTTCATATTTTATCACACATAGTTGTACTGTGTTGAATGCGAAACTTCAAAAAATCATAATATCTTCATACTATGTTTGGCGTTCTTTATATCTGTGGGTTCATAATCACGACTACTACAAGTTTCACCAAGCTTATTTCTCCTAAATGGTATTTTATTTATAAACGTCATATAACATAACTCGTTAAGTTTATAATAATGTTTTATACAAATATTTTAAACCCATAATATTTTGCCCATAAAATATGTACACAAAATTTAAATATAATTATCATTTATATAACTCGTATCATGTACCAAGAACAATTATCATATTCGAGGAAATAGAATGTATTAAAATCTAGAATACATTTATTTCTATAGCCTTTAATTAAATATGGAAAACCACATAACCCTACTTTTATAACTTCCCTTTTTCTTCTCGAGTTATAAAATATGATGAAATGACTTGTCAATTGGCTATAATAAACAAAAAACAATGCTACAATTTATATAAGCCTTAAAAAAAATCAAAATACAACTCAGGTTAAAATAATATTTTAGGATAAAATAATATTGTATATATATTTCTATTAGGTAAAAAACCCTCCCTCCCTCTCTCTCTCTCTCTCTCTCTCTCTCTCTCTCTCTCTCTCTCTCTTTCTCTTTCTCTATGTGTGTGTGTGTGTTTGTCTTGTATTTATACGACAAAAGAAATCCCCTTCTCAATTCCAACATTCTTGGACATAATATCCCACGAAGAAGCCAGATATAATTCCTCAGGGGAAACAAACAGCTTTGAAACCTGACTTATCATTAAATCCCCACAAAATGGGCATTCACTGTTAGAAATTCGGGGTATAGATATACTTGGATCAGTGAGAGTTGTGAAACACTTTCAGATTAAAGCATTTCGAGGGTACACTCGAAATCTCTAATCAGATTAAACTCACTATTTTTCTAGAATATAGAATGAAGAAGATGTTATGAATCTGTACCCAAAAGAGAATCTGAAATTGATCATATATAACAGAAAACCAACTTTTTGTCTTAAAACTGCCATATGGTAGTTATATATAAATAACTGCCAGGGGCTGCCGCCCCTTGGACCCCGCTCCGAGGGACGCTGCCCCCGGATCCCCGTCAGTTCAGGGACTTCGCCTCTAAATAGCAGTATACTTTCAACAATGACAAAATCAAACAAATGTGCACTCCGCACCATACTAATTTGTTCGATAATTGTCAAAGTGACATTGATCAACAAATTAACCCCATTACACTTAAATAATATTAGTGATATAAAATCACCAACATTCACTCGCTATTGAATCATCCAATTCTGATCGAATCTGTTTGTTCATCATTAAAAAAAAGTTAAGTTGGATATTGACAAAATAAAATCATATTTAGAATGTGTAAAGTAATGATAACAAATGACAATTTATAAATTGTCATTTGTTTTATTAATTGTTTGTGTTATACATTCTTGACTTGAATTGGTATCAAAGCACAGAAACAAGAAGCTTTGAGATCGATTTACTTACCTGTTGAAGCAGGTGGTCGACATGGCAAGAGATGAATGGACTTCAGGCAGTGCTCCGGGGAGGGAGAAGGAGACTGGAGCGACTTCAGTACAATGTCCCATGCTCAACTCAACAAATTACACGGTGTGGTCAATGAGAATGAAGGTAGTATTAAAGATTCACAAGCCTTGGGAGATAATGAACCAGGAACTACAAAAAATCAAGACAAAGATGATTTAGCAATAGGTTTAATTTACCAATCAATACCTGAATATCTCATAATCCAAATCGGTGAACAAGAATCTTCCAAGGGACTTTGGGAAGCAATCAAATTAAGGCATATGGGGGCTGACCGTGTGAAGGAGTGGCACGATTACAAAATTTAATGTCTGATTTTGATCCATTGAAGATGACTGAGTCGGAGTCGATCGACTCTTCACGGGAAAACTATCGGGAATCGCATCCAAGGTAGCCGCACTAAGTGAATCGATCGATGAACCAAGGATGGTGAAGAAATTCTTGAAATCGCTACCAAGGGCAAAATTCATCCATATTGTCGCCTCTTTGGAACAGGTACTGGATTTGAAATCGATGGGGTTTGAAGACGTAGTGGGTCGATTGAAGGCCTACGAGGAAAGAATAAGGGAAGAGGATGCTAATGCGAATGATCAATCGAGGGTGCTATTTGTGAAATCAACGTCGAAAAGAGGTAGCTCATCGTCTGGTGGGGGCAACTCGTCGAGAATGAAGGGAAAATGGAAAGGATCAAATGGGTCATCCGGGTTAAATCAAGCGAATGGGTCACATGGGTCACACCGGTCAAACAAAACCAAATCAGCCCAAGGACAAAAACCCAATAACAATTCTCATTTATTTCAACCCAATTCCAACAATTGCAAAAATTGTTGTTGTTGTGACAAAAACCGGAAAAATTGGGAAAAAGACCGATCTAAGGTGATTTGTTTTCGGTGTGACAACCCAGGTCACTTTGCCTCTGGATGTCCGGAACAACTCCAAAAATTACAAGAATGTGACTTTTCAGAACGTGACGACAACGACGAGATCGTATTTTAAATATGGATCAAGGTTGAAGAATTATCTAGAAGGACTTAGAGACTCGGGGGTGATTGTTGGAATCCTAAGTCGAGTAGGACTTGGAGACCAAGTTATAACGGGACTTTAGCAAGTTGGTTTTAGAGTCCTAATACAATTCTAATTACAAGTCGGAATATTAGAATCTATATATACATTTTGTTTAGCTGTGTTGTATTCACAAAATTAAGTTTTGAGTTATTTTCTCATTTAATCAAAGAGATAGTTTGATTAATTGTTTGTGTTATACATTCTTGACTTGAATAGTAAAAATCAGCTCATTATCGGTAATTGCTATCAAGTAATATAAAGAACAACATCACTAGAGTTGAGCTTTATGATGACCAGTTTGACCCTAATGTCAAACAAGAACAACCGTAGCTGGATGGATTATTTAAACGATAATGAAACTAGATTAAATTACTTCTTCTAGAATATCATGAGGCATTAACTTAACTATTAATTAAAATTTGATAACTGAGAATCGAATCAAAAAAGATTATGTTCTCAACTTGGGAGGAAATGGAATGAAAATTATGCTCTTAAGTCAGAAGGAAAGGAATGGAAAATGACACTTTTACATTTTTGCCCTTCATTGGTTAATATATAGAAAATACCAATTACCGTCTATAAATTTGCTAACTAAATTTCAATTTTTTTTTATTTCAATTGAAGGGTAATCAAGCAAACAGGAATCACAAAGATGTAAGCATTTACACCTACTGATTGAGCTTCACATGTAATCTATATCAGTACTTTAACCCCATTAAATGATATAGTGTAGAGTAAACCCAAACAAGAATCACAAAGATGTAAGAACATGAATGACATTACCAATGTTTACAGATTTAACTTAGTCTTTTACTTTAAGAAGTATTACACAAAAAGATTCACCATATCTTGAATATGACAGATTTACCCTTAGTCTTTTACTTTGAGAAGTATTAAGAGAAAAGACCATGAAGCATAATATCGAGCCATGGTTCGTTTATTCAAACCAATTGAACATAAAAAGAGAATTGATCATAAAAAGGGGAAAAATCGTTTAAAGGAGATACCCTTAAATAGATTCTCTAGGAAATACCCCCAAAATCAGACATGGTAATCGTAAATCAAATGTTTGACATTCCTGATTGGCTGAATGCTAATTCCACTTTTCCAGCGGACAAGAGAGAAGAGAGAAACGGAGAGAGGATAGAAATGGAGGAACTGAGGGATACACCTGGCCAGCGGTGGTGACTGGTGAGAGGTGGAACGGTGATTGATTGGCTGATTGCAGTAGTAGTGAAACCAGGTCCAGACTCCCGCGAACGAAGATGGGCGGTGATTAATCGAATTTTGACTTTTTGTTTGACTGGTTAGTTATTGGAGATCAGGGCCAAAGCCCAAATTTCAGAATATTAGGCCTGTATCTATAAAAATTAAGCCTTGATGTCATATGAATACTTTTTCTTATTTACTATATTTTTTTAAGGGTAGAGAACACACAAATAGACACTAAGTTTATATAAAAATTATAATTTGATATTATGTTTTTTTGTTTTAAATTTGATCTTTCAACCCGGTTACCTACTGACGTGACATGACCCGGTTATATGCTAACGTGTCAAAATTAAATTTTTTTTCATACAAAAAACACTAAGTTTTCATTTTTTTTATTTTGACACTAAGTTTAATTTTTTTATTTTATAATTTTGAAACTATTTTTTTTGTTCCAAATTGAACATCATTTTTTCCAATTTTGTTCAATATTGATCATTTTCAATTTGAAACCATAAAAATATTTTTTTAATACATTTTAAACCGTATTAATATATTTTTTTCATTTAAAAAACATATTTTTGTATAAATAAAAGGTTTTTTTACATTCAACCCATGTATATATATGTATTAGTTACATAAAAACCGTATTTTATTTTAAATACGCAACTTTAAAATGAGTTTGGAGGTTTGGAGGCGTGTAGTCAATCAAAGTCTAGAGGTCAGGTTTGTAACCCGTGAAATTTTTACATCTTATTTGAAGTTTATTGTTAGTTTGGTTCTCATGATATAACTAATACATATTTATGTATAACACTATGCTTTTAATGTAATAAAATAAATAAATAAACTTGTATTTACATAAAAATGTGGTTTTTAAACGAAAAATATATTTATAGGTTTAAAACGTAATAAAAATATATTTATACAGTTTCAAATGGAAATTAATCAACATTGAACAAAATTGGAAAGAATGATGTTCGATTTGAAACAAAAAAATAAAGTGTCAAAATTGAAAGAAAAAATTAAACTTAGTGCCAAAATTGAAAAAATAAAATAAAATAAAATAAAAGTGAAAACTTAGTGTCTTTTGTGGGAAAGAAATCCAATTTTCACACGTCATCATGTCATATCAGTAGGTAACCTGGTTGACCCATCAAGTGGTCAAAATTTAAAAAAATTGAAAAATACAGTGTCAAATTTGAGACAAAAAAACATAGTATCAAATTAGAAATTTGGTGTACATTTAATGTTTTTTGTAATATTTACCCTTTTTTAAATAAAAATTGGATAAGATATGGAAAACTAAACAAAGCTTGGTCCATCCCTCTATCTGCGGAGGAAGATAAGAATTAAGAAAGACGATTGATGGTGGGTTTTGCGACTCTTTGCTTTGGTAATCTACTTACTTTCTCTATAATCCTATAATTTTGAATGACCCTCGACTGCTTAGTCGAGGGTCAATGTCAACAAGAAGAAAAAGTTTTGCTTTAGGCAATGATTCTCTGGGTGACTTTGGCGCCAGAGGCGGAAATAGAGACAAATTTTAGTGATAGAGTAAGTACTTTGGACATTGAGCACAGGATTCTCATCCTCAATGTTGTTATGTCCCTTGCACAACAAGAATGCACTCCAATTTCCCATTTGCAGTCTCCCATTTTCGATGATGATGTGCAACAGCTATTGCGAAAGGTTCATTTCACCTGTGACATCCCCAAAATCTCGGCCAGAAAAGACCGATTTTCATTTATGCTTTTAAAATAATTTCAAAGTAAATCCTTTTGATTTGAAAGAGTTGTGGAATTTGTTCCCAAAAACAAAGTATGATAAAAAAAATATTTACCAAAGCATTTCATAAAAGAAATGTATTTTCATTATATAATCAAAACTCGGGATGTCATGTTCCGATACTGACCATAAAGCATAAACGATAACATTACAAGTCATTCAACAAATATATACATATACAGACTTGTAAACAAAACCACTTGATGGTTCATCCATTTTATGCCCTTGCGCCACTTCCTGTAATACAAATAAACTGAGTGGGTCAGGCTTGGGAGCCTGGTGAGCATATAGGGTTTTCAACCCACAATAAATAATTATATTTAATTTCCACCAACCAACAATAACCCAATTACCCATTCCCGTAATTCTCAATTTACGTCCCTAAGACAACTAACATAAGGGACCTAGTCTAAGAATATTTCATCGGGGCAACAACACATGCTTCGGGGGTTCCTCAGCAATATAAGTCAAATAAGGCAACCATGAGGGGGATGGAATACAACGAATGAACACCCAAGTTCATTAACACCTACAGGTTATGAGCCTGCTAGCGTTCCACTGGACTGTCTAGAAAAGTCTGTGGTCGTCATCTAAATTCCGCTAGATGACTGGATCAAAACAACATCGAGGCCTCTCATCTTTTTATTACACACCAACTATCTACCCATGTTCTACCCAACATATTAGTAGATAAAATATACATTTTTATACATAGTTTTAAAACCTGTATAGAATGCTCAATCAATACATTTTCCACATAACAGATGAGGCACACACACATAACACGTATTTCATAGAGAAATAATAAGATCTATAAGATAAAAGAAAGTGAATATACATTCACACACATAACAACAAAATATACACATAACACGTATTTCGTATAAAATATTTCATAATTATGCGTTAGAAGAAATTAACTACACACTCACTTGATCAGAAGATGATCGGACAGCACTACGACTTGCAGAAGTAGTATACTTCGGCAGATCTGGAAGATCTCCACAAAAATCGAACTTCTCGCGGGCAGAGCTTCAGCTCGGGGATCGCACTTCTCGGGATCTCGGGAGCATAAAACTTCTTTTTTAACTTGGATATGAGATCCGGGGTGTCGGGATGGCTTCGGGGGTTTACACGCAGAGCTTCGGCACGAAAAAGAGAAGAATTGAGCAATTATGCCCGGAACCCTCGCATCCTATTTATAGGAGGCTGAAGCCTCGCAGTACGCGGGGCGTACGCGTCCGAATTCGTCACTGCATGCGTCATCCGAAGAACTCGAGTGTGAGGCGTGTCATGCTTCGCTGTACGCTGGGCGTACTTCGGATCAGATCGGTGACTCCTTCGGATATACATCCGAATTAAAGATTAAATTTAAATATTAGTTATTTAATAAACTTCGGAAATTCATATCTTCTTCATACGAACTCCGTTTTCGACGTTCTTTATATCCACGCGTAGGTGAGACTACGCTCTACAACTTTCGTTTAGACTCCGTCGGCTAATTTTGACTTTATTTTTATTATTTATTTTTAGTAGGTCCGGACAGGAAAACTTCGTTATAAATTCATAACTTCTTCGTCCGACATCCGTTCTCGCCTAACTTTTCATCGTTTCGCTACTAACAACGAGATCTTCGATTCTCGTTTAGGATGTTTCGGCTAAAAACCGCTCGATCTCAAATCGAGTATTCGGGCTGCATACCGCTAAGTCGAAACTTCAGAAAATCATAACTTCCTCATACGAAGTCAGATTTTGGTGTTCTATATATATTCGGAAACCTCATTTCGGCCACTACAACTTTATGCAAATATATTAAGTTTATTTTACACTTAAATTTTGACGCTTATTTTATTCTTAATTAATCAAATCACATAATTAAGAAATTAAGCACAAAACACATAATACTCAAATAATACGCTCTTATTATTTCAAAAAAGTTACAAAGGTTAACCTAGACTATTACATCAACGAAAATGCCTAGCCTGGAAACGCGGGCGTTACAATTCTCTCCCCCTTAGGATGATTCCGTCCCCGGAATCACACATCAACAAACAAATGCGGATAGCGACTCAACATGTCACTCTCCATTTCCCAGGTGAGATTTGGCCCATTCGAATGTTTCCAACGAACAAGCACTAATTCGACCATCTTGCGTCGAAGCTTCTTAGTCTTTTGGTCAACAATTGACTCAAGTTCTTCAATTAACCTCTTGTTTTCATCAATTCTCAATTCAGAAATTGGAATTATATCGGGAACTTCTCCCGTGAACTTCTTCAAATAACACACATGAAAAGTGTTGTCAATTCCATTCAGTTCTTTGGGTAATTCGAGCTTGTAAGCTTGGTTCCCAATCCTCTGAAGAACTTTAAACGGTCCAATAAACCTTGGACTCAACTTCCCCCTTTTACCAAATCTTATAAGTCCCTTCCACGGCGAGACTTTGAGCAAAACCGAATCTCCAACTTCGAAGGTCATCGGCCTTCGCTTCTTGTCAGCATAGCTCTTTTGACGATCTTGAGCTGCTAACATTCTTTCCCTGATCACTTTCAACTTCTCAGCAGTCTTATGGACCATCTCGGGTCCCATAAACTGCTTTTCCCCAGCCTCAAGCCAACAAGACGGCGTACGACACTTCTGTTCGTACAAAGCTTGATAAGGTTCCATCTTTATGCTCGAGTGGAAACTATTATTGTAGGAAAATTCCACCAAAGTTAAATGTTCATCCCAGTTACCTAGGAATTCCAGGGTACATGCTTTTAGCATATCTTCAAGTGTTTGTATTGTTCTTTCACTCTGACCACCAGTCTGCGGATGGTAAGCTGTACTTAAACATAACTTGGTACCCATTTTCTCTTGTAGACTTTTCCAAAACCTTGAGGTGAAACGGCTGTCACGATTCGACACAATCGTTAACGGAACACCGTGAAGCCTCACAATTTCCTTCACGTAAGAACTTGCAAGCTTTTTCATAGACCATTTCTCCTTGGCTGCTATGAAATGTGCACTCTTAGTGAATCGATCAACGACCACCCAAATCATGTCGTGACCATTCTTTGTTCGGGGTAGTTTAGTGACAAAATCCATAGAAATGTCTTCCCATTTACCCATAGGCACAGGTAAAGGCTCTAACTCCCATATGGTTTCTGATGTTGTGTCTTGACGGTGACAACCCGATATTTCAACTCTATGTAATGACCTAAAAAGTCGAGTATTGTAACCACTTTTGATATAATGAAATTAACTTCGAAAATAAAAAGTCCAAAAAGTCTCTAAATAATTACCTACTATGTTTAATGTCATTAAACCGTGATCATACGTAAAAAGAACGCCCAAATCTGACTTCGTATGATGAAGTTATGATTTTTCCAAGTTCGGCTTAGCGGCAGTCAGCTAAAAACTCGAAACGAAGATCGAGCGACTGTTGGCCGGAATGACCAAAACGATAATCGAAGGTCTCGACAATGGTATTTCAACGGTAAAAAGTCTAGCAAAATCAGACGTCAGACGAAGAAGTTATGAATTTCTAACGAAATTTTCTTACCGCGACCTTTTAAAAATAAATAATAAAAATAATTTCAAAATTTGTCGATGGAATCTAAACGAAAGTTGTAGAGCGTAGTCTCACCTATGCGTGGATATAAAGAACGTCGAAAACGGAGTTCATATGAAGAAGATATGAATTTTAGAAGTTTATTAAATAAATAAAATATAAATTTTATTATTTAATCTCGGTATTATCCGAAGGAAGAGTCAGCAAGTCGATCCGAGTTACGCCCAGCGTACTCGGGGTCTATGCGAAGCTATGCCCCGTCCCATCCAAACTCCGAGGTAGTCGAGGATTCGGTCATGCTGTTAGGGTGCAAAGTCATGCTTGAATGTATTGTTTAGGCTTTCCTCTTTGTATGTGTAAATGGGTTGAGTCTTTCCTATAAATAGCAAGTGAGTGACTCCCATTACGTAAGAATGTAAGAGTCCATTTGGAGTGTTAGACTAGAGAGAGAAATTGTATACAAACCCATTTGTATAATCTTTCTAGATCTAATAAGAGCTTACAAAGATTTATTTACTCCTTGTGTTCTTGATTTTACATGATGATTCACTAGATCTTTCTAATTCCGCACATGCCATCATAATCAACACCACTACAATTGGTATCAGAGCGGGTGTTCTTGATTTCATCAAGAATTGATCCTTGATGGTGATCTTGATTCGGTGATTCTTCATGTTCTTATGGATCTTCGTGATTAGAGTATTTTTGTGTTCTTGAAGTCGAATTTTTCCTTGATTTGATCCATAATTCGACTTTCTCTCTCTAGAATACTTGTTTTTACCACTTTCTCTCACTAGAATTTGGTTTATATTCACTTTCTCTCTCTAGAGATCCACTTGATTTACACTTTCTCTCTCTAAAAAATTTCAAGTTCTTGTAATCATGGAGTAATGGTTGGTTCGAAATGAAAGTTTTCTATACGTATACACTTCTTTTGAATGAATTCTTTATCAATTGACTGTTGGATCGCAAAGTGAAGATGCACTTATGTCAAATGGAGAAAGGGATAGAAAGGGAGATTTCATTGGTTATCCAATTTATCAAAACAAAGATTTGTTTGATCGATTGATTACAACATATCAAGAAAGACGAAGACATAAGAGGAATGGTGAAGTCATAAAAGGAATTCCTCTTGCTAATTGTAAACCGGGAAGAAATAGACTTGAATATTATGCAAATTGTCGTGAAGCTCAAGAACATGTTCTTGATGATGTTCATCGTGTTCATGATGTTCAAGGAAAAGAAGTTCAAAACAATGGAGTTCAATGTAATGTTCTTGATGTTCAAGAAAAAGGAGCTCAAGTTGATTCTCAAGATGAAAAAGTTTTTTTCTCAATTGGAGTTCAAACTGATGATATTTTGTGTTCTTGTGATTCGTTTGAAGGAATGATTCCTTATCGGAAGCCGGTGATCCAAGAAAATCATAAGTATCAAACTCCAAAAGATTTGATTCAAACTCAAAATGTTCATGTTGTTGAAAGTGGGTTTGTTCATGAAGCCAAGTCTTCAAGATGCAAAAAGATGAGAAAGAAAAAGAAGAAGATGATGAATCGGAAGAATAAGCGGGTTTACTCACAAAAATCATCATATGTTGTGAAGCCAAAATCCGTGAAGCAAATTTGGGTTCCAAAGCAACAATCTCCAAGTGTTGAATTGAATTTGAAGTCAAAACCCAAAAGTGTTGGTGGTTCTTTTGAAGATGTTCTTGGTTTGATGAAGAACACGAAGAACACGAAGAACGAGTTGTACATCTCGCATAGTGGGTGGTACAATGTTCGATTTGGAGATTTTCTCATTCCGACAAAAGAACCAAGATCTTCCAAATTTGATTCGTTGGTTGAAAATGGATCTCGATTCATGAAAAAGGTAACACAAATTCTCAAATGGATTCCAAAACGTCCATGATTTCGATTCATATTTTGCGTTTTTCAATTTTTGATCGATTTGCCTCATTGGATCTAATTCATTTCAACCCCATTGTTGATCCAATAATTTTTTTGTTAAGATCAATTCTAAGTAAAAACAAAATCAAATTAAATTCGTTGTTGCACATATTGGTTTTTGAGTCCAGATCACGAAAAATATTGAGCTTCATTGTTATAAGCCCAAAATTCATTTGATTCAGATATGATGTCCTTTACTGTTCACAATTCATGGAGCCCAATACATTTTTTTTTGTCCGATTTCATTATGTGAGTCCAATGATTCGATAAATGTTTTCAATATATCTCACTGTTGTTCTTCTTCATGTTACGCTAAATGACTTGTACCTTGACTGTTCTTGAATCGCTTTTCTTCAATTTGTTCTTGCGTCTTCATTTTCTTCTCATCATCCTTTGAAATCGATTAATCTTGTTTGTAATTCCAACTTTGTGAATCGATTTTATTTTATGAGTTCAAGTTCAAAATCGATGATGATCAAAGTAATCACTATGAAGTCGAAAATTAGATCTTGATGAAATTAATCAAGAATTCTCAAATTACTGTGAAGAAGTTGTTTAGAACTGATGTTTGAACATATTTTGATCCATGATTTGGTGTTGGAATCCTCGATTTTCTGTTTATTGATTATTGACATAGAAAAGTCAATCACAGAAAAAGTCAAACATGAGTTCTATGGGTTGATTCAGGGAATTGAAAGTAGAAATCGTTGGATTTGAGTTGAATATGAGATTTGGATGAGGAAATCGAGTCTAATTTGGGAATTAATTTCGAAAATTCGATGTGTTCTTGTTCTGGTGTGAAAGGCAGTGACATAAGTTCTTATTCGTCACTAGAAATTGATTTCAAAATTGGAAGTCAAAATGGGTCATATGCGAATTCGATTTTGAGTTTGATTAACTGGGAGTCGATATTGCGAAGGATATGTTGGAGTCGATGATTTTATTGATTTGGTTTGAGTTCGCAAGTTCGATTTGTGCAAGTTCGATTTGTGCAAGTTCGATCGACGGCGATTGAAGTCGATTGTTTGGTTTCATTGGGGTTTGATAGACAAATTGTATTTGGGAAATATTTGAAGAGTCACAGGTTGGAATCGATTGTTGATGAATAAAAAGCAAAGTCGACAACCTGGATGGTTAGTCTGGGTCTCATCTGCGAATGGTCGATGACTTGGATTTTGTAAATAGAATTGATTTTGGTATCAGTGGTATGGATTTCGCAAATAAGAAGTGATGTCAATTTTTGATTTTGCATCGAGTTCTTCATTCACATCTGTAATTATGGTGTGAAGACCTGTGAAGATTTGGAGTTCTGTAGGAATCGCATCTGGGTCTCAATTTTGGGTTCGCATATTGATCTTGTTTGGGTTCGCATCTGCCATGTTTGTTCAATTTGCATTTGTGTGAATCAAAATCAGGTTCGCATTTCTGTGAATGGAGTCCGCATATGAGATCAAAACATGAGTTCGCATTTGGTTGATTGGGGTTAAAATACGAAGGTGATTAAGGTTGAAATTCAATTCGCATGTGGTTACTTGGGATAAAGATGCGAAATTTTCTTATACATCGTTCGCATTCATGATTCACAAACGTGCGAAGAGTTAAAGATGCGAAGTAAGGAACGTGCAAAGTTTTCACTGCATATGGTGACGCACGAGTACGCCCAGCGTACCGAAGCGGTTCCCAGCCCCTATAAAAGGGATGCGAAGGTTCCGAAGAAAGAGCTCCATTTCTCCTAACATTCTTGCGTTCTTGCCTCGTTTTCCGTGCACGTGCTAACCCGAAGCCCCCGTCACTTTGCTCAAGTCCCGAAGGCCGTTTGTGCTCCCGAGATTCCCGAGAATCCCGAGAAAATCCGCTTTCTCGAGTCGAAGTTCTGCTCGATTTTTATCTCGCTTTTTTCCGATCTTTCAAGTGAGTTCATACCCCTTAATTAACCTTTTAAATATTCTATAAATGCTTTTATATGCTTTCAAGGGGGGAATAAAAGTAAAACACACGATTATTATCGTGTGTTATATAAAGTTTTATTATACACTTTTATTCAACAGAATCATATGTGATTTATAACCTTTATAGGTAAACTTTCGTATGAAAAATATATCACGAAACATTATATATTTTGAAATGAAAAATGTTGTTATATACGTATAAATCAAACACTCTGCTTAGATTGCATGTATATGTGTCCAACTTAGACACTATGAAAATTTATACTTTCATAACAAGTGATTCATTTTCTAGGGATGTCTAAACAAACGAGACACACTTTTAGAAAACTATAATAGGTATAGTTTTACGAGAACATTACTAACTTTTACATACTAGAAACACGATTTTCAAGAAGTCACTTTCACATACAAAAACAAACGAACATTTTAACACGTAAATCTGTTTTTATACTAAGTTTTGTGAGGCATTAACTTCACGTACGTTCGAGTACACATTTCAAGTCCTGTATTATATACCAAAATCCCTTGGAGGGGGAGCCTGGTGTTTGTGTATAGATCTATACGGGCTTGACAACCCCGCACCCTGACTGTTAGCTACAGTACACCATTTGGGGTGACAAACGTCAGAACATTCCAACGCCTGAAGAACGTTGTGTATAGGCAATCCGAGTCAATAGCATGGTTATAAAACTCACATGGGTATTAAAAATACATTGATTTACGAGTTTTTTCAAACATATTGGAAATTTTATACGTACATACATTTTCTAGAAACAAACATTGGTCTTAATAGAAGGCTGCATTTATGCTAGTAGAAAATATGAGATTTTCTAGGAACAAACAAACAAAAACAAAACATTTCATTTCATACAAACATTGTCATTTAATACTTATGAAACTCACCAGCTTAAATGTTGATCTACTCTTTCAAAACTACTTGTATGTCCCAGGGATTCAGTAATTACAGGTAACAAACAACTTTTGAAGAAGGGACGCTGCGGCGCCAGTTTGAATTCATATTTTGGCATCATATTGTAATTGGTTTTGAACATGTACCTTTTTAACAATGTAAACTTTCAATTATATATATGATGGTTGTATTGCTTTCTTTACTATGTATTCATTTGTTACGCTACCACATGAAGTCATCCGCCTCCGAACGTTTCCGCCGTTCTGGTTTGGGGGTGTGACATTGACTCTCGCACAAGTCACGCACTCGGCCACATACTTTGCAACATCAAGCTTCATCGTCAACCACCAGTAGTAGGGTTTCAGGTCCCTATACATTTTAGTGCTACCGGGATGAATTGAGTACATGGTCTTGTGAGCTTCTTCCATCAGAAGATCTCTTATCCCTCCGGACTTAGGTACCCAAATCTGACCTTGGAACACCTTCAGTCCATGACCGTTTGTATCAAACACCAACGTTTTTCCCAAACGTTCCTCCTTTCGGTCATTCTTCTCAGAAGCTTCCTCTTGAACTTTCTTTATACTTTCCACAATTGTCGAGACAACTTCAATTCTCAACGCTCTTGGCCTCTTCCTTTCAAGATTGACTTTCCGACTGAGAGCATCAGCAACAACATTAGCTTTACCAGGGTGGTAAAGTATCTCACAATCGTAGTCCTTGAGTAACTCTAGCCAGCGTCGTTGCCTCATATTTAACTCTTTCTGATTGAAGAGATATTGGAGACTCTTATGATCAGTGAAAAGTTTACACTTCGTGCCATAGAGGTAATGCCTCCATATTTTCAGAGTGAAAACTACCGCTGTCAACTCCAAATCATGAGTTGGGTAATTCTTTTCATGCTCCTTCAGCTGTCGAGACGCATATGCTATCACCTTTTCTCTTTGGGTCAAAACACAACCCAATCCAACCCCAGACACATCGCTATAGACAACGAAGTCTTCAACTCCATCAGGTAGAGAAAGTATCGGTGCCTCGCATAGTTTCTTCTTTAGCTTCTCGAATGCTTCTTTATGCTTATCACTCCAAGCATAAGTAGCTCCTTTGTGGGTCAAAGCTGTTAATGGAGTAGCAATCGAAGAAAAACCTTGGATAAACCTTCGGTAATATCCGGCTAATCCTAAAAAGCTTCGGATCTCCGTGGGACTTTTCGGTTGTTCCCACTTCATTACAACTTCAATCTTTGCTGGATCAACCATTATCCCTTCTTGGTTGACCACGTGACCCAAGAATTGGACTTCACGAATCCAAAAATCACATTTGGAGAACTTTGCATACAGCTTCTCCTTCTTCAAGACTTCTAACACTTCTCGCAAGTGACTGCCATGCTCCTCTTGGCTTTTCGAATAAATCAGAATGTCGTCTATGAACACTATCACGGATTTATCAAGGAACGGACTACAAACCCTATTCATCAAATCCATGAACGCTGCCGGAGCATTGGTCAGTCCAAACGACATAACCAAGAACTCGTAGTGTCCATATCTAGTTCTAAATGCAGTCTTCTCGATATCTTGCTCTCTTACTTTTAGCTGATGATATCCTGACCTTAGATCGATCTTCGAGAAATAGTTCGAACCTTGCAATTGATCAAACAGGTCATCAATCCTTGGCAACGGATATCTATTCTTTATTGTTGCCTTGTTCAGCTCTCTGTAATCAATGCACATTCTCATACTTCCATCTTTCTTCTTCACGAATAACACCAGAGCTCCCCAGGGTGAAGAACTAGGTCTAATGAAACCTTTTTCCAATAACTCCTGAAGTTGCATCATCAGATCCTTCATCTCCGTCGGTGCTAATCGATACCGTGCTTTCGCTATTGGCGTGGTTCCTGGTAACAAGTCTATTCTGAACTCTACTTGTCTATCAGGCGGTAATCCGGGAAGATCTTCGGGAAATACTTCCGGATTATCACACACTACTGGAATACTCTGCATCACCTTCTTTTCCTTCTTAGCATCGATCATGAATGCTAAATATGATGTACATCCCTTGGTCAAACACTTCCTGGCTTTCATTAGGGAAATGATTCCAGAGTTTACTCGCCGTTTGTCCCCGTACACCATAAATGAATCTTTCCCAGGCGGATTTACTTTAACTATCTTCTTCTTGCATAAAATTTCGGCATCATTGGCGCTAAGCCAATCCATTCCCAAATCGATGTCGAAACCATTAAATTCGATATGCAATAATCCCTCGTAAAACTTATTCCCATTAAGGTCGATTAATATGTTTTTCATACGATGGCTAACAGGTACAAACTTGCCACTAGCAACTTCGACTAATAAAGCATCATCTAGTCTATCAACAGGCAAAGCTAGTTTTCTACCAAACTCATGTGAAATAAAGGAGTAGTTGGCTCTAGAATCAAACAAAATTTGAGCAGGTAATTCATTTACGAGAAAGGTAACTGAAGCGACATCAGCTTCATCTTTCGCAGTCTCAAGTGTCATCTGGAAGGCTCTCGCCTTCGGCTTTGGTGGAATGTTAGGTCTAGCTGCCTCCTTCTTCTTCGGACAGTCTTTCAAAATATGCCCCTCTTCATTACAACCAAAACACATCCTTTTGTTGTTCGGACACTCATTGGAAAAATGCCCAATTTTTCCGCACTTGTAGCAAGTTATATCCTCGCTACATTTCCCAAAGTGTTTTTTCTTACACTTATCACACCACTTCGCTTCGTCTCCTTTTCCTCCACCAAACTTTTTCGAATCAGATTTCAAAAATTTGCTTTTCTTACCGGAACCAGATGTTCCCTCAAAATTTCTCTTCTCACCAACCTCAACCTTGTTGGTGGTTCTCCCCTTAATCATGTTCTCAACAGACTTGGCAGCCCAGATAGCTGCTTCTAGAGTATGTGTCTGACGTACTGGCAACTCATACTCCCACGGGAGACCCTTCGCATACCGGTCCACCTTTGTTAGCTCGTCTGGGACGATATGCAAGGCAAACTCCATCTTATTGGTGAAGTTATTGGTGTATTCATCAACTGACATGCTGCCTTTCGTCAATGCCAAAAACTTGTTCTCTAATTCCAACAGATTTTGGGCAGAGTAGAACTTGCGCTTGAACTGCGCCAAGAATTCTGCCCACGTCAGTTGCAGTGGCTCATTAGGGCTTAAATTCTTCCCTAGAGTGTTCCACCAACGAATGGCTCCACCTCAGAACTGACGCACTGCATAGAGAGTCTGCAACTTGCCTCTGCAGCCACAAGTCATGAAGGCCAACTCCATTTCTGAGATCCAATCCATAACTCCAATCGGATCCTCCTTTCCATTGAAGGTCGATGGTTTGCAAGTTAGAAAGTCCTTGTACTTGCATCCCATTCCATCATGATTGTTTTGCCTAACTATCGGTGGGTTGGCTTGACCAACAGACCCATTGAAGTTTCCACCTTCCGAGTGCCCTTCATTTAATTTGGGCTCTTCCACACGAATTGACAGTTCTTCACGATTCTGTTGAAGCAACCGCCTAGTCTCCTCCATTTGACGATCCAACATCGTTTGAATCATCATTTGTACACCAGCCATTGTTATCGGCTCAGGTGCTGCTGCTACGACATGTATTTGTTCAATCACTGGTGGTTGATTCCTGTTTTCATCAGCATTTCCAACTCCACTTCTTGTTCTCACCATTTTTTATCTACACACCGAATAAGGTGAAATTAGATCCTCATTCACGATAGATATTCAAATCATCCTTATCAGTCCGAAACGTTTACATGCTAGTTCTAATATCGTAGACGTACGCTTAGAATCCTACACACATAAAGTTTCTAGATCCGGTCGGCAACAAACCATAGATCCGAACAAATAATATCATATATGGCAACATATAACATTTAGCACATAAAAGCATTTTAGGCAACTTTCCTAAAATAAACTAGTGCTCGTGTCTAAAACATAACAGACACATATCTCAAAATTTCACTTAGCATTCTAAGTTTAAGTCTAGAAATCCTACAAATTCCTAGTTCGCTTAAACTAATGCTCTGATACCAACTGTGACATCCCCAAAATCTCGGCCAGAAAAGACCGATTTTCATTTATGCTTTTAAAATAATTTCAAAGTAAATCCTTTTGATTTGAAAGAGTTGCGGAATTTGTTCCCAAAAACAAAGTATGATAAAATAATATTTACCAAAGCATTTCATAAAAGAAATGTATTTTCATTATATAATCAAAACTCGAGATGTCATGTTCCGATACAGACCATAAAGCATAAACAATAACATTACAAGTCATTCAACAAATATATACATATACAGACTTGTAAACAAAACCACTTGATGGTTCATCCATCTTATGCCCTTGCGCCACTTCCTGTAATACAAATAAAGTGAGTGGGTCAGGCTTGGGAGCCTGGTGAGCATATAGGGTTTTCAACCCACAATAAATAATTATATTTAATTTCCACCAACCAACAATAACCCAATTACCCATTCCCGTTATTCTCACTTTACGTCCCTAAGACAACTAACATAAGGGACCTAGTCTAAGAATATTTTATCGGGGCGACAACACATGCTTCGGGGGTTCCTCAGCAATATAAGTCAAATAAGGCAACCATGAGGGGGATGAAATACAGCGAATGAACACCCAAGTTCATTAACACCTACAGGTTATGAGCCTGCTAGCGTTCCACTGGACTGTCTAGAAAAGTCTGCGGTCGTCATCTAAATTCCGCTAGATGACTGGATCAAAACAACATCGAGGCCTCTCATCTTTTTATTACACACCAACTATCTACCAATGTTTTACCCAACATATTAGTAGATAAAATATACATTTTTATACATAGTTTTAAAACCTGTATCGCATGCTCAATCAATACATTTTCCACATAACAGATGAGGCACACACACATAACACGTATTTCATAGAGAAATAATAAGATCTATAAGATAGAAGAAAGTGAATATACATTCACACACATAACAACAAAATATACACATAACACGTATTTCGTATAAAATACTTCATAATTATGCGTTAGAAGAAATTAACTACACACTCACTTGATCAGAAAATGATCGGACAACACTACGACTTGCAGAAGTAGTATACTTCGGCAGATCTGGAAGATCTCCACAAAAATCAAACTTCTCGTGGGCAGAGCTTCGGCTCGGGGATCGTACTTCTCGGGATCTCGGGAGCGTAAAACTTCCTTTTTAACTTGGATATGAGATCCGGGGTGTCGGGATGGCTTCGGGGGTTTACACGTAGAGCTTCGGCACGAAAAAGAGAAGAATTGAGCAATTATGCCCGGAACCCTCGCATCCTATTTATAGGAGGCTGAAGCCTCGTAGTACGTTGGGCGTACAGCCGTACGCGGGGCGTACGCGTCCGAATTCGTCACTGAATGCGTCATCCGAAGAACTCGAGTGCGAGGCGTGTCATGCTTTGCTGTACGCTGGCCGTACGCTAGTACGCTGGGCGTACTTCGGATCAGATCGGTGACTCCTTCGGATATACATCCGAATTAAAGATTAAATTTAAATATTAATTATTTAATAAATTTCGGAAATTCATATCTTCTTCATACGAACTCCGTTTTCGACGTTCTTTATATCCACGTGTAGGTGAGACTACGCTCTACAACTTTCGTTTAGACTCCGTCGGCTAATTTTGACTTTATTTTTATTATTTATTTTTAGTAGGCCCGGACAGGAAAACTTCGTTATAAATTCATAACTTCTTCGTCCGACATCCGTTCTCGCCTAACTTTTCATCGTTTCGCTACTAACAACGAGATCTTCGATTCTCGTTTAGGATGTTTCGGCTAAAAACCGCTCGATCTCAAATCGAGTATTCGGGCTGCATACCGCTAAGTCGAAACTTCAGAAAATCATAACTTCCTCATACGAAGTCAGATTTTGGTGTTCTATATATATTCGGAAACCTCATTTCGGCCACTACAACTTTATGCAAATATATTAAGTTTATTTTACACTTAAATTTTGACGCTTATTTTATTCTTAATTAATCAAATCACATAATTAAGCAATTAAGCACAAAACACATAATACTCAAATAATACGTTCTTATTATTTCAAAACGGGTTACAAAGGTTAACCTAGACTATTACATCAACGAAAATGCCTAGCCTGAAAACGCGGGCGTTACATCACCAAACCTTCGCTCTCTCTTTTTAGTGCTTAGTTTTAAACTATGGGTGTTAGTGTTATTGACTTGTTTGGTATGACCTGGGGTCAAAATTGATTGATTTTGATTTTGTACTTGATGTAGATCGTTTGTTAGAGGCTAGTAAAGGAAGAGGGAAAATTAAAGCTACAATGTTTATGGAAGCTTAGAGATTATGAATGTGGAGTAGAACTCATAAATAGAATCTTCGACGTTGTAAAATCTACTTCACCCAGGAGTTTTGGACTTCTTCCATAGGTAACCTATAACCACACTCACACCACCATTTTTTTTGTGGTTTCATTAAAAAAAATGCAAACATGCTAAAGGAATTGGTTCTTCTGATTTTTTATTTCTTCTTTGATCAATACTTGTAGGAGGGTTGAGCATGAATAATTTCATTGTTGCTGCAAAAATTGATGATATAAAAACTTCAGACCTTGTTCTTAGGAAAAGAGCTTGGGATATAGTTTTCCATTTGTATTCTTTATTTTCTTGTTATTATTTCAATATTATTAGTATCACCTATACAATTACAAAGTATGCCGTTGGAAAGACATGACGAATTTCATTATTATGATCTTCATATTTGATGGAGAAACATGGTTGTTCTTGTTATGGCTAAAATTTTATTTTACATAACATTTAACATCTTTATCTTTATCATTATCTTCAATCTTGAATTGTTTAACATCTTCATTCACATCTTGGATCTTGAATAAAGGCGGGCCAAGTAAAATCACGTTCCAACATTCAAGGATAAGACTCATAAGAGAACATTTCCGAATTTATAGGAACAAGTTGCTAGCTTTCATTATATTTTTTTAACTTTTATTAGACTTAAGTAAAAAGTAATAATTATTAATCGGATATCAAAAAAAAAAAAACTCCAAAATTTCTGTCAAGAATATTGGAATGTCATTTCAGAATGTATTTTTTTTATTAGAATTTTTTTTCTCATTCCAAAATGTCCATTCAAGACTTGGTGGTTGTTTTTTTTTTTTTGCCAAAAAAAAATAATAATAATTTCTTTTAGTTATTTTATTGAAATACATATTTCATTACATTATGGTTAAATTAAAGTAGAAGGGGTGTTTATGTAACTTCTTTATTCCGTAACCACCGTTGCACCATCCAATTCCAAACCAACGGCCACTGAGATATATAATTAAGAATTGATGTTGCTGCACAAATCATATTTCAAGCGTTTCCTTTCTCTGTTTTGAATTAATTCCATATAAACAACATTGCTATTGAAAGTAGATGATTTAGGGTTCGAGAGAGATGGACGACGATTATTATAAGATACTGAATGTATCTAAAACCGTCAATGATGAGGATCTTAAGAAGGCATACAGAAATCTTGCGATGAAATGGCATCCTGACAAGAACCCTAACAACATGTATGAGGCTGAAGCCAAATTCATTCAAATCTCTGAAGCTTTTGAAGTAATTTCCAAAACCCTCCTTCTTGCATTTAGCCTTTCATCACCAATTCTAAATTGAGAATTCCAATTCCAGGTATTAGGCGACCCTCAGAAGAGATTGTTATACGATCAACATGGTGAAGAAGATTTGAAAGAAACGCCACCAAGTGATGATTCCAAAACCGAAAATGGGTTTAGTGGTCGAACAGCTGAAGATATAGATATACTTGAAGAATTTTGTAGTCGTTGTGGCTTTGATTTTGATACAAAGAGAGGTGGAAGAAACGATAATAGTAATGTTGATAACAGGTTTAAAGGATCCACCATGTTAAAGAAACCGCCACCTGTTGAGAATACATTGCCTTGCAGTCTTGAGGAATTGTATAATGGATCAACGAAGAAGATGCAGATTTCAAGAACATTTGTTGACAAAAATGGGTAATAAGTTTATGATATTATTACGCCATACTAAGTCATCGTGATGATTTTATAAAGGGAAAAAATGCAAGATATGTAGCAATATACTTCCTATACGTTTTAATTATCGCATTGTAATGTCATTTCTGATTTATACGTATTACAACATTGGTATTTCTTGCATTACATGACAGACAATTGACACTAGTAATGGAGACATTGACGATTGACATAAAGCCCGGATGGAAAAATGGAACCAAGATCACATTTCCCGATAAAGGAAACCAACAAAAAGCTAAAGAGCTTCCAGCTGATCTTGTGTATGTAATCCATGAGAAGCCTCACCAAGTCTATAAAAGAGATGGAAATGATCTTTTTGTTAACTATAGGCTTACATTAGCAGAAGCACTTAAAGGAACCACAATCAATATTACCACACTTGATCAACGAGAACTTGCGATCGAAGTAAAAGACATTATTACCCCTGAATACGAGCTTGTTGTTAGCAAAGAGGGTATGCCGATTCCTAATGATTCCGACTCTCGAGGGGATCTAAAAGTCCGGTTTGAAATCAAATTTCCTAAAAAATTGACATCACAACAGAAAACCGCCTTGCGTCATGCTTTGGGTGGCTAATTATAGTTAATTAGGGCACAAGGTTGGATGAGATTTCACAAGACCTATTTTTTATGATGAGGATGGAGATGGTATTTATGTCTTTTATATAGACAAGAGGTCTAGAGTGAATCTTTGTCTCACATTTTTGTGCTATTGATATCTCAGTTAGAGTCCAAGTTTTTTTGCATGCAAAAACTTATGCATACTTTGTAAGGTTGTCAATATATGCATAACAAATATGTGATTGTAAATTGGATTAACGGTATTAAAGTTATGCATGCAAAAACTTATGCAAACTTATGATGAGAAGTTTGCATAAGTTATTTAAAATAATAGTGTTGATGCAAACTTTTTCTATACCCAGGAGGTCAAGACACAAACATCAAGTTATTTAAAATAATAGTGTTGATGCAAACTGAGATATCAATAGCACAAAATTACACAACAAAAAACTTGGACTCTAACTGAGACAACCTTACAAAGTTATGCAAACTTTTTCTGTACCCAGGAGGTCAAGATCTCCATCCACCTTCTGGAAGCAAAAAAAAAAAAAGAAAAAAAAAAGAAAGAAAGAAAAACTAGTTACTTAAAATAATAGTGTTGATGTTGTGCCAAGTGAATGAATACTCATCATGAGAATGAATACAAATGGAAGCAAGTGGCATTAGTTATATTAGTTATTGTCTTTAAAATTATATTGATTTTTGATTTCCAGCTCTTAATAGTTAGTGTTTAAAAAATTCTTGTATTCTTGTTGAGAGCAAAATAACTTCTCATCATCATTATATTCATTATGACTCATTCAAAACATCCAGAACATAAAGTAGAAAAAATACCCCTAAATACATATGTTATATGCAACGTAAAAAATGGTAATGTGATTTTTCTGAAAAAATTGTTTCCGTCTCAAGCTTCACAACATTTTACTATTTGCTCGACAATTAACAAATATCTCAAACAATCTTCTCATACCACATCTACAATTCATTAACTTCTTCTATCTACTCGTTCATAGACTTCAAACTTTCGACATCTTCTTCAATCCTCTGTTGCTATCATCTACTTTCATTTTCGTTTAGTATCCCTGACACAAACATCATTCACCCTAGTAGATAAACGACACACAAAATCATTCCATTCCATTCTTCAAGGCATAATTTATGTGCATCGTATATACCAATATTTATCCTATTCAAGGCTTTCACAACATCGAAAACTTGTGTTATCTTTTAATCCATTTAAGCAAACTTCATTTTAGTGAAAACTTGTGTTGGAGCTATGAATTGAGGAATAAGTCTCTTACTTCTAAATTTTTCTTCAACAACAAACGTACCCCTCAACTTTTGTGCCAAAAATTTCTTGAACCTCTTTACCTTTTCATTTGTGATGGAGTGGGTTGATCTTGTTGTTCACTCTCCTCGACAACCATTTCAACATGAGCTTTCTCATCATCACTAGTTTCTTCAACATTTTTATAATTCATCACATCATTAGAAGTATCCACCCTGTTGATACCTAAAACTGGCCCCTCAACTCTGATGAAGACTGAATGTAGAAAAAGAACGAAGTTGTTTGTCAATAATCTTCTGAGAATGAATTTTTCGAAGAAAAACCAAATTTGAATTCAGATCATATCTAAAATTGAAAATGCATTGATTTTCTAAAAGGATTGAGCCATCCTAGCTCTGATACCACTTGTTAGGAGAATAATTCAATAGAGGGTGATGTTATATGATTTATATGACTATATCCAATCCAATATAATTGGTAGCAAACCAATCATATCGAACTAAGGGGACTTGATGATGTTAGGTCTATTGGAATGACCTACATAACATGACATCACTACTTTGCAACACCGAATGACAACCTGCTTTGCAGCACCACCTGACAACACTGCCTTTGACTAGTTGGTTTTGAAGGTCGGACCTAATTGTTCCTTTCTGACCCTATAAATACAACACTTCCTCCTCCATGAGGATGATTCCTAATTCTAAGATATGATCCTCCATTATACACATACACCACTCCTCAAGTTTGTTTTCTCGAGCCAAGAGAAACCATCTCTTCTTAGACATCGATCTAACTTGATAGTCGGAACCTGCTCCCGAGGCACTGTTCTTAGGGCAGTTCTAACGGTCTTGTTATATGGTGGAAGCTAGGAATCGAGTCGGGAACTCGCTATCGGCACCTACTCTAGGTCTACAATCTAGACCCACCACCAAGATCCAATGGTATGATTCCTTGTCACATCATTTGGCGCCATCCATGGGACCCGATAAAACACCCATTGTTGCATGAGGTTTAAACTACACTTCCTCAACGATCTCCACATATATGTTCTTCAAAGGTTTTGCTTCCTAAAAACCCATCTTTGACAAATTCATCATCTTCTTCTTCTGAAAGCCCGAACAAAAAGAAACCATGAGAGTTATGGTGTTCCAAAACCCTATTTACATTTGATTTAGTCGGGCGAAGTTAATTACTCTGTTGCTTCTATAGTTTATTCTCTTTGAACAAAACTTCATACATAAATGTTGGAAAATCAACAAAACAACTGGACAAACGATAAACAAACTTCGGTAAAACTTACGGAATAAAACTTCTAAAAACTTAAATAAAAACATTGAACTCAGTATGTAATGTGGTTTGGTCAAAGTGACCTATATCCATGGGCGAACGAGAGGGGGGGGGGGGTTTATTAAACCTACAAAGGATGTTCTGACTAATTGCTCCAAAGGATGTGCTATCAACCTCACAATTATTGCTCTCTTGAGCTTTATGCATAAGGAATATGAAAGCAGTATGTTCCTATTTATAAGAAAGAAAAAGAAACCTTAATTTTGATGGGTCAGACTCATCCATAATTAGCTAATGAAGGGGATGCCTTATTCTTCAACCAATCATGGGATCCCATTCAACTACTTCTAGAACCTTTAGCCTTGAGGGATGTGCATGGTGTGACAACCCGAAATTTTTATCTTGTAAAAGTCAAACTTGGTCAATAAAAGTCAAACTTATCCAATAAAGGTCAAACTTATTTATTTAATTATCTTATGGTTAAATTAGATTAATGAGATGAATGTGTTCAAACCTAGTATTCTAAGGTGTTATGTGTTAAGTGATGAAATCATTTGGACCGAGGACCGCAAACCTGGCTAAGACTGCAAACGATCCTTGGGCTGCAAACGAGCCTTCGGGCCGTGAACGGGCTTCGGATCGTGAACCCTTGGTTTGCAGCCGTGAACTCCTCCCCTATATAAATAAATGTTGACTGATTTTACCTCACTTCTTCCCTTCTAACCGCAAACACAAGGCTTTTCTCCCAAGGATCTTCAACTGAAAATACCTCCCTCTCAACTATCATCCTTTTTCCTTTGTATCTTCTTAAGATATTGCTAAGTATCCTCAAGTGTTCTTAAATCTTCAAGATCTTTAGGCCGTAAACTCAAGAACATCAAGTGTTCTTGGGCCGTGAACCCTTGCATCCTCACCATTTGTCAAGAACATCAAGCCGTGAACC
Source organism: Lactuca serriola (assembly GCF_051521515.1). Classification (NCBI taxonomy): domain Eukaryota; kingdom Viridiplantae; phylum Streptophyta; class Magnoliopsida; order Asterales; family Asteraceae; genus Lactuca; species Lactuca serriola. The sequence goes on from NC_136413.1 coordinate 188,970,822, forward strand.
TAAGATCATCAAGATCTTTGGGCCGTGAACACTTTCATCTTCATCATTTCACTAAGAACACACACTAGAGTGTGGGTCGTGAACTCCTTCCAGCCTTCCCTTTTCGACTCTAGAACCCTCCTTTGTAAGTTAAGCTTGCAACTCAATCCGTTTCCTTGCTATATTTAGGATTATGATCACTAAATGTATACATATATATGTCTTAATATGCCAAATAGGACTCGTTTGTGCTTCGCGACTTCACATGTGAAACTTATCATCCTATATCGAACATTCAATTAAATCACTCACATAAGGTGAGTTCATACCCCTGCTAATTATAGTTTTAAATGCTTTTTAGGAGGAGAATACAAGTAGAACACAATATAATTGTGTTCACCACTTACATGTGAAAACATCAAACAAAAGGAGTTCTTATACTCAAACACTTGTTAAAACCATTTTAAAACTATTTTTAGACTTCAGTTTTTATCAAAATCATATTCGCGTATATATTTATGTATAAGTATGCTTTAACGGACTTAGAACTATTGCTAAATACCATAACTCATGTTCCTTGTTTGGTTGTGGCCTTAGGGTAGGATCACTAGTCCGACTGTCGGCTAAATCATAGTTATACTTATTGAATACATACATGAATATTAAACTCCATTTTTAAGGAACATACTAAACTCGGTTGCTTATGTTGAACAATCGAGTCTTTTCTACAGATCAGTAACACTTCAAACAAACATACTAGTAAACTATAATAGATATAGTTTAGAGGATCACTACATACTAATTCTAGAACAGAGAAACATACATGAGTCAACACATACATACTATAACAAGAACAAGAAGGAACATACATATTATAACAAGAGCAAGATAACTAAAATGTGAGATACTATTTCATGACATAGCAATATCCTTGTTATGTCACGTTTTATAACCAGAGTCTCCTGGAGGGAGATCGTGAGTTTGTGTATAGATCTATACGGGATTGACCATCCTACACCTTGTTGTTAGCTACAGTGGGATCTGCAGGTCTACGGGTGACAAGTGTCATACCATTTCGACGTCTGTAGAACATCGTGTTTTATACTAAGTCTATTAAGTATGGTTATAACCTTATCACATTTTAACCTTTATTAACAGTTTGATTTTAAGGTAGTTAGTGCTTCAGTAGAGTATTTTATACAACACTACTGTACATCTTCATTTTCCATTACATTCATACAGTGATATTCTCACACAAGAAATGCATACTATTTTTCGAGTAAAGATAGTTTTACAAATATGGAAAACACACATTTATACTATTTCAAGTACAAACATACATTTTACACCATTTTCAAAGAGAACAGAACATACAAACAGTTGAGTCTTGGTAGGAGGCTACTTTTCATTTTAGTAGAAAATATAGGATTTTCTAGGAAGTATACAAACATTTTCATCAAACAATTACAAACATTTTCATGAAACAAATGCAAACCTTTGACACAAAAATACTTATGAACTCACCAACTTAAATGTTGATTCTCTCTTTCAAAATAACTTGTATTCTCAAGTCACCAGTAGACAGGTACATTGGACCATGTTTTGAGAAGACGGAGCATGTTCAAGACTCGTTTTTATTTTGATATATTTTTTTGGTGTCCTAAAACTATACACATAACACACTTGTATAAACTATATTATTAATGCAATGGATGTTGTTGCTTGTTTTACTATTGTGCATTGTTATGATACTGTACATGACGTCCTCCGCCCCGACCGTTTCCGCCGTTCTCGGTTTGGGGGTGTGACACATGGCCACCTTCCATGCACATAAGAGCGCATCATCCTCTAAGGGGTGCATATTGATTCCAAGATGGTGCATCATGCTCCAATGGAGCACATCATGATCCAAGGTGGTGCACATTGCTTTTGAGGTGGCACACCATGCTCCAAGGGGAGCATCTTGATTCCAAGAGGGCACAACATGCTTTAGGGGGCGAACCATGCTTCCAAGGTGGTGCATCTGGATTCTTGGAGTGCGCCCTTCACATGCTGGAACACTTTGGAGTTACATTATCTCACTAGAAGCATATTTTCTTCCTAAGAGTACACTTTGCACCTTTTCTTCCTAAGAGCACACTTTGATCATAGGAGCACACTTTGATCACCAAGAGCACATTTTGATCACCAAGAGCACACTTTGATTACCAAGAGCACACTTTGATCATAAGAGCACACTTAGCTCACCAAGAGCATGCTTTACTCACCAAGAGCACACTTTGATCACCAAGAGTACACTTTGATCAAGACTTCACACCCCAACAATCTCCCACTTGAAGGCTTTAACAACCTAGCCAGTCTTCTTTTCCATTCATCTCTCCCTCTCTCTCTTAAGATCGATACATATTCCAAACACTTGATTATTAGGAGTCATCAATTTATTATCATCGTCATACTTTTTCCATGTTAAGCAAGACCCCTTCCACATAACAATTTCATATCACTATGAACAAGATTTTTGTATGTTCGACTGATCGTTCAAACAGTCAGATAGACCTATATTGTTTAACTTACAAACAGACCTTTGTTAGTCCTTAGGAGACATTCACTCCAATAAACTATCCACCTTGTATGTCTCCCCTCCAAATGATTAGTAAAAGGTTAGGCATACATAGATAAAAGCATCGTGCTTCTTCGATATGTTTGCTTAGCTCTTTTACTGAAGTTGAAACTGTTGGATTAGGTGTCAAAACACATAACTATAATTTGTATAAACTTGAATTGATAGTAGCACAGTCCTTTTGGGTTGCCCTCAAACCTAGCAATTGAATAGGATATCTTTTAGAGAGAGAATGATTTATTAATTTATTATATGGTTAATAAATTAATTGAAAATCAAAATAAATGATTTGTTAATGTATTATGAAAATAATATATTAATTATAAATAGTATTATTTAATTAATAATTAATCAGAAATTAATTGGAATTAATTTTGGGATTAATTGGATTAATTAAAATTAGGATGACTAAAGGTGACAATTTTCATTAGTTAAGCATTGAAGAATTCTATAACCTCCCATAAAGAGAGGGGGGGGGGGGGAACGAAATCTAAAAGACTTCTAGGGTTTCCTTGGATGCCTAAGGGAGAAAACGAAGGGATTAGGGTTATCTTGGAGATACCTGTCTTATCTACCACCTTCCTAGACTCCTATAGTCCTATATAAACCCCTAAGGGTTAAGAATTTCGTTCATGACTCTTCCTAGAGGCTTAGGACCGAAATTCTTCTTCTCATCTTTTCTCTCTTCAAGCTCCTTGGTTGCTAGGGTTTAGGTGTAAACCATTAGAGGCACGATACTTGTGACGCATGCTTTCAAGGAGGAATTCAAGATTGTTTGTTATAACAATCTTTAAGGTTAGTTTTCTTATCTTATGAATAGTTTCTTAGTAGAAAAGTTTTGTAGGGTAACCGTTCATAGTATGTTGTTATATGTGAAAGACATAGATCCTTTTAGGTTGCATGTATCCTAATTAATTGAAATTGTTTTTGATTATTTTTCCGCTTATGACATTGAACTTGTAATCCTAAAAACTCATCATCAACTAGTTGTAGCAGATTGATTTTAGGACATAGTCGTGCTTCTTCGATATGTTGGCTTAGCCCTTTTCGTGAAGTTGCAACTAGTTGTAGCTTGTTGGTTTTAAGACGTTTACTAATGATCAAATTTTGAGTTTTAATTTCAATATTGATTAAGCTTGCCCTCCTAAAAGTTAAAAACCAAGATTATTAGGTTAATACCTAAAGACCCCTCTTTATAACCTAATTTATAGAGGAGTGGTTTTCATAGACCGATTGTTGAGAGTTGAGACAAAAGGTAAACTCTAGATCCTTGGAGACCCTCGACCTCTGGTTCAAGACAGTCGGTCGCTTATAAAGACCAGAACTCTTCGCTCTTGCCCTATCTGTTGAAACCTGAAAGAATACACCTTCTTGTCAAACAAGGTCGAGGATTAAATCATCAAAGGGGAAAAGCCCCAACTTTATAGAGTCGGCGTGAGCTTCTCCATCTCCCATGGCGGCTCTTCCTCTTTCCAATCAATACTCTCTCTGCGCTCCTCGCCTTGTTGACGTATCTATTCTCAAATCCCCAAAATTTAGAACACAAAATCTCGCTTTTCAATCCTACCAACACCTTCATAGTCGTCATTCTTGTAAACCCCTTTTAGGGCTTTCTCGATCTCTTCCCAACTCATGCCCGGGTAAAAATTGGCGTTCCTTCAAATCCCTGTGTACAGCCAAAGACACTACTGTTCAGGTACCTTCTTCATTCTCACTCTCAGATGTTATACATATAATTATGTACTTCAATTCTACAGTTAAATTGTCCTCTGAACTGATTTCGTTTGAGTTTAACCTATGTAGTTGTTAACATTTTTTGAATTTAGTAGATGTTCTATGAGGCGCTATCAAAGTGGTATAATCCTTAATGGCTTTTAACGATTTTTTAGATGATCATCTTCATATTATGCTCTATATTTCTCCATTCAATCCTACATATCGTCAAAGTAACATCTCAATATTCATCAATCACACAACATTTTTTTGTTTGTTAAAATGTAAACCTTATCTTTTAACACTTACAAATCATATTTAGTCGCTACTCCATTCATAATAACACACACATGCATTACCTATCAATGAAAATCAACAAAATGTTCATTATTATTAATCTTATTTATAAGATAAACTTATCATCTATATACTTATTACCATGTATCATAAAAAACCTTGTGACACTTTCAACTTCGTCTTTTTTTTTGTAGACAAATGAGGACGAGACTGAATCAGATGATCTTGAAGAAACAGAAACCGATTCAGACACATTGACCATAAAGTCACTCCTTCAACTCTACAAACAATCCATCCTCAGTAAAGATGACACAACTTCATCTGATATCGAAGCTGCATTATATGATTTAGAAAAAGAGAAAAACAAATTATTGGAGAAAGTGACATCTTTGTTAGCAGATTCAAGTTCAGGGAAAGAAAGATACATAAGGTTACAAGCAGATTTTGATAATTATAGAAAAAGATCAGAGAATGAGAGACTTAACGTAAGGAGCAATGCTCAAGGGGAAGTGATTGAGAGCCTTTTGCCGATGGTTGATAATTTTGAAAGAGCAAAACAACAATTGAAGTTGGAAACTGAACAAGAGAAAAAAATTGATGCGAGTTATCAGGGGATTTATAAACAGTTTGTGGAAATTATGAGAAGCTTACGTGTCGCTGTGGTCCCCACAATTGGAAAACCATTCGATCCTTCTGTAAGCTTTGCTTTGCTTTTTTTTTTTTTGTTTTAAATATATATAGCTTTTTTTATATGTAATTATTAATGATTGTGTTGTGGTGTATTAGGTTCATGAGGCGATTGCACGTGAGGAATCAAAGGAATTCAATGAAGGTGTTGTTATAGAGGAATTTAGGAGAGGGTTTGTTCTTGGGGAAAGATTGCTTAGACCTGCTATGGTTAAGGTTTCAGCTGGGCCTGGGTCTGGGTCGGGTCGACCCAAGTCTTCTTCTGATGGAGTTTCTTCTACAGAACAAACACAAACAGCGAATTTATAAGCCTGGAGATAGTTGAGTATTTTTTTTTTTTGTTTTCAAATTGGCAAATGCGATATCTTGTACTTTTCTTCTTCTATTGTTATGATTATGTTGAAGTTGAAGGGATACAAACCTTACTCCCACCATTTTTATCATCCACACAAGAATCTGAAAACACTTCTTTTCTGTTTACTCTTGAATATGTGTGTGTAGTGGTTTTGGTTTGAATGGATTGATTGATTTTCAAAATATGGATACTAAATCCTAATAGAATAGTCTCAACTCTGAACTAAGTAAAATCTCATCTAATCTGAATCAATTAAATTAAGATTTGGTTTGGATCGATTTTCATTTTCTGAGATTTAAGAATCGAGGCATTCCAAAAACATATAAGTTTAACGTTAACAAGATTGATTTGTCAAGTGTAAATCAACAACTTATTCTTGTGCCATTTTAGTGAACTGAAGTGAAAGAAATAAAAGTAAATTGACTTGTGAATTATTTAAGGTTTTTTTTATCTGGTGTGTCTATTAATTTAATTTAAAAACAATGCTAATTTATAAATAAATTAATAAAGATATATTTTAAAAGTACAAAATATAAATAAATAAATGTTATTAGGTTAGTTTTGACTATTTGATTTTCATTTTAGTAAGTAAAATTCAATCCAAAGTCCAAAATAATAATTTCATAAGTAAATATTCAATCTATATAGTTAATCTAAATTGTGAAACCGAACAATTTGGTTTTATTTGAAAAGTGAATAACCTAATGTATTATGTGGATGGGTGAAGAAAAAACAAGGTTGTGATTCATATAGATTTTAGGTTCAAATAATGGTAAATAGGTAAATTGATTTTCATCTAGAAGGGTAAATGGAGTCGTCAGGCGGATTAGAAATGGGTTAAGTGGTACCGCCGGGTTACAAGTTACAACACCTTGAACTGAGGGTGTAGCGGGTTGGAGCATTGATTCAATTCCAGCAAGTTTATTTTATACTTTTTTGCATGCATTCTATGGTGTAGCCGGTTCGAACAATTATTTGAACGTCATCTACTAATCACCAACATTTGATGAAGAATATCATGGAACAGGACCCGATTTATCGTTCTATTTAAATGGTGAACACTACAAGCATGGTTACTATCTTGTGGATGGAATATATCCAACATGAGATGTATTTGTCAAGGCATATCCACATCTAGTAACCAACAAAAAAAGGTTCAAGGCGGCACAAGAATCAACAAGAAAAGACGTATAACGTGCTTTGTTGGGACATATTAAAAATGCCCGCACGGGCTATGACGGTGAAGAAAACAAAAAATATAATGTACGCTTGTATTATACTACACAATATGATACTGAAAAATAAGGATGTTGCGATATCTCCTGTGCATAAGCCCGATCCCTCGACAACAAAGTTGATGACCAATAAATACTACATGAATTGCGCAATGTTGAAACCCACCACCGATCTTACTGATCACATTGAATATGACTGCATTCCAACTTTAGATAACCAGGTAATTTTAATTGTCATCTTAGGATTTTAGTTATGTTGTATTTTTTCAGTATTTTTTTAATTATTGTGTAATTTTTTAATTTATAGTGTGGTTTTTTAATTAAATGTTATTTTTAAATATAATTTTAGTTTTTTTTTTAAATATAGCAAAAGTTCATTTTTAAAGGAAAAACATGTTCTGTTTTATTTTATTTTATATTTTCTAATTTAATTAAATAAAAAATAATGATATTGCAAATGATTGAATGAGTTGGTAAAAATAGAGTTTTTATTTGTTGGAAAAGATGAAAAAAAAAGAAAAAACAAACAATCTGATGTGATAGTTTCCATTTGTTTGGAAAAATGGAAGAAAAAGAAAAGAGAAAAACTGATGTGAGAGAATTTCCATTTGTTGGAAAAAAAAAATGGAAGAGAAAGAAGAGAAAAAAAATGATGTAATAGTAGGTTGGAAGTCCTAAACACTTTGAAATAAGTTCAATTGACATCCCTTACTTATATAACCACTTGTATTTTAATATAGTGATGATCCTCCCACTCTGTTAGTTCACTACTTGTAAGATATCGATAAAAGTAAAATCATGAAACAAATATCAACAAAAAACTGTAAGACAAAAAGTTGCTATCATTAGTAAATTGTAATGGTTACATTTAAATCCTAAGAAACAAAGCACCAAATCACATGGATGAATGAGAATACCCAAACTTAAAAATTCTGGGCACCAAGACCAAGGAAACCACTCACCATTGTCTGCTTCTGTTTAAAAACAAGCAAACAATATCAGAAACCTCCTTCCCTCTTATCTACATTGACCTTATTCTCACTCTCTTTTCCTTCCATCTTTTACACTTTTTTCTAATAAACAGTGTGTGTGCCAGTCAACAACAAGCAGTTTTATAATTTCAGATTAATAGAAAACCTAACTAAAATAAGAGCTCATATACAGTCTTGCCCCTATATCAATTGGCCCATCGTCTCCACCAATCGGGTGAAGTGCAACCGGAATCGTTGAAAGGATATGCAACACAAGCGGAAAGAAAACCGGAACAACTACGGAATCCGAGATCCCCATGTCCCCAAATGCTGCATCTACTTCTTCTTCTGACTCCATTTCCATTTCCGTGTTGTATGGAATGGAAACCATTGCCACTTCTTCAACTGTCTTGAATTTATTACTGCTTCCTTTTTTATTATGCGAGCGGTTATTTGGATAATAATTCAGGACCAATGTTGATGTGGCATCAAGCCATTCGGCGCTTAGACCCTCCACCTCATCATAGTATATTCTCCGCTCCATCTAAAACCATCAACAAATATACAATTACAATGCAAATTATTTGTTATATTGGAGGGCATTCACATCTTTTTACAAAGATAAAAAGAAACAACTTACAGCCAGCTTAGTCACATATATGGACATGAATTTCGGCCCCAATCCCAATACTCTAGCTTCTGAAAGGAAAACCTGTGATTCCAACATTATAATATTGTTAAAATACACAAATTACACATTTATATGAGTTCACAAATATACAATTACAAACTTAAAAATAAAGAATCTTACATCTTTATTCCTCAGTAAAAGCCACATGTAAAGCCTATCAGTAGCATCCTTCACATACCTACTCGCCAGTTTTCTTTCATTACAATGAGTCGCCACGTCAGCAAGCAACTGGGTCCCAGGAACCGAGTATTTCATTCCCGCATCCAACAACGCCTTTTGAACATGAAAACTTTCCACTTTCTCAAACACCAAACCCGTAAAGCATCTTTCAAACAATTTCCCTCCATTTTTCTTCAACATTTCTTCAGCTTCAATTGTTGCAGCCAATGTCCGGTGTACAATAATATCAGGATACCGTCTTAAAGGAGAAGTAAAATGAGTATAAAGTGGGACCGCTAACGCGTAATGCCCCCAATCTTCACCGCCATCTGTCAAATCGCCACTACAGAAATACGTGGCTAACTGCATTGGGCGTGTAGCATACGACATAAGTACATGGAAAAGGACGGAATCGTCCTTCAGTTCGTGTCTTATGTTTTCCAAAGACTGATGAAGTTGACCCGAAGTAGAAGTGTTTAAATGTAAACCGTGTTTGTAGCAAAATGTTTCAAGATCTTTAAGTTTTGATAGCTTTGGTTCCGGATGTTTCCGTAACAAAGCATTAGAAGGGTATGCACGCGTGATGACCTCAGCAGCTGTAGTATTAGCCAATAGCATAAACTCCTCTACTAGAAAGTTTGACTTTGACCTTCCGGAAAGAACACAATCATACGGGATCCCGTTTTTATCAAACAAGAACATGATTTTTGGACTTTCGAGTGACAACGCGCCATCTTTAAACCTTTTTTCTTTCAAGACTTTGGATATTTCATAAAGATTGTTGACAGATGTAATCACTATAGGAGGATGATAAAGATTTGAAATCCCATCAAGAATGTCTTGAGCTTGTTCGTATGAGAGTTTACAACAAGATTTTATAACAGTGCGACCGATCCAACGGTCTAGAACCACCCCATCAAGATTTATATCCCAGATAATGGAAAAAGCAAGTCTTTCAACTCCGGGAGAAAGTGAACTTAGATTATCTGAAAGAACAGGTGGAAGCATTGGTAACTTTTTCTTCTGTAGATACACACTTGTGGATCGGATTTGGGCTTCTAGATCCAAAGGGGTATGAGGGGGGACAAAATATGACACGTCAGCAATGTGAACACCGACCCTGTAAACACCATTTGGTAGCTTTTCAACCGAAAGGGCATCATCAAGATCGGAAGCGGTTGCAGGGTCTATGGTGAACGTGCATAAGTTTCTTAAATCTCTTCTATGTTTTAATTCGTCTTCAGGTATTCTCCAAGAGAGATGAGGTATACATGACATTACTTCAGGGGTAAAGTCGGAAGAATTAATTGAGTTTTGGAATAAAATGGCACCAATCTGTGATTCCACCTCTCCAGCTCTTCCAAAAACATGATGAACATGAGCAAATGGACTGTCATACTCTTCACTCCATTCCACAATTTGTGCAGCAATGAGGTCAGTTTCTAGGGTTAAGTCACAGTCATCTAATCTTTTTGTGATGGTGTTAGGTAAGTTTTTTACAGGAACAATCATTTTGGGAAATTTTGGATCGGTGGGTATGAGTTGGATGTGTTCATGTTTTGGAGATGATGATGGAAGCTTAGTCTTCTTGGATAACCAGTTTTTTATTCTAAGGAAACCAACAATGGAGTTCCTACGTGGAGATGTTTCAATGATTGCTACAACTCTACCTGTTGGCCTTTTTGATGGGAATGAAGTAATTAAAGTGCACAGTTTTTCCACTAAACTTACAACTTCTCTTCCTTCATTAGGTGAAGAAGCTGTTGTGTGATCCAGCTCAAAGTTTGCAGGTCTAATTAGGTCTTGGCCATTGAAAGTATCATTTGTGCTATGTAAAAGCTGCTTCTCTGGGGAAGCTTCTACTGACCCTTTCATCTTTGTCCATAATGAAAAAGGGTCTACTTTGATTGCAACAATGTCACCTTCTACCTGAAGGTAAGAAATGATCTCATTAGAATGTTTGAGACACTAGAAACAAAATCCTTTATAACATCATATATAAAATATATCAATTCAATAAGGAAGATATCATTCTGATTGATTATATCATAGGAATAAGACTTTGATAGAACAGACAGAACTTACAGCTCTATTTTGGCTATAGAATCCACTAATAAGAACATCAACAGGCAATCCATCAATTTTGCAATAGGCCTAGGCAATGAACACAGATCATTAATGTTATAGTTAACATATCGCAGCTGCTGAAATCTGAATAAACAACAAAGAGCAATGAAAGAAGAGAGTTCAAAATACCTCAACCCGATTATGTGCATTCACTCGAAACATTGCTTTGAACACATCGCCTTTCTGCAAATAGAAATATTGATAAGGCTTAAAACGTTTATTACAGATCCAACCATTATGTGGATAACCATGGAAGAGAACGTTAGGAAGAAGACAAACCTCTAATGCAAGATTCACAGCTTCTATGGACCAATACGTAGCAAAATGTTTCCGTTGAGCAAGATGCTCAACCTGATTGTGAGCCATTGACTGAATCTACGCGAGATTCTGTATTGTAATATGGTATTACCAAATTCAACGTCACCTTTGAGTAACTCGGAATCGAATAGAACAGAAACTCAGGGGTCGCAGAGTCACCTGAGCAAATTAGGGCTCACGAGGGGACAGGTACCGGCAGGAAGTGACGGGCAATGGCGGCAGTACAGATAGACAATCAAAATAAAATAGATATTTTTTTTTTCTATTGAGGTCACAACTAATCCATCCTTTTTTTTTTTTTTTTTTTTTTAGAAAACGGCAAATATATTATTAATAGAGGGCAACGCCCAATAGCAAGGAGCTACAAAGGCAATAAGTAAAATAAACAAGGACGTAACAAAGAAAATTAAGAAGCAACAAAAGTAAAAGGTGAAATACACCATTCCGCCCACTCCAACACGAAACATTTCCTATGTGTTTACACCAATCAAAGACGAGTGAGATTATATTGTCCGCCAGTTTAGTGGGATTCATCGCGATACCCTTAAAAACCTTATCATTCCTTGATATCCAAATCAGACAATAGAAAATAGAGATTAGAATATCCTTCTTCTTTGGGCAATTCCCCCACGTAGCAGCATAATCAATGAAATCACCTACACCCATGAAAACCTTGTCTCCAATTCCACACCATTTAAATATCCATTGTTGTACCTCTCTAGCATAGTCATAGTTGACTAACAAGTGATCAACCGATTCTGATTCCGAATTACACATTGGGCAACCCAAATTAACAATAGGTATACTCCTCGAAGCTAAGTTTTCCGCCACCGGAATCCCGTTTAATGTTGCACGCCAAACGAAACAGCGCGCCTTCAAAGGTACTGTTTTTGTCCACCCAATTGTCTTTCCCTTGTATGCAATTAGTTTTGACTCCAGGAACTTCCTCATTCTATTTACAGTGAATTCCCCATTAGGATTGAGGAGGAAGTTGAATCCAAAATTGAGTTTTTCCACGACATTCAAATTTCCAATATCCGTGTATAACTGCAACAGTTCGTTTAATTCAATCGGCCCTGACGGTTCAAATCTCCACATCCACGAGAAACCATTTGTGGAGAGTCTATCGCTCACTGAGCAACATTTGACTGATTCCAGCGCATATAAATTAGGGAATTTGGTATAGAAAGGAGTTTTACTACACCAAGGATCCTTCCAGAACATTATTTTAACATCAAACCCCGGGATGAGGGCGAAAATGTCAGTCCAATCTATGTGAAGCGAATTAGTATCTTTAACTGCCTTATAAATATTGCACCAGACTCCGTTTGATGATTTCCTTGCTATATAAGAGGTAGGTTTGTTGACTAAGTTGTGAATGCTTACAATAACACTTCTCCATAGACCACACTTTTCATTCATGAGTCTCCACCACCATTTAAATAGCAATGCAGTGTTCTGTGCAAAAATTGATCCCACACCTAAACCACCATCCAATTTAGGGGCAATGACTTTATTCCAATCTACCCAGTGAATTATTCTTTTCAATTCACTACCTCCCCATAGAAATATACGCCTTATTTTTTCAATTTGATCGATGATTCCCAATGGAGCTTTAAACAGCGACATATAGAACGTGGGGAGACTATCCAGAACAGACTTGATGAGGGTGAGACAACCCCCAAAAGATAGGGAATTGGCTTTCCAACTAGAGAGCTTAGAAGATAATTTATTCAGAATCGGATTCCAGTTTTTCTTAAGTGACATGTTAGCACCAACCGGTACTCCCAAATAATTAAACATAAATTCACCATGTCGGCATCCAAGTGCTTGAGCAGTACTGGAAAGATTTTCTTTATCAATGCCCACGCCAAATAAGCATGACTTAAGAAAGTTGACTTTCAGCCCCGAAGAAATATGAAAGCACTTCAGAATCCGTGACAGATTTTTAAGATTCTCATAATCCCATTCACCCGCAAATATTACATCATCAGCATACAATAAATGTGAAATAACAGGACCGTCCCTGGGTAGTTTAATGCCACGGATAATTAGGTTATCGCAAGCACTTTTCACTGCAATATTTAGCCCTTCCATAGCCAATATAAAAAGAAATGGCGACAGCGGATCCCCTTGTCTCACCCCCTTGGATATTGAAAATTCTTTTGTGGGAGACCCATTAACAAGAACTGAGGTGTAACATCCCAAAATTTAAGACTAAAAATTTCTTTTAATAAAACATTACGTTAAGTAAATTCATCATTTTCAAACATAAACAAAGTATTAGTTTCCAAAATACATATTTGTTATCAGAGTAAACATTCCCAGGCTGTCTAAACTATGGTGTGTGCCATGCGATCATCCCGAGCTCCATCATCCGCTACCGGAAGTACCTGAAACCAAAACTGAAAACCGTAAGCACGAAGCTTAGTGAGTTCCCCACCCTACCACATACCATGCGCATAACTGCACACTGCACATACTGGGCCACGCTTTCTATCTAGCTGCAACTAACACATACTGCAAATACTAGGCCACACCCGCTATCCTGGGCCTCGCCCCCTACCTCGGGCCTCGCCTGCTACAACGGCCCCGCCGCTCCAGGCCCCGCCTGGCTTCGAGCCCCGCTCGGATACATATTTGTTTCACTTAGGCCTCGCCTGTCACAGGGCCTCACCCACTAACATATAATAGCACATCAACATATCACATCACATCACATAAGCTAAACACATACTAACGGATCTTGTCCTAAGGCCTCGCCTATCTCTGGGCCCCGCCCTTGTCCTGCTACTGATGAGTCATGGAACCCCGTCCATACTCCTGCTGATAGTGAGGTGCAGGCCCAGCCCACCCTTACTCCTTCCCTAACTTGGGCCTCGCCCCTAATCTGCTGCTACTGAGATGTGAAACACCATCCACACTCTGCTATTGGTGAGATACGGGACCTCGCCCACACTCACCTCCCTACCAGGCACATACAAGTATCACACACACAACAAGTATAACTATCACATAAACCATTCCTTGGGCACTCGCCCTCTATCATTGGACCTCGTCCCGAATATCATATTAGCATACTGTGCCTAGGGCTAACCCCCAGGTCTTCTACTCATAACTACATGGGCCAGCATTGTGGCTGTAGACCCATTCATACCAAGGGAAACTCACCTGCACTGGCTGAACTGGCTGATGATCCCACTAGCTGCTGCCCGACCACTCACTGGACTCCTGCTCTACTAGCTTCCCGAGCTATCAATATCAATGCAACACTTAGTCTAACTGACCCCCGACAGTCAACCAAGTCAACTCTGGTCCAAGTCAAAGTCCTGGTCAAAGTCAACCTTCCAGGTCAACCCTACTCGCCGAGTCCACTTACTGACTCGTCGAGTTCTTATGCTCAAAGTCCTTTCCAATCGCGACTTGACTCGCCGAGTCAGCCCCTGACTCGCCGAGTCTACTGATTCCCGAATTCTATCATGTCCCACTCACTGAGTCCTGGCTCGACTCGCTGACTCGAGTCTTAACTTGAAGGGTTTGGGACCACGCGACCTGACTCGTCGAGTCTATGAACAGACTCGCCGAGCACAAGGCAATCTTCAACCAACTCGCCGAGTTCATGCCCATCTTCATCCGACTCGACGAGTTGTTCATCCCACTCGTCGAGTTCCTCCTCATCTTCAAGCTACTCGCCGAGTCCACTTGGTTCCACATACATGCAGAGGACTCCAAACTGTAGATCTACCCTTCCCAAGCCTACTCCTCACGTAAAGTTGCAAACTTTACGTGTAGAGAAGGAGATCTAGGCAAAATGCACCATAAACTAAGGTGTAAGACCAAGAGGCTCCACAATCCACTCAATGGCTGATACTTTACGGGATTCTAAACCAAAACAAGCATGGATCTGAGGTAGCAACCTCAGATCTGGACCTCAAGCTCGAGATTGATCTTAAATATGGCTTAAAAGCCCTAAAACTCATAACCAAAGTAGATCTGGATGAAGGAAGCGACTTATTACCTTCAAGTGCTCTGAAAGGTCCTTCAACTTTGGATTTGCTGCAGTTCCTTGAAGCCTCAATGATTCCTTCCCTCCTTCTTCCTTCAAATCACCCTCAAAATGGCAAAGAGCTTGAATAAGCAACAATGGCGGTTTAAGGTTCGTATTCTGGGTTGGAGAGGCAGTAAAGGAGCCCTAGGAAGAAGAATGAGACGTTTAAATAGGATCCAAGCCCCGGATTTAGGGTTTTCCTCGCACAGACCCTACTCGCCGAGTTGGTCACTTACTCCTCGACTCGGATCCCGCTCGGACTCGTCGAGTTCCTCCTTGGACTCGCCGAGTCCCCCTTAATTTTTGGGTTTCCTTTACTTTCTTGGCTTTCAAAACTTTGAGTGTTACAACTCTCCCCCACTTAAACTAAACTTCGTCCTCAAAGTTTGCTATGGCCCACCGCCTGCGGTCTGCTTTCAATATCCCAACAATTATTCCGACTAACATCAATCCCTGCAGATAATCACCTCGGGTCAACCCTGACCCTGAACATCCTGGCACACAACTTACTCACCGACAATCCTTCTGGTACCCTCTAAATACTGCACTAAACCGATAGGGGTTCACCCCTCCTTTCCTTGCGCGATTTCCTTGCCTCCCTAAGGCAACGCTTCCAAAACTAACTATTTCCTCTGTCGCTGTGAAGGTCCTATCCTTCACCAACTCCATTACTCCTGCTACTACCAGCACAGGTCATCACTATCAGTAACCACTGACACTCCTCTCTGCCACGACTTGGTGCCGAGCACCTCTCGATCAACCAACTGAATTCCCACCATACGCTGCATACTCGCACTGACACTGACTGGAAATTCTGTTGTTCCTCATCTGACTTCCGGATGTACTGAAACCACCCTAGTCCCTACCAAGCTATCAATGTCTGGGTTACCGGCTCCCACCGATCGCTGACCCATCATAACTCCTAGTCGCTCTCAGCGACTTCCAAAGGAACTTCGACCACCTATCACTGCTCAATCTATCGTGCCATTCCGGCGCCACAATCCCGGGATCCTCGATCCCCTATCTCGACACTACAGTCCTTACTAGGTCTCACCTATGCTGCTAAACTCACGAGCCTCGCCCACGGGTCCCACCCGCCTCTAACCTCCTAATCACACTAGTCTAACCACTCTCGCTCGGGCCTCGCCCACGGGTCTCACCCAACCATACTACCGAGCAACCCTACTCTCAGGTCTCATCTACACTGCTAATCTCATACGGGCCCCGCCCACGGGTCTCACCCAACTATATCCTGGAGCGACCTCTCCCAAGATCTCACCTTTCTAGGGCTATACAAGCAAGCTCCCTATCATTCTCATCCACTACCCATTCCTGATCCCTACCTAATCAGTAGGATATAAGGGCCTCGCCCCAACTCCGCTGACGAATCTACTAAAGGATGCTACGGCTTACCCGTAGACTTACATCACCATCCATTGCTGACTGCTAGTGAATGCTTTAGCTGCCCCGTAGTCTTACAACACTTCCACCACTGATTGCTAACACGATGACACCCATGTGCCACTAGCTCTCAAGATCCTTATTCCGACTCCCACGAGTCCTTCGGGCGATTCACAACCCGAATTCCCATCCACGTACTAACCATCACCATCATACGCGCTAGCTGCCGGGGAGTTTCTCAACCTCACAATCCTGAACCCTCAAACCATCAAACGCTGAACTACTTCTTTTCCTTCTCTGAGGTCACGTGCTCATTCTGGGTCTGCGTGCTCCTCTCTGGGCACACCCGGAGGATTCTCCCCCACTTCGATCCAGCTTACACCTTGCTGCTCAAAACTCAAAAGAGATCCCGATCTTTGCCACCATTCCATAACCCATCTACTGAGGAACCCAAGCCCGTCATGGCTAGGGATCTAGCCATTCCATCTCTAACACCATGCCACTTCGAACTAGCGAGACGTACCAAATCCCTTCCAAGCATGCTACAGTTACTGCATCCTTTGTAACCTCCTTCTATAGAGCACATCCCCTAATTACCATACAAATGTCCAAGGTATGCAGATGGCATATAACATAATCACAAGCAAGTAATATAATACTCACAGATACATGCCTACTAACATCGATGCAGTACCATAACAATAGAGTTACTACAAAGGGAAGGATTCAAACTACATACCTGCGATCTAGTGCGGCTCGATCTTGACTTTTTGCGGAACGGTGGGCGCCTGGCCCTGAACTCTCTCCACCACCAAGACGGGACAACGAGACTTGAAAT
Organism: Lactuca serriola; assembly: GCF_051521515.1. Classification (NCBI taxonomy): domain Eukaryota; kingdom Viridiplantae; phylum Streptophyta; class Magnoliopsida; order Asterales; family Asteraceae; genus Lactuca; species Lactuca serriola. The sequence continues at coordinate 188,988,261 of NC_136413.1, forward strand.
GACCCGGCTGGTGACAATGAAAACATCTCTGATCCTGCTTACAATCCCGATACACATGCCCCCTTTCCCCGCACTTGAAACACCTGAACTTGTGACAAGCAAACCCATGAGTCCCTCCACACTTACCACACACCTCTAGGTCCTCCTGACCTCCAGCGCCCAAGTCAGCTGAGTAGGACTCCACACTACTTCCCAGTCTCCCTGCAACACGTGCCCGCTTCCTTTTTCCGAGTTGCCCATCCAAACCAATCTCCTGCTCTCGTGTGACCCCGACTACTCCATCAACCATATGAACAACAGTTGGTTGTCCCTGGAACTTAGCGGTCACCCGACCCGTGACCCGCTCAATGATGTTGGGCAACTCCTCGCGAATGACTAGCGAAACCTCATTAATTACCCAGTCATGCAAGGGTCTCTCCTGGAGACAGGGTGCCCCACTCACTCCTGACTCCTGATGGTAAAAGCCTGGAATGGAATCCGCCTCTCTGATGGATCCCTGAACTCCATAAGATCTGGGCTCTAGACGAGCCCCAAACTGTCCTGATACTATCCCGGCCCTAAAGGCCTCAAGATGACCGTCCATAAGCTCCACGATGGCCTCTCTAACCGAACCAAAAATCACTGGAGTCTGATCAATGATGTTGCGCACAATCTCTGCGGAAATGAAATCCCTCATCTAATCATCAAGCTGCCCGGCTCTAGAACCTGAGCCTGATCCCTCTCCGCCGCCTGATTCACCCGCTGGTCTCTCCCGCAACGTCACCATGCTAAAAATATATCACAACCACTATCAGAATTCTCATCACTGATGCGAGACCAAACATACTCTACCAGGTTCCCGGTCTTGTCTCGGCCTTTCCCGAATCGAGTACGGATCCTCTGCTTTCAGTAGTACGGGCCCATACTACCTTCCACATCTATCCGTACTTTCCTCAGGAATCGCTTCGACTCCACCAGGTCCCTTATCTATTACCACTGCTCCCAGCACTATCTCATCCTAGGCTTACCCTAGGGAAACCTCTAACTCAGCTCAAACCAGTCCTCAGCTGCTGAAGGTCTCCTTGTGATGCCAATTAGCCATTACCTAGATACCATCACATGTGACGAGGCTCAGATAATCCTTCGAGTAAGAGACTCGTCCTTACAACGGTTGGACTTAGACGAGAGCTGCACAATAGGGCCAAATCCAGCACTCTGAGATTATTCAAACCCGATCACATGTGGCGTGACGTATCCACCTAAGGGCTAACTTCCATCACTTAGAATCCCACAATGCACAAAGCAAGCAACATTCAGACAAGGGAAAATCTAACCACAACATACTCAATCACATATAATAGGCACATAAGGCATCATTCCTAGATCCTTACTCCTAATCTAGCATGCTGTTCTATCAACTGATAATCATAACATAAACTGGTATGGGTATTTTGGGGGTACTTACTTGAGCTCGGCTGATTGCATGCACCACACCCTTTTCCTCTTTTCGAAGTTCTTCTCTTTATGAATTCTTTTTGCTTTTCTAAAACTGTTTTCTTTCTGAAAACTCTCTTTTTACCAAAACTGTCTTTCCGTGTTGAAAACTTTTATACCAATTCCTCAGTTTGAGTTCAGTCACACTCGAGAGCATGTCCGAATCCCTCAAACCAAGGCTCTGATACCAACTTGTAACATCCCAAAATTTAAGACTAAAAATTTCTTTTAATAAAACATTACGTTAAGTAAATTCATCATTTTCAAACATAAACAAAGTATTAGTTTCCAAAATACATATTCGTTATCAGAGTAAACATTCCCAGGCTGTCTAAACTATGGTGTGTGCCATGCGATCATCCCGAGCTCCATCATCCGCTACCGGAAGTACCTGAAACCAAAACTGAAAACCGTAAGCACGAAGCTTAGTGAGTTCCCCACCCTACCACATACCATTCGCATAACTGCACATTGCAAATACTGGGCCACACCCTCTATCTAGTTGCAACTAACACATACTGCAAATATTGGGCCACGCCTGCTATCCTGGGCCTCGCCCCCTACCTCGGGCCTCGCCCGCTACAACGGCCCCGCCTGGCTTCGAGCCCCGCTCGGATACATATCTGTTTCACTTAGGCCTCGCCTGTCACAGGGCCTCGCCCACTAACATATAATAACACATCAACATATCACATCACATCACATAAGCTAAACACATACTAACGGATCTTGTCCTAAGGCCTCGCCTATCTCTGGGCCCCGCCCTTGTCCTGCTACTGATGAGTCATGGAACCCCGTCCATACTCCTGCTGATAGTGAGGTGCGGGCCCAGCCCACCCTCACTCCTTCCCTAACTTGGGCCTCGCCCCTGATCTGCTACTACTGAGATGTGAAACACCATCCACACTATGCTATTGGTGAGATACGGGACCTCGCCCACACTCACCTCCCTACCAGGCACATACAAGTATCACACACACAACAAGTATAACTATCACATAAACCATTCCTTGGGCACCCGCCCTTTATCATTGGACCTCGTCCCGAATATCATATTAGCATACTGTGCCTAGGGCTAACCCCCAGGTCTTCTACTCATAACTACATGGGCCGGCATTGTGGCCGTAGACCCATTCATACCAAGGGAAACTCACCTGCACTGGCTGAACTGGCTGATGATCCCACTAGCTGCTGCTCGACCACTCACTGGACTCCTGCTCTACTAGCTTCCCAAGCTATCAATATCAATGCAACACTTAGTCTAACTGACCCCCGACAGTCGACCAAGTCAACTCTGGTCCAAGTCAAAGTCCTGGTCAAAGTCAACCTTCCAGGTCAACCCTACTCGCCGAGTCCACTTACTGACTCGCCGAGTTCTTATGCTCAAAGTCCTTTCCAATCGCGACTTGACTCGCCGAGTTAGCCCCTGACTCGGCGAGTCTACTGATTCCCGAATTCTGTCCTATCCCACTCACTGAGTCCTGACTCGAGTCTTAACTTGAAGGGTTTGGGACCACGCGACCTGACTCGTCGAGTCTATGAACAGACTCGCCGAGTTGTTCATCCGACTCGCCGAGTTCATGCCCATCTTCATCCGACTCGACGAGCTGTTCATCCCACTCGTCGAGTTCCTCCTCATCTTCAAGCTACTCGTCGAGTCCACTCGAAGGACTCGCCGAGTCCACTTGGTTCCACATACATGCAGAGGACTTTCGAGTCATGCAGGGACTCCAAACTGTAGATCTACCCTTCCTAAGCTTACTCCTCACGTAAAGTTGCAAACTTTACGTGTAGAGAAGGAGATCTAGGCAAAATGCACCATAAACTAAGGTGTAAGACCAAGAGGCTCCACAATCCACTCAATGGCTGATACTTTACGGGATTCTAAACCAAAACAAGAATGGATCTGAGGTAGCAACCTCAGATCTGGACCTCAAGCTCGAGATTGATCTTAAATATGGCTTAAAAGCCCCAAAACTCATAACCAAAGTAGATCTGGATGAAGGAAGCGACTTATTACCTTCAAGTGCTCTGAAAGGTCCTTCAACTTTGGATTTGCTGCAGTTCCTTGAAGCCTCAATGATTCCTTCCCTCCTTCTTCCTTCAAATCACCCTCAAAATGGCAAAGAGCTTGAATAAGCAACAATGACGGTTTAAGGTTCGTATTATGGGTTGGAGAGGCAGTAAAGGAGCCCCAGGAAGAAGAATGAGACGTTTAAATAGGCTTCAAGCCCCAGATTTAGGGTTTTCCTCGCACAGACCCTACTCGCCGAGTCGCCTTAGCCGACTCGCCGAGTTGGTCACTTACTCCTCGACTCGGATCCCGCTCGGACTCGTCGAGTTCCTCCTTGGACTCGCCGAGTCCCCCTTAATTTTTGGGTTTCCTTTACTTTCTTGGCTTTCAAAACTTTGGGTGTTACATGAGGCTTTTGCTGAAGATAAGCAGCTAGAAATCCATCTCCTCCATTTACACCCGAAGTTCATTTGTTCCATGACTGAGTCTAAAAAACCTCAGTTAATGGAATCAAATGCCTTTTCAAAATCAATCTTGAACAAGAACATTTTTTTTGTTTTTTTTTTGTTTTGCCCAATATATGATTTCGTTTAAATAATAAGAGGACCATCATGAATGTGCCTGCCTTGAATATAAGTTGACCGAGTCTCATCAACCACCTCCCCGATTACCATCTTCAATCTAACAGCGAGAAGTTTTGCAATCACCTTGTACCTACATCTAATAAGACTGATGGGTCGATAATTTGTATATGGATGGATTAGTTGTTTTTTTTTAACTTAGTCAACAAACAACTAATCCATCCATATACAAATTAAAAGAACACTCCACAAATGGTTCGCCCAAAAAATTTGGAAAAAGAAAATTCAAAAGGTAAAAATGCATTTTTTTATAAATAAAATAAATTGGACCAAACTACAAAAAAATATATATATTTTTATACATATATCCAAAAGTATCATTTTAAACCAAAAAAATTATACTAATATCAAAGCTCTAAAGTTTTTATTTTATTGTAAGTTTGGTCTGATTATTTTTTAATTTTTTTTAATATCGATTTTGCCCTTTGTATTTTTTTGAACTTTTTTATTATAGAAATCAAAATTTCTCTCTCTCTCTCTCTCTCTCTCTCTATCTCTCTCTCTCAAACATAATTGACTTGAAATCCACATTCCGAAATCCGTCTATCATATCCATCAAAAACTCTTACCAAACTTCCCATATCTCCCACATTTTACTCAAATCCACATATACATAGATTTCCTTCACTCGGTTGAAAGCGACGCCTCCTTTGCCACCTATAGAGCCCCCAATTCCACTACTGCTCCCTTACCTATCATTTGGGGGTTTTGTTGTGGCCACCTTCGACCCTCTCTACGTCGCCCCTTTTCTCAAATCTTACATCAGCGTCGGAGAAGAAGGATCGTCGCCCTCACCCATCATCCAGATCTAAACATCTAGAGTTTTCTCATCGTCACCCTTGATGTCATCAAATCTGGAAGACGAAAACCCTAGTTACGGATGAGAAAGGTGATGGTGTTAGGGTTTCTAAAATTAGAATGGTGACGATGTGATTGGAGAAGCAGAGAGACGGTGTCCATTACCAAGTTGAAGTAACATCGAGTAAACTATGGCTTACTTGGTGTAACATCCCGAAAATACCAACAATTTTTTTCATCTTTAACCCATCAAATCTGCATAATCATTTGTTTGAAACCAATCAGAGTAAATGTATTTTTTTTCAAACATCATAGTAATATGCTAACAATCAATGCGAAAAATCCATCAGGGGATGTTGTGCAGTTAAGTCGGGCCCTTCCCTTTGGAACTGGAACTACCTAAAAATGTTTAAACCACAAAACCCTAGATCTAGCATACAATTAATTATATTAACATAAATTAGGGTTTAGATATGACCTTAGATTGTTATATAGCAATAACAATCAATCATTAGCTTCAGAAAGCTTTGTGCCTCAAGTGTTGCACCTCTAATGGAGTCACAAACACCACTAAGCAACAAGAATGAAGTGGGAAGAGAGGGGAGGCACCAAAAACGGCTGGAAACCCTAATCCAAGTGTTAGCCACGTTTTTGGTGCCTAAGGGCTCCTTATATACTTAGGCAATTAGGGTTATCTAACAAGGAAACCCTAATTTGACTGCTTAAGTCCTAAGCAACCCATGGACTCCTTCTTTAGAAGCGTTGGACGATTTCTAATGGTTTCCCTATAGAATTCGTCCACTCCACCTTCTATGGAGTCCATAAGCCCATCTATGTAATTATCTTATAATTACACAATAAGTCCGTTAAGTTTAATTAATCTCTTTTAGCCACAAAATTAATTATTAATTAATTCTTGACTAATATTAATTAAACAATATGATTTCTCCTTTAATATATTATTCTTATAATATATTAATAAATCATAATTAAACTTTTATCTCCTTAATTCATCCTACATATTGCTATGGTGAAGGCAACTCAAAAGGACCATGCTCATAATCGGGTCAAGTACATACCAAAATAGTTATGGACTTAGACACTAATCCAACATTATCGTCAATATAATACATAAGCATAAACGAAAGATTGCATGTCTTAGAATAGTACATTAACTTATTGGCCTACATTCCATTATCCTCTCATCAAAATCATCTCAACACACATGTATTTTCGTACCGCTACCTGTGATACAAGGAAACTGAATGAATCAGACTTGGGGAGGTCTGGTGAGCACATAGGGTTTCAACCCACAATAATTAAATTTTTTTAATCAAACAATTCAACCCGATTACTCATTCCCGTTATTTTCACATTATGACCCTAATTATTAGTCTCAAGGGGCCTACCCTAAGGATCATTGTAACCATCGGGGTAGACAACATTGTTTAGGGGATTCCTTAGCAAATGCATGTCAATAAGGCAACTATGGGGGGATGAAGTACATCTTTAGTGAACACATAGTTCAAAAATACATACAGGTTGTGAGTCTACCAACGTTCCACTGAGACTGTCTAGAATAGTCTTTGGTCGTCATCTATATTCCGCTATACGACTAGATCATCTATAAAGTCAAAGCCTCTCATCTTATCATCATCTCATCTTATATATTTCATCATTATCATCCTTTTTCTACACATGCGTTTGTGTTTTACCGACTTGCATATTCGCAGATCAAATGGAGAAATTGCAGATCAGCTTAATCATCTGCGATTTTGATGGTTAATAATATTAGATTTTTTTGTCTATTTTCTATAAAATAATTTAAAAATTGACTATTTTTATAATTTTCCCATAAAAATAAAAACTAAAATGTACAGACTAAGTTAAATCATTTTTCAAAATTTCAAGGAGTTTTTACCGTCGCCAATTGACTGAATTTGAAATTGGTATCTTTCAATTCCTCATCATCCGTAGGCCTGAATCTCAAAATCTCAAGAATCACGCTTGTCTTTCTTCTACAACAATTTTTTCCTCTTCTTCATACGGCAGTCATGTCCGCCAACCCTAATTGCACAGTGTACATCGGTATATTTTCGAAACCTACACCAATTTTACCTTTTATTATTACTATTTTGTCTGCTTCATGTTGTTCCAATATGTAAATTTCCATGAATGAGTTAGACTGTTAGGGCTAGTTGACGATCCTTTCTGAGTATTGATTCCCTTTTTGGTTTTAGCTGAAATTCAAGATGTATATGAGTTCTATGTTACCAGTGAATCTTGATTGGATTAACGTATACCGCTTTTTTTCCATTGATTCAACTCTCGGTCCCCTAAATCAATAATCCATTATAACGTGTATACAGGAAAGGTAGGCATATGGAATACGATTTGGGATAATTTGCGCCCAAAATTCATGAATTTGTTTAATACTACAATAGTGAATTCTTTCTATGTGTATCCTATATAAACGAATCTTGTGGTATACTTGCTATATGCGTCTTTCCATAACTGATGTTTGAGTGTGTGTGTGTGTGTATACACAGGTAACTTGGATGAACGAGTAAGTGATAGGGTTTTATACGATATCCTTATCCAAGCTGGGAGGGTGGTTGACTTACACATTCCTCGAGATAGGGAAACTGATCGACCAAAAGGTTTTGCATTTGCAGAATATGAGACCAAAGAGATTGCCGATTATGCTGTCAAGCTTTTTTCTGGTCTTGTCACTCTTTACAACAGAACATTGAGATTTGGAGTAATTATCTTTTCCTTTTAGCTACTCAATTTTGATAGCCTATGTTACTGTTTTCACACTTCTTTATCAATTTATGCAACAGTATTTCATTTTTTTACCAGTTTAAAATATTGATATATGAACTCCATAAAAACAGATTTCTGGGCAAGACAAGTCTGCACAAAATTCAAATCCAAATCTGCAAACCTCACCAATGACTACATCAAATTCTCCTTTCAAATCAAGGCCAAATGTTGATGTTTCTCCTGGGCCCATTTCACCATATACACAAGGTAAAGTCTCTCACATGATGCCATGACATAAAAGTTGGAGTTGTGTGCAAAAGACAGGAATGCCCTCCTGATCCTCATCACTGAAAATAGTCCTATTAAGAAAATGCAGCCTTAGTTATTGAATATTGATGATATGTTTTTGGTTGAAATTTCAGTTTCCCCTAGTGCAGATGTATTTTCATATGTAAATAGATCTTCACATGTGGATCACAACAATAATGACCATAGAAGAAGTCATGGGGCAAATCGGGATGCCATGTCAAACCGCTATGATGCAAATAACCCACATCATGATCGTCGCTAAATCTATTAGTAATCATGATAATGTTGTTAATTGTGGAGCATTATTAGATGATTGAAACTTAGTCTTTTAGTAATGTAGCTGTAGCATCTGTATGAATTAAATGTTTGATATTAGCTACATCTGTGACGATTGTTTTAGTTTGCAATGGAAGTGTTATGTGTTGCTGTTGGATGATGCGAAATCATGAAATTAAGATGGAATTGTTAAAATAATAAAAAAGAATATATATTATTTTGTTGAGCTATAACAAATGTGTTGCAAATGTAATATTTTCAGGAGCATGGAAGTTGCATTGATTAATAAGAGAATGCAGTTCCATTTATAAACAAATGTCACTTAAAGAACATGATATTATAGTTGCTCCTCTCTTTACAAATAAGTCAAAACTCATGACTTTGTTCCCCACACTCGGCTTCCTCACATCATCATCAATGGTGATTGAAGTTCTATCCCTCTCAATCACCCTCATCATTATCATCATCTTCACTTTGCATAGACGACTCGGACAAAACCTCCCACCAGGCCCATGCCCATGGCCCATTGTTGGCAACATGTACCAAATAAGACCTAACGATTTTCGTCTTTTAACCAAATGGTGTCATGTATATGGCCCCATCATATCGTTTCAAATTGGTTCCTCAATCTGCATTTCTGTGTCAAACCCACACTTAGCTAAAGAAGTTCTCAAGAACCATGACAATCAACTTGCAAATAGACACAGAACGATAGGGATTGCAAGATTTAGCAGAAATGGCGATGATCTCACATGGGCTGACTATGGACCCCGGTTTGTGAAGCTCAAAAAGCTTTGTGTTGTAGAACTTTTCTCTCTAAAGAACCTCGAAGCACATAGGTCCACGAGGGAAAATGATGTTTCAATTATGATCGACTCCATTAACAAAGATTATTGTGGGAAAGTTTTGGTAGTAAAGAATTGTTTGAAGAAAACAATGTTCAATATCATTGCAAGAATGTTATTTGGCAACTCATTGGTGTCTTATAATGGGGAGTTAAATGCGATCTTGGAGGCTCAGTTTCCCGCCAAGGTATCATTAGGTGTAGTGGAAGAAGTCTCGTGGCTACGATGTCTTTCTTGGCTTAAAGACAACGAAAACAAATGGATTGGATCGCGAAACCACCGATTCTTTCAAGCAATTATAATACAGAAAAAAGAAAACCAAAACACTAGCACCCACCAGAATAATTTAAGTTTCTTGGATGCTTTATTGAGTCGACGTGAAGAATATAATCTTAGCGACAATACAATTAGTGGGCTATTGTGGGACATGGTGACTGCAGGGATCGACACCATTGTTGCCGCCCTAGAATGGGCTATGACCGAGTTGCTAATAAACCCGGCGGTTAAGCGAAAAGCTCAAGAGGAACTAGATAGGGTTATAGGGTTTGGTGAAGTTATGACTGACTCCGATATACCAAATCTTCCTTACCTAACATGTGTGGTTAAAGAAACCCTAAGGTTGCATCCTCCTACGCCACTAATGCTTCCCCACCAAGCCACAACAAACTTAAAGATCGGAAGTTTTGGTGTTCCTAAAGGAAGTAGGGTTTACGTGAATGTATGGGCAATCGGTCGTGACCCGCATGCATGGAAACAACCGTTGGTTTTTCAACCCGAAAGGTTTCTTGAAGAAGATGTTGATATAAAAGGACATGATTTTAGGTTGCTGGCATTTGGGTCGGGTCGGAGGATGTGTCCAGGTGCACAGTTGGGGATGAACATGGTGACCTTAATGTTGGGGAGTCTTTTGCACCGATTCGAATGGTCATTGCCAGAAGGGTTTAAGGCAGAGGAAGTTGACATGGTAGAGATGTTAGGAATAGTGGCTTACAAGAAGATCCCACTGGAGGTTGTCCCTACTCCAAGGTTGCCTAAGCATGCAAGTAGCAAGGATGAGTAAGTTGATTAAAGCTTGACAAAACTAGTTGGTAGTTGTTAGTTGTTGCTTTTTATTTGTAAAAAAGTCTTTCGACAAAAGTAGTTTTTAGCTTTTAAAGATGTAAAATTACACAAAACCAAAACTAAAAGTTGCAGAAGTTAAAAGCAGTGAAAAACTAAAATATTTCAAAAGTTACCCTTTTAGATTATTAACTTCTTGTTTAAAGTAAATACCACTGTCCAAGAAAAGTCTAATAGTAAAATGGTTTCTATTTAGATATCATTGCTATAGTTAAATATTTTTTTTAATTATCATATAATATTATAAACAAATAAACATGACATTATAATAAACAAATAGTTAAAAACTGACATATAATAAAATCTAACATATAAAAATAAACAAATCGTTAAAAAGTGACATATAATAAAATGAACAATTAAATAAAAATTTAAAATATAATATAATATAACATTATAATAAACAAATCTTAAAAAATTGGCATATAATAAAATGACCATGAAGATTGATAATGCAGGTTTGAATGGGTTTCGACGACATACTTAAAATATTTCAACCTCTTAAAATACTCGTTGCCAAAACTCAAAAGAGAGTACAATGCTATTTCCATGTTATTTTTTTTATCAATATATATGTCATCCAAATACAAAGCAATTGGATACCGTTAAAATTGGATAGATTGAATAGAGTATAATATCCTAAAAAAAAGAAATGATAGTAGAATGCCTTAATAAGAAAAAAAAATTAAAAGTACAATATTGTAGTAAAAAGAAATGAAAGTTGATATCCCTAATATGTTTATATGGCTAAGTACAATTACCAAATAATTAACATTAAACATCCATCCTCTCTGATGGAGACAAATCCTGCACCCATTCAATCTTAGCAACATGGTACCTTCATTATATATGTGAAATACATACCATCAGCTTAAAAAACAAATTTGAAACTAGTTTGCCGAGACCGTGTCTATTTCAAAAAAAAAAATTATAAACCTTGAAAATTAAAAAAAAAAAAGTCATGATAGAATCTACCCGAAAAGGATATCTACGAATTGAGAAATTTAAGAACATTTTATATGGTAATGATTCATGTTGTGCTTGAACCACATGGATCAACAATTGCTACATATGGGTTTTGTAAAAACATAAATTAAAAACATTAGCATAAAGAGTAGAAAACATGTTAAAAACATAGATTAAAATAAAAAAAACCTTTGAATCCCATAAAAAGAAGCTATTTGTAAGTGAGATAGGTGGAAGTCCCGGTTGAAGAAGTGGATTTCGAAGACAGACCTGGTGATGTCATGTCCATAGTTTGCCAAACCATAACATACAATACCTTTATTTTTTACCACCAAAACCAATGAAAACCACATTCATACATATTATTGTGCAAAATATTCTCTTAACTTAATGAAACAAAAGGGCACAAGTCGTATGCAATATGATTCAAGTTAGCCATATGAAAACCTACCCGACAAAATTTGTGTGTCAAACTCAATGTACACCAACTAAATATGAACATTGTGCAACTCTAACTTATTTGCATGCTCAAACATTACAGAAATTTGAGTCTTTTCAAATTCAATTCCAAATACAGAAATCGCTACCGTTGCTGCTATCTCAGTCGCATCCCATAAAAACCCATAAACAAAATGAACTTTTAGACTTTTTGTCACATTTTTTATATATGTAATACTCAGATTTGTTGCTTATTAAAAATAAGGTTCAGTGTAGAAAGTGCAAGATTAAAAAGTGTTTACAAAGTTGTTCCTTTACATGAAACAATGACTACTGGATTTGTGGCGGTTTGCTTATGTCTTAACTTTAGTTGAAAAGACGTGTCACATATGAAATCAAGAAGGAAATAAAGCGAGTGAAGGGGTGACTGTGTGGGCTAGGCACAAAAGACATTTGACTTTTAAGGATCAATAAAACCTGAATTTAGATGCTCGATCATTTTTTACATAACACAAAGGACCTTTTGGCTATGTGTCAGTGCCCCTACATGAGAACGTTGCATCTCCTCACTAATTTGGCACTATTCCACAAAAGATTTTGCCTCATTGATTTCATATCCACTTGTCTAAGTTATATTCATCTAATATACAAACAAATCATGTTTAGTCTCATGTAGACTGTTTATTTAGTTAAAAAACAGACTTTGTGTGTGTGTGTATATATATATATATATATATATATATATATATATATATATATATATATATATATATATATATATATATATTATCCCTCCAGATATTAATTACCCAGTCAAGTCAATTTATCCATAGAATACTTAATAGGAAAAAAAACATAATTTCTGCGTATTACACTTTATCCATGTTGATATCATTACTCATTTAAGCACATTATCCATGCATGAATTAATAGGGAAAATAAAAACATGGTTTTTTTCTTTTACTATCTTTTATGCCAGGTGGCGACAATCTCAGCCCTTTAGTAGTTCAGTTCCTCTTTTTTGCTTTCTTCCTACACCATCTTATTAATTTAGTAAAGTCTCTATAATTGAGGTTGGGTCAGTTCCAATTTCATATGATCTAATAGAAGGTCTGTTGAAGGAATACACACCATCTTTAACGGTTCCCTAATAAACCCAAAGAATCAAGATCTGAAAGCATGCTCGGGGCCATAGACGTCCAACCATGCATCATCAATTGCTTCTACAAAGTAAAGAGAAAGTTTGGAGACGAATTGTTGATTCGTAGATGGTTGAAGGAGATATGGTTTTAGGGTGTATCATTATTGATCGGAAGCATAGTTGGTGGTTTTATGGCGTATCGTTGTTGATTGGAAGCATAGGGACCGAATTTGCCAATCTTCGAAACTTTTATCGCAAAAACATAAAACATATAAATTATACTGTTTCTCATGGCTTTGTGCATTAATATGTAAAAAAAAAGGAATATTGAATCCTAATGTATTAGGATTTAAATAGTATTTTTATAATTTGTGATTTACACATAATAAATATATTTAAAATTAGTCATGTATTCATGTTTAGTTACATAATATTTATTTAATTTGTCACTCATATATACATATAATAAATATTTTTATATTCCGACATATCATCACCACTAATGGTTGATATATCCATCATTCCATATTATTATATCCCTTTTATTTTTCTAATTTATATATATATATATATATATATATATATATATATATATATAGAGAGAGAGAGAGAGAGAGAAAAAGAGAGAGTTAGGTTCATATAAAAACTCTTATTATGTGAGTGTATAACCAATTGTGGACCAATGAAGATTTTTGAATTTTTTTTAACAATTATTTTAATAAAAAAACAAATCATACATTTATAAATATCTCCCTTAAATCATGGAGTAGTTACAAATCACCAAATGTACGGGACATCACCAGAAATACCATTATCAATTCTCTGGTTCAACATCACTTTACATGCCACCACTAAAAACCCGAAATCAGCCAACAACAACATCATCAGACCGCTTCATCTCCACCGGCACACTATCTACAACAGGAAAAACGGAAGTATCGTTGCCCTAAATCTCGATTTGCCCATAAATTGGGACAAGGTACATGAACATTAGATTATTGCATCAGTACTCAACCCAGTTGTACAGTAAAATTGATTAATCGAGGTTTCTTAGAGAACACGCATTTGTTGCCTTCAAACTGTTTGATGAAAAGCCTCAGAGTATTCATTATCAGAGAATTTGATTAAACTTGTTCGAATCAAGCTTTTTTAAAGAACACCTATTTACTGCCTTCAAACAGTTTGACAAAAATCCGTAGGGAATTTTATATAAGTGTTTTCTAGGATGTTCTGGTGGGTTAGTAATCAAAATTTTTTGACTGGGAAGTAAAAGATTACCTTTTGGATTTATTTTACTGAGGTTTTGGTGTTGTTCTTTTTCTTATCGATATTTCTTGGCTCTAATATCCTACTAGATTTGGTAAATTTTTCATCGATTTCGTTTTTGGCGTTTATGACAGCCCATATGTTAGTTTTCGTATCTACTTCACTATCTAATCTGTAAAAGATAGAGTTAACTGATGTCAATTTAATTATGCTTTCAAATTTACACATATTAATGGTAAATCGTTAGCATATCATATCTTTTGATTGGAATGCATCAATGTTTAGGATTTGAATATACTAGTCTGGTGCTTAAAATCATTATTTATTCAAGGAAAGATGTCATGTTTTTCAATATGGTGCTTAGAATCATTATTTATTCAAGGAAATATGTGATGTTTTCATAGGAGAATTACATTCATGTTCTTTTTCATGTCATATATGCATGTTTTACAAATCACTGTCCAAACTAACAAGTTTGTATAATACCATATACAGGTCTTCCTTATACTACTAATGAAATGGGATAAAGAGAAGCTTTCCAACAATAATATCTATCAAGAATGGTGTTGTTTCAAAAAGAATCAAGAATATCAGTATATTATTTCAAGAATAGGGCATGTTTTGGTTTGCAAATCGACCATCTGTACATCAAGAATGTTTCATATAGTTGTATTTTTTTCATGTATTCTTTTAGAATCAACCAGAATGTAGGTTTGTTTTGCTAATGTGAACATGTTTTATTGCGTAATTGTTTTCCATTTTCTCTTATTATTATTCTTTCTTATGCGTTATTAGTCATTATCATTCTCAATCATTCAGAAAGAATTATTATTCTTTAAGAATGCACATTGTCATTATTAACCATTCTGATAGAATTAATATTCTTAAAGAACGCACCAATATATATTCTGTGAGAATTATCATATTCTTAACTAATGCATTATGCTTTGTGAAATTTGTATTTTTCTTACTTTTTACATGTTTTTTAAAAGAATGTGTCAACTTTACAAAAAATATATGATTATTATTTTGATGAAACTTGTTTTTTTTAGAATATATTTAAATGTATTCTTTGAGAATATTAATTCTCAAAAAATAACTTGAATAAAATCATAGTCTATAAGAATAAAAAAAATATGTGTCCATCGTAATATAATATAAACCTGCGTTATAATAAAAAATGTAATTATCCATTATAACTTTTTATAAAATATGATAATCAAGTATTAAATAAAAATCTCATCAAACTAGGATACAAATAAGGGATTTATTTTTTTAAATATAAGTTAATAGAGTAAAATATTCTTGTAATTAATTTGGTGTATTATAGAGTACATAGTATCCTAGGCTAATAACATGTATCATCAAATCATAACCATTCATTTTTTTTAATCCAAGAGACAAGAAGTAGTAATACATTCACACAATATTTATGGTTCATATTTAATCCTAACTATATATATATATATATATATATATATATATATATATATATATATATATATATATATATATATATATTAATTACTTAATGTGCAAAGAGAAATAGAGAGGAAAAGAAGCTAATTGGTTGTGGTAGATTGTGCTCCCAGCAGCCTCCCACCACAAATAACCACGATCACTAGCAATCACTAAACACTAAGGTAGTGTTTGTTTTTTGTCTGCAGATCTGCGTGACCTCTTCTGTCTGGGCCGCGCAGACCACGCGCAGACATTAGCCTTCTCAGACTGTTTGTTTTTTTAAATACTGTAGACCTAAAAATGTATGCGCGCTCTCTTCTTGACGCAGATGTGGACCAGAGTCTTCTAACATCTTCAGACATCTTCTAGCCTAAAACACACACACACACACATATATATATATATATATATATATATATATATATATATATATATATATATAAATTTTTTTCAAGTTTTTTTTTTTAATTTATATTTTTTCCAACTTTATTAATGATAAACAATTTGAAATTTTTTTTTACAAAACTTAAAAAAAACGTTCGACAATACAAACATAATATTTTTGATAAATTTATAAATAAAGATTTATTACAATAATAGTCGTTGAAGTTGTTTATATAAATATGAAAAAAAGTCATAATATATTTTTATATTTTTTTGCCAAATTTTGTAAAACATTATTTAATACAGTATCGTCAATTTCTCGAAAAAATATTTATGATACGTTTTAATGGATTTAATTGAAAAAATTGAAGTTTATTTACATCAATCTATGTATCAAATTCTTTGATCGCTAATTATAATGTTTAGTTATAACTTTGTAATCAAAGTTGTTGGTTTTTATCAAATATATACGTTAATTCATATCATTTTATTTTTATATTTTATACAATAATACATAAAAGTCGATCTAGATTCATTAATTATTTATAACAAAGTCATAAAAATATTAAAAATTCACTTTGAAGTCTAAAAAAATCAGTTTATTTAGATTTTAGTTTATTTTAGTAGCCCGCAGATATAAAAAAATAAACAGTCTTCTTTTTTCAGACTGGCAGACGTTTGATCCACCTCTTCTACTGCAGAGGTCTACAGATATGGTCCGCAGACTGCAGACATTTTGCCTTAGAAAAAACGAACAGCACCTAAAATGATGTTTATGTTCGGTGGTTGTTGCCAAATTAACCATAAACACATCGGTATTTCGGATGGTCTAAGGGCTCCAAATGGCACTATGGAGTTTGTAAAATTACATTGTTTTTTACAAATATTATTATAGATGATGATCTAAGCCTATTGTTATGGACTTATCCTTTAAATGTTTCTATTGCTTTAGTTTATGACTTATGAGGATTTCCAAATAATTAAAAAAACAAATAACCCAACAGCCATCAATAGGGCTCCCTTTAGCGGTTCCGACCCAAAAGCGGCCCAATCTTACAGCTTTCCTACAATTTGAGCTTTCCAAAACCCCCCCGACGGCTCGACCTGCGCACTCATCTTCCTCTGATTTATTAGGGTTTCTAACATCGGAATAATTTTCCCAAAACTCGACATCTCAGAGCTCCACTTCTGTTCAATCGAATTTCCGGCAAACGAAAGCAAAGATGAGGCCGATATTGATGAAAGGGCACGAGAGGCCACTCACTTTTCTCAAGTATAACAGGGATGGTGACCTTCTCTTCTCTTGCGCCAAAGATCACACTCCTACTGTGTGGTTCGCAGACAACGGCGAACGATTGGGCACATATCGTGGTCACAATGGTGCCGTATGGTGCTGCGATGTTTCGAGTAAGTTTCTTCCTTCCTCTCCCTCTTTAAGTCTTGTTTAATTTCTTCAAATTAGCAACTGGTTTGGGTTTTGAACTAACTAGTAATTGGCTTTTCTGGTAGTCAAATCTATAACTAAGCGATTGGATTTTGTGGAAATTTCTTTTGTTGATAAGGTAACTGATTCACAATTGGTTCTGCAGGAGATTCAACACGATTGATTACCGGGAGTGCCGATCAATCAGCCAAACTTTGGGATGTTCAGACCGGAACACAGCTTTTCACATTCAATTTCGATTCCCCTGCTAGAGCTGTTGATTTTTCCGTTGGTGATAAGCTTGCTGTTATCACCACCGACCCTTTTATGGGATTAACTTCTGCTATCCACGTTAAACGCATTGCTTCTGATCCTGCTGACCGTGAGTTCACTAATTTGGCCTGGTTTATATTCAGTTCTCTAATCAACAAATACAGTAAACTAGAGAAAGCAGCTTTAATCTATTTTCAACCAAACAATGCATTGGTTTGTATCATAATGTGACAATGTTAATAATACTACGTTCTAATTGGTGCAACTTTTCAGAGGTCGGTGAATCTGTACTCGTACTTAAGGGTCCTCAAGGAAGGATCAATAGAGCTGTTTGGGGACCTCTGAACAAGACAATCATTAGTGCTGGTGAAGATGCTGTGGTTCGAATTTGGGATACAGAGGTATTGTTTTCCTCCAACTTCTGTAAACAACCTTGATGAAGAAGATGAATGGAATTGATTTCTCTTATTCCTCAGTTAACTATTTTTTTCTTCTTTTAAATTTTCAGACAGGAAAACTGCTGCAAGAAAATGACAAGGATATTGGTCACAAAAAGACAATTACTTCACTTGCAAAATCTACTGATGGATCACATTTTCTCACTGGATCCCTTGATAAGTCAGCTAAGGTAATTAGTTCTATAACAAGATTTCATTTTTCATAGTGTTAGTTATTTGATTAAATTAAATCATATCATTCTTATCCCCCTATTTTCTTTGAAATAAATAATTAGCTTTGGGACAGCAGATCATTGACATTGATCAAGACATATGTTACTGAACGTCCAGTCAATGCAGTTGCAATGTCTCCACTTCTTAACCATGTAAGTTTCATAATCTTTATTTTTTTTTAATTTTACTAAAAACAATCTTATTTTATTTAATATAATAATATGAAACATTTATGATTTATCAGGTGGTGCTTGGAGGTGGTCAGGATGCATCTGCTGTTACCACAACTGATCATCGTGCTGGTAAATTTGAAGCCAAATTTTATGACAAGGTAAAAAAGAATATCACATATTTTTTATATAATCTTTTTTTTTTTACAGAATTTGTATTTATTATATATATGTCTGTCAACTTGTGTGTATGTGGTATAATAGGTTCTACAAGAAGAGATTGGAGGGGTTAAAGGGCATTTTGGTCCAATAAATGCCTTGGCTTTCAACCCTGATGGGAAAAGGTACATTCTTCTTTCATAAGAAATTGTAAAGTTGAAATCCAAATTTGATTTTTTTTTTGCACAAAAGACCTAAATACCCCTGCTCATAGCTGTTGATAATCTTTTTACCAAATTTGATCTTTTTTAAATGTAATGTAGTTTTTCAAGTGGTGGTGAAGATGGTTATGTGAGGCTGCATCACTTTGATCCTGACTACTTCAAGATTCCATCAATTTGATAAAAAAAAGGAAATATCAAGATTTACTTTTAAATCATTAAAAACATCTTTTCGGTTTTGTAGTAGAGTTGAGATTGTGGTGAGGTATGTTTTCACTTGGATGTAATTCGAGCAAGAGTATTATTGAAAGATTATTTGGATTTGATTCAGTTTTGAGGATGTGCTCTTATTCATCTTTTTCCATTTTCATTAAATTTTAGTCATTTTCTTAAATATCATTTATTCAAAAATAATCTGACTAGTGGTGTTGGCTTAAAAAATGTTATCTTTATGGGTCTGAATGTTGTGTGAAAATTAAAATTGGATTCCATAGTGTTGTCTTATGCTAAATTGGTTGCTCATTCTTCATCAAAGAGCCCTAAGTGGGTCTTAATGGGTGACAATGTGTCATGTGTATAATCTGTAAGAAGTGGAAATACGAAAGTCTTAAAGTTAAAATGAATTCCCAAGCATAATCTGGAAGATACCCATTTGCATATTGTGAGGAATCAAAATTTCCTTTTTTACCGATGTTGGACTTCGTTGGTACGGATTTTTTTTAGTGTGTACTGTGTAGCATTCCTCGAAAGAAAGATTTATGTAAGAGGAATGTGAGAAACTTACTATTGTGACCCTAATGTAACCTTTTATTATGCTTAGATAATAATACCATTATTATCTTTATACTCATTTGCATGATTATAAACATATAATGATAATCTAATCTTCATCTAATATCTTGTAGTTATTTAACATAATACCATCTACATCCAATCATACATTCATACTTTATCTTCATGGAATAAGTTGTGGGCATTTATCATAATGTCACTAATATTAAAACATGGATACACAATATCATTAACAATTTAACATATAAACATTCATACATAGTCTAGTGAGAGAGAGTTATGACTCACTTTGTTAGTTAGTGAAAACTAACTACCCTTAGCTCTAAATCTTTAATTGATGCATCTTGATCCATCTTCTTTGCTCAAGGCCTATTCATACAACATATCAAGTCCTTAAATAGAACTTGTCTTAGCCTATTAATAGCTTGATTACTCTCTATACCAAAATGATTGATTAGTTGGTCATAATTCTCACTTCTCATCTTTTACCTCTAAATCTATTTTATCAAATGAATTAAGCATCTCATACTACCTAATTCATTACACTCTAAACTCTATTGCAACAATTCATCTTCCTCACTAGTTAGGGTTTGAAACCCCTAACTTTCCATATATGAACTTCACCATGAAAATCACATACAAAGTTTGTTCAAAGCTACTAAACACTCTCAATGCATACTAATTGAGTCATAATCTTATTAACTCAAGCAATCTAACCAAACTAACTATTTAACCATTGAAGCTTAAAGCTTCATACAAAGGATAAATCATTACCTTAAGGGGAAGAGGATGTTAATACTTGCAATCCATCATCTCTAGCTCATCTTGTCACCCTTTTAGGTTTAAAATCACCATCCATCTGCTTTCCATCGAATTAGGAAAGAAAAATGATCTAGAATGAACCCTTAACAGGTTTAAACATGTTTATTGAACTGCAGAACTACGTTGTGGTAGTATGTTTACCGCATCGTGGTGTGCGTTATTAGGTTGCGGTCTCCCTCTTGTCGAGCTGAGGTGCCACCGCGGTACCCATATACCACGTCGCAGTGCAAAGTACGTTACCTTTTACTTACGATGAAGCTTTCGTCCCTTTTACCGCTTTGCCCATAAGGCCATGGTAAAGACCTTACCACGCCACGATGCCTGCATTACCACAACAATTTCCATTGCTGATTCCATTCCTACTTTGGAAAAGTTTTTCTTCCAACTTCTAACACTCGTATCTTCTTCATTTTAAACCTGTTTTTATGATATTTGTATCCACGTAGTTGTCGGGGTAATATCTATAAATCCATCAAGTCACTTCTGACAGACTTATTATGGGTCTTAATCTATTAAGTCAAAAACTTGGCGCAAGAAACATAAAATTCTCAGTTTACCCTTTTAGGCCTAAATGCTCAATTTCTTGCATTTCTTCTCTTGAACTCACTTATCTCATCTTATGTAAGCGACTTAAACTTATCTTGACTCATTTAATAAAGTTACATCTTCTCAATTCATGAAATTCCTCTAAATGACCAAATTGCCCTTTTGGTCAATTATTCATCCAAAGTCAAATCTCTCTAAATTTTGAGTTTTTACAATTATGGTCATCCTACACCAACATTACCATCATTATACACATGTATTACCACCACCACTGTCCAACACCATCAACCACCACCACCTTCACCGTTGTCCAACACTAGCAACCACCACCACCATCCACCCATGTCCCACCCCTTTTTACTCTAACTTCTTGCTACCCTCATGAAATGTATGGGAATCGATGTGATATTTGATTTCAACAAACACACCGCCATTCATCTTTCTCATCTCTTCTAAGCATCGGAAATTCAAAGCCTATACCATTTCCCCTCTTTTTATTGTTACCATAATTTCAAACTCAATTGAGAGAGAAAGGAAAAATCATAAATATAAACCAGAATTCAAAACTAGAATAAATCCATTCAAACAAGAAACTCGATTCATTCAAACCACAAATCAAAACCAAAGAAATCAATAAAGTTGTTGGCGGTGGATATGAACAGATGCACATCAATCCACAAATCAAACACAAAAACTAATCAAATCTAAAATGTATTCAAACTAGAAAGCCACCAACATAATCGATTTTGTATTTTCTACATGTATTTTTCACACATATCTAGATGCGGTGGATCGATTTGGGCGATCAATGGTGGTCGAGAGGTCTCTCGTAGGATTTTTAAAATTTCATTTTATCATCACCATTAGTCAATAAGCATTTTTTTACCAAAAACATTTTTGGAGTTCAAACATCTCAAACACCCTAAGCGTTGAAGGATCTAAATCTCGTAAATGAAGAGCATTTAGTTGAATATCAAAACGTAATATAAATACAAACTCAACAACAAATATGTGTTGCACTTCAACGACACACTACTATTTTTCAACACTAAAATCTAAATTATGGTACATGGATACAATAACTACGAAAAATTTAAAATTCTATGGTAAAAAAATTGGAAGGAAAAAGAATTAAATTAAATAATTCTATATTTAATTAAAAAATATTTTTAGTGAAAAAGTTATTACAGAGGACACCAACAAGTAAAGTTTCCAAAATAATAATAATAAGAAAAAGAACGAAACGATAATTCAGAACGAAACCGAAATTGGTCTCAATCACTTCCAAACATTAGGAACCAGAACGAAACTACAATTCAAATATTTTTAGTAAAAAAGTTTTATTCTTGTGTTAATCACAGTACTTACCATTTTCTTTTTCCGCCTTTGGCGGTGTTTTCTCAATGGCATATACTTTGGTTCGATGATTCTGGAGTTCGTCTTTTCTAAATGGACGATATCTCTGGGACAAATGTCACAAATTACGATTGTGATTGTCATGGCCATCGTCCTTGCGCTCTCGATGGACAGTATTGGAGCGAGAGACTACTTCTTCTTGTTTTATGTTTGCATTGGCAACAACCTTTAGGTTGCCTTCTTTGCTCTCTTTTCACCTTCGACTTGCTTGAGGTATTTCTCAACTTTGTATTTGAGTTCATCCCTTGATTGGGTACTATTCCTTGCATCTTCTTCAATAGAGGACCGGGAAGTAAACCTTGGGCGAAGGCACCGGTGACAAGGTATTCCTCGTGCCTCGGGACGTTTTGTGTTGCTAGAGTGAATTTATCGTAATACGTTCTTGGTGACTCTCCCTCCTTTTTCTTACACGCCATGATTGAGTTCGGGTATCCTTCACCCTTTATTAATTGCATGAAATTATTGAGGAAAAGGTACTGTAGCTGCTCAAAGCTCGAGATGCTAGCGGGTCGTAGTGCCTTGAACCATTTTACCGTGTTTCCCGATATTGTTATGGGGAAGTATGTGCAAGTGAACTGTTTATCCATACTCAATGACATCATCCTCCATTCGTAAGTGTTGATGTGTTCATTTGGATCGGTGGTGCCATCGTACTTTGGGATGTTCGGTATCATTGGCGAGTGTGGGATCTCGTACTGTAAGAGTTCCTAGAAGAAAGTGGAGTTGGTACTCCTCACCGGGTTTTCCATGTGTGAGTATTGAAATCCACCGTACATCATAAATTGGTGAGCGTAGTACGGGTTACCATACGCCTGATTGTACATAGCCACCGACAACATGTAAGATTGTTGTTGCGAGCTCATTTTCATGTTTTGCTGCAACTGTGAGCTCGAGCCCGACTGCTGGAGCATGTATAGATTCAACCCTTGCAACTGTTGTGCGTAGGGATTGAATTGTTGTGCCGACAACAAGTAAGGATTAGACTCTTGCATCTATATTGTGTGAGGTTTAGACCCTTGCGATGGTGGCACTATAGGAT
Source organism: Lactuca serriola (assembly GCF_051521515.1). Taxonomy (NCBI): domain Eukaryota; kingdom Viridiplantae; phylum Streptophyta; class Magnoliopsida; order Asterales; family Asteraceae; genus Lactuca; species Lactuca serriola. The sequence goes on from NC_136413.1 coordinate 189,011,690, forward strand.
TTTTAGGTTATAATTAAACCATGTGGCGAAAAAACTTAACCCTTATGTTCACATGCAACCTATTTGGATCTAAGTTTTCTTTATTGATGGAAACAATCTATGAACATCAAGAACCCTAAAGGAACCCTACTATAATAGAAAATTACAATGGATTAGCATTTACATACCTTGTGATTATTTTTGCAAATAACCAACCAAATATTTCTTCAAAAAGCTCTTAGAAATCAAGCTCCAGAAATCTAATACCTCTGATGGTTTGTACCCAAACCCTATCAATTAGAACACTTGAGGAGAGAGGAGAGGGTATGAGATTTTTGAATATCCTTCTTAGAATTTAAGTGGCTGAAAATCATAGGCTAACGGTCATATTTATAGTTGATAGGAAAACTCTAGATAACCCTAATTTGAAATAAAAATAATATTATTTCAAATCTTGACTTTATCTAGTTTCCTTATTATCCATATTATCCACATTGAATAATCTATAAGCCCTAAGGATCGAGCAAATTTCGGCCAACCCTAGGAATGTTCCAGAATCCTTCTCTTGTTCAACTATTGAATAATTACAACTTAGGTCCTTGCACTTTTAATTAATATACTTAATCCCAAAATTAATTCCAGTTAATTTATGATTAATTATTAATAAAATAATACTATTTCTAGTTAATATATTAATCTCATAATATATTAACTAACCATTTATTTCTATTTATTAATTAAATAATAAATCAATAAATCAGGCTCTTTCTCCAAAGTCATTCTAGTCAGTTACTATTTTTGAGGGCAACGCAAAAGGATTTTGCTTTTATTCAAGTATATACCAATTTAGTTATTGGCTTAGACACCTAAGCGAACAGACACTTGGGGAATGGATCTCTGCAGTTGGTGGATGTAGAGATTGAACATCGGCGGTTGCTGCGTAAAGAGCAGAATATGTGGCATGTCTACTATGGGAGAGAATTGATAGTTCGACATTGGGTGTTGTGCTGAGGACAATATGGTACCTGGGGACCAAGTGTTCGTCCCCACTTGTTGTAACATTGACTGTGGTAGAGAATACGGTGGTTGTGATTGCCGAGTCATTATTATATGTGACATTGTGGTCGTGGTTACGACCAGATGCTTTGTGATGACGGGCATCGGTTGCCATAAGTAGGCTATTGATGCTATTGTGGTGTGCGCCGTGGAGCCTAGTGGTGCTTGTGCGATTGGCATTTGTGTGGAGGATTTTCCTTCTGGTGCAGATGTTTGTGTGCCGTCGAGCGACTACATATATCTAAGTGGACTTATCTCTCTTTCGTCGGGTGCCGCAGGACCTTCCTGCGTCATTGACGATGTCTAGTGTCGTATCAAGGTTGTGTAACTCTGAGTACACACCCAGATGGCGCCAAATGTTGTGATATTTTCTCCAAGATTAATGTCGTTTCATAGTGGTTCCGTCTGAGTTAAGCCTTGTAATTACATCAGTGAAGAAGCAGCGTCAGTCGACGTCCGGGAGATGGTCTCGGGACGAAGTTCCGACGGTCTAGTTAGTCTGAGTGTGTATGTGAGAATACGGAGATTAGGGTTTTATCTGTAAGGAAACAATCATTTCCTTTCAAGGAGTAGGATTCCTTTTATACTTGACCTTCGTTGAACATGATCCCAACGGTTTCCTTTGTCTCGTATGGGCCGACAAGACGTGGAGGAGTCCCATTGGTGAATTGTGCATCACTAGCAGCAATCCTCTTTGCTATTGGTGTGGAGGGATTTAAGGATAATGATTTGAGCATTACATTTCTCACCCTAGAGAGTGGTTAACTATGTTTTAGCTTATTGTAGACCGGAGTTTGTCGTCTAGAGTTGGACCTGGGCGCAAGAGCGCCAATCACCAGAGTCCTAGTGTGAGGCCGCGTAGGCAAGGGCGAAGGTCTGGCACTAGGCTGGTTAGCGATCGTTAGCTAGGTCATCCTAAAGATAACAGTTCTATTATCTTTAACATATTCCTACAGGGATACGTTAAATATATATATATATATATATATATATATATATATATATATATATATATATATATATATATATATCGTCAACATAAACAAGGAGATAAAATAAAGTGGAGCCTTGTTTGAAAACAAACATATATGTATCAACACGAATGCAACTAAAGCCCAAGTTACTAAGGAAGATGTTGACGCACTGAAACCAGGCCTGTGCCTGCTTAAGACCATAGATTGCCTTTTTTAAGCGATCAACATTTAATGGATATTAATCATCAATAAATGCAGGAGGTTGTTCCATAAACAACATGTCATTTAATTTACCATTAAGGAAAACATTCTTGACTTCCAATTAGTGTAAAGACCATTTTGCATGATTGTTATGGAAAGAATGATGAAAACCATGGATGCTTTGACAACTGGACTGAAAGTATCAGAGTAATCAAGCCTTGGAACTTGAGTGAAGCCTTGAGCTACAATTCAGGCTTTATATTGCTCAATGGAACCATCAGAATGGAATTTGGTACAAAAAATCCATTTGGATCCACCCACATTGGTGTTTACATGTCTTGGAACTAAATATAATGTTTCATTAGATCATAAAGCCAACATTTCTTTTTCCATTGCCATTAACCGATTAGGGTGGGGGGGGGGGGGTTGCAGCGGACTAAAAACCTTTAGGAACATGAGAGGAAAAAAGATAATAAAAAAGACTCATTTTTCCGAGTGATGCAAAGTTAGCAAAATGTTATGGTTTGAAGATACATGAGAGAGATTGAGTTACCATAGGGTGAGCCAATATGGGAACTGATGTTTGACGATTCTATGTGGGAGAGGGTGAAGGTGATGGCTGTGGTAGCATGGGGTTAGCGGAAGCGGCAGGTGGGATGATTGCAACAACCGAATCCTCGGGACATAGCGAACATGTCGGAGACACTATGCTTGGTGATGAGATGGTGGGTAGATGAAATGCAATAACAGACTAGGGGAAAATAAATGTTGCTTGAAAAGAAAAGAAGGCGCAAAAAGTAGGACTTGAACCCGAGCCTCAGGTATAAAGGCCGAGGCCAATCTGTTGACTTTAAGGCCATATGTGAAGACTAAAAATGGGGCCCTAAATATACCTTGTTTACTTATAACCAAAATTCGTTAATAATATCATATTGTTATAGTAATGATTAAAATAAAAACGATAATAGAGTAGATAATCATGCATAGTTCATATTTAAAAAAAAACAAATCTTCAAAAATGGTTTATGTGGTTTCCAAAAAGATCGAATTCAATTCCTAAATTTTTAGGTCGTAAACTTTCGTCCATGTGCTTTAAGAACTGTTAATGTTTAGTCCTTTTGGCTAAGTCCGTCAATTCTTTTTTGTTAAATACTAACATTTTAGGGTAAAAATGTCTTTTCCATACCCCATTGACCATTATTGAAGTTGTTTGATTTTATTAATAATAAAATAAATAAATAAATAAATCCACTACCACCCACCCCTACGCTCTAGCACCTCCTCCTCTTCACTCTACTCAACCACCACCGGATTGCTACCACCCTCTGTCACCACCAGAAAATCACCACAACCTCACCCTCTATATCTACCTCATTGCCAACTTAGTTTACATGAAAAATCTTTTGTTGCACCCACATGCACCATCTTATGGATTAATTAAAGCATTAAACACTCCACGCTAGTAAGCATTAAATACTAATAGCGATTAAGCTACCCTTATAATTTCTTACAAACCATCATTAATCCAAGAGCATTAAAAACTAATAAATAACCACTGCACAAATTGAACGCATGCAATTATTACCCATCTTTTCGTATGCATACATGCATATTTACTTAAGAAGCAAAAGTAGTATCAATCACTTATAGCAAAAAGAAAAGATCATAAATAAGACCAATAAACGCTTAATAAATACAACACCATCACCATACCAACCACCCATTACAACCACACACTCCAAAACCTTATATAACATGCAAATCATTCTCCTTCCAATCCATACTCTACAACTAGATGAAATAGGAAGATATGGAGACGATGCTCAACACCTTGATTCACCAACTCCAAATGACGTAGAAAGCCATGACATCACCGCAACACAAAATCATCCAACACTACAACACCGATGAGGAACTCCTGCTAAACATCTCCACTACTCCATGTGACATGAACTACGTCATATCCACAAAAGTCCTCAATGATGCAAAGAAAGTTAACGTCAACATGTTGGATTGCATCTCCAACATGCAAGAGACCATGGGAAAGACCATCACTACGTACAAGCACATGATCAAACACATCCCTAATGACTAAGTCAGATGACCTAAATCTTTTGGAAGTATTTATTTTGATGTTTTTTGGTATATGTGTCTTTTGCTAGTGTTTTGTTGTTTGTTTGTAGTTTCCTTTAATGTAAGTTTGGGAGAATATTGACAATTGTTTGGTTGAGTAGATGATGTACTGTTTTCTTAAATTATTTAATCAAAAAATAATTGGTAGTATGTTGCTATATTTGTTTGTTATTTTATGTTGTATGATGTTATATTGAAGTATTTAATCATGAAATGTTAGTAGCTGTATAGAGTAATCTTGGTATTGTGAAGTGCGATACATGGAATACATATTTTCTTAACCCATAATATCAAAAAGTGAAATTTAAGTAGTAGACATCCCATGACAAAAGTGTTGGGTTATGAGCGAAACATCAATCTTATGGTGCACATGCAAACCCTAAAGCTTTGGATCTAGGTTTTTTTAATTGTACATGCAATAATAATCCAATGCTTGTAAACACTATATCTAGCATACAAAAATCGAAAACTACATCTAATAAACAAGTTAGAATGTTACCTTTGATTGTAGCTTGATAATCTTGAACCTTTGAGAACCTAGCACCTCAAATGTGATGCCTCTAATGGATCACAAACACCAAAAGCAATTGGAGAATCTTAGAGAGAGAGGGAGGAGGCTCAAAAGTCGGTTGGTTATCCTTCTTAGGGTTCAGTGCCGATTTTGGCTATCCCAAGGGTTCCTTATATAGCTGAGCAGTTAGGGTTTCAGTCAAAACCCTAATCCAGTTGCTTAGTCCTTAAGCAGCCCAAATGATCCTTCCAGAAGGCCCCTTGGACGATTTCTATGTGGACTCCCACATAGAATTTGTCCATTGCTTCCTTACGGTTCCTAAGCCCAACTTTGTAACTGTCTTATAATTACAGTATCGGTCCCCTTGATTTAATTAATCTCTTTTGACCACAAAATTAATTATAAATTAATTCTTGACCAATATTAATTAAACAATATGATTTCTCTTTTATTATATTATTCATATAATATATTAATAAACCATAATAACCTCTTTCTCCATTATTCATCTAGTCAAATTGTTTTGGTAAAGACAACCCAAAAGGACCATGCTACAACCGGGTCAAGTACATACCAAATATAGTTATGGACTTAAACACCTAATCCAACAAGAAGGTGGCGACAATCCGACGACGGATGGTTGCAACATTCATTGGTTGTCGAGTAGAGTGAAGGGGAGGAGATGCTAGAGGGTGGGGAGTAGTGAGGTTATTTTTCTATTTTTTTTTTATTATTAGTAAAATCAGATAGCTTCAAGAATGGCCCTTGAGGTATGGAAAAGATGCGTTTACCCTAAAATGTTAGGATTTGACAGAAAAAAATTGACGAAGTTAGCCAAAAGGACCAACTACTAAAAGGCTTTAAACCACATGGATCAACGTTGATGACTCAAAAATTAAGAATTGAACTTTTTTTTTAAAACCACATAGACCATTTTGAAAGATTTGTCTTTCAAAAAAAAAAAAAGTGAGATTATTTCTCATTTTTATGGGGATGCTCTTATCCTTTTAATTGCACCAACTATGTTCGAACTCGAGAAAACCACTTTAAGAGACTAGCTACTTTTTCGGTTGACTAAATAGGTGCTTGTTGATTTAATTCTCAAACTATTATATATAGATATATCGCATTATAAAAAAAATCAGGCCTAAACGATAGGGGCCTATATGGTCGTACACCTGACAAGTGCTCAAGGCCGACCTTGATAAATGTACCTTTAAAAAAGTACAATGCATATATCAACATCCTTTGTTTGTGAATGGTAGTGTAATGGTGGTGGGGCTAGTGGTTATTGGAAGTGGTAATGACGGTGATGGTAGTGCGGTTGGTGATGCTTAGTGGTGGTGGCAGCAGTAAGGTGGTGGTGATGATTGGAGATGCTAATGATGGTGATGAGGTTGGTGGTGATTGGAGATTGTAATGGTGTTGATTAGACCTGACAAACGTGTCGTGTCGTGTCAAGACATTAAACGGGTTGAAAGGGCTTGACCCCAATCCGACCCGTTTAATTACCGTGTCGGGCCGTGTCAACCCGTTTATTTTCGTGTCGGTTTTGTTTCGGGTTAAGGTTTACACCTTATAAATATGTTGTGTCATGTTGGGTTGAAATATTTTAAAGGTTGAAAAGTAGGAGTTGTAGAGGCAAAAAGGAAAAAGTGAAACGCTGAGTTGTGAGATGGAATGAAAAAATTTATAGTAAGTTAAGAAGGAAAAATGAAAATAACTAAAGTTGGGAAACAAAGTGATAGGTGGTGAGGATGACTAAAATTAAGTAATTTTGAAAATTTAAATATTATTTTTAATTCTTGAGTTTGACCCACTATAATTCTATAACATATAATATATTTATAAAAATATGAAATTTATAATAAATAATATAGAATTAAACGGGTCATATTCGAGTCATCTTCAACTTGAAAGTATTGACCCCTAACCCTACCCGTTTAATTATCATGTCGTGTCGTGTCAATCCGTTTACATAAACGTGTCGAAATCTTTTACCTTAAGCCGCTAATTTCGTGTCGTGTCATGTTTTGTGTGTTGATGGTGGTGGGGTTGATGAAGATGGTAGTGGGGCCGGTGGTGTTTGGCAGCGGCAACAATAGGGTACTAGTGGTGGTGGCGGCTGGTGGTGGTTATTTTAGAGTTTGGAGTTTTTACAAAAATAGTCCTCCTAGTAGGTGTTTTTGCTGAATATAAAGAAGGGCATTTGGATAATTTTACACTTGGCTAATAGTTGAGTATAAACTGAGTTAAATCCCAGGGACCAAGGTGATACGAGAAAATGAAATAGGGACCAGCAATGATCAATACTAAAACCAAAAATATGATTTATGCAAACCAGCAGGACCAAAACTGTATTTTACTCTATTCAATTTAATAGTATGTCATGGTAATAAATTATTAAACATTTCCCTAAAATCTAAATAGTTGTTAGGAATTTAAAGTATAATAATAAAAAAGGCTAAAAAGCATAAGATCCATCCAATATGTACTCCAAATAAACGGATATGATTCAAGTTGTAGAGTTGGTTTCATATGGAAGTAGATCCGCATTTTCGGACTTAATAAAAAAAAAACTTTATAGTTTTTTTATTTTTATCATCGATAAAAACTTTAGGCAAAGATCAATTATAATTATACACTCTTTCACAATTTAAATGTATAAAAAAACAGCATGTTCTATATGTTATTGTTTTTATTATTTTATATAATAAATTTGATTATCTTATCATTTTATATGTAAAGATAGTAAATTTATAGTAGCAGTTTGAACTTTGAAACGTAAGTTCCTAATGTATATCACAAATTCTTTATTATATTAATTAGTAAAAAGAAAATAAATATGTTTAATTATTATGTGATCTAGATTAAATTTGTACATCATGTATGCATCCGCTTTATTTTTATTTTATTTTATTTTATTATTATTTTATTTTTTTAAAATCAATATAGGACGGGTTTTACATAGTAACACGATGAGACATGAAATATAGTAATAAATATTAAAGCGATTTTGATATGAACTATAAATATATTAGGAAAATATCACTGAATCATCAAACTTTTGTTCATCCAATCATCAATACAGTTATTAAATTAATATTTCCCCATAATGCTTACAACACCTATCGAAGTTCACATCACTTTAATATAAACATTTACATGTTTTTTTATGTTGTTTAATCGACACCATGTTTATAATATAAATATTTTTCACAATGTTCATATTAGATCGCCTCTTGTCCACCAACACGATGTTCGAACATGGTTGATGCTTTTCTTTTGGACCTTCCTTTACATTCAACTCAGCTATATAATGAATAATTCAAACTTTGTGTAATCATGTCTTCCAAAAGTGTCAATAAGATCCTATCTAAATCAATTCGAGGACCGGTGCAAAAACAAATATAAAGCTCTTTAAAATACAGAAAATTATAATCCAATAACTAAAATTAAAATATTATATGGTTTAACAATTGTATTAGAATAAAGTACTTGTATAACTGAGGTGAAGCCTATAGGATCAATTCCAAACTTCCAAACATCTCTTCAATATTTTTACCCCGCTTCTTTTTCAAGAACATGCCTCACAAAGATGAGCTTTCAAGATCTTTGTCACATAAACTTATCAACTTTTATACCCATGCAGTTCGGGCCAAATCATGTTTCGAAACAACTTAAGCAGCCTAATCATAAACATCATTCATGTTGCCTTTATTAGTAGAACAAAAACATAATCATACAACTAATTTTAGATACCCATATTGAATTGAAACATATAGTCTATAAAATGAAATAAAAAAAAACAAATATCAAATAGAATCTTGAAATCATACCAAATTCAAAAACCTCATAATTATCCTTTAATAAAAAAATCAGTATTTTATACAAGTGGTCATGCAACAAAACTAATAGAACTACACTTTTTTTTAGAAAGAATCCACCAAATTATGTTCACGGTGTCTCTCCCAGGTTGCTCCCCTTACGGATAGACCCTACAAGTGATCAATAGTTCAAGAGCTATTAACAAGGGCAAAACTACTTAGGCCATCTCCAATCCATTGAACTCATGAAGAGTTGTATGGATTACCACATAGGAAAGAGAACATACACATTCAATTTAATTAAAAAATTCATTAATTTTCATTACAATTCTATTGCACCATTCAATGCCCATTAAACTCTACACTCTCTCTCCTCTATATTATATTCATATTTAATCTATTAAACTCTCATACAACTCCCATTGTGGATGACCTTAGTACGAATATAGTTTCTAAGACCTACCTAATTTTTTAATTTCATTTAGTGTTGTATATAATATAAATTTTAGGACATGCCTTGAAAATAATTTAATACCTACCTTATATTATTTGACAAAATAAAAAACAAATAAATCAAAAAAAGTGGAGGGATTATACTTAAATTTGCAAAGCAAATTAATGGTTAATATTTATCAAAAGCTATCACATGTACACCCAGGATTAAGAGAAAGAGATGCAATTGTTTGATGTTATAAAATTAATGGTGAATGGTTATAAGAAACTTGAAAAACAACATAACTTCTCTCTACATTGCTAGGTGTACGAACCGGTTGTTGCAAGTGAACTCTTTAAAAAGAAAAGAGACACATTCATGCAAAGTAATTATTATTATTATTTTTTCTTTTTGACAAAAGTCCGATTTTAAGGGTCAAGTAGGTCGAGTTTTACTGGTTTGATTTGACCCACCACATGTATTTTTGACATTTTGGTTTTTTGGCTTCATTTAATTAGAGAATTGTAATTGACCATTCAGTCCAATCATCTGTGCATCATTTGATATCAGAGTAAACTTATGAATGGTTGAACGATTGCTTAGTGGGTATGAAGCAACTCACGGTGTTTGCAATCGTTGAGATGGCGGACATGGTCCACAAAATGGCAGAGCCTGTTAGTTTTAGGGAATCAAACTAACATGTATACTTTGATAATTATAGGATCATGTTTTTCCAATACTTTCCGAAATCTGTAATTCGTCCTTATTGTCTGGGGTACACGAATTTAAAAGTGTGATAATCTAAGAACAAAACCAATCTGAATTACAAACCTAATTCGATATGAGAAACACAAAATACCTTTGCTTGATGTGCTTTTTAAGAGACACAAAGATTATATGATCTATTTCAAGTATATAAGTTCCAACCAGTTTTTAGAACATTCATCATCATTATATAGATGAAAGAAGACGGTTGGAAGTTGGTTAACTTCTTTTTTTGACGCCAACATGAGTTAGTTATTAGACATAACTAACTTATGACATCACCACCGCTAGGGGCGCTGCCCCTTGAACCCCGCCAGGGACGCTACCCTTTGGAACCCCGTACTCATGAGCGATGTCTCTGACTCATGTATTCTTGAGTTTATATTTAACACTTCGAATGTGCACCCCACATCTCCAATCTCAGATAGCAAATAAGCTTAGTCTGTCTCAATAGCAATACTAACTACACTAAAGTATGTTGATAACACTAAAATCACCAACATAGCCAATCTATGCGATTCACATGACATAAAGATTGAACGATTGCGACAACGGATCCAACAACTCGAGTTCTTCTATCAGGTTCATTATAACAATAAATTATTATTCTAGCATTTTAAGTTTATCTTTTAAATGTTTGAAGAATTTACAAATAATAACCGGTACTTATTCGAATCTCAAATATATTACAAAAGAAAATCAATATTAGTATTAATGTTGGACTCACATTAAACGTATCATTAGATTTTTGTATTTATATAATTTGTATAAAGCACTTTATATATGTATGCGTGTATTGTATATTTGTTCTATAACAACTAAGTTGCAAGCAAATGCCCAGTGAATGTACTACGTGTAAGCCGCCGAGCTGGACGGTCATACAGTTTACTTCCACCGCCGTCTTCAGGTCAAGGCGTGGATGACGGGTAATATAACCTTTTCCAACAATATCACCTATTTAATAAAAATCTATATTTTAATATAAATTTACAAAACTTGCAACTTTTTTGTTATCTTTCAATTGCTAAAAGCTACATGCAATTTAATTTGCAGATAATATATTACAACATAAACCATGTTGTTTCTAGGATAAAAACAGGTCCGTCCCAAAATGTGGACGATAAGAATGATCGTCTAGAGCCCACCAAAATTTGTAAGGAATTCATTTTATATATATATATATATATATATATATATATATATATATATATATATATATATATATATATATAATCAAATATGTTATATTAAGCTAATACAAATACATTTCTTTTTAATTATAGAGTTATTATAAAAAAAAAAACTTGATGCAATTTGTGTATTTGAAGGGCTTTTTTTTCCTCTCGCTCGAGACCTAAAATATGTTTGGAACGACCATAAACTTAAGTAGTGGAGTGTTAAGGTTTTTGTAATATTATAACGATTAGGATGTACGCAAACAATGATTTATTTATGGTTGATCGTTTAATTTTAACTAAACAAAACGAATACTATGACACAAACACATAAACTAACAAATTTTCTTAATCGTGTGTGTTCACAATATGACCTTATTCGCGTTCATTCGTTAAGATAGCAAACGATCGAACACCAATGCAAACGATTACAAACGGAAATAAATAAACATAAATGAACAACTATATGTAAGTGGAAGCATTATATACAAATTTTACAATCAGTGACGGATTTTATTTTATATAAGTATCAACACACATATGATTAAGACGATATATTGTTAACTCGCAAACCTAGCTAGATTATAAAAAAAAATTAAAAAAGCTTAACCACTTTTAGTATTCAACTTGCAGATTCAACTCTAAAAGCAAAACAATATTAAACAGTATAGTGATGCTTTAAAACTTTGAAATAGAAAATTTTGTATGGGTTATGAGGGTCTTAGGAGTGTCTTGGAGTTCATATCTAGTGAATGGTTGAGTTTTGGAACCTTACATGAAAGTTGGATGCCTTTTCTTCAATTTTTGACCTAAATGAGATCTAGACATGTAATGGGCATATATGTCTTAAAAGCATTAACATTCTAGTGTATTAAGAAGTTATAAGACCTTATGGGAAGTTGGAGTGTAAGGCTTAATGCATTAAGGAATTAAAAGATGGACTTTTTGCTTCAGACTGATCTCACGACGTGAGCCATGTGGGTCTCACGACGTAAGGGTTGAATGACCCCGTTTCTGGTTAGATGCTTGGAGCTCACGACATGAGAGGCGGATTCTCACGACGTGAGGTCAACTCCGTTGACATTTCATGACTGAGTTGGATAGGGTGAGTCAGAATGAATTGGAATCAGACTTAGTAAGCTCTCATGACGTAACCAAAGACTCGTCACGCTGTGAGTGTAACATCCCGATTCCCAGGTATGAGAATTTTTACTAAAAAGGCAAATTTTTCTTGGAACTCGTCGAGTTGATGGCCTCAACTCGACGTGTTGAAAATTTTTGGGTCGCTGATCTTTTTGGACCAACTCGACGAGTTGGAGAGGAAAATTCGACGGGTTGGTGGCTGAATATGAAACCCTAATTTTTAGGGTATTGCACCATATTTAAAGGCCTTAAGTCCCATTGTTGGCCTCCCTAATCGCCTCCTCTATCCAGAAACCTTAGAATTTGTGCATCTTACCCCAAGTTGAGTGTGTGAGCTTCAAAGTTGCTTCTTTTGGTCTTATTTTTTTAAAGAACTTGAAGTTAGTGGTGCCTAACTTGAAGGGGAAAGCTATAGATCCAGAATCTCCTTGAGTTTAGCTACTCTTTTGAGGTAAAAAGTCGAAAACTTGCTTATCTATTGCTTAAATATCTTCCTTGGAAGTTTATTGTCATGTTTGGCTCATTTTGGGATTGTTCATGGGGTTGAGCATTTCATGAAGTTATAACTTCAGGTCTGGACGTTTTGTGGCCTCTTTGGGCTTAAAGTTTCAAGATATATCTAGTTCTAGGCCCCTTTCATGCTTTAGGTCCCTTATTAAGCCTCCTTTGAGTTTTGGAGCCTCTTGGTGTCATGCATGGACGTAAAGTTAACAACTTTACGTGGTTTTACAGCTCGTGGGTATCAGATCTAGATTTTAAAGTGTTAGACTTGATGAAAAGGACTGAATGTGTTAAGCTGGGAAAACTCGGCGAGTTGTCTAGCCATCTCGACGAGTTGGCTAGGGTTTTCCCGCTTCTCTGGATACTAAAGGAACTTAATGAGTTGGGTCAACATGGACTGTTGACCTTGAATGTTGACTTTGACTTTAACCATGGTTGACCAAGTCGGACATTAAGGGCATTTTGGGTACTTCGGGGTTTTGATAGAAATCGTCATGGTGGTTGTAGGCATTTGAGTCCGGAGCCGAGTTTTGGAGTTGGATTTTACTGGTTCAGCACTACTTGTGAGATGAGTGTTTCTCACTATACTTGTTGGGTCGAAGGCGCCAAGGCCGACCCTTTTGGATTGTTATCTTGATTATTGCATGACTGAGTATTGTAGTGATCTGTTAGATATGTATCCTGATAATAGGATGCTGTAATGCTTAGTGATCTGTAAGATCTGTCTGTTTGTCTGATTGACTCGTTGTATGTTTAATTGTTATGTATATGTCGACATGTTATGTGTGGTTGGGTTGAGGCGGACATGCTCTGTGCTGAAGGCCAACAGACCCAGGGCGTCCCAAATAGACTGAAGGCCAGTGAGGCATACCAGTCACGCTGAAGGCCCGGAGAACATTCCAGATAGACTAAAGGCCCGAGGTGGCGTACCAGTCCTGTTATAGGTTTTGTGAGCGTACCAGATAAATTATAGGCCGGTGGGGCGTTCTAATCAGACTAAAGGCTCTAAATGCATGTTATTTGTGATATTATTCTGGCTCTTGTATTGTAATTAGTATTTTGGGGGAAACTCACTAAGCTTCGAGCTTACAATTTTGGATTATGTTTCAGGTACCTCATAGGATCACGGGAAGGTGAAGGCATAATCGTGCACCTCCTCATATTTTGTTTCATGATTTCCGGGATTTCTTTGATGTCGAACTTATTTTGAAAACAATATGTACACAATGATGGTTTTTAGACTTATGTAAATGTTTTAAAATTTTGTGGATGTTACAGTGAGAATAGTCAAGTGACTTTGGAATGTTGACTTTTAACCGTTGAGTTTTAACTTGGTTTGACTTTTGGGCAAATTCCATTTTTTAGAAGGTAGACTTAGGGTTTACCTTGTGTGGATTGATAGGAGGTGTCCAGCACCCGTCTTTTGGCAGGAGAGCAGTTATTTGAGGTCGACTTTGTGATTCATGTGAGTCTCCTCACTATATTATGGGACGAAGGCTCTAATGCCAGCCCATTGGCTTATGATATATAGGAAGAGCAAGGGTGACCCTTGACATTAGTATTAAAGACACGTAAGTGGCTCATGGCAAATTGTATACAAGACCAAGGATCAGAACCTGACATATATGTAGATAGTTATACATATAGATAGTATGTTAGTTGTCTTTGTGATACTTGCGTGGAAGACCAGGAGGTGGCTCTTGGTGCTTGTTTGTAAGACCCAGGGTTTTGACCCTCGGTTTAGCAATGAAAGACCATGATACGACTTGTGACATAATGACAAGACTATGGTCGACACATATCAATCTCTATTGTATGTATGGTATGTGGTATTTTGGGGAGCTTACAAAGCTTTGTGCTTACGACTTATTGTGTAACAACGTAAATTTTTAAAACAAAATTTTCATTTTCAAAACATTCATTTACTCACAAAATAACATCAAACATATTGTATCAAATGTATTTATCACAAAAACATCTCCCCAGAATCCAAAACATAAACTCCTCAAGTGTGTACGAATCATGCCGACGCCTTCCCGCGCTCATCACTGGTACCTGAAACACATCACACAACAACTGTAAGCATAAATGCTTAGTGAGTTCCCCAAAATACCGCATACAACACATACGCCATTCAAGACTATAATATGACCCTCCGGTCGATGTGTCTCAGCGGGACCCTCTAGTCCCGTAGCTCGTTGGACCCTCTGGTCCGGTCATAGCTCGTTGGGCCCTCCGGCCCGGTTTGTATCGTTGGACCCTTCGGTCCGGTCTATAACAACATGCAACATACACATAACACATCGCACATAATCTCATACATAACACATAGGACCCTCTGGTCTACACAATATACCACTCTAGGTAACGTATAGTGCGAAGACTCACCTCGATGTCTCGATAAATATCTGACTCGGAATAAGTGTGATCTAGCCTCCGCCTAATCACATAAAGTAATACACTCATAAATACAATTGTACTCAACCCTAAAAGTCAACAAGGTCAACGGTCAACTTTGACCGGACTCGGCGAGTGCACTAGGGCGACTCGGCGAGTCTACACGTGTCCACTGACTCTCTTAGATCCTCTCTTGACACGCCGAGTACCTCCCTGGCTCGACGAGTTCCACCTAGCATGAATCGCGGGGCCACCACGACTTAACTCGCCGAGTCTCAAGAACAACTCGGCGAGTTCCGACTTGAACTCAGTCCCCCTGACTCACCCTGACTCACTGAGTCGTTCCCTCAACTCGACAAGTCCACTCACTGAGTGATTACGGGCAAACTTCATTCTACTCGCCGAGTCTGTTCTTCAGACTCGGCGAGTTCATGCCATGCATAAACTCAAAACCACTTCCAAGGTCAGATCTGTTCCATTCAATCATAGATCTGGCCTCCCCAAGCATGATAATCACGTAAAGTCCAAACCTTGATGCTCAAACAACATCTATTTGCTCCTATATGGTGTTTTAGCCCCATATTTCATAACCCGTGGTCAGAACTCCCATGAATCCTCATAAAGCTTGAGGAATAAAGCTTCTCTGGACCTCTATGGATCCCATTCCAATCCTCATCACAAATAGGGATGAAATGGACATCAAATCTAACCAACAAAGGGGTCAAGAAACCCTAAACCTCTATGTTCATCATAACAACAGAAATGGATCCAAAATATTACCTCCAAAGTGATGCTTTGAGCTCCAAATTTGAAGAATGTCCACCTCCCTTGCTCCCTCTTAGCTAGAACCTCCTTTGCCTTGCCAAACAATGCTTCAAAGGTTAATAATGGCCTCTTCTCTTTCTCTCCCAAAATGCTCAAGATCTCTTTAGGGTTTCTCTCTGGGGTTGGTGGTCGCAAATGACGGCCATAAGCCCCTTTAAATAGGTCTCAAACCCTGGAAATTAGGGTTTCATTAAACAGCATGGACTCGTCGAGTCCATACGCGAACCCGCGTGCATAACCGTGATCCTACTCGGCGAGTTTAGACTCCAACTCGCCGAGTCTCCTCACAACACCCAAAAAAAATAAAAGAATAAAATAATACCTGGGAGTCCGGATGTTACATATTGTTTATGGTTTCAGGTACTTCTGGTACGAAAGGGAAGACCCCGGCGTGACTGCACTACATCCACCCATTGTAACAATGTAAATTTCAAAACAATTTTTCACTTTTTAATAATGCTATTTCATTCATAAAAACTCCAATTATCAATGTATCACATAACAAATTGATAAAATTACATCCCAAGATCAAATATATGAAACTCCGATAGTATGTACTGGTCATGTCGGCGCCTTCCCGTGATCCTCATTGGTACCTGAAACACATCACATGTACAAACACTGTAAGCACAAAGCTTAGTGAGTTCCCCAAAATACCACATACAACACATACACCTCTCAAGGCTACAATACGACCCTCCAGTCGATGTGTCTCAGCGGGACCCTCCAGTCCCGTAGCTCGTTGGACCCTCTGGTCTGGTCATAGCTCGTTGGGCTCTTCGGCCCGGTCTGTATCGTTGGACCCTTCGGTCCGGTCTATATCGTTGGACCCTCCGGTCTGATCTATACAATCACATAGCATACATATATCACATTGCACATAATATCATACATACACAGAACACACAAGACCCTCCAGTCTACACATATATACCACTCTAGGTAATGTATAGTAAGAAGACTCACCTCGGGTATCTCGGATAATCTCGCACACGAACACACTGGTCTAGCCCCCGCCTAAACACATAAACAACACTCTCAAAGAAATAATGGCTCTCAAAGGCTAGATTAACTCCACTCCTACAATTCTACAAAAGGGTAAAAGACCATTTTACCCCTCCCTGACCCAAAAGTCCAAAGGTTGACCAAAACCCTAAAAGTCAACGGAAGTCAACAGGAGGCAGTACGCGGCGCGTACCTTCTCTATACGCGGGGTGTATGCTGGCGAACCACAATCGGGGTCTCAACCCCTTACATTGCGCGTACTGAGAGTTACGCCCAACGTAAGTCTCAGTTTCAGCCTTTCCTTGGATTTTGGTCTTAAACGGTTAAGACACTCATTCAACTTCCAGATCTGACTTTCCCTAAGCCTCTTATCCCATAAAGTTGGAACCTTTAAGACTTTGCATGGATGTAAAGGTCCTTACACACTCTAACACCTTTCTTTCTTCATCAAAAGGTCTAGATCTCATGCATGGCTCAATATTCACGTCCAAGATTGCATTTTTATGAACATACAACCCTTGTAGTCCTGAAATATGGTAGATCTAGGCTAATGGAGACCATTTGCTCATAAAGTCTCCACCTTGGGACCAAAAACCCTAAAAATTGGTCCAAGAAGCACACAACACAAATGACAAGGAAAGTTTTGAGCTTTTTACCTCATAAAGAAGCTCCAACCTCTGAAAAGCTCGGATCTACTCTTGTCCACCAACTCCTAGCTTCCAAAATGGCCTCCTCTTCTCTTTCACCACCTTGAAATGGCACTTTGAAGCTTAGAACACCAACACACTAGCTAGAACGAAGGAGGACTCTCTATTAGGGTTTCACTCTCAGGAATGGTGGCTGAGGATAAGGCCTTAGCATTCCTTTTATAGTGTACAAGCCACAAATTAGGGTTTACATCTGGGCTCGCTACGACCAGCGTAACCCTGGGTACGCCCAGCGTACCTAGGCGAGTCCGCGTCCAAATTAAGCGTGCAAGTATGCGCAGCGTACTCTTCAGTACGCCCAGCGTACTCACTTGCCTAACATTTCATTTTAGGGGCTTAACTTGACAACTTGGGAAAAGGAGAAGGGTTTAAGAGACACACCTGAATTCGGGATGTTACACCCATGTTTCTGCACTTTATGATTTTGGGATCGCTCTCTGATAACTATATTTACTTTAATGTACTTTTGAACGATTGAAATGATTAAATGATGTTTATCGTTGAATTAAAAATGAAATTTTTATCTCATTATTTTTGGGATGTTACAACCGACCAACCCAACGAAAAATGCTCCTTAACCAAAACCTCATCATGGAGATCCAAAGCAAAAATCATGTGGAAAGACTCGGCTAAAGGACAATCCCCACTCCAGACATCCTACAAAAATCTTGTACACGACCTATCACCCACACGAAAAAGGAAAAACTCTAAAGATCAAATCCCCGATCTCTCATCGACGCAAAGACAAAATAATACCATTCAAATGGCCCTTAGGGACCTAAAAGGATCTAACAAAGTGAAACACCCATTTCTCCTAAACAAAACCCTCACCAATAAAGATTCTGAGTAGTGAAAAAAGCCCTATTTCCATTTAAACAACATAGCCCAATTAACGGAAAATAGACTACTAATACCCAACTCACCTTCGGATATGCTCCCCAAGACTTTATCCCAACTAATCCAATGAATACGAATTGGCGAATTAAGATCTTTGGTAAAACCAATAAGATACCCGGAATCCGATGGGAGAATACCCAAACTCACTAAGGGGGTATATGGACCCTTTAAATTAACATTAATATAAATCACAAGTAAAAGAAAATGATGAACCAAATCAAAAGAGTTAATACTCATTTTAGTTTGGTCGTGACCAACAACACAAAAAAATGAATCCACAAAGATTATTTCTAAAAAAAAAAAAAAGACTAAATTTGTGACTTTAGAATATTTAACTAAAAAAAGTTAGATTTTTTTAATGTTTTCAATATTAAAATTAACAAAATTTAATATATTATAATATTTTTGAATTTTTGAATGTTTTTTACCCAAGATAATGAAATATGTGTCCATAAACTAATCCCGGGGTCTGATTAAATGCTCAGTCTCATTTGAAATTCTCTCCCCATTATTAAATCATACTTTATAATCTATATATATATAACACAACTTGCATCAAACGTGTATTTGGTGAATTGGTGTAGTTATTTATTTTGTGACGTCATATAGTTGTGGTGGCATGTCATCTAGAACAAGTCCATCTAGAACGACTGGGTTATTATTAAAAATTTAGTATTATTAGCCATGTATTATAATCAATTTAAGGATATACCAACTTACCTAACACCCCCTAAACTATGTCAACTTGCGTTGTATGCTCCTCTGGTTAAAATAATCATCACAAACAGCCTTTAGCAAAATGGATTTTGAAAAGCAAACTAGAATTTATATTCTTTTGGCAAAGTTTGAAGTAAATTTCAAATTTAAATGATCAAATTAAATACTAATACAAAGTTAAATGAACTTTTTGAATTTATTATAATAAAAGGTGGGTAAACAACATGTTTTTTAGACAAGTTTTACAATTTAAATGAGAATATAAATCATAATAAAACATTAACTAAACATAAGATATCTATGTTTGACTTCACTCATCAATTATCACCTAGTTAAAGTTAGTAAAAGTATCATGGAACAATTATACAACAAACATCATCATCTAAATGAAATCATTTAAATGAAAAGTTTTAGGTGGCTACAATAGGCAAATCACGATTGAATGTTGAAGGACGTTGTTTAGATGTTGAACCAAACACACTGAATGTTGATCGATTCATATCGATGTTGCATATGACCAAACAACCCTTGGATGATTTTAATTTGGAAATATGAAGAAAATGCAAGGGGTTTATGTAACTATTTCTAAAGACCTTGACTAAATCAAAGTCATGTGGGTACCCATGTTCTTGTCTTAATAAAATACTTTACACAAAATCCATTGCCCTTTCTTCAAGAAGTCAACACCGGTTAGAAGCTTCCATATAAACCCTTCTCCTTCACATTCACATCACCTCTTTAAATTTCAACCTTCATCCTTGGAATAATATTATAAGCACTTGAATCCACACAGAAAACCCTTGATATAATCTTCAGTTTCCTCTAAATTCATAGTAAAACCAGTCATAAACCTCAGTTTGCAAGAACAGAAACTATGGCTTTCATTTGTGGATCCGGTGGCAACCGAGAAGACGATTTTGACTTGGTTTGTCCGGCTTCATCAACAACTCAAAGAAAAACAACAAGAAGACACAGTTTTTGTAGCAGAAGCAATAAAGACAACAAGAACCCATACGCAAGTCGTGGTCTTGATAAGTTTGAAGCTCTATTGGCGGATCTTGATGGCAAGAGACAGCAGATCTTTACACAAAAAGGGTCTCACGATATCTCCTTAGTTCGGTTTGTGTACTCAAATTCGAATGATGTGAAACCAATTGTTGTCAAGATCAAAGATCAAAGAAAACAAGACAAAGATCAGCACCATAAGCTGAATGGAAATGCAAAAACGGCTGAATCATCTCCGGAGCATCCGGTGGCTGCCGGAAGTGGTAAACCTAGCGGCGGCATGGTGGTGCAACCAGCAAAACCAGTGGCTGATATGTGCAAGAAGAGGATTAGTGTTGGTCAATTGAGATTAAAGTTTGGTCAATGGTGGAGGCCTTGGTATTCTTTGTCTCTTTTTGTGATCTTGATCTTGGTGTTCTTGGTGTTTTTTGGCCGGTCTTCTGCGATATTATGCACTTCTCTAGGGTGGTATATGATGCCCATGATTAACGCGACATCTGAAAACCCTAAAAGACCGAAGAAGATCATGAAGAAAGAGTATTCAAGAAAATTTAGCGAGAAGATGACCACATCTCCAAGAAGCGTACTGAACAATGAAATGATGAACAATCAACCCCATCGAAGAAGTTTTTGATTGAGTTTGAAGCAATTAAGTTGTGTTGCTTTTGAATTTTATCGTCATTTTTGAATTTTGTGGATGATGTTCATGTAGATATTCAATTTCTTTGTTTTTTGGTTACATTTTTTAATGACGGGGTGGTTGGAATTCAATGTATTAAGAAAAAAAATTCCTATGCATGTTAAATATATGCTGAAGATGTCAAATTTATTCGATTTTATTTTAATCCATCATGTTGCTATAACATAACTATATGTTTTGCTAGTCTTATATATAATTATAGTTCGACAATGTAAGATCTCCATTATTATTTATTGAGGATAATTTATCTGTCCAAAAACTAAGTGGAGTACATACATAAAAATAAAAAGGTGTAAGATTTAACTATAAAACCTAGTTGCTAAAAGAATATTCCCAAAACATAGTCTTCTCATCATTAAAAAAAGCAAAAACATCAGTTTTTAAAATGAGAAGTGCAGTAGGTGAATATAAGAAAGAAAACTCGACTATTATTAAGAAAAAGATACGCAAACATCGATGTAACAAACGGTTGGTTCGGTCAGATAAATCAGACAATGTCTACTAATGAAACAAAGTGATTTTTTTAACGGCAAAAGAATATATATATATATATATATATATATATATATATATATATATATATATATATATATATATATATATATATATATATATATATATATATATACACACAAAAGAAACTAGTTAGGTCCTAGCAAAAAATACAACATAGTAAGGCATCTAGGGGATTTAGAAGTCATTTCGTCCTAATCCTCTTAGCCTTAGCATTTCTAAAGCACAACCAATTAAAAAAAAAGGCCACGATGTTGTCAAAATTATACTCTCATCTATACTTACATCCCTAAAAACCGTTGCATTTTTGTAACACCATAACACCCTCATAGTTGTGGAAAGGATCAAGTTCGCTATAAGTCGAGTGAATCTAACCATCGGATGATTGTCAATCTAGCTACACATCTGTGCAACACTATCAAACAAAATGATGTCAACATCAATACAAAACGCCACATTTGTTGAACAACTCCACACTTCAAGAAAAGATGCACACTCTCTTCGACAATATCCCCACACAACAAGCACAACAACGAAGATATGTCCACCCCTTTTTTGGTTGGAAGCCGTTTACACAACTTTTTCCACTGAAAAATATTAATCTTTATAGGCAAAGTGGTATTCCACCTTGTAGCATCAGTTGAGGACAATAGAGTGACATCATCTAAACAATCTACTCGAGCTGACTTCACAATAAACAAGTCTGAAGGATCATGAACACATTGTCATTGATGAGAACTTGCAAATAGCACCACTTAACCAAGGACCACCATCATAGCCATGAAATGCCCGATCTCGATCCCCCCTCTAACGGGTCGACGCCAAGGAAACATCCAACCTCCATCAATCCGTAAATATTTCCCCGTACCTTGCTTTACAGTAAACAAGACATAGAATCGATCAAATTTATATCTAAACAATATATCTTCACACCAAAGGTCCTGCCAAAACAAACTACGAGCACAATTACTGACCACACGTCACATGTCAGAATGATAAATCACACCATTCTAATCGTGATGATTTATGGAGCCCACACTCCATGTCAAATTCTATCCCTACAGTTTCCAATACAATCAGTAGAATTTCCATGAGTTGCTTTTACACTCATCAACCAGATAAATTTTATTAATAGTTGTCAAACACATTTTCTTATTACAGTCAAAATCTGTACAAGGAAGTCTATTTATAAAAAAACGAGTTGACCTAAAATATGTTTGTATGTTGGGCTTAAAAACTGTCGTCGACTCATTTGACACATTGTTCCATCACTGCAGCTACGACATGGAGTAGTGCATCAAATGCCCCACAATATACTCCATAGGTACTCCGTAACTACCTCAATAACCACTCTCCTACGATCCAACAGCCTACTACAACTACATACTTTTGATGTCGAAACCGATATACATACAACTCCCTGTAAATTTTCTTCTTGGGACCTCACATTTAATTAGTTGTTAAAGTGGCAATATGGTCAAAGAAAAGATCAAGTTCCACAACTTAACAACCAAAACATCCGATTTAATAAAATATTGTGATCTATATAAACATTTGTATAAATGATCTCTTTACTAGAAAAAATGTTTTTTCAAATGCAATGAGAAGTAATGTCCTTAATTAATAACATCTATAATAGGATTTCTTAAAGATATTTTCAAACCAAAAGGTTGTTCAAGACCGAAAAATTATTAGGGTAATTCATTCAAATAAAGATTGTTCAAAGAGCTTATAGATTGACGAAATCTTGTTATGATTTTTTTGTAAAAGATTGTTCAAGGAGCTTATGGATGGACGAACTCTTAATATGATTTTTCTGTAAAAAAAACTTTATGTATCCTATAGATTTAATAATTACTCTTTTAATAATTACTAATTATAAGACTGAAAGGAGTGAGTCTCGCTACTCGGGTTGCTATCCTCGTTATGCATGCTAGAACATCTCTCATTAGTGCTCGCTAGGGGGGTCGCTACAAGATGTTCGTTGAATCCTTGGCGAGAAGAGAGAGAAAGGGACGCAACAATCTCATCGGTTGAAGAGGAGTTGGACCGGATTGCTAGTGCCTTTGACAAAACTTAAACTTCCACCATAATTTCGAACTTAAATTTTCACCAACTACTTCACAATTAAATAAAAAAACGTTTTTAATTAATAAAATTTAAATATTCAACTATAATTCAACTACTATAAATCAAACCACACACTCAACATTTCGTACAAACAAAAAATCATTATCTCTCTCACAAACAGTCTCAATTCACCAAACAAAAATGTCTTAATATACACAGAAGAAAACCCCAAGAAACAAAAAAAAAGAATCTTCAAACTAGGGATGTCAAAAAGTCTCGTAGGACCCCGTTCCCGTGGGGGGCCCCGTTCCATTTGGGGGAATTTTTGTTTTTTTAATCGGAGGCAGGAACGGGGGGAGGGAATGTTGACTGCTACTTAGGGTCCCACCGGAAATCCATCCCCTTCCTCGTCAGACGAGTGAGGTGTACTGCATTCTTGGAGAAACCATGAATAAATCTCCGGTAGTACCCTACCAATCCCAAGAAACTCCTGATGTCTGAGGGATATTTCAGAACCTCCCACTGCATCACAACTTTGATCTTAGCCGGATCGACCAATATCCCGTCCTGGTTAACAAGGTGTCCAAGGAACTACTCATAACCAAAACTCGCACTTCGAAAACTTAGCATAAAGTCGTTCTCGTTTCAAAACCCACAGAAGCTTGTGAAAATGCTCCTCATGCTGCTCTCTGGTCTTGGAATATACTAGGATATCATCAATAAATACGATAACTGAACAAACAAGCATCAACTTGTCTACTCGATTCATAAAATCCATAAATACCACAGGCGCATTGGTGAGCCCAAATGACATCACCACAAACTCATAAAGTCCTTAACGAGTCCGGAACGCGGTCTTCTACACGTCCTCCTCTCTCACCCTGACCTGATGATGTTCAGACCTCAGTTCTATATTAGAGAATCAAGATACACCCTACAACTGATCAAAGAGGTCATCAATCCGTGGAAGGGGATAACGGTTCTTCACCATTAACTTGTTCAACTCTCAGTAATCTATGCACATCCGGTGTGAACCATCCTAATTCTTGATGAACAAAATTGACGCTCCCCACAGAGAACTACTCGGTCTGGTGAACTGCTTGCCTAGCAGTTCCTGCAACTAGGATGACAGCTCCTGCATCCTAGGTGGTGCCAAGCGGTACGACGCCTTGGCGATCGGAGCCACACCTGGCACAAGGTTGATCCTGAACTCGACCTGCCTCTCAGGAGGCACACCGGGTAACTCCTAGAGGAATACATCCGCAAACTCCCTAACATCCGGGACATCGGAAACTGAAACCTGACCCCCAACACGCGTGTACACCACATAAGCCAAGTAGCCCGCATACCTGTGCTGAATATTTTGTCGAGCCCTGGCTAGAGAACAAAACCTAGAACCCATCCTAGTGCCCTCTCCATAAATAATCAGTTCTCCCCCACTTGAGGTTCGAACTACCACGCACTGGCCCTTACAATCAATAATAGCATCGAACATAATCAGTTAATCCATGCCTCAGAATAGGGATCGAATCGATTGGAAACTATAGCCCGACGATCTCTAGAACAAAACCTTGATACACCGAAGAAGTAGAAACCCCGTGTTCGTTGGCGATAGAAACTTGCAGCGGACACTCCAACTCCCCAATGGGCGTATCGAACTCCCTACTGAATGATCGAGATATGAAGGACCATCCGCACCTAAGTCAAACAACACTAAAGTAGGAAAAGAGTTCACTAGAAACGTACCTAACAGAGGCACACAAATAAGCATAAAATAAAACATAATTATCAAGATAAGGGATAGAAACATACTAGTCACCACATTTGGTGTTGCTCTGGCCTCCTCGTCGGTATGATAAAAGGCATGACCTCGAACATTTAGGAGCTCCGCCCTCCCCTGACGTCTATCAGTGATCCTCAACGTGGCTAGCGTCGGGGCCTACGCCGACATAGAGGCGAGAAATGGATAGTTGACCTCCATATGGCCAACTTGATCATAATGATAACAAATCCTCGTACTCTGAGTTGGGGCTAACTGGAGGCAATCCCTCGCATAGTGCCCCTCCTTACTATATTTGTGGCATAAAATACCAAATCGGCATGCCTCCTCATGAACCCTAACGCACTTCCCAAAAGTGCAGCGTCGCTGACCTGCAGATCTAGATTCAGCGGCCTTGAACCGCTTTGGCACTGGCTGCGACTGTGTCGAGGGCGATCTCTGCTCCCTCAACTGAAGATCAATCTCAAGCTCAAGCCACCTAGCGGCCTACTACAACTCCAACAAAGAATCATACCATTGGGTGGAAACAAACTGCCTGATATTCGTCTTGAGCATGCTTAAGTAACGGGTCATATGAGCCTGCTCCGAAACAAAATCAGGGCAAAACATGGCCCTCTCAGTAAACATCCTGGTGATCTCCGTCACTGACTTTGTACCCTGCCTTAGATCTGAAAACTCTTGGGCCAACCTCTCGTGCTTTACTCGCAACACATATCGAGTACAGAACATCTCCATGAACTGCTCCCAAGATACCGCAACCCTATGCTTTGCAGAATACGATCCTGTAACAAGTCTCCACTAATCCTTCGCTCTGGACCTCAAGAGGTTCAGAGCGCATCTGACCTTCTGGTCAGTTGGGCAAGAGCAGGTGAAAAAGCATTCCACAACATCAGATAGCCACCTCATGGCTACGATCGGGTCCTGGACTCCATCGAAAGTCAGGGGCTTCGTATTGTCGAAGTCCCGATACTAAAAAACCCAACCCGGTCCAACACCTGTAGTTGCAACGATTGCGGAGGCTGCAGCAGCAACAATCACGTATCTGTCATCGAAGAAATCCATCATCGCGATCTTAATAGACCCAAATAACTTTGGTATCTGATCCCTAACAATACCCATAACCTCCTCATGTAGGATCTCCCTAATCCTGTCATCCAACGCGGCTGACCCATCCTGGCAGCCTGCGCCCGATCCCGATGCAGATCCAATCTCAACTCGACGTGTAGTCACCATAATAAAAATAAACCAGGAGTATGTCAGATAACACACATATAATAATGAGGATCCAACAGCCCTACGTATGCTTTCAGTATTCTGGGCCCATACTACCTTCCACACCTACCCGTAGTCATCTCAGAGGATCATCACAACAACCCTAACAATATACTTCCATCTAGCATACTCATGCACTCTATTCTCACTTCCTAGAGGAAGGTTACACATATCGACTGGCCGATTGATCCCACATAACTAATCCTACCACTAACTGCCATAGGACCCTCCATTGGTGCCAGATAATTATCGTATGAACATTATCACATATTGCATAACTTAAATAATGTTAGGCTAAAAGATTCAATCCCACAATAGTTGGACTCATACAAGAGCTATGTAGCAGGACCAAATCCCCCACCCTAAGACCATTTAACCCATGCAGTATGTGACTTAGTGCATTCATTCAATAATTATTTCACAAACTAAAGAGTCATCCAATAATCAATAGGGTACTCCACACGAGAAAAGGCATCAAATATTTAACAATTATATTATACGATTCCTTAGGATCCTTATCCTATCACTAGCATGTCGTTCTAATCATAACATAACATAATCTCAATTAATTGTGTGGTAATTTAGGGTTACTTATTGGCTCTGTCCGATCGTACACCTTCAATCCTCCTCAGTTATTTCAAAAACCATTTGAAAATTATTTTAAGATCTTTTTCCTTAGTTTGAGACTGGATTCACACGAGTGTCCCTCAAATTCACTCAAACCAAGGCTCTGATACCAACTTGTAACATTCATATATTTTTATAAAAATTTAAACTTGTTCAACCCAACCAAAATCATAATTGTTTACATTGTAGTTTTTAAAACACATTTAACATCATAGTTTTTCCCAAAATCACAAAACATAATATGAGGAGGTGCACGATCAAGGCTTTGCCTTCCCACGATTAACTGAGGTACCTGAAACACAACCCAAAACCATAAGTCAAACGTTTAGTGAGTTTCCCTAAAATATCACCATAACACATAATCATAGATACTTCATCAACAGCATGCATATAGAACCTTCAGCATGTCTGGACCGCCGCACCATGCCATCTGCCTGTCTGGACCGTTCTCCGGGACTTCAGCCTAACTGGTCCGCCTCACAGGCCTTCAGTCTATCCGGGTTACCCTAGGTATGTTGGCCTTCTACACACAACAGGACCGCCTCAACCCAACCAACCATCACATATCCACATATAACATAATCAAACATAACTAGCATATACAGGCAGTCACACATGTCTAGTAGATCACTATAACATAGCAAGCATATAATAAACTAGGATAACAATCAAAAAGGCCAGCATTGGTGTCTTCGACCCGAGAGCACAGTGAGGACAACTCACCTCGCACTAAAAACCTCCAGCTGATGGCTCGCTAAAATCCTGAACTATCACAACAAATAAACATCTAATTCATAATCGGATAACCATCCTTGTCTAAGAACCCATACCTAGGGTAAATTGTAACGCCCGGGTTTCAGGGCTAAGCATTTTTGTCAATGTAATAGTCTAGGTCAACTCTTGTAACTCTTTTTGAAGTAATAAAGATGAAATATTTGAGTATTATGTGAATTATATGTGTTTATTATTTAATTATAAATGTATAATTAATAAAGAATAAAAATGAGCGTCAAAATTAAAGTGTGAGATAATCCCGATATCTCTACATAAAGTTGTAGAATATGTCTCAAGGTTTCCGTGCATATAAGGAACGCCGAAATCCGAGTTATAACGAAGAAGTTATGATCCGTCGAAGTTTCACGACAGAACCGGCACGATACCGGGAAGCGTGAATAGTGAATTTACGATAGAGCGAGATTTAGCCTTAGTGATCTAAACGAAAGTCGTAGAATATGTTAAACTAAGAACATCGATAAAAAGAACGCCCAAATCTGACTTCGTATGAAGAAGTTATGAGATTTTAAACAGACCAATCTTGTCCCGGCTTGTTAAAAATATAACTTTAAAAATAAAGTCAAAATTAGCCGACGGAGTCTAAACGAAAGTTGTAGAGTACGTCTTCACCTACGCGTGGATATAAAGAACGTCAAAAACGGAGTTCGTATGAACGAGTTACAAATTATAATAGCATATTTACGTATTAAAATAAAGTATAAATCATGTATACGTATACATATATATACATATGTATATATATCATTAGAAAGGTATCGACGATGCGGTCATTATAAGACTAATGTTGAGTTTTTTCGACATTAGTTTAGTACAAATATCATTAAATTCATTTATAATAGTATTATAGAGGGGTGTTTAGTTGTTTATATAACTAAAAGGTCATTAAGTAATTATGGAGGGTAGTTTTTGAAAATTCAATTAGTATAAATAAGAGCCTTGGGCTCTCATATTTCTTGCACCATTCTCTTGATTCAAGAGTCTTTCTCTCCTTATCCCCCGAGCATTTCGGTCCCTCGTGATTCGACTTCTCTTTCTGTAGCTTAGTATAGTAAGGTGAGCGCTGAAGCGCTGCACGAATCTTTCTTAGAAAGATTCAGCGACGAAGTTCTGCCCCTGCAGAGCCCGACTCCTAGCTAAAACCCCCTTGTAAGTAAGTTATGTTTACCTTATTTTAATATAGCTTATATTTAAAATTAGTATTGTTATTATGAACTTATAATAAATATTTGAGCTATTATTATAACTTATATAAGTGTCGTTATAATATTTTTTTTAACTACTCGCGGTACGGAGAATCTGGTTTAAAGGGCCACATAGGGTTGTTGGATTTCAGAAGTGCTATATGCCAAAATGGTCCTGCCCTCCGGTGTTTTATGTCTGGCCCCTGTCTGTACATAGTGGTTGGAAAATATTGTTTAACGCTTATATAATAATAATAATACTAAGACTAATAGTTGGTCACGGTAAATATTAGACTAAAATTTAGCGATAATAATGCTAGGTTTCGTCGAAGGAAAATAGAATCGTTAGAAGCAAGCGCTGCCCGATTTTGGAATCATCACCTTAACAAGTGAGTGCATAGTTACTTTCAACTTACACATAGATATGAAGTATTTTATATAAATTATGTGCTATGTGTGCATATTATCTTAATACTTGCTATCTATGCTAGATGAACGTTGTTATACATGTTTTCAATGATTTAAACTGTATATGTATTTTATATCTACGAAAATGTTGGGGTAAAACATTGGTAGATGCAATAGGTGATGTGTGATAAAATGATGAGAGGCCTCGATGTTGATGTTGTTGATTCTGTCATCTAGCGGAGTATGGATGACGACCACGAACTCTTCTAGACAGTCCAGTGGAACACTAGAAGGCTCGCAACCTGTAGGTGTTTGTGAACGATATGTTCATCGGTGTACTCCATCCCCCACATGGTTGCCTTTAGGACATTTATTGCCGAGGAATCCCCTTAGCAGTAGTGTCCGTCCCGATGATGATCCTTAGGCTAGGTCCCTTATGATAGGTGTTTAGGGACGTAAAGTGAGGATAACGGGAACGGGTAATTGGGTTATTGTTGATCGATGAAATTAATAAACTTATTTATTGTGGGTTGAAAACCCTATGTGCTCACCAGGCTCCCAAGCCTGACCCACTCAGTTTTATGTATTACAGGTAGTGGCGCATGAGCATAGGTGTGATGTTTTGGACGAGGGATTACGGATATAGGCCTGTAGATATGAAATAATGTAGTAAGGCTTATATTGTACTGTTTATGCTTTTGATCTGTACGAACATGACATCCCGAGTCTTTTAATGAAATACATTTCTATGGAAATGCTTTTGATAAATCTTTATCATATTTTTGTTTTGGGACAAATTCCGCAACACTTTCATTTAAAATGTAACTCTGATTTTTAAACAAAGCATAAACAAACCGGTCTTTTTTGGCCGTGATTTTGGGGATGTCACATAAATGGACACTTTACCCTTTCCCTAACTGGACCAAGCCCCATGCCCAATTCTTGATACAAAAGCCCAAGGTTATTCAAGACCCATAATTGGCCTAATTTTCCAAATTGGGCCCAACTCCTTTTTGGGCCTTATCCTAAGGTACAACCCTTCACTTGGCCCAAAACACTCATACTCAAATATACCAACAAGGGCCCAAGCATTTAAGCCCAAAAGGTGGCCCAAAACTTGAAGCCCATACTCCAAAATCCAACAGAAGGCGTACGCAGGGTGTACTCCTGCGGTACGCATGGTGTACACCAAGCCTCGCATTGACCCACATCGGGGTGGCTGACCGAGTATATGGGGCGTACTCCCCCTTACACGGGGCGTACCCTCGTAGATCCAAAAGTCTCATTTTGTGCTTACTACCTTAAGAACTTAAGCTCAAACTATATATCCATGGTCCAAATGCACCCTAGAGTCATAAAGTCTCCAACTTTATGACTTTACGCGTCCAAAAGTTCTTAATACAAAGTCTTAATCCATTAAGACCCTTCTACCAAATGCATGGGACACTTCTAGCCATTAGGACCTGATTTTTATAACTAAGGAACCCTTTAAGGGTCTGAAAGGACGACTCAAAACATCTAGGGCATGTCATGCTCAAGATGGAGCATTTGGGACCAAAAAGAAACATAAAAAGACCCAAACACAAGATCTATCAAACAAGTCATAAAGTGTGACAACTGCCAATTTTGGGTCAAACAAAATCAACTCGACTAGTATTAGGATTTTAGGATAAGCGCTATGTTTCCTAATGTACAATTTACAATCATAATACAAAGTATCTCTCTGAAATTGCCATTTATCAAACATAAAACCTAATTAGGGTTAACAACGTGAAATTTGATAATTCAATTATATATTATTTTGGTATAAATAATATTCATAACATAATGTGCTAATGTCTTTGATGATATTGATACTTTTATAATAATTTAAATTGTTATGATTTAAATTAAGAAATTACATATTATTTACCATATTTTTTTATAAAATACCACTCTTTTATAAAAATGCCAATATTTTTTATAGAAATAAAAAGAGTTGACTTTGCTTTTAATAAAAAGCCATGGGAGAAAAAGTTGTCTTACCTTTTCCCCAGAAAATCTATCACCTAACATTTAACCTAGCACACCCCATCCCTACCCTCCTACCCCCCCCCCCCCACCCTCATTTCCCTCTCTCTTTTTACTCTCGTCTGAAAGGCCTTTTCCCTTCACCATTTTTCTCCATTTTGTTCTTCTTCTCCAAGAAAAGCTCTCAACTTTCAGTCCTAATTTCTTCCAAGTTAGTTCTTGAACTTTTGGTAAGTACTTCCTTCATCTTCTAGTGATTCTACACACATTCATACTAGTTTCAATCCATTTACACACATTATCATGTGTTACTATTCATAGGATCTTAAAATCTTCAAAGTATTCTTCAAGTGTTCTTGACTTGAAACTTTCCATCTATAACCATTTATTCATCAAGAAAACACACATAAGATGAGTTTATACCCTTTCATTTTCGAGATTTCTAAGTTTTTGGGGGAGAATACAAGTAAGCTTGTATAAATATACAAGTTGTTATGGCTTGCTTACATGTTGTGTAAAAGTGCTAAATACATGAAATAATGTTATTACCAAGCTTTATAGACATTTATATGTAAAAGTATATTTAAAATACAAAACTATGAAAAACAAGTATAAACATGCTATATGTTCTTATGAAAAACTTATAAACACAAAACTATAAAAACTAGGGTTTTTATGAGTATAATATGATTATTCTAGCAAAAATGGTTATAACCAAGTTATTACACCATTTTTGTATAACATAAACCAAAATATGTTATTTTGGACATATGTCTTGGAACTAGTCAAAAATACCAAAAATTTAGTTTTACAAAAAGAATACTTCAAAATCTATCATTTTATGCAAAAAAGGGTTTTCTAACAAACATTGTCATAACTAGGTTATGGCACCATTTTTGTGGGTTTTGACCAAAAATATGTTGTTTAAAACATATAAAGTTAACTTGACCTAAAAATCAAAAAAGGTAAAAAAAAAGTTTACATAACTATATTTCAGTGGTTGCCATTTGTGACGTTAAAAGTCAAAAACTAAAAAAATTGTCATTTTCATACTAAGGACTCACTTATTTGTGCTAGATGTAAAATATTTGTTATTTATGAATATCTAAGCATGCTAGCATCTATATATGTAGATATATGTATATATAGGTACAAAAATCAAATATTATAATAAACTATATAAGTATAGTTATGGATCATTAACACTATTGTAACGTGTGGAACATAGTGGATAATTATATATATATATATATATATATATATATATATATATATATATATATATATAATGTTATTTTATACTATTTTATTATCATGAAAAAGTGATAATTACACATACAAAGGTTTTCATTACAACAAAACGTAAGCTCATTGATTCAAATTTTGTGAGTCAAAGTCTTCATCGTACCTATCAATGTACCTACAGAAGTCCTGTATTATAACAAGAACTCTCTCGTAAGAGAGTGTGATACTTTTGTATAGATATATACATGACTGACAATCCCGCACCTAAGCTGCTTGCAACAGCTATACCGACAGGTCTGGGGTGACAAATGTCTAACATTCTGACGCCTGAAGAGCGTCGTAACAGGACATCCATGTCTTTATCACGGTTATAATAACTTACATGGGGAAACAACGATACATTTAGTTTACGGGGAAACATACATTCAAACGGTTTTATATAAATTAAAACTGCATATTACTATTTTAAGTATGGAAATACTTGTACATTTCGGTCTTAGGGTTTCTAAGACTACAATTCATTTTAAGGAAAATATTGGATTTTCTTGAAACGAACACTATCATTTTACAAGGAAATGCTTACAATTCTTCATACAAACTCTTATGAACTCACCAACTTAATTGTTGAAACTTTTCAAAATTACTTGTATTCTCAGGAAATCACTAAACATGTAACTACATGCTTGAGGATGGGACGCTAAGGCGTTAGAAAAATCTTTTTATCATCATATTGTAATTGATTTTGAAACATGTAACTCTTACAACAATGTAACTTTTTTAATTATATTTATGATGGTTGTGTTTGCTTTGATCACTATTATACATTATGTTATGATACAATACAGGTAAGTCATCCACCCCGGACGTTTCCGTCATCCTAGTTTGAGGTGTGACATAAAGGTATGAACTTTATAGCTTTAGCTGGTGGAAAAGAGAGCCAAACTTCCATATACAATCCTTGCTACAAGCTTCCAAGCTTCTTGATGGACTTCTCCTTCCTCTAAAACACCAAGAACACACTTTAGGGCTCTTAATCTCACTCTAGGAGGCCAGGGTTTTGCAAAAATGACTCTAAGGCTTTGGAGGCTAAAAAGATAGGGATAAATGAGTCATAAGGATGCTTAAATACCCCCACAAACCCTAAAACTTAGGGTTTCCTTCGGACACGAGTACACCCTAGTACGCTTAGCGTACCCACATGTACATTTAGCGTACTCCTCTTGGTCCCAAAATTACAAATTTGCCACTAGGGCTTCCCATGATCACTTCCGTTCAATCCAAGGGCCAAGATAACATACATTAAAAACCAAGGGATGAATTTAGACATACCTGGATTCTCGGGATGTTACACAAAACCTCTGAAAGAACAGCTCATGAAGTCTAGAGTAGACCATACTCAAGAACACCAAGCAAAAGGGACCAAAATGCATGAAACTTAACCATAACAAGAACTAAGAGCAATATTCATCATGGTCAGAGCTTTTTGCCTGAAAATGATGTCAAATGGTGGTGAGATTTTGGATCTAAGGTGGCTCACTCTTCCAAGGTGGTTCTCTCTTCTTCTTATTCCTTCTAAATCACCAAAAGTACCTACAAAATCTAAAAAACACTCTCAAGGAGGATTAGGGTCGTAGATTAACGAAATAGCAAGTGGAGGCTGAAGAGTGAATGAGAATGAGGAGTTAATGATGTTTGTATATGGACAAAGCCCTAAAAATTAGGGTTTGGGATTAATCCTCCGCGTACGCCCACCATACTAAGGTCCGCCCTAGTACGACCAGCATACTAAGTTCGACCAAAATTACCAAAATGCAATGAGTTGTCATACGCGGGGGGGGGGGGGGGGGGGGGGGGGGGGGGGAGGGTTAATAGGTAAATAATTGAAAATTAAGATGTTACAAAAAATTATGTCAGTTGGGAGGGATATCATGGATGCGGTTTCATGTGTTGTAGAATGTTAGAGGTGGAAATGAGATGAAAGATAAAAACTAATATGAAAGTAAAATGACAAATAAGTTATGGACTTATGGTTTAGGTGGGAACAAATGTTGTTTACATGTATAAGATAAGATTGTATAAATATATGATTACCAAGTATTTTCTTCAAATTATGAATTATTATGTAACAAGTAATATAAAAATCCAATAGTACACTTATTTAAAATTTCAAAATATTTCCCTGAAATTTCGAAGGAATCAAAATCCCATATCTGTATATCTTTACGTATTACTCAAACATTGTTATTATTCCAAGACGAATGGATAATTATCACACTATAATATTCTGAAAGATATCCAGAATCATAATTTTTTACAAGTAGGTTATAACTTATAAGTTATTTCAATCAAACAAAAACATAAAGGACTTTTTATTGTCACATAATTTAAGGGAGGAAAACGGCACAACTACACACATGGCATGATATAGCATGCATATGTAAGTCCTAAAAAGATGGCAGGTTTTAAGGTTTTAAAGAAGAAAATGTGATTAAAAAAAAGTTCTTATTTTCCAGTAATATGTTTTCAATTCTTTAATTTAGATAACGGTTATTTGGTTAAGGAATAAAATAAATAAAAACTCTTACAATTTTAGGTTTTAAATATCCTTAAAAAGTAAAAATTAATATAAAATAACTTATCAGGACACATCAATGTTTATCATATACAACAATTTATGTTTTAGAAGCTTATACAATATATAAATTTTACGATAATCTAAAATATAAATTGGTGTATATGGCAAAAATTATTGTATACGGTTCACTTCCCGTGAACTAAATGTAAAACTCAATTATTATTTAGTGTTATTATCTCTAAATTACTAGTTTAGTTTTATAATTATTGTGTAATGAACTAAAAAATAAATACTACGATATTTAAATCAAATAAATTTTTTATAATTAATATATACGAATGTGGGTGACAGAATGACCACAATATCTTTTTTAAAAGAATGTGTGGTATAATAAATAAATTAACGAATTAATAAATAAAGGAAGGCTAAATTTGGAGGATGAATGACGAAAGTGCTGAGTTCATGAAAAAAATTAACAAATTAAAATATAATTAAAATCTTTGATATCTTAGTTGTTTATAATCCCACGAACGTGATGTGTGTATCAAAAATATTAATAAATGTAAAAGTAGATAAGTTTGCCTTCGTGACTTCGTGTTATACACGAAATATTGTTTTTAAATTTTCAGATATATATAATATATTGATAATTATTATTATCATTTTTTTTTATTTAACCAATTAAGTTTATAAACAGTGGCAATGTTAGGAAGAATCTAATATCGTATATTTTCTCGTTTTTTAGTCCATAAAACCTATTAACCTATAAACTTTTTGGTGTAATACAAAAAACAAAATAATTTTCATTTAAAAAAATTGTAATAATTTTGTAAAACTTAAATATTTTTCATATATGTTTTCTTTTAAGATTAGATTTTTTTTTTTCATATATGTTTTCTTTTAAGATTAGATATAATATCATCACATGTTATGTTGTGGGTCATTAATTAAGCAAACTAAAGATGATGGCTACATGTTTGTACATTTCCTAGTGGTGGATAGGATTGTTTTATCGTTATCACATGCTATTACTTATATTAGTCGGTCAAAAGATGGCCAATGAATACGTCAAACGCATAAGATCTAGTGTTTAATTAAAGGTATTATTGATATTTAAAGTGGACCACGTTATTTTTTAAGAAAAAATTTTGTTCAAAAGATCGGTATATAAATCCGTTTGAGACTATTGTGTAAATTTAAAATTTGAATCGTGTAAGTTAGTCATTCAGAAAAAGTTTTTAAACAATATTAATATAAAAAAAAAGCTTCTAAATTATATATTTATACTTGATGAAATGAACAATATTAATAATGATTTTCATTTACTTTCAATCAAATGCTCAATCTTATGGGAACTATTATGTCACTTCGCGCAGAACATGAAAAACCTTGTAGCTGACCCTGCATATGTTTAACAACAGTTGACATATGTATAAGTAAACATTTTATAGTCAATATGTTTTTCTTTTCATAAAATTTGTAAGATCATCATTTTTTTCATGTTAATAGTATTTGTGCGTTATGGAATATCAAAATAGATAAAGTATTTCCTGTTGGATAAAATTTTTGGATATTTGACATTTCTTCTTTGGATAAATATGTACATGGATAATACTATGATGGAGTGGATTTACAAAAAGGTTTTTATTAGATACTTTTAAAACAACTTCAATAATGAATATTTTTGTTTATTTTTAATATTCTTTTTTTAATTATTATTCATAATTATATAACTGAAAAATAAAGTCGCGAATGTAATAAACAACATTGATGATATAGTACGATATTATTTAGTTTTTACTTATTGTTAAACGTACCCTACAATTGAAGAGATTTAGTGACATTCTACACTAAGTGTTATTATTTTTTCATAACTTTTGATCAAAATTAAAACTTGATTATTATTTAATTAATTTTGTTGTGATATTTAAAAATTATACAACAATTGAAAGATAACTTATAGTTTAATTTATTTATGAAAATAAATACAACAATTGAAGATATTTTCACTTCACTTCCCTTCATTGTTCATTTTATTTTACAGATATAACAAGTTTAACTTATCTATATAATAATAATAATAATAATAATAATAATAATAATAATAATAAAAAGAACAAGAATAATAAAATTGAAATTTATTCTAATAAATGAAAGTTTGTTTGTCACATGTTACACTCTCATTCAATTTGTTAAATGTCATTTGCGGTTATTTTGAATTTTTTTTTTTTCTATACGTTATTTTATGAGATTTCTTATTTTATTAAATTTCACATAATATTTTAATATAATAATTATAATAAATATAGTAATAAATGGATATCAAATTCATTAATGGACTTACCTTTTAATTTTAAAATTCTCAAATTAAAGTTCATTAGTTTCTTTTGTTTATTTATTAAATTTAAAAGATAAAAAAACATTTCAATTTTAATAATTCATTATTTTTTTATTTTCTTATAAATCTAATGTTCTTAAATATTTAGACATTCATATTTAATCTTTTGTTTTAAATTAACCTATGTAATACATGGGTCCCACAACTAATTTCTTACTAATTTAAAATAAAAACATAAAAAATATATCTCATCTCTAATAAAAGAATCATGTTTAGGCCAAATGACACCTTTCTACACAAGACACTTTTTTAAAGCCTCAACTAATGGTTACCCGCTCATATATTTTTCTCTTTCTGTTGAGTATTTCAATTAGTCCCAGAAAATCAAGAATCTTCAAAACCATCAACCATATCTTTCTCCGAAATTATCAGTACCTTGAATCTCTCTAAAGAAATAAATTTACACTCAACGTCAATGCTCTCCAGATCCACCCTCTCTTGCCACTACTCTACCTTCACCGTCATTTTATACACAAACAAGCCATTTAAGCATACCTCTTTTTTCTGTAAACCATTTTGATCTATAAAACGTACTATAAAATCTCACAATCTGGTCTTCCATCTTCCAGCCGAGAAATCAGTTACTGATAACCGATATTTTGGGATTGATTAGCAAGATTCAAAGAAATTATAAAGGTGATCACTTCCAAAATTTAATCTTTGTATAAATACAAGTCCACCACGTTATTTTTTACGGATCGATCGTTGAATGTTTTTAAGCCCTGGAGTTATTTGATCTAGAAGTAGTGAGTTATTTGATTTTTTAACCCTAACGTCGATCAAATTTCATCTTTGGTTTCTTTTGAATTGGATTTTTTCATGTATCTTTTTCCTATTCATCTCTTTCAATTGAATGTTTATGGTTCTATAGATGCTCCTTTGTAAGTTTGTTCCAAGGAATGATGATTTTAATGGTTAGGGTTCATTTTCACTAATTTGTCAACTAATTTTGTTTGGTTAACATTGTTTCTAAACAAATATACCAAGTGTTCCACGAAATTCCTCAATGGTTACTTGAGGTATCCACACAGTAATGGATAAGGCCTCTATTATTATCTCAAATTTTGGTCGAAATCTGATATGTTTAGTTTTTAAACTTGTGTTGACTTTTCTTAAAACTATTACTTTATTTGCAAGGCATTTGACTATACAATTTGTATGATTTTTCTAGAAGAATGATCTAATCAGAAAACAAAGATTTTGAGAGTAATAATAAACTTACCCACTCTCAATCAAATTTACTTGTCAATTTGACAATTATTGTATGTTGTTACTTGAAAATCAAAATTTTATTAGCTATTTGTTTGTTCAAAATTTTCAGAAAGTGGATTTTCCATTGGAGTGGGATATTCTTGATCTTTGTTAATATGATCTTCTCAAAAATCTGGAAGGTCCTCTTTAGGTTTGTATTTTTTAATTTTTATATCAAGTATTATTTTCAAAAATGATCTTAATTTTTATTTGGGTAAATGATAGAAAAAACACTTGAACTTTCATATTTTTATTGATTTAGCCATCTCACTATTTCTTTTGTATTATTTAAACCATTATACTTTTTTTGATAGTTAAAAAAAATTAGTTTGTCGGTTATGGTTTTGTTATTGAGATAAAATACAGAAAACACAGTGTATCTTTTCCATTTTATCTGTTTAGTAGCCATTAGACTATTATCGATTTATCCAATAATTAAAAAAGCAATAGTTTTTTACATCGGTAAAGTGGTGACAATAGGTTTTGCTTTTTCAAAATTGGGTCACTGGAAAAGAAATGATTTTTATAAACGAAACTATATAAAAATATATTGGTTAAAATCATTACAAAAAATAGTTAAGTGGCTAAATCAATTAATGTTGAAAGTAAGTTGTTACTTTTTTTTTTTGAATTTTTCGTTTTTTGTGTATTAATGAGTTTATTGTTTCTCATTGTTAATTTTTCTTGTATGCAAGTTAAAAATGAAAAAAAAAAAATGATGTTCGTATCTCTCGTATGTTATTTGGATTTCAGTTTTTAATATTTTGGATGTTTGATTCATAAAACTTATGAATCAACTTGATTTAAATGCAACTTTATGTGTTCACCCAAACTCATACTTATCTAATCTACACTATGCCTAACATCTTGCCTAAAGAGTAAAGACCCATTCAATCCATTGTATCAATCTATTCTTAGATTCAGTTTGACATGTATATTATTGCAAAACTAACATCATTGTGTTCAACAGCTCGAGATCAACATTTTAATGTGAAAGCTAAAGGAGAGTATTACGGACCTCATAATCAAAGTTTACCATTTTCTTTACTGGGCAAGAATTTAACCGCAATTACTTTACTTGCCGTCTTAAAACATAATTTTAAATTATCAATTTGATTTCATCCAAATTCTTTTCATTTATCATGGGATATAAAATAATCATTATTTACTTTGATCAGTGAAGTTGATAGAGAAATATTGGATAAGTTGCAACATGTAAAGTCATATAGATTATACAAATACCAAAGAACAATGTTGTAATAGAAAAAGATACAAGTGGGATGTTATTATGCACAAATATTTCAAAGTAATTTGCTATTACTTGCATTTAGGCCTATACAAAACCTACAAACCCACAAATAACAATGTATTTTTTTTTATCAATTTGTGTAACAAGCACTCCTAGATGCAAGTTTTTCTCTATATTCCATATTGGATATTATTATTAATGTACATTGATTCTGTCAAACTCAAACACTAAGAGTTTATTTGCAATAAATTTATTGTTAATGATAGTATTTTGCTTTATTTCTACAAATTTGGGAAGCTTAGGTACTCTCTATTCATTAATGACCAACAGTAACCTCTAATAATTTTAAGTTTTTTTTCTAATTTTCATCTTATTTTGTATACTAATACTACTAATTTGATTACAAAGTTTTAGAATATTAAGGCAACATACTTAGGGCGAATAGCTATTCCGAACTCATGGAAGCCTTAAGAGGGTCAACAAACAGTAAGACGACATATGTGCATAAGAGGTAATTAGCCAGAGTTTAAAATAAATTTAAAAAAAACATTTTTGAAATTGTTTTGTTTTTTTTTTTTTTTTGATGAATTGTTTGTTCTTTTTATTACAACATTGTAATAGGAAGAGATGAATATACTATGCTATAATATGTTTGAAAGTACAATGTTATAATCTATTTCTTTATTAAAGTATTATTCTTTTAACTTTGTTGAAATAGCAACATACATTCAGGATAATAGCATTGCTAATATTGAAAATTTTAAAATTATCAGTTTATCAAAATTAGATATTATCAATTAAATACTATAAACTGGTAAAAAAGAATTAAATCAGTAATTAATAACGAAACTTATCAAGGTTCAGCTAAAATAACTATTTGCAAATGTATTATTAATTATAAATTAAATTTTAAAATTGTTTTACTCTATAAGAGCATCTCCAACCCACTCTCATTCTCCATTTTTTTCTCTCATTTCTTTCATCTCCAACGCTACCCTATTTATTCCTCCATTTTAGGGGAAATGAATAGTATAACACCAAATATGATGTTATACTATTCATTTCCTCCAAAATGGGGATGACTTTGAGTTGTCACTTTTAGTCCCTCTTTTTATATATTTATACATTATTAGTTTATTTTATCTATTAATTATAATTTAAATGTATTATTTAATATTTATAATATTGTATTATGTATTAAATTATATTAATTAACTATAAATATAAAGTTTGTTTTTTGTTCATCAAATTCATATAAAAATTTAAATACATATTGAAATTTTAAAAAATGATAACATATTTTACAAAAACTTATAATTAAAATATATATTACAAATACGATAACTTATGCTATTAAACTTGTAGTTAACCTATATATTACAATAACAATCTAATAAAAACCAACAAGTTACAATACTATTATTTATTGATTTAATATTTATTTAAAAGTGTGAATGTGTAATATTTTTATAAATGCTTATATAATATTTAGTTATAAGTTTATTATAAATATAATTGTTTGTATTTAATATTAATCTAATGAAAAAAAATATAGATTATATATTTGTTAAAACTAAATTAATATAGGGGTGTGTTTGACAATCTATATAAGTTGGAATAATGAAATATACTAGGAATATATTTTTTGGGGGTAAAAATAGAATAAGAATGGAATATGATTGGAGATGAAACACTATTTGCCCTATTTTTTACTCTATATTTGGGGGGGAAAATAAAAATGGGTTGGAGATGATCTAACCAAATATAACAATAGTTAAAACAAAAACTTAAACATATTATACTTCTTTCCGAACAACCTCCCAAAACTCTATATACTTTATCACTCCGTCATGGTCTTTGGTCTAAGTAGGTCTTGGGTTCAAATCAAAACCCAATCTGTTAGGTTAATAATATATTGGGCCTAAAGTGGGCCAATCCTATATCGACCTTAAGTTTCATTACTTCATACTTCATACTTCATAGGAAATGGACATATCAATAAACAACACTAAATGAAAAAAAAAAGGACCCAAGTGTCATATCATATGATTACAACATGTTTCTCTATTGATTGCTTAACCCAAAAAGTGTACCAAATAAAACCCAACATTCATCATGTCTTCTTAAATCTGAAACGATTTAGCAAAAATCCCGGAAAGAAACGATCCACAAGACCAGTGATGAATGCACATATGAAAATTGAAGTAAATACAATATCTATCTTCATTCAGCTTCATTATATGCAACTAATCTTATTTTTTTTCCCCTTCATTCCTACATTTCACAACATCAAATTAGTAACGGATTCAACCGAAATTTAATATCAACTTTTGTTAAATAAAAATGGAGTATTTATTACCTTGAAGCGTTTTGAGCGTGCGTTATTTTGCGAATAACGAGGTACATACGGCTGATATCTATTAGCTTCACTTCTATTATAATTCCCAGCTGCAACTTTAGGAGTTGACCTATTGTTGACTTCGCTTTGACTTGTAGCATTTCTAAACACGTCATCTTTGTCCCAATTCACCTCATAATCAGCCTTCAAACGAGATCCTTCCTGCAATCCAATCATAAATTCGTAATTTAAAATAAATA
Source organism: Lactuca serriola (assembly GCF_051521515.1). NCBI lineage: Eukaryota > Viridiplantae > Streptophyta > Magnoliopsida > Asterales > Asteraceae > Lactuca > Lactuca serriola. The sequence continues at coordinate 189,054,613 of NC_136413.1, forward strand.
AATAAATAAATACATTTTCCAGTTTAGTAGCAAGTGGAATAAAAGAAAACAATGTTTGTTACCTTTTGTAATGATCTTCCACATAACACCTTCAAGGCCTTACAAAACTCGTTATGGTTATCAAATCGAACCAAAATCTTACACTGTAGACCTGGAACTATGTCTTCATCATCTTCATCTGCATCTTTTCCTATACCATCATCTTCACCAACATCAAGATTCCTATTCAGAAAATTTGACAAAAGGAATTTACTATAATATAATATCATATATAAAGTAGATCAAAAAGAAATAAGTAGGAGAATGAAACTGATACTACAAAGGTGTATACTGTATACCTTATCTTTCCTAATGCAGAAAAAATAGTATGAGTGACCAAAATTGAAGGCTTAGATGAAACTCTTGTCTCAGCAAACCAACGTGATGGAACTCCTCTTAGCACAATTGTGTCGGGTTCTCGTTTTCTACCCTTATAATAGCCTGTTCATTTATACATAAAGTTCAATGTTTTATTGTTAATTTAAGGTTAACTATTTCACTGATCCTGCTATTTTGCTAGATTACAGTTGATGATTGTTTAGTCGAACATAACATCATTGATTCTTCATCAAAGTATATGAGTTAATGTTGATTAAACTTATGATTGCTTGGGAAATTATGAAACTGTAAGCATATATGTCTTCCCCTTATGTGAAGAGCACAGCTAGATCGAAAAATGATAATGGAAAATGGATACGAACCTCTATCTCCGCCACCGAAGGCAAAATTCTCCTCCCAATCTTTCCTCATTGCTTCAAAATCATCAGATTGCGGAATCTCAACAGTTAACCTAAACTTAACCCCAACAAGACTTAACTCAATTCCATCAATCTTCGCAACAACCGTCTTCTTCCACTCCCTAACCTTCTTTTCCTGATCTTCGGACGAGCTAGATAGAAAACCTAATTGACGAATGAAAAGCTTACCACGAGCGACGGGATCCTCACGTTTGCGTTTATTGATGTCTTTGAATTTACGAACATGGAGGTCTTCTTCGGGAACAATGACGGAGAATGAGGATTTGAGGAAGTCGATTAAGGAGCGCTTGAGTTGCCATTCGTCGAGTGGTTTGACGGAGGCGTCGGCGCGGTGGACGGTGAGGTTAAGCTTGAAGCGGGGGACCAGGGAGAGGCCACTGTCGAGTTCTAGGGTTTCGGTGGGTAGGAGGGAGTCCGAAGATCGATTGTTGCTCATAGTGCGACTGTGTTTACTAGTTTCCTGTTCGTAGAATCAACGGAAGGAGACAAAGTCTACGGAGTTGCGATTTCAAGGTTTCCCGATTCGAACTTCATAATCAAACACAACCAAATCAGTACAAAAACCTTTTCTCAAAAAAATGTGATAAAAAGTAGTATAACATTTTTATATGGTCAAGGGTTTAAAAGAATTATGTCAAATTCTCACTTGTAATTGATTTAAAATTTAAAAAATAGTAGTGTTTCATAATTAAAAGTAGAAACAAGAACCATCTTGTGCGGGGACGGACGCAGGATTCTGTAGTAGGTATCGCCGGTCCATAATAGGTATTGTCGGTCCATAATAGGTGTTGCCGGTGGCACATTTTATAGTAGAAAAAAGAAAAAAAATCGAAAATTTTGCACTACGTCGGGAAAAACTAGGTGTTGCCGCCTTGCCGGTGCCACCGTTGGCACCATACTAGATCCATCCTTGATCTTGTGCTTACTAATGTGTATCTACACATAGCAAATCCGGCAAACAGTTGTCACATCGCACCCACGGTCTTACATTCGTTACAAAAAAACTTAGACCTAATTACTTAATAAAAACATTCATAAATTATATTCTCTTTATGACATATACAAAGAAAAATATGAGGTTTTTAGCATTAAAGGAAGCGAAAAAGAAGGAGATGAAGCAACGAACAAGTACTTGTTCGGCATCTTGTGCTTATTAATGTGTATCTACACATTGCAAATCCGGCAAACAGTTGTCTCATCGCACCCACGGTCTTACATACGTTACATTAAATCTTAGACCTAGTTACTTAATAAAAACATTCATAAATTATATTCTCTTTATGACATATACAAAGAAAAATATGAGGTTTCTAGCATTAAAGGAAGCGAAAAAGAGGGAGATGAAGCAACGAAGTACGTGTTCGACATGGAGCATTTAGTAGCTTCTAGCTTCTAACTTTTGACAAAACGTTAATTTAAACAAAAAAAACTTTGTTTGACAGTACGAACGTTTAACTTTTAGTTTAAACAAATCGTTTCAAATCTAAAAGCTACTTCATGTTGGCCGTGTTCGGCAAAACTACCTGGTAGCGGGTAACAGTTAGCGAGTAGCAGTAACCGGTAGTGGGTAGCGGGTAGCATTTGATTTTGGCGCATTTTGTTGAAAGTTTCTCCATATAGCTTTTGATTTTGGGGCGTTTTGTTTAGGCTAAAAGTTAAACGCTCATATCGTTGAACCAAACTTTTTCTTTTTTACGATCGTTTTCTTAAAAGCTCACAAACACTGTGTGTTGAACACGCCCGTAGCGTTTAACAAAACGCTACTGAGCTTTTTAAACCAATTTCCAAAACTGCCCTTAAAAGTATATATATATATATATATATATATATATATATATATATATATATAGAGAGAGAGAGAGAGAGAGAGAGAGCTAGGTTCAAATGTTTTTAGTAAGTATTGTGTGCCTAAATGCACCAATGAGAATTCAAGAAATAATAAATCATTAAATAAATCATTAAAGGGTATTGTGGACATTTTATACTTTTAATTAAGGAAATCATTTAATTTAAATCTTGCAATTAAGGAAATAAAGTAATATATTTGACCTAGTCATTTGTGTTCTCATTTATAGGCGTGCATATTGTTCTGTTCCAACCCTAGCACATCTATTTCTTTTTTGCGGCCTTCTTTAGCAACATGTCGGAGTTGTAGAAGACAACCGGAGAGAAGAAAGGCTGGAAGGTCTAAGGCATATTACTCGTTTGGTAAGTCTATTATGTCCCTGTTTCTTATTCTATCTTCTACCTGTCGGAGTTCTAGAAGACAACCAGCGAGAAGAGATGTCCGCTCCTTTTTTGCAACAGCTCTTCTGCTTCGTTTTCCCTCCACGAATCGTAAATGGCATCTCAGGTATCATGTTATCTTCTTTATTCATGTATCATCTTTATTGTGGGTATTTGGAAGAAAGTAGAGTGACAAGGATAGCCCCATAAATTGTCAATTCTCGATTCCAATCAGCTGAGATTTTTATATGGTTCGATTTTTCTCTAAATTCCCAGTTCTTGATTTTAGGTTCGAAGATATAGAAGAATATCATAAACAATGGCATCCTTGTTGGTGGAATTGAAAATATTCTGATTTGTACACCAACTGTTGGTTAATTTGTCTCAGTGAACTTCAATTACTTATTCCAAAATTGGTTATTTCTTGCTTAATGAGTCACTTTCAGTTAGAAGGAAGCATAGAAAAAAATGTAAGTTTGTATGGTTCCGGCTCCTGTATCAGGGCCTTATAATGTAAGTAACATTCTTTATTCATGTGTTCAAGTTGATGAGTTTCAGTTTCTCTTATGTGGATGCTCTTCTTTCTTACAAAATAATGTTTTCAAATCTTATATGAAAACCAAGTTTCTATGCTTTATTGGGTCTGACATATATTTTTTTTCTTTTGATTATGGAATACAATTCTAAGTTGTTTGTGCCTTTTTATTTTTCATCAACACAAATTAATTTACTCTTTGAACTTTGTGGTATGCATTCTAAATCAAATATGTTGCTGGAATTTATGTATTCTACCAGAATAAAATCGAAGTATTCTGCCAGAATGTATTATATGTATTATGTCATATTCTATTTATTCTACCAAAATATATTAAGTGATAGTTAATTGCAAGTAACATGTTTTTAACAATTATTAGTTTCTGTTGTATTTGTGATAGGAATGGCTGGAAGAAGTCGTTGAAGACCTTGATATTCTTTTAGAATATGTATAATTATATTAAAATGTATAAGGATTTTAGTCTGTAAGAATATATATGAATTTGTATTTAAGTTCGGATGTATAAGAATATATTAGAATGTTTGTTATTTTTCAACATCTGATTCAACAATTTCGTTTTTCATCAATGATATTCTATTAGAATAAAATTCTTAAATAGCATCATTCTAACAAAATAATATTCTATTAGAATAAAATTCTGAAATAGCATTATTCTAACAAAAAATATTCTGACAGAATATAATCGGTAAAAATTGAAATTGAATTAATTAAAAAATTCAGATTTTTTCAAATTAGGAGAATTAGTCATCCCTAAAAATCTGAAAATTTCCTTTTATAAATGTAGTTAATTGTCCAAAATACCATTTTGCTAAAAATTGTGTGATTATATGGTACATGTTACCCTATTGTAATATCATACACTCTCAAATCATATTAATTGATTAATTTCATCCATTGGTCCAGATCTGTGCATTCTGGCACACAATACTTAGTAAAAACAAAATAACCTAGCCCTATATATATATATATATATATATATATATATATATATATATATATATATATATATATATTAAACAATTGTTCTTTCATGTAATTTTATATATTTCAAAAGCTTCCAGTTACTTTTATCAAACACTCATATAAAAATAAAAGTTACATCTTTCAGCTACCAGCTAACAACTACTTTTGTTAAACACACCCTTAATGTTTGGGGATTTCATAAAAAAGGGTGAAGCCACCATCAGATGGGGATGGAGGTAGTCACCATAAATAAAGGGAAAGGGGAAGGACAATGAAGTCGTGAAAGAAGCGATAGTTAGGTTAAAAAGAAACGGATGATGGCAGTTTTATGGTGTTGGCTCACATAAACAACCATTGATTAAAAAGTATAAGTTTATAGAAAAAAATATTAAACTTACACCTATTTAATAGAAAAAGGGGGTGTTAGAGACATATTTTATTCAAAGCAAATTAAAAGTGTATGGATGAAATCGGCAATAAAAATCTTTCAATAACATATTATACTTTGCGTATAAGCTCGTGGATGGTGGTGGCTATCGATGCCAACAAATAAATACCTTAAATCTTGCATACTAAAATAATGTATAATGATCGAATCCACGAGAATTGTTCAATTTGTAATTGTATGAAAATCTATTTGTAAAAATACCTATAAAAAGACTATGAGAATACAAACAGGAATTTTAATCTTTTTGTTATAAATCTAATATTAACTATTACAAGTGAAACACAAATTAAGCTAGTACAAGTTGATGTAAATCAATATGGAAGGAATTGTTGATATTGGAATTTCATCACTTGATATATTTGGTCAATAAATAACTAGAACTCAATGTGCAATACTTGTAACGAATTTTAAATTTGACTACAGTAATCCAAGCCGCTTGAATTAGTTACTCTTTATAATTAAAATAATGGCTAGAGAAGCTCATAACACATGTTCTTAGTTAAAGTCACAAATCAATGAAGCATATAATTTGAGAAAACCAATGAGCATTAAGGTTTAAGAGTCAAGATAATCAACATACTTTCATTAATATTATTGAAGAAATACTTCATTGACTTAAGCGAAATGAACACAAACACATAAATCAATTATTGTTTGTTAATTTGAAAATATATTAATTAACTAGGAACTAACCAACAAACATAATATTCATACACCTAAACTCATGATTTGTAACAAACCGAAAATCAAGGGTAAAAATTTCATTTTTAATATATAAATTCCAACATCCATTTACATTTATCCAAGCATTAAGATATTCCAAATTAAAACAATTATCAGAGTAACTCCCAAAATCATAAATTACGAAAAAACATAGGTGTGTGTGCTGTGATCAAGTCGGACCCTTCCCTTACAAACCGGAAGTACCTGAAACCATAAACCACAAACTGTAAGTACAAAGCTTAGGGAGTTTCCCAAATACCACATACCATACATATCATATGAGCCATACAAGACATTCATATCCAATCAATCGATAAAAGTGTTATGTGCCAACCATAGTCTTGCCATTATACCACGAGCCGCCTCGTGGTCTTCCTTGCCAGGCTGGGGGCCAAAACCTTGGGTCTTACAGACAAGTGTCAGGAGCCACCTCCGGGCCTTCCATGCAAGCATCACAAAGACAACTAGCATATAATCTATAGTACTTAACTAATTAACTCCCAGAGTTCAGACTCTGGTCCTGCATACAATTTTCCAGGAGGCGCCTCTTGGTCTTTCATAAAAACTGTCAAGGGTTACCCCCGGGTCTTCCTACAATACATAAACCAAATGGGTCGGCATTGGTTCCTTCAACCCATAGAACAACGAGGAGACTCAACCTCAAATGTAGAAGCTCACTGAAAGAAATCCATAGTTGCTGCTCTGACGACTCCTCTGGGATATCAATACCAAAATAACACCCAGTTAGCAATCGGGTTCCAAACCATGATCCATAATCCATACTTGGGGTAAAATGGCTATTTTACCCCTGACCCAATATGGACCAAACTGAGGCCCAAGCCCAAAACCAAAAAGGCCCAAACTACAAGATCCATAAAAGCCCACTAATGGCCTAATTTTCTAAATTAGGCCAAACCCCATATGGGCCTTATCTAAAGCCTAATAATTCTGTAATGAATCTCAACTAGCCCAAAGCAACAAAGTTGCCCAAAGGATGCGAAGCCCAAAACGCAACAACCCAAACCCATCTGATCGACGAACGCGGGGCTTACGCTCAGCTGCCCTAGGCGTACTGGACGAAATTTGGATCGCAACCAAAAGAAGGTATGTTGGGCGTACCATCAGTTACACAGGGCGTAATCGAAACTTCTCCAAAATTCAAAATACGTCTTAATCCTCTAAGTCCTCACTTCAAAACCTAAGAAGGCCTTCTAATCAAGCTCCTAATGCATAAAGTCGGAACCTTTATGCATTTACATGACTCAAAGGAACCCAACAACCAAATTAATCCATTAAGACCCAACATAATCCAACTAGAGCATGCATGGACCATTTCTAAACATCAAGGAAGCATTTTTATGGACTAACAACGTCAAGAGAGGCAAGATCTATCACTCCAAGCTCATGGAGTGGCTCAAAATCACAATGAGAACTTAATACACCATAAAAACCCTTAATCTTGCCCTAAACTCAAACTTGCATAATAAGAAGTCAAGATGAGAACTTTATACCTTGAATGGGCTGGAAATGAAGCCAAAAGTCTGGATCTAAACGTCCTCCTTTGAACCACAAGCTAGCACCAAACACCCTTTTCTTGAAAATGAGCAAGAACACACCAAAAAGCACACTTAGATCTCTCAAACACTCAAAATGAGATTAGGGTTTCCGCAATGAGGCTAGAAGGCAATGGAGGCTGAGAATGAAAGAGCCTTGAGCTCATAAAGATGCTTAAATAGTGCCCAAACCCTAAAAAATTAGGGTTTGGCACTCGGACCATTACGTTGGGCGTACCCTCAGCTTACGCTAGGCGTACTCACCCAGACACGTGCCTTCTGCCATGCACGCATGGGACTGAAACGCAAGCCTTTTCAAATAAGGTCCATTTTTGCCAAAATCTTCAAAATGCCATAACTTCGTCGTCTTAGGTCCGTTTGCAACGAACCTTATATCCACGGAAAGGTGGAGAGAACCATACGCTTCTAAAAACACACCCAAGCCTTAAAAACCTCCCAAACAAAACCCAAAATCCATAAAAGACCGATTTATCAAATTGCGATTATACCCTTGGCCTCCGAAGACACAATCAAACACATGGATCACTTAACCCATGACACCCACACCTGAGAAGGTCCAAATTCTTTCTTTCCCAAGGCCCTAAGCCTCATGACCACTGAATATTAGGTCGCATCCCCGAATAAAGAAGCAAATATGAAACCGAGTGTTACATGATTAAAGATATGTAAAAATAAAAAGAAGTTTTACTAGAAAATACTTTCATAGAGATTCAAACTCAAGTTCTTAAAATTCTTCAAAATGAACCAAACATCTAAAGATTACTTCCAAGTCAACCAAGGTTAACTTAGCTTAACATGGCTAACCTTAAACAAAAGTAAAAATGTTTAGCCATACCAAACATTAAGCAATGAAATGAGATGAAAAGATTTGAATCTTTAAGTGTTCTTCAAGCCTTCAAACTCTCCCAAAAACTTCAGAGAAAACTCCTAAAATATGATCTCCAAGATGTGTCAAAAGATCCCCACCAAACTTTCTCATATAGCCATCAAATATGAAATTTCGAAAATGCCACTGCAGGAGCCATGCGACCATGTGAGTTGTAGAATAAAATGTCACGTGACCTCGTGAGTTTCGTTGAACGAGAATTTTTCATGACTTGTCTCCTTTTCCTTTTTTTTTTTTTAACTTCTTGTCTTATAGTTTTGACTCCATTTGAGCCCAAATGCCACATTACTTAGCACGTAACAAATAAATACAAGTCCAAAAACTCCATGGTCCAAAATCTTCATCCAAAGATCTATCATTTCCATAGCCCTTCTGATTCCATCTTCTAATCCATCAAGTCCAAGTTACTTCCATCAAACTCTATATCTTATATATTTAACCATAGTAAGCTCTATACACTCTAGTCTCTCATTCAACTCTTATTAATAGGCCCCAACAATCCCCGATTGATCCACACCAGCTTTGTTTGTCTTCCATATCTTCCCCGTTTCGTTCCAGTTTTCTAAGGTGTTGTTTGTTTTTTTGAAGCGAAAATTCATGAAGTTTGCAGACCACCTCTGCTACCCCATGCAGCAGAAGAGGTGGACCAAACGGTTGCAACCTATAATAAGAAGCATGTTTGTTTTTTAATATCTGCAGGCTGCTGTAATAAACTGAAATTTAAATAAATTGATTTTACAAACTGAAAATAGTTCTCAACACCGAAATATTAATAATTATAGTCTTAAAACATTGAAAGAATACTAAAAAGAGCATGTAAAAAACAAAAATATAAAATTTCTAAAAAAATCTAAAAGAAACTATCAGTTTTTTTTCTAGAAAAAATTAAATTTAAAGAACATAAAAAAAAGTATAAGAAAATAATGCAAACAATGTCTAGGAAATTTGTAAAAGAATCACACATGTTAAAAAATATACAATCGAAACTGAAATTTTATTAAAAGAAACGGTAAAAAAATCAAGTTATAAAAAATTTGTGAAACTATATAAAAAATTGTATCAAATCCGTAAATCAAAGTTTTAAAAAAAATATATAAAAATAAAAAAAAACAAAAAAAAACTAAAGTTTAAAAAAATCAAGTTATACCAAATTTCTAAAAAAATCACTTAGAAAAAATAAAAATTGAAGAGGTTTTAAGAGGCAAGTTAAGTATTGCGCCGCACAGAATACACACAGAGGTTTTGTAGTCTGAAATCTTCCAAAAAACAAACTGCTATGAAAGGACAAATGTTGTGCGTGTGTTGTGTCACGTAGCAAAAAGTTTTCTAAATAGGTTTTTCTAAAAAAACAAATAGCCTCTACAAATCCACAAACATAAAAACTAGAAAATACCCAAAATAAATATAAAATAACAAAAGTAAATTTAACAAAAGTAAATTATGAATGAAGATTAACTAAAAATAAAATAAAATATACTAAAATAACCTATAAAAAAGGAAATAAAATTTCTACCGTTCAAAAAAAAAAGTAAATAAAATACACCCATCGATATTTGTAATGTGTAATGTACTCTAAAAATCACAAAATTATTTCACCTAACTCCAAAAAAAATTTATAAATTCCCACTCAACATTAGTATTACTAATTCATTGAACATTTGTATTAAATTTTCACCTAACATCTTATGTTTTTTTTTGAACGGCAACTCTAGGTGCTTCTAAATTCATGTATGTATTTAACAAGACTTAAACTCTCAACCTTAAATATAAAAAAAAAAAAAAAAAAAAAAAAACAACGGATATCGTTGGAATAGAATCCCTTTAATACCTAGTAAATAAAAAATTTGGGACAATAAATGTTTGTATGATTCATTGGTAGTTGTGTAAGAGTTGCCAATATAAGAACATGATTCTTGGCCCCTATCTAAAGAAAATGTAAGGGTGATAATTTATGATACGACACGACAAAAATACACGACAGGAAACGAAATTGGGACGATACTAAAATTTAAATTCGTGTTCGTGTTAACTGTAAAATACATGATGGCGTGTCGTGTCGTGTCGTGTCATGTTCAAAATTCGACACAAAATTGACACGATTTAGTAGTTCTTTATCATGTTTTTCATGTTTGTCGTGCTTGTCGTGTTATATTTGATAAAGTATTCATCAAATAAACTAGTTTTTAGTATATGTTATATTTTTCGTGTCGTGTCGTGTTTGTCGTTTTTTTTAATTCGTTCGTTTTCGTGTTAGTTAAAAAAACACGATATCATGTCGTGTCGTGTCCGTGTTACATAAAACATTGTCGTGTCGTGTCGTGTTAGACAGAAACACAAAACGATAGCACGATTTGTCACCCCTAAGAAAATGTCCCTCATCTTTCAATCGATTTCTTAATTTAGAGTAAATTACATGAATGGTCCCTATGGTTTGAGGTAATTTGCGCGCTTGACTCCTAACTTATTTTTTTTAACTCGGAAAGTCCTTACTGTTTGTTTTTGTTACGCGCTTGGTCCCTACTTTTTGTTTTCGTTACGCGATTGGTCCCTATCTTACCTAAAAAATCTATTAATTAAATAAGAAAAAAAATGATATGATAGGTAAGCTAAGGTGATGGGGGTTTGAGGTTAGGGTGTGTTTATTTAAACATTTTAAAAAATCAAGGACAAAATAGTTTTTTTAGGTAAGGCAGAGACCAAGCGTGTAACAAAAACAAACAGTAGGGACCTTCCGAGTAAAAAAAATAAGTTAGGAACCAAGCACACAAATGACCTAAACCATAGGGACCATTTGTGTAATTTACTCCTTGATTTAACAATAGCACTCAATCTCCATGTGACACCATCTTGGTTTCGCATCCATGTTTTAATCTTCGTTCTTAAGTTCATCATCATATCCATCACATTCGAAATTCAGAACAATAGACTCACCCCAACAATCAGCTTAGAAGATTCCAAAACGCCATTTGACACCCCCAACAAACTCCATTTGTCTTTTTTTTCCTCACAATCTCCCATTGCGTTATGCTTTAGAAAAATCATATTTTACTGCCAATTGCTTTCAAAAGCATATTTTAGTGCCACGTGTAACTTGTTTGGTCAACATAGCAAGAAATAATAGAAATGGTTGAACAATAAGCTCCGAGGTCCACTCAAAGTGGTGCTAGATAATTAATATAAGCTAAAGACAAGTTTAGCCAATATAGTTATAAAATTCTTCCTTTATTGTTAGGAAACACTTTTGAGATGTTAATTTTTTTTAGGTTATCAGAACCTATTCTTCCAACTTAAGAGTTTAGACTTTTAACATTTTTTTAACAACTGAAATTTATGAAGGCTAGTAAGAAAATAAACTACAGGAACATAAAAAAAGCATTACAAAAGAACAGATTAATAACTTCTACCATTCTACCAATAGCTTATACGTTTAGAAAAAAATAACACAAAATTACATAAATGATCCCTATTGTTTACTTCTTCTTCTTCTTCTTTTTTTTTTTTTAAATTTCTTTCATCCATTTTTTTAAACTTATTTTGATTTTTATTAATGTTAATTTAAGGGCACACCTAGGGATGAACGTTGGAATCTGACCGGAACCGGAATGGTTCGGAATCGGAACATGTATTGCAATATTATAAGAACCGGTAACCGGACCGTCGGTTCCAATGTCGGTTCCGGTCCAGATTTTTGATTATTTTTCCAAATAAGAACGGGTTATAAATAATTTGTTTTCCAAAAAAAACAGAATATTCCATAATAAGTTTAAAAAAAATATATTTAAAAAACAAACACATCTCTACATATCAAATTTAATACCATTGATAGTTTGTATTGTCATAGATGAATATATATATATATATATATATATATATATATATATATATATATATATATATATATATATATATATATATATGTTAAGCTCATTTGTATACTGGATTAAAAAAAAGAAACGATACTTTGCATGGATTTTTAATGATGCAATAAAGAGAGACTAAAAAATGGCCTCTTAATATGTCGCAACAAAATGTTCCTTTCATTTTTTTGAACATTTTCAGATAAAGTCTTTACATGTTTTTTTCATATAATTACTGCGCTTATAAAAGATTTATATTTGTAATCATAATTATCAATTATTCAAAACTAGTTATTACAATTTAGACCGACGATCCAAACGTCAGTTTCGAATTAGGAGATGCTAAAAAGATTAAGCCCATAATTAATCTAATAAATATTCCTATTTCATGGCATCAATATTCCTAACGAGGGACCTTCGATCTCCCATCTCTTCTACGCTGATGCTGATGATGCCTTATTTGTTGGGAAATGGGAGAGCTCCAACTTTGCTAATTTGTCACGCATTCTTTGGTGCTTTCACACGACTTCTGGATTAAAGGTTAATTTTCACAAATCTAAAGTCTATGGGGTCAGGGTTTCGGAACAAGAGATATCCAATTGTGCTCGTGTGCTTGGATGCGATGCGGCTTTGTTCCCTTTCAAGTACCTCGGGGTGTTGGTGGGTGCTAATATGAAGCTCAAAAGCAAATTGGCAACCGATAATTGATAGAGTTCATAGCAGGCTCTCGTCTTGGAAAGCCAAAACCCTTTCGTTTGGTGGGCGGGTCACCCTTGTTAAATCTATTTTGGGTAGCTTGCTGCTTCATTACTTCTCTATTTTTAAAGTGCCAACTGCGGTTATTGATCTTTTGGAGAAAATTCATAGAAGATTTTTATGGGGCGGTAGTGATGAAAGGAACAAAATTCACTGGGTGGCTTGGAAGAATGTTTTAGCCCCAAAAGAAAGGGGGGGGGGGGGGGGGGGGGGGGGGAGGGGGTTAGGAATTGGTTCCTTGGCTTCTCTCAATTGGGCTTTGAATATTAAATGGATTTGGCGTCTTAAAATGAGTCCTAGGCTCTCTGGCGAAAGGTAATCTGTGGGGCGCACAATCTCCATAGGAAACCTGTGGCCGCTCTCTCTAAGAAGACTATTCGTGGAGTGTGGCAAAATATCACCAGTGTGATTCCCGACATTGAAGGAATTGGCATTCCTCTCTCTCATATTTTCAAAATAGTTATTAGTCCACGCAGGTCCACGTTGTTTTGGCTCGACAACTGGACAGGTGATGGGTCTTTGGCCAGCAGGTTTCCCCTTGTCTTTGATTTGGATAAGAGAAAAGGTTGTTTCATTTGTGACCGGATTTGTTCTGCTCAGGAAGGGTGGGCTTGGAAGAGGCGTCCAAGATCTAGAGAGGAAATTGATGATGTTGATGCTTTGAAGATGGCGGTATCCCATGTGTAACTCAGCGATAAGGAAGACTCTTGGAAATCGGTGTTATCCAGTGATGGGAAGTTTTTTGTTCGTGATTTGAGGTCGCTTATCGACTCCTTTTTTACTGTGTCATTGAATAATGGCATGATCTGGGTGTATCATGTTCCTCTGAAGGTTAATTGCTTCATTTGGAGGGCTTGTATTATTAGAATCCCCACAACGAAAGCCCTCTTGCGTAGGGGTGTTTCAATTGGCGACTCCTCTTGTCCATTGTGTTGCGTAGGTGTTGACGAGGCGGACCACATTTTCACTGGATGCTCTTTTTCTCGAGATGTGTTGGTGTTGATTATGAGGTGGTACAATATTTTTGCTTGTGTTTCTACTTCCCTAAGGGAGGTGATTGAGTTTGCGGCTAATTGGGTGAATTGCCCAAAAAAAACGGAAGATTCTTGTTGCTATCTTCTACAGGTCCCTTTGGTGTATTTGGAATGCGAGAAATGATAAATTGTTCAACAAAAAATGTACTTATTCGGCCAAATTGGTAGATGAGGGGAGCTCTTCAGTCTTTAATTGGGTCAAGTTTAGAGGGCATTTTGGGAATTATGGGTGGATTGATTGGTAACTGTCTCAGTTGTCTGTTGGAGATCCTAGAACTCCCTGGCAAACTGCTGCACCTCAATCACAGGTGTAAACTCGGCCTTGAACCTGGCTGAAAAATCACTCCAAGTCATAGCATCAAGAGCCGCATCATCACCAATGACATGTCCGACCTCATCCTACCAATCACGTGTCCTGTCCTTCAGAAGACAGAACGCAAGTTAGACCTTTCCCCCCCTCGGGACATCTGCTGGTGCGGAATGCGTTAGCGACATCTGCCAACCATCTGGTACTCGCAATAGGGTCCTGAGCCCCATGGTAATCAGGACCTCCACAAGCTCTGAACTCTCTGAATGTCAATGTGTGTGACCCCATCATGGCCACCACCTCGGTGCGGAAAGCACTTAGTCTCTCATCCAAAAGCTCCAGGATGCCCTCTTTGATCGTACCGAAGATCATAGGAGTCTGGTCTAAATACTACATGTGATCTCAGACGAAATGAACTCTATCGTCTGCTCATCGAGCTGCCCGGCTCCAGAGCCCAAGCCTGATCCCTTACTGAGGGATCTCACATACTACAGGTTCCCTAGGTTCATCTCAGTCTTCCTTGATTCAAGTACGGATCCTCTGCTTTCAGTAGTACGGGCCCATACTACCTTCCACATCTATCGTACTTTCCTCAAGAATTGCCTCGACTCCACCAAGTCCCTTCTACTACTACCAATACTGTTCTCACGCTAATCTTATCTTAGGCTTTCCCTAGGTTAATCACCAACCCACTCTCATCTATCAGTTGCATAAGAAGTCCCTGCTATCTTCCCTAGCTAGCTCGCGGATACCATTACATATCACTAAGACCATATAATTCTTCGAATGAGAGGTCCTACCCTACAATGGTTAGACTCAAACGAAAGCTGCGAAATAGAGCTAAACCTAACCTTCTGAAATTATTTAGTCCTCGCAGTATGTAACTTAACATATTCGTTCACTAGTTAGTAAGAAATAACTAGAACTCCTAAAAGCACAAAGCAAGTAGCATTCGAGCGTTGAGTAAACATAATCAAGCATATCTCATTCAGTCCATCCCTGACTAATCTATACTAGCATGTAGTTCATATAGCTGAGATACATATAACAGGCACATAAGACATCCTTCCTAGATCCTTAGCCCTAATCTAGCATGCAAGCTGATACACATATAACAGGCACATAAGGCATCCTTCTTGGATCCTTAGTCCTAATCTAGCATGCAGTTCTCATAAACATATCACAACATAAACTTGTATGGGTAATTTGGGAGTACCTACTTGAGCTCGGCTGATTTCATGCACCACATCCTTTTCTCTTTTCAAAATTCTTTTTCTCTTTTTCAAAAATCCTCTTCAAAGTTCTTTTAAAATGATTTTCCTTGAAAAAATTTTATACCAATTCTTAGTTTGAGTTCAGACACACCCGGGAGTGTGCCCGAATCCCTCAAACCAAGACTCTGATACCAATTTGAAACACCCCAAATATACAGTCTAAAAATTTCGTTTTAAATCATTATAAAATCATAGTAATCCAATCATCACATAAAAAAATATGTGGTAATATCTCAAAACATCATGTCAAAACACTGTATCCAAACCATATATCAAAACATTAGAGTAAATCCTCCTGGGCTAAAACGTTGTGGTGTGTGCATTGCAGTCATCCCGAGCTCTTCCCTTTGCTACTGGAAGTACCTGAAACCAAAACGGAAAACTGTAAGCACGAAGCTTAGTGAGTCTCTCCAAACTACCACATACCATATACATATCATATAACATACAACTAGAAGATTCATGCCTCGCCCACACTCAAGGAGATACGGGCCCCCGCCTACACTCGACTAACTATGAGATACAAGCATTGCCCACACTTAGTTATCTCAGAGATACGGGCCTTGCTCACATTCTGCTAACTAGGAGATACGGGCCTTGCCTACACTCTGCTATCCGGAGGATATGGGCGCCCGCCCACACCCCACTACCTAAACATACATACAAGTATGAAACAGACAACAAGTATACCAAAATCTACCAATTCATAAACATACTAAGATAATACTAAGATACAGGCCCTGCCCACACTTAGCTACTAATCATAAACAATTCTAAGATATGGGCCCAACCGACAGTTAGCTACTAATCACAAACAATTCTAAGATACGGGCCCAACCAACACTTAGCTACTCTACACGGGTCGACATTGGTGCCTTCGACTCGTTCCTACTAAAGGAAACTTACCTCGCAAAGCTAGCTATGAAATCTCATGGTGAGGAATCTCTGATGGTTGCTCCAACGATTCCCTGACTATCATTGTCACAATAACACTTATTAAAAATATGATAATCCTGCTTAGGGTAAAATGACCATTTTACCCCTAGTCAAAGTCAACATCCTGGTCAAAGTCAACGTCCTTGGTTGACTCAACTCGCCGAGTTGACCCATCAACTCACCGAGTTCTATAACTCAAAACCCTGAAATCATGATCCAACTCGTCGAGTCATCCCCCTGACTCACCGAGTTCCCTAGCTACTCATAGTCACGATTTGGCGAATCAACTCGTCGAGTCCCTCTACAGACTCGTCGAGTTCTTCCTTAAACTGAATCGGGACAAAACGACTAAACTCATCGAGTCCCTCTATGGACTCACCGAGTTCCCCAGTTTGATTGAGCCATCTTAACAGATTAAGCTCATATCCTTCAGATCCAAACTCCCTACTTATCTAAATACTAGAAATGCCATTTCTAAGGGTAAAGTTTCCAACTTTACCTGTCATTAATCCTTCTTAATGGGTTTAGCTAAACCCTAGTTCTCTAGGACATAGATCTTGGTCCAAAAGCCATAATACTTCAAACTAAAGCATGCTAACATAGATCTAGGCCTTATACATCATTTGAACACGTAAAGCTCCTACCTTTCCTTCCATGTAACACTTTAGAGCTTGCATGGGGCTTCCATGGTCATAAATTTTGCACCTTTATGCCATGAAACCCCTTCTAGACCCCAGATCTGAAAAGTAGATCACTTGGGACGTCCATATCCCAAGGACTAAGCTTCTTGGACCAAAAACTCCATGAAATGATAAGATGGAGATCTAACAAGCTACTAAGCAAGGTTAAGGATTTCTTACTAGAAAATGAAGAGGATGAGATGTTGCTTCTGGATCTACAATCTTCTCATGGAATCCTCTAGCTTCTTCTTCTTCTACAAGCTTCAAATCACACAAAGATCACTAAAAAATGGCTCACAAGCTCATACAAGGCTCTAGGGTTTCATGGATTAGGGTTTGGAACTTAGAGGCTGGAAATGAGCCCATAAAGTGGGGATTAAGAAACTTAAATAGGGTGCAAAACCTCGAAATTAGGGTTTCATCCTGACAGCCCTACTCATCGAGTCGAGGCATCTCAACTCGTCGAGTAGGAAACTTAAATCCCACGTCCTATCTCGTTTCTACTCGACGAGTCTGGGGCTCCCAACTCGTCGAGTAGCTCTTCAAAAATGAATAAATTATAATAAAATATGTACCAGGAATCAGGCGTTACACCTTGATTCCTTCAGACAAACACCATCCATAAAAAAATGCAGAAAATTGGTAAATGCATAAAAAGGCTAAGATATTATACATTTTTATTAACCATGGTTGGATGGAAGCAATATGGGATATGTCGTAGGAGTATAATAGTCATTTTATGGAAAAAAGAACATAATTGTTAACAATTGATTACTTAAAATCAAACAATAAGAACATAAAATTCTTTATTTTTTGTATAATTTGTGGGAAAATAAATTATACATATGCTTTAAACATGTAATTCATAAACTATTTTCGTTCATTTTTTTAAAATAGATCATTACCGTAATATTTTTTATACATATATACTACATTACTATTTGACGCATTATCCACATTTGTATGGTAAATGTTGTTGGGATCTTATGGATGAAATCTGGAAACAGATGAGAATCATGAGACCAAAGAGAATACACTTCATGTTTTTCCTTTTCCAAGTTCACGAATCTATCAAAATAGCAACCTACATTGAAATATCTCTAAATGCAATATGTAGATAATTGTTTTATATTCGCAATATATATATATATATATATATATATATATATATATATATATATATATATATTTAATTCACAATTGTAAGCACGAAGCTTAATGAGTTTCCTAAAATATCAGCTACAACACAACATAGTAAACAACAATGGGTTATCAGCAACCATGGGGATTATCAATAATCCTAGTGGGCTAATAGCACACCGTGTGGATTAAGAACACACCTCACATGTTATTAACAACTTTGTGGACTATCAGCGGTCACATGGACTCACAGCAGTCCAAGAGTTATCAACGGAGTTTCACATATAACATCAATAAACAAATAAGACCCAGTTGGTTAGCATGCATACACAACCACACAAGTAAATATAGTGAGAAGACTCATCTTGAAAGTAGCAGCTAAACACAACAGCTCTCACACAGCAAAGACCGATCATACAAGGCACCTGACAGCAATAAAGAGTACTCTCTCACTCTACACTCTAAAACCCTTAAATTGACTAAAATTCAACCACGTTTAAAGTCAACGGTCAAAGTCAACCTTAACAGGTCTCCACGTCATGGCCACTCATAGGCACGTCGTGGGCGTTACACGACAAAACAGTCAGCAACCCCAACCGCTACGTCGTGGCGGCCAAAATGTCACGTCATGGGAACTGGGCTTCCTCAACTTAATGTATTCCGCTCTTAATTCTATTATCCACTCCTTCCAACTTTCCAAAATGCTTCCTAAGGTCTAATGCTTCACAAAGATTGATGATTTTCAGTCATGCATGTCCAATGCAAGTCTAAAGCTCAAGCTAGGTCAAAAATGGAGAATAACACCAAAATCTCATGCATGGAGCTCAAAACACTACTACACTTTAGGTCTAAATCATATGTTCACCAAGGGACCTTAAGGATTTATAAAGTTGCTAACTTTATGGAATCTCACCATTCCAAATAGCTCATTTTTTTTAAGAAAATGGACAAAAACCTAGATCTAGAGACATAGAACAATAAAGCTTGGATCTTGAACACTTACAAGGGTCCAAAATATAGGATAAAAGATAATGATGAGGATTACAAGCTAGATCTATACACCAAATGAGCTTCCTTCTCTTTCAAAACACCAAAAACATCAACAAAAACTCAAGATCTTCAATAATGGAGGCTCGGGTTAGATCAGATAACATCTCGGGTGGCGGAGGCTGCCAAATGAGGCAACCCTAGGAGTTAGTGCCCTTAGATAGGGCACCAAATGTCACAACTAGGAATTCTGATACGTTGTAAACACTTAACAAAGAATGACATTGTAGCTAAACTTGAAAACATGTATGGTGTTTGTTCAATGACAACAAAATTCCATCAAATATCCTATACAAACATTCAAATGGTCAACAAAAAAACTGGAAACCCTAAAAATCCCGGTTTAAGTCCATTTTGGACTAGGATTTTCTTACTGGGCCTAATGGACCAATAAGCTTCCAATTTGACTATTTTGGGCTTAGAACTCTTAAATGGGCCCTAATTGGACCCATTTGCATGAAACTTAACATTTTGGGCCTCATCAGCCTAGAATGGACTAGTTTATCTTTAACGGACCTTATTGGGCCATAACAAATCTAATTAGCCCTAATGGGCCATAAAACTCACACCTTGATGAATATTGGGCCATGAACCATCTCCAAAGACCAAATGGACCGAAAACCATCAAAATGGGCCCATAATATGGACTCAAGAACACAAAGGCCCAAACTATTCTTTTTCTTCTCCCTCTCTCGGCCCAAGTAGAAAGAAAAAAAAGAGAAATTAGGGGATTAAGGAGGATTAGCCACCTCCTTATTACCTATGGGATTTCCATGCAAATCTCACATACTTCCATGCATCCATCCTTTCACCTCTCTCTCTTCTCCTTCTCTTCTTCTTATCTCTCGGCGAAAGGAAAAAAAACACACACACACACAATTCACTTAATCTTCTCTCAAGAACTCACAACAACTTCATCATTTCGCCTTCAAAATTTCCGAGAGTTAGGGCTTTTCAAGAAGGTTATTCCACAATAATCATCATCATTGGTAATTTATTGTTTAGATCCATAACCTAGTCTCTTTATTTCATCAAAACTTCTTCCTAACTTACACAATTTTTATGATCTACTCCTTAGAAGCTTCTTAAGTTCGAAATCAACCCAAGAAAGCTTGCTAGGTCCGAAAAATAGCATCAAACTCTTCCCTTTCTTCTTCAAATCGAAAAAAACAAGCAAAGGTGAGTTCATACCCCTCTCTTTTCATTTTTCACAAGTTTTATGGGGGAGAATACAAGTAAAATGTGTAGATCTATGTGTATGTGTATGTTATGTGTGATTTCATGTGTTTATGTGATAAATATGTAACAAAAATGAAAGAAATCTCGAGATATATGGCTCAAGGAGGAAGATAAACATGATCTAATATATATTACACTAATCAAGTCAAGAAAAATTACCCTCTAAGGTGATAATGAACATATTGCAACATAAAACTCATTTTTGGGCTATATTTGTCAAATAAACAAAAGTTGGGTTGAAATTTGTCATTCACGATTTCTTATGGACCAAAAGAGTCAAAACAGTAAAAATAAATGTTTTTATGAATATTATACTCTTTAAATGACTAGAAATGTAATTTGTGGCTTAATGGGCCAATTTTTGGGCTTTTCGGCCCATAGGCCCAAAAATTGCGAAAAATGTGATTTTAAAGGGGTTGAAATGGTCAATTTCTCAAAAAAGGGGTAAACAAAACTGCCACAGGGATTAAAAATGATTTTTTTTCCAAAAAGGATAAAAAATGTAAAGTTTTTGAAATTTGGGTCAAAATTGTAAAAGTTGCGAAAAGTTTGGACTTTAACTGAAAAACTCTTTACTGAAGGGGCTGAAACTGCCGAAGAGTAAATTTTGAGCTAAAAACATTACTTAAACAAGTCTATGGGTCAAAAATGTCAAGAAAATGGTTTAAGGGCCTAAAATGTCTTTATTTTTAAATAAGGGACTAAAATTGTCATTTTTATTAAAGAAGGGCTGAAAAGGTCAAACCAATATTTTGATTCAGTTATCTTATTATTAAGATATTTGGGTCAAAAATACCAAATTACAACTTATGAAAATAGAATGATGAATATACATATATTTCCAAATATCGTTATAAACAACCGACCAGCCTTGTGCCGTTACGAATTTAACAATCGTTCAATCAAACTTTCCGACAACTATACTATACCTAAAACAAGTAAATATTCGAATCTTTGGGCTTGAAAGTTTCTAATCATGCTTATTGGGCCTTCGTGACCCATTAACATAACTTTTGGGCCCAACGATAATAATAAAAGTTTATTGGGCCTCCTATGACCTAATTACACGCTTAAGGGACCCTCAATGGCTTTCACGTGCTATTAGGCCTCAGTGGCCCATTAGCATTGCTAGTGAGGTCCAAATAAATCAAATGTGAAATGGGCCAACGTGTCCTTCGCATACCTAACAGCCTTAAATAACACACGGAATTAGTAGGACCTTGTAATCCTCTTATCCTCGTTTGTTAGGCTTACCTTCAATACAAGTAAACAAATACAGGTCGTTAATCAATGGTAATAAAATTCATTTTGGATTTAGTGAGTAATAACGGGCGGCACCTTTATGGGTCGTTTGTAGTCTGTAGTTATAATCAAAGTCTCCTGGAGGGAGAGCGAGAGTTTGTGTATAGATCTATACGGGGGTGACTCCCCCACACCTCAGCTGTTCGCTACAGTTAAACTCAGGCAGTCATTATCATGCATGGTTATAACGACTCACATAAAATAAATCCAATACTATCCGAGTAATCAAGGAAAATCATAATCATTCGTTGTGATGGTATAACAATTCGAAACAATCATATGATAATATCGGAAAACATCGGGTTTTTCGAGGAAATCAACACCATTCACTTGTACTTTTCAATAACTATAATGCAAAACTTCTCATTTATACATGCTTTGAAATCATTCATGCACAAACTTATGGATCTTCACACTTTGGTATAAACAATTGTCTTTTCAGAAAGTAACGGATTTTCTGGGTTTTTATAAAATACACAAAACATTTTCACAACAACCCTGCTTATGAACTCACCAACATTCCATATGTTGACGTTTTTCAAAATAACTTGTATTCTCAGGTAACAGGTAAGCTGAGGAGTAATACCAAGTATGTTAGGGTGTTATGCTTTTGAAAACAATCAAAAAATTTATGCTATGGATATGTAATGTTTAAATAATGTACTTGATGTGAACAATGTCAGTTGTAATGTATTAATGCATGGTGAAGTTTATGTTATGTTTCATGTATATTCATTGTAATGATATTCAATTTGAGTCACACAAGCCCTCGGACGTTTCTGCCGTCTGGTTCGAGGGTGTGACACCAAACCTTATAAATGAGAGTTTGGCCCAAAATGGTTGACACGTTGTGGAAAACATACTGCTACATTGTTGTATCACACAAATTTTTATTCTCCTTAGATAATGTCATGTTATGGTCCACCTAATGCCACATTGTGGCCATACAAAAATTCCATAACATTAAATGATTAACTTATGAAAAGAATACCTACAAAATGGATGTTACAATTGGAGAATCTAATTTTTCACAGCCAGAAATTAAGATCTAAAGTCATTTGATTACTCAAAACCACCTGAAAATCATCAATCCTTAACACCCTGTTGAGTTCTCAATAAATCTTAACAGGTGGAACTGACCTTAAATCCCTTTTGTATGTTCATATGTGTCGACGGTTTTCAAAAACCCCTCAAAGATGATGATGGTGGTTGGAACCCTTCTAGGGATAGGTGTTAGAAATTTGTGTTTTTCATACATGGAGGTCTTTGGCCCATGATCGGTTGTGGGGGTAGAAAATGATGGTGTTAGTGGAGTGTGGTGATATAACATTGTAACGCCTGGTTTCTAGTACATATCTAACTTAAATTTATTCCATTTTATAGAGCAACTTGACGAGTTAGGATCCCCAAACTCGTAAAGTAGAGAACATAAGGGTCGTGTAATTTAAGTAACCTACTCAACGATTTGGGAGGCCTCAACTCAACGAGTAGGCAGGCTGGGATGAAACCTTAATTTGTTTGTTTTGCACCCTATTTATGCACCTTAAACCTTTCATGTTGGCCTCATTTCCAACCTCCAAGTCCCAAACCCTAAATCTCGAAACCTTAATGCTAGTGTGAGTGTTTGTGAGCTATTTCAAGTGTTTTAATGTGTGTTTTGAAGCCATTGGA
This sequence comes from Lactuca serriola, assembly GCF_051521515.1. Taxonomy (NCBI): domain Eukaryota; kingdom Viridiplantae; phylum Streptophyta; class Magnoliopsida; order Asterales; family Asteraceae; genus Lactuca; species Lactuca serriola. The sequence continues at coordinate 189,078,029 of NC_136413.1, forward strand.
AGAAGGAGAAGCTTGAGGACACAAGAAGGAGTTTGTAGATCCAGAACCTTTGCTTCATCCATGACATTTTGCTGGTATAAAGCTTGAACCTTGTTTTGTGATCATTTAGATCTCCATTTTTGAAGTTCCTTGCTTATTTTGGTCCAAATGATATGATTCTTGGGATTTGGATGTTCCAAGTGGAGAACACTTCAGATCTAGGGCCTTAAGGGGTTTTCATGGCATAAAGGTGCCAACTTTATGGCCATGGAAGTCCCATGCAACCTTTAGACCATCATTTTGGTCTTTTGAAGCTTTTATGGCCATGCATGTAGATACAATTTAAGACTTTACGTGATCATTTAGTCCCTAGAGTCCAAATCTATAACCTCATGGTTTATCTTGTAGTTTTGGTGATCTTTGGATGAAGACTCTGGCCTTTTTGGGTTAGGGTTTGAGTTTAATCTCATTAGGAAGGGTATTGATGCGTAAATTTGGAAACTTTACCCTTCTAAAGGCATTTCCGGTCTAGATCTAGAATATGAGACTTGGATTTGAAGAATAAGGACTTAATGCAATAAAAAGGCTTGACAGACTGATGAACTCGACGAGTCAATAAGGGAACTCGGCGAGTTGGTTTGGAAAGTTACCGTTTCTATTGAAAAGAAAGGAACTTTACGAGTTGTACTAGGAAAGTCTCGATTCTATTAGGAAGGAGGAACTCGGTGAGTTGGATCACGATTTCACGATTTCGTGATCTATGGGAAATCGGCGAGTTGGGGAGTAAACTCGACAATTTGAGTCAATCGAAGGGTTGACTTTGACTTTGACCATAGTTGACCTGAAAGGGTTATGAGAATAAAATGGTATCTAAGGGGTTGCTTTGGTTCAGGGAGTGAGTAGAGCTGGTTCTGGATAGAGACATTTCAACTATCATCCGACATTTGAGGTGAATTTCCTCCTGGATTGAACGGGTCGAAGGCACTAATGTCGGCCCGTGTATGCTATGTGTGCTGATTAGTAGTTAAGTGTGGGTAGGGCCCAAATCTTAGCATTATTTGAGTATATATATGGAATGGATTAGTAGATTTGGTTATACTTGTATGTGTAATACTTGTATGTGTTCTTAGTTAGTTGAGTGTGGGCGGGGCCCAAATCATAGTATTAGCCAAGTCTAGGTAGGTCCTGAATCTCACTATTAGCCGAGTGTGGGCGAGGCATGTATCTTTTAGATAGCCGAGTGTGGGCGGGGTCCGTATCTTGTAGATAGCTGAGTGTGGGCGAGGCCCGTATCTCATTAGGCGTGGGCAGGGCCCGTACTTCTTAGGGTGGGACCCGTTATCCGAGTGTAGGCGAGGCCCATATCTCTTTGATTGTGGGTGGGGCCCGTATATCCTAGTTGCATGTTATATGTATGGTACGTGGTAGTTTGGGGAGACTCACTAAGCTTCGTGCTTATAGTTTTCAGTTTTGGTTTCAGGTACTTCCGATAGCAAAGGGAAGAGCTCGGGATGACTGCATTGCACACACCATGATGTTTAGCCTAGGATGTTACTCTGATATATTTGACATGTGTTTTAATATGGATATACCGATTATGATATTTTGAGATACTAGGGTTTCTGTTTTGATAACATGATTTTAGTAACTATGGTTATTTAATGATTTAAAAATAGAATTTTTAGTCGTCATTTTGGGATGTTTCAAACATTCATAATTTAGGTTAATTACATTTCTAACCCTTATTCGTGATAATGGTGCACTTTCTACTCTCAAGCCTTCCAGGATCATAATTGGCTACATGCTATGCAGGAAGAATACAATGCGCTTGTCACTAATAAAACTTGGGTTCTTGTTCCTCGGCCTCATTTAAAGACCCAAAATACGACCCAAAATTTTTTGTTTTAATATTACTAAAAATCAAATCCTCGAATATCATATATAATAAAATCATGGAATGAGTAACTCAAATGTCATAGTACTGTGTCAAAAAAAAACAATCATAACATTATCCGAAATAAACTCCCAGGAAAAACTGAAGTTGTGGTGTGTGCGATGCCATCAACTCGAGCTCTTCCCTTTGCTAGCGGAAGTACCTGAAACCAAAATTGAAACTGTAAGCACGAAGCTTAGTGAGCTCCCCCAAACTACCACATATCATACAACAACACACAAACAACTATTGGGCCTTGCCCACGACATCAGACCGAAGTCCGGAACTAACCAGGGCCTTGCCCTCTGCATTGAACCGAAGTCTGGAACTAACTGGGATTGTGTCCCCTGCATCGGACCGAAGTCCGGAACTAACTGCATCAGAACGAAATCTGGAACTGACCGGGACCGTGTTCCCTGCATCGGACCGAAGTCCGGAAACTGACTGAGCATAACATAGCATAAACATATCAACTAGCATAAGCACATATACTCTATACTGCATCGGACCGATGTCCAGAACACATAGCACAAAAGACATGCTTGAATCACAAAGACATCAAGCACAATGAACTACTTCATCGGACCAAAGTCCGGATCTACTGCTAACTAGACGGGTCGACATTTTGGTCATAGACACGTTCCTACTGGAAGGAAACTCAACTCGTAACGCTGGCTGCCGAGATGCTAAATCTGAAACTGCTTGATCGCTGCTCTGGAACTCCCCTACTACAAATCCTATAAACACTAAATCAAATACTGATACTAATCTCAGGGTAGAATGACTATTTACCCCTGGGCAAGTCAAAGTCAACTTCCTGGTCAAAGTCAACTTCCTGTTGACCGGACTCGCTGAGTTGGGCCATCAACTCACCGAGTCCCTATCATCCATTCTAGTCCTTTACCCGCTTCTACTCGTCGAGTTTGACAAAGACTCGACGAGTTCTCCCTCGATGCTAACATCGAGTCTAACTTCATCCGACTCGCCGATTTGTATGAACAACTCGTCGAGTTCTCCTTCAACATAAGAACACGTCCAGTATGTGACTCGCCGAGTCATATGAACAACTCATCGAGTCTGAATAACAACTCGCCGAGTTGAAGAACAACTCGTTGAGTTGAAGAACAACTCGTCGAGTCCCAAACATGCCATTACTAGACAATCGATTCTAATCAATTCCAATGCTTCCAAAACATAGATCTGAGCTTCTAGGACTGGTTTTACACATAAAGTTTCCAACTTTACGTGCATGCACAAGGGTATGAGGCTAAAATACCCAAACTCATCAAATACTAAACACTTAGGGTTTGAAACAAGGCTAAGATTGCATAAATATGGCTATAATGAGCTCCTGGAGTTCAAGAGAGGCTAGATCTGAAGTATAACTCGATCATAAGGCTTCATTACAAAGGATTTGGGGTTCTTGAGCTTAATATCAACAATTTGGGGACAAACTAGATCTATTAGATCAATAAGCAAGATGGAGACTTTATTACCAGAAAAGATGACCACAAAGGAGTGTGTTCTGGATCTACTTCCTCTTCCTTGAACTCTTCAACCTTTTCCTTCTTCTACTTGCTCCAAAATGCACCAAAAGCTCCTTCACAAAGCAACAATCACTCACACACTCTTTAAGAGGGCTAGGGTTTGGTAAGAAATGCTCTGAGGGTGATGGAGGCGAAGTTGGGGCGCAATAAGATGTTTAAATAGGGTGCAAACCCTTGAAAAAATTAGAGCTTCCTCCAAACAGGCGGACTCACTGAGTCCCAGCATATGGACTCGTCGAGTAGCCAACTCCATTTGTGTGATCATCCTGTCTCTACTCGACGAGTCAGGATACAGACTCGTCGAGTACTAAGAAATGAATATACTTTATTTAAATTACAAAACAGAAAATGGGGCGTTACACCTTAGGAGGAGAATATTATTAATTGTATTTGGTTATTTAAGAAGAAATACAATGCTGATCAAACTCTATCTTGCTACAAAGCTCTCCTAGTTGTAAATGGGCGCAGTCAACGACCAGGCATTGACTGTGAGGGAACCTTCAGTCCCGTTGTTAAGCTTGCTATAGCTCGTATATTTATCAGTCTTGCCATTACTCAACAATGGCTCGTACATCAGTTAGATGTTAAGAATTCCGATGTAATCTTGAAGAAACTTTGTATATGAATCAACCTTCCGGTTTTAAAGATCCTACCAAAATGAATCGTGTGTGTCTCTTGCAACGCTCTCTTTATGGTCTCAAACAGGCATCTCGGGCATGGTTTCACAGATTTTCCATGTTCATCGCCCGCATGGGTTTTGTTTATAGTTGCACTCACTCTTCGTTTTTTAGATATCGACATGATTCTCAGATTGCTTACCTACTTCTCTATGTATATGATATTATTTTGACAGGTTCATCTCAGGCTCTTATCTCTTAGATTATCACCACTTTAAGTGTTGAGTTTTCTATGTCTGACTTGGGGGATCTTCACCATAATCTGGGTAATTCTGTCATTTGTGACTCCAAGGGTTTGTTTTTGTCTCAACAAAAGTATTCTTCAGAAATTCTTGACCGTGCTGGCATGTTGCACCGTAAACCGAACACTACTCCTACAAACTTATCCTCCAAACTCGATGGTACAGGACCTAGAGGGTAAGACCCAACTTCATACGTAATCTTGCTGGAGCTCTCCAGTATCTTAACTTTACTCGTCCGGATCTTACTTGTGCAGTTCAAAAGTTATGTTTATTTATGCATGATCCCAGGGACCCTTATTTGGCTGCTCTTAATAGAGTGTTGTGCTTCGTTCGCGGTACAACATCTTATGGTCTTCAGCTGTACTCCCACTCATCCACGGATCTTACTACTGATTTTGATGCACACTGGTCTGGTTTCCTTTCTACCAGACATTCCACCTCTGGATACTATATGTTTCTCGATAACAACTTACTATCTTGGTCCTCCAAATGTCAAGGGAGCACCTCCCGGTCGAGTGATGAAGCTAAATATAGAGGTGTTGCTAATGTTGATGCTGAAACCTGCTGGTTACGCAATCTCCTTCACGAGTTGTCTCATTCTCCTCAAAAGTCTACTATTGTTTATTGTGACAACATCAACGTTGTTTATCTTGAATCCAATCCAGTTCAACATCAATGAATGAAGCATATTATAACATTCCGTTTAATATAGATTAATTAAATAATAAACCCGGAGCCCTGAGAAGCAATTTTATTATTATTATTATATGTTATTATAGTCCAAAGGAAGATAATAATTAGTGGAGGGTTGGTTTCAGGGTGCCAAATAATATACTCTTGATTTCCAAGGGTTAAACTGTGAGATTCGGACTAGTTTCGTAAATAATTACGAAGGCATAGGCTATGGGGTAATTATTGGGACTTAATATGAAGAGATGATGGAAGTTAAGGGCTAAATGGTAAATTTGGGGCTCAATTTGTAAAGAGTTTTGGAGGCAGGGGTTAAAAAGGGAATTTAAGGATTTGTTTTGAAAGAATGTAAATGGGGAGGGACCAAACTTGTAAAAATTGGGCAAAAGTTGATGGAAGCGGGATTTAAAACCAATGGCTTCTTCTTCCTGTTGTGTTACCCTAACCCTAATCGTTGAAGTCGCACAACCCTCCTTATGCCTCCCTTCATGTAAGCCGCCATATCCTCACCTGTGAAGCGGGAAGGCCACCGAAGCCAGCCACCGGAGCGATTGCCAACAACCCCCGTTGCCGATGGCACTATGCTCAACTGGAAGAGCTGACGAGAATCGAAGTTGAAGCAGAAGACTTCACGCATGCCAAGAGCGATCAGGAAGCTCTCGGGGTGCTAACCGCACCTGATTTCTTCGTTCTCCCCTTCGGGTTCGATGTCAGGACCGCTAGTGTTGCCGGCAATGGATTTTGGTCGCCACCTTGACTCGTTCTAGCGCCATCGCTGCCTAGTTGATGGATTGGAGCAGTGGCCTTGCATCGAGTTTGGATTCGGGTTGTTTTAATCGAGTATTACTACTGGAAATCAAGGAAGATAGCCACCATGTCGCTAACCATGGTGGCCGCTGCTGCTGCTGCCTTAATATGGTGATACTGCCGCCAAAACGCCACCAGGTGGGTGGCTGTGTTGTTTTTCCGAGCTTAGAGAGGGTGTGTATTGATTATTTTGATGTAGACTTGGGTTGTGTGGCTGGAAGATCAAGGACCGCCACCACCACCACCACCGTGAGGTGGTGGCTGCCGCCGTGATCCACCATTGGTGGGTGTATTTTTCGTGTGTATGTGTTTGTGATCGGATGGGCATTGTAATTGTAATAAATTGGAATAGTGAAAAGGAAAAAAATCAAACCACCACCGTGAGGTGGTGGTTGCCGCCACCGGCCGCCGTGTCGGGTGGCGGTGTGTTTGCCTTGTGAGTTTGACTCGTTTGGGGGTGCTTGAAACCCTAATGGGCCTTGTAGGCTAAAATGGGCCCAATGAAGCTTAATGGACTCTAATAGGCCAATAAATCCCTAATTGATCTAAAACCCCAACAAATTAATAAATGGGCTAGTATTTGGGTCGGAAGAACCATAATGCCAATAAAACCCTAATTTGGGGAATTAATCGGGATACATAGGAATTATTTAGTAACTAGAGATATTAAATAATAAGCATTGGCAAGATTAATCTAAGCGATAGTGGACTTAATGGATTAAGTCCTTAATGGGTTAAGTAGGAAACTTCACCCTAATCATCATTTTATGTGAAACCCTAATCTCACTTGGGCTTATTGTTGGGCCTTTAAATTGGGCCTTGTTGATTGGATTATTAATGGGCCATCCAAGAATAATCATATGGACTAGAATATGTTGATGGGCTTAGGGTAAGGCCCATATGAGGGTTAGGGCCTAATTTGGAAAATTGGGCCATAGTATGGGCCTTAATGATATATATGATGTTGGGACTTAGAATAAGGTCATGTATAGGCTTGGACCCAATTTGGAAAATTGGGCCATATGTTGGGCTTTGATTCCCAGTTGACTTTGGGCTTATGGTTTGGGCCTTGGGCTGAAATAAAGTCAAGCCTTGGGTAATATAGTAATTGTCCGAAGCATGTACTTATGGTTATGTAGTGGGAATTAATTATTAATTAGGCGACGTTTTGATATTGACAGATCGGGAATCTGTCATCCAACAGTTGGGGTTGAGTTTGCAGGACTTCAGCAGTGTGGGATTGAGTCTGCGGGACTTCAGCAGTGCCAGGTGAGTCTTCTCACTATACCTTACCTGGAATGGTAACTAGGTGTGACCGGAAGGTCTTATGTGTGTGAATGAGTTATGAGACTTTATGTGATATGTTACCGGAAGGTCTTATATATTTGTATGAGCTATGTGACTTATGTGATATGTGACCGGAAGGTCTTATATATTTGTATGAGCTATGTGACTTATGTGATATGTATATGTTGTATAATTTGGGACCTGAAGGTCGACAGAGTTATGGCCGGAAGGCAATCAGAGTTATGGCTGAAAGGCAACTAGAGTTGAGGTCGGAAGGAAAGTCATGGTAGGGCCGAAAGGTCTACTAGAGTTGTGGGACCGGAAGGTCCCACTGAGACACATTGACTGGAAGGTCTTACAGAGCAATAGCCTCGAGTGGCTAATATATGCATGTGATATTTTGGGGAACTCACTAAGCATGCGTGCTTACCGTGTTATGTGTTATGTGTTTCAGGTATTTTGTTTCAAAGGAAATGAGCCGACTTGGTCGCAACGCATCACATTATGTTTTCCGCACACGGGATCCTTGGGATTACACTCTGATATGGTTTCATGACCTTATATTTTGATTATTAATACCTTGGTTTTGACATGAGACATTATTATGACAGTTTTTATACTAATGGTTTTATGTAATAACTTATTTAAAAATGAAATTTTTGGCCTGTATTTTTGGGATGTTACAACTTGGTATCAGAGCCTTAGTTTGAGGGATTCGGACATACTCTCGGGTGTGTCTGAACTCAAACTAAGGGCTTGGTATGAAAATTTTCAAAAGTAAAACCATTTTATAAAAAGGAGTTTGAAAGGAATCTGAAAATAGAAAAGAACTTTGAGAAGAACAAAGTGTGTGATGCGTGCAATCAGCCGAGCTCAAGTAAGTTTTCCCCAAGATACCCATACATGTTATGATATGTTATGTTATGATACGATTATGAGTACTGCATGCTAGATTAGGGCTGAGGATCTAGGAGGATGCCTTATATGCCTATTGTATGTGCTTGTGGACTTGCATGCTAGTACTGATCAATCAGTAGTAGGATAGCCTGTTTAGGTTATGCCTGATTGTATGAGCCTTTGAATTGCATGTACAGATCCCTGAGTAGAGGATAGAATGGTTAGGTTCTCCATTGTCTGAATGCTGCTTGCTTTGTGCTTTACGGGACTCTTAGTAATGTGAGCTAGCTAGTTGACATTAATGGGAATCTTTCAGCAGTTGAGGACTGGGTGAGTTCGGGAACCTAGGAAAGCCTAGGATATGTTTTAGTGGGTTAGTAGTGAGGCTCAATGAGACTTGGGTGTACCAGTTTGTGGAAGTGACTTGGAGGATTTGAGAGGATTACTAAGGAAAGTATGGATAGGTGTGGAAGGTAGTATTGGGCCCGTACTACTAAAAGCACAGAATCCATACTCAAATCAGTGAGAGTCTTGGAGAACCTAACAAGCTTCAGGGAAGAGTTTGTGACCCAGTTTGGGGACAGAGGATGTTCCAGTTGTTGCAGCTTTGCCATTGGCAAGCGAGCTAGTGAGCGTGACAGGGTGTCATACCCTGAAGGATATGATTTCCAAGAAGTTGCAGATACGCTATCGATTTGGAGCACCTTGGAAAAAGAAGGTCCGTGCCAAGTGCGTATAGTAGAGGATCTCGGGAAGAGACCCATGACTTCTGATCATCAGGTGAAAGGCCAGCAGGGCCTGAGTCAGTGCAATGCGTACGAGGAAGTACACGAGGGAGTTTGTCACTCCAAGGGTTTAGGCTGCTACAGGTGTGGTAGGGTTGATCATGTCAGCTGGAGGTGACTCGGATTCCTCCAGATATTGCGGGTATGTCATCTTTTACTGCTACTAGATGGATGTTGGGAATACGTATCGCTTTGGAATGGTGAGCGAGTTTGGATAAGTCAGATCTCGGGTCGGTTTTCTGCTAGTGTTTGGGTTATCAAGGATCATATATGCCATCCTACATGTCGATAGGTCCTTGATGAATCCACTGAGGGACGCATCTTGCGAAGTGGGTTTCACGCGTACCGTTATCATTTCGGATCTTTGATGAGATCTATGCAGGAGTATTATTTAGAGGATACTCGGTCAGTATTGGGGTGATGGTTCTCCAGTGTAGTCAGCGTTCAGGGGTTCTATCATTGTCCAGGTATGGTCGGTAATTGTCTATGGAAGAACTTTGGAGTTCGAGCACTCACGATTCTAGGAAAGGATTGGTAGCATGAAGATAGTGGAGTCAATTGCGAGTGTTGGATGCATAAGTGGTTGGTCATCAGATGTTTAATAGAATGGTATTTTCACATGGGTTGTGTATGGTTAGAGTTTAGTGGTGCTCCGAGATTAGAAGTGGGAACGAGGACTCGGCAGCAAGAGTAAAGATCAAGGCTTCTAGTTGTTAGCATGGGAGGTGGATTGAGGTGTCAGACCGAATCAGATTTTAAGAGTACTCATCAAGATTCCCGAGGATGGGAGATCTTAAGGTTTAACTGGTGATTAATCGCTAGCTTTGGTAAGTTTAGATTGTCATCAGTGGGATACTAGAAAGCGAGGAGGATTGGGAATCCTTCAAATCTCCCGTGCCGTGAAGACTTAGTTGAATCTAAATGGGGGAGAGACTTTTTATAAAGTCCTCCAAATGTGGGTTCTAGTTACGCGAGGTGCAATCTCTTGGGTACCTTGTCAACCAGAAGGGTATTCTCGTCAATCCAGCCAAGATAGAGGCCATGATGCAGTGGGATATTCCGAGGTATCCATCTGAGATTCGGAGTTTCTTGGGTCTAGCAGGTTATTAACGGAAATGTATAAGAGACTTCTCCAAGATTGTGGTTCCTTTGACCCCACTGACCAAGAAGTCGGTGGCCCTTCGTTGAGGGCATGAGCATCAGACAGCCATTGAGACTCTCAGACAGTGGTTGTGCGAGGCACTGATTCTCACCCTGCCATAGGGTGTAGATGATTTTGTGGTTTACTGTGACGCTTTGATCACGGGAGTGGGTGCGGTACTGATTTAGTAGGGTCACGTGATAGTAGGTTTGGGGAATCAGGTTAGAGTTTCGGTTATGACTCAAGTTCAATGGTATGTTAGGTCGAGTGCGTGTTCGACCCGGTATGGAAAGTGTTGTAAGACTACGGGGGTAGCCGTAGAATTCACTAGCGATCAGGTAATATGGAAAGTGTTGTAAGACTACGGGGGTATCCGTAGCATTCACTAGCGATCAGGTGGTATAGAAGGTGATGTAAGACTACGGGGGTAGCCGTAGCATTCACTAGCGGCGAGATAGTGATAGAGTGTCGTGAGACTACGGGTGTAGACGTAGCATTCACTAGGTTGGTAGATGGAATGAGCGTGTTGTTAGAACGCAGAAGGAACAGTAGTACCCACCAGTTCGGGTGCAGCAGTGAGGATATGGAAATCCACAGATTGGATTTCGGTGTTACCCATATGGGTTAGATCTGTTCAAGCCAGTGATAAGACTGTAGTAGCACCACTATAGTTATGGGATCAAGAAAGCAATGGACTGTATAAGATTGCTTGTGATATAAGGCTACCATCGGTTAGGTGGCAATCACTTTTAGCCTTGGGTTTGGTGACGTCAGGATTCGACGCATGGAACTGATCGGTTAGATCAGGAAGTTGTTGAAGTCACAATGACATGATAACTAGTGGCAACTAGTTCCAGAGAAGGATACCGTTTGGAAGTCGTGTGAGACGACTACGTGGGAGCCCTTTGGCTCCACAGCCGGGCCAGAACCCGGTAGTTCAGATGATTGGTGAACGAATTGAGACCAGGGAGGTCTCGATAGGTTTTGGTAAGCGGCCATGTGGCAAAATACTGCTTCAGGCAGTTCAGTGTTCGGACAGTCCAACGTTGGGCAGGATCAGTATTGTGTTTGGATTGCAAGTACGGATGGAATAGCTAGATGATTTTGGGAGTGACAAGTCACACACGGCAGGAGTATCCGAGCCTTGGCCAGGTACAAGTGATCTGCAGGGGTAATTGGGTCTGTGATCTTGTTTTATGGTGGGAATCGCGAACAATCAGAAGTTGAGTAGACAATGAGGTATAAACAGAATGGATTCGTCGATGATGGTTCAGTAAGAGTGGTTTGTCAGGGATTCAGACCATCTCGAGACAACAATATTCAGATGAAGTAGATGTGATCTTGTTGCAAGGAATTAGTTCGCTTGCAGATGTTAGGGCTTTATGATAATTGGTCATGGCCACCCTGAGAAGGCTAGGGTGTGCCCAGGATGGTAACTATGTTACTAGAATGGTTGAGCGTGTAAGAATGGTAAGGAATGATTTCGAGGACGAAATCAAATTTAAGTGAGGGAGAGTTGTAACATTCCGTTTAATATAGATTAATTAAATAATAAACCCGGAGCCCTGAGAAGCAATTTTATTATTATTATATGTTATTATAATCCAAAGGAAGATAATAATTAGTGGAGGGTTGGTTTCGGGGTGCCAAATAATATACTCTTGATTTCCAAGGGTTAAACTGTGAGATTCAGACTAGTTTCGTAAATAATTACGAAGGCAGAGGCTATGGGGTAATTATTGGGACTTAATATGAAGAGATGATGGAAATTAAGGGCTAAATGGTAAATTTGGGGCTCAATTTGTAAAGAGTTTTGGAGGCAGGGGTTAAAAAGGGAATTTAAGGATTTGTTTTGAAAGAATGTAAATGGGGAGGGACCGAACTTGTAAAAATTGGGCAAAAGTTGATGGAAGCGGGATTTAAAACCGATGGCTTCTTCTTCCTGTTGCGTTACCCTAACCCTAATCGTTGAAGCCGCCGCAACCCTCCTTAGGGAGGAAGGAGTCGTTTCCCTCCTCCCGCTGAAACCGCTAAACCCTAGGTGGAGGGTATCGAACCCGTCCAACCCCAAAACCGCCGACGCCATCTTCTTCAACTTTCCTCTTTAATTTGTCTCCCAAGCGGGTTTCTCAAACCGCTAAAACCTTCTTTTTCTCTCTTTATTTCATCCCTTCCATCCCTTTCTTCCCTAAACCCGCTAGGACTCCTTCCTCCCTTATGCCTCCCTTCGTGTAAGCCGCCATATCCTCACCTGTGAAGCCGGAAGGCCGCCGAAGCCAGCCACCGGAGCAATTGCCAACAACCCTTGTTGCCAATGGCGCTATGCGCAACCGGAAGAGCTGACGGGAATCAAAGTTGAAGCAGAAGACGTCGCGTAGGCCAAGAGCGATCAGGAAGCTCTCGGGGTGCCAACCGCACCTGATTTCTTCGTTCTCCCCTTCGGGTTCGATGTCAGGACCGCTGGTTTTGCCGACAATGACTTTTGGTCGCCACTTTGACTCGTTCCAGCGCCATCGCTGCCTAGTTGATGGATTGGAGCAATGGCCTTGCGTCGAGTTTGGATTCGGGTTGTTGTAATCGAGTATTCCTGCCGGAAATCAAGGAAGACAACCACCATGGCCGCCAGCCATGGTGGCCGCTGCTGGTGCCGCCTTCGTATGGTGCTACCGCCGCCAAAATGCCACCAAGTGGGTGGGTGTGTTGCTGTTTCGAGCTTAGAGAGTGTGTGTATTGATTATTTTGATGTAGACTTGGGTTGTGTGGCTGGAAGATCAAGGACCGCCACCACCACCACCGTGAGGTGGTGGCTGCCGCCGTGAACCACCATTGGTGGGTGTAATTTTCGTGTGTATGTATTTGTAATTAGAGTAGGGTGTGTGTGTGTTGATCGGATGGGCGTTGTAATTGTAATAAATTGGAATAGTGAAAAGGAAAAAAATCAAACCACCACCATGAGGTGGTGGTTGCCGCCTCCTACCGCCACCGGCCGCCGTGTCGGGTGGCGGTGTGTTTGCCTTGTGAGTTTGACTCGTTTGGGGTGCTTGAAACCCTAATGGGCCTTGTAAGCTCAAATGGGCCCAATGAAGCTTAATGGACTCTAATAAGCCAATAATTCCCTAATTGATCTAAAGCCCAGCAAATTAATAAATGGGCTAGTATTTGGGTCGGAAGAACCACAATGCCAATAAAACCCTAATTTGGGGAATTAATCGGAATACACGGGAATTATTTAATAACTGGAGATATTAAATAATAAGCATTGGCAAGATTAATCTAAGCGACAGTGGACTTAATGGATTAAGTCCTTAGTGGATTAAGTCCCTAATGGGTTAAGTAGGAAACTTCACCATAATCGTCATTTTATGTGAAACCCTAATCTCACTTGGGTTTATTGTTGGGCCTTTAAATTGGGCCTTGATGATTGGATTATTAATGGGCCATCCAAGAATAATCATATGGACTAGAATATGTTGATGGGCTTAGGGTAAGGTCTATATGAGGGCTAGGGCCCAATTTAGAAAATTAGGCCATAGATAGGCCATAGTATGGGCCTTAATGATATGTATGATGTTGGGCCTTAGAATAAGGTCATGTATAGGCTTGGGCCCAATTTGGAAAATTGGGCCATATGTTGGGATTTGATTCCCAGTTGACTTTAGGCTTATGGTTTGGGCCTCGGGCTTAAATAAAGTCAAGCCTGGGGTAATATATTAATTGTCCGAAGCACGTAATTATGGTTATGTAGTGGGACCTAATTATTAATTAGGCGACGTTTTGATATTGACAGATCGGGAATCTGTCATCCAGCAGCTGGGTTTGAGTCTGCAGGACTCCAGCAGTGTGGGATTGAGTCTGCGGGACTTCATCTGTGCCAAGTGAGTCTTTTCACTATACCTTACCTGGAATGGTAACTAGGTGTGACCGGAAGGTCTTATCTGTATGAATAAGTTATGAGACCTTATGTGATATGTGACCGGAAGGTCTTATATATTTGTATGAGCTATGTGACTTATGTGATATGTGACCGGAAGGTCTTATATATATTTGTATAAGCTATGTGACTTATGTGATATGTATATGTTGTATGATTTGGGACCTGAAGGTCGACAGATTTATGGCCGGAAGGCAATCAGAGTTATAGCCGGAAGGCAATCAGAGTTATGGCTGAAAGGCAACTAGAGTTGAGGCCGGAAGGCAAGTCATGGTAGGGCCGGAAGGTCTACCAGAGTTGTGGGACCGGAAGGTCCCACTGGGACACATTGACTGGAAGGTCTTACAGAGCAATAGCCTCGAGTGGCTAATATATGCATGTGATATTTTGGGGAACTCACTAAGCATGCGTGCTTACCGTGTTATGTGTTACGTGTTTCAGGTACTTTGTTTCAAAGGAAATGAGCCGACTTGGTCGCAACGCATCACATTATGTTTTCCGTACACGGGATCCTTGGGATTACACTATGATATGGTTTCATGACCTTATATTTTGATTATTAATACCTTGGTTTTGCGATGAGACATTATTATGAAAGTTTTTATACTAATGGTGTTATGTAATAACTTATTTAAAAATGAAAATTTTGGCCTGTATTTTTGGGATGTTACACATATAGAGATTAATATACATTTCATTCGAGACCAAGTTGCTTTGGGTTAAGTTCAGGTCTTGCATGTTCCATCCTCGGACCAATATGTGGATATTTTTACTAAAAGCTTTCGTTCCTTGCTTTTTTTTTTTTTGATTTTCGTAACAGTCTGAACGTTCGATGCCCTACTGTTCTCACTACGGGGGGTTGTTAGGGGACTTTATTGTTAGTCTTATTATTGTTGCATAGGCTCTTTGGTTGTTCATGCCCATTCGTTTTTTATGAGTCCTCTTGTATTGTATTGCTATTTATTCTATTTAATGAATGAGAGAAGGGTTACAGGAAAATATTGTGATTACAAAAGTGTACACATTATGGATTTTACATAGTATGTATGAAATCATTTTCAATCAACATACAAAAAAAATGTAGAACATATGTAAGGATGAGTTTCTCTAATGTCTAATCAACTTATCAAGTGCAACTCGGTGTAGAAATATTAGACAGGGGAAGGGTTTGAGTACGATTAGGAGTACAACTCATGCATACAAGGAACTAGAACTTCTACAAGTACAAAGAGTTATACTTCAAAAATAATTTATAAGCTCTTAAATTTAACACCATAAATGGTTCTCTAAAATTTTCCGTATTTGAGGATATACATGTTATAAAACTTTTAGTATGGCTCGATATGAATTCAATGATCCAATAATTAAAAAATCTTAATAATATAATGATTATTAACCATAAGACAACATATACTACTACCATGTGCTAATAAAATCTAAATAAGAGGAATGGTCTCCACGATGCGAGCCTAGTGGTTGAAGAGTGAAGATCCACAAATAGGTCCACGGGTAAATGTAACATCCAAACTTCGAAACCAAAATTTTCATTTTTAAATTGATAATCAACCAGTTTTCATAAAAACTAGCCCAAGAAAGGTCATAATGTCAAATACAATCCCACATCAAAATATCAGAGTGTCCCAAAAATAACTAGAACATAGTCTCCCAACGAATGTGTACAATCAAGCCTTCGCCCTCCCACGATCCTCAGAAATACCTGAAACACATTTCATCAACAACTGTAAGCACAAAGTTTAGTGGGTTCCCCAAAATATCTCATATAACACAACACATAAAACAACTATGAGTTATCAGCAACCCTAGAGACTACCCCAAAGTCTCAGTGGGCAAACAACACGCTCTGTGAGTTATCAGAAACCCTGGAGACTACCCGAAGTCTCGAAAAATATAAATGACGCAAACACATTAACAAATATTAGACCCAGTTGGTCGTCGCATACATATACATCTATTCTACCACACATGTAAGGATAAGTGAGGACTTTATACCTTCAAAAGATGGATAAGGAGGTATATATTCTAGATCCAAAGGTTTGCAAGCACCACCACTTCTTGAATGATCTTTCCTTCACAACCAAGAGCACATAAATGTCACTTTCAAGCTTCAAATAACACTCACAAGGCTAGGGTTTCATTCTAGGGTTTAGAGGGAATGGAGGCTGGATAAAGGAATGTCCAAAGGAGGGATAAGGTGATTAAATAGGGGTCACGCCCTAAAATTTAGGATTTAAGAACAACACGAGTACGCCAGGCGTACTCACATGTACGTCCAACGTGCCCCTTCCTTCGCCTTGACTCCTTCAACGACTTACGCCCGATGTACAAAGTTAATACGCCCAGCGTAAGTGGCCAAAATTGCAAGTTTAAAACAACAAAAAGGGCTAAAAAGAAAGTATTTGACAACGGGTGTTGCAATAAAACCTTGACATACCTAAAATATTGCTAGTCTTCTGCGGTTGATCTTCTTTGTGGGCATTTTGGGTGGGTTGACGTGGGTGGCTCAGATTATGAGGTTTACCTGTTTTTTTATTCTTTTAAAATCTAAATCAAACATGATCTATATCTCCTAATATTGTAAAATCATAATATAACAATTCCATATTTTTATAATAACACTTTTCATTCCTCGCTTTAAGACCAATAACGATTAAAACGCAAACTTAAGGGTGTTTGGGTTGGAGAGACTTGCCAAGAAACACTAAAACATTTCATTTTCTTCTTGTGCTATTGATTTTATGCAATATTGACTATCTTTCAAGTCCATGATCCTTTCGTTCCTTACAAACATTAGTTATCTTGACATTTCTTTCCTTTTCGTCTCTTTACATCGGTGGAAACCAAAAAGCGATTCAGAGTGAATCGTTAATAATTCAAAACTCCAATTACCTAATAAACATTTATATTTAACTATATTTGCAATTTTTAGCAACTTAAGCTCTCCGACTCTTATTAAGTGTTGGTAAGGTACTTA
This sequence comes from Lactuca serriola, assembly GCF_051521515.1. Lineage (NCBI taxonomy): Eukaryota > Viridiplantae > Streptophyta > Magnoliopsida > Asterales > Asteraceae > Lactuca > Lactuca serriola. Next base: position 189,094,937 of record NC_136413.1, read on the forward strand.
TTTTTCCAACTTTAAAACATAAAAGTCACACGATACAAATTACATGGTTAAGTTAACCTAATATGCTTTATGAGGCTTTCTTTTCATTCTATATACCTTTACAACTCCATTGAACATCTTTATTCATTATAAACTCTTGTTATAACTTTTAGCATTACATGTATACACAATAAAATGTAATGATGCATTCTATTACACCGTTAATTCAATTACGTTGTTCTTTCTATCCATTTTTATTCCATTTCATCGTACTAAATTGCTCATGCAACAATCAAATTACATGTCATGTTGATATTTAAAATCTCATAATCATGATACAAATTAAAATCCTATTTAAAGGAACGATTAATAAGATGAAATCGTTGAGTAATAATATCAATATGAAATGTTCATCATTGATGATTTTCAACGTTTCTCCTTATATATTGTTGCATATTTTTGAAACAAATGACTACTATTATAATAAATCTAAACTTGTTTTTTTTTACCATTCTTTATATATTCTTTTATGTTATTTTATATTTTCAACAAAATTTACGGTTCCTCAAAGTCATCACCATTATTTATTTTTATACCATTACAAATTTACTCAAATACGACACCCTTTGTTATATGAAACAGTGTTGGTGATTACTGAAACAGAAACGTCAAATTCTACATGTAATATTTGGTAGCGAACTTTTGACTGATTTTGATAACTTTTAGTTTTAAGTTTCGAGGTAAAACCCTAATCTAAAGAAAAAAGTTCGTTCAAAAGAACGAATTGAAACTTCTATTTAAAAAAAAAGTTCCAAATCCAAAAAAACTACTTTAAATAAAACTTCTGTATATTATAACAAAATTACTAAATATAAATAACCATTAGGGTTTTCTCTAAATAACCAACTTTTAAACATGCCGATATTATATTTAGCGCAATGGAGAGCTGGAAGAAGGTACGATGCAAGAAAGCACCGTCGAAGTTCCAAACTGGACTGGATGAAACTAGCTTCTTCGTGTCGAATATACCCATTGGGGCTACAAAGGAGGAATTCAGGAAGATCTTCAAACCATTCGGTGAACTAACAGACATCTACTTCGGAGGCAGAAAAGGGAAGAATGGAAAAAACTTTGGTTTCATACGATTTAAAGGAGTCACTAATGCAAGAACACTTGAGGCAAGATTGAATGGAACGTTATGCAGGAACTATAAGCTGGAGATCAACATTGCAAAACATGAAAGGAAGATGCCAAAGTCATTCATCAAAACTGGGGATAAACCTCACACGACAACGGCAACTCCGATAGGTGGTGGATTTATTGGATGCAGATCCTATGCGGAAGTTATTGGAGCAGGTCCCACTTTACCCATTCGTCTGAAAGTGGATGACAAGATGAAGAGGATGTTTAGTGGGAAAATACTTATCGAAGAGGTGAAAACATTGGACCATCTTGGTCATCTGCCAGCTTTAATCTCCATCCACAGTGAGGCTGGAGCAAAGGTTAAGTATGCGGGTGGAATGAAAGCCATTATTGAGTTTGACTCATCAATTCTAGCTAAGAATTTCCTGAATAATGAGAACAACTGGAGAGGCATATTTAACTACTTAAAACACGAAGATGACGATGAGTACAATTTCGAGAGGATAGCTAGTATAAGGATTGTTGGGCTCCCTATTCGTCTATGGTGTGAAGACAACTTCTTTGCTATTGTTCGTAGGTTTGGGAAAATCATTATCCCCTTCGATCACATCGAAGATAGATTGGATCTCTCGGTGGTTAAAGTGGGAATCCTCATTAGTATGAAGAAAAAAAAATAAACGATGTAATTAGAATCGAAGCTGAAGGAAAAATGTGTGAGGTTGGGGTAGTTGAATATGAAGATGAACCGTGGTTCCCCTTCAAGTTTGAAAATTAAGAGCAACCATACGAGACAAAGTCGAATTATGCCACCTCTGAGGCAGATTTTGATGATAGTGAAAAAGATGAAGAAGGCATATCTGATACCTGGGTGGACGAGGCTGAAGAAGGAGAAATAATTGGAGGTGGGGGAGACGACGACACCAGAGATGGCGGTTGTTCCGGCAACCACGTGACATTAGAGGCAAGTCTAGTTCAACAGTCGCAGTCAATATTGGAACCATCACAGGTACATGCATGCCTTGTTAATGGGGTAGTGGAAATGACTCATGGGGAAAACACTGAATTAAATACGAAAGATGCCCCAAGTGAAACTTCTGATAGGAATACTATAGTAACGGAGCGGGTCATGGATAGTTCATTTAAGACCCACGTTCCCAACCTGGGTCACTCGACTATGGGCTCCCCCAAGCCCAGTTCTTTCCTTAAATCCCTTGCACAGTCTGGTTGCTTTGGCCCATTCCCATCCAAGGTCATTACTCCCTCAGCCTCCGAACAACCTGTTGAGAATTAGGATAGTGGAATGGTGCGCTCAGGAAAGAAAAGGCGTCGCTCTTTTGGAAAATCATCAATAAGTGAAGCATCAGAGCTCCCAGTCCACAACTTGTTTGGCGATGGAGAAAGATATCCCTCAGAGCTATTCCTTATCGGTCGAACTCATTGTCTCCCAAACCCATTGAAGATAACATAGGTCCGAAGATTAGTGAAATTGAGGCCACATCTGAAGTTGGTGCCATGATTGGGTTTGAAATTGATGCTTCCAACAAGCTGCTGGCAGAAATTCTTGGAGTAAATGGCGAGTACAATATGCCCCAATGAATTTTCTATCGATCAATATCAGGGTAATTGGCGAAAAATATATAGTGGACTGTGTTAGGAGGCTAAAAGTGAAACATAAGGTCTCTTTCTTAGCGATTCAAGAGACACAGTTAATAGAAGCAGCGAACATAGATGTGCAGGGGTGTTGGGGTGATGAGTCCTTTAGATTGAGCAGTGTCAACTCATTAGGCAGGTCGGGTGGCCTCTTGAACATATGGGACGGTAGCTTATTTCAATCCATTGAGGTTATTTCGACTAAATACTTTCTAATAAACATTGGGCATTGGAATGGTGTAAGAGAATTGTTGATCTTTGTAAACGTCTATGGACCTCAGTCAAGCACGGATAAAGCCACCCTATGGAAGACATTATTGGAAATTAAAAACACCAGACCTGGTGTATGGATCTTAATGGGGGATTTCAACGCTGTGAGAAGGAAGGAGGAGAGATTCAATTCAACTTTATGTGCAAAAACTGCTAGTGACTTCAATAACTTCATACATGAGATGGGCCTCATCGATATGAAAATGGGAGGTCATCGGTTCACCTGCTTCCGCAACTCTGGTCTTAAATTAAGCAAACTGGATCGATTCCTGGTGTGTCCAACTTTCCTTAACATCTTGCCTCATGCTGCAGTGACTGCTCTCCCTAGAGAAATTTCTGACCACTGCCCGATCTTATTGTCCACATCATATAAAGATTATGGCCCAACCCCATTCAGGTTTTTTAACTCATGGATGTGTAGGGACGGCTTTGAGCAAGCCTTCATATCCCGTTGGAACAACTTTGTAGGGTATGGCACACCTGATATGTATCTTGCGGCCAAGTTAAGGCATATTAAGAAGGGTCTGAAAAATTGGCGTGCTAAGGAACATCCCAGGGAAGAAGGGGAGCTACTAAGGCTTAAGAAACGTGTGCACCAACTAGATATCGATGCTGAGTCAAGACAGTTGACCGAGCAGGAGATTATGGAGCGGACTTCAGGGTATAAGTCAATCATTGAGTTGGAAAAGATCAGAAGTATGGACCTCAGACAGAAGTCTAGGATCAAGTGGGCTATTGACGGGGACGAAAATACTAGTTTTTTTCATGGGATCATTAATAAAAATAACCGAAAAAACAGGATCGATGGCCTAATGATAATTGGTGAATGGTGTACTGATCCAAAAATCATTAAACAGGGGGTATGTTCCTTCTTTGCAGAAAAATTCAAGGAAAAATGGCCTTGCAGGCCGAAACTTGTGAATCGACATTTCAGGAAAATCTTCGTTGGTGACTCGGAAGCCTTAGAGGCACCTATCTCACTCATTGAGATTAAGAAGGCGGTATGGGCGTGTGGCAATGAGAAGGCCCCCGGGCCTGACGGCTTTACTTTTAAGTTCATCAAGAAATATTAGGATGTGCTTCTTGGTGACATAGCTGCGGTGGTCAAATATTTTGAGCAACATGGTAAAATTGACTCCTCTGTTAATTCCTCTTTTATCTTGCTGGTCCCCAAAATAAAGGATCCTCTACTGATCAGCGACTATAGGCCAATAAGCCTCATTGGATGCATCTATAAGATCATCTCCAAAATCCTCTCTCTCAGAATGAAGACAGTGATGGGGGCAATGCATTCATGAGGTACAATCAGCATATGTTGAGGGAAGGAACATCCTTGATGGACCTCTGGTGGTTAATGAGATTTACTCGTGGGCAAAAAAGACCAACAAGAAAATTCTATTGTTTAAGGTGGATTTCGAAAAAGCCTTTGACTCCATAAACTGGAACTTCCTAGACTCGAACCTGATGCAAATGGGGTTTGGAAATAAATTTAGAATGTGGCTGAGAGGATGTCTTGGATCTGAAAGATCCTCTGTTCTTGTCAATGGAATCCTGACTGAGGAATTTCCATTATCTAAAGGCGTTAGGCAGGGCGATCCACTTTCTCCGTTCCTTTTCATAGCAGCTATGGAGGGTCTTAGTGTTGCGATGCGATCAACATGCGAACTGGGAATCTTCCAAGGTGTTAAACTTCCAAATGGGGGTCCTTTAATTTCTCATCTGTTATATGCAGATGATGCTTTATTTCTTGGGGAGTGGTACAGGAATAACATCAAAAATCTTGCTCGAATTCTCCATTGTTTCCATGTTGCATCAGGATTAAAAGTAAATTTTCACAAATCTAGAGTTTTTGGAGTTGGATCAGAAATGCAGGAAGTATCAAGCTGGGCTAGAGCTCTTGGATGCGAACCCTCTTCCCTCCCTTTCACATACCTAGGAGTTCCGGTTAGAGCTAATATGAACTTAAAGAAGAATTAGAAACCGATTGTAGATAGATTTCAAGCAAAACTTTCCAAATGGAAATCAAAAACCTTATCCTTTGGTGGCAGATTGACTCTCATACAATCGGTACTTGGCAACCTACCAACATATTACATGTCATTGTTTGTAGCACCTGATGGGGTAATCCAAGTTCTCGAAAAATTGAGAAGTAGGTTTTTATGGGGTGCTTCGGAGGAACGCAGGAAAATACATTGGATTTCTTGGGATTTGGTGGTTGCACCCAAGGAATCAAGAGGTCTAGGTGTTGGTTCGATAAAAAGCCTTAACATGTCCCTATTGATGAAATAGTGGTGGAAGTTGCGAACGGAACCCCACCACCTTTGGGCAGAAGTTATCTCAAGCTTGCACCACATCAGGTCAAAGCCAGTGGATGTATATTCAAAAAGATCTCTATCGGGAGTATGGAATAACATTGCTGGGATAAGAAAAGCCCTCGTTAAAAAGAGTATTCCTGTCACTTCTGTATTATCTAAACCCCTCACTCTCAATAATGCAAGTTGGCGATGTGAACTTACTCCGGATGGAACATACTCAGTCTGTGCTCTTAGACAAAGATGGGACTATCGGCCTCACAAAAATGACAAAAAATTCTGTTGGCTTAAAGTAATTCCCCTGAAAGTCAATTGTTTTATATGGAGGGTGGCTATGGGCAGAATCCCAGTAGCCTTAGAGCTGTCAAAGAGAGGGGTATCTACGGAAACAATGAATTGTCTTATGTGTAATTAAAGTGAAGAAAGCACTGATCATGTCCTAGTAGACTGCCCTTATGCTAGGAAGGTTTTTGAAGGTGTATTCAGCTGGTGTGGTTTGAACACAGAACCCTTTCATTTGGTGAAGGAAGTTGTAGATTCGGCTTCTCGGTGGGGTGGGTGCCAAAAAAGAGAGAGCTCCTATTGGCAATCTACTATGGAACTTTATGGTGCATTTGGAAATCGATGAATGAAAGAGTCTTTAAGAAAAACCGGCTACCAGAACTCAAAGTTATTGATTTTATTAAATCAATAACATATCTCTGGGTGAAAAAGATGGGTAAAATTAACCGGATGGATTGGGTCTCAATGCACATTGTCTTATTGACTATCTCTATTTCAGTTTTTTTTTTTTTATTTGTATTTTCCTTTTTTTGCCGTTCTACTGTATGCCACTGATTGTGGCAGTTTCTTTTTCTTGCATTTATTAATATATATATATATATATATATATATATATATATATATATATATATATATATATATATATATATATATATATATATATATATATTTTGACCGGTTCAAAAAAAAAATAACTATAACAATTAATAAACATTAATCAAGAATTCAAGATTAATCATTTTATTGAGTTAAAAACATATTATTTAATTTTATTATAAAATAAATATGAATTGATTGTAGATACCAATCATAAATCATAAATGCTTGAACTTACGCAATTTCATTTATAAAGCGAAACGGCATTGGATTCATTTTCTCACTACGAAGCGAAGACCACGTCTTCCACCTACTCTGCATATTCACCTTTTGGCTTCTATACCATTAATGGAACTCGCTGTAGTCAGAAGGATATCTCCGGCGACTTCTACGCCGGAGATGGATCGCAAAATCTGGCGCAAACTCCCCGTCGAACTCCTTGAACGTATACTCTCTTTCTTACCTTTCAAAACTTTCTTATACCTCCGATCAACCTGTAAACACTTCAGATTTCTCATCTTCTCTCCACTCTTCCTCTCGAAACACGCCAATTCACTTTCGTCTTCACCTTTCTCTTCGTTCATGTTACTATCTCATCCTCAATCAAGCCACTACCTCCTGTACGACACCGTTCTCAACACGTGGCGCGACATCAACCTCCCGTTAACTGACTCCCTCACCTTCACACCTCTCCTCTGCACCGCTACCTGCCTACTCTGTTTCTCCGCCGTGCCGGATTCCTCCAATTCAGCCTTCCTCCTCTATAACCTCCTCGCGACGTCTTCAAGGATCGTAAAATTCCCCGAATACCCTTTCGCCTTTGAATTCCCAACCCTAATCACAAACTCCTCTGGTTACCACCTCTTTTGCTTGTCGTCCGGTTCGTCATCATCTCACCTTTACGCTTACGTCTACGATTCCAGGGTTCGCCAGTGGACCCGATACGATGGGTTTCAGAGAACCCTAGGCGACAGTTATCATCAAAAAGGAGTCTTCCTGAATGGATCTCTGTATTTTGCGACTCGAGAGCCGTTTTCGGTGGCCAGTTTTGATCTGCATACCGGAAAATGGGAGACATTGGATGTAGACTTGCCTGGGGAACTGACATTTGTCCGATTGACGGCAGGGAATGGTAACGGAGAGGGATCAAAGAAGCTGTTTATGTTTGGGGGAATTGGGAGGAATGGGATATCGAAGAGCATGAAGGTCTGGGAACTTGATGTAAAGGGAAGGAAATGGATGGAAATTCAAAGTGTTCCGGAGATGATGTGCAAGAAATTGGGGTCAGTTTGCTACCATAATTATGAACACATCTACTGCTTTTGTCATCAAGGTATGATCTGTGTATGTTGTTATACTTGGCCTGAAGTTTTGTATTATAAAGTGTCAAGAAAGACTTGGCATTGGTTGCCAAAATCCCCTTCTCTTCCTGAGAAATGGAGCTGTGGTTTTCAGTGGTTTTCCTTCGTTCCTGAGCTCTATGCTTTCGTTTAGCTGGTAATTTGTGCTTAGTTTCTTTCTTCTACTCCTTTCATTTTGCTTGTTAACTTCAACAATTATTAGTAGATGAAAATGTGTTTTGTAAACAGTATGTGATGTTTGTATAACCAGTAAAAATGAAGTATTTTTTCTGTTAGTGTAGGCCCATTGGGAACATTGAATTCTGTGTGTTTGATCTTGAGAATAGTCAAAGGTTGGTTTGTAGTAGAAGATGGGGGTTAGGAATCTGTGGATTTGTTTTGAAAAAGAAAATTCAACACCTTGTTTTGGGTCAAATTTAAAGGAGGTCGATACTCTATTAATTTAATCAAAATCAGAAAATTATAATGGCTTTATAATCGACAAAACTGTCAAAATTAATCCTTGTGGTATTCAAAAAACTTTGGATAGGGTCTAAAAAGTTTTCAACTTGCATTGATGGTCCAAAATCAAGGTTTTCTTTTGGTGTTGGTCTGAAAATGTTAGAATGTCTATTTTACCCTTTTTATATCTTTTTTTCTATTTTTTATTTAGTTTAGTATTTAAAAAATTATAAAAAAAAAGAAAAAAATATCACCTACTCCTCTCCAGGACTCCACCCACGGTACCCTCTCTCTCTCTCTCTCTCTCTCTCTCTCTTCCGCTTCTTCACCTGCACATCAAAACAAAAAAAAAAACCTTGATTTTTTGCTACAGATTACACTTCTTCTTCTTCTTCCTCTTCACCTGCAAATCACAAAGGAAAATTAAAAAAAAAAAAAAAAAAAAAAAAAAAAAACTTGATTTTTTTCTACAGATTACACGCACAATGAGACCCCCAAAAAACATGGTTCTTCAATTTATTTTGCTCACCTTCAATAACCAACTCCTATTCTTCAATGATCAAACACAAACACCGCATTTTAGAATCTCTCTCTCTCTCTCTCTCTCTCTCTCTCTCTCTCTCTCTCTCGTGTTTCTCCCAAGCCCTAGATTAGTTCTCCTTCTTCCCTGTTATTGCAATTGAAGATGGTAGTCGACTGCATTTGCATCTTTTTTCTTTACTTCCTTTAATTTTTCCCAAAATAGAGAGTTGAGCGGGGGTGTTCGTCTCCGGTGAGATTTTCCAACGAATACAGGAGGGAGATGATACAGTTCGATATTGAATATGGAGGAAATAGGAGGGAGGACATGTAGTCCGCGGTCATTGTACCTGTCGATTTGGAAGAGCTGAGAAATCAAACCCAATCAAGACCTTGTCTCCCTTATTTGGTGTATGCAGATCTATAACCCTCTATCTTCATGTACCATTAATCTGGAACACGTCAATTCTTCATCATCCACGTAACCAACGTCGTTCGAGAAGTCCATTGTAAACCACCTTCATCTACCACCGGAGACAACCTCCCTCGTCTTCTTCTCTCATCCGGTCAAATCAGTTATGGCTTCCGATCGATTTATCTATTTTCTAAAATGAACTAGAAACAATTGACTTTCATACTATTTGGAAACAAACGATGTTCTCAAAATCAAAATGATAAACTTTGGGTGTGTCTTTATTTATTTGGATTTAGGTGAAATGGAGGGTGGGTTCTTGTGATACATACAATACTCTGTGTATATGTGTGTGAGAGAGGGCGAGGAAGAAGAAGATGAGAGGGAGGGGGGGGGGGGGAAGGAATGGGAGGAGTGGTGGAATTATGGGGCGGGTCTTTTTTTATTAATATTTATAGAAAATGTAAAAAAGAAACAAAAAAGAAATTTAAAGGGCAAAACAGTCAATTCAAGTGCTCCATGGACCAAAACTACAAAAGTTTCTTAATTTTAGGACCAAAACCAAATGAAAACCTTGATTTGGACTATCGTAGAAATTTTTTGGACCCTATCCAAAGTTTTTTAAATACCACGGGACCAATTTTGCAGTTTTGTCCTTTATAATCATATGTGATTTCTTAAGCATTATAATCATATGTGATTTTTTTTTAACTTGTTGAACATAGGGTGCTGTTGATATTATTTTATTGTATAAATTGGTCTAACATACTATTTTATTGCATAAACCAATTCAAATAATTTTATTTTAATCAAAAATTCTAATTATACTTATTTAATTATTAACAATAAAATACAATCAAAATTAAGTTATTTGTAGATGAGAGAGTTGAACTTCAAAATTATTAGTAAGAGTGTTCTTTTTATAAATACATATTTTCTATAAGACGTAAATCTATTCAACTTATTTATCGTTTACATATTTGCTTAAAGAATCTTTCCTTTACGACAACTTTGACTTCATCACACCAAATTTTATGTTTTAACACATATTTTTGATGTGGAATCTGTAATTAGTATTTTAAATGTTTATACGTTTTGGTACGAGAATAGGCAAGAATATTAAATAAACGGCGTCGGGGATGAGTCGATAAGGATGGTCGTATTTGTTTAAGTTGACGATGGAAGTTGAGTTGGGTTAGATGAGATGGATCCATCCATCATCCTTGTTGGAGCATTTCTTAATACTTATCCATGAATTGAAATCAAAACTCAATAATATTCTTTTGGATTCTTTCATAAACACTTTATTTAGTTCCATAACATTTAAAGTTTAGACAAAACTGTAAATTTAGTCTTTGTGGTATTCAAAAATTTTTGGATGGGGTCCAAAAACTTTCTCACTTGTATAGAAGGTCTAAAATCAAAACATTTCTGTGATTTTGGTCCAAAAAAATTTGAAAAGACGATTATGCCCTTTTATTTTCTTTTTTGTATTTTTTATAATTATTTTAATACTATTCTAATTAAAAATAAAGAAAAAAGAAAAAAAATATCCCACACCCTACCCACCGTCCCTCCCCCCCCCCCTCTCTCTCTCTCTCTCTCTCTTTCTCTCTCTCTCTCCACAAAACCCATTTTCATCATTCTGATTTTCAGAAAAAACGGAATATCACCACTACCATCTGATGAAGGGTTAAACCAGATTGATACACTCTCTGACTTTTTCTCTCTTCCTTATTCATACACATACATATAAGGCTGAACAAGATGAATATATGGGAACTAGATGAAGATGAAGAAATAAGGGGAAATATAAAGATGAAGATATTGTGTTCATCTCATAGCTAATACACAAATGCCAGAATTCAGGGGAAAGAAATAGATTTCTTGCCTTCAAACATGAACAGACACATACACTCTAGAAATTGATATTTTGCCTTTAGATCTCGTTTCGTCTTCAGATCTCGGTTGTGGAGACAGATTTTGATTAGGGTTAGACATAGATCCGACGACATCATCGTTTGAAACCCTAACATTCTTCGAAATGGCGGTGACGGTTGATTGCTAGTGTTTTCAGCGATTGATTCCTAATCCAGATCTTGAACGAAAACCATTATCGACAGCTTGAAGCATAAACGCAAATGAGAAGGGCAGCAGCATCAGGTTTCGACTGAGGATCTGGAGATCTTTCTGGTGAAGACGGACACCCTTTCATCCCTTTCTCCCTCTGTTAAAATCGAAGACCTAACTTTAGACCTCTTCGGTATATGCTTAAATCGAGAAGTTTATTCAAAATGTTGATTATCTTAAGAAATCAACAACCCTTTCATTCATCCATTCATACAAGATCTGGAGAGAGAGACAGAGAGAGAGAGAGAGGGGGGGAGAGAGAGAGAGTATCGGTAGGGGTGGGGGTGGGCCCAATTCTTTTATTTTTAATTTTTGATTAATAAGTTATTAAAGCAAATATAAAAAATATCAAAAAGAAAATAAAAATGGCATAATCGTCTTTTCAAGTTTTTTGGACCAAAATCAAAGAAATGTTTTGATTTTGGACCTTCCATGCAACCCCGAAAGTTTTTGGACCCCATCCAAAGTTTTTTGAATACCACAGGGACTAAATTTGCAGTTTTGTCTAAAGTTTATATATAGTCTAATAAAACAATTAACTAGTATAAAATGTTTTAGAATTATGTTAACAAAGGTCCAATGGTGTTAATCATAGATGTTATGTATGCATGTATCATAATACATAACATTCTAGTAGAAGATAAAGAACAAAATATTACACAATATATGCCAACGAAGCCCCGACACATAAACGACGTTCATAAATATAAATGAACGAACAAAAACCATTGTTCATTTGTGTTAATTAAATAAACAAACATAAATGAACTTTCCGACGAACAGTTCACAAACTGTTTGAGAAACATTTAGCTTGTTTACAACCCTAGTCCTACCTTCATATGAAATGAACACAACAAACCATTACGATAAATATGACTTAGCGACTTTTTGATAGTTTTTTACTCTTGATTGATTTTGCTAAATGCTAAACATGACCATTTTATACTTCTATTTAATAAAATCGATTAGTTTGACAAAAGTTAGCAACTATTTTATATTAGACAAATAATATGAATTTACAAATAATCGAACAAACAAAAACATCAAAAGAAAGTATCATTATATATATATATATATATATATATATATATATATATATATATATATATATACTTTTTAATAACTACAATCACCAAATAACATAAATAAAAGGGATAATTTCATCTATATCCTTACAAACTTTAAATATTACTTTAATATCCTTATAAATTTTGAAATTACATTTATATCATTTCAAACTTAAAAAAATCACATTTATATCCAAACTTATAATTTAATTTGAAATATATCAATTTAATATTGAAAAACTTATTTAAATTTCAACATTCCATATAAATTTACCAAAATATCCTTTCCATATTAAATCATAAATTAAATATTAGGCATGCTTATTGCACCTGTTTTGATTGATTCATTATCACTTTCATTAATTAATATGCCCTACAATATCAAAGAACGAACTTGCCACCGTTTTTCAATTTTTTTTTGCGTTTTATAACTTGCAATTAGGCAAATAGATCTTGGATGTTTCATGGTACACAAATAAATTTTTACATTATGGGCGCACAAGTTTATTTAATTTAGGTTTTTACGTTGGTTGCTCATGGAATCATATGTCAACGACTATGTGTATTATTTATTTTAATAAGGAATTGAGGCCATATAAGATCACAAAACCAATGCTTGTTGGTTTGTGAGTTTGATATGACTTTGTATTATTAAGAATAATCAATTTATTTTGTCAATGTTGCAGTAGCAGGTTTGATAACTTTTTGCAACCATTTGGGTGTAAGGTGAAGGGAGAAAGCGAATGCGTTGGTTAATATTTAATTTGGAAAAAGTATTTTAGTAAATTCATATGAAATTTTAATTTTAGATAAACTTTTGAATATTACATTCATATAAATCAAATTAAATTATGAATTTGGATATTAATGTAAATTTTATAGTTTGAGAAGGATATATAAGTAATTTTAAAATTTTTAAGGATATAAAATAATATTTAAAGTTTTTAAGGATGTAGATGAAATTATCCCTAAATAGAACATATAAAATCAAGGTTCTATGTATAATGTTTGTCCTATAAACGAAAACTAACAACTATTGCAAAACCACAAGTAAGCTATGACTTTGATCATTGTAATATTCTAAAGAATCATCTTTCATTCTTTCCTCAATTTGGTTTTTGTTGACACAACTATACTCGCATAGTTCTCCTCCAGTGTGAAATCATCACCCTTATCCCATTTACAACAAAGACAAATATAGCATATACATCTTGACCAGAAGAAACCACAATCCAAAAAACTACATTAGCTCCTAAATCTTTGAACCAATTATATCTGCTCAACTCCGCATAAAGCAACCTAAAGTTTTTTTTTTTCCACCTGATAGTGATAGCAACATTGTTGAAAGAAAAGAAAAAAAAAAGAATCAACATTCAATATCTTAGATATCAATAATTTTTTTTTCCGGAATTCATGTATCATCTATATGTATGTGATTTCATCATTCAATTTCATTTATATGTATCTAATTTCATGTATATATATATATATATATATATATATATATATATATATATATATATATATATATATATATATATATAACTTCAGCTACATACCAGGAAAGAGTGGCAGAGGAAGGCGATGGTTGGCAACGCTGCTGTGGTCGACAGTGCAGATGTGCTCGATGGCACTGCTAGCTGCAACTTTAATGGATGTCACTAGACGTCGGCAATGGAAGTTGTCGGAGTTCTGGAGGAAGAAAGCTTGACTAACTGGAGGAGAAAGAAAAGGGTGGTACCTTTTTCAGCAGCGGGAATAAAAAAAGAAGAGGGGTGAATTAGGGCATAAAGAGGAAAGTGAGTTTATTTCACCGGTCAACGTCATTTTTTAACTCATTCGGTAAGAGGATATTGACCCAGTAAGAAGCTGATTTTTTTGAAAAAAAACAAACAGTTTCACCTGACTGAGTAAGACATTACCTCTTACTGGACTCAGTAAGAGGCAAAACAAACAAGTCCTTATGCTTAAAGATTGATACAAGAAATAACTAGGCTATATGGTGTGGCAACGAAATACCGTCGGTATGATTATGTGGCAACCATTGTCGGCGGTAAACACTACCCCTTAACCTAATAATTTTCCAGAGGTAATCTTCACCAGTAATCTTCATCAACACACTTCCACCAATCTCTCTCTTTTTTACTTCGTTCAATTTCACCTTCCTCTCTCTTTTCCTTTTGTTGGTGGTAAACACAAACACCACACCCTAACCATTTTTAAAAGTGGCAAAAATGACAAAAATAACCACCAGCCTAGGAGTCCGATGGTAAAAACGGCATGACACCGTTTAGCCTTATAAAATGAATCGGGTACATTAGTAACTCAGTTTTTGGGGTTATACAATATGGATAAATGTGAGTCAACACTTATTATTGATAGATCCAGCTCAAATGGTTTCGTTGGATGTTGGAAAAAATTACCAAGTTCAGCTGTGGAGCTTTCAGAAATATCAAATCTTTGTTCCCGTCATCGACAATTTTGCTCATTCTCATGAAATTGACACTATAAAATCCAATCAATCGTTGAATGGTAGTTTTTATGTTAATGTAATGAGGAACTTGATAGACTGTGAGGTGTTGTTTATTTTTTCGAAGCTAAAACATTTGTAGTCTATGGACCACATTTGCAACCCCTCTGCAATAGAAAATGTGGATCAAACGCCTGCCAACTATAATAAGAAATCTTTTTGTGTTTTAACGTCTGCATTATGCCGAAATAAACTGAAATTAACCATACAATAGTTAAAAGTAATTCTAAATCAAAATTTTATTTAGTTTTAATCATTTGCAAATCGAATACAAAGATCATTATGATGATATGATTTCTAAAGGCATTTATATAAAATAATTAAACATAATAGTTGCTAAATAACAATAAATAAAAACTATTAATTTAGCAAACAACAAGTTCATTTTGTTAAAACTTTCCAAGACGATGGTTATTTCTCCGGTTAGCTTCAATATATTTTGGTAATTTTAGTGATTAACTTTATAATTTATTAATATTTGATTATAGACAATATAACACTAAAAATATTTATATAAAATTTACTAAATTGTTTTGAAATTATGTAAAGTATACTTGAATTGTTTAAAATATCTTTCATAGTATTATTAAAATAATAAACATGTTGAAAAAAATGAAAACAAATTTGTAACAACGTAAATTTCCAAAACAATTTTTCATTTTTAAAACACACTTTTATTCATAAGATAATATCAAAACATAATGTATCAACTGTTATCATAACAAAATCACATCCCAGAATCTCAAAACGTAAACTCTATGAGTGTGTACGAATCATGCCGGCGCCTTTCCGCGATCCTCGCTAGTACTTGAAACACATAGCACAACAACTGTAAGCATAAATGCTTAGTGAGTTCCCCAAATACCACATACAACACATACGCCACTCGAGGCTACAGTACGACCCTCCGGTCGATGTGTCTCAGCGAAACCCTCTAGTCCCGTAGCTCGTTGGACCCTCTGGACCGGTCATAGCTCGTCGGACCCTTCGGTCCAGTATGTATCGTTGGACCCTTCGGTCCGGTCTACATCATTGGGCCCTCCGGCCCGGTCTATACAGCACATAGCATACATATAACAAAATGCACAAAATCGCATACATACACATAGCATACAAGACCCTCGAGTCTACACATAAATACCACTCTAGGTAATGTATGGTGAGAAGACTCACCTCGGGATCTCAGATAATCTCGCACACGAAAACACTGATCTAGCCCCCGCCTAATCACATAAACGGTATCCTTAAATAAATAATGGCTCTCAAAGGCTAGATTAAATCCATTCCTACAATCCTACAGAATGGTAAAAGACCATTTTACCCCTCCCCGACCCAAAAGTCCAAATGTTGACCAAAACCCTAAATGTCAACGAAAGTCAACAGGGGGCAGTACGCGGCGCGTACCATCACTGTACGCGGGGTGTACGCCGACGATCCATGATCGGGGTCTCAACCCCTTACGTTGCGCGTTCTGAGAGTTACGCCCATCGTAAGTCTCGGTTTCAGCGTTTCTTGGATTTTGGTCTTAAATGTTTAAGACATAAACTCAAACTCCAGATCTGACTTCTCTAAGGCCACTTAATCCATAAAGTCGAGACCTTTAAGCCTTTGCATGGCTGTAAAGGTCCTTAATCACTCTAACACCATTCCTTTTTCCTCATAAGTCTAGATCTCATGCATGACTCAATATTCACGTCCAAGATTGGATTTTTATGAACATGCAACTCATATTACCCTGAAATATGGCAGATCTAGGCTTATGGAGACCATTTGCTCATAAAGTCTCCACCCTGCGACCAAAAACCCTAGAAATTGGTCCAAGAAGCATAAATAAAAAATGACAAGGAAAGCTTTGAGCTTTTTACCTCAGAAAGAAGCTCCAACCTCTGTAGAACTCAGATCTACTCTTGTCCACCAACTTCTAGCTTCTATAATGGCCTCCTCTTCTCCTTCGCCACCTTGAAATGACACTTTCAAGATTAGAACACACACACACAAGCTAAGAACGAAGGGTAGATCTCTATTAGGGTTTTACTCTTTGAAATGGTGGCTGAGGATAAGGCCTTAACATTCCTTTTATAGTGCACAGACCACAATTAGGGTTTGCATCTGGGCCCGCTACGCCCAGCGTAACCCTGGGTACGCCCAGCGTACCTAGGCGAGTCCGCGTCCAACTTAAGCACATGAGTACGTGCATCGTACTCTTCAGTACGCTCAACGTACTCATGTGCCACATTATTGAGTAGTGTGATATCCTGCATTATGTCTTTGTGATTTATGTTGTGTATTATTCTGAGCTTACCAAATTAGGACCGGAGGGTCCACCTGAGTTGTGGAACCGGAGGGTTCCACTGAGACACATTGACCGGAGGGTCTTAATTAAGTATATCCATGAGAGGCTAATGAGATGTGTGTGGTATTTTGGGGAACTCACTAAGCTTCGTGTTTACCGTGTTATGTGTTATGTGTTTAGGTACTTCTCAGGATCACGGGAAGGCATCTGCTTGATTGTACACACACACGAGTTGGAGATATGTTTTGGAGGATCTTGGATTGTGTTTTAAACAATTTATGAACATGTGTTTTGATAACTTGATACTTTTGGGGATTTTTGTGATTGTGTTAATGAGATTAATATGATTTTAAAATGAAAAATTGTTTGAAAATTTACGGTGTTACAAAAGTGATCTCGAGGTAAACTTTTCACACCACAAAAAGTCACTTTATGATTTAACTGTTATTATTTAAGTATTTTTTATTTAATTGTTATAAGTATCGTATTATGACTTGTATAATAAAATATGTTTATGTTGTTTGAGTTTAAAAGTGATTTAGTGTAATTTTTCGACAAAAAATAGTGTAAATTTTTGTGTTAAGGTTGGAGTTTGTTGGTAGGTTGTTGCAGAGCAAAAGGATAAGATGCCGATTCGGTTCAGGAAAATAGGTTTAGTTTGAAGTTAGAAGTGGAAAAAGTACTAGAATTGCAACATTTTCATTAAATGTAGAGTACTATATGATTCTTTAAGCTAGTTAGGATGATTCAATACTTTAACATAACCAAAAACTTGTTAGCGTCCAATGCTATTTTCAACCTCCAAGTTCTAATTTCTAACTTTAAATTTATGTTGACGAAGAAGACGAATCCATCGATGAATTACAAGACCACACATATATTACTAATTAGTATTGGTGTAGATCGTAGATGAGTGTGTCCACTAAACATTTGGGCTGAATATAATTGGGGCAAGCTTGGGTTCACCCAAAATGGACTATCAATAATATTAAAACTGGGCTTTAAAGTCATTGTTAATAAGGCACTAAACCCAGTCAAAAGTCAAGACTCAAGACTCAAGAAGGGGTTGTCAGTTGTCTTGGTAGCATTCGTGGGTCATCTGGCACCTTATGAAGCGTGTGGTCTTAGGTTCGTATCCGTTTAGGGGTTGACAATCATAAAAATAACATCCCCACCTATAGACATTTTAAGTGAAGTTTCAATGATATTATGTTATAATATAAAGCACATAATTCCAACGATTTTTAAGCATGAGGATTATAGCTCTACTTCAATGCCATGTTGGAGCTTTGCCACTTGTAAATTCAAACTTTAAAATCATAAACATTTGTTCAATATTTACATATATGCATGGTTCAATGGAAATATTGAATGACGCCAAGTTGCCATAAATTAAACTCAACCACGTGGGAACACAAGTTGAAATTTGGAGTTGAATGACAATTGAAATGTTAGATGAGAAAAAAGAGAGCCCACATTCATCATTATATTACATAAATGACATTCCATTGAACTTGGTTTTGGTTGTTATGTTCCATCAATGCGTTAACATTCAATGTTTCTGGTTATAATAATACACTTTTGTAGACATTACTTATAGAAATTTATCGGTGATTTATTAGCATTGCTAACAACGAAGATAATCATATAAAAAAGCGTATTAAAGCAGAAAAGTTTGTTTTAATTAAAGTGAGTTGACCCCTCTTTCTGACCTACTTTTAATATATGTCTTTTTTGCACTTTCTTCATCTGCATGCTCGGGGTTTCAATAATAATGTGTGAAGCCAAGCCCTATCTTTTTCAAAATAATCCTTTAACTTCCTTAAAGTTCCATATGTATACTTTCCCTTAAAGTTAAAGTATAGTTGAGCAGCTTGATTAACTTATGGGAAAGCATGTGGTTGACAAAAGAACATGTTTTTTGACATGAAATAATATAGTTGTTCCTTAGCATTTAATGGATATATATAATTTGAACATCAATTAGTAGCAATGGTTGCATCTCTATATTTTGATTTTATCACTTAAGGGTCCAACACTTAATGTCATATGTATTTTTTTTTTAACATAAATTGCATTCACAATTCTTGTTTTTTATGCGTAGCTAGTCAAGTAATCCTTATATGCTGTCCTTTTAAATACTTCAATATTAAAAAATGAAAGAAACACGCATATGATGGTGAAAAATATTATTTCAATAATTCAATTGTATGGAAAGAATAAAAGGATGGTAGGAAAACCGATCGACTTGTCTCGAAAATTATTGGTTGCATGTTCTGAGTTAGGCAAGCATACGAGAATCGTTATTGATCATAAGCTTTTTGTATTCAACTTTTTGATATCATATTGAAAATTGAAAGTTGAATGGTTTTGGAGCTTGATGAAAATTAAATTGTTCAATAGTTTGGAGATTGATGACAATTAAACTGTTAAGTAGGAAAAAAACTATTTTCTTTTAATATGTTTCATTGAATTTTATGTAGTTAAATAGTTAAATGTATTGTAGATAGTAAATGATAAAATTATATGAAATATATATAAAATGATGATTTGGATGAAACTTTATAAATTGTATGCTCAAATGGTTTATTGCTAAATATTGAAACAAGCAACATGTATTACTTTTGTTGCTAGCTATAAAGTATCTATTCTAATAAAAAAAGAAGATTTTTTTTTTCATATTTCACACTCTTATTTAATTTTCTAAATATCATTTTGTGGTTATTTTGAGTTTATTTTTTTCACATGTCATTTTATGTATTTTCTTATTTTATTAAATTTCACATAATATTTTAATGTAATAATTACAATAAATGTAGTAATGATGGGATGTCAAGCCCACCAAGCAAATTACACCCTTTGATTGCTAAATAAACGTAATATAATGGTAAAAAGGGGTATCGATCCTCGGGGAAATGGTTGTATTCAATCACCAATGCAATTCAATAGAACTAGTGAAATTAAACTAACTACAATTAAACAAAACTTCAAGCGGAGATTATTTATTCACAATGCATTTATTTAACGTCTTTGCCAAGACATAGCCCCGCTTCCGTCAACCTTCGTAAATCGGTGTTTCCATTGTTACGTTGTTGAATTCTCCCGTGTCAAAGCCTTCATAAAATAGTTTCAAATGGTGCCCATTCACTTTGAATATTTGATTTGTTTCCAAACTTTTAATTTCAACCGCACCGTGATCAAACACTTTTATAACAATAAAAGGTCCGTGCCATCGAGATCGCAATTTTCCCGGGAATAGCTTTAAGCGTGAATGATAAAGAATAACTTCTTGACCCGGAATAAAGTGTTTTTGGGTTATGTGCTTGTCATGAAATGCCTTTTTCTTCTCTTTGCACCTTTTGAACCTTTTAATTATCTTCTTCTTGACCACTTCCATCATTGGAGAATCCAATCTTCTTTGAGGTTCCCTCTTAGGATTACAATCATCTTCCATGATTATCTTGTCTGTGCATACATTAGTGCTTATCCTGTTTATTGGCTCAATCACATCAACCCGATACAATGGAGAAATGTTGCTAGGGTACCTCATTCCTTCAAAGATGTTGAATTGATTGGTTTCTCCATCAAACTCCATAGTTATCTTTCCTTTATGGACATCAATGATTGTGTGAGCGGTATGCATGAAAGGTCTTCCAAGGAGGATCATAGATGATTTGGAAAGAGTCTTCTCTTCAAAATCAATGACATAAAAATCCGCCGGAAAAACAAGTTGATTAACTTGTACTAACACATACTCCAACACTCCTCTTGGAGACACACTTGACTTGTCTGCTAATTGAATGATTACTCCGGTTTCCTCCAAAGGTCCAACATTGAGAGATTGAAAAACCGAATATGACATCACATTGATCGAGGCTCCAAGATCTAACATGGCACTTTTGACATGCAAATCACCAATGGTACAAGGGATAGAAAATATTCCCGAATCCTTGCATTTGGGAGGTAATTTCTTTTGGATAACCGCAGACACATTTGCATTGACTTGAATCTTTTCATTTGCCTTGAGTTTTCTCTTCTTGGTGCATAAATTCTTGAGGAATTTTGCATAACTTGGAATTTGCTTAATAGCATTCAATAGTGGAATGTTGATTTGGACCTTGCGGAAAGTTTCAAATAATTCATTTTCTTCTTCTATCTTCTTGGAAAAGGCTAACCGGGAAGGGAAGGGTGGTGGTATGACCAATGGTTTGATGGGTTTGATGGAAGAGTCAGGTTGATCAACATTTGGCACAACCGGTTCCTTTGGAGTAGCTTCAACCTTCGAAGGCTCAACAACAATAACCTCATATTCTTCTTCTCTTGAAACTCTTTTAGGGTTGTTTTCTCCAAGTGTTTTGACACTTCTCAAAGTTATTGCACTCACATTGGGGTTCTTCTCGGTTTGAGATGGAAGTCTACCCCTTTGTTCTTTCTTGTTGATAGCGGTGGCCAAGTCTCCGATTTGTGCTTGAATGTTTGAGAAAGTGTTCTTGGTCTCTTGTTGAAATTGGGTTTGACTTTGAGCAAGAGAAGTAACAAGTTCTTGAAGGCTCATTTGATGGGTACCACTTGATTGGCCTTGTTGTGGAGGTTGTTGGTAATTTGGAGGGTTAAAAGAAGTTTGTGGATATGGAGGTTTTTGGGATTGGTATTGTGGATGTTGGGGTCTCATTAAAAGATTTGGTGGATTTTGCTTTGGTGGATAAGGGTTGTTTTGGGTAATCCTCCAATTTGGGTTGAAATTGTTTTGAAATCCCGTGGGTCTTGGTTGACCTTGATATCCGCCCATTGCATTCACATCTTCCGGTTCACTTCCAAGTGTGGGGCACTTATCCGTATAATGGCCCGTCATTGCACAAATACCACATACCATCAATTGTTGACCACTTCCCACCACCATTTGACTTAACACATTAGTCAAATCCAAGAGCTTTGATTCCAAATGTTGACTGTTGCTAACTGTCACACCCCCGAACCAGACGGCGGAAGCGTCCGGGGGCTGTTGTGACTCAATTGAATACCATCACAATGAATATACATGAAACATAACATCATTCATCACCAACATTTGAATATTACAACTGATAGTGTTTACATCCATTACATTGTCTCAAAACATTACATTCTCAAAAGTAGATTGTTCGATACTAATTAAACAACAGCAAAACATCATAGAGTACAATTCTTCCATCACTTTATCTGTTACCTGAGAATACAAGTATTTTGAAAAACGTCAACATATGAAATGTTGGTGAGTTCATAAGTAGTGTTTGAAATCCAATGTTTTGTATTGTTTGAAAACCACTAGAAAATCCGATATTTTCTGAAAAGAACTTAGTATAAAAAGTGTAAAGATCCATAAGTATGCTTGTTTGTTTCTATAGTTGTAAAATTTGTTCATTAAACTTGTGTACATTTCGAAACCGTATGTATTGAAAAACCCTAGGAAAACCCGATGTTTTCCTAACACTTTGAATTCCATGTAGTTGTTGTACCATCGCGGCGTGTGAAGTCATTGATTCCAGGCGACGTCAGATTATTGCGCATGGTGAATTGCTATAAACACGCGTTACGCAAACGACCAGTTTACAACTATACTAACGATCCCGTAGGCGTCGTCCGTACTATTCACGTAATCCAACCGCCCTGACTTCTTGTAGTCCCACATCCGAAGAGAAAGAGGGCACGAAGACCTCGATAACTCCGTTAGTCGGTTGGGGATAAAAAGAGTGCGAAGGGCCCTTGACCCGACTCGCATTAGAATAACCGACTTTACTAGCAATACCAAAGGACCCTTGGGGACCAATAGTATAAGAGCCATTAAAAGTCCTTTTACGCTGTGTTGGATCATGTAAGACCCAACAACTCGTAAGGTTGAAGTCTTCGGGCCTAAAGATCAGGTCATTGGGCTAGCTAGTCCCAACAAACAAGATTTTACACTTTGGGGCCCAAAGATGGTGCGTCGACGTCTGTGCACTCTCACATGTGTATTGAATTCCCAAATGTTACTTGTATGAATCGAGTTATCGTCGTGTTAGAAGTTTCGGGTTGTTATTGATTCGAGACCGAATCAATTCGTTTAACAACGATTTTTGGTATTGTTGTGTATTGTATTTCGTCGGTAGTCGCGGTGCCAATATTTGATCACGATGGGTGTAGTGAATTAGCATTGAAAATTTTCTGTTTACAGCCCCTCTTTAATTTGTAAATTTACTTTTTCGACCCTTTAAATAAATAAATTTCCGGTTTAGTCCTTAAACCATTTTTCTTGGCAATTTAACACCAAAACTTATTGAAATTGATATTTTTCAGCACATTTTTAGTTGAAAACAGTTTTAGTCCCTGAAAATACAGTTTTCTCGGTTGTAACCCCTCTTTTTCGCAGTTTTTACAATTTTGGCCCAAATTGGAAAATTTTTGCAACTTTGGCCCTTTTTAATTTTGAAAAGCATTTTAAACCTTAGAAAAGGACTTGGAACACTAGTAGTCCACTGTTTTACAGAAAAACATAGTTTTGGCCCTTCAAAACAGAAAATTTCGCATATTGGGCCCTAATGGGCCAAAAATGCCATTTTTAGCCCATTAAGCTTGAAATTTATATTTTTAATCCTCCAAAAGAATGTATTTCCAGAAAACACTTTGTTGAAACTGTTTTGACTCATCTCACCCATCAGAATTCGTAATATGTCCTTTTGGGCCCTTTAACTTTATATTTTTAACATTTTGTGTCTAAAAATTGAGTTTTTAACCCAAAGAAGATGTTATTAAGCCACTTAGCTATTTTTCTTGAAATACTTTGTATGTAGAACTATAATTGATGCTAGTATCATTTTACATAAAGTATATCTCGATTTTTAGGGGCTTATGACTAGATCCAACATCATAATCACACAAAAACACACATATAAGCATAGAAATCATACAAGGCATACAAAATACATATAGATCTACACTTTCACTTGTATCCCCCCCTCATAAAACTTATAAAACAGAAAAATAGGGAGTATGAAGCTCACCTTGTTTGAAGGTTCCGGTTTTTGATGAAGATGTGAAGAGGTTTTTGGCCCTAGCAAGCTTCTTGAGGAGCTTTACAACTTAGATGGCTCTAAGATGTATGATTCACGAAATGGAAAGGGTTAAGAGGAGATTTTGAAGAAATCAAGAAGCTAAACCATGGATATAAGTAAAAACTTACCTAGGATGATGATTTTTGGTGGAGAATCCTCTTGAAAGCACACACCAACTCGAGATTTTTGATGGAAGAGGGAAGAGGTATTTGAGAGTGTTTAAGAGAGTTTTTGAATGAAAAATGAAGGTGGTGAGAGGGTTGGCTGAGAATATGGAGAGAAGGGAGAGAGAGATCATAATCTTGTTATTTGTGAGGTAATAGTTTGTCTTGAAACATGAGATGCTACCATAGATACATGGTGGTTAAGCATGAGTTGTCACATGCATGTCTAGTCTTCATTTATCCATTCTTTTCTCTTTTTTTTTTTATTAAACATGGGCTGATTTGGGCTAAGGAGAAAGGAAAGGAATCATCTTGGGCCCATACTCGAATTTATGAAGCCCAAAAATAAATTTTCGGCCCATTGGGACAAACGAAATCTTTTATGGACCAACAAGGCTCATTAGAGATAAGATGGATTATTTTAGGCCCACATGGCCCAAAATGCTAACGTTTTATGAATGTGGTCTATTTAGAGCCCACTTAGGGCTTCTAGGCCCAATAGGAGAATTTTAGTTCATATGGAACTTGGACCGGGATTAATAAGGTTCCCAGCCCTTAGTTGAACATATGAGGTGTATTTTGAATGAGGATAGAGTATTGTATTCACTTAGAGTACATGCTTTTACAATGGATGATGCTTATATGAGAATAGAATTTCCTAGCTAAAAATGCTAGTTGTGACACTAACTTCACCAACCACTTGTATAGAATTTCTCTTCATGTCATTTCGAGTCCCAAAATTCCTTTGATTTTGAGAAATGGTACCAAAAAGTAATCGGATCTCGTGAGGGGTTTTGTTGAAGATGTCACCACCACTTGAAGCATCAATCATCCTCCGATCTTTTTCATTCATACCCTCATAAAATTGTTGAAGAAGTAGTTGTTCGGGTATATTGTGTTGACGACAACTTGTACACAAATTATTGAAGCGCTCCCAAAAATCATGAAATGTTTCATTTTCCCCTTGACGAATCCTCAAAATGTCACTTCTTTGACTTGAAATGCGGGAGGTGGGATAGAATTTGCTATTGAAGGCCTTGAGTAACTCTTCCCATGTGTGAATAGATCCCGGTGGTAAGTTGAATAACCACTCTCTAGCTTTGTCTTCCAAGGTGAGCGGGAAAGCGGTTAACTTGAAATCATCCAATGTCACATTGTCGGGCAACATGCTAACACATAACATATGAAAGGACTTCAAATGCTTTTGAGGGTCTTCTCTATCCAAACCATGGAACTTGGTAAGTTGATGGATGAATCTTGACTTCAATTCAATCCCTCGGCGGTTTGCGGGATAAACAATAGCAAGAGGTGTGTGAGTAACATCCGTTTCCATCATTTGTCTAAGTGTCAACTCTTGAGGAGGATTGGGTGGAAAGGGGTTGTTGGGATTTTGTTGCAAGTAATTGGGTGGTTGATGATAAGGTGGGTATGGGTATTGTTGGGGATTGTAGATTGGTGGTGGATAAGGTTGGTAGTTAGGGTATTGGTTATAAGGAGGTTGTTGTTGTGGGTACATTGGGTTTTGGTACATTGGAGGGTGTTGGTAATTGGGTTGATTTGGGTAATGTACTTGTTGAACTTGAAAAGCATTGTTTTGAGGTTGGTTGTTTTGGTGGAAGTGTTGGTTTTGTAGTTGTGGTGGTGGTTGATAATTGGGTTGGTTTTGAGGAGGGGCTTGATTCCAAGGTGGCATATCAATGAAAGGTTCTTGTGGTTGTTGTCTTGGTTGATGGGGTGGGGTATTGGCATCTTGATTAATTGGGTTTGGGTTGGGATTGTGAGGTGGAGTGTGATTCATGGCTATGTGGTTTTCAAACGGAATGTCTTCAAAGGAATGACCAACAATTGGAGAACTCGGTTCGGTGTCGGTATCACTTGAAGTATGAACTTGATCTTCTATGTTGATTAGTGGAGAAGAGGAAGAAGCTTGAACTAGTTGTTGTTGCTTTGATTGTTTGGCTAACTTTTTCAGCCTTTTTGCTTCTCTTTCAATTTCCAGATTGTAGAGTAGTTCACCGATTCTTGTAGACCTAGGCATAAACAATCAAATAACAATAACCAATTTCCCCAGCAACGGCGCCAAAACTTGATGGGATGTCAAGCCCACCAAGCAAATTACACCCTTTGATTGCTAAATAAACGTAATATAATGGTAAAAAGGGGTATCGATCCTCGGGGAAATGGTTGTATTCAATCACCAATGCAATTCAATAGAACTAGTGAAATTAAACTAACTAACTACAATTAAGCAAAAAGGGGGGTTTTTTGATTACTTGAAAACTAAAATACTTGAATAACTAAAAACCTTGCAATTAAGCAAGTTGATGAGATGCTCAAAGGTTGGAAATAATTGGTTAACTAAGGCAATTCAACACAATGAACATTTGTGTGTTTATCATTAGGATCTAATACAAAGCTTATCCTTCATCCCAAATTGGTTATAGCAATCATGAAGCATGATATGCCAAGATTCCTCATAGGTAGTATGGAGGTTGGGGAAGCCCACAACACACCTTCTTAATTAAGATCAAGGGTCAATTGAAGCAATTAATCCCAAGAAATCAATTAGCCTTAAGAATGAAGGAATCCCCAATTCCTAGAGGATGTCAAATGCTTACACATCCATAAAGGAGTTATGATTCATAAGCTAGAGATGGTTTCTACCATCATAAAGCCTTTGTTCTAGATAAATTCAATGATCCAATGCAAAATCAATGAAATAAATCAACCATTGCTCAATCAAACACTAAGCTCATGATCAAAGCAATCAATTAAGCATAAGAATTGCAAACTAGAATCATAAACATGGAATAAATTGATAATCAACATAAATCCTTCAAAACCCACAAACATTCATTGGTTTTCAGCCAAAGTTAACCAAATAAGAGTATTAGCCACTCATGGCAACAAAATAACAAGAACAATAATCTAATTGCATAAAGAAACTACCTAAGATTTGGAAAGATGAAAGGAAATGATTTATAGCTCCCAAAATCGCCTCTTGTAGGTCTCCAATGGTGGAAAATCGTGAATGGGCCTCTAGATCTGATCCCTAAAGGTTATGGCAAGCCAAATGACCAAAATGCCCAAACTGGGCAGTTGCGCGACGAAAATTCCACCCGCGCAAATGTTGCTGTAATGCTATTGGTCCACCAAGCCACTCCACCCTTCCACTACCAAAGATTCCTTTGGCCCCCCTCCTTGTCCATGTAATTTGAAATGCACCAATCATCATTTAGCCACCAAATGGATGCTCCAAGCCCAAAATTTGAATTTTATGATCCATCTTCACAAGCCCAAATAATCCAAGCTAATAACTTTCAAAGCACAATTCTTCTTCTTTGATTCCGCCAAGCCCAAGAATGCCTCGGGAGCCCACTAAGCCCGTCTCCAATCAACCCGCAACCGCAACAAGCACCGAAAAACCTACAAAATATCTCATGCAACATAACAAGCACCCGGTATGATCCATACTAAAGAAAAATAAATAAATTACAATGCATTAATGATAAAAAGATCTAAAAATCTAAAAAAAACTAATAAAATAAGGAAATAAAATAAACTATCAAATCACCCCAAGCTTAAACCTAACTTGTCCTCAAGTTAGAACAAGACTAAAAATGTGCTCGGGATGAACTATCTAAAAAGGAAAAAGAAAGATACCATAGAACTTGGTCAACATCAGTCAACATGGTCAAAATTAGTCCTTCAATGGACCCTACGCATCTTCAAAATGTTCCCCGCTTTAGAGCCATAAACCACATTCTCAACCACTTGATGGGCGAATAGATCACGGCTGGATGCGATCGCGGTGTGCAAGACAAAGGAAACAGAGATGCGCCCAGTGGGGGCACTTTAAATCACCAATGTAGACCATAGTGCACGAAGGAAAGGCGCCTCTTCACACACTATGATTCCTACATTTGTCAGGCCAAAGTGTATAATAACGAAATAGGGTTTTGCAGTACGGCCTCCGGGCAAACATCCGGTTTCAGAGGCTTCTCCCTTGTACTGTCCTTTACAGTCTACCGTCTCATCGTCGGGGCCTTTTCTCACCAAAAATCAAAAATAAAATAAAATAATAAAAACTCTACTTAACCTAAATCTAAACTTAACAACCTAAATCTTCAATCTTGAACTTCTGTTATTGGATCTTCAATCACATTTGCTGCTTGACATTTTTTTTTCATACTAGATATATAACATAAGTCTTGAACTTGGAATCTTGTTCTTCTTTTTGTGTTGCTCTCTTTCTTCATTTTTCTTCTTTGTTTTTGTTACTTTTCTTGAATCATCTTTTATAGGCTCTTATTTTCTTCACTTTTTCAAATTTCTTCATTCTTTGTGTTGCTTCTTGGAAGGTCTAAGGAATTTCACCAAGTAACATAGAACTCTAATAGTGAAAATTGAGTGGTAGATAGAGGCTAATATGAACACCTAATGATCATTGACAATGTGCCAAGATCAACTAAAAAGGGTGGGGAATGACTCAAAAATGGGTGTTACCGAAAAGACTTGGTCCCAAAAGATGTGAATTGGGGGACCCACTTCAAAGTTCATCAAGCACCTCAATGCAAGGTGTGATAAACAAAATCTATCTAACTATCTACTCTAGACCCCTAGAAAAATGATAACCTATCCTAAAAAGACGGTGAGAATCTAACTAAGCAAGGCTCGGACGAGACTCGGGAGTACTAAGGGGTACTCCCTCCAAAACCAAGATGCGAGTCTTCAATATCTTCAATGTCTTCAAAATACCTTACCGGGCTAGTCTTTGCTCGCACACATTGGCATGACCAACCACATCCCTCCGCACCTAGACCCAATCAAGTTACCTGCATCTGACCCCCACACAAGCGGTCTCAAAGTGGTCCATGAGGCTCAAAACGTGTCCCATTCATCAAATACAAGGAATTCCATATCAAGACCCAGGACCAATCTATGATTCAATACTTATGACTCGGCGTTATGGTACCTGTAGGGATAAGAAGACAAGAGAGAACAAAAATGCATGAACTTAACCTAGAATGCATCTAAAAAGTATGAAAATTAGAAAAGAAAGAAACAAAATATGCAATATATTTTTTTTAATGCAATTTTTATGAATGCCCTAAATGACTTAGTCTAGATGCAACTATATACAACCTAAATGCAATAAAAATAAAAGATTAGATTACCTCACCCCAAGCTTAAAATTAAGCATTGTCCTCAATGCTTAGGATGAGAGTAAGGAAGGATCATACCGGGATCAAGGTGGAGGAGGCCCGCGAGGACGGTATAGAAGCAACACATGGGTCGCATAATGATGCTTGGATGGAGTTCTTGGCCGCCTAAATACACATGGGTGAAAGCTTGGTCGCGCAAAGGACGCATATGAAATGACTCGAAATTTTCTTATGAAATGACATATTTGCGCAGGTACCCTCGCAAACTTTGCACGGGTGGGGGGCAGCTGCGCGCACATGTCAGAATACATCCCATGTTGGGGTAATTTGGAACTCAGAATCTGCGCGGCTGGGGGTCGGTCGCGCAACGGCTGCGCGGGCACCCGCGCGCAGCAATCAGAGAGCACCCCATGTTGGTGTAATTTGGATCTCGGGACCTGCGCGGGCACCCGCGCAAAAGTCAAATTTTTGGAAATTTTCAAACTTCACCAAAATCACTAGAAGACTTCTATATGCTTATTTTTAGGCCAACTTCAAGTTTAGAAACACCCAAAACTTCAAGCGGAGATTATTTATTCACAATGCATTTATTTAACGTCTTTGCCAAGACATAGCCCCGCTTCCGTCAACCTTCGTAAATCGGTGTTTCCATTGTTACGTTGTCGAATTCTCCCGTGTCAAAGCCTTCATAAAATAGTTTCAAATGGTGCCCATTCACTTTGAATATTTGATTTGTTTCCAAACTTTTAATTTCAACCGCACCGTGATCAAACACTTTTATAACAATAAAAGGTCCGTGCCATCGAGATCGCAATTTTCCCGGGAATAGCTTTAAGCGTGAATGATAAAGAATAACTTCTTGACCCGGAATAAAGTGTTTTTGGGTTATGTGCTTGTCATGAAATGCCTTTTTCTTCTCTTTGCACCTTTTGAACCTTTTAATTATCTTCTTCTTGACCACTTCCATCATTGGAGAATCCAATCTTCTTTGAGGTTCCCTCTTAGGATTACAATCATCTTCCATGATTATCTTGTTTGTGCATACATTAGTGCTTATCCTGTTTATTGGCTCAATCACATCAACCCGATACAATGGAGAAATGTTGCTAGGGTACCTCATTCCTTCAAAGATGTTGAATTGATTGGTTTCTCCATCAAACTCCATAGTTATCTTTCCTTTATGGACATCAATGATTGTGTGAGCGGTATGCATGAAAGGTCTTCCAAGGAGGATCATAGATGATTTGGAAAGAGTCTTCTCTTCAAAATCAATGACATAAAAATCCGCCGGAAAAACAAGTTGATTAACTTGTACTAACACATACTCCAACACTCCTCTTGGAGACACACTTGACTTGTCTGCTAATTGAATGATTACTCCGGTTTCCTCCAAAGGTCCAACATTGAGAGATTGAAAAACCGAATATGGCATCACATTGATCGAGGCTCCAAGATCTAACATGACACTTTTGACATGCAAATCACCAATGGTACAAGGGATAGAAAATATTCCCGAATCCTTGCATTTGGGAGGTAATTTCTTTTGGATAACCGCAGACACATTTGCATTGACTTGAA
Source organism: Lactuca serriola (assembly GCF_051521515.1). Classification (NCBI taxonomy): domain Eukaryota; kingdom Viridiplantae; phylum Streptophyta; class Magnoliopsida; order Asterales; family Asteraceae; genus Lactuca; species Lactuca serriola. The sequence continues at coordinate 189,125,897 of NC_136413.1, forward strand.
TCTTTTCATTTGCCTTGAGTTTTCTCTTCTTGGTGCATAAATTCTTGAGGAATTTTGCATAAATTGGAATTTGCTTAATAGCATTCAATAGTGGAATGTTGATTTGGACCTTGCGGAAAGTTTCAAATAATTCATTTTCTTCTTCTATCTTCTTGGAAAAGGCTAACCGGGAAGGGAAGGGTGGTGGTATGACCAATGGTTTGATGGGTTTGATGGAAGAGTCAGGTTGATCAACATTTGGCACAACCGGTTCCTTTGGAGTAGCTTCAACCTTCGAAGGCTCAACAACAATAACCTCATATTCTTCTTCTCTTGAAACTCTTTTAGGGTTGTTTTCTCCAAGTGTTTTGACACTTCTCAAAGTTATTGCACTCACATTGGGGTTCTTCTCGGTTTGAGATGGAAGTCTACCCCTTTGTTCTTTCTTGTTGATAGCGGTGGCCAAGTCTCCGATTTGTGCTTGAATGTTTGAGAAAGTGTTCTTGGTCTCTTGTTGAAATTGGGTTTGACTTTGAGCAAGAGAAGTAACAAGTTCTTGAAGGCTCATTTGATGGGTACCACTTGATTGGCCTTGTTGTGGAGGTTGTTGGTAATTTGGAGGGTTAAAAGAAGTTTGTGGATATGGAGGTTTTTGGGATTGGTATTGTGGATGTTGGGGTCTCATTAAAAGATTTGGTGGATTTTGCTTTGGTGGATAAGGGTTGTTTTGGGTAATCCTCCAATTTGGGTTGAAATTGTTTTGAAATCCCGTGGGTCTTGGTTGACCTTGATATCCGCCCATTGCATTCACATCTTCCGGTTCACTTCCAAGTGTGGGGCACTTATCCGTATAATGGCCCGTCATTGCACAAATACCACATACCATCAATTGTTGACCACTTCCCACCACCATTTGACTTAACACATTAGTCAAATCCAAGAGCTTTGATTCCAAATGTTGACTGTTGCTAACTGTCACACCCCCGAACCAGACGGCGGAAGCGTCCGGGGGCTGTTGTGACTCAATTGAATACCATCACAATGAATATACATGAAACATAACATCATTCATCACCAACATTTGAATATTACAACTGATAGTGTTTACATCCATTACATTGTCTCAAAACATTACATTCTCAAAAGTAGATTGTTCGATACTAATTAAACAACAGCAAAACATCATAGAGTACAATTCTTCCATCACTTTATCTGTTACCTGAGAATACAAGTATTTTGAAAAACGTCAACATATGAAATGTTGGTGAGTTCATAAGTAGTGTTTGAAATCCAATGTTTTGTATTGTTTGAAAACCACTAGAAAATCCGATATTTTCTGAAAAGAACTTAGTATAAAAAGTGTAAAGATCCATAAGTATGCTTGTTTGTTTCTATAGTTGTAAAATTTGTTCATTAAACTTGTGTACATTTCGAAACCGTATGTATTGAAAAACCCTAGGAAAACCCGATGTTTTCCTAACACTTTGAATTCCATGTAGTTGTTGTACCATCGCGGCGTGTGAAGTCATTGATTCCAGGCGACGTCGGATTATTGCGCATGGTGAATTGCTATAAACACGCGTTACGCAAACGACCAGTTTACAACTATACTAACGATCCCGTAGGCGTCGTCCGTACTATTCACGTAATCCAACCGCCCTGACTTCTTGTAGTCCCACATCCGAAGAGAAAGAGGGCACGAAGACCTCGATAACTCCGTTAGTCGGTTGGGGATAAAAAGAGTGCGAAGGGCCCTTGACCCGACTCGCATTAGAATAACCGACTTTACTAGCAATACCAAAGGACCCTTGGGGACCAATAGTATAAGAGCCATTAAAAGTCCTTTTACGCTGTGTTGGATCATGTAAGACCCAACAACTCGTAAGGTTGAAGTCTTCGGGCCTAAAGATCAGGTCATTGGGCTAGCTAGTCCCAACAAACAAGATTTTACACTTTGGGGCCCAAAGATGGTGCGTCGACGTCTGTGCACTCTCACATGTGTATTGAATTCCCAAATGTTACTTGTATGAATCGAGTTATCGTCGTGTTAGTAGTTTCGGGTTGTTATTGATTCGAGACCGAATCAATTCGTTTAACAACGATTTTTGGTATTGTTGTGTATTGTATTTCGTCGGTAGTCGCGGTGCCAATATTTGATCACGATGGGTGTAGTGAATTAGCATTGAAAATTTTCTGTTTACAGCCCCTCTTTAATTTGTAAATTTACTTTTTCGACCCTTTAAATAAATAAATTTCCGGTTTAGTCCTTAAACCATTTTTCTTGGCAATTTAACACCAAAACTTATTGAAATTGATATTTTTCAGCACATTTTTAGTTGAAAACAGTTTTAGTCCCTGAAAATACAGTTTTCTCGGTTGTAACCCCTCTTTTTCGCAGTTTTTACAATTTTGGCCCAAATTGGAAAATTTTTGCAACTTTGGCCCTTTTTAATTTTGAAAAGCATTTTAAACCTTAGAAAAGGACTTGGAACACTAGTAGTCCACTGTTTTACAGAAAAACATAGTTTTGGCCCTTCAAAACAGAAAATTTCGCATATTGGGCCCTAATGGGCCAAAAATGCCATTTTTAGCCCATTAAGCTTGAAATTTATATTTTTAATCCTCCAAAAGAATGTATTTCCAGAAAACACTTTGTTGAAACTGTTTTGACTCATCTCACCCATCAGAATTCGTAATATGTCCTTTTGGGCCCTTTAACTTTATATTTTTAACATTTTGTGTCTAAAAATTGAGTTTTTAGCCCAAAGAAGATGTTATTAAGCCACTTAGCTATTTTTCTTGAAATACTTTGTATGTAGAACTATAATTGATGCTAGTATCATTTTACATAAAGTATATCTCGAATTTTAGGGGCTTATGACTAGATCCAACATCATAATCACACAAAAACACACATATAAGCATAGAAATCATACAAGGCATACAAAATACATATAGATCTACACTTTCACTTGTATCCCCCCCTCATAAAACTTATAAAACAGAAAAATAGGGAGTATGAAGCTCACCTTGTTTGAAGGTTCCGGTTTTTGATGAAGATGTGAAGAGGTTTTTGGCCCTAGCAAGCTTCTTGAGGAGCTTTACAACTTAGATGGCTCTAAGATGTATGATTCACGAAATGGAAAGGGTTAAGAGGAGATTTTGAAGAAATCAAGAAGCTAAACCATGGATATAAGTAAAAACTTACCTAGGATGATGATTTTTGGTGGAGAATCCTCTTGAAAGCACACACCAACTCGAGATTTTTGATGGAAGAGGGAAGAAGTATTTGAGAGTGTTTAAGAGAGTTTTTGAATGAAAAATGAAGGTGGTGAGAGGGTTGGCCGAGAATATGGAGAGAAGGGAGAGAGAGATCATAATCTTGTTATTTGTGAGGTAATAGTTTGTCTTGAAACATGAGATGCTACCATAGATACATGGTGGTTAAGCATGAGTTGTCACATGCATGTCTAGTCTTCATTTATCCATTCTTTTCTCTTTTTTTTTATTAAACATGGGCTGATTTGGGCTAAGGAGAAAGGAAAGGAATCATCTTGGGCCCATACTCGAATTTATGAAGCCCAAAAATAAATTTTCGGCCCATTGGGACAAACGAAATCTTTTATGGACCAACAAGGCTCATTAGAGATAAGATGGATTATTTTAGGCCCACATGGCCCAAAATGCTAACGTTTTATGAATGTGGTCTATTTAGAGCCCACTTAGGGCTTCTAGGCCCAATAGGAGAATTTTAGTTCATATGGAACTTGGACCGGGATTAATAAGGTTCCCAGCCCTTAGTTGAACATATGAGGTGTATTTTGAATGAGGATAGAGTATTGTATTCACTTAGAGTACATGCTTTTACAATGGATGATGCTTATATGAGAATAGAATTTCCTAGCTAAAAATGCTAGTTGTGACACTAACTTCACCAACCACTTGTATAGAATTTCTCTTCATGTCATTTCGAGTCCCAAAATTCCTTTGATTTTGAGAAATGGTACCAAAAAGTAATCGGATCTCGTGAGGGGTTTTGTTGAAGATGTCACCACCACTTGAAGCATCAATCATCCTCCGATCTTTTTCATTCATACCCTCATAAAATTGTTGAAGAAGTAGTTGTTCGGGTATATTGTGTTGACGACAACTTGTACACAAATTATTGAAGCGCTCCCAAAAATCATGAAATGTTTCATTTTCCCCTTGACGAATCCTCAAAATGTCACTTCTTTGACTTGAAATGCGGGAGGTGGGATAGAATTTGCTATTGAAGGCCTTGAGTAACTCTTCCCATGTGTGAATAGATCCCGGTGGTAAGTTGAATAACCACTCTCTAGCTTTGTCTTCCAAGGTGAGCGGGAAAGCGGTTAACTTGAAATCATCCAATGTCACATTGTCGGGCAACATGCTAACACATAACATATGAAAGGACTTCAAATGCTTTTGAGGGTCTTCTCTATCCAAACCATGGAACTTGGTAAGTTGATGGATGAATCTTGACTTCAATTCAATCCCTCGGCGGTTTGCGGGATAAACAATAGCAAGAGGTGTGTGAGTAACATCCGTTTCCATCATTTGTCTAAGTGTCAACTCTTGAGGAGGATTGGGTGGAAAGGGGTTGTTGGGATTTTGTTGCAAGTAATTGGGTGGTTGATGATAAGGTGGGTATGGGTATTGTTGGGGATTGTAGATTGGTGGTGGATAAGGTTGGTAGTTAGGGTATTGGTTATAAGGAGGTTGTTGTTGTGGGTACATTGGGTTTTGGTACATTGGAGGGTGTTGGTAATTGGGTTGATTTGGGTAATGTACTTGTTGAACTTGAAAAGCATTGTTTTGAGGTTGGTTGTTTTGGTGGAAGTGTTGGTTTTGTAGTTGTGGTGGTGGTTGATAATTGGGTTGGTTTTGAGGAGGGGCTTGATTCCAAGGTGGCATATCAATGAAAGGTTCTTGTGGTTGTTGTCTTGGTTGATGGGGTGGGGTATTGGCATCTTGATTAATTGGGTTTGGGTTGGGATTGTGAGGTGGAGTGTGATTCATGGCTATGTGGTTTTCAAACGGAATGTCTTCAAAGGAATGACCAACAATTGGAGAACTCGGTTCGGTGTCGGTATCACTTGAAGTATGAACTTGATCTTCTATGTTGATTAGTGGAGAAGAGGAAGAAGCTTGAACTAGTTGTTGTTGCTTTGATTGTTTGGCTAACTTTTTCAGCCTTTTTGCTTCTCTTTCAATTTCCAGATTGTAGAGTAGTTCACCGATTCTTGTAGACCTAGGCATAAACAATCAAATAACAATAACCAATTTCCCCAGCAACGGCGCCAAAACTTGATGGGATGTCAAGCCCACCAAGCAAATTACACCCTTTGATTGCTAAATAAACGTAATATAATGGTAAAAAGGGGTATCGATCCTCGGGGAAATGGTTGTATTCAATCACCAATGCAATTCAATAGAACTAGTGAAATTAAACTAACTAACTACAATTAAGCAAAAAGGGGGGTTTTTTGATTACTTGAAAACTAAAATACTTGAATAACTAAAAACCTTGCAATTAAGCAAGTTGATGAGATGCTCAAAGGTTGGAAATAATTGGTTAACTAAGGCAATTCAACACAATGAACATTTGTGTGTTTATCATTAGGATCTAATACAAAGCTTATCCTTCATCCCAAATTGGTTATAGCAATCATGAAGCATGATATGCCAAGATTCCTCATAGGTAGTATGGAGGTTGGGGAAGCCCACAACACACCTTCTTAATTAAGATCAAGGGTCAATTGAAGCAATTAATCCCAAGAAATCAATTAGCCTTAAGAATGAAGGAATCCCCAATTCCTAGAGGATGTCAAATGCTTACACATCCATAAAGGAGTTATGATTCATAAGCTAGAGATGGTTTCTACCATCATAAAGCCTTTGTTCTAGATAAATTCAATGATCCAATGCAAAATCAATGAAATAAATCAACCATTGCTCAATCAAACACTAAGCTCATGATCAAAGCAATCAATTAAGCATAAGAATTGCAAACTAGAATCATAAACATGGAATAAATTGATAATCAACATAAATCCTTCAAAACCCACAAACATTCATTGGTTTTCAGCCAAAGTTAACCAAATAAGAGTATTAGCCACTCATGGCAACAAAATAACAAGAACAATAATCTAATTGCATAAAGAAACTACCTAAGATTTGGAAAGATGAAAGGAAATGATTTATAGCTCCCAAAATCGCCTCTTGTAGGTCTCCAATGGTGGAAAATCGTGAATGGGCCTCTAGATCTGATCCCTAAAGGTTATGGCAAGCCAAATGACCAAAATGCCCAAACTGGGCAGTTGCGCGACGAAAATTCCACCCGCGCAAATGTTGCTGTAATGCTATTGGTCCACCAAGCCACTCCACCCTTCCACTACCAAAGATTCCTTTGGCCCCCCTCCTTGTCCATGTAATTTGAAATGCACCAATCATCATTTAGCCACCAAATGGATGCTCCAAGCCCAAAATTTGAATTTTATGATCCATCTTCACAAGCCCAAATAATCCAAGCTAATAACTTTCAAAGCACAATTCTTCTTCTTTGATTCCGCCAAGCCCAAGAATGCCTCGGGAGCCCACTAAGCCCGTCTCCAATCAACCCGCAACCGCAACAAGCACCGAAAAACCTACAAAATATCTCATGCAACATAACAAGCACCCGGTATGATCCATACTAAAGAAAAATAAATAAATTACAATGCATTAATGATAAAAAGATCTAAAAATCTAAAAAAAACTAATAAAATAAGGAAATAAAATAAACTATCAAATCACCCCAAGCTTAAACCTAACTTGTCCTCAAGTTAGAACAAGACTAAAAATGAGCTCGGGATGAACTATCTAAAAAGGAAAAAGAAAGATACCATAGAACTTGGTCAACATCAGTCAACATGGTCAAAATTAGTCCTTCAATGGACCCTACGCATCTTCAAAATGTTCCCCGCTTTAGAGCCATAAACCACATTCTCAACCACTTGATGGGCGAATAGATCACGGCTGGATGCGATCGCGGTGTGCAAGACAAAGGAAACAGAGATGCGCCCAGTGGGGGCACTTTAAATCACCAATGTAGACCATAGTGCACGAAGGAAAGGCGCCTCTTCACACACTATGATTCCTACATTTGTCAGGCCAAAGTGTATAATAACGAAATAGGGTTTTGCAGTACGGCCTCCGGGCAAACATCCGGTTTCAGAGGCTTCTCCCTTGTACTGTCCTTTACAGTCTACCGTCTCATCGTCGGGGCCTTTTCTCACCAAAAATCAAAAATAAAATAAAATAATAAAAACTCTACTTAACCTAAATCTAAACTTAACAACCTAAATCTTCAATCTTGAACTTCTGTTATTGGATCTTCAATCACATTTGCTGCTTGACATTTTTTTTTCATACTAGATATATAACATAAGTCTTGAACTTGGAATCTTGTTCTTCTTTTTGTGTTGCTCTCTTTCTTCATTTTTCTTCTTTGTTTTTGTTACTTTTCTTGAATCATCTTTTATAGGCTCTTATTTTCTTCACTTTTTCAAATTTCTTCATTCTTTGTGTTGCTTCTTGGAAGGTCTAAGGAATTTCACCAAGTAACATAGAACTCTAATAGTGAAAATTGAGTGGTAGATAGAGGCTAATATGAACACCTAATGATCATTGACAATGTGCCAAGATCAACTAAAAAGGGTGGGGAATGACTCAAAAATGGGTGTTACCGAAAAGACTTGGTCCCAAAAGATGTGAATTGGGGGACCCACTTCAAAGTTCATCAAGCACCTCAATGCAAGGTGTGATAAACAAAATCTATCTAACTATCTACTCTAGACCCCTAGAAAAATGATAACCTATCCTAAAAAGACGGTGAGAATCTAACTAAGCAAGGCTCGGACGAGACTCGGGAGTACTAAGGGGTACTCCCTCCAAAACCAAGATGCGAGTCTTCAATATCTTCAATGTCTTCAAAATACCTTACCGGGCTAGTCTTTGCTCGCACACATTGGCATGACCAACCACATCCCTCCGCACCTAGACCCAATCAAGTTACCTGCATCTGACCCCCACACAAGCGGTCTCAAAGTGGTCCATGAGGCTCAAAACGTGTCCCATTCATCAAATACAAGGAATTCCATATCAAGACCCAGGACCAATCTATGATTCAATACTTATGACTCGGCGTTATGGTACCTGTAGGGATAAGAAGACAAGAGAGAACAAAAATGCATGAACTTAACCTAGAATGCATCTAAAAAGTATGAAAATTAGAAAAGAAAGAAACAAAATATGCAATATATTTTTTTTAATGCAATTTTTATGAATGCCCTAAATGACTTAGTCTAGATGCAACTATATACAACCTAAATGCAATAAAAATAAAAGATTAGATTACCTCACCCCAAGCTTAAAATTAAGCATTGTCCTCAATGCTTAGGATGAGAGTAAGGAAGGATCATACCGGGATCAAGGTGGAGGAGGCCCGCGAGGACGGTATAGAAGCAACACATGGGTCGCATAATGATGCTTGGATGGAGTTCTTGGCCGCCTAAATACACATGGGTGAAAGCTTGGTCGCGCAAAGGACGCATATGAAATGACTCGAAATTTTCTTATGAAATGACATATTTGCGCAGGTACCCTCGCAAACTTTGCACGGGTGGGGGGCAGCTGCGCGCACATGTCAGAATACATCCCATGTTGGGGTAATTTGGAACTCAGAATCTGCGCGGCTGGGGGTCGGTCGCGCAACGGCTGCGCGGGCACCCGCGCGCAGCAATCAGAGAGCACCCCATGTTGGTGTAATTTGGATCTCGGGACCTGCGCGGGCACCCGCGCAAAAGTCAAATTTTTGGAAATTTTCAAACTTCACCAAAATCACTAGAAGACTTTTATATGCTTATTTTTAGGCCAACTTCAAGTTTAGAAACACCCAAAACTTCAAGCGGAGATTATTTATTCACAATGCATTTATTTAACGTCTTTGCCAAGACATAGCCCCGCTTCCGTCAACCTTCGTAAATCGGTGTTTCCATTGTTACGTTGTCGAATTCTCCCGTGTCAAAGCCTTCATAAAATAGTTTCAAATGGTGCCCATTCACTTTGAATATTTGATTTGTTTCCAAACTTTTAATTTCAACCGCACCGTGATCAAACACTTTTATAACAATAAAAGGTCCGTGCCATCGAGATCGCAATTTTCCCGGGAATAGCTTTAAGCGTGAATGATAAAGAATAACTTCTTGACCCGGAATAAAGTGTTTTTGGGTTATGTGCTTGTCATGAAATGCCTTTTTCTTCTCTTTGCACCTTTTGAACCTTTTAATTATCTTCTTCTTGACCACTTCCATCATTGGAGAATCCAATCTTCTTTGAGGTTCCCTCTTAGGATTACAATCATCTTCCATGATTATCTTGTTTGTGCATACATTAGTGCTTATCCTGTTTATTGGCTCAATCACATCAACCCGATACAATGGAGAAATGTTGCTAGGGTACCTCATTCCTTCAAAGATGTTGAATTGATTGGTTTCTCCATCAAACTCCATAGTTATCTTTCCTTTATGGACATCAATGATTGTGTGAGCGGTATGCATGAAAGGTCTTCCAAGGAGGATCATAGATGATTTGGAAAGAGTCTTCTCTTCAAAATCAATGACATAAAAATCCGCCGGAAAAACAAGTTGATTAACTTGTACTAACACATACTCCAACACTCCTCTTGGAGACACACTTGACTTGTCTGCTAATTGAATGATTACTCCGGTTTCCTCCAAAGGTCCAACATTGAGAGATTGAAAAACCGAATATGGCATCACATTGATCGAGGCTCCAAGATCTAACATGACACTTTTGACATGCAAATCACCAATGGTACAAGGGATAGAAAATATTCCCGAATCCTTGCATTTGGGAGGTAATTTCTTTTGGATAACCGCAGACACATTTGCATTGACTTGAATCTTTTCATTTGCCTTGAGTTTTCTCTTCTTGGTGCATAAATTCTTGAGGAATTTTGCATAACTTGGAATTTGCTTAATAGCATTCAATAGTGGAATGTTGATTTGGACCTTGCGGAAAGTTTCAAATAATTCATTTTCTTCTTCTATCTTCTTGGAAAAGGCTAACCGGGAAGGGAAGGGTGGTGGTATGACCAATGGTTTAATGGGTTTGATGGAAGAGTCAGGTTGATCAACATTTGGCACAACCAGTTCCTTTGGAGTAGCTTCAACCTTCGAAGGCTCAACAACAATAACCTCATATTCTTCTTCTCTTGAAACTCTTTTAGGGTTGTTTTCTCCAAGTGTTTTGACACTTCTCAAAGTTATTGCACTCACATTGGGGTTCTTCTCGGTTTGAGATGGAAGTCTACCCCTTTGTTCTTTCTTGTTGATAGCGGTGGCCAAGTCTCCGATTTGTGCTTGAATGTTTGAGAAAGTGTTCTTGGTCTCTTGTTGAAATTGGGTTTGACTTTGAGCAAGAGAAGTAACAAGTTCTTGAAGGCTCATTTGATGGGTACCACTTGATTGGCCTTGTTGTGGAGGTTGTTGGTAATTTGGAGGGTTAAAAGAAGTTTGTGGATATGGAGGTTTTTGGGATTGGTATTGTGGATGTTGGGGTCTCATTAAAAGATTTGGTGGATTTTGCTTTGGTGGATAAGGGTTGTTTTGGGTAATCCTCCAATTTGGGTTGAAATTGTTTTGAAATCCCGTGGGTCTTGGTTGACCTTGATATCCGCCCATTGCATTCACATCTTCCGGTTCACTTCCAAGTGTGGGGTACTTATCCGTATAATGGCCCGTCATTGCACAAATACCACATACCATCAATTGTTGACCACTTCCCACCACCATTTGACTTAACACATTAGTCAAATCCAAGAGCTTTGATTCCAAATGTTGACTGTTGCTAACTGTCACACCCCCGAACCAGACGGCGGAAGCGTCCGGGGGCTGTTGTGACTCAATTGAATACCATCACAATGAATATACATGAAACATAACATCATTCATCACCAACATTTGAATATTACAACTGATAGTGTTTACATCCATTACATTGTCTCAAAACATTACATTCTCAAAAGTAGATTGTTCGATACTAATTAAACAACAGCAAAACATCATAGAGTACAATTCTTCCATCACTTTATCTGTTACCTGAGAATACAAGTATTTTGAAAAACGTCAACATATGAAATGTTGGTGAGTTCATAAGTAGTGTTTGAAATCCAATGTTTTGTATTGTTTGAAAACCACTAGAAAATCCGATATTTTCTGAAAAGAACTTAGTATAAAAAGTGTAAAGATCCATAAGTATGCTTGTTTGTTTCTATAGTTGTAAAATTTGTTCATTAAACTTGTGTACATTTCGAAACCGTATGTATTGAAAAACCCTAGGAAAACCCGATGTTTTCCTAACACTTTGAATTCCATGTAGTTGTTGTACCATCGCGGCGTGTGAAGTCATTGATTCCAGGCGACGTCGGATTATTGCGCATGGTGAATTGCTATAAACACGCGTTACGCAAACGACCAGTTTACAACTATACTAACGATCCCGTAGGCGTCGTCCGTACTATTCACGTAATCCAACCGCCCTGACTTCTTGTAGTCCCACATCCGAAGAGAAAGAGGGCACGAAGACCTCGATAACTCCGTTAGTCGGTTGGGGATAAAAAGAGTGCGAAGGGCCCTTGACCCGACTCGCATTAGAATAACCGACTTTACTAGCAATACCAAAGGACCCTTGGGGACCAATAGTATAAGAGCCATTAAAAGTCCTTTTACGCTGTGTTGGATCATGTAAGACCCAACAACTCGTAAGGTTGAAGTCTTCGGGCCTAAAGATCAGGTCATTGGGCTAGCTAGTCCCAACAAACAAGATTTTACACTTTGGGGCCCAAAGATGGTGCGTCGACGTCTGTGCACTCTCACATGTGTATTGAATTCCCAAATGTTACTTGTATGAATCGAGTTATCGTCGTGTTAGTAGTTTCGGGTTGTTATTGATTCGAGACCGAATCAATTCGTTTAACAACGATTTTTGGTATTGTTGTGTATTGTATTTCGTCGGTAGTCGCGGTGCCAATATTTGATCACGATGGGTGTAGTGAATTAGCATTGAAAATTTTCTGTTTACAGCCCCTCTTTAATTTGTAAATTTACTTTTTCGACCCTTTAAATAAATAAATTTCCGGTTTAGTCCTTAAACCATTTTTCTTGGCAATTTAACACCAAAACTTATTGAAATTGATATTTTTCAGCACATTTTTAGTTGAAAACAGTTTTAGTCCCTGAAAATACAGTTTTCTCGGTTGTAACCCCTCTTTTTCGCAGTTTTTACAATTTTGGCCCAAATTGGAAATTTTTTGCAACTTTGGCCCTTTTTAATTTTGAAAAGCATTTTAAACCTTAGAAAAGGACTTGGAACACTAGTAGTCCACTGTTTTACAGAAAAACATAGTTTTGGCCCTTCAAAACAGAAAATTTCGCATATTGGGCCCTAATGGGCCAAAAATGCCATTTTTAGCCCATTAAGCTTGAAATTTATATTTTTAATCCTCCAAAAGAATGTATTTCCAGAAAACACTTTGTTGAAACTGTTTTGACTCATCTCACCCATCAGAATTCGTAATATGTCCTTTTGGGCCCTTTAACTTTATATTTTTAACATTTTGTGTCTAAAAATTGAGTTTTTAGCCCAAAGAAGATGTTATTAAGCCACTTAGCTATTTTTCTTGAAATACTTTGTATGTAGAACTATAATTGATGCTAGTATCATTTTACATAAAGTATATCTCGAATTTTAGGGGCTTATGACTAGATCCAACATCATAATCACACAAAAACACACATATAAGCATAGAAATCATACAAGGCATACAAAATACATATAGATCTACACTTTCACTTGTATCCCCCCCTCATAAAACTTATAAAACAGAAAAATAGGGAGTATGAAGCTCACCTTGTTTGAAGGTTCCGGTTTTTGATGAAGATGTGAAGAGGTTTTTGGCCCTAGCAAGCTTCTTGAGGAGCTTTACAACTTAGATGGCTCTAAGATGTATGATTCACGAAATGGAAAGGGTTAAGAGGAGATTTTGAAGAAATCAAGAAGCTAAACCATGGATATAAGTAAAAACTTACCTAGGATGATGATTTTTGGTGGAGAATCCTCTTGAAAGCACACACCAACTCGAGATTTTTGATGGAAGAGGGAAGAAGTATTTGAGAGTGTTTAAGAGAGTTTTTGAATGAAAAATGAAGGTGGTGAGAGGGTTGGCCGAGAATATGGAGAGAAGGGAGAGAGAGATCATAATCTTGTTATTTGTGAGGTAATAGTTTGTCTTGAAACATGAGATGCTACCATAGATACATGGTGGTTAAGCATGAGTTGTCACATGCATGTCTAGTCTTCATTTATCCATTCTTTTCTCTTTTTTTTTATTAAACATGGGCTGATTTGGGCTAAGGAGAAAGGAAAGGAATCATCTTGGGCCCATACTCGAATTTATGAAGCCCAAAAATAAATTTTCGGCCCATTGGGACAAACGAAATCTTTTATGGACCAACAAGGCTCATTAGAGATAAGATGGATTATTTTAGGCCCACATGGCCCAAAATGCTAACGTTTTATGAATGTGGTCTATTTAGAGCCCACTTAGGGCTTCTAGGCCCAATAGGAGAATTTTAGTTCATATGGAACTTGGACCGGGATTAATAAGGTTCCCAGCCCTTAGTTGAACATATGAGGTGTATTTTGAATGAGGATAGAGTATTGTATTCACTTAGAGTACATGCTTTTACAATGGATGATGCTTATATGAGAATAGAATTTCCTAGCTAAAAATGCTAGTTGTGACACTAACTTCACCAACCACTTGTATAGAATTTCTCTTCATGTCATTTCGAGTCCCAAAATTCCTTTGATTTTGAGAAATGGTACCAAAAAGTAATCGGATCTCGTGAGGGGTTTTGTTGAAGATGTCACCACCACTTGAAGCATCAATCATCCTCCGATCTTTTTCATTCATACCCTCATAAAATTGTTGAAGAAGTAGTTGTTCGGGTATATTGTGTTGACGACAACTTGTACACAAATTATTGAAGCGCTCCCAAAAATCATGAAATGTTTCATTTTCCCCTTGACGAATCCTCAAAATGTCACTTCTTTGACTTGAAATGCGGGAGGTGGGATAGAATTTGCTATTGAAGGCCTTGAGTAACTCTTCCCATGTGTGAATAGATCCCGGTGGTAAGTTGAATAACCACTCTCTAGCTTTGTCTTCCAAGGTGAGCGGGAAAGCGGTTAACTTGAAATCATCCAATGTCACATTGTCGGGCAACATGCTAACACATAACATATGAAAGGACTTCAAATGCTTTTGAGGGTCTTCTCTATCCAAACCATGGAACTTGGTAAGTTGATGGATGAATCTTGACTTCAATTCAATCCCTCGGCGGTTTGCGGGATAAACAATAGCAAGAGGTGTGTGAGTAACATCCGTTTCCATCATTTGTCTAAGTGTCAACTCTTGAGGAGGATTGGGTGGAAAGGGGTTGTTGGGATTTTGTTGCAAGTAATTGGGTGGTTGATGATAAGGTGGGTATGGGTATTGTTGGGGATTGTAGATTGGTGGTGGATAAGGTTGGTAGTTAGGGTATTGGTTATAAGGAGGTTGTTGTTGTGGGTACATTGGGTTTTGGTACATTGGAGGGTGTTGGTAATTGGGTTGATTTGGGTAATGTACTTGTTGAACTTGAAAAGCATTGTTTTGAGGTTGGTTGTTTTGGTGGAAGTGTTGGTTTTGTAGTTGTGGTGGTGGTTGATAATTGGGTTGGTTTTGAGGAGGGGCTTGATTCCAAGGTGGCATATCAATGAAAGGTTCTTGTGGTTGTTGTCTTGGTTGATGGGGTGGGGTATTGGCATCTTGATTAATTGGGTTTGGGTTGGGATTGTGAGGTGGAGTGTGATTCATGGCTATGTGGTTTTCAAACGGAATGTCTTCAAAGGAATGACCAACAATTGGAGAACTCGGTTCGGTGTCGGTATCACTTGAAGTATGAACTTGATCTTCTATGTTGATTAGTGGAGAAGAGGAAGAAGCTTGAACTAGTTGTTGTTGCTTTGATTGTTTGGCTAACTTTTTCAGCCTTTTTGCTTCTCTTTCAATTTCCAGATTGTAGAGTAGTTCACCGATTCTTGTAGACCTAGGCATAAACAATCAAATAACAATAACCAATTTCCCCAGCAACGGCGCCAAAACTTGATGGGATGTCAAGCCCACCAAGCAAATTACACCCTTTGATTGCTAAATAAACGTAATATAATGGTAAAAAGGGGTATCGATCCTCGGGGAAATGGTTGTATTCAATCACCAATGCAATTCAATAGAACTAGTGAAATTAAACTAACTAACTACAATTAAGCAAAAAGGGGGGTTTTTTGATTACTTGAAAACTAAAATACTTGAATAACTAAAAACCTTGCAATTAAGCAAGTTGATGAGATGCTCAAAGGTTGGAAATAATTGGTTAACTAAGGCAATTCAACACAATGAACATTTGTGTGTTTATCATTAGGATCTAATACAAAGCTTATCCTTCATCCCAAATTGGTTATAGCAATCATGAAGCATGATATGCCAAGATTCCTCATAGGTAGTATGGAGGTTGGGGAAGCCCACAACACACCTTCTTAATTAAGATCAAGGGTCAATTGAAGCAATTAATCCCAAGAAATCAATTAGCCTTAAGAATGAAGGAATCCCCAATTCCTAGAGGATGTCAAATGCTTACACATCCATAAAGGAGTTATGATTCATAAGCTAGAGATGGTTTCTACCATCATAAAGCCTTTGTTCTAGATAAATTCAATGATCCAATGCAAAATCAATGAAATAAATCAACCATTGCTCAATCAAACACTAAGCTCATGATCAAAGCAATCAATTAAGCATAAGAATTGCAAACTAGAATCATAAACATGGAATAAATTGATAATCAACATAAATCCTTCAAAACCCACAAACATTCATTGGTTTTCAGCCAAAGTTAACCAAATAAGAGTATTAGCCACTCATGGCAACAAAATAACAAGAACAATAATCTAATTGCATAAAGAAACTACCTAAGATTTGGAAAGATGAAAGGAAATGATTTATAGCTCCCAAAATCGCCTCTTGTAGGTCTCCAATGGTGGAAAATCGTGAATGGGCCTCTAGATCTGATCCCTAAAGGTTATGGCAAGCCAAATGAACAAAATGCCCAAACTGGGCAGTTGCGTGGGTACCCGCGCGACGAAAATTCCACCCGCGCAAATGTTGCTGTAATGCTATTGGTCCACCAAGCCACTCCACCCTTCCACTACCAAAGATTCCTTTGGTCCCCCTCCTTGTCCATGTAATTTGAAATGCACCAATCATCATTTAGCCACCAAATGGATGCTCCAAGCCCAAAATTTGAATTTTATGATCCATCTTCACAAGCCCAAATAATCCAAGCTAATAACTTTCAAAGCACAATTCTTCTTCTTTGATTCCGCCAAGCCCAAGAATGCCTCGGGAGCCCACTAAGCCCGTCTCCAATCAACCCGCAACCGCAACAAGCACCGAAAAACCTACAAAATATCTCATGCAACATAACAAGCACCCGGTATGATCCATACTAAAGAAAAATAAATAAATTACAATGCATTAATGATGAAAAGATCTAAAAATCTAAAAAAATAAAATAAGGAAATAAAATAAACTATCAAGTAATAATGATATTAATTTCATTAATGGACTTACCTTTTAATTTTCAAATTCTTAAATTAAAGTTTGGTAGTTTCTTTAGTTTATTTATTTATTATTATTTTTTTAATTTAAAGATAAAAAACATTTCAATTTTAATAATATATTATTTTTCTTATTTTCTTATAAATCTAAAGTACTTAAATATTTAGACATTCATATTTATTTATTTTTTAAATTAACCAATGTATTTACATGTGTCTCACAACTATTAGGCTGGAGGGAGTGATGCCGCACTCCCTCATGAAACCGCAGTGACACGTAGACGCCACCTCACTCATTACAACAAAAGTGTGGTTTCATACCACACCCAAGGAGTTGTGCTATACTTGAGTATTTTTTTTATAAATAAAAGAGATCAATCAGAAGGAGGTAAGAAAAAAGAACCAATCACGTTGTTTGAATGAGTGCTCACTTGGAAGGCCGCACTGCACCCTCTATTGCACCCAGGGGGCGGTGTTTATGCTTATGTGGCAAGGGTACCCACTCCCTCTAGCCTTAAATAGCAACAAATAACATGCATGTCATATTTAAATTTTATAAAATACTTTAAGTAAACGTCTAAATCTGTAACATTTGTGTCATGGAGACACAAACTTTTTTGAAAATAATGATAGGAGACTTTTTATCTTAATATTGTAAGCTTATTTTTTAATTTTTTTTTCTCAATGTTCTCCAATGATTTCTGTTCTCAAACACTCAAAAATACCATATTTTCGTGAAGCATTCTTTATTCACCAAATACTTAAAATTACATCGCAGGGCTGACCCAATATCTGGGCGAATTGGGCAGAGGCCCAGGGAAGCAAGGAGATGAGGGGCATAAGTTTCCTCCATAATGTTAATATTATAGGTATTTGGCCCAAATGAATTCAACATCTACGATCAACTGTGTCACCGCTTCGACTATTGGAGTCTGGTTCTATCTTCCCAATGGTCGCCTAGAAAGATGAAAGGGCAAGATGTAGAAGACGAGAAGTCAATTGCTTTTTCCCAATCGTCGATTGGTTAAGAAACTCTTATTTGGATACGCAATGGATACATCTCCTGATTTCTGTCAAGAACCTTAGTTTCTATAAGGTTGGAGAGAGTGGTACTAACGAAACCGCACTCCCTTCATTGCCACATAAGCTTCACGTCATTTTTTACGACACTAGTGTGGTTTTTTGCCACACCAAGGGAGTGGTGCCACACTTTTATTTATTTTTTGTTTTTTTTTAACTATTTAAATTTAATAAAACTTCTTTTTTTAACAAAAAACATAATTTTAAAAAGATAATATTTCATTAATTAAAAATACAAATACCATACATTGCTTAACTTAAAAAAAACCTAAAAATTTAGAAAAGCATATTAAAAACATAAAACCTACAACTTATTAAAAAAACACACCAAACGATTAAAAACTTAAAAAAAAAAAACTAGAAATTAGCCACGATTTACGTAACGTTTTTTCACTTCCTACTTCATCGCCAAAATAACTTGAAGCTCGTCCCCTGTCATATTCGACGTGTCCATCGCTAGTATTCGCATGTCGCTCTCCCTTTGTTTCCGAAGCTCTCTTTCAGAAGCAATTTGCAAAATCTTCTCCATTCTATCTTTTATACCCTTCATGTCATCTCCCATTTCTTTCAACTCATCTGAATCCGATGTTTTGCCTTTGCCTTTGTTTTTTTGCTTTGTCCCTTCCCATTAGTCGAGAAGGTGGTGAAACTGGAACATGTTCATCTTCGTTCAAATCAAATTGAACACGAGCATCTGATGTAGTGTGGTCGGGCTCAGATGTTCTGTTGCGTTTTGAACCACTGTCGATATGCTCGTCTGATGTTTTGCTACTTTTCCATTTCTTGTTATCTTTCACAAAATTCCAAAACTTCAAGAAACTTGAAAGCCTTCAGATTTTCTTTTTGATACACTTTCAACGCTTTTTTCAAAATCACTTCATTGCTTTCTCCACTTTTCCATTGACGGTTCACGTTGTTATACAAATCATTAAACAACATGATTTCCTTGTTCATCTTCCCCCATTTGGAGTACACTTGATGTTTTGTATGGTATTCTCCACGGTTCATTCCTTTATGGAACCTATGTAAAACGCGAATCCAAAAGCGGTCATGCTTTTTGTCTTTTCCAACCTTCGCATCTTCTGAAATATCGATCCAAGATTGTGCCAACCTAACACTTCCAGGGGTTCCCAACATTTAGCCTCCGCTTCTCTTTTCTTTTAGTTGCTGCTCGAGTGGGCTGAGTTTCTGTAACGAATTCCGGTTCGGAATAAGAAACGACCGTTTCGGGTTGTGTTTGTGTTTGTTGAACAAACTCGGGTTGAGACAAAAATCAAATAGATTAAAATTTGGGTCGGGTTGTGGTAGTGGTGGTGTTTGTGGTAGTGGTTGCGTTGGTCGTTGTGGAAAATAAGGAAGCATACCGTCGTAGTGGTAATACGGAGGTGAAAAAATCGGTTAATCAAATGAAGGTATTGGGGTGGTGGTGTTTCTAACTGGTGTTTTTTCTTTGCTGGGCCTTTTGGAAGAAGACATTTTTCAAAAAAAAAAGTTGGAGGAAAAGAGTAAATATTTTGGTTAAGGTTGTGTAAATAATGGTAATATATATATATATATATATATATATATATATATATATATATATATAGAGAGAGAGAGAGAGAGAGAGAGAGAGAAAGTTTTAAAAAAATTACACGAAATCAGTCAATGGACCGTTCAACAGTCAAAAAGGGAGTCAAGAGCACCAACCAATCACAGGTCACGGTTGTTTCTAGCCGCAGTGCGGCCAAGACCGCACGAGACCGCACCTTGGGGGCGGTGTTTGCGGTTGACGTGGCACAATCGCGGTTCCAAACCGCACTCCACACCCATTAGCCTAAACTCTCTCCTCTCTTGTCTCTGAATTTCTCTCAAGGACAAGAAGAAATATTTTTTCGTTTTTTGGATGTCTTTCATCTTTCTATGATATTGCTCATTTTCCTACGGAATTACCGGTGCTTAGTCTAATGCTTATCTTTTCTATATATCATTTTTTTTTTCTCATCTATGTTTTTCTCTCGATTTTTTCGCAGCTGCAAGGTAATCGTTGCCTTGTTTTGGTTGGTTTAGATTTTGAAGGTGTTTCCTCTCTATGGACAATTATGCCCTTGATGTTCTTGCCCCTATTCATAGAGTTGTATTTGGTTTGTATTGTCAATTTGAAGTGAAATGGAGTTTGGTTTCAAGGCATATTAAAGGGACAGCTTGGATGGACGATTATGCCCTTGGATTTGATGCCCATGTAATGTTGATTACCTTAAGTGGGTATTGCTGCAATTCTTAAAATGTTTGTGTTGCTAACAAAATACTTTGTTCACAGTGGATGTAAAAAGTATTTGTTTCAATTTTGAGATTATACCACAAACGAAGACCTTGACATTTTTGGTTTTAAATTTTGATATAATATTGACATTCAAGATATTGACATTTGGAGTAGTATGTTTATAACAGTTTAATGTATCTAGTTTTTGTTATCACATTTCACAATTTTGTTTGTGTCATAGTTATAATTTTTTTTTTTCTAAAAAAAATAAATACAATAGGGATACACTATACTTGTTAAACATGCTATTGTTAAGTATGATGTAGTAATTGATTTTTATAATTCACACAAAACATCGTTGTAATTATATTTTTTTAATTCACAGAGCACAAAGAAAATGTTTTAGTGATGTTTCCTAGTTTGAGTTTTAATGGACATGAAGTTGTTTGAAAAAAGAAACTAGCTAATTTATGTTGTAGGTGGATTTAATAAAAGTCTTGGGGCATTTTTAAGTTTTTTCGCCCGAGGCGTTAAAAAGCTATGGACCGACCCTATTACATCGCCATCAAATGTATCTTTCACGAACACAAATATATTTTGCGAAATTGGTTTACCTAAGTACTTAAACCTATTTCATCAATGTTGGTCCTTAAACCTTTCAAAGACATATTTCGTGAAAATGTCCATGGTCAACTAGTATCTTTAATATTTTTTTTGGTTTTTGTTGTATTCTTGTAGTGTTATTTCTTTAATGTATAGACATTTTGAACACATTAGTTTCAACACCTTTTGCAAGCTTTCATTATGTTATTTTACCTGTTTCACAATTTACAATAATATGATGTGTACACTACCTCTAAATGAGTGTAGTTTTTTATTAGTCATGGTTATATCGTTGATGTTTAGATATTTCACAAAATGATGTTTAACAATTTTTTTACAGCTTATTCATATATTTTTTTTTGAACGGAGAGCAATATATTAGCACGAAAAAACTTAAGCGAGAAGCTCAAGAAGAATTACAAAGAAGATTCAAAAAGAGAAACATACACCAAACATACCAATCATAATTACTTGAATTTAATATATTCTTAATCCAATTAAAGGTGCTAATACTAATATCATTCGCCACAACTAAAACAGTTCTCCTTTCATTTTTGAAAACCAAAGCTTTCCTCGTCTTCCAAGTCATCCACAAGTAGCTATGATAATCGTGTTGTGTTCGATTTGACGGGTCGTGGGTTGGCGGGTCAAAATACACCAACCTGAACACGACCCATTTAACTATACAGGTCACGGTTTGGCGGGTTTGGAACAGTAACTCATATATGAAACGTCAACGCACGTATTTATACGAGTTCATAGGTTGGCGGGTTCGTGGGTCAGATTTGGGTTCGTAGGTTCGTGGGTCGGATTCCATAAATAAAATTGATAATTAAACATGAATAAATTCTAGATGCAAACATATCTAAATTTTAGAAACTTAAGTCTTAAACATCCAAATGAAAATTAAAAACATTATGGAAACATGTTCAAAGTTCAAACTAAAACATTGATACAAACATAGATAAATCCAATGCTAATGTAATAGCTACAATTCCCATTTTTTCTTCCATGAAAACAAAGTCAATTCTCCAACACCATTTTCTTTTTTATGATGAACTTCAACATTCAAATAGAAACAATATGCAAGGTTAAAACACACATAAGTAACATTGTAAAAATGTATAATTGTCATTAAAAATAACTCACTAAACGTCATCTTAAAGTTTATTAGAACTCGTAACCTCTGTTTTTGTCTTCGGCAATGTTCATATCCATGACGCTTTGAGTTAGTTTATCAGCAAATGGTTACCCACGGTTCAAATGGTTAATGGTATAATACATTTAAAAAATATATAACAATTTTTATTATAATTCTAAACGTGTTGGCGAGTTAACCCATATATTTTTTGAGAAACTCATATATGATATGCTTAATAAATGGGTTGACGGGTTGGCGGCTTGAAAAACTCAACCCAAACCCGTTTATTTCATGTCGTGTCATGGGTTGTGTCGAGAATTGTCAGGCCTATCAATAAGGTAGAGTAGATGAGAGAAAAAGAAACATTTTTCTTCCTTTTACAACCATCCATTCCATTGATCTTCTCTAAGAGGCTAGAACATGAGTCAGGGGGCTCCTTAAAAATCCTAAACCAATCCACCAGCCATTTCCATATGCCAATTATAATGCCTAGACATCAAGTATTTTCCTTTTAGACTAAAATTATAAAATTGTTGCAAAAATAGTACTTACGCCATGGGTACTTGGGGTGTACGCATGGTGTAATTCATTAAAAGGGAGCGCAAATGCATGTGGGTACCCATGACATACTAGGCTGATGATCAAACCCTAATATTGAGGGTTTGATCCCTATTTAAGCAACCTTAGCTCTCATAATCCCTACCACCTTCAGCCTCTATCCCCCCAAACGACCCCTTACAAACCCTAGTGTTTATTTGGGAGTTTTTGAGCCATTTGTGTGTTTTGTATCCATCCTTAAAGGAAGAAGCTCTTTGGAGTGCATTTGGAAAGCTTCAAGCCTTGTAGATCTGAGTTTTGCACCTTTCAAGCAACTTCTAGAAGGTATAAAGTTATGAACTTGATGAATGTTTCTTTTGATCTTGCTAGTTCTTAAGTTTTTGTGCATTTTGGTCCCATAATCTTGGTATACATGAGTATGGATTAATCTAAAGAGTTGTCCTTTCAGATTTTTTTGAGTGTAGGGACCATAAAAATGTCATCTTCCCTCCATGCACGAGTTATGAAATTTGGGTTTGTGTAATAAGTTAGGGTTTTGGTTTTTAGACTCCTTCTCCCCATGAAAAGTCATAAAGTTGGAAACTTTATGACTTAGAATAATATTTAGGACTAGATCTGAGCTCTGAACGTGAGATCTTAATGGAATAAGCACTTAATGGGAAAAATGGAAACTGGTCGAGTACACAGGGCGTACTTGGTGGTCCATTTAGGGCTTTTGGTCCCAAAGCTTTCCCATCCTTTTTGTTTTGTACATGATATGGTCCATTTAGGGCTTTTGGTCCCAAAGGTTGAGGCTTTATGAGTTGTTGCACTCTAGAGCTTAATATATGTCCTTTTAAGTGTTTCTAGTGGTGAGGATCCATAAAAATGAGGTCTTGAACGTGAGAATCAACCCATGCATGAGATTTGAGCATTTTGAAGTTAAGAGAATAAGATTTGTATGTGTTTGTGACCTTATCATCCATGCAAAGGCTTAAAGTCACTAACTTTATGGAGTAAGATATGATAGGGAGTCCAGATCTGAGAATTGAGTTAAGGTCTTAACGGGTTAAGACCAAGAGAATGGACTAAAGCAAAACTGGGTGTACGCCCAGCGTAAGTTCCAGTACGCCCCGCGTACTAGGTTGGAGTCCCCGATCAGTTTCATGCATGCGTGAGTACGTTGAGCGTATCAAGAGAGGTACGCCCTGTGTAACTTCACTGTGGGCTTTTGGGCTAGATCTTATCACGGGTCGTGAGGGTTGGGCCTGAATCTTTGGGCTTGTGAATTAGAGACTATGAGAAGAGAAATATTATAATTTTGCCTTGGGCCCTTGTGTTGGGTTTGCCATTTAGTTTTGAGAGTGGGCCTTAGGTGAGCCCATTTATTATTGGGCCTTGGTGGCCGAATGGGTTTTAGGCTTTTAATGGGCTGGTTAGTGGTCTTCCTTTAGACCTAATGAGCGAGAGTATGGACTTAGTTTCTAAATGGGTTAATTGTGGTTTTGGCTCAGGGTTAGAGGCTGGTGAGTAGCAGCAACGATATAGGGGTTGTTCATCATCTGAGGTGAGTCTTCTCACTATACTTTACCTAGTGTGGTACTATGTGTGACCGGAGGGTCTTATGTATTTACATTGAGTATTATATTATCCTGCTTTATGATGTATGCTATGCATTATGTCTTTGTGATTTATGCTATGCAGAGCTTTACAGACCGGACCAGAGGGTCCAACGAACCGTGGGACTGGAGGGTCCCACTAAGACACATTGACCGGAGGGTCTTACAGTGATATAGCCTCGAGTGGCTGATGAGCTGTGTGTGTGGTATTTTGGGGAAGTCACTAAGATTTATGCTTACTGTGTTATGTGTTATGTGTTTCAGGTTTTCTTAGAATCGCAGGAAGGCATTGGCTTGATTGTACACACCAGAGAAGGAGTTATGATTTGAGGATCCTGGATTATTATTATTAAAAAATATAGAGTTGTGTTTTGTAAATAAATTAAATGGAATTTTCGTGAAACATGATATGAGAATTATGTGATTTTTAAAGGAAAATTTTGTTTGAAATTTTATGGTGTTACAAAAAGGATTTGAAAGACTCAGGGTGTGAAATAGACCCAGTACCGATTGAAAGATACCGGAGGAGTTGAAATAGACTAAGGGGTGAAATAGACCCATTTTAGTTCCTAGCTGATATATATGTTTTGTAAGGGGTATTTTGGGGGGAAATTCACCAAGCTTTCTGCTTATAATTTTGTGTTTATGGTTTCAGGTACTTTGGGTTCGAAAGGGAAGGGCCTGACATGATCACACCGCATCTACCAGTTGTAACGCCTCCAAATTCAGGCTACACATAATAAGTAGTAATTATTAAAAATTAAATCCTTGAATAGGATAATCTATAGTCGTGCGACCTACATACTACATAATATAAGTTTCAAATTAAGAAAAATAGGAAAAATAAACCGAATCACAAGAACAATTGTTTTCAAATTCATAATATCAACATTTTTATTTCAAATATCAGAGTGTCCTATAAAACACATGAGAGAGTGCATGCCGCACCATCAAGCCTTGCCCTTACCCTTAGGCTTAGAAGTACTTGAAACAATCAACAAAATGTAAGCTAATGCTTAGTGAGTCCCCCAGAGCATACCCCACACAATCCACATAATCACATAATCCATATTAGCTATAAAAGCTACTTAAAACATATAAGCCATGCATACTACATATAAGGATGCTATGGAAACCCTCCAAGATCCTACGCCTAGTGCCACTGGAACCCCTACGTGGTCTTAGCTACCTGCCATGGGAACCCCCACATGGTCTTCCTGCCATAGGAACCCTCACATGGTCTTTACTACCAAGAAATATCATACAAGCTAAACATGGAAATATATTAGAATGTCATGGAAACCCTTTAAGGTCTTACACTAATGTCATGGGAACCCCCACATGGTCTCAATCTACTGCTACGGGAACCCCCATGGGTCTTTCATGCAAGAGTCATACTAACATACTGCATAATTAATCAACAATGTACATATCGTAAAATGGGCCGGCCTTGGTGCCTTAGACCTATTGGTATGGTGAGAAGACTTACATCTCAAAAATGTTGAACTGCTAAGATCAGATAAGTCCCAACACGCAGCTCCAACTCAACTGCCTATAACCAACATGTGATTAACTTGTCAAATCCAGGAATACCATAAATTCCCTCACGGTCAAACTTGGTCAACCCTGGTCAAAGTCAAGGTCAACAGTCAAGGTCAAACTTGACCCCAACTCGCCGAGTGCATCTAGCAACTCGTCGAGTTCCTTTAAGGTCCATAAAACTGAAATCCCGAGTCAACTCACCGAGTTACCCGAGTAACTTATCGAGTTCTTCAGTGCCCAAGGGCCGAAAAGTCTAAGCCAAAATCTCTAGACCGAAACCCCTAACCAGCTCAGTGAGATCACTCAGAATCCTGAAAAAGGTTGAACTTTGCCCGACTCATCGAGTTGGCTAAGCAACTCGTTGAGTCCCTTCAGTCCTTTTCATGTTTAGTCCTTTCTAGTGGAATTCAAGACTCCAAACTATAGATCCACCCCCTAGGGTGTAGTTTCCACGTAAAGTTGCCAACTTTACGTGCATGCAAGACCTTAAGAGGCTAAAACACTCAAAACTAAGGTTTATACAAAGTTTAGGGCACATGGAAAGGCTAAGGCTAGATATAGTGAGCAACTTTATGTCCATAGAGGTCTAGAGATGTCCAGATCTGAAACCCTATCCTCATAACAAGATCCAATACAAAAATGACACCATTATGCACCAAAAGTGACCATTTACTTCCACAAAATGAGATCTAAGAAACTAAAGGTCAATATAGCGACTTTATACCTCAAGATGGTCGCCAATACAGAGTAGATGTCGGATCTACTACTTCTCTCTTTACTCCTTCCTCAAGCTTTAAAATCATTCCCAACCACACCAAAATCACTCTCTAAAGTTCTCTCTCACACCCAAGAAGGTATAAGGCTCGAACTAGGATTTCTCTAGGCTGTAAGAACGATGAAAGAGGCTAAAAATGAGGCATAAGTTCGTTAAATAGGGTACAAATCCCTGAAAATTAGGGTTTCTCTTTACAGCGTCTACTCGTCTAGTTGGGCCTTCAAACTCGTCGAGTAGATCCTAAGTCCCGCGTCCAAAAATGATTTCTACTCGACGAGTTGGAGCTCCCCAACTCGTCGAGTTCTAGTCTAAAACCCTAAATTTCTTAAATCAAATAATACCTGGAACAGGCGTTACATGAAGGGTCGATTTTTGAAAGTCTGAAAACAAGAGGAATGATCGATAGAAATGATTTCGGGTTTGGAAATAGATGATAAGATTGGTCGATTTTGAAACGACGAGAACGAGCATAGGTCTTTTTTTTGTTATGAACGACGAGGACATAGGTATGAATCAAGACTTTGAATTATGTCGATCAAAGTAAGGAAACGAGGTATGCTTAATTGGGTCGGGTATTTAGAACCGAATAAGCTCTT
Organism: Lactuca serriola; assembly: GCF_051521515.1. Taxonomy (NCBI): domain Eukaryota; kingdom Viridiplantae; phylum Streptophyta; class Magnoliopsida; order Asterales; family Asteraceae; genus Lactuca; species Lactuca serriola. Next base: position 189,152,814 of record NC_136413.1, read on the forward strand.
ATTGAGGTAACCCGAACTGCATAACCCGAAAACCGAATAAGTATAATATAGTTACCCAGAACCCGAATCAAAATGTTTATTCGGGTGTAATTCAGTTCGGTTCGATTCGGACTTTCGAGCCACTCTCTTGATGTACAACATCTGAAAGTCTATTATTGTTGATGTATTATACTTTTTCTCTCTAAAATTTAAAAGGGTTGGCTAAAAAGACACCTCATCTTTCCATATAAACACCCTATTTGAATTTTAAGATATTTTTATTTGTTAAATTTGTATTGTTTTACGGAAAAGTAATTATAAATAGTTTATTATAGGTGCTGCTAATAAGACATCCTTAGACACTTTATTATCATTTTTATAAAAAGTCAACCTATAATCAACTACTTATAATCAGTTTTTTCGAAAATGATGTAATTTCAACCAATAAAAATATTTTAGAAATGAGATATCTTTTTAGCTAAACCCTTTATTATTAGTAGTTGACTTTTAATAAAAGTGAATGTAACGCCCAATTTAAAGTCGAGTATCATGTTTTTTGCGTTATAAACATTTAAGTTACTTTTTACGTTTTTCGCATTAAAAGATGAACAGTTAAAGCAGAGGAACAAGTTTCAGTTATTGGTTCTTTCAACTAACACTGCATCAAAAAAAGGAAAGGGAGCACGGCAGTTAAAGTAGGAAAAAGGTCACCGAATAACGGACCTTCTTCGCACGCCACCCTCTTTCCCACGTGCTCACTGTACTGCGATTCGATATGGTCGTCCACGTGTCTCCTCTTTACCCAACTCCTTCCTCCAGGTGTTCCCCTTCCTCCTCTTTCCTTTTCTATATCAACACCTTCAACAATTCAACACCAAATTCCCTACACGTTTCTCCCTTTTCAGTTTTCAATCACCCACCGGAATTAACATCTCTCATCGGAAAACCAAACCATGGAGACGGAAGTCCATACCAATTACTCCTACATGGGACGGAATTTCAGCAACATCACCCTTTCAAACGACGATTCCGCCGCTTTCAGCGATTGTAACAGTGACCGATCAGGTGAGTTCCCGACCACGTCGGCGACCAGGCGTCTTCTCCTCGCTTGTGCTACTGAATCGTCGGATGATCTAATTCAACAGCTGGTCTCCGATCTAGATTCGGACTCGATTGAAGATCAGAAGCAAGCAGCGATGGAGCTCCGGTTGCTCGCCAAGAACAAACCGGAAAACCGAGTTAAGATAGCGAGAGCCGGAGCAATCAGGCCGTTGATTTCGTTAATCTCGTCTGCTGATCCTGAATTACAAGAGCACGGTGTTACAGCGATTTTGAATTTGTCGCTGTGCGATGAGAACAAAGAGGTTCTAGCGGCTTCCGGAGCAATCAGGCCGTTAGTTAGAGCGTTGAAGGTTGGAACACCGACGGGGAAGGAAAACGCGGCGTGCGCGCTTCTCCGGTTATCTCAATTAGAAGAAAACAAAGCGGCAATCGGTCGATCAGGAGCGATTCCTTTGTTAGTTGACCTACTCGAAACCGGAAACTTCCGAGGGCAGAAGGACGCATCAACGGCGTTGTATTCGTTGTGTTCGTTGAAAGAAAACAAAGTTCGAGCAGTTCAGGCCGGGATCATGAAGCCGTTGGTTGAATTAATGGCGGATTTCGAGTCAAACATGGTCGATAAAGCAGCATTTGTGATGAGCGTTTTGACACCGCTGAAGGAGGCTAGGGCGGCGTTGGTGGAGGAAGGAGGTATTCCGGTGCTGGTGGAGATCATAGAGATCGGATCTCAGCGGCAGAAGGAGATAGCGGTGGTGATTCTGTTGCAGATTTGTGATGATAGTGTGGTCTACCGTACTATGGTGGCCCGCGAAGGAGCCATTCCTCCCCTCGTCGCCTTGTCACAATCTGGTACAAAGCGCGCTAAACAAAAGGTAAAAATTACCACTATAATTTACTTCAAAAATAATTTATGATTTATCTTCTTTTTTTGTCACTTTTCTGAAAATTAATTACATGTCACTTTTGAAAACGAGAGGCTTCCATATCCGTTGACTTGTGAAGTGTTCTTAAGTATTGACTACAGTTTTTAATACTCATCCATGGAATCACTTGTGACCAATTCTAGATGTTTACAGTCAATGCGTCATCTAAAATTGAACCTTTCAAATTAAAGTTTTTATTGGAGAATGACCTCATAAAGAATTTGTATTCTAAGATTGGAAAAAGTAAAACCTAACGCATATTAAGTCGAATCAGAAGTATGTCTTTTAATAATGTTTACTTTAATTATATTATTAATGGAAGATACGAAATATCTTTATCTCTGTGACATATGAAAACCTAATTCGAATCTGAGAAAGTGATGTAGGTTGTTATGTGAGTTTATTGGATGTTAATTAGAATAATGGAATGATTAAATGGAAAAGATTATTATATTGTTTAATAATGGTGATTCTTAAGTTGAATTATTTTGGATGATTGACAGGCGGAAACACTTATTGAGCTTCTTCGGCGACCAAGATCCGGCAACGCTGCTGCCAGCTCGGATTAATCAGAATGAGATGTTACACGTCAGGATAATGACAAAAACATTAAGACAAACATGTTTTCCAGAATTATATTTTAGAAAAAGAAAGAAAGGAAGGAAGAGTTTTTTTTTTTTTTTTTTGGTCGGATTTGTAAATATTTAATGTTTGCCGCTACCCTTGTAAATTGGTGAACGAAATACCTGTATCTCTCTGGCTTTTTTTTCTTAAATTTTGAATGGAATGCAACGTGTGTTCAACAAAAAGGGGAGAACGGAAAATGAGTTAGAACGACAACTTTTTTATACAAAAAATATGATTAATATATTTTTTTTGTATATTTATTACCATTAAACTTTTTTTTTGCTAAGTTGGGTATCTCTCTCATACACAATATTTTCAAATCATAAAATGACTAATTCTTAATGTCTTTGTCTTAATTTGGTTAGCAGTTTACTATCTATTGTGTTCATGTATGACTGATTCTGGACCAATCATTTTAGTTATTTTAAGAAAGTAATTAATGCATATTACATGTTGAAAATATAATGAATATTAATTACATTTTCAGCATTTAATATGCATTAATTAATTTATTAAAATAACTAAAATGATTGGTCCAGAATCAGTCATACATGCGCACAATAGATAATGAAAACATTTGAACCTAACTCTCTCTCTCTCTCTCTCTCTCTTTATATATATATATATATATATATATATATATATATATATATATATATATATATATATATATATATATATATTCAAATGTTTCTAACATTTATTGTGTGCATTTATGCACCAATGAGAATTGAAGAAATAATAAATCATTTAAGGGTATTATAATAATCTTTACATATTTAATTATGGTAATTCATTAACTTCCTAAAACCTAGTCTTCTCCCCTCTTTATCTTCAAACGATGAGCCTCAAAAATTTGTAGCCTCACCTCAACCGGTAACTTCACTGCCGCTCCTCTACCAGCCGACCATCACAACCTCGAAATCAAATCTTTCAGTTTCATCTTGCGACCATGTGTCAACATCAATGATCGTTTGAGGTAATGATCGTTGAACCTTGTTTCGAAAATCAAGAAACAATGAGATGCTTAATTTATCTTCTAGATGTTTCTCTACAACCGCCACCATCATCAACTCTCTCTGCTATTAAAATGCGTATTATTAAAAGTTGCAATACAAATCACACTGAAAAGCATCAAAATCAATGAAGGTAAGCATTGCAAATTAGAATTAAATATTGTTAGAACAAAATAAATGGTTCTTACGAATTGACAGTAACATAAAAGAATAAAAAAATTGTCCTTAGTTTTGATTCTACAAGAAACAAAAAATATTTAAAAAATAGTTATTGTTCCCTTCCATGAATCAAAGATTAATTTCCTTTTAAATCAAGTTAGTTGAAATCAAGTTATACTATTTTTTTTATATAATTTTGCATTTTTAAATTTGTAGAATTAATTGGTTATGTTCTACTTTTAGTTTCACATGCCAAGTGTTTGATGAATTGTCTGACCCAACCAACATTGCAAATAAATTGTTTTATGATCATATTTTGTTTTTCAAATTATTCTGTCAGAATTACAACATGCTAATTTACTATGTTGTATGTATTCTGCAAAAATATAAAATGTCATATATATATATATATATATATATATATATATATATATATATATATATATATATATATATATATGTCATAATTAAATGGTAATTGCACTTTAGATTTAATGATTCTTTTAGAATCATTTTTTCCTATTGAAATGTCATATATTTTGTCGGTTTGTTTAGTGGATTGGTGTTTTTGTTAGATCTTGTTGGTTTTTTTTTTTTTTTTTTTTTTTTTTGAAGTGTTTGTCATTCATGTGGAGAAGAAAGAAAATATGGAGAACAAGAGTGTCTTATAGCAGAATGTATTCCACCACAATGTATAAAACGGATCTTAGTAATATTATTCTTTCAGAATGACATAGTGTTTTTTTTGTTGGATTTTGGTGTTTTTGATGCATTTGTGATAGAAATGACTTGAAAATCTTATACGAATGACGTGAAGAATGAATCAAAGATTGATCACACTCACGGTTTAAGAATGTTGTTGTTTTTTTAACAATTACATTTGTCATTCTTTCAGAATGTTGTTAATATTCAAGAATGTTCTTTTTGTATCACAATCATTGAATATAATTATTTGATATATTATTAGTTCAAGAATCGACTTTTTATATTGTTTCATAATGTACTTATTTATGTATTCTTAAAGGATGTCATAAACTGTTATTCTAACAAAAGATCATTTTAACAAAATTTTATTCTAACAGAATCGCATTCTGACAAAATAAAATAAGTTATAATTGGTTATGATTACAAATTAAATTAGAATTGAAATTCAATTAATCTAAAAAAAATCAGAATTATCCTTTCAAATTCGAAAATTTCCCTTTTTAATTATAGTTGTCTAAAATACCCTTTTAGTTAAATTTGAGTGATATTATGATACATGATATTCCATTGTAATAGCATAGACCTTCAAAATCATAGTCATTCATTATTTTCATCTATTGGTCCAGAATTCTCCTTACATGCACGCAATAGTTACCTAAAACAAAATAACATAACCATATATATATATATATATATATATATATATATATATATATATATATATATATATATATAACATTCTGTTTCAAGAAGTTTTTTATTTCGGGATCGTGGACCGTAATTCGATCATGTGAAGGCCTTGGGCTTCAAGGAAATAAGGTTTAGACCTTGTTGGATGTTAATAATATTGATTATGTGATCTAAGTCCTTGATTTGTGTTGTGGAGCCAAGGGTAAAATGGAAAAGGTGATGCTTCATACTTCTTGCATAAATTGATGATTTTAATTTGATATGTTTTAAGTCAAAAGTAATTATATAGAGTTGTGGGGCTCGCCAATACCTTTCTGTGTATATAAAGGTCGCCAAAAATGGAGTTGAAACGAAAAAGGTACGACTGTTTGAAGCTGGAATGAATTTGGGTGAAAAATCGTCGCCATGGAGCAGAGAGCAGATCTCCATGGAGTGGTGAGCAAGTTGCCACGACGTAGCAGTTGCCAGTGAGCGGAGAAACGTTGTTACGGAGTGGCAGTCTGTCAGACCCAAGCCCATGATTTTTAGGGTTTTCAACGTATTTAAGTATAAGATTCTGACTTTTTGACAATTTTATGAGCCTCCATCATATCTAGAACCCCATGTGAGAAACCCTAGCCCCCATGTTCAAGATTTGAGCTCTCCCTGTCTCCTCTTTGGAGGCTTTTGCTTATGTTTTGATGTAGCATGAAGATCATGAAGGTTATTTTGGTTGCAAGGAATGTTGTTTTAAGTTTGGATCCATCAAAGGCACTACATTTGTGGACTAATGTGAGTATAGAGTTCCAATATTGCTCTTTAGCTCCTTAGATCTTGTCATTTGTGGTTTTTGACGCTTTTGGTCCATTTTATGGGTGATCTTGGAGTTAAGTGAACTCCGAAATCTTTTTGATCAGTTCGGAATGCGTCTTGGACCTCATAGACTAGGAAAGTTGTGATCTTTTACCTTACCTTATAGTCATGCAAGTTATCTTAGTCCTTTATGTTATTTTGGTGCATTTAAGTTTAGATCTTGAAAGGTTGAGACATTATCATGGATAAAGTTTCCAACTTTATGGAAAGATGCATTTTTGGTCCCTTTAAGACTTAAAGTGTAGATCTTGGTGGTTTGGAGCATCCTAATGGATAAATTGGGAAACGTTATCCATTATGAAGCAATTAGGAATGAAATCTAATGTTTTTAGCTTTGGCCCTTATGGATTAAGCTCTTATTGAAGAAAAAGTTTTCAAACTGAAAACCACGGCATGACCTAGGAAGGCCACGTAGTGGTGGCAAGACTTATCACGTCTTTTTTATTTTCGGACGTCCCCACGGCGTGACACGGTGCTCGCTACGGCATGACGACGAGTTCATTCGCGATTGTATTGCTAAGATTCTACTACGGCGTGGTGGCATGATGCTCGCCATGACATGACGATGAGTTCAATCGGACCAGTCTAATGCCTATCATCAGCTATCATATACTCATTCAGATCTACCGCATACTCAACATATCATCGATCAATATATAACATGTTATCGAACCAATGGGCCGGCCTTGGTGCCTTCGACCCGTAAGTACAGTGAGGAAAACTAACCTCTCAGTCCGAACAAAATAGTTGAATAAGTCCCTGCTCTGAATATCGAAACTACCCATCACCTATTATTCGAATCATAACCCAACTTAACTTATTATCAAAATACCCAAAATACACTTTGGTCAAAATTGGTCAAATCCAAAAGTCAAAAAGTCCACCGGTTAGACTCAATCGAGTACAATGGGTGTACTCAACCAGTGCGCAGGGCGTACTCGAACGTTGACCAGGTGCGAGGGCTTGACTGCGTACGCGTAATGTACCACTTGGTACGCCCAACGTATGCAGTCGGATCTTTTCCCAACCTATAAAGTGCTTAATACTTAAGCCCTTAAGTCCAAATCACAGATCCATGCCCCAAATGTTGTCCTTGACCATAAAGTTTCCAAATTTATGGTCTTGCATAGTCATTAAGTGCTAAATACTAAAAAAATCTAACCTCTTAACCCATTAAGACAACCAAACTCATGCATGGGGAAGAACTATGAGGCAATATCATATTTTTATGCTTCTACACCTCCCAAAACGCCTGAAAGGATAGCTTAAGTGGGATAGAGTATGCCATACTCATAAAGGTCAAAAATTAAGACCAAAATGCTTCATGAATCAAGAACCAACAAGATCTAGAGAAATGCAAGCCAAGTTCAGAACTTTATTCCTCTAAATGGTGCCAAAAGATGTTGTTATTCTGGATCTAAAGAGTCCTACTCCTCTAAGATGATCTTCTATTCTTCTTCTCTCCTTCAAGATTACCAGAATACACACACAATTCTCAAGAAGGCCCTAAATGGATTAGGGTTTTTCTTGGGAGACGAAAATGGGTTGGAGGCTGATGAGGGAATGAGCCTTGGGAAGATAACGATGCTTATAAAGTGTCAAAACCCTAAAAATTAGTGTTTGTGGCTCGGTCACGTACGTCCAACATACGCTATATACGCCTAGCGTACGTGAGCTCAACCCACAAATTACAAAAATGTCACTATGGGCCATTTTGCAACATTTTTCATATACAAGGGCTAAAACGCAATTAGTCTTCATACTTAGGTTAAAATTGAAAATACAACATCATCAGAATGTTACAATTCACCCCCAGTTGAACTAGACTTTGTCCTCGAATTCCGTTGCTATGAACAACTCTGAGTAATGCTCCCGCATCTCATATTCAGATTCCCTTGTCCATTCGGAACCCTTATGATGCTGCCACTGAACTTTGACTAAAGGTACCACCTTGTTGCGTAAGGCCTTCGTCTTTCGGTCCAAAATCGCCACTGGCCTCTCCATATAATTTAGGCGATCATCAACCTAACTATCCTCTAAGGGAACAACCGATGTATCGTCGGCCACACACTTCCGAAGCTGCGAGACGTGGAAGGTGTTGTGGATCTGGTTGTGCTCCTCAGGAAAATCCAATCTGTATGCTACCATGCCAACTATGGCGATCACCCAAAATGGCTCAATATATAAGGTCCCCAACTTTCCTCTCTTCATGAAGCGTATTACACCCTTCCAAGGTGATACCTTCAGTAAGACCATGTCCCCGACCTGGAACTCCAACTCAGAGCGACGTTTTTCGGCATAACTCTTCTGCCGATTCTGAGCTATCTGAAGTCTCTGTCTAATCTTCTGAATGAGGTCTTTTGTCCGAAGGACTACCTCAGTCCTTCCCATGACTATGTGACCAACCTCTCCCAACACATTAGAGTGCGACACTTCCTCCCATAGAGGAGCTCGAAAGGCGGCACACTGATACTAGGGTGGTAGTTGTTGTTGTACGGAATGGTCCCAATTATCACCAAAATCAATGACACAAGCTCTTGACATTTCCTTAAGTGTATGAATGGTCCTCTCACTCTGACTGTCCGTCTGCGGATGATAAGCAGTTCTGAGATGCAACCTCGTACCCAGCTCCTTGTGGAACTTCTGCCAGAAATGAGTTGTGAACCTAACATCTGGATCAAATACAATGGAGACTGGAATACCATTTCGAGCAACGATCTCACGCACATATAAATCAGCTAATTTCTTGCCCGATGAGCTCTCACAGATAGCTAAGAAAGGGTCACTCTTGGTCAAACGATCCATGATAATCCATGCAAAATCAAATCCCTTAGCCGTCCAAGGTAACTTGGTGATGAAATCCATCGTAATATGTTCCCATTTCTACATGGGGACCTCCAATGGCTGCAACTTGCCATGCGGCCTCTAGTGCTCGGCCTTGACCATCCGACAGGTAAAGCACCTCTCTGCATACCAGACTATCTCTCTCTTTATACAAGACCACCAATAATTAAGCCTCAAATCCCTATACATATTGGTGGCTTTAGAGTGTATCGAAAACCTGGACTTGTGTGCCTCCTCCAATACAGTTTGCCTGATCCCACCAAAATCTGGCACCCAACCCCATCCATAGCGGGTCAATAATCCGCGACTATCAGTAGAAAACCTATCAATCTCACCCCTAAGTCTTTCCCACTTCCAATTTTCATTCTTGAATCCCTCAGCCTGAGCCTACCTAATCAAATCCAATAATGGCGAAGCAATTGAAATCCTCATACATAGGCCCCCAATAGCAGAACTAACTGTCTTCCGGTTTAAAGCATCAACCACCACATTGGCTTTCTCGGGATGATACAGAATCTTGCAATCATAATCCTTGACCACGTCAAGCCACATGCGTTGTCTCTTATTTATATTCGGATGATCCATGAGATATCTCAAATTCGTGTGATCTGTGTAGATAGTACAACGAACCCCATACAAGTAATGCCGCCAAATCTTGAGAGCAAACACCACTGTCCCCAACTCCAAATCATGAGTCGGATAACAGACCTCATGCGACTTTAGTTGCCGAGAAACATAAGCAATAACTCTCCCATGTTGCATAAGCACTACACCCAAACTAGTGATGGATGCATCACAAAATACCACAAAATCCTCAACAATCTCAGGGAGGGTCAACACTGGGGCCTCACACATTTTATGTCGCAAAGTCTCAAATGCCACCTGCTGCTCAGGAACCCAATGAAAATCCACTCCCTTCCTCACCAGATGAGTGAGGGGTACACCAATCTTAGAGAAATCTTGAATAAATCCCCAACAATACCATGTTAAACCCAAGAAACTCCTAATCTCTGAGGAAGATTTCAGAACCTCCCACTGCGTCACGACCTCAATCTTCACCGTCAACTTGTTCAACTCCTGATAATCAATGCACATCTGGTGTGAACCATCCTTCTTCTTAACAAACAAAATCAGTTCTCCCCACGATGAACTGCTTAGTCTAATATGCTACTTGCCTAACAGCTCCGGAAGCTGAGAGGTCAACTCCTGCATTTCCAGTGGTGCCAATCGGTACGACACCTTAGCAATCAGAACCAAAACAATCCTAAAATCAACCTGTCTCTCTCGAGGCACACCAGGCAACTCCTCCGGGAACACATCAACAAACTCTCTGACAACAGGTACATCTGAAACCGAAGCCTGCAGCCTAACTCGAGTATCCACAACATAAGCAAGATAACCCATAAAACAATGTTGAATATTCTATCGAGCTCTAGAAGCAGAACAAAAGGTTAACCCAACCGTGGTACTCTTTCCATAGGTAACCAATTCTCCCCCACTTAGGGTTCGAACCACCACCCGCTGACCCTCGCAGTCAATCATAACGCCAAATCTACTAAGCCAATCCATCCCTACTATCACACAAACACCCCCATAGGGATGGGAATCATATCAATCAGATAAGGCACCCTAAAATTATCCAATACATAGCCTTGATAGACGCTCGTGCAGAAACCCTGTGTTTGTTGGCGATAGAAATCTGCAACGGACACTCCAACTCTCCAATTGGCATGTCGAAACCCTTGCTAAAAGACTGAGATACAAGGGACCGACTCGCACTCGAGTCAAAAAGCACAAGATCAAGAAAGGAGTTCACTAAGAAGGTACCTAGAAGAATCATAAACATAATCATAACATAAAATAACTAACATAATACTAAATGGAAACATACCAATAAGAACGTCTGGCACCGCCCTGGCCTCCTCTATAGTGAGCTGAAAAGCACGACCTCGAGCTCTCGGGGGCTCCGCCCTAGCCTGGTGTCCATCTGCGATCCTCATAGTGGATGACACGGGAGCCGGTGTTAGCCTAGCTGCAAGCAATGGGCACTGGGCCTTCATATGGCCCACCTAATCATAACAATAAAAAATCCAGGTGCTCAGTACTGGGGATGCTGACAACAATCCTTGGCATAATGCGCCTCCTTGCCACATTTGTGGCATCCATATGAAGATCGACAAACACCGTCATGAACCTTGCGGTACTTACCACAAGTGAAAACACTCTGACCCCAGATCTAGAATCAACATACTTGAAATGCTTTGGTGCAGACTGAGACTAAACATGAGTCTGCCTCTGTTCTCTAGACTAGAGCTCTATCTCAATCTCCCACCTCCTCGTGGCCTTCTGTAGCTCAGCCAGAGTTCCATAATGTTGGGTGGACACAAAATAGAGGATATTCGTCTTGATCTTGCTCTGTACCATGTCATATGAACCTGATTAGAAGTAGCAAACTCAGGGCAGAAAATAGCCCTCTCAGTAGACATCTTGGTGATCTCATTCACTGTCTGAGTCCCCTGCCTCAGATCTAGATACTCCTAAGCCAAACCCTCCATCTCCACTAATGGAACATACCTCATGCGAAACATCTCAGAGAACTGCTCCCAAGTCACAACATCCCTCTACTTTGGAGTATACGAGTCGGTCACCAGTCTCCACCAATCCTTTGCCCTTGATCGGAGAAGGTTCAGGTCGCACTTGACCTTCTGGTCAACAGGGCAGGAGCATGTGAAGAAACACCCTGCCAAATCGGACAACCACCTCATCGCAATAATCAAGTCTTGAGTTCCATCGAACACTGGGGGATTCGTATTATCGAAGTCCCAATACTAGAAAACTCTTTCCCCTCGAATCCATGCGGCCACAACAGTTGTGGTAGTTATAGCAACAACAGCCTCATAAAGTGCAACATAACGATCGTCGACAAGATCAATCATGGTGGTCTTGATAGACCTAAATATCTCTGGCATAGACCTCTGGACAGCAACAACCACCTCAGTGGCAATGATCTCCCGTATCTGTTCATCAGTCAAACTTGGCCTATCCTGGCCACCCGCTCCAGAACCGGAACAAGATCCTCTCTTAAACACCATACTAAAAGTAAACCAGAATATATTCGAAATTCCACAATGCACATAGCTATAAACACAATACAATACTAAACCCTTAGGGTTTGTGACTTCCTTGTTATGCGTATAACTCCTATGCTTTCAGTAGTACAGTCCCATACTACCTTTCACACCCAGTTGTATTTTTCTCAAGGATCCTCACAACTGCACTAAATAGATACAATAACTAGGATATGTATATGTCCTATCCTCACTCTCTCGAGAGCGTCTAAACACTCCTTATCCGACCGGTTGCTCACACATCTGCTCATTCATGAAACTTCCACCAACTTTGCAGCCCTCGCGTATGCTAATCATACATAACACTGGATCCTATAGACAATCGAATACCTGATTTAAACCTAAGCCCTTTATTAGACAAGAATATGAAATAAGGCTAAACCAAAACATTGTCAAGCTATAAAATCTTAGTTATGTACAACTATGATGCATACACTAAGCAACTACAATAATGATGTCAATTCCATATAAGAAATAACCCTAGGCTATAAGGAAATTCTATCATGCAATTCCTGAAGATCCCTAGCCTACCACTAGCATGTTGTGCTACCATAAACTTAATATCAAATAACAATGTGGGTACCTTGGGGTATACTTTCTTGCTTCAGCTGATTGTACACATCGCATCCTTCCTTGGTTACTTTTGAAAACAATTTTGAAAACCATTTTAAAAACTTTTGCAGTTCCCCAGTTTGAGTCTGGATTCACACGAATGTTTCCAACTCTCTAAACCAAGGCTCTGATATCAACTTGTAACACTCCAAAAATCATAAAAAAATAAAATTTTCAATAACAACCATTATCCATAACTGTTTACAAAAAGGAACCATTGTTTCAAAGGTAAAGTAATATAAGAGTGTCCCAAAAATCAATATCATGAAAATTGGAGGATGTGCACGGTCAGGCCTTCGCTTTCCCAAGGTCCTCTGAAGTACCTGAAACAATAAACTAAAATTGTAAGCCAAAACTTTGTAATTTCCCCTAAAGTACCACAACACAACATATAAACAAACAAATACCAGGTCCACAACCTCCTAGATAGATTATCCTTGGCCCACAACGTTTTGGTTGGAATGCCCCGGTCCACAACCTTATGGGTGGATTGCCCTGGTCTATTGACTAACAGCACAAAGCCGTAGTCTCAATCCCAACATAACATGTCGACATATAAAAAATAACAAGCATACTCAGTAGACAGATACTCATACAACCAGTAATCATAGGTAGTACTATAGACCTACCATACGAACACCTATCATCAACTATCTTATACTCATACAGATCTATCGCATACTCAACATATCATTGATCAATATATAATAGGTTATCGGACCAATGGGTCGGCCTTGGTGCCTTCGACCTGTAAGTACAGTGAGGAAAACTCACCTCTCAGTTCGAACCAATAGTTGAATAAATCCCTGATCTGAATATCAGCTCTAATTATCACCTATTATTTAAATCATAACCCAACTTAACTTATTATCAAAATACCCAAAATACGATTTGGTAAAAATTGGTCAAATCCTGGTCAAAGCCAAAAGTCAAAAAGTCCACCGATTTAACTCAACCGAGTACACTGGGTGTACTCAGCTATTATGCAGGGCGTACTTGAATGTTGACCAGGTGCGAGGGCTTGACTGCATACGCGTAACGTAGCACTTGGTACGCCCAACGTATACAGTTGGATCTTTTCCCAACCTATAAAGTGCTTAATACTTAAGCCCTTAAGTCCAAATCACAGATCCATGCCCCAAATGTTGTCCTTGACCATAAAGTTTCCAAATTTATGGTCTTGCATAGCCATTAAGTGCTAAATACTAAAAAATTTAACCTCTTAACCCATTAAGACAACCAAACTCATGCATGGGGAAGAACTATGAGGCAATATCATATTTTTATGCTTCTAGACCACCCAAAATGTCTGAAAGGACAGCTTAAGTGGGCTAGAGTATGCCATACTCATAAATGTCAAAACATGGGACCAAAATGCTTCATGAATCAAGAACCAACAAGATCTAAAGAAATGCAATCCAAGTTCAAAATTTTATACCTCCAAATGATGCCAAAAGATGATGTTATTTTGGATCTAAAGAGTCCTACTCCTCCAAGATGATTTTCTCTTCTTCCTTTCTCTTTCAAGATTACCAAAATACAGACACAATGCTCAAGAAGGCCCTAAATGGATTAGGGTTTTGCTTGGGAGAAGAAAATGGGTTAGAGTCTTATGAGGGAATGAGCCTTGGGAAGATAATGATGCTTATAAACGGTCCAAACCCTAAAAATTAGGGTTTATGTCTCGGGCATGTACGCCCAACGTATGTGACCTCGGCCCATAAATTACAAAAATGCCACTATGGGCCATTTTGAAACATTTTTCATATATAAGGTCTAAAACGCAACTATTCTTCATACTTAGGGTAAAATCAAAAATACCACATCATCAAAATGTTACAGCAACTCAGGCCCAGCAAGCAAGGACCCGAGATAGACCGCTCGGGCGCCAAGCGAGCGTCAGCTCTTGACGTCTGGGACATGCTAATGGACCATATGTCAACAAGTTCCCATAGTCCGATGTGATTGGTGTGCAACCAATGACATTGGATTGGACATAGACAAGGCAATAATTCATTAAAGAAATGAAAAGAGCGACCGAACCTCAAGCACGAGAGACGTGGTGTTGCGCGATAAGGTAAACAAGGACTTATGCAGCACTGGATGGCTTGATACTCCTTTCTTCTCAATAGTATGACCATTCGATGTGATGCAACATAGCCATTGTTGGTAATGTGATGCAAGTCGTGGTTGTTAATTTTATGCAGAGCAAGGCTGCTTTGTGACAATGGTGTCGATAAGATGCTAGGACAAGGTTGCTAAGAAGCATGACCTCGCCATATGACCTCTGAGACAGTCATTTGGCGCGACCATGTTGGCAAGCTCTGAAGTTCGTAAAGAAACGACAACGTTCTTTATCCATGATTCCTGCCCCCCAGTCACAGTCGAAAGTTGTCCATAGAAATATCGTTGAGGAAATCACGCATGCCCCGACTAGGGGGATGAGATTTTCGGCCAACTTCGGGTAGCAGGTTATATTTCTATGCCCAACGGGGAACTTGGAGTGAATGGTCAGTAGTGTACACTTCCCGAGTCCCCTATAAATGATTTACAAACCGAGTTCCGCTCTACGAGCCCGCTACCGGTGCGTTCTGAGGGCCGCAACGCTGGATCGGTTATCTAAAAAGACAACACAATAAAATCAAAATTTTATTTGAATTTTCTCTCACGAGCATTTCGAAATGCTTCATGGAGTAGCAACAATAGTTTACTAATCTTCTCCCTCCTTTTTTTGTGTTACTAAGGAGTAAACTATAAATGCTTAGTGTAAATTTTTGAATGGACTCCAAAATTATATGATGCATTTTAGGTAAAAAGGATGAACGATTTTATGGGGGCTTTAAGATGTACAAGCATTGTGGTTGTATGTACAAGGAACCTTTTTAAAGAATGAGGTTGTTCATAGAAAATCACCAACTAAAAGGGATTTTCTTGTAACATGAGCTGGTAAAGGCGTAGAAACCCATGAAACTTTCTGTCCTCCGTAACTTTCTGAATAAGTTATCAAAATACAAATAAAAACGGACCTGAGAAGATCTCCTGAGGCCTAAGAAATGCTTTGACGAGCAATAACTGAGAAGATCTAGAGATCTGAGGAAAAAATGAAGCGGATCTATAGATCTGGACGTTTGGTAAGCAATTTTGCATAGATCTTGGTGAGAGCCAAACATATCTGAACACATAATAGTTGAAATGAATAGATCCAAGTAGCACTGAGGCGAAGAACAACATATATGAACATTTGGGAAGCAGATCTGGACAGATCTTGATGAGAGCCAAATGGATCTGAACAAATGAAGATAGAAATAACCAAATTTCTAGCAAATCTGAGGTGAAAATGCATCAGATCTGAACAGATCGATGGTGATACTAAGGTGGATACAAAGATGTTGTAGCTATTCTCTGAGTCTCACGAATGGTGCCAAATTTTGCGACATGTGCTCAGGCAGCCGGGTTTTCTATGTTGGATTCAGATCAGATATCTGGAAGTAGTGTCATCAATGAGTTTCCAGCTGGATACCTAAGCTGTAGTCACAACATAGTCATTGGAGTTTCCCCTGGGATTGTTCCTCGAGAGCAAGCTCCAACGATCAAGTTTGATCGATTGGTATAGATGAGATGGTTATCGCTAGCTGGAGAGAACCATCTTGGTGTGTAGAGTGTGTGTTTATCCATTGAGGATCTGGGTTAAAGAAGGTGGATAGAAGCTTGTTAGAAGCTCTCTAGAAGCTGCCTCATCATGGAGGATGAAGCATTTTATTTATAGGGGACAATTAGGTCAAGAGGAATTAGGTCAGGCTTTGGGCCAACCCAACTCAGGCCCAGCAAGCAAGGAGCTGGGAAAGACAACCCGACTGCCAGGCGAATGTAAGGCCTTGACGTCTAGGCAATGCAAATGGACCATATGTCAATAAGTTCTCCCAGTCCGATGTGATTGGTGTGCGGCCAATGACATTAGACTGGACATAGACAAGGAAACAATGCATTAATGAAATAAAAAGAATGACCGTACCTTAACCACAAGAGACATGGTGTTGCGCGATAAGGCAAATATAGACTTATGCAGCACTAGATGGCTTGATACTCCTTTTTTTCTCGAGAATATGATATGATCGATGTGATGCAACGTAGTTGTTACAGGTAATGTGAGGCAGAGCAAGGCTGCTATGTGACAATGGTGTCGATAAGATGCTAGACTAAGGTAGCTAAGAAGCGTGAACTTACCATAGAACCTATAAGACTGTCATTCGGTGCGGTTGTTGTGCCAAGCTCCAAAGTTCATAAAGCAACTGCAACGTTCTTGATCCATGATTCCTGCCTCCCAGTCATAGCCGAAAGTTTTCCATAGAAACACTGTTGAGGAAAACACACACGCCCCAGCGAGAGGGATAAGATCCGAGGCCAGAGCTGGGTAGCGGGTTATATTTCTATGCTTAGGGGGAAACTTAGAGTGACTGGTCAGTAGTGCACACTTCCGAGTCCCCTAAAAATGCTTTAGAAACCAATTTTTGCTCCACGAGCCCTTTGTCGAGGCATTATGAGGACCGCGACCTTGGAGCGGTTATCTGAGAAGACAGCACAATCAAGTCATAAGTCGATTTGAATTTTTTCTTGCGGGCGTCTTAAAACGCTTTGCGGATTAGCAGCAGTAGCGTAATGGATAAGTCTGTGATGACCTCATTAGACTACTAATTGAACAACAGTGTGTGCTTTCCAAATCAACTACCAGACTCTGATCTGATCAGACATCGACCGTAAGATAAGTGATCCAATATTCCTCCATTATTCAGGATATCATATGGACATGAGACATGGATTGCAATCAATCTCTTGTCCAAAATTCTATTTCCTGATTTCCTGATTTGTGATGACCTTATTAGACTACTAATTAAACACATTAATTCAATCATGGTTGGGCCTAACACTATAATGTCAACACCAAATCCCTGAGGGGACCAAAGATATCTCCTTTTCAGTTAGGGTAAAAGGAATGAATAAACTTCAAACTATATTCTTGTATCTTTTACTCACCATATCATGCATGACACCACGTTTTAAAACATCACATTATAGATGTGTTTTCCTAACACCAATGCACATCCGAATTGTAAATTACAACTCATATATCTACGTTCTAAGAATATAAGATATTATCGTCTGAGTATTACTCGTGACATACTCTAAGAAATAACTATCTAAGTGTGGGTTTATCCAATACTCAAAATATCATTTTCTAAGCACTCATGAACATTGTAGTGAATCTTATTGCAATGTCTAACCCTTATAGACAATATACAATTCATTTCATGATAGTATTGATTCACCACTTATCTCCAAAAGTATTAGTGAATATGGATTTTTGAATAATCAAATCATTCAGGAAGTAACTACTAAAACTAGTATCATCTATTATTTAATCAACAAAATCAATTACATTTATTTTGTTACAAGTTTCAAACTATAACTAACTACTAAAGCCAATATCATCTCTCAAGCCAATGCTCCTAGCATGCTAGTAATGCTTAAACCTAATAAGAGCCTTTGTGAAAGGATTTGCAAGATTGTATTCTAAAGATACTCTCTTTACTAGGAGATGTCCTTCTTCAATCCTATGTCTAATGTAATGGTACTTTCTGTCGATATGTTTGGATCTACCATGATCCTTGGGTTCTTTGGTAAAAGTAAATGCGCCCTCATTATCACAGAAAAGTTCCACAGGCTATTGAATAGTCCGGACTACTCCGAGATCACCAATAAAGTTCTTCGACCAAGCCGCTTCCATTGATGCCTCACTCGTTGCGATGTACTCTGATTTACATGTAGAACCAGCCACCATTTCCTATTTGGAACTTTTCCAACTAACCGCTCCACCATTTAATAAAACACCTATCCTGAATGACAAACAAAATTTGTCTCGATATGTCTGAAAGTTGGCATCACCATACCCACTCACTCTCAAAGTATCACTTCCATCAAGGACTAAAAATGTTTCCTTTGTCCTTCGCAAGTACTTAAGAATGTTCTTTACTACAGTCCAATGAGCTCTACCAAGATTGATCTGGAATCGAATAACCATTCTTAAAGCATAAGACACATCAGGGCAAGTACATGTCATAACATATATGATCAAACATACAACCAAAGCGTATGGGAGTCAGCTCATGTCAACTATCTCTTCATCTACATTGGGCTTTGTGTCCTACTCAACTTAACAATACTATGAATGGGTAGTTCCGTTTGTTGGAATTTTCCATACTAAAAAAATTTAGTACCTTGTCCAATTATGTACTCTGACTAAGAGCAATAAGTCTTTTCTTTCTATCCCTTAGAATCCTTATCCCAAGAATATAAGCTGCTTCCCCTAGATCCTTCATGATGAAACACTTCCCAAGCCAAGATTTCACTTCTTGCATGGTTAAAATAACGTTCCTATAAGGAGTATGTCATCAACATCAATAATAGGAAAGTCACTATACTCCCATTAGATTTGACATACGCACAGGACTCATCCTCACTCTTAGAGAAACCAAATTCTTTGACTTTCTGATGGAATCAAAGATTCTAACTGCAAGATGCTTGTTTCAATCGATAAATGAATTTCTCAAGCTTACACACTTTATTAGGAAACTTTGGATGTAAAAAACCCTCTGGCTGACTAATATAAACATCCTCAACCAACTTTCCATTTAGGAAAGCATTTTTGACATCTATATGCCATATCTCATAATCATGAAAGGAAACTATGGCAAGCATTATCCTAATAGACTTTTTCTTATCCACCAGTGAGAAGGTCTCATCATAGTCAATCCCTTGGGTTTGAGTAAATCCCTTCGCCACCAGTCATTCCTTGAAAGTGTGTACCTTTCCATACATGTCGGTATTCTTCTTGAAGATCCATTTGCACCCAACTGTCTTTTGAACTGGTACATGATCAACCAAATTTCAAACTTGGTTATCATAGATGGACTTGATCTTGCTGTCCATTGCCTCTTTCCACTTGGAAGCCTCTAGGCTCGCCATCGCTTCCTTTTAGTTAGATGGCTTATCCAAATTTACCAATGTACCATCAGTGACAAACATGTCACTATCCGACGTTATATGGAAACCATAAAACTTAGGTGGCATGCTAACTCTACTGGATCGACGAAGAGGTAATTAACTGTCAATGAGGTCAATAGGAGTCTCATCCTCTGGTTGAGAGCTAGTATCTTCTAAGGTTCTTTCATTGATTTACTCATGAATCTCTTCAAGGTCAATAGCACTCCCACTATCCTCTTTGAATATGAGTTCTCTCTCGCGAAAGACTCCCCTTCGAGCTACAAAGACCACGTTCTCACTATGTCTGTAGAACAAATATCCAAAAGACTTTTGTGGCTTACCAATGAAAATACACCTCTTACTTCTTGGTTCTAGCTTTTCATGAGTCTCTCGTCTAATGAAAGCATTACTACCCCAAACATTGATATGTGCAAGTGAGGGAACCTTCCCTGTCCACATATCATGAGGTGTTTTGGCAACCTTTTTGGTAGGGACAAGATTAAGGATATGGACGGCTGTGTCTAAGGCATACCCCTAAAAAGAAATAAGATGATAAGCTTGACTCATTATGGAATGAACCTTGACTAACAAGGTCTGATTATGCCTCTTAACCACACCATTAAGTTGTGGTGTCCTAGGAGGAGTAAATTGTGAAACTATTCCACATTCCTTAAGATAGTCGTGGAACTCGATACTAAGATACTCTGTGCCTCTGTATGATCAGAGCATCTTTATGTTTCTACCTAATTGATTCTCGACCTCATGTTTAAAATCTTTGAAATTTTCAAAGGTATGATATATATTTGATTAAGTAGATATACCTAGATCTGCTATAATAATCCATAAATGTCACATAGAATCGATTAACATCCCTTGTGGTAGATATGAAGGGCCCGCACACATTTATGTGTATAAGATCCAAAAAACCTTCAGCTCTTACAAAAGACCTAGTCAAAGGTGATTTTTTCATCTTACCCAAAAGACGAGACTCACATTCATCATTTAACCTTAATCTGTCCAAGAAGACTATGCCACAAGCATGATGTGTCTACACCATTAGGCGAATCAATGTGAAATACACTATTGCCCAAGTTATCAACACAAGTAACCATTTCATACACATCATTACAAGTTAAGTCTTTAATCATAAAAACACCCTTTTATATGCTAAAATCGATGCATTCAAATCATCAAAAGAATATTGAAAACCTTGTCTGAAAAATGCATGAAAAGAATTAATGTTTTGTTTTATTTCTGACAAGTAACAACAATTTAAAAATCAATCCTAACATCACCACTAATGTAACAGCTCGGAATTCCAGGTATCGTTATATTTATGATTTTTGGGTGTTTTAAGAGGGGACTCGGCGAGTTGGAGCTCAGACTCGCCGAGTAGGATCGCGGATCTGGTCGCGGGTTCGCGACTAGACTCGACGAGTCCGGATATGGACTCGGCGAGTCTGCGCTGTTTAGCGAAACCCTAACCGTCCAGGTTTGGGACATATATAAGGGGCCTTATGACGTCATTGTTCATCCTAGTCCTCTGAGAGAAACCCTAATTCGATTGTGAGCATCTGGAGCAAGGTTGAAGACCATTATTGATCTTGGAAGTGTTATTTTGCAAGGAGGAGGAGGCTTGGTTAAGGGAACAACAAGAGAAGCCACATTCTGAGGATTTGGGGACACAGAGCAACGTTATTCAGGTAATATTTTCGAGTTGCATTCTTCTATGTTGATGTGTATATGGATTTAGGGTTTATTGAACCCTTTTGTGGCTAGATTGAGTGTTTCCTTAGTCCCCCAAGCGATTGGAACCCTATATTGGGACCCTTAGGAGTCCAGAATGTCCCATGCTTGAGCATTTCGGGAATCAATGGAGGTTTTGGATTGGAATCCTTATGCCTTAGGTCAAAATGTAAATTATGAGTCATGGGGTGTATTATGAGCACCGAAATGAGGGCTTTACGTGATGAACCAGTTTAGGAAGGCCAGACCTGTGAATTGTCGGAGTAGACCTGACCTTAGGAAGCAGTTTGAGCGGTTGCATGGCATGGACTCGCCGAGTCCGATGAACAGACTCGGCGAGTAGCTTGAAGATTAACTGGGACTCGCCGAGTTGTTCTTCAGACTCGGCGAGTTGAGTCGGGGTAGCCCCGCGATTCTTCCAGGAGGAACTCGTCGAGTCAAGGGGGATACTCGACGTGTAGAAAGGGAATCTTAGGGAATTTGTGAGAACGTGTAGACTCTCCGAGTCGCCCTAGCACTCGTCGAGTCCGGTCAAAGTTGACCGTTGACCGTTGACCAGAGTGGACCTGTGTTGACTTCTTAGGGATAGTCAACATTAGAGATATAAAGTGTTAACTAGGGACATTATGATGTTATAGGAGGATTAGAGCTCGGAGAATCGGGCACGAGGGATTCCCAGGTTGTGAGATATCGAGACACGCGAGGTGAGTCTTCTCACTATACTTTACCTTGAGTAGGTAACCAGAGCTATGTGATAGAGTATTTGTATGCTATGTATGTTATGTGTTGCACTGCATTCTTCTATGTGATTTATGCTATGCTTGTTTACAGAGTTAGAACCTGAGGGTTCACAGAGTATGGGTGCACGGACCCACAGAGTTATAGCCTCGAGTGGCTAATATGTGTTATATGGTATTTTGGGGAACTCACTAAGCTTTATGCTTACAGTATTGGTGTTATTTGTTTCAGGTACTAGTGAGGATCGCGGGAAGGCGCCGGCCTGATCAGTGCACACATGCGGGATTTTTATATTATGTGATCTTGGGGTTTTTATATATGTTATGAATTGAATTACAAACAATGATGTTTTTATGAATATTAAATGAAGTTTGTCTTTATTAAATGCGAAAAATTATTTTTAAATTCTTGGTGTTATAACTAAGCACTACACTATATGTTTCAATCTTGGTTACATGTGAAGATTAGATATTCTCCATGATTATATTTATTCTTCCATGCTTCACTTTCTCATTTACTTTTATTCCATTCAAATCAGAACAAATCTGAAAACCACATCCTGTATCAAGGGTCCAAGAACGAGTAAGTTGTGAGTTATTGACTTAAATAGTTTAGATACCTGCCAACGATGGCTTGACATTGCTATCATTTATGCCCTACAAGTAATTAGGACAACTTCATTTCTAGTGGCCTTTCTCATTGCAATAATAGCAAACAACCTCTTTGGGATCACTCACAGCTGGAATATTAGAACTGGGCTTGGGCTTGGACCCACTTCTATATGATCCAACATGGCCATTTCATTCCCAGTTCGATAAAGGATTTGCCTTCCTCTTCTTTCCCCTACTTTCCCCAATTGCTAGGAATAGATCACTTGTTGCAAAAGGGACTTGATTCTTTTTCATTCCTAATTCAGCTGTCTGTAAAAAGTTATGGATTTGGGCCAACGTAGTCTCTGTGTTGTTCAAATGATAATTCAAAATGAACTGATCATAACTTGGAGGAAAAGATTTAAGGACCATATCTATGGCCAAATCTTTGTCAAAAGACATGTTGAGCTTTTATAGTCTCTCCATATATCTATGCACATGATTGTAGACATATGCTACATCCTTTAGTTTGCAAGACATTAATGCCTTGACGACCTTGTACCTCTCTTAACATGCTTTCTTGTGAAATTTTTCCGCAAGATCCAAGCACATGTCATATGGCCAATGGTCCTCATAGAAATTTTGCAACTCAGGTACCATGGTTGCAACCTTTATGCAATCAAACTTTGTTGCATCGTCATAGTGTTGTTTATAGGCAGATTGTTTCTCTGGAGTAGCAGTTGACTCATCTGTTCCGGGTAGATGTTTATAGAGGACCTCTTTTCCCTCATATTGAAGTGTTATTTTGAGATTTTGCATCCAGTTCATGTAGTTTAGACCAACTAGTTTCTCTATGGAGAGAATTAAAATGAAGTTTGACTTGTTCGTGGAGGTTTGAGCAGCAGTAGCATCACCATTATAAGTATACATCTATAGGAGAAGAAAACTTTTAGTTAGTCGATATGAAGTCCTTAATATTTTAACCCATAATAAATATTCGACGCTAGGATCCAATATAAGAATTCACAATTAATAAGAGGGATGTCGTAATTTTATTGCGAACTTATGAAGGTATGTAAAACAATTCACCAATTTCAATCTATGAAATTTCTACATCTTTTGAGATTCATTGATTCTATCAATGGCGTGTTTAATCTCAGATTATGATCTTCTATTTGTGAGTGAGATGCCGAGGATCACAAACAATATGTGAATAATCACGCAAACATGCTTGGCAACCTCAATGCATTTATCATCTCTAATTAATGTGTTGGTTAACCGCACATGATTTATTAACAATGGTATGTTTGAGATGCCCATAATTTCTATTTAAAGTCCCTATTAGTGTGTCGGTTAAGCACACACGCTCCACTAATAACATATAAAGCATGATGTGTGTTTTCATGGATTATCATACTTTTCTCATTTTTCCTAAAGTAACTAGAGTGGGATTTTTTAAAGAACGTTCTAGTACTTTTATATCATTATACTTCTAACGAGATTATGTCTATCAAACTCATTCGGATAACGACCCTCCACCACACATGAGACGGTGGGTGAGAATAGACACCCATTCTACGACTATTTTATAGGTTGTTTCCTTATATTCTCTTTATAGCATGGTTTCATGAATGATGCCTACTATTGATTTCACTGACTTTTCTTATACATATATTAATTAAGTTTTAATATACACACACACACACACACACATATATATATATATATATATATATATATATATATATATATATATAAGGTGTATTTTAAAACATTTCAAAACACAAGGTTTAAACTTTTAATTATCTAAATTAATCCTTTTAATTTAATTAAATTTAAGCAAATTACAATTTAATCTTTATCTTTTAACTAACTATTAATTAAACTATTTTAAATCATTTATGGATTAAATAATTATTTACTATTAAGTAGTTAATTAAATAATTCAAATTTAATCCTAATCCATAACCTTATCTACTTTTTGAAAATTAGGGTATGGTTTATCCAATTTTAATTATTCTATTTGAAGGCTTTTAAAACAATAATTACGAAAACTAGATAAACCCTAACAACCCTAGCTATTTTCGATATTTAAGGGGTGGAGGCTAGGTTTTAAGAACCTTAGCCATTTTTGAAATTTCAAGCGCTTAGGTTTTAATGTTTATAAACCCTAATTTTGATCTATTCAAAATTATGCATAATAAATTGAAAACTAAGGCTCTGCTACCACTGATAGGTTTTATAGTCAAGAATTCCTTTCTTCAATTTGCTTGGAAAGCCAACACCAAAAATTATGATGTCTTTAATGGTTTGTACCCAAACCCTAACAATGGAAGACTTGAGAGGAGAGAGGAGATGGAAGCAAAATTTCGACTCTTCTAACTTTTAGTATGCATGGGACGAAAATATGGAGTCCAGGGAGCCCTATTTATAGTTGATACGAAAACCTTAGAAACCCTAATTTGACATAAAATAATATTATTTCAAATTTGGCTTTATCTAGTTTCCTTATTATTCACATAGGACATTATAAAAACCCCAGGAGGCTCCTAAAGTTCATTCCCCCCAGGAAGGATCTAGAATCCTTCTATTGTTTAACTATTGAACAATTACAACTTAAGTCTTTATATTTTTAATTAATCCAATCAATCCCAAAATTAATTCCCATCAATTTTTGATTAATTATTAATTAAATAATACTATTAATATATTAATCTCATAATATATCAACAATTATTTATTGCTATTTATTAATCATATAATAAACCAATAATTCAACCTCTCTCTCCAAATGTCATTCCGTGAATTACTAGTTTTGAGGGCAATCCAAAAGGATTTTGCTTTTAATTCAAGTATATACCAATTTAGTTATTGTCTTAGACTCTTAATCCAACATATATATGGTTAAAACTCCTATGAAAAGGTATCCACAAATCGAAAAATATATAGATACTAATTACATAATAAAACATTTAAATTAGGGTTAATGTTAATGATAAGTAATAATAAACAGTGGCTCTTTAGGTAAATTATCTTTTAATTATAATCAATAGGACACTAATCTTTTTTTAGACTCTCATTACGTCATTATGATATATTTCAACTGGATAAATTGATATAAAATCCTATATAACACTGACATTGTGTCTACTATGATATAATTTATGCAAACTTACCTATTTGAAATTGATATTGTGTCTACTATGACATAGTTTATACAAACTTACTATTTGAAATGCACTAATGGTGTAATGAGAAGAAAAAAAAAATTTATTTAATATAACTAAAAGATAAATTACTTGAAATTTAAATTGTGTATTATTGACCTATTGAATACAATTGAAAAATAAGTGACTTAAAAACAAATTAAGTATGAAAATGACTTAGAATGGTAACAAAGTTTTCATTTGTCCAAAAGTACCATAAAACTTTATTTTTCTTGCACAATACACCATAAAAATTACTAACGTTTTCAAAGTGGAATGTTGATTCAAAGTGTTAGGTTATGAGGATCTTTTTTCCGCAAAGGTGTACAAAAGGAAACATACAAATAAAAAACCTCATGAACCCAAAAGTCGGATCCATGTTCAACCAAGCTAAGCAACAAAAAGGAGATCAACAATAGATAGAAAACAATATGTATATTTGTAGCTTTTTTTTTATTTCTTCTCGTCAGTTGATCGGATGGGATATGATCCAAAATAGAATCTCTTTGATGTGGTCACACCCAAGAAGTAAATAAGCAATATTGGAACTCTCCAGAATAGTCATCAACACAAACCCTAAATGATTAGGATTTTTGTGCGAAGAACGTGACACGTAATCGGGACCTAAGCAATGTGTCGAATGTGCAAGTCGGCGATTTTGATAAGGACATAAGGTATTAAAACTTCTAATGCTTTTTCTCAATTGGGATCAAACTATAATCTGGTTATGAATCCTTCTATTTATAGGGGAAAGATTTAAACACCAAAGGGTAATTATGTAGTCACTAAGTAGTTATCCTTACTTTGTTAATTACTTGGCTTTTAGATTCTTACGCTCAAGCCCTCCTATATCTACAAGTTACTTTTAATTAATTAAGGACTTAATTAATTAACAAACAAAATCCATATAATTCTTCTATACCTAATCTTGCTTATATTTGTCTTTATGTGTAACCCAAAAGGACACTAACATCAATAATAATATTAACAATTGTTGTGATTGTGGACACTATTTCCAATAAGAAGAATAGGTTTCAACAACTTCATTTAATTTCTTGAAAAACTAACTCATGAGAGGTATGTTTATATGTACTACTGCCGTGGAATACGACCAGTATGAAATGGGTTTAGATTATTGATACATGATAATGATTATGTAAGGTCTCTTAACACTAGCTATGCTAATAAAGGAAGAAATATTGTATATATATTGATCACTTAGTGAACCACTATATAATTTGATTAATCAAGAGAAATCTAAAGATGGAGGTAGTTGTTGGATCGATTGTTAAAGGTCGTTAATTAATTGGTAATATTTATAAAAATAATAATGTCCTTTTGGGTTGGCCTCATGACACAATAAGAATTAAGGAAAATGGAGAAAAATAAGTTTTTAATTTATTATTAATTAATAAATTAATTGGAAATTTGTAGCATCCAATTTCTTATTTCGAAATGGCGAATTTTAATTTGATCAAGAGAATGTCTCAGGCTTAAAGGGATGACGTTTGGACCATAAACGAATGAAGTTCTTGGGTTAAGAGTTTAAGACTTTGGTAAAAAGGTTGAGTTTTGGGTTGAAAAGTAGTTTGGGCTAAAGTTGAATAGGGCCTTGCTGGTTCAGGCTTTTCACAGTGCGAAACATAAGGTGTCTCAATGTGAAAGTTGTGCAGCCTAAGCCCCAATTGTTTTTAGGATTTTATTCCATATTTAAAGGTGTTACCTCCATTTTTTGGGTCATTTAGCAGCCTCCACCCTTGGAGAACATTCCTTACCCTAACCCAAGCCTTCTTTGTTGAGTTTGAATCTTTTCTTCCCATTTTATGAAGCTTGAAGATCATGAAAGTGTTCTTTGGTGCAAGAAGGTGTGGTTCAAGTTTAGATAGAATAATTTTTTTCTCATCTCCGGACCTTGATAAGCATACGACTCTCACATTTACGTTTCTATCTCATATAATTAAGTTTTAGATGATATTGTGATTATTTTTTGTCCAAATGCTTGCACTCTTGAGTTTTGCTGAACTTCATATCTCTTTATTATTGTATTATGCTTATGGACCTTTCATGTTGAGGAAAAAAGATCATGTAGGGGTTCTTTTAAGTCTATGCATTTCATAAGGTTTAAAATCTTGCTTGATTAAGTCATCGGAATGGATAAAGTTTGAAACTTGATCCACTAAGACCATTGTGTAATTCTGATATAAGATTTGGAGGTTCTAGATTTAATGGATTAAGTCCTTAAAGTGAGAGGTTGTTAAGGCAGATATCACAGTGTGACCTGATGTAGTCACGATGCGATTTTGCCATTTTTTGTTCTCGACGTGATTAGTCATGGGTCATGGCGTAAAGGTCGTTGACCATTAACTTTTTACTAGTTTGACTTTTGGGTCATAGTTTGAGGTTTTATAGACTAAAGTTTAGCTTGTGTTTGGTTTAAGCGGTCCAAGTAACTGATTATTTGGGACTTCGGGTAGTCAGATTCAGGTATGGAATCCAGGTGGAGTTTATCACTATATTATATATTGTAGTACATGCCCTCCGTATGCTAGGATGGGTTGTGTTGTAGTATGATGTTAGGCAAGTAGACTAGTTTAGTTAGTTGCCTGTTGTGTTGGATTATTTGTCTATATCCCTATTTTATATATATATATATATATATATATATATATATATATATATATATATATATATATATATATATATATATATATATATATCAAAGTTGTAAAAAATGTTCGACGATACCTAGTCGATGGACAACGGTTAAGGAATTAATCGGCTAGGCGGAGATTAATCGGGGACCATTAATTTATAGTTTGTTGAATTTAAAAAAAAATTAAATATGACTAATAGCTTATTAAACTTCGTAATATCATAAAAAAATAGGTTAACGTGATTAATACAACATTAATCATATGTCAGATAGTTTCTATTGAGAGAGAAATTATTTAAGGTGTTAAAATTTCATTGTTTTATATTATTTCACTCATTATGTATGATGGGATTAATCGCTAGGCCCCCTCTAGCCGGTCGAGTAGCGCCTAGGGATTAACCAAGACCTAGTCGATCGAGTCCGCTTCCCTTGAGGCGGTCCAGTCTTATGCTTGAGGCTAAGATACTCGGGCGAACTAGCCTTATGCTGAAGTTCAGGAGTTGACCAAATTTATGTTGGAGGAAAAAAGGGCGCATACTGTCTATATGATGAAGGCCAAAGGGAAGCGGACCAACTTTGTACTGAAGGATAATTTTTGTGTGTTGATTTTTATATTGTTGTATATGATATTTTAGGGAACTCTCTAATCTTCATGTTTACAGTTGTGAATAAAATGTTTTTCAGGCACTTCATCAGATCGTGGACAGGCGAAGACATGACTGTACACACTTCAACAATTTGATGATTTGAGATTCCATGATGCTTTTCTTTATAACTTTGATTTTTAGGTATGGTTTATGTACAAATGGTTTTTTCTTTATTATAACGTTATGAAAGGGGTGTTATTCTAATTTAAAATGAAAAAAATTGGTTTGAAAAATGGAGCATTACAAAATTATTTTGGAATTAATTAAATAGTTTTACTTAATCAAATGGATTGAATATTAATTAATTCATCAGTAATTAATCGGAATAGTCTAGAAAGTCCCAAAAATGTATATTGGATTGATATTATCCTAGAGATAAAAGGATATAGACTAATTCATATAAGGATAAGGATTATCCTTAGAGATATGAATTAAACTAGAGACTATAAATCGGATGCTAGGGGTCAAATCCTGACTACGTTTATAGCCTCCAGAAAACGTCCAACCTACCCTCCATCTTTTTCCATATGGATGGAAACTATAAACCTTATAGGGTTATTGGAATTTTTGTTCCAAACCTCCTATTTCCTAAGGAGTTGACTTAGATGACCTTTTGGATGTGTTTGGCTCCCTTGTGTCAGAGCTGCTTGTTTTTTCTATCGTGACCGACTTTCTTTACATGATCTTTCTTTCCTCTACAAGTGGCTGTTTGTTCGATCCTCTATTGGCATGCACATTTGTTGGAGAAGGGTTATGTTTTGTTGGTTGAGATGGTGTCATTATTGGCTAGGTGGTACTTGGTGACTCCACTGCATTTTGGGTGAATGTTAGGATTAAACTAATCGGACTAAATGGTGAGTCTGATGAGGGACACATGCTTGTTGCTTATATTGTATTTTTATTTCAGATGGTGTCAATGATGCTATGTAGCTTCATGAACGGTTGGTAGGTAAGTTAATGAGCTTGCCCGATGGTACTACAAAGGAAGTTGCACTGCAAAATAAGTAAACACTAGGTTATGGATCACTACCAAGGGAGGGGCCCCAATATTGCTCTCTGATGTCTGAGTTAGATATCGACAATTAATAACTCTTAATTGTGTGGCATTTTCCAATTATCAGAACCAACTAAAATTTTTTCTTTATGCTTTAAGTTATTTTGTTGCGGAAAACCCTAATTTAATTAAAACAATTTGAGATACCGTACATTATTTCATTTTATTAAAACACAATGATGTAACCACTAATATCAAATCATATGTTACAACGTAAAAATAAAAAGGTCTTGAAATACTATGACATACACATCTCTTATTTCACTCGACATCCTCACTAGATTCCAGCAGCCTTAGTTCCACTACTTGTGATGCATAAAAATTGAGTGGGTCAGGTTTGGGAAACCTGATGAGATGCATAGGGCTTTCAAGCCCATAATATTTCGATGATAATAAATCATAATATCATTCCTGCAAAAACATTCATTGAAATATAGTATGGTATATGAAACCTGACATAATTATTCTTAGGACAATCTACCCAACCCATCTAATTCTCACGAATCCTAAATTAACGATTATTTGGAGAAATCACCCAACCTGATGAATCGTTTGAGCAACTGCATGACTACACAAATAGGGGAGTCCTAGGTCAGTGTTTGTCATATAAAGACCAATGTTCATAGATATTGATAAATATGGCATCTCATTTTATCTACGTGTGTGGGTTATAAGTCCACACTAGCAACGTAATTCACTAGACCAACTAGAATAGTCAAGTGGTGTCATCTATGACAACCCGAAATTTCTATCTTGTACAGCCATACAATTCAATCAAAGTCAGACTAGTTTCTGTTATCTTTTCAGCACTGTTAAGGATCTGTTTGAGAGTTTCTGAGCCTAGTGTAATGTATGGATGGATGCTAGGATGAGTTAGCTTAAGATCAGGAGGATAAATTCGAACCAGAAAATCACTCACAAGGTGTTCACGGCCGCAACCTAGGTTCATGGCCATGAACTACCTCCTATATATATAAGAGTGACCTCTTTTCTCCTCACTTCTCCTCCTCTCAACCGTGAACACCCCATTCTCTCTGAAAAAGCTTCGACCGTGAACACTCTAAAGTTCCAAAAACATAAGTGTTTCAACCTTAAACTTGTTACACTTGAAAGGTTACTAGATCCTAGCCTTGATTTCTCATGATTCATCATCGCCTTCATGAACTTGAAGGGATCACGGTTGTGAACCCTTCATAGGTTCATTGGGCCATGAACAACTCATGAGGCCGTGAACCTCATGAGGCCGTGAACTCTATAAGGCCGCAAACCCATCCTTGGGTGGCCGTGAAACCCTTCCAAGCTTCCATTAGTGAGCCTAACACTTCATTTAGGGTGTTTCCTACAATCTTAGGTGGTTTCCTATACTAATTAGGAGTTATAACCACTAATTGAATACACATATATGTGAATATATGCCTTATAGGATCCAACTGTGCTTCAAAACTTCAATTGTGAATTCAAGCATCCTATATCTATCTTACCTTATGTGATTAATAACTATCAAACAAGTAGATTTCTTATACTTCAAAACTGTGTTATCAAACAAACTATTTCAAAAACCTTTTTATAAACTGACATCAAGTCATTTGTAGCCATTCAAATGGTTAAAATTCCTTATATGTTAAAACTCTTTTATACGCTAAACTCTTTATCAAATTCTTTTAAACTTATATATTGTCAAAATCATGTCTATATAGATATAGTTATATAAATAAGGTTGAAAGGGATTAGGACTGATAACTCACTTTATTTCTTGCTCCTTGTTTGGTTGTGGACTTAGGGTATTCGGTTGTTTGTCCGAGTGTCGTTTGAATCATAGTTATATATTATGTATATGTGTATAGATATAAAAGTTCTTACATCAGTTCAACACCTTTGGGTAGCAAAGGTGTACAAACATACTCAGTCATTCAAACAACATTACTAGTAAACTATAATAGGTATAGTTTAGAGGACTACTACTCACTATTTCTAGTACAATGAAACATACAAGAGTCAGTTCATACATGATTCAGTTCAAACATACTATAATAAGAAACAAAGAGAACATACAATGCACTATACAAAGAGAACATACAATACACTATACAAAGAGAACATACAATACACTAGAACAGGGAGAACATATAATACTAATACAAGAACACTATAACATTAATGTGAGCCACTGCTTCATGGCATGGCAATATATTGTTGTGTCACATTTTGTAACCAGAGTCTCCTGGAGGGAGAGAGTGAATTTGTGTATAGATCTATACGAGATTGCCCATCCTACACCTTGCTGCTAGCTACAATGGGACCTGCAGGTCTACGGGTGACGAATGTCATACCATTTCGATGTCTTCGAACATCGTGTTTTACTAGTCAATCAAGTATGGTTACAACCATATCACATTTTACCTTAAATAAACAATTGGTTTAAGGTAGTTAGTACAACGGTAGTTGCTATATACAATACTACAAGTACATCTTTATTATTTTCCCATTACATTCAAATTGTGATGTTCTCACATAAACGGTAATGTAAACTATATTTTTGGTAAATGATAGTCAGTCTTTGGGAAAAACACTCACTTTTACAAAAGAACAAACATACAGAACAATCGTGTCTTAGTAGAAGACTACATTTCAGTTAAAGTAGAAAATATAGGATATTCTAGGAGATACAAACATTTACAAAAAACACTTACAACATTTACAAACACTTTCATTCAACTTATACAACAACTGACATTAAATACTTATGAACTCACCAGCTTAAATGCTGATCTACTCTTTTAAAACAACTTGTATTCTCAGGTCACCAATAGACATGTACACTGGACTAGGTTTTGAGAAGACGGAGCACATTCGAGACTTGTCTTTTATTTTGATTCATATTTTGGTGTCTTTCAAACTATACACAGAACATAATTGTATTAAATTATACTATTAATGCAATGGATGATGTTGTTGCTTGTTTACTATTATGCATTGATATGATACTGTACATGACGTCCTCCGCCCCCGAACGTTTCCGCCACTCTGGTTTGCGGGTGCGACAGATTGGTATCATAGCTCTGTTTATAGTGAATTGAGTATATCAACCCATAAAAGATATACAATTATAAACACATCGGGATTAAAATACTCTGACCAAGAGTTTATACTTTTAAATAATAAGATATTTAACCGAAATATACATACCTGCATTCATACTAGAATCAGTGTCATTGAGTATATCAACCCATAAAAGATATACAATTATGAACACATCGGGATTAAAATACTTTGACCAAGAGTTTATACTTTTAAATAATAAGATATTTAACCGAAATATACATACCTGCATTCATACTAGAATCAGTGTCATTCTAGGACAGAACAAAAGTATTGTGGTTGTTTGACAACACAAGTAGGCTTGGGGGCATATAATCAGATCTGGGAGTGATATAGCCTGATCAACTATATCTTTCCGAGAAGTGATTAACATGTGCCTAGGAATGGTTATGGTGTTGCAGCAAGTCTAAAAACTTACCAACACTACTATAATGAAAACATTAGAACAAAACATAATCTTAAAATACTATAGGAGTATTTTGTGTCACTATAGTTACTTATGTGCTAACTAAAAAGGTCTTTATTAGTATGTCAATAGTTGCTGAGTGGATACGCTAAAGTTATATGTGAATAAGGTGTCACAGACTTAGAATCTGTGATCTTTGCTTTACTTCCTGTTCCTTGTTTGGTTGTGGACTTAGAGTTAGGATCACTTATTCGAAGGTCTATCTTGTTTTGGTTACATATGACTGGTATGCACTATGCAAATATTGGAGTAACCGGTAAGGATCGTCTTATAATTATCTTAAGTAGTACGTCTATTAACTATTTCTTTTACCCATATTCTCGCGTAGATAACATGGTTGGATTCCATCCCCACGACGACCCATATTTTCCCAACCAAGGCAGTGGAGGATGACTCGATGTAGAGCCAAAAGAGAGTCATGCAATTCAATTAGATGATGACTTCGCAGAGAACTTCCCGAAGGATTCTAACTCCGAGCCACAAGTCAATGATCTACCCCTGGTAGCTCTAATCCTAAATCCTAACCCTTGTTCGGCTTTTCAAGGCCAAACGCCTCTGTGGGCGAAAAACTTGGGAAGATGGAGTCAAGAGCAGGGTCAACCCATACCATACAACGGAGATATAAGCTTTTATAATCTGAGCGAGGGAGGCTCATCAGACAGAGTCCTACCTATTCTGGTTCGTAGGGTTGCTAGAAATGACAAACAGGGTAGGGCAGACATCAACCGAATCATGGAAGTTGATGCCGATGCGGGAGTCAATATAGTCCGCATTTTCCATCTACAAGCTGCTCATGGAAGAAGTCTAGACCTCAATGTGTCCCTTCAGAGAGAACTTACTGCAACCCATGCTGAAGTCAGAGAACTTCGAGCACGCCAGGCAACGTTCGAAAGGCGTATGCTGGACATGGAACGTCACCAGGAAGAAGCAAAGGCTCATTCGAGCGGTTCACGTCGCAAGTAGAGTTTACTCTACTTTGTCATTTGGATATATTTAGGTCTATGTATAGACACTAGTATTAATTTCCCGCTTATTCTGAAGACCTTGAACTTTTAGTCTGTTAGGTCTATTTGCTGTCAAAATTTTCTTGTTTTGGTTTGATGTAAGACCTACTTCTAGGTCATTTTCCCCGAACTTAATAAATCTTTAATGCCAATATTATTGACAGACATCTAATTTATGGGAAATCTTTATTCAAATGCATT
This sequence comes from Lactuca serriola, assembly GCF_051521515.1. Lineage (NCBI taxonomy): Eukaryota > Viridiplantae > Streptophyta > Magnoliopsida > Asterales > Asteraceae > Lactuca > Lactuca serriola. Next base: position 189,187,853 of record NC_136413.1, read on the forward strand.
CATCATTCTACTGTTAGATCTCTATTTCAATCATACTCTCATTTGTTTTGTTGGACTATGGAGATTTAGTGCATGTATTACTCTCACTGTACTCACAATTGATTCTTACTATCATTTTCATCTTTGTAAACTTTTAGTTGAAATATGCCTCCATGCTGAACACCAAGACGCAATCCTCCGATAACTCCTATGCAACCACCAACTCCTCCACAATACAATCCTGCATCAATCCAAGCTGCAGTGGCTGCGACAGCCTTAGCCCAATTTAGTGCTAGTGGTACTAGCGGAAGTGGAACAACAAATCATTCCACTGAAGGTGATTCTACAGTGTGCTCTAGAGAGTGCTCGTATAAGGATTTCACCAAATGCAAGCCCAGGATCTTTAACGGGGCTGGTGGAATCATTGCCCTCTCACAATGGCTTGAGAAAATGGAATCGATCTTTGAGATCTGTTCCTGTCCGGAAGGGAGCAAAGTTAAATTTGCTACCTGCCCCTTGAAGGACCGAGCTCTGACATGGTCGAATAGCCATGTCAAGTAACTAACTCTAATAGCGGCTAATGCAATGGGCTGGGAAGCTCTGGAGGAGCTCATTATCGAGGAGTACTACCCGAGGGGAGAAGTTCAGAAACTTGAACAGGAACTCAGGAGCCTAACCATGAAGGGCTCCGACATAGTGGCCTATACTACCAGATTCAGTGATCTGGTGGCACTATATCCAGGAATGGTCCCTACTGAGGGAAAGAAAATAGAGAGGTATATATGGGGGCTGGTGCCTCCATTTCAGGGGAATGTCTTAGCTTCAAACCCCACTACCTTCGACAGTGCCAAGTGATTGGCACAACGGCTCATTGATCATGGAGTCCGTACCCCGACAACAATAACAACCCTAGCCATCTCAAAACCATCCAAAGCCGCTGACAACAAGCAGAAATTCTGGGATAACAAGAAGAAAAACGCGGCATAGAACTCTACTAAAAAGCAGCAGGTCGTGGCTGTTCATGCTGCGATAACACATTACTGCTACTGAGCCGATGAAGCAATATGCGTGAAGCTTTCCTAAGTGCAACAAATGCGGCTTCCACCACACTTGACCCTGCCGGGAAATGCAGTGCGCTAACTGCAAAAAGAAAGGGCACGCTGCCATTTCTACAAGTCTCCGGCAAGGCCAATCAACCAAGTCCCCGACATTGGTGTGGGCCAGGCCTGCTACGTGTGTGGCGAGGTAGGCCACTACAAGAGGAACTGCCCAAAGTCAGGGAATGACGAAGGCGTGGTAAGGGTTTTGGCTATAGGCCACGAGGAAGTAGTAGCCGACCCTACAGTGGTCACTGATACATTTCTCCTTGATAACTCATATGCATGCATACTGTTTGATAGTGGAGAGGAGAGGAGTTTTGTGAACCAGAAATTTGCTCACTTGCTTAAACAACAATCATGTGCACTAAAGGAACCATTCACTGTAAAATTGGCTAACGAAAAGACAAAGAGCGCTAGCTGTATTTACATAGGATGTACTCTAACTCTAGATAGCCATTCATTTCCAATCGACCTCATGTCGGTCTCAATTTAAAGTTTCGACGTGATTGTCGACATGGATTGGTTGAGTTCTCATCTTGCTGACATCATGTGTTATGAGAAAGCCGTTTGTCTAAATTTACCATCTAGCGAAACCCTGATGATCCACGGTCACAAACCTGACACGAACCTTCGTATCATCTCGAGCATACAAGCTCAGAAGTACTTCCAAAAGGAATGTCACACATTCCTTGCTCATGTTGTCGATATGAGCCAAGAGACAAAAAACATAAAGAACATCCCATAAGTACGCGAATTTCTCGACATCTTTCTAGAGTAACTGATGGGTTTTGGCCATATGAACATACCTATGTGCACATGCAAACCCTAATGCTTGGATCTAGGTTTCTCTAATTAAACATGCTTTGAATCCAAGACTTCTAATGACTAATTAGGTATAAGAACAATACAAAATCAGATCTAGAAGTTTACCTTTGAATCTCTTGTTTGATCTTGTTGTCTTGGAGCTCTAGAGTCACAATTGTCACTCCTCTAATGGCTTACAAACACCAACTAGCAAGGAGGATGATTTGAGAGAGAGGAGAGGGATTAGAAATCGGCCAGGGTTACTTTACTTTAGAAGAGATGCCGGTGTCCCTTGCCCTAGGGGTCTATTTATACTTGTAAGGCTCCAAGGATAATGCCTTGGACGAATTTGAGGCTATCCCAGGCCCTAGAATTCGTCCAACCTCGATCCCTAAAGGATTTACAGCCCAAAGTGTAACTATCAAACAATTGACAGTTTATACCCTCTTATTTAATTAATCTCTTTAAGTCACCAAATTAATACTAATTAATCTATGACTTATATTAATCAAATAACAATATTATTATTCCTTATATTATTCTCATAATATATTAATAATATCTATTCTCTCATGATAAATCATCCTATCAAGTTGCTATGGTGAAGGCAACCCAAAAGGACCATGCACAATCGGGTCAAATACTTGCCTAATATAGTTGCAGCCTTAGACACTATTCCAACAGTCTCCCACTTGGATAAGTCTAGTAACTATATGCACAAGTACAATTCGATTTGCAATCGTAGCTCTCAAAGACGCTGTCAAACTCTGATCTAATCAATCTTGTCCTTTAGATAAGGGATTGTACAGTCCTCTGTTAGATATCATGCTGACAATTCTATGGAATGATTAGTCAAGCATTTAGGTTTCTCGATCTCTGATTTATTTGACATAGAACTTAATCGAACACATCAATTCAATTCTGACCGGGCCCGGCACATAAGTCAAATCAAATCATCGAGCGGACGAGATATCGCTTTTACCCTCTTAGGATAAAAGTTACAGATAAACTTCGACTTATATGCATTTACTTATTCATTAATCAACTATACACAACAATGCGTTTTATAACATCGAGTTACCAATGCGTTTTCGCATTATCAATGTACAATCAATTAACAAATAACAAACCATATATCTAGGTTTTAAGACTATATGATATTATCGTCTTGCGATCACCCTTTTTTTTCGTATTCCATAAGGCGATTCCAGCAAGCGCGGGTTTGTTCCAATGCTCAAAACTAATTCATAAGCACTCATGAACGTTGCAGCAACCCTTTGCTATGTCTAATACCATTTAGACAATCTACACACCAATTCATGACAATCTTCATTCATATCTACTTCCAACATATGAACGATTGTGGACAATTTGAATAATTCGATTATTCTTAATAAACTCAATTATTCTGGAAGTCAAAACATGCAAAGAGAAACAATAGTTAAACAATTAACATAAGACAGTAACATTACTCATAAATAAAACTCCTTTATTTAATCATCAAATGTTAATTACATTTATCTATTACACGTTTCTAATACTATCTAATCTATGCTAATATCATCCTTCAGCCCAATACTCCTAGCATGCTGCAAGTGCTTAACCCTACTCAGTCCCTTCGTAAGCGGATCTGTTGGGTTATCTTCTGATGATATCCTCTTCACTACGAGTTGTCCTTCTTCTACGCAATGTCTAATGAAATGATATTTTCTGTCGATATGTCGAGATCTACCATGATCCCTCGGTTCCTTGGTCAAGGCAACCGCTCCTTCATTATCACAAAAAATCTCCATGGGCTCCTTTATGGCAGGTACAACTCCAAGATCACCAATGAAGTTCTTCAACCATATTGCCTCCTTCGACGCTTCGCTCACTACAATGTACTCTGATTCGCACGTTGAATCAGCTACGGTTTCTTGTTTGGAACTTTTCCAAGTCACTGCTCCTCCATTCAGGGTAAAGACCCAGCCCGACTGCGAACGGTAGTTGTCCCTCTCGGTTTGAAAGTTGGCGTCACTATACCCTCGCACCTTCAAGTCATCACTCCCTCCGAGGACTAAGAACCATTCCTTTGTCCTCCGAAGGTACTTAAGGATATTCTTCACCGCAATCCAATGGGCTCTGCCAGGGTTCCCTTTATATCTACTAACCATGCTCAAAGCAAAGACTACATCAGGGCGAGTACAAGTCATAGCGTACATGATTGAGCCAACCGCGGAAGCGTATGGAACTCGGCTCATTTCAGCTATCTCAGCTTCGGTACTCGGACTTTGAGTCTTACTCAACTTGGCATTACTTTGTATTGGTAATTCTCCCTTCTTCGATTTTTCCATACTAAAACATTTTAGTACCTTCTCTAAGTAAGTGTTCTGACTAAGTCCTATTAGTCTTTTACTTCTTTCTCTCACTATCCTTATTCCCAAAATGTAAGAAGCCTCTCCGAGGTCCTTCATAGCGAAGCACTTCCCGAGCCAGGACTTAACCTCCTGCAGAGTCGGGATGTCGTTTCCTATGAGTAATATGTCATCAACATATAGAACGAGGAAGCTTACTATACTCCCACTAGCTTTGACATATACACACGATTCATCTTCGCTTCGTATAAATCCAAACTCTTTGAGTTTCTCATCGAAGCAAAGATTCCATCTGCGAGACGCTTGCTTCAGTCCATAAATGGACTTCTCAAGCTTACACACTCTATTCGGATGCTTCGGATCCACAAACCCCTCTGGCTGAGCCATGTAAACATCCTTAGCCAACTTTCCGTTAAGGAAAATGGTCTTGACATCCATTTTCCAAATCTCAAAATCATGAAATGCGGCAATAGCTAGCATCACTCTAATAGATTTTATCTTCGCAACTGGTGAGAAGGTCTCATCATAGTCAACTCCGGGAGTTTGAGTAAAGCCCTTCGTGACCAATCGCGCTTTATATGTGTGTACGTTTCCATCCACGTCGGTCTTCTTCTTGAAGATCCATTTGCACCCAACGGTCTTACGTCCGGGCACATTATCAACCAAATTCCAAACTTGGTTATCATACATGGATTGGATCTCGCTATCCATTGCCTCTTTCCATTTTGCAGACTCTGGGCCTGCCATGGCTTCCTTATAGCTATTAGGTTCATCAAGGTTTATTAGTGTACCATCACTAATATACGTGTCCCCTTCGGTAGTAATATGAAAACCATAAAACTGGGGTTGAACTCTAACTCTTTCAGAACGTCTAAGAGGTAAGGACTCGTCAATCGGTTCAACCGGAGTTTCCTCCTCGGGTTGAGTGCCAGCGGTAGAGGTTCCTTCATCTATCGACTCTTGAATCTCTTCAAGCTCGATTTGCCTCCCAATGTCTCCTTGGGAGTTCTCGCTCTCGGAAAACTCCTCTCCTCGCAACAAAGACAACATTGTCCTTCGGTCTATAGAAGAGATATCCAAAGGATTTCTGCGGGTAGCCGATGAAAATACATCGCTCACTACGAGGTTCGAGCTTGTCGTGAGTATCTCGTCTTACGAAAGCCTCGCAACGCCAAACCTTGATATGTGCTAACGAGGGAGCTTTCCCTGTCCACATCTCGTGAGGTGTTTTGGCAACCTTCTTAGTAGGGACTCGGTTAAGGATATGGGCGGCAGTCTCTAAGGCATACCCCCAAAAAGAGATTGATAGTGAAGCACGACTCATCATAGAGCGAACCATATCCAATAAGGTTCGATTACGCCTTTCTGCCACACCATTCAACTGCGGTGTCCTAGGAGGCGTCAATTGTGAAACTATTCCACACTCTTTGAGATAATCGTGGAATTCAAGACTTAGGTACTCTCCTCCTCGATCGGATCGAAGCATCTTGATTTTCCTGCCCAATTGATTATCCACTTCATTCTTGAACTCTTTGAACTTTTCAAAAGTTTCTGACTTTTTCTTGATTAAATAGATATACCCATATCTACTATAGTCATCGGTAAAAGTCACGTAGAAGCGGTTCCCATCCTTCGTGGTTGATCTAAACGGTCCACATACATCGGTATGTATTAGGTCCAATAGACCCTCACCCCTTTCACAAGAACCAACGAAGGGTGACTTAGTCATCTTTCCAAGCAAACAAGACTCGCATGTGTCATCTTCCCTAAGGTCGAATGATTCCAACACTCCATCCTTTTGGAGTTTGGCTATGCGTTTCTTGTTGACATGTCCAAGACGACAATGCCACAAGGATGCTTTATCCATACTATTGTAAGAATATATGTTCAAAACATCATTTCCTAAGTTATCAACAATCATAAAAGTTTCATAAATTCCATTACACGGTATTGCTTCAAAATAAAAGACACCATTTAGATAAGCCAAAATAGAACCATTCTAATTATTAAAAGAAAATCTAAAACCTTGTCTAAACAAACCATGAAATGAAATGATGTTTCTAGCCATTTCTGGCGAATAGCAACAATTGTTCAAATCTAAACTTAAACCATTCCTAAGCACTAAAGAATACACTCCAATCTTGGTCACAGGCGACGATCTTTTGTTCCCCATGATTAGATTAATCCTTCCATGCTCCACATCCCTATTTCTTCTTAGTCCCTGCACATTAGAACAAATGTGGTAACCATAACCGGTATCAAGAACCCAAGAAATAGTATGAGATGAATCGTTAGATTTAATTGTGTATATACCTACGAAAGACGGCTTGATCTTTCCTTCCTTGATGGCTTGCAGGTACTCTAGGCAGCTTCTCTTCCAATGTCCTATCTTGTGGCAGTGGTGGCACTCTGCCTCCTTTGGGTTGGGGCAGGGCTTAGCAGGATCAACTTTGGTCCCACTAGAAGAGGCACCATCTCGGGCTTTAACCTTGCGATGGTTCTTAGACGAAGCCTTCCTCTTCTTTCCCTTTCCTTGTCCAATAGCCAAAACAGGAGCAGCGGGTGGATTGGGAGTTGGTGCAACAGACTTGTCCTTGAATTTGCTCTCAGCGACCCTCAAGAGACCTTGGAGTTTGCTTAGGGTGATCTCCTCTTTGTTCATGTGGTAGGTCATCCTTAATTGATTGTAGCTTGGAGGCAAAGAGTGAAGCACCATGTCGATCGCCAAGTCTTCCCCAAAGTCAACATTCAACTTGCGAAGACGGTTGACATACCTTTGCATCTTTTGCAGGTGCACGGTAAGAGACTCTCCATGACCCATCTTATCGGAAATCATGTTAGTGAAAATCTCATAACGCTCTTGTCTCGTGTTTTGGTGGTATCTCTCTAATAAGTCTTGATGCATCTCGTACGGGTTCATGTCCTCATAGGAATTTTGGAATTCGGAGTTCATAGTGGCTATCATGATGCAATGTACCTTCGTTGCATCACGCTTGTGAGTTTCAAAAGCGGTCATTCCATCCGGAGTAGCGATTTCAGGGTTGATTTTCTCGAGGTTCTCATCGAGGACATACTCCTTATCCTCATAGCGAGTAATAGTGCGAATGTATCTTATCTATTCGCTAAAGTTCGTCCCATCGAAGGTGACCTTTTGACAAAGGCTCATCAATGTGAATGAACTAGCAGCAGCTTTGTTCCTTTTCTACATCTACAAATAGAAAGGACAAAGATAGATTAGAATATGAATCCATAATTATCACCCAATAAGAAAAATTAGGGCTAGGATCCAACAACAATATTTACATATTAGAAAAGGGATGCCGTAATCTAATATGCAAACAATTTGAAGGTAAGTGAATGACGATTCACTAATTCTCCACTACAAAAACATAACTTTAAGTTCTAAATGTATTCGAGAATTCCTAGGTTTAGATGAGATTCATTGAAACTTTTCAATGGCATGTTTAAATCTCGATATGCCCATCTTGTTTGTGACTGGGATACCGAGGATCACAAAGCGGGTGTGAATTACCATGCAAATTCACATGGTGCCTTCATTGTAACGATCACCTATTTGATGTGCCGGTAAACCACACACGCTCCATCGAACTATGACAAACAATGAATCACCCTTTGCCACCTTTGCTTAGAACCAATTAGTGTGCCGATAAACCACACACGCTCCACTAACTTCTTAGCAAGGATGCAAAGTGTAATTTCATGGGATTGCATCAATTCACTTTTCCTAAAGTAACTAAGATTGGGAAATTTAAAAAACATGTAGTTACTTTGTATTTCATATTATACTTTTAATGAGAGGATGAGGTTGCCCTATCCTACCCGTTCGGCTAACGACCCTCCACCGATCAAGCAAGCAGTGGGTGTGAGTGTACACCCATTAAGTGCCATTTTATAGGCCGCAACCTTATATCGACCTTATAGATCGGCTTCGTGAATGAGGCCTACTAACGGTAAGACTAGCATTTTAGTTATACATATATATATATATATATATATATATATATATATATATATATATATATATATATATATGTATATATATATATATGTATATATATATACATATATATATATACATATATATATATATATATATATATATATATATGTATGTATATATATATATACATATATATATATATATATATATATATATTAATCTTGTAATATTATATTAGTATAGGGTTGTATTTTAAACTTGTAAAATTCTAGGGTTTGAAATTTAAATTGTCTAAATTAAACTTTTAATCACAAAGCATAAATTTCAAAACTTGAGGACAAGTTTTAAACATTTAAAACATGGAGGATCAAATAACAAATAATCTTAATTAACAATTAATTCCATAATTATCTATATTTGATTTATTTAAAGATTACTTGCAAAATAATTTACCAATTTAATCAAAATAATTTATTCATTATCACATAAGGAAATTAAATATTTTATTAATTGATAAATATCTTTAATTAGATCAAGATTATAGTCATATATATCAAAAAATCGGATTAGGGTTGATCTAATATGATAAAGGCAAGTTTCCATAAGATAAATATCAAAAAATCCTGAATTTGGCCCTTCCTGACGCTCGGACTCGCCGAGTGCCCAACTGGACTCGCCGAGTCAGGCCAACTCGCCGAGTCCATGACTCAGACACATAAAATTCGAATTTTTCAAGCAAGATTCAAACAAACAAGCAACAATATAATAGAAACCAATCTAGGCTCTGATACCACTGATGGGTTTTGGCCATATGAACATACCTATGTGCACATGCAAACCCTAATGCTTGGATCTAGGTTTCTCTAATTAAACATGCTTTGAATCCAAGACTTCTAATGACTAATTAGGTATAAGAACAATACAAAATCAGATCTAGAAGTTTACCTTTGAATCTCTTGTTTGATCTTGTTGTCTTGGAGCTCTAGAGTCACAATTGTCACTCCTCTAATGGCTTACAAACACCAACTAGCAAGGAGGATGATTTGAGAGAGAGGAGAGGGATTAGAAATCGGCCAGGGTTACTTTACTTTAGAAGAGAAGCCGGTGTCCCTTGCCCTAGGGGTCTATTTATACTTGTAAGGCTCCTAGGGTTTCACCCTTAAACCCTAGTTAGATAATCTTTCCTTAAAGCAATCCAAATCCTTTCCATGATAATGCCTTGGACGAATTTGAGGCTATCCCAAGCCCTAGAATTCGTCCAACCTCGATCCCTAAAGGATTTACAGCCCAAAGTGTAACTATCAAACAATTGACAGTTTATACCCTCTTATTTAATTAATCTCTTTAAGTCACCAAATTAATACTAATTAATCTATGACTTATATTAATCAAATAACAATATTATTATTCCTTATATTATTCTCATAATATATTAATAATATCTATTCTCTCATGATAAATCATCTTATCAAGTTGCTATGGTGAAGGCAACCCAAAAGGAACATGCACAATCGGGTCAAATACTTGCCTAATATAGTTGCAGCCTTAGACACTATTTCAACAGTAACTACCAGTATTACCACCACAGCGTCAAGTCGAGTTTAGAAACGACTTAGTTCCAGGGGCTACCCCAGTAGCCAAATCGCCCTATCGTCTAGCACCAGTTGAGATGCAGGAACTATCCGGTCAACTTAACGAATTGCTCAGAAAGGGATTTATTAGACCAAGCTTCTCACCCTAGGTAGCACCGGTCTTGTTCGTAAAGAAGAAAGACAGATCATTCTGTATCTGCATCAACTACAGAGAACTGAACAAACTTACCGTCAAAAATCGTTACCCTCTGCCTCGCATAGACGATTTGTTCGACCAACTATAGGGGCGAATTATTTTTCAAAGATTGATCTGAGATCCAGGTATCACCAGTTACGAGTGCTAGAAGAGGATGTTCCCAAGACATCCTTCTGAGCTCGTTATGGACACTATGAGTTTATACTGATGCCTTTCGGATTGACCAATGCGCGCATAATATTCATGGACTTAATGAATAGGGTGTGTCGTCCTTACTTGGATCATTTCATCATTGTGTTCATCGATGACATACTTATCTACTCTCGAAGTAAGGAGGAGCATAGTCAACACCTACGACATATCTTAGAAACGTTACGATCAGAGAAGCTCTACGCGAAGTTCTCTAAATGCGAATTTTGGATTCGAAGAGTCAAATTCTTGGGTCACGTTGTTAGTGAAGAGGGAATTCACATGGACCCTTCTAAAATAAAGGCTATTGAGAATTGGTTAGCACCGAAGACGCCAATAGAAATTCATCAATTTCTAGGTCTCACTGGATACTACCGCAGATTCATTCAGAACTTGTCTAGGATCGCGAAACCGCTTACAACATTGACCCAAAAAGGCGTGGCCTTTGACTGGGAAAAGAAATAAGAGAAAGTGTTCCAAATGCTAAAATAAGCCTTATGCACCGCACCGATACTATCCCTCCCCGAAGGGATAGAAGATTTCGTGGTTTATTGCGATGCATCCAACCAAGGGCTTGGCTGTGCTCTTATGCAACGAGGAAAGGTCATCGCATATTCCTCAAGACAGCTAAAGAAACATGAAGTCAACTACACCACACACAATCTTGTGTTAGGAGCAGTGGTATTTGCTCTGAAGATCTAGAGACACTACCTGTATGGTACAACGAGCACTATCTTTACAGGCCACAAGAGCCTTCAACGCATATTCGACCAGAAGGAGCTCAATATGAGACAACGACGGTGGGTCGAGCTACTCAATGACTACGAATTCCAAATTTGTTATCATCCCGGCAAAGCCAATGTAGTAGTTGACGCCCTAAGTCAGAAAGAATACTCTGGTCGTAGAGTCAAATCATTGACTATGACTATCTGTTCACATCTGTCCACACAAATTAAAGAGGCTCAACTTGAAGCCTTGAAACCTAAAAATGTGGCAGGTGAATCCCTAAGAGGGATGGATAAAAACTTAGAAGTCAAGGGTGGCGGAGCCTTATATCTCATGGATCGGATCTGGACACCAAGGCACTGTGGTTTCAGAGACTTGGTCATGACCGAAGTGCACAACACTCGATATTCTGCCCACCAAGGTTCAGATAAGATGTATCTAGATCTAAAAAAGTTATAGTGGTGGCCTAACATGAAAGCAGAGATTGCTACCTTCTTGAGCAAGTGCTTTACTTGCGCCAAGGTTAAGGTCGAATACTAGAAACCCTCAGGTTTACTTCAACAACCTGAGATACCTGAATGGAAGTGGGAGCGGATCACGATGGACTTCATAACTGAGTTGCCCAAGACAACGGGAACCAAAAACTACACGGGCATAGCTATGACCCAGTAAATTCTTTTTCTCTGGTTATCTGACGTCGCAGGGCCTCGCTAAAGTGACTGGGAACTAGGGAGTAAAAGGGAACAAGTGGTATGAAGAATTCCAGAGAGAATTTGAAGGAATTGTGTGGAAAATGAATAAGAGGACTAAGGTTATATATAGGCCCGAAAATGGCACGCGCGTAGCGCCGCGCAGGCGGTCAGATCCGATGAAGTGGCTTCTTCCTAGTGTGTCACATGGTGAGATTCGGGTGGGGCAACATAGCTATGTCGGTGCGTGCTGCGCAGGCTGTCTGTGCGCTCAGAAACTTAATTTTCTTAGAAAATTCATATATTTTTCAGACAAGCTCCGTTTTGATGTTCTTATCTCCAAACGCAGCTATCGACGAGATATACAACTTTCATTTAGACTCCTTCAGCTAATTCTCAATTTATTTTTAAAGATATGTTTTTAACAGGCTTAGACTTCTAAAATCCTTATAAAAATCATTACTTTCGCATATGATATCCGTTCTCGACTGTCTTTATATAGACAGATAGGTATTGATGATATCTTCAATTCTCATTTTAGATTATTTTTCCTAACAATCGACTGAATATAATCTCGATTTTTGAGCCATATATTGCTAGGCTGAAACTTCGAAAAATCATAACTACCGTGTTGGTTAAACCTTCTTTGTGTTTTTGTGTAGCCGTTATGTATGGGTTAACCCCATACACCATCATTATCTATAACTAGTAAAACCTAAGATCCTAGGGTGCATGTACACATAGGGATTGTTTTAATTATTCGTTGTGTAGATCTAGTGTGTATAAATTGCAACATAACTCAACAATAGTGAAAGTGAATACTTTCATGATGAAATGGACTCAATCTTATCCGATGACTTATTGGTTGAGCAACAATTGTTTTTATTCAAGATCAAATATAGTCGCATATGTAGTTGTAAGAGATGGTAATAACACACTAAACCCCAAGTGTATCCTTATCATATTTAAATCAGACATAATATATCATGGTACCCATCATCGCTATGAGATTTTATGACCTAAAAGAACTTAAGCTATTGTTAAGAAATTATGTTATTGCTAATAACCTACGTATGAAAAATGGATACAACTAGATTGTTAGTTAGGTGTTATAATAATGAAAAATAGGTTTCATGTCCTTTTAGATTATAGGAAACTTGAATGAGTAAAGAAAAATCCTTCATGATTAAATCCTTAATTGTATAACATAACAATTATTGGGTGTGGTGGCCCAAAATTGGCTTGGCTTCGCCAGAAGGCCTCATCTCTAAAAGTGTGGCTTGTGAGGCATCCCTCTCACAGATAAATGTATTTAGATTTTGACGCATTCGTAGAATTCATTCTTTTCCTCTCCACAAATACCGATATCTATCCTTAGATAGATGCACTAGAAAGTACTAGGACCGATAGGTCAAAAATGGATTTGTGCCGCAGGTGTCGAACGATCTCTCTGAGTCTCGGTTGCAGTACTTGTATATGAAATACATTGAAATACCATGAAATCAAAAGAGGGAAACACGCAAACAAATCAACTGAGGCTTAGAAGATAACTATGATGGAACCCTCAATTTTAGGTCAATTGCCACATATGCATTTTACTAATGACATTTTGGAAAACCCCATAATAGTTATAAAAAATTGAAATATGAAATTAAAAAAAAAATGAACAAGGTTAGTGTTGAGCAGTGTGGAAATGCAAATAAATATACATCAAATGAGATTTTAGGGACCTTGATTTCATGCTAGGAAAAATTAAAGAGTTATGGTGGGATTTGAGGTCTAATACACGATCAACAGTGAACTATATTTATTGTTTTTGAAGTATAGTTACATAGGTGATCTATTACCAAAACAATGACAAAATTTCAAAACCAAATAAACCACATATTCATTATAATTTACAAACCAATACCTTTGATACCATTACACACACACAAAAAAAAAAAAAAAAAAAAAAAAAAAAAAAAAAAAAAAAAACCTAATATCATGATTTGATAGAAGACTTTAATTACAGACAAATTAAATATAAAACACCCAACATATATGAGTAAACAAACGAATTCATGCTTATTTGATCCAATTATCTTTTAAAATTCAAAGACTACTTTTCAATTTTCATTTTGTACATTTTCAACTCATTTTCCACAGTGGTTAATAATTTAGGAGGGTAATAAGGTTTTAACTTTATCCATATTATGTTATTAAGTTTTTTTTTTATTTTTTGTGTACATATTACACCCATATAGTTGTATATAATCGTTTAAAAAAGGTAATAAGATTTTAATTTTGTGTCGTTAAGGTCTTTTTTTTTGTACACTTTACACCAGCCAGAGATGGGCAACCCTGCCAGGGGCTGCCGCCCATTAGACCTCGCTCCCAGGAGCGCTGTCCCCGGACTCCCATTCGTTCAGGGGCTTCATCCATAAATGACAGTCTATTTTTAATTTTGAATAAACTTAAACAAATGTACACTACACACCTTCCTTATTTGTTTAATATTTATCAAGATTGATTTTTGGTTGACAAGTCAACTCATTACACTTAAATACAATTAGTGAAACAAATCACCAACAAAGAATTAGTCCTTCTTATGGAAATTTATGCAATTCCTTTTTCACTAAACTTTGATAAAAAAAAAAAGGAATATCTTCAATAGTTAGTCAATACAATTCGAACTTTCAAGGACACAAGACATATATAAAGAAGATTTGAGGCATCATCCAATATCCATCGTAGTTGAAAAATGTATGATGGATGCTTAGGTTATAAAAAAGAAAGAGGGAAAAGAAACTATTAGTTCATGTTTACAAGTTCCCACATTATTTTATATTTTTATTGGGATAGTTGTCCACACTACTTTTAGTGTGTGTCCATCGTAAGCATTAACCCTTTTATTCCCGATAACAACAATGTTTTTTGAACATCTAAATAAGTTTAATAATATAATTTATAAAGAATAAAGTTGAATAGTATTATTTAAACAAAATTAAAATTTTATCATCCACATAAGACATTTTCCTTAGGTTGACTCATAATTTATCCCATGTTAACTATTAATAAGGAGACGTGCCACCCTACTCGTGCTCTTGGTGTGGGCCTCCATGCTTGTAGTTCTTTAATAACAAGACACAAAATTCCCAAACAGGAAATTGGATACATAAGAAGAACAATTGAAGTTGCTAGTCAAGAAATCTATACTCTAAGATTCTATTTCCAATAACATGAGATATTTGTTTCAAATTTTAGTAGGTGCCATCACTTGTGTTTAAGCGTCACATTCATTAGATAAGACATCTTTAATTGTCTTGTTGTAATCAACATTTGAAATGTATCCTATTAAAATACAAAACAATATCATGAAAAATATAAAATATATATGTATATATAAATGAATGATGATTTGCAGTGAATAATACATCCCTAACATGGGAAAAAAATGTGGTGAAGAATCTTGCCTTCGTAGACAACCAACCACATCTTCCACATGTAATAATACATACATATCTTTTTGGTTAACAAAGATCCAAGGGTAGGTCGACTTGCGGATCTTTGAATAAGATATTGTTGATATGAAGGCTCATCATCATGTCCATTCACAATCAACAAATGAAGGATGTTTTTTTCTTGAAATTCGTGGTTTTGTATTTTATTTTTACTTTTTATTAGTTAATTTATTCATATAAGAATAAGGGTTCATCCTCCTCGCCTCAATTTGAACATGATAACTACCTCTTCCTAAGTAGATGTTGATGTCGGCGGACTCAAACAATCTTTTGAAGTGGGGAACAAAAGTTGAGGGTTGATTGTTTGTCGATGGATGATTACATTAAAACTCTTATAAAATACTTAGATAAATTACATCATTTATCTTTGTTTTTATTGATAGAAAAACATTTTTATATATTTTGTATGATAAAATTATAATAAAAAAATCTATTTTTATTATAATACTTTTTAGGTAGGAATAGGGGTGAACACACGAGGGTATGGCCGAATTCATTGGAAACGAAATAGGTTACATCGGTTCTTAAGAGATTGGACCTGTTTTCGGAACCAGTTCTGATTGCGGATACCCAATTTCAAGAGGATGTTAACTTTTTTTATTAAAAAAATAAATAAATAGCTAGCTATTACAAATTAATAAATAAATTGTATTTTTCTAGAAACGACAAATGACATTAAAAAAAGCACCACGATTAGCAACCGACTAAAACGTGGGCAAAAAATTGGTAAGAGTTACAAAGAGAACGGAGAAACACTCCAATCCACCAAACTATGATTGGCTAAACCACCACTATATTTACACGAAGTAAAAGAATCATACATGACATTGTTGGCTACCTTGGTGGAAGAGAAAAAGATAAGTTCTTCAATACCTACACCAAGTAAAAGAATCATATATGATATTGTTGGCTACCTTGGTGGAAGAGAAAAAGATAAGTTCTTCAATACCTTGTTGCACTCCTTCAATATACACCCTACCAGACGATAAGTAATTGTGATGAATTTCTTGCATTTCCTTGGGCAATTACCCTATTTGGGCATTTGGCTGCAAAGTCGATTAGATCAGAGGCATCGTAGAAGCTCTAAGAGTAAATTACACTTATTGTCATTTGTGTAGGTGTTAAAATGCACGTTCAATCCCTATTTTCAAAAAATTAACTCGAACCATCCATCGTGATTTTAATTACTACACTTTTCATCCCTCTAGACACAAAACGAATATTTTGCCCTTATTTATTTATTTATTATTTTTCTTTTATTTATTTATTTATTATTTTTAGATTAAAAAGAAAATAAAAAACCAATAAATATCCACATCCCAACCCTTCACCCCTCCGTTCACCTCCTTCCCTTTCCGAGCTTCGTTTCTTTCTTTTTTTTTTTTTTTTTTTTTTTTTTTTTTTTTTTTTTTTTTTTTTTTCTATCACCGCTATAACTCGATTTTCAAACACCACCATCAACATCCCCTTTAACCTCCATCGACCACCACCAAGTGTTTAAATGGGAGCTACCTTGCTTATCTTTACAATTTCCCTACTTTCCCTCTTTACAAGATTATCCTTCTCTCTCTCTCTCTCTCTCTCTCTCTCTCTCTCTCTCTCCCTCTCCCTCTCTCTCTCTCTCTAAAAAAAAAAAACCACCAGGTGAACACATCCATTGTTTCCAGTCACCCTCAACACCTCCATTGTTTTCGATCTCTCTAACACCTCCACCAGGGCCAGAACTTCCACCACCATCCTAACTATCACCTACTACTTTGGACCAACTGTTTTTCCATGAAAACCCAAATAGAAATACCCCTTTTTAATAAACACAAATCAAAGCAAAACGAGAAAACCTATGAGGTATTGTTCGTATTGATCTGATAGCAGAGTAGATCTATGTGTAAAAGACAGGGGAAGAAAAATACGGTTACATGTTGTGATATCCGTTGCTTCGGTTTTCGATCGGACATCTCCCTCACTCAAACCTCAAAGAACGGTGACAATAGGAATATAGGGGATTCCCAGAGATTCTGGTGGTTTCTTTAGGGCCGGGGGGGGGGGGGGTGGTCGTGGCTTGGATTTCTACACATAAAGAGAGGGGGAAGAGTTTCCGGAAGTGGTCATGGTGGTGGCCGGATTTTAACTTGAAGGGGTGTGCTCTGGTGGTGGTTGTCCGAAAGTGGTTCTTGGGTAGTTCTTCTTATATGGTTAAGAGAAAAGGGAGGAAGAGAGCTGATCAATAAAAAGGAACCATTTCGGTGGGTGGTGTGGGGGTGTTGGGTTATGAACGTGGGGCCGTATTTTTTTATTTTATTTTTGAATTAAGAATAACAATAATAACTTTAAATTAATTGGAAAAGAAATACAAAAAAGACATAACAGTCATTTTATGTCTCATAAGGGATGAAGCATGCTTAACAATTGTGTTTCTCCGCCATTAACCACGTCTATCACTTTGATACCAAATGTAAGGTATTAAACTAGTAATACCTTGATTCCCAAGACCAAACAAAGGCTTTTATTGCTATAAATCTAAACTAACGAATACATGTCCTTATTTAAACTAATGAAATCATTAACTAAACCAATATATAATACTTGTTAAGCAAGTTGACAACTTCCTAATCTAAATCAAATACTTACAATAAAAAGGATTTTTTTTTCCAAAATACCCCTGCACTCATAAATCCGATTATCCCATCTCGAGTCTCGACCTTTCCCGGACACCGGATCTTCACCTCAGTCACATCCAAGTCTTCTATCACCCCATTTTAATTGGCGACAACAAATGTAACATGGCATCACGTTGGATACGTTCATTACCATCTAGACTTTTCTCGGATTCACGACCTTTCTCATCCAGATCCAAAGCCATCTGATTTGAACTTTCACCGCCATAATGTCCACACTGTGTTGTTTCTCCAATCTCTTCCTTTGTACCGATCACCTTTGCTCAAAGAGGCATCTCCACTGACCAAGAAAACAAAGCCACCTGCTTAACTGTTTTCTTTCAATCATGCCAAACGAATTGAATCCAAAGCCACCTGCTTTGATGGGTCCTTCCTGCTCGCTTTTCATGCACCTACGTCGGTATCCCCTTATCACGAAAAAGTTTAACATTCTGTTGGATAAGGTGTCTAAGTCCATAACTATTTCTGGTATGTACTTGACCCGACCCGACATGGTCCATTTGGGTTGCATGGCACCATGCAATTGGATAGACTAAATGAGAGAAATAACACTTGTGGTTTATTAATATATTATAAGTTCTAATATATTGATAGTATTATTTAATTAGTTTGATCAAGAATTAATTTAGAATTAATTAAGTGATCAAAAGATAACTAATTAAATATATGGGTTGATTATGTAAATCATCCATAACTTGTATGGTGGGCTAAGAGGCTCCATGTATTATCAAGTTGGGTTAAACCAATAGGATGCTCCATGGGAGTTACAAACCCATGGGTCATGGAAATGAAGATCAATGACACATTAGGGTTTACATGGTGTAACCCTAGATGTGTCAACACTATATAAGGAACCTATTCTCCACCAAAATCGGCTACACAAGAACAAGTGAGGGCTAGGCCAATTTTTCAAGTGTGCATTCTCTCAAAAAGTTTACTCCTTTGCATTTGGTGTTGTGTGAAGCATTTGAGGCATCACACTTGGGGTGCTAGGCTCACAAGGTTTCAAGGATCATAATCAATAACAAGGTAAGTTATTCTATCTTTCATTCAAGTTAAAAATGTTCCCCATGTATGCTAGATAGGAATATAACCTTGGAATTCAACTTTGCATGATAATTAGACAAACATAGATCCAAGGTTATTAGGGTTGCATGTACACTTAAGAAGTGATAGAATGCTCAAAACCCATCAGTGGTATCAGAGCCTAGGCTTGTTTGTTGATTTTTTGTGCAAACTGCTTGAAAAAATCGTTTTGCTGTTTTTTGCTCGTATGAACTCGCCAAGTCCATGGGGGGACTCGACGAGTCCATGAACAAATGCAAGCTACT
This sequence comes from Lactuca serriola, assembly GCF_051521515.1. NCBI lineage: Eukaryota > Viridiplantae > Streptophyta > Magnoliopsida > Asterales > Asteraceae > Lactuca > Lactuca serriola. Next base: position 189,206,952 of record NC_136413.1, read on the forward strand.
CGTCGAGTATGTTCTTGCACTCGACGAGTAGAGGCTGCAGTTTTCAGAATTTCGACATTTGTTGCTGGAAATGGACTAGAAACATTACCCTAAACTGTTTTGGTGTTTTTAAAACTTGTTTTACATGGTGTAATGTCTATGCTAATCCATTTACAATGGCAATTATCAAAATTACAAGTTTTTTAAGTGTAATTTTTGATTCTTGAAAGTGTTCATATTCATGTTCTTGAATTTATGAAGATTAGATGATCATAGGAATTGTTTGTAACCTTCATGGTAGTTTAATTCATGATCATAATGTGTTTTAATGGAGTCCATAACTTGTCCTCAAGTTATGGAAAACCAAAAGTCTCACTTTTATTAAAGCCATTAAAAGAACACAAGAGTTATAAAAATGAAGAGTCTTCATTTTTATTACTCAATTAACTCATAAGTTATAAGAAATGTAAAGTTTTGGAAGTTTGCAAAACTTGCCCTCAAGTTTTGCAACAAGTAAAGTCTTGATTAAAACTTTAGTTCCAACCCTTAGAATTTTAAAAGTTAAAATTCAACCCTTATACTTTATAATATTATAAGTTAATAATATATATATGTTTAAGATCAAGTCGTCTTACCGCTAGTACGCCTCATTCACGAAGCCGGTCTATAAGGGGGGTATAAGGTTGTTGCCTATAAAATGGCAACTTAATGGGTGTCCACTCTCACCCACCGCTTCCTTGATCGGTGTAGGGTCGTTAGTCGAACGGGTAAGACGAGGACTTATAAATTCTCATTAAAAGTATGATGAATATTATAAAGTTACTTTAGGAAAAATGTGAATAAGGTGCTTATCCATGAAATTACACTTTACACTTTGTTTAAGTCGTTGGTGGAGCGTGTGTGGTTAACCGGCACACTAAATTGGACTTAACAAGGTAGGTAAAGGGTGACTTAAGGTTTATCATAGTATCGGTGGAGCATGTGTGGTTTACCGGCACATCAATTGAGTGATAAACATTAAGGGTACCAAGTGATTTGCATGGTTACTTCACACCTCGTTTTGTGATCCTCGGTATCCCAGTCACAAAACTTGGAGGGCACACTCGAGATTGAAACATGCCTTTGAAAAGTTCATTGAATCTCAAAAGAATCTAGGAATTTATAAGAACCAATTAAAAACCTAGTATTTATATTTCGTTTTTCAAGGTGGAAATTGGTGAATCGTCATTCACCTACCTTTCAAATATGTTATAGCTTGGATTACGACATACCTCTTCTAAGTTATAATATATTGTGATTGGATCCTAACCTTAATATTACATTTGGGTGTTTTATTAAGGACTCTCTTAATATCAATACTAATCTTGTTCTCTTCTTTCAGATGTCTTCAAACAATGCTGCTTCTGGCTCTAATCCTAATGGCTCCTTTACCCTTATGAACTTGTGTGGGAAAGTCACTTTTGATGGATCCAAATTCAATGAATGGATCAGAAACATCAGGATGATTACCCGCTACGAGGACAAAGAATATGTCCTTGACAAGGAGCTTAAGGAGATTGATGAGACCACTACAACTCCTCAGGAGATCGCTGACTTCCAGGCACATGAAAGGGATGCTACAAAAGTGGCATGCATCATGTTGGCCACCATGACAACGGAACTCCAAAAGTCCTATGAGGACTTCTACCCTTTTGAAATGCACCAAGATCTTATGGAAAGATACCATCAAAGTGCACGACAAGAGAGGTATGAAATCATTTTCTCCATGACAACAACCATGATGAAGGACGGGGAATCTGTTACGAGCCACATGCAAAAAATGCAAACGTATGTGGATCGATTGCTGAAGCTTAATGTGAACTTCCCTGAGGAGCTTGCAATAGATATCATTTTGCACTCCTTACCATCGTGCTATGATCAATTCCGCATGACATATCACATGAATAAGGAAGAGGTCACACTCAGCAAACTTCAGGGACTCCTCAAGACAGTAGAAATAGGTCTTAAGGGTAAGTCGGTTGTTAACACTCCTACTCCAAACTCCGCCCCGGTTTTGGCAATCGGGAAAGGTCGAGGGAAGAAGAGGAAGAGCTCTTCGAAGGGTACCAAGGCTAGGACCCTTGATGGCTCTTCTTCAAGTGGAACCAAGAAAGGTTTCGTCACTCCTTCTTCTGACCCAAAAGAGGCTAAATGCTTTTATTGCCATGAAAAGTCACATTGGAAGCGGAACTGCCCAAAGTACCAGCAAGATGTGAAGGATGGGAAAGTTAAACCCAACCATGCAGGTATTTACACTATCTTATCTAATAACTCACCCCATTCTAACTCTTGGGTCCTTGATACCGGTTGTGGTATTCATATATGTTCTAATTTGCAGGGACTAAGAAAAAGTGAGAATGTGGAGCATGGAAGAATAAACTTAATCATGGGGAATAGGAAAGCTTTACTTGTCACCAAGTTTGGAGTTTATACTTTATCGCTAAGTAGTGGGTTTAGTTTAGATTTGAATAAATGTTGTTATTCGCCAGAAATGGTAAGAAATATTATTTCCTTTCATGCATTGTATAAACAAGGTTTCACCTTTTCATTTGATAATGAAGTTGGTTCGATTAATGCTTTCTTTAATAATGTTCTTTATTTTAAAGTATTTCCTTGTGATGGTGTGTATGAAACTGTATCTGTTACTGATAACTTAGGAAATAATGTATTGTGTATTGATTCTATTAATGAAAATAACTTGGATAAAGCATCTTTATGGCATTGTTGTCTTGGACATATAAGCAAGAAATGCATAGGCCAACTTCAAAAGGATGGAGTCTTGGAGTCATTTGACCTAAAGTCAGATGATAGTTGCGAATCATGCTTACTTGGAAATATGACAAAGTCACCCTTCACAGGTTCGTGTGAGAGGGGTGAAGGTTTGTTGGATCTTATACACACAGATGTGTATGGACCTTTCAAACATGCCACAAGGGATGCTAATCGTTATTATTTGACTTTTATTGATGATTACAGTAGATATGGATATGTCTACTAAATCAAACATAAGTCAAAGACTTTTGAAAGGTTTAAGGAATTTAAACAGGCAGTCGAGAATCAATTGGGCAGGAACATTAAGATGCTTCGATCCGATCGAGGTGGTGAGTATCTTAGTTCAGAGTTCCTCGACTATCTTAGGCAATGTGGGATTGTCTCAAAATTGACACCTCCCAGGACACCACGGTTGAATGGTGTAGCTGAGAGGCGTAATCGAACCTTGTTGGATATGGTTCGTTCCATGATGAGTCGATCTTTGCTACCAATCTCATTTTGGGGGTATGCCTTTTAGACTGCCGCCCATATCCTTAATCTGGTCCCTACAAAGAAAGTTGCCAAAACTCCTCATGAGATGTGGACTGGTAAAGTACCCAAGCTAGACCACATCAAGATTTGGGGTTGCGAGGCTTTTGTGAGATGCGAGACTCATGATAAGCTCGAACCTCGAAGCGAGAGGTGTATTTTCATCGGCTACCCACAACAATCCTTTGGTTACCTCTTCTACAGATCAACTGAAAATATGGTCTTTGTAGCTAGGAGGGTTGTCTTTCGAGAGAGAGAGAGAGAGAGAGAGAGAGAGAGAGAGAGTTCATAAGCCAAGGAAACAGTGGGAGGCAAGTTGACCTTGAAGAAATTCAAGAGTCAAGTGGTGAAGGAACTTAAAACCCTAGCACTCAACTTGAGGAGGAAACTCCTGTTGAGCCAATTGACAAGTCTGTACCTCTGAGGCGTTCCACAAGGGTTAGGAATGCACCTGAGCATTACTATGGATTCCATATTACTCCGGAAGGTGATACACTTATTAGTGATGAGACACTGATTGGTCTGGATGAAGCTAACAGTTATGCGGAAGCCATGGCAGGCCCTGAGTCAGCCAATTGGAAAGAGGGAATGGACTGCAAGATATAGTCCATGTATGACAATCAAGTTTGGAACTTGGTTGAGAATGTACCAGGTCGTAAGACTGTAGGGTGCAAATGGATCTTCAAGAAGAAGACCGACATAGATGGTAATGTACACACTTATAAGGCACGACTGGTTGCAAAGGGTTTCTCACAAACTCCGGGAGTTGATTATGATGAGAACTTTTCTCCAGTGGCCAAGATTAAGTCTATTAGGGTTCTGTTAGCCATAGCCGCATTTCATGACTATGAAATATGGCAAATGGATGTCAAAACCGCTTTCCTTAATGGAAAGTTGGCTGAGGATGTTTACATAAGTCAGTCAGAGGGTTTTGTCAATACAGAGTACCCTAATAGAGTGTGTAAGCTTGAGAAATCCATTTATGGGTTAAAGCAAGCACCTCGCAGATGGAATCTTTGCTTTGATGAGAAAGTCAAAGAATTTGGCTTTTCTAGGAGTGAAGATGAATCTTGTGTATATGTCAAGGCTAGTGGGAGTATAGTTAGCTTTTTGGTATTGTATGTGGATGACATACTACTCATAGGAAATGACATCCCAACTCTATAGGAAGTTAAGTCATGGCTTGGGAAGTGTTTCTCTATAAAGGACCTAGGAGAAGCTGCCTATATTCTAGGGATAAGGATCTTGAGAGACCAGAGTAAAAGACTAATTGGACTTAGTCAGAGTACCTACTTGGATAAGGTGTTGAAGAGATTCGGCATGTAGGACTCCAAGAAAGGAGAGTTACCCATCCAGAGTAACGTCTGATTGAGTAAGACAAAAAGCCCTAGTACCGAGGCTGAGATAGCATAAATGAGTCGAATACCTTATGCTTTGGCTGTAGGATCGATCATGTATGCTATGACGTGTACTCGACCTGATGTAGCCTTTTCCTTGAGCATGATTGGCAGGTATTAGGGGAACCCTGGCAAGGCACACTGAACTGCGGTAAAGAATATCCTCAAGTACCTACAGAGGACTAAGGATTGGGTCCTTACCCTCGGTGGAGTGATGACTTGAGAGTTGTAGGGTATAGTGATTCTAGCTTCCAGACTGATAGGGATAATTTCCGCTCTCAGTCAGGTTGGGTCTTTACCTTAAACGGAGGAGTAATTTCTTGGAAGAGTTCCAAGCAAGAGACAGTGGCTGATTCAACTTGCGAATCAGAGTATATAGCAGCGAGCGAGGCAGCAAATGAGGCGATATGGCTGAAGAACTTCATTGGAGACCTTGGAGTTGTACCAGCTATTATAGAGCCAATGGAAATTTTTTGTGATAGTGAAAGTGCTATTGCCTTAGCCAAGGAACCAAGGGATAACGGGAGATCCAGAAACATCGACAGAAATTACCATTTCATCAGACATCGAATAGAAGAAGGACTCCTCGTGGAAAAGAGGGTATCATCGGATGAGAATCCAACAGATCCCCTCACGAAGGGACTGACTCGGGTTAAGCATCTCCAGCATGCTCGGAGCATAGGGCTGAAGGATGATATTAGATTTCGTAGTTAGATAACCTTGAAATTTGTAAAGTGTAATTGACATTAGCTGATGAATAAAAGGTGTTTTATTTATGAGTAAAGTGTTGCAATCTCTTTTCGATCGTTTACTATATTTCTTTTGCATGTTTTGACTTCCAGAATAATTATGTTTGGTATATCATATTATTCGAACCTCCACAGTCGGTCATATGTCAGAAGTAGGTATGAATCAAGACTGTCATGATTGGTTGCAGAGGTCTAAGGTGTTGGACATGGCTACAAAAATCATGAGTGCTCATAAGTTCTGAGCATTGGACTCAACCCACGCTCACTGGAATCACTTCATGGAATTTATCTCGAGTGATCATGAGACGGTAATATCATATAAGTCTTCAAACCTAGAGATATGATTTGTTACTTATGAGTTGGTTATGCATTGATTGTACGAAAACGCATTGGTAACTCGATGTTATAAAACGTGCTTTTGTGTATAATTCAATGAGTAGTAGAACAAACATATGAGTTGAAGTTTATCTGTTCCTTCTTGGATTAGAAGCTGATATCTGGACCCCTCAATGATTTTGTTTTGACCTGTGTACCGGGCCCGGTCAGAACTAAGTTGATGTGTTCAATTAAGTTCTTTGTCAAACAAATCGGAAATCGGGAAACAAACTGTTGGACAATAAGTAAGACATTGTTCCACGTATTTGTCCGGCTCATATCTAGAACAGAGGATTATATGATCACTTATCTTAAATGGTGTATCATCATCTTCTCAATTCCGAGAGACCTTGAAAGAGCTACGATTGCCGATCGGTTCCTGAAGTCATACTTGCAGTCATAGTTATTAGACTTATCCAAGTGGGAGACAGTTGGATAAGATGTCTAAGTCCATAACTATTTCTGGTATGTACTTGACCTGACCCGACATGGTCCATTTGGATTTCATGGCACCATGCAATTGGATAGACTAAACGACCGAAATAACACTTGTGGTTTATTAATATATTATAAGTTCTAATATATTAATAGTATTATTTAATTAGTTTGATCAAGAATTAATTTAGAATTAATTAAGTGATCAAAAGATAACTAATTAAATATATGGGTTGATTATGTAAATCATCCATAACTTGTATAGTGGGCTAAGAGGCTCCATGGATTATCAATTTGGGTTAAACCCATAGGATGCTCCATGGGTGCTCCATGGGAGTTACAAACCCATGGGTCATGGAAATGAAGAGCCATGACACATTAGGGTTTACATGGTGTAACCCTAGATGTGTCAACACTATATAAGGAACCCATTCTCCACCAAAATCAGCTACACAAGAACAAGTGAGGGCTAGGCCGATTTTTCAAGTGTGCATTCTCTCAAAAAGTTTACTCCTTTGCATTTGGTGTTGTGTGAAGCATTTGAGGCATCACACTTGGGGTGCTAGGCTCACAAGGTTTCAAGGATCATAATAAATAACAAGGTAAGTTATTCTATATTTCATTCAAGTTAAAAATGTTCCCCATGTATGCTAGATAGGAATATAACCTTGGAATTCAACTTTGCATGATAATTAGAAAAACATAGATCCAATGTTATTAGGGTTGCATGTACACTTAGGAAGTTTTAGAATGCTCAAAACCCATCACATTCTTCCTCGCTAATCATTGTTGTCCGATTAATGTGGACATAACTCTTTAAATTTTCTGCCTTTTGATTTCAACCGATTAGCGTCTTATTCTCTTTTTTAACAACCCCGACCTAATAAAAATGTTCCGAGAGCACTTTTCCACCGAACAACAAGACAAGGTCACCACCACCTTTACCGTCTTCCGTCACCCGCAAAACGAACCGAATAAGACGCGATCAAGAACAATTCACACCCCCTTAAACCGAACCCGGTTCCCGTTGCATCTGACCTTGTAAGTCCCTGATCTGCTTGTGTATCACTCAGATCCAATTGATGGTGCGGAATCCCAATCAATTGGATGATGTCAGATGAAATTAGAAGAGAAGGAGAAGAAGAAGAATATGAATCTTGTGATGTATTCAATGATATGAATGATGCTCCAACACATAAGATTCTCTTTCACACACAATTCTTCTCTCTAGTTTCTCTCTCTACAATATGCTCTCCTCTCTCTCTCTCTCTCTCTCTCTCTCTCTCTCTCTCTTCTAGCCTTACACTCACATGTACTCCTCACCCTATATATATGAGAAACCAGACGTACACCCGTTGTAACACCCGGAGTTTCAGGTATTTTGTTCGATTATTTATTTTTAGTTAAGAGAGGGACTCGATGAGTCGAGTCGTGGACTCGTCGTGTAGGACCGCGATTGCTGACTAGATTAATGAACGGATTCGACGAGTCGGCAAGGTGGACTCGACGAGTCCGTGCTGTGGAGTGAAACCCTAATTCTCTGGGTCTGTGCCTGGTTTAAAGGCCTTTATGGCCTCCATTTGCGGCCATTACTCCCCTGAGAAGCCCTAGAGAGCAGAGAGATCGTTTGTGGTACAAGAGGAAGGCTATATCACCATTTCTTGTGTGTTTTAGCAAGAAGGAAGGAGGTAGAACAAGCTAGGCGGGTTGAGGAGCTTGGATCCACTTCTATTCGGTCAGAAGAAGCTGTTGGAGGTAACAATCTATGCCATTCTCGTGTTTATAATGATTCTAGTGAAATCTAGGGTTTTCTTTATGCCTCTTTTAGTTGCATCTGGAGTATGTGAGGTCCCAAAGTGAGTTGGTTCATAGATCTGGACCTTAAGAGGTCCAGAGAGCATACCTTTTGAGTTATGAGCCTAGGAGGCCATTTTAGAGGTTATTTCACCAAAAGAAGCTTTGGGTGTGTTGCATGTGTACCAAGATTCGACCTTTATGTGATTATCATGCTTGGGAAGATCAGATCTATAGATTAGAGAAGCAGATCTGACCTTAGATGGTCATTTGAGTGTGGCCATGGAAGCGACTCACCGAGTTCATAAGTGGACTCGACGAGTCGAGTCGAGGTTGCCCTGCGATTCGTGACAGGAGGAACCCGTTGAGTGGAAGGATGACTCGACGAGCCAACAGAGGCTGGAAGGGTTTAGAGGACCCGCATGGACTCACTGAGTCGCCCATGTGCACTTGACGAGTCGGGTCAAAGTTTGACCGTTGACTTTCATTAACCTTAGGGTTCCGGTCAACACTGATTCAAGAGAGTTCGGTCAGGGGTAGAATGGCCTTCTATCCAATCTTTAGAGATGAGACTATGAGAGAGTATTGAATGGGGATGTTATTTGTATGATAGGAGGAGGCTACGTCGGGACGGTGAGCACAAGAGTTATCTGACTTCATTGAGGTGAGTCTTCTCACTATACTGTACCCGGAAGGGTACTTATGCGTGACCGGAAGGTCTTATATGTGCTATATATGTTGATATGTGATATGTATGTGTTATGTATGCTATGTATGAAAAGGACCGGAAGGTCAAGATGATATGGACCGAAAGGTCAAGAGGACATGGACTAGAAGGTCAGGAGATTACGGATCGGAAGGTCAATACGGGTAGGACCGGAAGGTCTACCGGGATTTGGGACGGAAGTTCCCTAAGATAGGGGTGAGCATGGGTCGGTTTGGGTCGGTTTTGACCTAAAACCGAACCCAACCCAATAAAATCGGTTTTCAAAAATATAAAAACCGAACCATGAACCCAAACCGTCGGTTTTCAGTTTCTTCATGGGTCGGTTCCGGGTTTAAACCCGAACCCAATGATAATCCCAATTATACTGATTTGAGGCTTGATAGAGGTTAACAATTCCTTATATTAAGGGTGAAGCATGCGCAACTTTCATACACCCATCGATGTGGGATAGATCAAATTGCAAATTAAAATAGAAAACTTAGGGAAAACTTTTGTAACGACCCGTTTCCGGTATGTTAATCCCTTGGTAATTGTTGTAAGTTTTGCAAGAGGAACTCGGCGAGTTCATAGCCTGACTCGCCGAGTAGGGTCGTGGCTGCGAGCACGCGTGAGCCGGGGACTCGGCGAGTCCATATCCTGGACTCGGCGAGTCCATCCGTCTGGGTGAAACCCTAACTCCCCGGGTTGCCCACTATTTAAACCACCTTATAGCCCCATTCTCGCCTCCCTCACCCTGAGAACACAGTGAGAAAACCCTAATCCTCCCTTGAGAGCTTATAAGTGATTTGGTGCCATTTTTGTGAAGGTGTGAAGAAGGAGAAGAAGAAAGAAGCAAGGAAACGAGTTGTAGTGCAAAGATCCAAGGGCAAATCTGAGTTTATTGAGGTATTTTCGGAGTTCCCTTCTTGTTATATGCTTTAAACTTCCATTAGAACTCTTCTAAGAGCTATTTGATGTTTGTTCCAAGCCTTATGATTGCATGAATGTCTTAATAAGTCGAAATACCTTTGGATCTGAATGTTGGGGTGTTGTAGAGCCCAGATCTACTGTCTTTTTGGAGTTACATTGCATATTAGCCATGGATCTACTCATTTTGTGCATCTTTTAGCCTTATTTCCCTTATTCATGAGGTTGTGCACGTAAAGTTGGAAACTTTACGTGGTAAAACAGCTTATTGGACCCAGATCTATCATTTGCATGTGTTGGATTCAAGTGAAATCGAGTAAAAACTAGCTGCATGGCAGCGACTCGGCGAGTCGGGATGAGCGACTCGGCGAGTCGGGTCGCGAGTCCCCGATTCCTTCGTTTTTAGCAGTGCCGAGTGCACCCAGTGAGTTAGAGAGTGGACTCAGCGAGTTGAGGGTAGACTCAGTGATGGAGGGACTCGACGAGTTGTTCATACAACTCGGCGAGTCCAAGGCAATCTTCTTAGGATCATGAACAACTCGTCGAGTTTGTTCATACGGCTCGGCGAGTCGGATGAAGATTGTCTGAGTTCTTGGATCAAGAGGGTACTCGTCGAGTCGATGCCACACTCGACGAGTAGCAGCGTGTAGAACTAAGAAGTGAGAGTAGGACTCGGCGAGTTGGGTGGCCCAACTCGGCGAGTCAGCCCAAAGAGAGTTGACTTTGACCAAGGGTAAAAGAGTCATTTTTACCCCAAGTGCAGTGTTTAGTATTTGATTGAGTGTGCTTATGGACTTGTAGCCGAGGAGATTCAGGAGCAGCAGCCGTTAGCTTCCCGAGCCACACACTTAGCAGCCAGCTTACGAGGTGAGTTTCCTTCCAGTAGGGACGGGTCTAAGGCCACAATGCCGGCCCGTCCAGTTAGCAGTAGTTTCCGGACTTGATCCGATGCAGAAGTTAGTATGTTTGATGCCTTCGTGGTTCAAACAGGATTTGTGAGCTATGTTTTATGTGTTATGTATTATGTGTCCCGGGCTACGGCCCGATGTAGTATGCAGTATATGTGTTCATGCTAGTTGTTATGATATGCTATGCTATGTTCAGTCCCAGACTTCGGTCCGATGCAGCCAGTTCCGGACTTCGGTCCGATGCAGTTAGTTCCGGACTTTGGTCCGATGCAGGGGACAAGGTCCCAGTCAGTTCCGGACTTCGGTCCAATGCAGTTAGTTCCGGACCTTGGTCCGATGCAGGGGACAAGGTCCCAGTCAGTTCCGGACTTCGGTCCGATGCAGTTTCCGGGCTTCGTCCCGATGCAGTGGGCAAGGCCCGATATGTGTTTATATGATATTGCTATTGTATGGTATGTGGTATTTTGGGGGAGCTCACTAAGCTTCGTGCTTACAGTTTCAGTTTTGGTTTCAGGTACTTCCGCAAGCAAAGGGAAGAGCTCGGGATGACGACATCGCACGCACCACCGCCTCAGCTTTAGCCTGGGATTGATTTAGTTGTTTGATTTGACGTAGTATGATACAGTTTTCCGCACAGTATTTTATTATGTTTTGGAATACATTACGCATGGTTTTATTATATGATGCTCTGATTACAGTTTTGATTATATTAAAAACAAAAATTTTTGGGTCGTATTTTTGGGTCGTTTCAACTTTGGCAAGCAGCAAGATTCGAACTCTTGACATAATGTTCAAGGGGAAGGCGCTCAACCACTGGGCCAAGAGTATGTTTGTATATCTAATTCGCGCCTTAGATATATATATATATTCTTATGATTACATATAAAAAAAACATGGCACTCAACCATTGAGTCGGTTTCTCGGGTTGGGTGGGTCGGTTTCTAGGCAAAAACCGAAACCGAACCCGATTTTTCGGTTTTTAAAAATTTGAAACCCTAACCGTCGGTTTTGCTTCGGTTTCGGTTTTATCGGTTTCGGTTTCGTCGGTTTTCATCGGTTTCCCGGTTTCTTGGTTCGGGTTTGCTCACCCCTACCCTAAGACACTTGGACCGGAAGGTCCCACAGAGTTATGGCATGGAAAAGAATATGTGTTGTATGTGGTATTTTGGGAAACTCACTAAGCATTTATGCTTACAGTTGTTGTGTTATGTGTTTTAGGTACTAGCGAGGATCGCGGGAAGGCGCAGACATGATCTGTATACACTCATAGAGATTATGTTTTGAGATACTGGTAATTGTTTTGTTATTATGACATTGGATACTTTATGTTTTGATATTATTTGATGATTAAAAGTATGGTTTAAAAATGAAAAATTGTTTTGGAAATTTACGTTGTTACAAGTTGGTATCAGAGCCTTGGTTTGAGGGATTCGGGTACATCTTCGGGTGTATCTGAACTCAAACTGAGGAGTTGAGAAAGTTTTTCATAAAATAAACAATTTTTCCAAGAGAGTAAAAGATTTTGAGAAAGGCAGAATGGAGCAGTGTGTACGATCAGCCAGCGCCCGAATGGTGATTTCCCAAAAAACCCTTACATTATGTGTTATGAGATATGTTATGATATGATACGCATGCTAGAGTAGGCTAGGTATTCATATTAGGACTAGAGTGGCCTGATTTGTGATGCCTTAGCCTAGGAGGATTTTTGTTGCTACTAGATGCTTTAGAGTGAGTAAGTAGCAGTGAGGAGCTTATGAGAGGTCTACCGAAGAGTGGCCTATGCTAGCGAGATATAGAGTACTTGTGAACTGGGATCCAAGGAGGAGGACTTAGGGTGAATACTGATGCGGTGTGGACGGTAGTATAAGGGCCCGTACTACCAAACACACCGTATCAGTACGCAGTCCAAGCAAGAATCCTTAGGGCACTAGGGGAACAAGTAGGTTTGTATTATCGAGTGCGAGTATGCTCGAGTGGATCTATGATATTTTATGTTGAATTTCAGAGTGACATCATGGTTGGGACACGCCACACACCGGAGAGCAGTGGTGTTAGTGATGAGGAGATCCGCAGGTTGATTCATGAGGAGGTGGTTGCAGCCATCTGAGCTGAGATACCAGAGATGTTCAGGTCTATCAAGACCATGTTGATCGAGACTTTCGATGAGCGGTATGCCGCTCTTACTGATGCTGCTGTTGCTGCGGCCACCATAGCTGTCGGTGCGGCCAGGCCACAGAGGGGTGACTCGTTGCTGTACCGAGAGTTCAGCAACACGAAGCCACCAGAGTTCGATGGGACGCAGGATCCAATCGCTGCGATGAGATGGATTGCTTATATTGAGGGATGTTTCTATACCTGCTCGTGTCCAGAGCATTCGAGAGTACGGTTCGCGACGGCGAGCTTCACTCCTGCAGAGATTTTAGAGGTGACCTGGGAGAGGTTCACCACCATGTTCAGAGATGAGTATGTTCCCTCAGTGGAGAGGGAACGGTTGGCTCAGGAGTTCTTAACCCTCCAGCAGGGTACTGATTCTGTTACTGTGGTTACCAGGAAGTTTCATGAGAGGGCGGTGTTCTGCCCTGAGCAGGTGTCTACTAAGCAGGCACGCATGAGTCGGTATTTGGGCATTCTGAGGAGGGATATTCGGGAGTTTGTATCGAACTCGACTTACCAGACATTTTCCGAGCTCCAGGAAAATGCCCGGAAGAGGGAGATTGAGTTGGAGACTCAGGCCAGGGAGGAGGTCGAGTCCCGGGGAATGGATTGGTGACTGGTACAGTCTCAGCCGGCAGCCAAGCATGCAAAGCCTGCCGATTCGAGATTTGGAGGCCAGAAGGGCCGCACTTGCAGAAAGTGCGGCAAGGGACATGAAGGGGTTCGTCGATCGGGTGATTGCTACAAATGTGGCAAGGAGGGGCATATCGCCAAGGATTGCCCCAAGGGATTCATGGTTTACTTTCATTGCGACCAAACAGGCCATCGGAAGGCCGAGTGTCCGCAACTGCGGGGGACAGCACAGGGAGCACCGCAGGGATCTTCCCCTGCCGCCGTGCAAGCTACTGAGGTTCGGACGGTGAAGGCCGAGGCACCGAAGGCTCGCGGGAGAGCCTTCCAGTTGACAGCGGAGGAGGTTCGCGCAGCGCCTGATGTCGTGGCTGGTATGTATTCTTTCATTTATTTATGTTGAGTTTAAGGTGTTGTGCTTATATCATGATATGCGTAGGTACTTTTCTTGTGAATTATGTACCTGCTTTGGTGTTATTTGACTCGGGTGCGAGTCAGTCGTTTATTTCCTTAGCATTTAGTCAGCACATCAGTATCCGGTGAGAGGCGTTGAGTCGACCTCTTCGGGTTTCCATAGCTGACGAGCGAGCAGTTTATGCTACTGAGGTGATTCGGGGGTGTGTACTCGAGATCTTCGGTGTTGAGTTCCCGGTTGATCTGGTCCCGATTGCGATGGGGGACGTTTGTGTTATAGTGGGCATGGATTGGTTGAGCCGTTTTGGGGCTATTATAGACTGCGAGTGACAGTTGGTGAAGATACGAGACCCTAGTGGGGGAGTACTTATGGTGTACGACGAGGGTACCCGTTCTAAGACAACATTCTGTTCGGCTGCTAGGGCGAGGCAGAGTTTACAACAGGGCTGCAGCGGGTTTGTAGTCTATGTGATGGACACACGAGTGGCCGCCAGGAGGCCAAGTTCGATTGATGAGGTTCCGATAGTGCGCAAGTTCCCGGATGTTTTCCCGAGGAGTTGTCAGGCGTGCCTCCCGAGAGGTAGGTAGAGTTCCGCATCGATCTAGTTCCAGGAGCAGCACCTATCGCCAAGGCACCTTATCACCTTGCGCCGCCAGAGATGCAGGAGTTGTCCTTGTAGCTTCAGGAGCTGCTGGGGAAGGGGTTTTTTAGACCGAGTTGCTCGCCATGGGGAGCGCCGATCCTTTTTGTCAAGAAAAAGGATGGTTCACACCGGATGTGCATTGATTTAACGGGAGTTGAACAAGTTGACGGTCAAAAACCGTTATCCTTTACCGAGGATCGATGATCTGTTTGATCAGTTGCAGGGGGCGTCTTGGTTCACCAAGATAGATTTAAGGTCGAGATATCATCAGATGAGAGTGCGGGATGAAGATATCCAGAAGACGGCATTCTGAACTCGTTATTGGCATTACGAGTTTGTGGTGATGCCTTTTGGGCTCACCAATGCACCGGCAACGTTCATGGATCTCATGAACAGGGTGTGCAGACCGATGCTAGATCGGTCATTGATCGTGTTCATTGATGATATTCTGGTGTATTCGAGATCTAGAGAGCTACACGAGGAGCATCTGAGAGAGATTCTCGGGGTATTAAGGTCGGAGAGGCTTTTCGCCAAATTTTCCAAGTGTGATTTTTGGTTACGAGAGGTCCAGTTCTTGTGGCACCTCGTTAACCAGAATGGAATATTGGTCGATCCATCCAAGATTGAGGCAGTTATGACATGGGAGGTGCCAGGATCACCCTCTGAGATCAGGAGTTTTCTAGGACTGGCCGGCTATTATCGGAGATTTATCAGGGATTTCTCCAAGATCGTCGCGCCTCTCACCTGGTTGACCCGGAAGGGTGCTGCTTTTTCATGGGGTCCGGAGCAGCAGACTTCGTTTGAGACACTACGCCAGAGATTATGCGAAGCCCAGGTGTTAGCCCTGTTGAAGGGATGGAGGATTTTGTGGTGTATTGTGACACACCGATTTCGGGGCTGGCTGCAGTGCCTATGAAGAGGGGTCATGTGATAGCGTATGCATTGAGGCAGCTGAAGCCTCACGAGGCGAGGTATCCCACCCACGATCTGGAATTGGGGCAGTGGTGTTCGCCCTCAAGATATAGCGTCACTATTTATATGGGGTTCGATTTACCATATATACGGACCACAAGAGCTTGAAGTATTTGATGGATCATGTAACACCCGTAGATCCGGACTAGTCAATTTAGAGGCAATAGGGGTCGAAAACGACTTTTCGACAAAAGATTATTAAGAATAAATAATCTCAACCAAGTTTTATTATATGTTACAAGGTTTTCGTGCATATAAAGAGCGTCGAAATCCGAGTTATAACAAAGAAGTTATGACCCGTCGAAGTTTCGTGATGGAACCGACAAGATACCAGGAGGCGTAAATAGTGAATTTACGATAGAGCGAGATTTAGCCTTAGTGATCTAAACAAAAGTCGTAGTATATGTTAAACCGATAGTGTGCATAAAAAGAACATCCAAATCGTAGGATATGTTTAGTTGTTCTAAAAAAACAATATATATATATATATATATATATATATATATATATATATATATATATATATATATATATATATATATATATATTATTTAGTTTTTATTATATTCTCTTTTTTAAATTTTAAATTAAATTTAATAGATATCCTTTGGGTTTAGCCATAAATTTACATGCTAGGAATATATAATTAAATGAAAAGTTCAATTTTTGTTATCCACTAACTTAATTTCATTTTAAGCGGTTTACAATTTAATTAAAATATCAATTTTAAAAAGTATAATCAACGGTTACAACATTAACTTACGTAAATCTTTTATTAATTTATTATTATGAACAAATTGTTACACATAATAAACATATCTTAATAATATGTTTTATGTTTTTATTTTATTTTATATATCTAATTATAATTCTTACAAAACATTAACACATAGTTTATCAATTGACTAAACTACAAATTTGGTTCTTGTGGTTGGAAAAAAGTATGGATGGAGTCCAAAAAGTTTCCAATTTGTACCATTGGTCGAATTTCGGATCTTTTTGGTGATTTTGGTCCCTATGGTTGGCATGTTTTATGGTTTTGGTCCACACCAAAACCCCTTCTACTTAATTAAAACAAAATCAAAAAGAAAATTACCCCCACCAAAACCCCTTCTACTTTCCTTCTCTCACTCTCAAAAAAGCCACACCTTCATCTTTTCATCTTCTTCCAGCCGTCACCACTTGGATCATGACCATCTCTCTACATCTTCAAGCATCAATACAAAAAAACCACCACTGCAACCATCATACACACCATCAAAACCCATGTTCATCATCTTCAATCTAATAACCACGTTTACTGCATCAGACCATCGACCACCACCAACTCTTCATCATCTCTAAATCAGCAAACCTAACATCAATAGCCACCGTTATCTTCATCCCGTGTTCTGATTTAGATGCCCTCACTAACATCAAGATCACCATTAATGTATCTTCTTCCTTCCCAAATTCTTGATTTTAGGGTTCCAATTCTCGATTTTAGGGTTCTAATTTTTGAGTTATAATTGAGTATCGTCTTAGATATCAGTCAACTGATGTATTTTACTGGTGGTTGTATTTTACTGAGAGGTGTTTGTTTGGTGGTGTTTTAGATATCAGTCAATTGATGTATTTTACTGGTGGTTGGATGATGTGGTTAAGTCAGAAAAACAAGAACAATGATGAAGATGGTGATAATGGTCCAGGTGGTAGTCTGCGACAGGGGAGATGAAGTAAGGGCGAAGCTATGGCTGGAGGAGATGAACTGGCGATGGTGGTAGGAGGGATAACACCGTGAAGTGATATAGGTGTGGGAGGAAGTAGCTCCTACAAACCGTGGTCGATTTCATCTCTGGCTCCAGCGATTCCTCTTTAGAGAGAAGGTAGGGGCTCTGGCGTTATGTTGCGGGCAGAAAAGAGGATGAAGAGCAAGAGATCATGAGGAGTTAAGGAGTGAGGGTGTAGCACCCGGTTCCTGGTATGTATTTCATTCAAGTTTTTTTCATAATTTGGACTAAGACTCGGCGATTTGATGGCCCAACTCGTCGAGTAGTAGCGACTTGGACCCGGGGGTTAAGTGGCGGACTCGTCGAGTCGGCGGCATGACTCGACGAGTAGACTCTGGTTGGACAAAACCCTAATCCAAGGGTTTGCACCATATTTAAACGTCTTATCCAGCCTCCCTCACCCCTTATGCTCTCAGAACCCCCCTCACATCAAACCCGAATCGTCCTTGGTGAAGATCTAAGGCCTTTTTAGTGATTCTTGGTGGTTTGTGGTGGCAAGAGGAAGGAGAAGCTTAAGGTACCAAGAGATTGGCCAGAGGAGTCAAAGTTGTGCATCATCTACAGTCCTTGGAAGGTATAAAGTCGTCACCTTGCTCCTTCTTGTATTAGATCCCTTTTGGGGAGATTTGGGGCTTTTATAAGCCATTCTTGGTGACCAACCATGATTGCAAGCATTGTGGGGGTTAAGGTTTCAGATCTAGGCTCATTAAAGGGTTAGAAGGCAGAAAGGGACTGCCTTTGCACCCATGGAAAGCCCCATGCAACTCAAGAGCTTCTTTTAGGGTCCTTTTAGCTCATAATCCCATGCATGCACGTAAAGTTCGTAACTTTACGTGCTAGATCGATCTTAGGAGCCTAGATCTATCATTTGGACCAATGTTGTACATTAGAAATCGAGAAATGAGACTTGGACAACCTCGACTCGGCGGGTCCGAGGCTTGACTTCCCTTTTTCTGTTAGGGTTCAAAGGAACCCAGTGAGTGTTAGAATGGCCTTAGAAGGGTCCGGGGAGTGACCCAACACATTGGACTTAGCCATAGACCTGGAGTTCATAGGAATCGACGAGTGCATGAGCAGACTCGGCGAGTCCAAGGCAATCTCCCAACTGTTGAAGATGAAATTGTCGAGTTGTTCATACAACTCGGCGAGTCAAGGACATGACTTGTTTGTAGAACGAGGATGAACTCGACGAGTTGTTCATACAACTCGGCGAGTCGGATGAAGGTTCATTCGAGGTTGTTTTAGAAGGAGAGCTCGTCGAGTCATTGCTAAACTCGACGAGTAGAGGCGAGATGAAGGATAGATGGATGGTAGGGACTCGACGAGTTGGAGGCCCAACTCGGCAAGTCAGGTCAACTGGAAGTTGAATTTAACTTTAACTTTGACTTTGACTTGGTCAGGGGTAAAATAGTCATTTTACCCTAAGAACAGTTATCAGTGTCTGACTAAGTGTTTTATGGGGATTATAGCCGGAGGATCACCAGAGCAGCAATCAGATATCTGTCGATCATCTTTTCAGTAGTCAACCTTATGAGGTGAGTTACTTCCAGTAGGGGTGGGTCTAAGGCACCAATGTCGACCCACCAGTAGGTGATTATGGTCGAGATGGTTATCTATGTGATAATTGTCTGGTTGTTATATCTGTATTGAGTATATGTTAAGTAGTAGTAGGGCACACTAGCCCTGGTTACCGGTTGAAAGATACCAAGGACGATTATCGGTTGAAAGATACCGAAGGGGTGGATAAAACCCATGTATGTATAGTAGTACGATTATGATATGTCATTATGTTACTCCGTATGCTTATGTATGTTATTATGAAACCAATATGTTTATGACCTGTAATATGTGATAGGGATAGGGGTAAAGTAGTCCCCAGATACTGGTTGAAAGATACCAAAGGGGAGGTTAGTTCCCGGATACCGGTTGAAAGATACCGAAGGGGAGAGTAGCCTCCAGTTACCGGTTGAAAGATACTGAAGGGGAGGATAGGTCCCGGTTACCAGTTGAAAGATACCGAAGGGGAGGGTAGCTACCGACTACCGATTGAAAGATATCGAAGGGGACGGTAGCTCCCGGTTACCGGTTGAAAGATACTGATGGTTATGTGCTATGGGTATGATGGGGGAACTCACTAAGCTTTGTGCTTACTGTTTCAATTTTGGTTTCAGGTACCTCTTCGTGTAAGGGGAAGGAGCCGGCGGTGTAGCAGCGCATCACACACATCCACATGTTTTCCGCATGGAGTTTCCTGGGAGTGTACTCTGATTTATTTCACTTTTAACAAAATGGTTTTTATGGTGACATGTTTTGGATTATTGAGACATTGGTTGCGACATGAGATATCATTATGAATGTTTTTAGAACGATGGTTTTTATGTTATAATTTATTTTAAAACAAAATTTTTGGCCTTGAAATTTGGGGTGTTACAAGTTGGTATCGGAGCCCTGGTTTGAGGTATTCGGACACCCCCTCGGGAGTGTCTGGACTCAAACCGTGGGGCTAAAGGATTTTTTTTAAAAGAAATGGTTTTCCAAATTTAAGAAAAAGAGTTTCAGAAGAACAAGGTGTGTGATGCGTGCGACCGACCGAGCTCAAGTAAGTTTTCCCCAAGATACCCATACTTGTTATGTTATGTTATATTATATATGACTCTAAGAACTGCATGCTAGATTAGGGCTAAGGATCTACGAGGATGCCTTTGATGCCTAATATATGTTTCGTGAACTCCATGCTAGATTAGGGCTGAGGATCTAGGATGCATGCCTTATATGCCTGTTGTATGAGCTGTATGCTAGGACTACCTAGTCAGCAGTAGGATAGCCTAGTAGGTAATGCTTGATATGGTTACTCGATGCAAGAATACTGCTTTCTTTGTGCTATAGGGGTCCTGGCTAACTTCAACTGACTAGTGAGCGGATATGTAACAATATCCGCAAGCTAGTTAGGGGAGGATGGTAAGGACTCCTGGTGCAGCTGATGGCGGAGAGTAGGTCGTAGAGTACCCTAGGGAAGCCTAGTATGAGAATAGTTGGAAAGGGATATTTGTTAAAGGACTTGGTGAAGTCGAAGCAATCCTTGAGGAAAGTACGGATAGATGTGGAAGGTAGTATGGGCCCGTACTACTGAAAGCAGAGGATCCGTACTCGAGTCAAGGAGGGCCGAGATGGAATCAGGAATCTTGGATAATGTGTGAGACCTCTTAGAGTATGTTTTGATCCTGACATTTATGTGTTTATTCTCAGTATGGTGGTCACATGACATGGAGCGGGAGGCTCAAGATCTGGGTCAGGATCGGGATCAGGATCGGGCTCGGGCGCGAGATCCGAGCAGGTTGATGATGGATTACGTGAGTTCATCGCGTCTGATATTACGAGAGGCATCCTTGAGTCAACCCCGGTCATTTTCGGATCGATCAAGGAGGGGATCATCGAGCTGATGGAGGATCGCCTCCAATCATTCAGGAGTGATTTGGCGTCTGGCCAGGCGAGTACGTGCACACTATCCTTCAAGGACTTTAGAGGGAGTGGTGCGCCGGATTTTCATGGGGTGAAGGACCCCATTGCTGTCAGGAGATTCATTGTAGACATTGAGTCTGCACAGTTGATGAGCTTCTACCCGGAAGGTTCGAAGGTCCGCTTTGCGGCGGGATGACTGAGAGACAGAGCTAAAGATTAGTGGGAGTCGGTTGGTGACTCATTGGGAGCCCCAGCCGTCAAGGCTATGACCTGGTTAGAATTTGTGACCAAATTCAGGGCGGAGTTCGTGCCAGCTGTAGAGCTTCAGCAGCTGGCCAGAGAGTTTTTGGACATGAGACAGACTACGGAGACTGTGGCGGAGATCACCACCAAGTTCCGGGAAAAGGCCCTTTTGGTGCCC
Organism: Lactuca serriola; assembly: GCF_051521515.1. Lineage (NCBI taxonomy): Eukaryota > Viridiplantae > Streptophyta > Magnoliopsida > Asterales > Asteraceae > Lactuca > Lactuca serriola. The sequence goes on from NC_136413.1 coordinate 189,228,024, forward strand.
CAGTATGCAGGAGATGAGGACATGAGGAGGACCCGCTATCACGACATGTTGAGAGCCGACATCCAGGAGCATGTCAGCTTCTCGGCATGCCCAACCTCAGACTCTATTATTGCCAGGGTGCGGGAGAGGGAAATTTATTTGGAGCACCTCAGGAAGAGGAAGGCTGAGACTAGGCAGGTTACAAGGGTTTGGGGGAAGAAACCCAAGGGATTCGACTCTAGGTCGAAGGGCCAGTAGGGTCGGGACCGCTGTGGAAAATGCGGTCGGTCACACGAGGGAGCTTGTTGCACTGGGTCGGGTTCTGGCTGCTATAAGTGCGGCAAGGCTAGGCATTTTGGTAGGTATTGTACTGCCCCCACCCCCACAGTACAGATGATGGACCTGATTTTCTTTCATTGCAATTAGAGGGGCCACAAGAAGGCCAATTGCCCTAGATTGACAGCAGCAGCACCGACCCCAGCAGCAGGACGGGTTACGGATGGCCAAAAGGCCAAGGTAGAGGCTCCAGTGGTGTGGAGCCGACCATTTCAGTTGACAGCCGAGGAGGCACACGCTGCACCCGATGTGGTGATAGGTATGGTTTCTTCTCTTATTTCTTTATGATTATTTCGTTGTGGTTTTGATATGTTATGTGTATGTTCTATTTAGGATCGTTCTATGTGAACGGTATCCTGGTTCAGGCGTTGTTTGACTCGGGTGCTAACCGATCGTTTATTTCTCTTGCGCTTTGCAAGAAGCTTCCTGAGTCTTCGGCTATGCTAGATTGCCCTCTAGAGGTCGAGATTGCGGACGACCGGTCAGTGCGAGCATCAGAGGTCTACCGGGATTGCGTATTAAGGTTGTTCGAGGAACGTTACCCGGTAGACTTAGTTCCCATACCTTTTCGGGGGAAAAGGTTATTATTGGTAGGGATTGGCTAAGCCCCAATTGGGTAGTGATCGACTGTGCTCAGCAGTTGGTGCGGATTAGGACCCCAAAGGGGGGAGAGCTGGTGATCCAAGGCGAGAGCCACAGTGAGGACCAACTTTATGTTCAGCAGCGAGAGCGAGGCGCAACCTCTAGCAGGGTTGCGAGGATTTGTCGCCTATGTTACGGATACCCAGGAGGCGGGTAAGGCGACGGTGGGCGATGTGCCCATAGTACGAGAGTTTGCGGATGTATTCCCCGAGGAGTTGCCTGGGATACCTCCAGAGAGGCAGGTGGATTTCAGGATCGGCCTCGTCCCTGGTGCGACTCTGATAGCCAAGGCACCGTATCGGTTAGCTCCTCCTAAGATGCAGGAGTTGTCTACACAGCTACAAGAGCTGTTGGACAAGGGATTCATCAGACCGATCAGTTCACCCAGGGGATCCCCGATTTTATTTGTGAAGAAGAAGGATGGGTCGCATCGGATGTGTATAGATTACCAGGAGCTGAATAAGGTAATAGTGAAGAACCGTTACCCACTCCCCGAGGATTGATGACCTCTTTGACCAGCTATAGGGAGCGTCTTGGTTCTCCAAGATTGATCTGCATTCAGGATATCATCAGATGAGGGTCAGAGAGGAGGATGTGCAGAAGACCGCGTTCCAGACGCGCTATGGCCACTATAAGTTCGTGGTGATGCCTTTCGGGCTCACCAATGCTCCTGCCGCATTCATGGATCTCATGAACCGCGTGTGCAAACTGATGTTGGATCGGTCTGTGATAGTTTTCATCGATGACATCTTGGTTTATTCCAAGATGCGAAAGCAGCATGAGGAGCATTTACGGGAGGTTTTGGGTACTTTGAGGAGGGAGAACTTGTATGCTAAGTTCTCCAAGTGCGAGTTTTCGTTGCGCGAGGCGTAGTTTCTTGGGCACCTTGTCAATCAGGACGGGATTTCAGTGGATCCGGCCAAGGTGGAGGTCGTGATAAGGTGGGAGGTCCCGAGGTCTCCATCTGAGATTCGGAGCTTCTTGGGACAGGCAGGATACTATCGGAGATTCATCCAAGACTTCTCCAAGATAGTCATACCTCTGACCAGGCTGACAAGGAAAGCTGTGGTATTTCGGTGGGGGCCTGAGCAGCAAGTTGAGTTTGAGACATTGAGACAGAGACTGTGCGAGGCGCCAATCTTAGCCCTGCCGGAGGGCATGGAGGATTTTGTAGTGTATTGCGATGCGTCCATCTCGGGCTTGGGCACGATATTGATGCAGAGAAGGCATGTTATTGCTTACACTTTGAGGCAGCTGAAGCCTCACGAGGCGTACTACCCGACGCATGATTTGGAGCTGGGGGTGGTTGTTTTTGTCCTCAAGATTTGGCGTCATTACCTCTATGGGGTTCGTTGTACCATTTACACGGACCACAAGAGCCTGAGGTATCTCATGGACTAGCTGAATATGAACATGAGGCAGCGTCAGTGGTTAGATGTGGTGAAGGATTATGATTGTGAGATCCTTTACCACCCGGGAAAGGCGAATGTGGTCGCCGATGCGCTCAGCCGCAAGGCAGCGCCTATTAGAGATATCTGTATGCGGATGACCATGGTGACTCCGCTGTTGGAACAGATCCGAAAGGCCCAACAGGAGGTTCTGAAGGAGGAACATCGGAAGAGCGATCATACTGTGGGTCAGGTTTCCTCCTTCGACTATGATAGCCGAGGGCTGTTGACCCTCCACCGTAGGGTGTGGGTCCCCTATCATGGAGGCGTTCATCAGACATTGATGGAGGAGGCGCACAAATCCAGGTTTTCTATCCATCCCGGGGCGATGAAGATGTATAGGGATCTTCGTCTTGACTATTGGTGGCCCTGCATGAAGCGGGACGTAGCATGCTGTGTGGAGCGGGGTTTGACCTGTAGGAAGGTCAAGGCCAAACATCAGAGGCCATATGGCAAGACGCAGCCATTGAATATTCCCATGTGGAAATGGGAAGATATCACCATGGACTTCATCACCAAACTTCCTACCACCGCACGGGGAGTGGATTCCATATGGGTCATTGTGGATCAGCTGACCAAGAGCGCCCATTTTATACTGATCCAGGAGATTATATCGGCCGAGAAGCTGGCCGACATCTACATTCGAGAGGTGGTGGCGCGGCACGGGGTGTCAGTGTCAGTGATTTCAGACAGGGACGTACGGTTTACTTCCAGGTTTTGGAAGAAATTCCACAACGATTTGGGTACTCGTCTCCACTTTAGCATCGCTTTTCATCCGCAGACGGATGGTCAAAGTGAGCGGACCATTCAAACTCTAGAGGATATGCTACGGGCATGTGTGCTAGACTTCGGTGGTAACTGGGATACTTACCTCCCATTGGCTGAATTCTCCTACAACAACAGCTACCACGCGAGTATCGATCGTCCTCCCTTTGAGATGTTATACAGGAGGAAGTGTAGGACCCCGATATGTTGGGGAGAGGTTGGCTAGAGGATCATGGGGAGCACCGAAGTGGTGCTCAAGATGACAGAGAGGATCCAACAGGTCAGGAGCAGGCTCCGGACTGCACAGAGTCAGCAGAAAAGCTATGCCGACAAGCGCCTTTAAGACCTGGAATTCTGGGTTGGGGATATGGTTCTTCTGAAGGTGTCGCCTTGGAAAGGCGTCATTCGATTCAGGAAGCGGGGCAAGTTGGGCCCCAGGTACATTGGACCCTTCAGGGTTATAGCCCGGGTGGGAAAGGTGGCATATCGACTAGACTTACCAGCCGAACTCAGCCAGATCCACAACACTTTCCATGTCTCCCAGCTGCGGAAGTGTGTGGGGGACAACTCAGCGGTGGTTCCCCTAGAGGATATTCAGGTTGGTGACAGCCTGAGCTACACTGAGCGACCTGTGGCGATCCTCGACCGGAAGTCGAAGGACCTGAGGAACAAGAAGGTCGAGCTGGTGAAGGTGCAATGGCAGCATCGGAAGGGCTCGGAGTGGACGTGGGAGCCGGTGGATGAAATGAGGGAGCATTATCCGGAGCTTTTCTAGGATCAAGCAGCAGACTTCGAGGACGAAGTCTAAAATAAGTGGGGGAAATGTGTAGCACCCGGTTCCTAGTATGTATTTCATTCAAGTATTTTTCATAATTTGGACTAAGAATCGGCGAGTTGATGTCCCAACTCGTCGAGTAGTAGCGACTTGGACCTGAGGGTTAAGTGGCGGACTCGTCGAGTCGGCGACATGACTCGACGAGTAGACTCTAGTTGGACAAAATCCTAATCCAAGGGTTTGCACCCTATTTAAACGTCTTATTCAGCCTCCCTCACCCCTTATGCTCTCAGAACCCCCTCACATCAAACCCTAATCGTCCTTGGTGACTTAAAGAGATTAAGTATTTGACCCGGTTGTGCATGGTCCTTTTGGGTTACCTTCACCATAGCAACTTGATAGGATGATTTATAATGAGAGAAGAAATATTATTAATATATTATGAGAATAATATAAGGAATAATAATATTTTTATTTGATTAATATAAGTCATAAATTAAATAGGAATTAATTTGGTGACTTAAAGAGATTAATTGAATAAAGGGGCATAAACTGTCAATTGTATGATAGTTGTATTTTGAGCAGTGATCCCTTATGGATAAGGAGTGGAAGATTTTAGGGTTTGGAAGAGCCTAGAAATCGTCCAAGGTTATAAATAGGGATATTGGATTGCTTAGGGCCTAAGTTATCCAATTAGGGTTTAAGGGTGAAACCCTAGGAGGCTCACTAGTATAAATAGACCCATAGGGTCAAGGAAATCGGCACTCTTGCTTTTGAAGAAACCTTGGCCGATTTCTTACCCTCCTCTCTCTCTCTCTCTAATCATCCTCTTGCTAAGTTGGTGTTTGTAAGCCATTAGAGGAGTGACATTTATGACTCTAAGCTCCAAGGACAAGAAGATTCAAGCAAGCAATTCAAGGTAATCTTTCAGATCTGATTTCATGTATTATGATATGAATTTTATCATTAGATCTATCAATCAAAGTCTTGGATACGTTGCATGTTCAATTAGAGAAACCTAGATCCAATCATTAGGGTTTGTATGTGCACATAGGAATGTTCTTATGGCTCAAACCCATCAGTGGTATCAGAGCCTTGATTGGTTTCTATTGAATTGATGCATTGGTTGCTTGATTGTTGATTGCAAAATCGTTTTTTGTCCTTCTGCCTGATGAACTCGGCGAGTACCATAGTGTACTCGGCAAGTAGGCCTCAACTCGGTGAGCACATTGTGGTACTCGGCGAGTTCGAGCGTCAGAAGGAGCTAGTTTCAGGATTTCTTGTTGTTTATCTTATGGAAACTTGACTTTATCTTAATGGGTCAATATAAATCCGATTTTAACATATATTTGAGTATATCCTTGACCTAATTCAAGATATTTACCAATTAATTGAATAATAATTTCCTTATGTGATAATTGATTGATTATTTTAATTAAGTTGGTAAAGTGTTTTGCAAGAAACATTTAAATAAATCAAATATGGATAATTATGAGATTAAATGGTTAATTTGAATTATTTGTTATTTGATCCCTTATGTTTTGAAAAGTTTAAAACTTGTCCTCAAGTTTTGAAATTTATGTTTTGTGATTAAAAGTTTAATTTAGACAATTTTAATTTCAAACCCTAGAATTTTACAAGTTTAAAATTCAACCCTATACTCTATATGATTACAAGCTTAATATATATATATATATATATATATATATATATATATATATATATATATATATATGTATGTATAATTAAAAATGCTATTCTTACCGTTAGTAGGCCTAATTCACGAAGTCGGTCTATAAGGTGGGTATAAGTTTGTTGCCTATAAAATGGCGCTTAATGGGTGTACACTCACACCCACCGCTTGCTTGATCGGTGGAGGGTCGTTAGCCGAACGGGTAGGATAAGGCAACCTCATCTCCTCATTAAAAGTATAATATTGAAATACAAGGTAACTACATGTTTTTCAAATTCCCAATCCTAGTTACTTTAGGAAAAGTGAATTGATGCAATCCCATGAAATTACACTTTGCACCCTTGCTAAGAAGTTAGTGGAGCGTGTGTGGTTTACCGACACACTAATTGGTTCTAAGCATAGGTGGCAAAGGGTGATTCATTGTTTATCATAGTTCGGTGGAGCGTGTGTGGTTTACCGGCACATTGAATAGGTGATTGTTACAATGAAGGCACCGTGTAGATTTGCATGGTTATTCACACCCAGTTTGTGATCCTCGGCATCCCAGTTACAAACGAGAGGGGCATATCAAGATTTAAACATTCCATTGAAAAGTTCAATGAATCTCATTGAAATCTAGGAATTCTAAATGCATTTAAAACTTAAGGTTATGTTTTCATGATGGAGAATTAGTGAATCGTCATTCACTTACCTTCAAATTGTTTGCATGTTGGATTACGGTACCCCTTTTCTAATATGTAAATAATGTTGTTGGATCCTAGCCCTAATTTTTCATATTGGGTGATAATTAGGGATTTAAAATTCTAATCAATCTTTGTCCTTTCTATTTGCAGATGTCGAACACGAACAACGCTGCTGCTAGTTCATTCACATTGATGAGCCTTTGCCAAAAGGTGACGTTCGATGGAACAAACTTTAGCGAATAGATAAGATACATTCGCACGATTGCTCGCTACGAGGACAAGGAGTATGGCCTTGACGAGAAGCTCGAGAAGATCAATCCAGAAATCGCAACTCCGGCTGAAATGACTGCTTTTGAGACTCATGAACGTGATGCGACGAAGGTTCATTGCATCATGATAGGCACAATGAACGCCGAATTCCAAAAGTCCTATGAGTACATGTATCCGTACGAAATGCATCAAGACTTATTGGAGAGATACCATCAAAACGCGAGGCAGGAACGTTACGAGATCTTCACTAACATGATCTCCGCTAAATGGGACATGGAGAATCTCTAACAGTACACTTGCAAAAGATGCAAAGGTATGTTGATCGTCTTCGCAAGTTGAATGTCAACTTTGGGGAAGATTTGGCTATCGACATGGTACTTCATTCCTTGTCTCCGTGTTACAACCAATATAGGATGACCTACCACATGAACAAGGAAGAGGTCACCCTAAGTAAGCTCCAAGGTCTCCTAAGGGTTGCTTAGAGCAACCTCAAGGACAAGTCTGTTGCACCAATGTGACAACCGGAAATTTCCATTTGTATGAACCTCATCTATTCAATAGAAGCTAGTTCAGTTTCAGTGAATTTCAAGCTTTTCCGAACAAGTTCGTGTACATTAGGGTTTATGTTTTAGATGATATCAGGAGAGTGGATACTCCTGGTTTTGTGAAACTTGGGCATTTCAAGTTTCATAATGTTACAGTCCAATATTAGGAATAAAAATATTTTCTGCCAAAATATTCCAGGACTATAAATAGTTTTTTGAATTAAATTAATTCATTATTTACAATTCCAAATAGAGAAAAGCCATATTCTCTCTGACGGATCTTCGGGTTTTCATCCCATATTGTGAGTTTACTTTTCTAAATGTGTTTCAATACTTGTTAGGTGCTTATTAACATAAATTTCATGTCTATATATCAAGATCCGGGAGTTTACCGCCCAAGAACGTTCTTGGGGAGTAAACTCCAAAATGGAACATAAAGTCTTCCTAGTCCCGATTCCTTGTTAGACAACTTGTTTAGGGGTTAGGGTATGATTCTTATAGGCCAAAAAGCATCCAAGAAACACAAGTTCTAGGAGTTTACGGCCAAGGAACTTCCTTGGGCCGTAAACCCCTTTTCAAGGGCTTAAGTGCCCTAAAACTTCCCCAAATGCTTAAGGACTTTAACTACTAGTACTTGTGCTTATTTAGAACATCAAAAGCTCATCAAAATCACAAGTTAGTAGGAGTTTACGGCCAAGAACTCCTCTTGGGCCGTAAACCCCTTTTTGTAGGACAAAAATCATTCCAAGCACACCTAAAGCCTTAAGACAATTTACCTTGAACCCTTGGGACTAGAATGGAGAGTAGAACACATATAAATCACTCCTTAAAAGGAGTTTACGGCCAAGGAACATATCTTGGGCCGTAAACTCCAAGTGAAGGCACAAAAGTGTGCCTCTTGTCCCCATTAGCCTTAGATAAATTCATGGAAGCCATCCTTGATGTTTAAGAGCCTCAAAACAATTAAAATCCAAGAGTTTACGGCCGTAAACTCTAGGGTGAATGGACTTTAGGCCGTAAACTCCATTATGGGGTATTCTAGGGCCTTAAACTACTTCATGTGTTATTCCAACAAAGCTAGGAGTGTTTTAGAAGCAAGATAGCACCACAAAACACCCAAAACCACCCTTTGAGGAGTTCACGGCCATAAACCCATGAGTTTACGGCCGTAAACTCCAAGGTGTGGGGTTTGTTGGTTGGTGAACTCCTATACAAGGCCATTTGATGTTTCAAACCCTTTTGCCTTGTCCCGTAACAACTTAGATGCAACCATTTGAACCTTAAACACTCATAAAAGTGTTTACATGTTTTCTAAGTGTTTTAACTTATTTATTTAAGTTATTATTTGTCTAATTAGTTATATATATGCTTATTATATGATAACTAGGCTCGTGCGTGTAAACCAGTCTCCGTTTGCCACCTAGCACGGTAGCCGACACTGCAATTCAAATGACTCACCACAAGTGAGTTCATACCCCTTGAATCAACCTTTGAGATGATTTTAAATGTTTTATAACACTTTATGGGGGGGAATACAAGTCAAATACTTATAGTTATTGTTTCAATCACATGTGATTGCATTTAATCACATGTGATTAATAACTAGGAAAACAACGATTTTCACTACTGTTCAAACTGTTCTTCAAACTACTTCACTTTGAAATGTTTTACAAACTGTTTTACTATCCAAACTTACTTATGGACTGTGATTCAAACAAATGCCTCTTATACTTAAACTATTTTATCAACTTATGCCTTCAAAATGTTTTATAGATCGACATCAAGTCAATCTTCTCCTGAAATTATATTTATGCTTCAAATGTTTTATGAAAACTTATTTATGCTTTTATATATTCAATTGCATGCCTATATATGTATAGATATATAAATAATGTTCAAAAGGCTTAGGAATGCCATCCGCCCTATTTCCTTTTTCTCGATTTGGATGTGGTCTGGTGGGATTTCGGGTGACCATCCGAAGGTCGTTTCCATATTACTTATATATCATATATACATGTATAGACATAAAAGTACTTCCATATTCATACTCATCAGTACATCATTAGCTGGTTACCATCGGGGTAACGCAGGACAATACATATACAGATATACTAGAAACAATACATATACAGACATACTAGAAACAATACATATACAGACATACTAGAAACAATACATATACAGACATACTAGAAACAATACATATACAGATATACTAGAAACAATACATATACAGATATACTAGAAACAATACATATATAGATATACGAGAAACATTACATATACATGAATACAATATCAATTGTGATCCACTGTGTCGGAGCATGCCTTAAATGTCATGGCCCGAGTTGTAGCCAGAATTCTCTTGGAGGGAGAGCGTGAGTTTGCGTATAGATCTATACTGGATTGACTATCCTACACCTTGCTGCTAGCTACAGCCGGACCTGCAGGTCTGCGGGTGCCAAACGTCATTTCTTTTATTACGACCATTCATTATGTCGTTGTTACCAGTCGATAGCATGGTGCAATTTGTCACAATATACCTTAATATAAATCCGGTTTAAGGTAGTAGTATTTAGTACAGCAGTAGTCTTATTATACAAAGCTACAGTACTACAATGATTTACCCATTACATATTTTAGTGATAATCTCACTTAAGCATTAATGTACAAACTATATTTTTAACAAATGATAGTTATACTTGGGTAATTACACACTTTTACAACAGACAAGTTTACAAAACAGTCTAGCCTTGGTAGAAGGTTACTTTTATAGAAAATATAGGATTTTCTGAGAGATTCAAACTTTTACAAAACACTTTCAAACATTTGCTTACATTTTTGCAAACTTATACATTGAGACAGGTTCAAACGTTTTTACAAGAAACATTGACACTAAAATACTTATGAACTCACCAGCTTAATGCTGATAAACTCTTTCAAAATAACTTGTATTCTCAGGTCATCAGTAGACAGGTACCGAGGCCAGTTTTTGAGAAGATGGAGTGCATACAAGACTCATCTCATATTATTTTGTGTTTTGTTATTTTTGGTGTCTATACTGTACAGAACACACTTGTATTAAAATTATATATTTAATGCAATGGATGATGTTGTTTGCTTATTTACATTTACTGTGTTGTGATAGTATACATGACGTCCTCCGCCCCAGAACGTTTCCGCCGTTCTTGGTTTTGGGGTGTGACAGATTGGTATCAGAGCATTGTTTATAGTGAATCAAGTATATCAACCCATAAAAGATATACTAATCTATAAACCCAAAAGGGACTAAAACACTCTGACCAAGAGTCTATACTTTAAATAATAAAATATTTAATTAAGTATACTAGTCTGCATTCATACTAAAATCAGTGTCACAATGACAAGAACAAAAGTATTACGATTGTTGAATATCACAAGTGAGCTCGGGGATGTATGGTCAGTCCTGGGAATGGCATAGCCTGATCAACTATGCTGGTCCTAGGAGTGATTAGCATATGCCCTAGAATGGTTGTGATATGTTAACAAGTCTAAGAACTTACCAACAATACCACAAGAAGATCAGTAGAACTTAAACTTAAAATACTATAGGTGTATTTTGTGCTGCTAGTTACACGTATACTATATTCTTATACCTCTCTTCTCGCGTAGATCTAAATGGCTGGATTCCATCATGGCGACCCGTACTTTCCCAATGAAGGCAATGCAGGGTGGATCGATGAAGAGCCCGAAGATGATCATCCAATCCATTTGGATGATCACCTCGCAGAAGGCTTTTCGGATGGATCCGACTCCGAGCCTGAAGTCAACAACCTACCGCTTGTAGGTCAAGCCCCGAACGACAACCCTCGACTAGCGTTTCCAGGTCCAACACCCATGTGGGCAAACAACCTAAATCGCTGGAGTGATGAGCAGGGTCAGCCTTTACCATACTTTGGGGACCGAACCTTTTACAATGTTAGCGATGGTGGCTCTGCTGACAGAGCCCTGCCGGTAATCATCCGCAAAATAGCTCGTAATGTCGAGCAAGGTCGAGCAGCCATCGACCGGGTCATGGAGATTGATGCCAATTCAGGTGTCAACACAGTCCGCATTCGCCGTCTGGAAGAAGACATGGAACGGACCCGGAGAACCAACGAAACTCTGCAGCAACAGCTGGCTGCCTCCCGTGCTGAAGTCTTAGAACTTCGAGCTCGTCAGAGAACTCAGGACCGACACCTTCAAGAGGTGTTTCGCCAAGTGTCCGACCTCAGGGCTCGCCCAAGGAACTCCCATCGCCATTAGATGATGTCTAGTACATCTCTGTCTTTTGATTTAGGGATAGCCTTGAACTTATGTGCTCTAAGTAGCACTTGTCTGTAAAATATTCCTAACTTTCGATACTCTAATTAGGAATCTAGGACTGTCAGTATTGTCCTTATTGTATGATGTAAGACCTACTATTAGGTCGATTTTCCTTGAACTTATTACATCAGTAATACCCGTACTATTGAAATCTATCTAATCTGTGGGAAAAATTTGTACACTTGTGTATTCCTACTAATATTTCTTATGGTGATTTCAAACACTCATTCAATTGTTGGGCTATGGTTAGTTAGTCCATGAGTCACTCTCACGTTGCTTACAAATTGATTCTTATCATCCTTCTTGTCTTTATAAACTTATAGCTGAAGGATGCCTCCTCGCAAATCTCCCAGGAATAGGAATAATCCTGTACCTCCACCGCCTCCACCACCTGCGGTCATCGATACTGTAGCTCTGAATGCTGCCGTAGCTGTAGCAGTGGCAACTGCCATGGCTCAGTATCACTCATCCGATGCTAGCAGAGGTGGAACCCCTGTTGAATCTATCCCAGTTGAAATCCCTGTGCGCTCGAGAGAGTGCTCTTACAAGGATTTCACGAACTGCAAGCCGAAGCCTTTTTATGGCACCGGCGGAGTCATTGCTCTCTCGCAATGGTTCGAGAAGACTGAATCAGTCTTCGAAATCTGCTCATGCCCTGCTGCGTGCAAAGTGAAATATGCCGCATGCACCTTTGAGGGTAAAGCCCTAACGTGGTGGAACGGCCACGTCAAAGCCCTAACTCTCGTCGTGGCTAACGACATGGGCTGGGAAACGATGAAGGACCTCACGACTGAGGAGTACTGCCCTAGGGGCGAAGTCCAGAAGTTGGAACATGAACTCTGGAATCTGACCATGAAGGGCCCCAACGTGATCGCTTACACTGCCCGCTTTAGCGAACTGGTGGCCCTATGCCCCAATATGGTTCCCACTGAAGGGAAAAAGATTGAACGGTATGTATGGGGGCTAATGCCTTCGTACCAGGGGAATGTCTTAGCATCCAACCCCGCTACCTTCGACAGTGCCAAGCGATTGGCACAAAGACTCATTGACCATGGAGTCAAGACCCCTGCATCCACAACCACCCAAGCCATCTCAGAACCCTCCAAACCCGCTGGCAACAAGCAGAAGTTCTGGGATGAGAAGAAGAAGCAACGAGCTTCAAAGAAACAACAAATCGTAGCAGTACATGCTGCGGTAACCCCTACTGCTGTTACTGCTCCGGGGAAGCAGTATTCTGGAAGCTTGCCGAAGTGCAACAAATGCAACTTCCACCATAACGGCGCCTGCCGTGAAATGCAGTGTGCTAACTGCCACAGAAAAGGACACACCATCCGATTCTGTAAGTTCCCGGCGCAGCCGATCTCCCAAGTTCCTGGCTCAGGCGCGAGCCCAACTTGCTATGGATGTGGCGAAACAGGCCACTTTAAGAGGGACTGCCCCAAGGCGAGGAATACTGGAGGAGCAGGGAGGGTACTAGCAATAGGCCACGGGGAAGCAGTTGCTGACCCGACAGTGGTGACTGGTACGTTCCTCCTTGATAACTCCTATGCATGCATTCTGTTCGATAGTGGAGCGGAGCGAAGCTTCGTAAACCACAAATTTGCTCGCATGCTTAAGCAACAACCACACGCACTTAATGAACAATTCATAGTAGAAATGGCCAATGGGAAAACTGAAAGTACTAATAGCATATACTTAGGTTGTCTTCTAACCTTAGATAACCATTCATTCCCAATCGACCTTATGCCGGTCTCAATAAAAAGTTTCGACGTTATTATCGGAATGGATTGGTTAAGTCTTCATCGCGCCGATATCATGTGCTACGAGAAAGCAGTCCGACTAAACCTCCCGTCTAACGAAACCCTTATAGTCTACGGCGACAAACCTGGGGCGAGTCTTCGCATTATATCTAGTATTCAAGCACAAAAATATCTGCGCAAAGAATACCACGCATTTCTTGCTCACGTCGTCGACACGAACCTAGAAACGAAAGAACTAAAGGACCTCCCAGTAGTGAGCGACTTCCCCGACATTTTCCCAGAAGAACTACCCGGGTTACCTCCGCAACGACAAGTCGAGTTCAGAATCGACTTAGTCCCAGGAGCTACCCCAGTAGCCAAGTCGCCCTACCGTTTAGCACCAGCCGAGATGCAAGAACTCTCTGGTCAACTTAACGAACTGCTCAGCAAGGGCTTTATAAGACCAAGTTTCTCACCTTGGGGAGCACCGGTCTTGTTCGTTAAGAAGAAGGACGGATCATTCCGTATGTGTATTGACTACAGAGAACTCAACAAATTGACGATCAAAAATCGTTACCCTCTGCCACGCATAGACGATCTATTCGACCAACTGCAAGGGGCGAACTATTTTTCCAAGATTGATCTGAGATCCGGATATCACCAGTTACGAGTGCTCAAGGAGGATGTGCCAAAGACAGCCTTCCGAACTCGTTACGGACACTACGAGTTCGTGGTGATGCCATTCGGGTTGACCAATGCGCCCGCAGTCTTCATGGATCTGATGAATACAGTATGCCGACCTTACTTAGATCAGTTCGTCATTGTTTTCATTGACGACATCCTGATCTACTCCAAAAGTAAGAAAGAGCATGGCGACCACCTACGACAAGTTCTAGAGACATTACGGAAAGAGAAACTTTATGCGAAGTTCTCAAAATGTGAATTTTGGATCCGAAGAGTCGAATTCTTAGGACACGTGGTAAGCGAAGAGGGAATCCACGTGGACCCATCCAAAATAAAAGCCATTGAGAACTGGTCAGCACCAAAGACACCTACAGAAATTCGTCAATTTCTAGGTCTCGCTGGCTACTACCGCAGGTTCATTCAGAACTTCTCACGAATAGCGAAGCCTCTTACGACCCTGACCCAGAAAGGCGTGGCCTTTGACTGGGAAGAGAAGCAAGAAAGAGCGTTCCAAACGCTCAAACGAGCCTTGTGCACCGCACCAATACTATCCCTTCCAGAAGGAATAGAAGACTTCGTAGTCTATTGCGATGCATCCAATCAAGGACTCGGATGTGTTCTGATGCAGCGAGGTAAGGTCATCGCCTACGCCTCGAGACAGTTGAAGACACATGAGGTTAACTACACGACGCACGATCTTGAACTAGGAGCAGTAGTGTTTGCTCTGAAGATCTGGAGACATTACTTGTATGGAACGAAGAGCACTATCTTTACCGACCACAAGAGTTTACAACACATTTTCGATCAGAAGGAGCTCAACATGAGACAACGACGGTGGGTCGAGCTACTTAGTGACTACGAATGCGATATTCGTTATCATCTGGGTAAAGCCAACGTAGTAGCAGACGCCCTAAGTCGGAAAGAATATTCTGGTCGCAAGGTCAAGTCATTATCAATAACCATCCATTCACACCTGACTAAGCAAATTCAGGCGGCTCAACTTGAGGCCATGAAACCTGATAATTTGTCGAGTGAATCCCTTAGGGGAATGGACAAGAACTTCGAAGCCAAGGGTGACGGAGCTTTATATTTCATGAACCGGTTCTGGACACCGAAACACGGTGGGTTCCGAGACTTGGTCATGACCGAGGCGCACAACACTCGGTATTCCGTCCACCCAGGTTCAGATAAGATGTATCTGGATCTTAAAAAGCTATACTGGTGGCCTAATATGAAAGTAGAGATTGCTACCTTCGTAAGTAAATGCCTTACTTGCGCAAAGGTTAAGGTCGAGTACCAGAAGCCCTCTGGTTTACTGCAACAACCAGAGATCCCGGAATGGAAGTGGGAGCGGATCACTATGGATTTCATAACCAAGTTGCCCAAGACAACGGGTGGACTTGACACCATATGGGTCATCGTTGATAGATTGACCAAGTCTGCACACTTCCTGCCTATCAAAGAAACCGACAAGATGGAGAAACTTACGAGAACATACATTAGGGAAATTGTACGGTTGCATGGTGTACCTATTTCCATTATCTCTGATAGAGATAGTAGGTTCACCTCAAGATTTTGGCAATCCCTACAACATTCCCTAGGAACAAGGCTGGACATGAGCACAGCCTACCATCCACAGACCGACGGACAAAGTGAGAGAACCATTCAAACATTGGAAGATATGTTGCGAGCCTGTGTGATTGATTTTGGGAAAGCATGGGATACTCATTTACCCCTTGTCGAATTTTCCTATAATAACAGTTATCACACAAGCATCAAGGCTGCTCCATTCGAAGCTCTCTACGGCCGCAAGTGCAGATCCCCTCTGTGCTGGGCTGAGGTTGGTGATACCCAATTAGCTAGGGAGCAAGCTTCCGACAGTACTCTCACTGGTCCGGAAATCATTCGGGAAACGACAGAGAAAATCGTTCAGATCCGTGAACGATTGAAAGCCTCTAGAGACCGACAGAAGAGCTACGCCGATAAACGAAGAAAACCTTTGGAATTTCAGGTGGGAGACCGAGTCCTTCTCAAAGTCTCACCCTGGAAAGGCTTGATACGCTTCGGCAAGCGTGGGAAGCTTAATCCGAGGTACATAGGGCCTTTCGAGATTCTTGCCAGAGTCGGCCCCGTAGCTTACAAACTTGATCTACCCGACACACTTCGTAACGTACATTCTACATTCCACGTATCTAACTTGAAAAAGTGTCTGTCCGACGATACTCTCGTAATCCCACTCGACGAGATCGAGATCAACGAGAGCCTCAACTTCGTGGAAGAACCTGTAGAGATCATGGACCGTGAGGTCAAGAAGACGAAACAAAGCCGTATCCCTATCGTGAAGGTTCGTTGGAACGCCAAGCGAGGACCGGAATTCACTTGGGAACGCGAGGATCAGATGAAGTTTAAATACCCTCATCTTTTCGCTTAATTGTTTGTAACTTTTATTTGCTTAAATTCTAATTTCGGGACGAAATTCCCTCTAACAAGGGGATGATGTGACAACCCGAAATTTCCATTTGTATGAACCTCATCTATTCAATAGAAGCTAGTTCAGTTTCAGTGAATTTCAAGCTTTTCCGAACAAGTTCGTGTACATTAGGGTTTATGTTTTAGATGATATCAGGAGAGTGGATACTCCTGGTTTTGTGAAACTTGGGCATTTCAAGTTTCATAATGTTACAGTCCAATATCAGGAATAAAAATATTTTCTGCCAAAATATTCCAGGACTATAAATAGTTTTCTGAATTAAATTAATTCATTATTTACAATTCCAAATAGAGAAAAACCATATTCTCTCTGACGGATCTTCGGGTTTTCATCCCATATTGTGAGTTTACTTTTCTAAATGTGTTTCAATACTTGTTAGGTGCTTATTAACATAAATTTCATGTCTATATATCAAGATCCGGGAGTTTACCGCCCAAGAACGTTCTTGGGGAGTAAACTCCAAAATGGAACATAAAGGCTTCCTAGTCCCGATTCCTTGTTAGACAACTTGTTTAGGGGTTAGGGTATGATTCTTATAGGCCAAAAAGCATCCAAGAAACACAAGTTCTAGGAGTTTACGGCCAAGGAACTTCCTTGGGCCGTAAACCCCTTTTCAAGGGCTTAAGTGCCCTAAAACTTCCCCAAATGCTTAAGGACTTTAACTACTAGTACTTGTGCTTATTTAGAACATCAAAAGCTCATCAAAATCACAAGTTAGTAGGAGTTTACGGCCAAGAACTCCTCTTGGGCCGTAAACCCCTTTTTGTAGGACAAAAATCATTCTAAGCACACCTAAGGCCTTAAGACAATTTACCTTGAACCCTTGGGACTAGAATGGAGATTAGAACACATATAAATCACTCCTTAAAAGGAGTTTACGGCCAAGGAACATATCTTAGGCCGTAAACTCCAAGTGAAGGCACAAAAGTGTGCCTCTTGTCCCCATTAGCCTTAGATAAATTCATGGAAGCCATCCTTGATGTTTAAGAGCCTCAAAACAATTAAAATCCAAGAGTTTACGGCCGTAAACTCTAGGGTGAATGGACTTTAGGCCGTAAACTCCATTATGGGGTATTCTAGGGCCTTAAACTACTTCATGTGTTATTCCAACAAAGCTAGGAGTGTTTTAGAAGCAAGATAGCACCACAAAACACCCAAAACCACCCTTTGAGGAGTTCACGGCCATAAACCCATGAGTTTACGGCCGTAAAATCCAAGGTGTGGGGTTTGTTGGTTGGTGAACTCCTATACAAGGCCATTTGATGTTTCAAACCCTTTTGCCTTGTCCCGTAACAACTTAGATGCAACCATTTGAACCTTAAACACTCATAAAAGTGTTTACATGTTTTCTAAGTGTTTTAACTTATTTATTTAAGTTATTATTTGTCTAATTAGTTATATATATGCTTATTATATGATAACTAGGCTCGTGCGTGTAAACCAGTCTCCGTTTGCCACCTAGCACGGTAGCCGACACTGCAATTCAAACGACTCACCACAAGTGAGTTCATACCCCTTGAATCAACCTTTGAGATGATTTTAAATGTTTTATAACACTATATGGGGGGGAATACAAGTCAAATACTTATTGTTATTGTTTCAATCACATGTGATTGCATTTAATCACATGTGATTAATAACTAGGAAAACAACGATTTTCACTACTGTTCAAACTGTTCTTCAAACTACTTCACTTTGAAATGTTTTACAAATTGTTTTACTATCCAAACTTACTTATAGACTGTGATTCAAACAAATGCCTCTTATACTTAAACTATTTTATCAACTTATGCCTTCAAAATGTTTTATAGATCCACATCAAGTCAATCTTCTCTTGAAATTATATTTATGCTTCAAATGTTTTATGAAAACTTATTTATGCTTTTATATATTCAATTGCATGCCTATATATGTATAGATATATAAATAATGTTCAAAAGGCTTAGGAATGCCATCCGCCCTATTTCCTTTTTCTCGATTTGGATGTGGTCTGGTGGGATTTCGGGTGACCATCCGAAGGTCGTTTCCATATTACTTATATATCATATATACATGTATAGACATAAAAGTACTTCCATATTCATACTCATCAGTACATCATTAGCTGGTTACCATCGGGGTAACGCAGGACAATACATATACAGATATACTAGAAACAATACATATACAGACATACTAGAAACAATACATATACAGATATACTAGAAACAATACATATACAGATATACTAGAAACAATACATATACAGATATACTAGAAACAATACATATACAGAGATACGAGAAACAATACCTATACAGATATACTAGAAACAATACATATACAGATATACTAGAAACAATACATATACAGAGATACGAGAAACAATACATATACAGATATACTAGAAACAATACATATACAGATATACTAGAAACAATACATATACAGAGATACGAGAAACAATACATATACAGATATACTAGAAACAATACATATACAGATATACTAGAAACAATACATATACAGATATACGAGAAACATTACATATACATGAATACGATATCAATTGTGATCCACTGTGTCGGAGCATGCCTTAAATGTCATGGCCCGAGTTGTAGCCAGAATTCTCTTGGAGGGAGAGCGTGAGTTTGCGTATAGATCTATACTGGATTGACTATCCTACACCTTGCTGCTAGCTACAGCCGGACCTGCAGGTCTGCGGGTGCCAAACGTCATTTCTTTTATTACGACCATTCATTATGTCGTTGTTACCAGTCGATAGCATGGTGCAATTTGTCACAATATACCTTAATATAAATCCGGTTTAAGGTAGTAGTATTTAGTACAGCAGTAGTCTTATTATACAAAGCTACAGTACTACAATGATTTACCCATTACATATTTTAGTGATAATCTCACTTAAGCATTAATGTACAAATTATATTTTTAACAAATGATAGTTATACTTGGGTAATTACACACTTTTACAACAGACAAGTTTACAAAACAGTCTAGCCTTGGTAGAAGGTTACTTTTATAGAAAATATAGGATTTTCTGAGAGATTCAAACTTTTACAAAACACTTTCAAACATTTGCTTACATTTTTGCAAACTTATACATTGAGACAGGTTCAAACGTTTTTACAAGAAACATTGACACTAAAATACTTATGAACTCACCAGCTTAATGCTGATAAACTCTTTCAAAATAACTTGTATTCTCAGGTCATCAGTAGACAGGTACCGAGGCCGGCTTTTGAGAAGATGGAGTGCATACAAGACTCATCTCATATTATTTTGTGTTTTGTTATTTTTGGTGTCTATACTGTACAGAACACACTTGTATTAAAATTATATATTTAATGCAATGGATGATGTTGTTTGCTTATTTACATTTACTGTGTTGTGATAGTATACATGACGTCCTCCGCCCCAGAACGTTTCAGCCGTTCTTGGTTTTGGGGTGTGACAACCAACTCCCAATCCACCCACTGCTCCTGTTTTGGCCATTGGGCAGGGAAGGGGCAAGAAGAGGAAGGCTCCGTCTAAGAGCCACCGCAAGGGAAAGTCCCGAGATGGTTCCTCTTCTAGTGGGACCAAAGTTGATCCTGCTAAGCTTAACCCTAACCCAAAGGAGGCAGAGTGCCACCATTCCCACAAAATAGGGCATTGGAAGAGAAGCTGCCCAGAATACCTGCAAGCCATCCGGGAAGGAAAGATCAAGCCATCTTTCGCAGGTATTTACACAATTAAATCTAATGATTCATCTCATGCTATTTCTTGGGTCCTCGATACCGGGTGTGGTTACCACATTTGTTCTGAATTGCAGGGACTAAGAAGAAATAGGGATGTGGAGCGTGGAAGAATAAATCTAATCATGGGGAACAAAAGATCGTCGCCTGTGACAAAGATTGGAGTGTATTCTCTAGTGCTTAGGAATGGATCAAGTTTAGATTTGAATAATTTTTGCTACTCGTCAGAAATGGCAAGAAACATCATTTCGTTTCATGGTTTGTTTAGACAAGGATTTAGATTTTCTTTTAATAATGAGAATGGTTCAATTTATGCTTATCTAAATGGTGTCTTATATTTTGAAGCAATGCTATGTAATGGAATTTATGAAACTGTTATGATTGTAGATAACCTAGGAAATGATGTTTTGTGCATGGATTCTTCCAATAGTATGGATAGAGCATCCTTGTGGCATTGTCGTCTTGGACATGTCAACAAGAAGCGCATAGCCCAACTCCAAAAGGATGGAGTGTTGGAGTCATTCGACCTTAGGGAAGATGACACATGCGAATCTTGTTTACTTGGAAAGATGACCAAGTCACCCTTCACTAGCACATGTGAGAGGGGTGAGGGTTTATTGGACCTCATACATACCGATGTATGTGTACCCTTTAGATCAACCACAAAGGATGGGAACCGCTTCTATGTGACTTTTACCGATGACTATAGTAGATATGGGTATATTTACTTAATCAAGCAAAAGTCAGAAACGTTTGAAAAGTTCAAAGAATTCAAAAATTAAGTGGTGAATCAATTGGGCAGGAAAATCAAGATGCTTTGATCCGATCGAGGAGGAGAGTACCTAAGTCTTGAATTCCATGACTATCTCAAAGAATGTGGAATAGTTTCGCAATTGACGCCACCTAGGACACCACAGTTGAATGGTGTGGCAGAAAGGCGTAATCGAACCTTGTTAGACATGGATCTTTCTATGATGAGTCGTGCTTCACTACCTATCTCATTCTGGGGGTATTCCTTAGAGAATGTCGCCCATATCCTTAACCGAGTCCCTACTAAGAAGGTTGCCAAAACACCTCACGAGATGTGGACAGGGAAAGTACCCTTGTTAGCACATATCAAGGTTTGGGGTTGCGAGGCTTTCGTAAGACGAGATACTCACGACAAGCTCGAACCTCGTAGTGAGCGATGTATTTTCATCAGGTACCCGCAGAGATCCTTTGAATATCTCTTCTATAGACCGAATGACAATGTTGTCTTCGTTGCGAGGAGAGGGGTTTTCTGAGAGCGAGAACTCATAAGCCAAGCAGACAGTGGGAGGCAAATCGAGCTTGAAGAGATTCAAGAATCGATTGATGAAGAAATCTCTACCGCTGGCACTCAACACGAGGAGGAAACTCCGGTTGAACCGATTGACGAGTCCTTACCTCTAAGACGTTCCGAAAGAGTTAGAGTTCAACCCTAGTTTTATGGTTTTCATATTACTACCGAAGGGGACACGTATATTAGTGATGGTACACTAATAAATCTAGATGAACCTAATAGCTATAAGGAAGCCATGGCAAGCCCGGAGTCTGCAAAATGGAAGGAGGCAATGGACAGCGAGATCCAATCCATGTATGACAACCAAGTTTGGAATTTGGTTGATAATGTGCCCGAACATAAGACCGTTGGGTGCAAATGGATCTTCAAGAAGAAGACCGACGTGGATGGAAATGTACACACATATAAGACGCGATTGGTTGCGAAGGGCTTTACTCAAACTCCCGGAGTTGACTATGATGAGACCTTCTCACCAGTTGCGAAGATAAAGTCTATTAGAGTGATGCTAGCTATTGCCGCATTTCATGATTATGAAATTTGGAAAATGGATGTCAAGACTGCTTTCCTTAATGGGAAGTTGGCTGAGGATGTTTACATGGATCAGCTAGAGGGTTTTGTTGATCTGAAGCATCCAAATAGAGAGTGTAAGCTTGAGAAGTCCATTTATGGACTTAAGCAAGCTTCTCGCAGATAGAATATTTGATTCGATGAGAAAGTCAAAGAGTTTGGATTTGTACGAAGCGAAGATGAATCATGCGTATATGTCAAAGCCAGTGGGAGTATAGTCAGCTTCCTCGTTCTGTATATCGATGACATACTACTCATAGGAAACGACGCCCCGACACTGCAGGAGGTTAAGTCCTGGCTCGGGAAGTGCTTCGCTATGCAGGACCTCGGAGAGGCTTCCTATATCTTGGGTATAAGGATAGTGAGAGAATGAAGTAAGAGACTACCGATACAAAGTAATGCCAAGTTGAGTAAGACTCAAAGTCCGAGTACCGAAGCTGAAATAGCAGAAATGAGCCGAGTACCATACGCTTCCGCAGTTGGCTCAATCATGTATGCTATGACTTGTACTCGTCCTGATGTAGCCTTCGCTTTGAGCATGGTTAGTAGATATCAAGGGAACCCTGGCAGAGCCCATTGGATTGCGGTCAAGAATATCCTTAAATACCTTCGGAGGACCAAGGAATGGTTTTTAGTCCTCGGAGGGAGTGATGACTTGAAGGTGCGAGGGTATAGTGACGCCAGCTTTCAGACCGACAGGGACAACTACCGTTCACAGTCGGGCTGGGTCTTTACCCTGAATGGAGGAGCAGTAACTTGGAAAAGTTCCAAGCAGGAAACCGTAGCTGATTCAACGTGCGAATTAGAGTACATTGCAGCGAGCGAAGCGTCAAAGGAGGCAATATGGTTGAATAACTTCATTGGTGATCTTGGAGTTGTGCCTGCCATAAAGGAGCCTATGGAAATTTTCTGTGATAATGAAGGAGCGGTTGCCTTGACTAAGGAACCAAGGGATCATGGTAGATCTCGTCATATCGACAGAAAATATCACTTTATTAGACATCGTGTAGAAGAAGGACAACTCGTGGTTAAGAGGATATCATCAGAAGATAACCCAGCAGATCCGCTTACGAAGGGACTGAGTAGGGTTAAGCATTTGCAGCATCCTAGGTGTATTGGACTGAAGGATGATATTAGTCTAGATTAGATAGTTTTAGAAACTTGTAATAGATAAATGTAATTAACATTTGATGATTAAATAAAGGAGTATTATTTATAAGTAAAGCTACTGTCTTATGTTAATTGATTAACTATTGTTTCACTTTGCATGTTTTGACTTCCTGAATAATTGAGTTTATTTAGAATAATCGAATTATTCAAACAATCCACAATCGTTCATATGTTGGAAGTAGGTATGAATGAAGATTGTCATGAATTGGTGCGTAGATTGTCTAAATGGTATTAGACATAGCACAAGTTTGCTGCAACGTTCATGAGTGCTTATGAACTAGTTTTGAGCATTGGAACAAACCCGCACTTGCTGAAATCACCTTATGGAATGTGATAAAAAGGGTGATCGCAAGACGATAATATCATATGGTCTTAAAATCTAGATATATGGTTTGTTATTTGTTAATTGGTTGTACATTGATAATGCGAAACTGCATCAATAAATTGATGTTATAAAACACATTGTTGTGTATAATTGATTAATGAATAAGTAAATGCATATAAGTCGAAGTTTATCTGTTACTTTTATCCTAAGAGGGTAAAAGCGATATCTCAGCCGCTCGATGATTTGATTTGACTTATGTGTCGGGCCCGGTCAGAACTGAATTGATGTGTTCGATTAAGTTCTATGTCAAATAAATCTGAGATCGAGAAACCAACTGCTGGACAATTGATTCCATAGAATTGTCCGCATGATATCTAAACAGAGGACTGTACGATCCCTTATCTAAAGGACATGACTGATAAGATCAGAGTTTGACAGCATCTTTGAGAGCTACGATTGCTAATCGGATTATGCTTGTATATATAGTTACTAGACTTATCCAAGTGGGAGACTGTTGGAATAGTGTCTAAGACTGCAACTATATTTGGCAAGTATTTGACCCGGTTGTGCATGGTCCTTTTGGGTTGCCTTCACCATAGCAACTTGATAGGATGATTTATAATGAGAGAAGAAATATTATTAATATATTATGAGAATAATATAAGGAATAATAATATTGTTATTTGATTAATATAAGCCATAAATTAATTAGGAATTAATTTGGTGACTTAAAGAGATTAATTGAATAAAGGGGCATAAACTGTCAATTGTATGATAGTTGTATTTTGAGCAGTGATCCCTTATGGATAAGGAGTGGACGATTTTAGGGTTTGGAAGAGCCTAGAAATCGTCTAAGGCTTATAAATAGGGATATTGGATTGCTTAGGGCCTAAGTTATCTAATTAGGGTTTAAGGGTGAAACCCTAGGAGGCTTACTAGTATAAATAGACCCATGGGGTCAAGGAAATCGGCACTCTTGCTTTTGAAGAAACCTTGGCCGATTTCTCACCCTCCTCTCTCTCTCTCTCTAATCATCCTCTTGCTAAGTTGGTGTTTGTAAGCCATTAGAGGAGTGACATTTGTGACTCTAAGTTCCAAGGACAAGAAGATTCAAGCAAGCAATTCAAGGTAATCTTTCAGATCTGATTTCATGCATTATGATATGAATGTTATCATTAGATCTATCAATCAAAGTCTTGGATACATTGCATGTTCAATTAGAGAAACCTAGATCCAAGCATTAGGGTTTGTATGTGCACATAGGAATGTTCTTAAGGCTTAAACCCATCACTTAGAAGGGTCCGGGGAGTGACCCAACGCATTGGACTTAGCCATAGACCTGGAGTTTATAGGACTCGAAGAGTGCATGAGCAGACTCGGCGAGTCCAAGGCAATCTCCCAATCGTTGAAGATGAAATCGACTAGTTGTTCATACACCTCGGCGAGTCAAGGACATGACTTGTTTGTAGAACGAGGATGAACTCGACGAGTTGTTCATACAACTCGACGACTCGGATGAATGTTCATTCGAGGTTGTTTTAGAAGGAGAACTCGACGAGTCATTTCTAAACTCGACGAGTAGAGGCGTGAAGAAGGACAGATGGAGGGTAGGGACTCGACGAGTTGGAGGCCCAACTCGGCGAGTCAGATCAGCTGGAAGTTGACTTTGACTTTGACTTTGACTTGGTCAGGGGTAAAATAGTCATTTTACCCTAAGAACAGTTATCAGTGTCTGACTAAGTGTATTATGGGGATTATAGCCAGAGGATCACCGGAGCAGCAGTCAGACATCTGTCGATCAGCTTTTCAGCAGTCAGCCTTATGAGGTGAGTTACCTTCCAGTAGGGGTGGGTCTAAGGCACCAATGCCGGCCCACCAGTAGGTGATTATGGTCGAGATGGTTATCTATGTGATAATTGTCTGGTTGTTATATCTGTATTGAGTATATGTTAAGTAGTAGTAGGGCACACTAGCCCTGGTTACCGGTTGAAAGATACCAAGGACGATTATCGGTTGAAAGATACCGAAGGGGTGGATAAAACCCATGTATGTATAGTAGTACGATTATGATATGTCATTATGTTACTCCGTATGCTTATGTATGTTATTATGAAACCAATATGTTTATGACCTGTAATATGTGATAGGGATAGGGGTAAAGTAGTCCCCAGATACTGGTTGAAAGATACCAAAGGGGAGGTTAGTTCCCGGATACCGGTTGAAAGATACCGAAGGGGAGAGTAGCCTCCAGTTACCGGTTGAAAGATACTGAAGGGGAGGATAGTTCCCGATTACCAGTTGAAAGATACCGAAGGGGAGGGTAGCTACCGGCTACCGCTTGAAAGATATCGAAGGGCAGTGTAGCTCCCGGTTACCGGTTGAAAGATACTGATGATTATGTGCTATGGGTATGATGAGGGAACTCACTAAGCTTTGTGCTTATTGTTTCAGCTTTGGTTTTAGGTACCTCTTCGTGTAAGGGAAGGAGCCGGTAGTGTAGCAGCGCATCACACACATCCACATGTTTTCCGCATGGAGTTTCCTGGGAATGTACTCTGATTTATTTCACTTTTGACAAAATGGTTTTTATGGTGACATGTTTTGGATTATTGAGACATTGGTTGTGACATGAGATATCATTATGAATGTTTTTATAACAATGGTTTTTATATTATAATTTATTTAAAACGAAATAATAATAATAATAATAATAATAATAATAATAATAATAATAATAATAATTTAAAAATAAAAAAAAAAACAAATGAAAAAGGTAAAAGAGTCATTCAAATTGTCCAGGGACCAAATCCATAAATAAATTTGTGATTTTAGACAAGTGGTGCAAGTTGAAAACTTTTTGGATTTCATCAACAATCTTTTTGCTAAACACCGGGACCAAATTTGCACTTTAGCCTTTTCAATTTATTGCATTTTGGTATCGAATATAATTTAATCAAAACTTAAATTTTAAAATGCAGTTTGACACTGAACACTAACTACCCTACTATAGAATTAAAACTTTTTTTTAGTACTATACTTCAAATTTGTATTATTTTACTACAATACTTTTAAAGTCACATTTATTAAAATACTATACCATTATACATTAACAATCATTTTTCAATATAGTTTACCATTGAATTTTTAATTTTTTTTTATATTATCAATTTAATTCCATTGTCTAACTTATCTTGTGGTTTAGTATTTTGGCGCTGTCAATCCAGAAGTAGATTAATAAAAAAAAAACTCAGGGAACTCATGATTCATCCGGTATTTAAATAATTCATTTATCAATTACTAGATTGAAACCTTCTCACGTTCAAAAATTGATAGATCCAATGTCACATTCAGTAAAGATTTATGATACATGTATCGGGTGTACGTAATGTGTCCGAGCCTGTCCCATGGATGTACTAGGAATGATACCTTGGGACGTATGTAAAGCCAAACAAATAGCTTCCGCTCTGTTCTCATGAGTCTCAAACCTACTATGATTACATTTCAATATAGCCGGTAGAAATATATTACAATGGTATAGTTAAAATATGTACTAATGTACCTGTTAAATACAATTAAAAAATAAATCACCTAAAAATTTAACTTTTTTATTACTATTAGCTTTGCCATACAGCCAATATCTTACAACAGTCTTGAAACAATGTTCTACAGCCAGGCCGGCCCAATTCCATTTCCCTATCACATAATTAATATTTGGGTTTAAATATTTCAGGAACGCGACGATTTAATTATTTTGAATTTAGCCCAAGTTTATTTAATATTTTCGTGCGCACTCTTTAAATGTCTAAGAGGGTGATTGGATAAACTAACTTATAGTTTATTAGTTTATAGTTTATAGCTTATTAGCTTACTAGTTGTGAAACCTGTGTATTACATGAGTTTATTAAAAATTAAAATTTAATATCAATATTTAAACATTAAATATTTTATAAAATAATACTTTTACATATCATAATGTAATCTTTTCAAACATTTATAAAAAAATCAAATCTTCTTTAGAGCATTTATGAAACTTTATTATCAAATTAATAAAATGATTCTCTTTCCTTATTTGAAATTTTATTTTAAAAAATGAAAATTCTCAAAAAATGACAAGTGGAAAATAATAATTCTAAAACTCTCACAAAATTACATGTGGCAAAACTTTTGAGAATTTGACAAGTGGCAAAAAAACATTTATTTATTAGAGATGATAGCGGTAAGAGAAAACAGTTCTTGTAAAAGTGTTTAGATTAGAAATAACCAATAAGCTATAAGCAAGATGATGCTTATTAAAGTTAGCTTATTTAACTTATCCCTACCATAATAAGCTGATTTTTATTATTTCTTATCCAAACATTTAAACTTAACTTATAGCGGTAGAAATAAGTAATAAGCTATAAACACATTTTTTTTTCTTATCAAACACCCTCTAATTGTGTAAGAGTGTTGGGTATATATTATTGTTATCAATTATGATGTGAAAATTCGAAAAGAAATAGATTTGTAATATCCAAGGATTTCGATGATTTAGTAATTTTAATTGTTATCAAAAAATTTCAAGAAAATTCATCTCTAGTGCGTGGAATTGAAAATTGCGTTTTGAAATTTGACACGTTTGGAACTTCTCGAGTGTATTCGAGAAGGGATAAGGAAGATAAAGTAATATTAAAGCTATATGCACAAAAGTGTATGATGAGACTTGAAAAGTGATAGAAAGTCAAATGAAATTTGAAAAGTCAGGAAAATTAATTAAGTCTAGGAACATGCTCGATTACAAGAATGATCAGGTAGATGACACATGGATTTAGGTTATACAGAGTAAAGAACTACAAAGAAAACATTATCTTGAGTTTGTTTTCTTCTTTGTTTTTGTTTTTTTTTTTTTTTTCTAAAACATCTTTTTGAGCTTTTATGTTTGCAAGAGGAAAGAGACCTCAGAAAAAATACGGTTTGCTTTTTCAAAAGACAAAAGAAATATAATTGGGATTTTTAAAATATTTTTTGGATGACAAAAAAAAATATTTTCTAATTTGAGAAGACATTTTTTAAGTTCTAATCCTACCATGGTATTTCTTTTTCCATCACCATTGCCGACACCGCCACCACCATCTCTGCCTCCGTCACCACTACTTAAAGATGAGGTGATCTATATCCGGATAATAATCGGTTTGGGGTAAAAAAAATGTTAAACGGACCTCTTAGAAATCGGTTGAGAAGCAAGTTTTCGTCATTTTTCGGTATTTTATGGAACTTTATTTCATTGTTGGAATTTTAATATATTTTAATGGCCAATAAGAAATGGTGCCCTAAACAAATGGCATCGTTTTGTCACGATGTAAGTTGTTTTTCAGTCATTTATGATCAATTATAGGCTCAAAACATCATTTTTTTTACTTTTAATTTCTATAAAAATTTGTTTCTCCAGATCTAGATATAGAAGGTTGTTTTTAGGGTTAAAAAATTTCTTACAAAACCTCTAAATTACTAAAATCGTCCTTATGGTTTGATCAAAATTATGTGTTTGGTCCCTAACTTTTTTGTTACATTTGGATCATCCTATTTTATGAAGTTATTACGAATTTTGTCCCTACTAGACTTAAAATGATTATATTACCATTGGGTCTCACCCACCACCCACCCCCACATGACCACACTTTTTTATTGTATTTTTTTGTTTCAAAACCATCATCCCCAATCATTAATGGGTTCAAAGCTAGAAACGCTGGATTATTTGATTTCTCACCCCATTAGAGACATTGGAGCTTAATGGGAGATTCTACACCATGATTTTTTAAACACAATGGAGTTTCATCGAAGATAATGACTTTTCGGGAAGGATCTGTTCTCGACTGTAGAGATCCCATTGCTTCTGTTGAATGATGGTTTCAAGGGAGGGGATGGTCGATTTTCTGGAACAATTTTCTTGAGGATTTTTCCAATTATGGAAAAAGGAATGACATAAACAATAACACTTTTTGAGTAAAATATAGGGTGGGGGAAGGTGGGCTCACATTTGACTTGACAAATATAATAAATAATTAAATAAAAAGCTTGAAATAACATAAATAAAATTTAAAATAATAATAATAATAATAAGGGTAATATGACATTTTCATGTATGTCACGGACTCAAAACGTAATAAATTCATACAATAGGGACGGTCGCGTGCAAAAAGAAAACGTTATGGACCAAACATATAATTTTAACAAAACTACAGGGGCAATTTCAATAATTTATTTTTTTCTATAGTATAAAAACTACTTTTTTGAAAGTTTCAAACTAGTTCATATGTAATATCTCAAACCGATACTAAACTGACTGTTTGTTTATAAACCAAATCGTTTTGTATGAAACTGATGTGTTTGTTAAAGTGGTCCGGTTTGGAATCTATGTTTTTATGGTTTGTGCACTTTTATTATGGAGCAAACCACGAAGACTAACATGATCAGTGCCGGCTTTGATCATGTGCAACATGGGCATTCGAACATGGCCTAAAATCTTAAGGGCCCAATTTTTTTTTTTTTGGTAGTATAAGCAATGGGCAGCCCATTAATCTAAATTAATCAATAGAACAAGGCAAGGGAGTAGTTACGAACAGAAGCCGCAATTTGCAACACTTCATGATCATTAATTATTCGTTCGTTCAAAAAAAAAGCAATCGGCAAAGACAACAACTTAGCGGCTCAGCGTCATTCACTCATTTAGCAAGGGTAGACAATTTTTTATGAGAAATTGAGGATTATCAAGGGTCAATTATCTGATTTTTTATCTCCTGATAATCAACCAATCAGATAAGATTTATAAGAATTAAGGATTATCAAGTTTATAGTTGTCAATTGCATACTTGATTGATTCATACTTTCATAGATTATTAGTTTAACAAAATATTGAATCATTGAATGAATTTAATATTTGATTATCAGTTTATCTACTATAGAAATCAGTTTAATAGTCAATAGAATACTGAATGAATGAATTAGTTTCTAAGATTCGTAGAAACCAGTTTAGTAGTTTAAATTATGAGTTTATGTTTATTGTAAAATTGTTTATCAAAATATGTTTATTGTAATTGCTTGAATGTTGAAAGTTGAAACTTATGAACTTGTAGTGATGAAGTCTAAACAACCATCCGGTTATCAAAAATGTAAAAAGAGAAAACTAGATGAAGAAAAGAGAAAGGTTGATGTCGGTGCTCTAGATAAGTTTATGAACAGACAACCTGTTGAAGAGCACATTGAAAAGCATGTTGAAGAGCACATTGAAGAGCACGAGCATGTAGAAGTAGAAGAGACAGAACAACATGACCCTATTAAAGACCTTGTTGATATATATGATCCAAGAAGGTGGGAAAAACTTAATTTGGATGAGATTAAAATTTTGGTTGAGAAAGGTCCTAAAAGAGATAGTAGTATTATGTATGGTCCCTACGATAAATTTGGTAGACGATTTTCTGCAGCTTTGTATACAAGAACTTTATCAAATTTGGAGAAGTGTGATAGAGAATGGCTAGTATATTCGAAAGAGCTAGACAGGGTATTTTGTTTCTGTTGTAAAGTGTTTAGAAAAGAGATTTCAAAAGGTAAATTGGATGGTGAAGGTTATGCAGATTGGCACCATGTTACCACTAGGGTTAAAGAACACGAAATTTCATTGGATCATCTTACAAATAGGAATAAGTGGTTTGACATGCGTAAAAGATTGAACTTGAACGAAACAATTGATAAAGTTCAACATGAGCAATTCAAGAAAGAAAGAGATTACTGGAAACAAGTGCTTTTAAGAATTATTGCAGTAGTGAAGTTTCTTGCTAAACATAATTTAGCATTTCGTGGATCCAATGAAAAGTTGTATAAAAAAGGTAACTATAAATTGTATTTTTTTGTTCCAATTCCACCAAATTTTTTTTGTTAATTATGATGACTGATTCAACTTCTTATTTGTTAATTGTATTTAACAGGTAATGGAAATTTTATGGGTGTCATTGAAATGTTGGAAGAGTTTGACCCGGTTATCAAAGAGCATGTGCGACGGATCACAAGTGAAGGGATTCATGTGCATTATCTTGGCCACCTAATCCAAAACGAACTAATATCTATGCTAGCTGAAAAAAATTAAAAAAGAACTTATCAAGAAGATAAAGGAAGCAAATTACTACTCAATCATACTTGATTGTACTCCCAATTCAAGTCACCAAGAACAAATGACTATAATAGTGAGGTATTTAAAGTTATCATATAATCATGTTACTATCGAGGAGTCCTTTTTAGGTTTTTTGAATATTGATGATACCTCTGGAAAAGGATTATTTGATATTACACTTGAGGAGTTAAAGTCTCTTGGTCTTCAAATTGATGATATGCGTGGTCAAGGCTATGATAATGGGGCAAACATGAAAGGAAACACGAAGGAGTGCAAAAGAGATTTTTAGATATAAATCCTAGAGCGTTTTACACTCCTTGTGGTTGCCATTCTCTTGATCTAACATTATGTGATATGACTAACAAGTGTATTAAAGGAAAGAACTTTTTTGGATTCATCCAACGTATTTATACTATCTTTGCGAATTCTACTAAGAGGTGGGAAATTTTGAAAGATAATGTTAAAGCTTGGAGTCTTAAGTCATTGTGTCAAACTCGTTGGGAAAGTCGGGTCGAGAGTGTAAAGGCTATTAAACTGCAACTTGTGGATGTACGGGAAGCTTTACTTCAAGTTGGAGAAAAAGATAATGATGCTGCAATTGCAAGTGAAGCAACTTCACTAGCAGAAAAAGAACTTAGTGACTTTGAATTTTTGGTATCAACTGTTGTTTGGTATGAAGTATTAAACCATGTGAATATTGTGAGTAAGAAGTTACAATCAAAGGATATGCATCTTGATAATGCTATTACAGAAATAAAAAAATTGATTGGGTACTTCAAGGATTATAGAGAAACTGGTTTTTTAAAAGCGATTGTTGAAGCTAAGGAGATTGCTATTGAAATAGGTATTGATCCAATATTTCCACAAAAGCGTTTATTGAAAGGAAAAAAAGGTTTGATGAGAGTTCAAGTAGCGAAGAAGTTTCATTTACATCTGAAGAGAATTTCAGAGTCAATTATTTCTTATACATGGTTGATCAAGCTATTTCTTCTCTTGAGACAAGATTTGAACAATTCAAAGAGTATGATAAAGTATTTGGTTTTTTATTTCCACAAAATTTGAGGGGAATTGAAGATAAAGATCTTAAGTTATATTGTCATCGTCTTGAAAAAACACTCAAGTTTGAAGAAAGATCGGATAATGATGTTGAGGAACTTTATACGGAGTTGAAATTATTTGAGACATTGGAAACCAATGAATTTAGCAACCCTAAAGATGTTTTGAAGTTTTTGAAAGAACTTGATTATTTTCCAAATGCAAGCATTGCATATAGAATATTGTTGACTATTCCAGTAACGGTCGCATCTGCAGAAAGAAGTTTTTCCAAATTGAAATTTGTGAAATCTTACCTACGCTCCACAATGACCCAAAAAAGACTTAACGGTTTGGCGATGATATCTATCGAGAACGAAATCTTAGAGAGTATAGACTACGAAGAGTTGATCAACCAATTTGCAATCAAGAATGCTAGGAGAGCTTCAAGGATCGTCGGTTAGCTGTTATGATATTTTATTAGTCATTAAAATACTTTGATTTTGCTATGTTTATTGCTATAAGGTT
Organism: Lactuca serriola; assembly: GCF_051521515.1. Classification (NCBI taxonomy): domain Eukaryota; kingdom Viridiplantae; phylum Streptophyta; class Magnoliopsida; order Asterales; family Asteraceae; genus Lactuca; species Lactuca serriola. The sequence goes on from NC_136413.1 coordinate 189,261,235, forward strand.
TATCATCATTTTAATAAAAAATTAGTTTATGTAATTTAATTTGTTAAAATGTTACGTTAAGGCCTAAGGGCCTTTTTTCTCCATTTCGTTCTGGGCATTTGATTCCTCAGAACTGGCCCTGAACATGATCAAACTTATGACAAAGATCAAGTTTAAAAAGTCACTAGCCCGATTAGTATGCTTAGACCCATAGCAAGTTCTTGATCTAAGAAGTTTCAACATGCCATAATCCATCATCTACAACGGTTGGTGAATTCAGCTAGTAGAGGTCTATACGTACATCAAAGCTTTGGAACTAATGAAGAAGCATAATATAATATAATTCAAGTAGAAGTTTCAAAAATGCTTAAATAAGCACGCAATGGGCCAATTATGTTTTGGGCTAGCTAAATATCCATGGAATGATATGAATATTTAAGCCGTCTTTATATTAGTTGCTAGAAAATTGTAAAAGCCATTCGTTTTTGTTTATTGTGTTATAATGTACAATATATATTTTCAAGAAATATTTACTAAAATGATCATCTTTTTGTGGAATCTTTTGGATGGGAATCCAACAACTTTTTTTTGTTCTAATATTTCTTCATTCTAAGCAACATGGTTTTCTAGCCTTTTTAGAGATAGATTAATTTTCAAGGTTTTCAAATTAACATGTTGCGGGGTTCGTATTATATAAAGCGGTTCTTAAAACTTATTCTTGGTGGTTCCATATCATGTGGTGTTATTTTTAAGGAATAGTTACAAAAATGATGTACGTATAAGATCAATAAAACATGGGAGTAATTGTCGACTATCCCTAAACATCAAACAAAACACTAATCTAGATGAGAAATATTTCCATGGGTGGCTTGACATATCTTCCAGAGTTCTATCTTTTCTCAATTTGATTTTTAGGCTAGAGAGAGTGGTGCCATAGGAACTACACTCCCTCCTTCGACACGTAGGAGCCACATCATTTTTACCATACAAAATGTGGTTCTTTACCACACCCAATGAGTGGAAACCATAATAAAGAAAGAGAGAGGTGAGAGAAATGAGAAGAGAGAGAAAGACACATAAATAAAGAGAGAGAAGAAGGAGGGTGCGACAATTTTTTGGGAGAGGTGCGGCCAAACCGCATATGGGGGACGGTGTTCCTGCCTATGTGGCATTGAGTGCAGCCTAAACCGCACTCCACTCCCTTAAGCCTAAATCGCACTCCACTCCCTTAGGCTTAAGGGAGTGGAGTGCGGTTTAGGCCGCACTCAATGCCACATAGGCAGGAACATTGTCCCCCCTGTGCGGTTTGGCCGCACCTCTCCCAAAAATTGTCGCACCCTCCTTATTCTCTCTCTCTTTATTTATGTGTCTTTCTCTCTCTTCTCCTTTCTCTCACCTTTCTCTTTCTCTATTATGGTTTCCACTCCGTGGGTGTGGTAAAGAACCACACTTTGTATGGTAAAAATGAGTTGGCTTCAAACGAGGAAGTGCGATTCCTGTGGCACAACCCCCTCCGGCCTTTAGCCTTAGGAGTTCTTCATTAATTTCATCTTTGGCTTTAGTAGTTGTGGATTTCAAATTTCACCCAAAACATGTACAATTAGTTCTTCGAATTTTGGACTCATTCTTCAAGTCTTAGAGGATGAAAATCGTATTTCTTAAAACGTAACTAGACATATAAAAATGAACCACACACCACAAAGGGTAAATATACCCTAACTACTTTTACGCCACGTAAAAAAACATATTTTAACCATAAAATTGAATTTGTTTCAAACAAAATTTCCATGTTCTATGCATGGTTCTCATTTCGGACTATTTTTTTCTATTTCAATTATAAAAAAATAATAATCCGAAACTAAAGGATCATTTAAAAAAAAAAAAAAAAAAGAGTTAACTCGGAGCACGGTAAACATGTCCAAATCCATAAATCATGCTCAGTAAACTCGTGTGAATCTTGAAATAAGTTTTGGGATGTGGTGAATATCATATTTTGAATTTTATAAATAATCAGGAGATCACGTAAAAAAGCATAATGTATCTATCGAATATTAAGTCTCAAGTGGCTCATTTTGTATCGCGTCGTAAATCTGTAAACCTACAAAATCTTGATTATTTTTTATGATCTTAAACATCATGTGATATTTTTGAGAATTACCAAGCGATGTCATATGTTGATTTCCTAAAAGAATTCAAGTCTCTTTAGAGTGCATGGAGTTGGCAATGGGGGAGAGGCGTTATGCTTATGCGGCATCAAATAACAACGTTATAATATGAGGAACACCGCCCCCTGTCATGTTATTTGATGTTATGTTAAGAGGTATTATCGTGATAACATATTGTAACAGGAGTCTTTCTTTCCTCTCATTGGTTGCACATATTTATCTTTCTATCTCTCTATCTGTTCTTAACACCATGTTATAACATGAGAACACTATTTCCTCCAATTTGTGTTATAACACCATTTTGACATGGCTAGTGAGGTGTCAACTTCGGGGTGTGATAACATGTTGCCTACACCCACCAGCCTTAGAATATAGACATAATTATAAGTAGTTTTTAGATCAAAATGGTATTCAGACTAATTTCACAACGTAAGGATATGCTTGTCACGTTCTGAGGATTATGAGACCCCTTCTAATTTGTCATGTAGTGACTCACGTCGTGAGCCATAGATGGTCACGTCGTGAGGGGTTGTTGACTGTTGATCATTAACCGTTGACTTTTTGACCAAGTTTGACTTTGGGTCAAACTTGAGGATTTTGGGCTATTGATTAAGATTTTACCATGTTTTGGTGTTATAAGGCTCGCAAGAGCAAATCATGCAGAAAGGGAGCATGTCACAGTGTTTTCGGGTCCTTTGATTAAGGTGAGTTTCGCCTCATTGTGCCTATGGGTCGAAGGCACCAATGCCGACCCACTAGTTTTGGTTATCTTTTAGTTGAGAGATGTCATAGGGACTATGTATAGTTATGAAGGATAAATTAAGGACTCTTGATCTAGGCTTTCTTAAATGTTCCTTATTTGGTTGTTGTTCTAGAGTAGGATCACTTGTTCGGGTGTCTATCTCAACTCTTAGTATATATGGTTATGCATTCCTTGGATTGTTGGTATTTTGTATGTTATTGTGTTGTAGCGATCTATTAGATCTGTATTCGGGTATATAGAATGTTTCGATGTTGTAGTTATCTGTTAGACAGTTGATATTCATATGGCCAACCTGATCACAATGGTAACAGATCCTCATACTCAGAATCGAGGCAGGCTGACAGCAGTCCCTCACATAATGCCCTCCTTGCCACATTTGTGGCACCAGCTACAAGATCGACATGCTCCCAAATGAGCCTTCCCGCACTTCCCACAAGTGCGGCCGCATTGACCTCTATACCTGGAATCGATGGTCTTGGACAGCTTCGGTGCTGGCTGCGACTGCGTCGGGGCCTGCCTCTGCTCTCTCAACTGCAACTCAATCTCAAGCTCACGCCGCCTAGCGACCTCCTATAACTCCAGTAAAGTATCACAACGTTAGGTAGCAACGAACTGTCTGATGTTAGTCTTGAGCATGCTCAGATAACGAGTCATCTGAGCCTGCTCGAAAACAAACTCCGGGCAAAACATCGCCCTCTCGGTAAACACCCAGGTGATCTCCGTCACCGTCTCCGATCCCTGTCTCAAATCCAGAAACTCCTGAGTCAACCGCTCCCACTCGACCTGAGGAATGTAGCGAGCGCGAATCATATCCCTGAACTGAACCCAAGATACCGTAGCCCTCTGCTCATGAGAGTATGATCATGTAACAAGTCTCCACCAGTCCTTCGCACCGGACCTCAAGAGGTTCAGAGTGCATCTAAGCTTCTGGTCAGTAGGGCATGAATATGTGAAAAAGCATCCCTCCTCCACGTCAGATATCCATCTCATGGCTATGATTGGCACCTGAACTCCATCATAGGTCAGGGGCTTTGTATTATTGAAGTCCTGATACTAAAAAGCCCGACCTGTCCCCGTACCTGCAGCCGCCACGGCTGTGGAGGCTGCAGCAGCAGCTGTCTTAGCAATGGCTGCATAGTAATCATCAAAGAACTCCATCATCGTGGTCTTGGTAGAACCGAACATTTGTGGAATCTGACCCCATACGATAGCAACACCCTCCTCACGGATGATCTCCCTAACGTGGTCCTCTGACAAGGCTGGCCCACCCTGACTGCTAGCTCCCGATCCCGACCTGGATCCGGTCTCAAATCGCCTAGTAGTCACCATACTGAAAATATACCAGGAAGATATTGGTCATTTCATATAATAACGGGGAACCAACTCCCAACAAAGTCCTCGGGGTTGTGACTTCCTTGCTACGCGTATGGGTCCTGTGCTTTTAGTAGTATGGGCCCATACTACCTTCCACACCTACCCATATTTGTCTTAGGATCATCATAACGACCTAACAATATGCATAAGCATAGGCGAGCGCTCAATCATCATTCCTAGAGGAAGGCTAAACATCTCACAACTGGCCAACTGACCCCACATAACTCATCCATGAAACTTCCACCAATCTTGTAACACTCGTGTATTTTAGCCATACATAACACTGGACCCTATAGACATTCGAATATTCGATCCTACCCTAAGCCCTTCATCAAAAAAGAACAGGAAATAAGGCCAAATCAAACATTCTCAGGCTATAAGATCTTAGTTATATACAACCGTGATGCATACACTAAGCAACTACAGTAATGATGTCAATTTCAAATAAGGAAAACCCTTGGCTATCAGGCATCATATAATCAGGCAATTCTATCATGCAATTCCTGAAGATCCCTAACCTGTCACTAGCATGTTGTTCTAACATATCACGACATCAAATAACAGTATGGTATTTTGGGGTCTACTTACTGGCCCCGACTGATCATACACATCACATCCGCTTTTAGTACTTTGAAAACCATTTGAAAATCTTTTCCTTAGTTTGAGACTAGACTCACACGAGTGTTCCTCCAATTCACTCAAACCAAGGCTCTCATACCAACTTGTAACATCCATAAAATTCATGAAAAATTTAAACCTTTCAAACATTCCCAAAACCATCCATTGTTTACAAATTGTTTACAAAATAGCTTAACATCAGAGAAATCCCAGAAATCATAATATAAAATATGAGGTGGTGCTTGATCAAGCCTTCGCCTTCCCACGATCATCTGAAGTACTTGAAACATAACTAAAACTATCAGCCCAAAGCTTAGTGAGTCTTCCTCAAAATACCACCACATAAACATAACCAATAACAACATGCATAATGAGCCTCCAGGCTGACTGGACCGCCTCGCAGGGCCTTCAGCCTATCTGGACCGCTCCCGAGCCTTCGGCATGACCGGACTGCCTCGCAGGGCCTACATCCTTCCCGGACTGCTCGTCGGGCTTTCGACATGAATGGACCGCCTCAAAGGACCTACAGTCTATCCGGGCTGCCCAGGGTATCTTGGCCTTCTGTAACACCCTGTTTGAAAGTACTTGGTTGGGGTCTTGGAAGCCAAAGGGTAGGGGCAATTCGGCATTTTATGGATCCCGGGTGTTATCCGGAAGGTTTTAGGCTGGGAGGTGTCGATGGGAGCGTAGGGCTTCCCGCTACCTTTTCGTGGATATAAAGTTTGTCGGAAACGGACTTAGAATGAAGGAGTTATGACACTTTGAAGTTATTTCCAATCTTAGCCCCTAATGGAAATTAGTAACAAGAAGATCCCATGCATGTAAGGTGGCCAGCACAAGAGTACGCCCAACGTAAGCTGGGGTACACCCAGCGTAGATAGAGTAAATGGTCGCGGGTGATTGGAGACGTACGCCCAGTGTACGACTTGAGTCACTAAACCCTAATTTTTAGGGTGTGACACTATATAAAGAACATTACACCCCAAGGGTCAGCCTCTTTCTCATCCTTGAACCCCTCTTCGAAATCCTAACCCTAATTGTGAGAGTGTGAGCTTGTAAGGCCATCTTGGAGTGCATGTAAGTCCATGATTTGCTTGTGTATCAATCAGATCCGTTTGATGGTGCGGAATCCCAATCTAACGGATGATGCCAGATCAAATAGAAGAGAAGGAGAAGAAGAATATGATGAATCTTGTATGATTTGATTAGAATGAAGATCCAGATACAAGATTCACACACACTAACACACACTAAAGTTCCTCTCTTCTCTCAAAATTTCTTTCTTTAGAACACCTTAGAATACACACACTTAAGCTCCTTGTTCACAATGCACTCCTCACCCACCCAACATCTATTTATATGAATATGGGGAACATGGGCCGTAAATGGGTTTACGACCGTAAACACCCACCTGACCGTAAACGAAACCGTGAACACTGAAAAATACATTTTCCTAGAAAAGTAAAGTATAAACCATAATTTTGACGTAACAATCCCCCCTTGGTTTATAGCTTTCTTTTCTTAATTGACCCAACAAGCTCCCGCTAAAAAGTAGCTGGCTTTTCTTGTCAATCTTCATTGGGAGCTTGGCTTCAGCGTTTATCTTTGATTTCTTCACAGCTTCAAGATGAACTTGATGAATCTTCAATAAACGACTTCATCTTGAGCAGATGGGCTTACCTTCAAAATTTGACATTTAACGCATGTTGGGTGAGGAGGCTTCTTGTATTGATTCTTGAAAGATAGCGCTTTCAGCTTGAGAATATTCAAAGAGAAATAATCTTCTGTATCACTTCAGCAGGTTCAAGATAGCAACAGACTGATTGAGGAGGCTTCAATGCAATCCGTCACATAATATTCAAGTTAGCCTCACCTTGCTTCTGGGTTGAAGGATTGAATGTTGAAAGAATAATCTTCATTTCTTGCTCCTTCGAATGAGAATTCTTCGATGCTCGCGGATGAAGCTTTGGCTCAGAAATTGTAAGTCCCCAATCTGATTGTGTATCAATCAGATCCAATTGATGGTGCGGAATCCCAATCAATTGGATGATGTCAGATCCAAATAGAAGAGAAGAAGAAAGAATATGAATCTTCAATGTATTGATGAATGGAATGATGCTCCTTTACATGAGATTCACACACACACACACACTTAAGTTCCTTTCTCTCTCTATTCTCTTTCTTTCTTTCTCTCTCTCTCTCTCTCTCTCTATATATATATATATATATATATATATATATATATGGGCCACAAACTCAAGGCCTAAACCCAATGCTAGACCGAAAACACATGGGTTTTCGGTCCAAGCTACAAATAATCCAATACTATTTTCGGCCCAAATAATAAAAACAATAAATGCTTAGAAAAGCAAAGTATAAATCATATTTTGACCCAACAATCTCCCCCTTGGTTTATAGGTTTCTTTTCTAATTGACCCAACAAACTCCCCTTAAACGTAACCGGCTTTTCTTGTTAATCTTCATTGTAAGCTTGGCTTCAGCATTTATCTTCAAATCCTTTACAACTTGAAGATGAACTTGATGAATCTTCAAAGAATGACTTCATCTTGATTAGTTGGGATTTCTGCAGAATTTGACATTGAACACACATTGGGTGAGGAGGCTTCTTGTACTGATTCTTGAAAGATAGCGCTTTCAGCTTGAGAATCTTCAGAGAGAACTAATCTTCTGGATCACTTCAGCAGGTACAAGATAGCAGCAAATTGATTGAGGAGGCTTCAATGCAATATGTCACATAATCTTCAAGTACAACTTCACCTTGCTTCTAGGGTAGAAAAATTGAATATTGAAAGAATATTCTTCATTTCTTGCTCCTTCGAATGAGAATTCTTCGACACTCGCGGATGAAGTCTTGGCTCATAAATTTTCGATTTAGTCCCCATGAGTCTCATCTACACCTGAATTCACTTTTCAAGACAAAACAAAACTAAAAGAAAACTTAGCACACAAATTAAAACAGAAACTAAAATATTTTTGGATTTTTGATTTTTCTGAACAAGAAATAAAACATAAATAACAATATTTTTGGATTTTGCCTAAATTTGTGCATAGAGGAAAACTATGAACAAATTTAACAAAAAGAAAAATATTTGGGATCAAAGTTATGAGGCAATCTTAACTTTGTTTATTAGTCCCTTCACCTTCATGAATAGATCTGGTCAATTGCCGGTATTGTGGTCCACTTAAACACAAATCATATCAACAAACTTTTCTAAATAAACCATTTAGTTGATGACGACCACGGGTATTGTTGTCCACTTAAATTAAGCAGCGAGATCTACATACAACCTCTAAATGGTTCAATTTTAGTTGCACTAGAACCTGTTCCCCACTTCCTGATATACCCTGGTTATCAAGAACTTTCTAAGGACTCCTTACTTTAGGTGAGTAAACAATTATTAAGGAGGAAGTCAGATTTAGAAATAGGTGCATATGTTGTGTCCCATGTCGGATCTCTTTCAATCACGCAAAGGGGACAATATATGACTAACAGAGATAGAAGGATTGAGAGGTACAATGTTGCATATGTTGTGTTCCAGTTCAGATATGTTTCAATCACACAGAGGAGACAGTATATGGCTAACAGATAGAAATAGTTTCATAGATAAGGAGGTGTGTAGAATTAGAGTTGCATATGTTGCAATCTAGGTCAGATCTCTTCCAATCACGCTGAGGAAGCAACATATGACTGACAGATACAAAGCAAGAAAATAATTTCCTACATACCTACTTTATTAGAACCCCCCAGTCGCCCTATCAGAACCTGAATTAAGGACATAAGTCCGTACATCAAGGAAAAGTTGAACCATTATTCTAGATGCGTATTAATTTAGTGTATCCCGTGGGTTCCCGTGTTTATATCACTGTTCAATCTACTCGAGTGTCGTATGGTCAGTCCAAACAATTCTATATAAATCTACACTGTCAAATCCTTCGTGCTTACCAACACATTGATCACAGAGTCTAGACAATTCATATTTAGTCCCTTACACTGGTTTTAGACTGCCTGTTATCACTTTGTTGATATCACTTCCCAAACAATACCTACTGACGAAAAACTATAAGAAAATTAAAGAAATTTGTCTTTGAAATGAATCAATGTAAGATCAACTCAGGAGTATAGAGAGTAAAACGCAAACCGTAATTCACCGATTAAATTTTCATCCAGAAGGTATGATAACAGAACGCTTAATCTCAGAACAGATCCGAAAATTCTTCATGTCATTAAGCACACACCCCATGAGTGACCACTTCCTTTTTTCCCTTCCTTCAAGGACACATACTCTCAAACAATGTTCTAAGTGTTGTATAGTTGAGAGATGCCTCTTATCATGTGCCTGGAACAACCGCTACCAACAAACCGAAGTTTGATGATATGCCTCCATAGCGGCTCCGACATAGAGCGGGATCAGTTGGTCTTTGGAACCCAGTCGATTTTGAAACTGGGTTGACCTTTGTCATCAATGCAAGGTACTCTCTCCCATGACATATCCTGCTTATCACAAACAAAAGATGTATAAATATTAGAATCATTAATTGATTTGGGAGATTGAACCTTTGGTACCCATTTGTAGTCAGGGTTGACCCATTTCTTTTTCGATCCGATGGGTGCCTCGGTACATGCTTTTGATCTTGATGTCGGGCGTTGAGATGACTTTGACTTTGGCTTCACAGGAGCATCTCTTGGATTTGGCTTCTTGGCCGGCATTCCCTTCTTGCCCTTGGGATTCAGATTCTTGGCCTTGTGGGTTTAATTCTTGGTATTCTGTGCGTTCCAGTCACCATTGTCTGAACGTGACCTTGAGGGGTTTTTTTTGGAGTATCTCCCACTTGGCGCGTTCTACCAGCCTTGTGCATAGTAGGGAACGTATGCACGATTAGGAGAATTTCTGGCAATGTGTCCAGGTGTTCTATAGTGAAAACATGTCTTTTTCTTCACTGTGAAGTTGTTTCTTCCTGCCCCTGGTGGCGTATCCTTGCCTTGTTTCTGGTTGTTCCTACAAGCACAATTACAGCAGGCACTCTGTTTAGCGTGAATTGGTGGCCTGTATTTACCAACACAGGTTGATCAGAAGTAGCTGAGTTAGAAGCAACAAATTCAGAGTTTAAGGAGACATTGATTTGTTCAATAGTGTTCTCCTTGTTCTCATCTTCCGCTACTTTACCTGCACATGAAGTAGAAACATCAATATTTTTCACCTCAACACCCTCAGTTGGCCCTGATTGTTTAGTCTTAACTGAAGCTATAGAAGGGGTTTGGCCATACTGAGCAGACATTTCTTCCTCATTGGTCTAAAGGGGTGGGTTATAGTTGTGATTAAAAGGAGGTGGCACACTGTGATACCCTAAACCCTTGGTTTGATTATCTTTAAAACTCAATTGTTTTTCTACTAAGGACTCGACTGTCTTACTTGACGCAATATAATTTTTGAAACTAACATTAATTTTTCCACACTTAATTTTCAAAGTGTTAAGTTCTTCAGTTACAGCAGCAAGTTTGCTTTTAATATGATCATAATTCTCACACTTGTTGCTGTAATTTTCTTGAAGCTTTCGGAAATCCTTGATTTTGGCTTCTAATTGTGCTTTTAATGGTTTCTGACCTTTCCTAAGTTGATATCATTCGTATTTTAGGTCCTTAATTTCCCTTTTTAGCAAATCAATTTGTTCGCGAAGAAATTTAATCGTAGCTTCACAAGATGGAGTACATGAAACTTCATTTACCGGAATGGATGAGGAACTCATTTTTAAAAAAAATATGCCCTTTGACTAAAAATCAAAAGTCAACCCTAAAAGTCAAACCGAAAAGCTAAATTTTAAAATTTTAAAGTCAAACGAGAGAGTCAAAATTTAAAGTCAAAGGTCAAACTTTAAAGTCAAAGTCAAAATTAAAAACTAAAATTTTTGGGTTGAAAATGGAATTTAAAATAAAAAAAATTGATTTTTGGGTTAAAATTGTAAAAAATGCGAAAGAAGGGTCGAAATGAAGAAGCTTTATGAATTAAATTGGGAAGTGTTATATCAACTCGCAGCCTAGAAAAGTTGGAAGGGGCGTTGGTTGAGTTGGCAGGAGACTCTGGTTCGAATCTTGGCTCCTACAAAAATTCTTCCGCTCCTTTGTTTTTTAAATGTACGATGCGAGGACTCCTGCTGGCCAACACCGAAGCTGCTGCGAAGCGAGATGCGAGGACGAGGTTGCTGAACAGGTGCGAGGATCGCTACGGTTGCTGACCGAGACCGGACCGAAGACCGAGAACGAGGTGCGAACCGGAAACGCTGCTGGATCGTGAACTCCGAACCGTACACGTGCGATGCTTACTGTAAGCCTCGGACCGTACACCTCGGACCGTAAACCGAGGAAACCCTAACAGCTGACCGTACACGCCGCCACCCCGTCGCTGGTTACGACCAAAAACAACATTTTTTTACCCTTTTTTGCTCCAAAACTCGATCAAAAACTCGTTTTTATCAAAAACACGAAGAACAAACCCCCTTTATTTTGCCAAGATCTATCCAAAAACGTAGAAATCCTTCAAAAATAAGATCAAATAAGATCCATATCTGACAAAATTGATTGATACAACCTTGCTCTGATACCAATTGTAAGTCCCCAAATCTGCTTGTGTATCAATCAGATCCAATTAATGGTGTGGAATCCCAATCAATTGGATGATATCATATCAAAATAGAGAGGAACATGAGAGAAAGTGAATCTTGTGTAAGGAACTTCAATCATATCATCAATACATTCAAGATTCATCATCTTCTTCTTCTCCTTCTCTTCTATTTTGATGTTACATCATCCGTTTGATTGGGATTCCGTACCATCAAATGGATCTGATTGATACACAAGCAGATTGGGGACTTACAGTGCATCTTAGTGTTCTTGAAGAGGAGAGACCATCTTAGAGTCTCATTAATCAGGGAAGAGCTTTTGGATCAAGGTTCTCCAGCTCATTTGCAAGTCTCAGAAGGTATAAAGTTTCTACCTTGTTATCTTATAGATTGAGATATAGGTTAGGGCTTGTTTGGTGTTTCTTATGAGCTTATGGGCTATCTCTTGGGAGTTGAGCAACTTCAGAGCTTAGGAAGAGTAGATCTGGAGTCCTTTGGTCCACCTACGTCATAAAAATGCAATCTTGATGTGTATTCTAACCTCATGCATGAATCAAGACCCTTGGAAAGGCCTTAATGGTTGTTGGGAGCATATGAAGCGTGCAAAGGCATAAATTTGCCAACTTTATGCCTTAAGACGTCTTAATGGACTTAGATCTGAAGTTTGATGTTGAAATCCCGAGTATTAAGCACTTAATGTAAAAGTAGCTTAACAAAGGAAGTACGTTGGGCATACATGCAGGTACGCGCAACGTACACCACCTTCAGTCATTACGCTTAGCATACATAGGAGTACGCCCCGTGTACTCACCAGTTTTGGGCCTCAGGTTGGGTCAAGTAGTGGACTTTGGGTCTTTAGGCCTTAGTGGGCCATCAAGAGTCAGATGTTTTGGGCCAGGAAAAATGCTTAGGCTTAAGGTAAGGCCCATTGGAGGGATTGGGCCTAATTTAGCAAATTGGGCCATTGGTAGACCACTAGTAGGCTTTGAAAGCCTACTTAGTGTTGGGTTTTGTTTTGGATTTTGGGCCTTAGTTCTGGATCATACTGGGCCAGGGGTAGAATAGTCATTTTACCCCCATGCATGGATTAAGGATCATGGTATGGGAACCAACTGCTAATTGGGTATGCTGATCGATATTGATGGTTTAGGAAGTGGACAAGGCGGCATCTAAGGATTTCCTCAGGAAGCTTCTACATTTGAGGTCAGCTTTCTCACCATATCAATGGGTCTAAGGCACCAAGGTCAACCTGCTTTATGATAGTTGGTATACTTGTTGTGTAGAGGTATGTGGCATTGTTATGCATTGATATGTGGTAGAGATAGCTTTTACAGCTAGTGGTAGAGATAGCCTTTAGGGCTAATGGTAGAGATTTCCTTCAGGGCTAGCGGTAGAGATAGCCTTCAGGGCTAATGGTAGAGATAGCCTTTATGGATAAGGGTAGAGATATCCTTTGTGGATAATGGTAGAGATAGATTTATAGATAATCGATATGTGTATGTGGTAGAGGTAGCTTTTATAGCTAAGTGATATGCATTATGTGGTAGAGGTAGCTTTTTAGCTAATTGACATGTCTTATGTGGTAGAGGTAGCTTTTATAGCTAGCATGTTATGTGGATTGTGTGTGGGGTATGCTCTGGGGAACTCACTAAGCTTCGTGCTTACAAGTTTGTTTATGGTTTTACGTACTTCAGATCCCAAGGGAAAGGGTAAGGAGTGATGGCGCGGCGTGCACTCTCTCACAGGCGTTTTATAGGACACTCTGATATTTGGAATAAAAGTTGTAATTGACTTATGTTTTCAAAACAATTATAACTGGGTTTCTTAATGTATGGAATTATGTTTGACTAATCTAAAAATGAAAATTTTACCTTGGAAATTTGGGTCCTTACACCTTCAGCACAAAGCAGGACCGCCTCAACCCCACCACATTCAAACCATGTCGACATATACATAACAATTAAGCATATAACCAACCAACAGAAAAACAGACAAATCTAACAGATCACTAAGTATAGCATCATCCTATCTACCATGATACATATCTAACAGATCACTACTACATACAAGCATATGATAAACCAGGATAACAATCCAAAAGGGTCGGCCTAGGTGCCTTTGATCCTGTTAGTATAGTGAGGAAAACTCACCTCGAATACTAGAAAGTAGCTGAACAGTTCCTGGCTCCGAATATCACCCCAACTCAATCCCCTAAACATAAAATATTTCCTTAAGTACCCCTTCATACTCATAACCCCTTAAGGGTCAACTTTGGTCAAAGTCAACGGCTAGGGCCGATGGTCAACTTTCCTCAACATTATGTCCTCACGTCATGACCTTCATTGGATCACTTCATAAGAGTAAACTTGTCTTGGGTCAAAACAGCGAGTCAACTTAGTTCACTCATCTCAGGGTTTCAGATCGGGGCAATCGCCAGGCTCACATCGTGAGACCATACTTCTCATGTCGTGAGAACTGTTCTGTGAGCATTAAGCTCCTAACCCTTTTAGATGCGCGTTGGGACTTTCCAGAATACCATATCTAGCCTAAAGGACCATAAAAATCATATATTTTCATTCATACATGTCCCATGCATGACTTAAACAATAGTTAGGTCAAAAGATGGGTATAAACATCAAGATTCAAACTTGGAGTCCATAACTTGCACCAAAATCCAAATCCAAGGATTCTAACACAACAAATGACTCAATGATCCATAAAGTTGTCAAATTTATGGACCTCATGCATGATAATCCAAGATCCCATACAAAGAAGGTAACCATAACCTAGATCTAGCAAGATTAGAAGAGAAAGGTGGGATCTTTGAGACTTACAGAGGCTTATAAGCTCAGAAGTGCCACAAGGAGGAGCTTATCTCACCAAAAAGGAACAACCATAAGAGCTTCTTCTTCTTCTTCTTCAAGGAAATCAAAACACCAATAACACACCAATACCACCAACAATGGCTCAAGGGCTCAAGAGGGTCGAATCTAGGGTGTTTTAGTGTCTTGGGAGTGAAAGAGGCTGAGGATGGGCAACCTTAGCATCCTCAATCTTTTTATACTCGATTTTTAGGGTTTGGAACCATCATGCTTGACTCACGTCGTGAGATCTTATGCCTCACATCGTGAGGTTCGAGAACACGAGTCAAACAATCAATGGTCCTACTCACGACGTGACCATTATGGCTGACGTGAGCCTCTTCTAAATGTAATTAAAAATAATATTTTTAATACCTCAGGATTCGGATGTTACATGGTATATAGGATGTTGCTATGTGGTAGTGATATGTGGACCTATATGTCTACCTGTACTTGTTGGTCATCATCTAGTGGAGTGCCCTAGGGGTTGTATGTAGTCATGTAGGATAGTCTAAGAACTCTTGATCTAGGCTTTCTTGCATGTTCCTTGTTTGGTTATGGCTCTAGAGTAGGATGATTTGTTCAGGTGGCTATCTCACCTCCGGTTACTTATGGTTACGCATTTCATAGAGGATAGTTGGTAGCAGGACAAGGTGATGTGAAAGGACTAGTAGGCGGTAGTGAGCTGTATGACTGATGTTTTCCTATATTATGTGCCTACTATCCTTGATTGTTTATATGTCGACATATTGGGAAGTTTTACTTTAATTAAATGAAATCTTTTGGTTGTGAAAATGGGACGTCACATTTAATTTTCAACCCAAAATCTATTTTTCTTTTCAAAGCATGTCCGTACGCCTAGTGTACATGGAGTGTACGTCAGGCGTAAAGGCTTATAAGAGTCGTGTGTTTTGTTGAGTACGTTGGGCGTACACATGGAGTACGCCAAGCGTACTCGAGTAGTCCGACTGTAAGCCGTAGGCACGGAGGCTCGAGGCGAGCGGTTGGGTTGAGGCGATATTCCAACAAACCCTGGGTATTCCAGTCCGATGACTTATTGGAACCGTTTCATGTTGGCATTCCAATCCAATGACTGATGGGGCTTGGGCATTCCAATTCGATGATTGTGCCATGTTATGCATACTTGTATGTTTATCGTATGAGGTATTTTAGGGGAAACTCACTAAGATTTATGCTTACCTAGTTGTTTATTGTTTCAGGTATCATCAATCGTCATGGGAAGGCGAAGGCGTGACTGTACACATTCATCAGCAACAATCAAGATTCCAAGCTTTAATATTACTCTGATTTTTAATAAATGTATTTTCGAATAAACGGTTTTCTTGAGAATGGATTTATAATTGGGAATTATTACTTTAATAAAATGAAAAATTTTTGGTTTTGAAAATGGGACGTTACATTTCATTTTCAACCCAAAATTTATTTTTCCTTTCAAAGAATGATTGTACGCTAGGCGTACGTGGAGTGTATGTCGGGCGTAAAGGCTTATAAGAGTCACGTGTTATGTTGAGTATGTTAGGCGTACACAGGGAGTATGTCAGGCGTACTCGAACTGGTCCCAAAACCCTAAAATCTGGGGTTGTGACCGCTATTTAAGGTCACTAACTCCCCTTGGACATCCTTATAACCAACCTGCATCTCTCTTAGCCCCCATCTCGAAACCCTAATTCTTGTGTGTAAGTTTTGAAGCTTTTGTGTAATATTTTGTTATTCTTGGTGGTCAAGGAAGATCTTTGGAGAAGTGGTGTTACACTTAAGCTCTTTGATCCAAAATCTACTCATCTTTGTGCATCTTCAGTAGGTATAAAGTTAAAATATTGAGGTTTTCTTTTCTAGATCTTGTTAGGTTGCAAGTTTATTACCTTTTGTCCTAGAAACCTTGGGCTAATGAGTATGGTCTACTCCAGACCATATGATTTGTCCCTTCAGATGTTTTTGGGTGTTTGGTGACAAAAAAATGCAAGCTTGGTCCTTTGTATTTGTCCATGCAAGAGTTATGGGCTTTTAGATGGTAATATAAGTTAGGGTTTTAGTTTTGAGCTCCTTGTAGCTATTCAAAGGCATAAAGGTTGCAACTTTATGCATTAGACGTTCATTAGGGTTAGATCTAAAGTTTGGACATTAAGTCCTTAAGCATTAAGACCTTAGTTGAGAGTTTCGACTTTAGGAGTTTACGTTGGGCATAATCTTGAGTACACTGAGCGTAGATGGTTTTTGCCCCATAACCCTTCCAAGGTTAGGCTTTACGTTAGGCATAATGGAGAGTACTCCCCAAAAAACCCATTTGGGTCATTTTGGGCCTTGGAGTGGAGATGGTTGTTGCGTCGATCCTTTTTGTCAAGATAAAGGATGGTTCACACCGGATGTGCATCGATTACCAGGAGTTGAACAAGTTGACGGTCAAGAACCATTATCCGTTGCCGAGGATCGATGATCTGTTCGATCAGTTGCAGGAAGCATCTTGGTTCTCCAAGATAGACTTGAGGTTTGGATATCACCAGATGAGAGTGAGGGATGAAAATATCCAGAAGACGACATTTAGGAGTCGTTATGGGCATTAAGAGTATGATTTCTGGTTACGAGAGGTCCACTTCTTGGGGAATCTCGTCAATCAGAATGGGAAATCGGTCGATCCGGCCAAGATTGAGGCTGTTATGAGTTAGGAGGTGCTGAGATCCCCCACCGAAATCAGGAGTTTACTAGGGTTGACCGGCTATTATCAAAGATTTATCAGGGAATTCTCCAAGATTGTCGTTCCCCTCACCAGATTGACCCGGAAGGGCGTGGCTTTTCCTTGGGGTCCAGAGCAGCAGACCTTGTTTGAGACGCTTCGCCAGAGATTATGCGAAGACTCGGTGTTAACCCTTCCGAAGGGAATGGAGGATTTTATGGTGTACTTTGACGAATCTATATCAGGGTTGGGTGCGGTGCTTATGCAGAGGGGGCACATGATAGCATACGCATCGAGGCAGCTGAAGCCTCATGAGACGAGGTATCCCACCCACGATATAGAGTTGGGGGCAGTAGTGTTTGCCCTCAAGATATAGCGCCATTATTTGTATGGGGTTCAGTGTACCATATACACGGACCACAAGAGTTTGAAGTATCTGATGGATCAGCCTAACCTAAACATGCGCCATAGGAGATGGTTGGATGTGGTAAAGGATTATGACTATGAGATCTTGTACCACTCGGGCAAGGCTAACGTGGTAGCTGATGCTATGAGCCGCAGGGCGGAGAGTGCCCTGATACAAGATATATGTATGAGGATGACGGTGATGAATCCGGTATTGGATACCATCCGAGAGGCCCAGGCAGAGGCTGTGAGACCAGAGAACCACCAGAGAGAGCGGGTGATTGGGCAGGTATCCGAGTTTGCTACCAATAGTCGAGGGCTTATGACCTTTTGAGGTCGGGTTTGGGTGCCTTATGCGAGCGGAGCACGTAGCATACTCATGGAGGAGGCACGCAGATTGAGATTCTCGAACCATCTCGAGGACACTAAGATGTATTTGGACCTAAACAGAGACTATTGGTGGCCCTGTAAGAAGAGGGATGTTGCGTGGTTAGTAGAGAGGTGATTGACATGTCGCCGGGTTAAGGCTGAGCACCAGCGGCTGCATGGCAAGTTGCAACCGCTAGAGGTTGCCCAATGGAAGTGGGAACTTATTTCTATGGATTTCATCACCAAATTGTCAAGGACCGCGAGGGGTGTTAATGCAATTTGGGTGATTGTGGATCGGCTGACGAAGAGTGCTCACTTCCTTGCCATCAGTGAGAGCTCTTTTGCGGAGAGGCTGGTAGAGATATATGTGAGAGAGGTGGTATCACGACATGGAGTGCCGATCTCGATTGTGTTAGACGAGATGTACGTTTCACTTCTAGGTTCTGGAAGATGTTCCATGAGGAGTTGGGTATGAGATTGCACTTCAGTAGTGCTTACCACCCACAGATAGATGGACAGAGTGAGCGGACGATTCAGACGCTGGAGGACATGCTTCAAGCATGTGTTATGGACTTCGGTTGAAGTTGGGATACATACCTACCTTTGGCTGAGTTTTCTTTTAACAACAACCACCATTCGAGTATTGGTATACCTCCCTTTGAACTTTTATATGGGAGGAGGTTTCGAACTCCCATCTGTTGGGGAGAGGTAGGGCAGTGAGTGTTGGGTAGCACTGAGATAGTGCTTAAGACGATTCAGCAGGTTTAGCAGGTCAGACAGAGGTTACTGACAACCCAGAGCCGCCAGAAGTGTTATGCGGATAGGTGGCGATCCAATCTCGAGTTCCAGGTTGGAGACTTTGTACTCTTGAAGGTATCTCCTTGGAAGGGGGTGATCCGGTACAAGAAGAGGGGCAAACTGGGGCCCCGATACATTAGTCCTTTCAGGGTGATCGCCAGAGTGGTCAAGGTAGCATACCGTTTAGAGCTACCCGAGGATTTGAGTCAGATCCATGATACCTTCCACGTATCCCAGTTGATGAAGTGTATAGCCGATGAGACGGTGGTAGTTTCGCTAGAAGATATTCAGGTGGATGCAAGCCTGAATTACATTAAGAGGCCGATTGCGATCTTGGATCGGAAGATCAAGGTTCTGAGGAACAAACAGGTGCCCCTTGTTAAGGTCTAGTGGCAACATCGGAGAGGGTCCGAGCTGACTTGGGAGCCGGATGCAAAGATGCAGGAGCAACATCCAGAGCTGTTTGCAGAATAAGACTTCGAGGGCGAAGTCTGATTTTAGTGGGGTAGAATTGTACCATCCGTATTTCCAGGTATCATAATTTAAGTATCTATTTTTGAGTTAAGAAGAGGGACTCGACGAGTTGACGCGTAAACTCGTCGAGTAGGATCGCGACTAATGACTCGGATTAATGAATGGACTCGACGAGACCGTGCTGTGGATAGAAACCCTAAATCTTTGGGCCTGCGCCCTATTTAAGGGTCCTTATGGCCTTCATTTGCGGCCACACACCCTTGAGAAACCCTAAACGTACCAGGGAGCATAGAGAGTGAGGGAAGGAGCTAATTTCATCACCATTGGTGCATTCTTGCAAGAAGGAAGGAAAGGATTCAAGCTAGGCTAATTAGGGGGCTCAGATCTACTATCACTTCATCAAAGGTTGCTGTTTGAGGTATGAATATGTGTCTATTTTTGTGTATATAGTGGATCCCATGAATCTGGGGTTTCCTTGCCCCCTTTTTAGTTGAGTTATGGAGTATGTGGAGTCCCTTTCTGCCATAGACATTAGATCTGGACCTTGAGAGGTCCAAAGAGTCCCAACAAACTAGCTTTATGCAGTCACATAAGAGTATTGAGCCTAAGACACCATTATAAGTGTTATTTTATCAAATAGAGCTAGATGTGTGGTGCATGGACATAAAGATTGAACCTTTACGTGACTTTTGGGTGCTAGAAGGCCATATATGTTAGTTAGAGAAACAGATTTGACCTCAGAAGGTCAATTGAGTATTTCCATGGAGGAAACTCGCCGAGTCGGATCGCGTTGCCCCGCGATTCGTGATCAGTGGTAACCCATCGAGTGAAAAGTTAACTCGACGAGTCGAGTGAGGCCTTAGGAGGATTCAGAGGACACGCATGGACTCGCTGAGTCACCTAAGTGCACTCGACGAGTCTGGTCAAAGTTAGATCGTTGATTGGAGTTGACTTCCGTTGACCTTAGGGTTTTGGTCAAACTGATTCAAGAGATGTCATGGAAGGTTAGAATGGTCTTCTATCCATTCTTAAGAGATGAGAACCTAAAGAGAGTATTGATTAGATATATTATCATTTTGATAGGAGGAGGCTAGATCAGGGATATTGAGAACGAGAGTATACTAGACATCATACGAGGTGAGTCTTCTCACTATACCTTACCTTGAATGGTAATTATGTGTGACAGGAAGGTCTTATGTGCTATGACGAGTATGTGATATATTTTTCCATTTTATATGTATATGTTGTGTATGTTATGAGTAGTATTGTATGGATCGGAAGGTCAACAGGGTATGGACCGAAAGGTCAGCAGTGGATGGACCGGAAGGTCGACAGAGTAGGACCGAAATGTCTACTCAGATTGTGGGACCGAAAGGTCTCGTAGAGCTATAGCCTTGAGCAGCTTAAGTGTTGTATGTAGTATTTTGGGGAACTCACTAAGCATTTCTACTTACCATGTTATGTGATATGTGTTACAGGTACTAGCGAGGATCGCAGGAAGGTGCCGGCATGATTAGTACACACTAACATAGGATTTTTGTATTTGAGATTTTGGGATATGTTTTACTGTGATAACATTTGATACACTTGTGTTTTGAAATGATTTATATGAGATGTGTTATGGTTGAAAAATGAAAGAAAAATTGTTTTAAATTTTCACGTCGTTTCAAGTTGGTATCAGAGCCTTGGTTTGAGGGATTTGGATGCACCTTCGGGTGTATCTGAAATCAAACTAAGGATTTCAGAAAAATTTTCATAAAAGAAACAATTTTTCTAAGAAGAGTAAAAGATTTTGAGAAAAATCAAAAAGGAGCAGTTTGTACGATCAGCCAGTGCCCGAATAGTGATTTCCCAAAATACCCTTACGTTATGTGTTATGAGATATTATGTGATGTGCTACGCATGATAGACTAGGCTAGGTAAATCATATCTTAGGACTAGGGTGGCCTAATATGTGATGCCTTAGCCTAAGATCTTATGTTGCTGTGAGTTGCTTTGAGTGCATGTATGTAGCAGAGAGTGTCTTGTGAGAAGTCTGCTTGAGAGTAGGTTGAATTTAGAGGGTATAGAGTACTTACGAATTGTGTGACAACCCTATATTTTCCAAAAGCATTGTAAAAACTCGAAAGCTAAAAAGAACGCAATTAACCTCGAAAATAAAGTGTTCAAGTATCTAAGTTGGGATGCATCAAATATTAGATATCATGCCAAGGTTTCCAAAAACATAAAGAACGCTCAAAACCGGGTTATATTGAAGAAATTATAACCACTCGTATATTTACGACACGACGTTAAAACATTATTTGACGTAAAAAGTAAAATCTCAATAAAATGCATTTTAGCCTTAAGTATCTAAACAAAAGTCGTAGATCTCGTTGAAAGGTGAGCGTACATAAAAAGATCGCCCAAACTGGACCTCGTATGAAGAAGTTATGGAATTTCAAAGTTTCGTAACAGTAGTAGAGGGCTAAAAACTCGGATTGAAGATCGAGTGTTACTTAGCTATCGCCACCTAAACGGAAGTTGAAGATCTCCTCAGTGGTAATAAAACAATAAAAAGACAAACGAAAACTGACGTCGAATAAAGAACCTATGAATTTTTAACGAACTTTAGAAGGCCCAGCCTATTAAAAATATATCATTAAAATTTAAGTCAAAACTAGCCGACGGAGTCTAAATGAAAGTTGTAGAGCATAATCTCACCTACGCGTGGATATAAAGAACACGAAAAACGGAGCTCGTACGCGAAAGTTACGGAATTTAGAAGAGGACAGGCCGGGTTACGCCCCGCGTTCTCTGGGAGTACGCCCCACGTACTAGACCCAGAGTCGAGTCCCATCGGCCCGCCCAAGCTACGTTTAGCTAGCCAGGAGTTGTAAGCCATGACGCCATATTACGCCCAGTGTAACGACGTACGCGCCGCGTACGTGAGTACACCCAACGTACTCCAAAATTACGCCCCGCGTACTCACTCTTCCAGCACTATAAATAGATGGCATCAGCTGCGAGTTTAAGCACACATTCACAAATCTCCAGATACTCTCACACCCTTCCAAGCACAAGAAGCTGTCCCGACGACCTTGGTTTCCACACTCGAGCCCCCTACGAAAGATTTACGCTGCAGAGATCCCCGAAGAGCCCGACAACGCAACCATCCGCGGTCGAAGTTCTGCTCAACCCTAGCCTCTCTCTTCAAACTTAACGGGTGAGTTCATACCCCTACTTTTCAATTATTTTCATGTTTTAGGGGGGGGGGGGGAATACAAGTACATTACAAATCAAAGTATCATTTTTATAATATCGTTCTTATAGGGTTTTGATACAAAAATAACTTTATGTTTAAAGGGCTATTATATCACCAAGTTGTTATTACCAAATGGGAACATACTTTTGAGAAATTATAATGAGTCTAGTATTCAAGTGATTCATACATTTTACATATATACATCTCGACAAATGAAATGCTTTCAAAAGAAGTAAGGTCTTTATTATCGTAAATCTGTTTATACCAAGTAATGTGAGACATTTTAAACTTCAACGTACTCGTATGTATGCATTTCAAGTCCTGTATTATATACCATAATCTCTTGGAGAGAGAGCGTGATACTTGTGTATAGATCTATACGGGATTGACAATCTCGCACCTAAACTGTTAGCTACAGTTAGACCGGCAAGTCTGGGGTGACAAATGTCATAACACTACAACACCTGAAGAATGTTGTTACAGGCCATTAGTGTCAATAGTATGGTTATAAAACTCACATAAAAGTATAAAAACAAGTTTGATTTACGAGATTCATATATGCATTTCAGTTTTCCATTTTATTTTTAATACAAATTTCGTTATGATTATTCAAGTACGAAAAACACTAACGCACTCCAACACGGGAAACTTTTCAAATCATTTATAGAAAATATTGGATTTTATGAAAACCTCGTTCATCGATTTACTATCAAAAAGGACATACTTTTCAATGCAAAACACTTATGAACTCACCAACTTAATTGTTGACACTTTTTCGAAACCACTTGTATTTCTCAGGGAATCAGTAATACAGGTAACCACCAGCTTTTGGAGAAGGAAACACTAAGGATGTTTTATTATTGAACATTTATCATCTTAATGTAATATTCTTTTGCTAATATGTATAACGCAACAACATACGTTTTTCATTATATATGTGATGGTTGTGTTACTTTCTTTACAATATTCAGTGGTTGTGATACTACGTGAAGTCATCCACCCCCGAATGTTTCCGCCATTCTGGTTTGGGGGTGTGACAGATTGGTATCAGAGCATTGTTTATAGTGAACTAAGTATATCGAACCACATACGATATACAAACTATAAATGCAAAGGGGACCAAAAACCCTCTGACGAAATATTTCCATGAACAAAAATACTTTCTTTTAAAGATATACATTTTTACAAGCATGCATTAATCTCGTATCATAACAAGTTTTACTAAAAAGTATTAAGGCAAGTTACGACACTACGATTGAGCCCCGGGGTATGTAATCAGGTTGAGAATAAATATAGCCTGATCAACTATATTTATCCTAGATTTGACCAACGTACGTCGAGGAATGGTCGTAGTGGACAACAAACCGAAAACTTACCCAAATACAAAATTATTTTAGTTTCGCCAAGTTGAAACAGTATAGGAGTATTATTAAAAATAGTTGTAAAATAAAAATTATAGTTAAGAACAGTAAGTAGTTAAATAGAAATTTCTTTTCTTATAAAGTTCTCATACATCTATCCTAGTACAGACAAATGGCCGGATTCCATTTACCAGGAGATCCCTACTACCCAAACCAAGGCAACGGCGGTTGGATAGAAGAAGACCCGGAGGAAGACCCAGAGGAAATCGAAGAAGAGGTCGAGGAAGAACCCGAAGTGGGTATCGAGGAAGAATTCGAAGTCGATGAAGAGATCGAGGAGATTTCTAGCGGAACAGACTCCGAGCCAGAAGTGTACGACCCTCCCATCCCTCATCCTCCCGTAATCAGACCATATCAACCGGGACCCATTCCCATGTGGGGAAGTCACCTCTACTACTGGAGCCGCCAACAAGGTGTACGCCCTCCTTTCGGCATGTGTCGAGATTTTTACAATGTCAGTGGGGGAAGCTCAGCTGATCGAGCACTTCCTGTTATTGTGAATGCTATAGCTACCTAGAACTATGAGACGGACAGGCAAGCAGCCAGAGTTCGCGAGGTCAATGCTGCTACCCAAGGTAACGCCGCTGACATCCGCCGTTTGGAAGGACTACATGAGAATACCCAAATCTACACGGGAACACTTCAGAACCAAATGATAACGGCTCTGGAAGAAATAAGAGAAATGAAGGAACAACAAGCAGATCTCGAGAGGCGACTAATGGGAGTCAAACGGTCGGATGCCGAATCTAGCTCCAAACGCCGCAAGTAGGACTTATTCGAGCCCCAACAATTTTGTTATAAATTAGGATTTCGGATAAAAGTTTTTCCTTATTTCCCTTTTGTGTCTTCGGAGACCCCTAGGAGGGTCAAATTTTCCAAACAAAACATGTAATGTAACACACTTCAGGTGTGACCTATATGTATGAATATGAAGTATTTCTTATTTTATACCTCTCAAAAATTACGAGTTTTAAATTTCTATTCCTACCTTGAAACCATAAACTAAAGTCAAAACAAATTACAAGATACAACTAAACGCACGATTGTCAAAACATTAGAAACTCATAGTATTCATTCGTATTTTCTTTTTCTACCAGAACATGCCTCCTTGTAGATCAACATGCAGAAACTCAACTTCAACACCACCTCCACCACCTCCTCCAATTATGGACACCGTTATGTTCCAGACTGCTGTAACCGCTGCTGTAACTGCAACAATGGCACAAATGAGCAACAACGGATCGGGGGGAGGAACAAACAGTTTTACAAATGGCCAAGGTCAAAGCCGTTCAGGGGTATGCACTTACAAAGACTTCACCAACGGAAAACCTATTCCCTTTTACGGGACTGGGGGAGTATTGGCTCTATCTCAATGGATAGAGAAAACGGAAGCTGTATTCGAAATCTGTGCATGTCCTGAAGAAAGCAAAGTAAAGTTTGCCGCTTTTACTTTCTCTGAACGCGCCCTGACGTGGTGGAACGACCACGTCCAGACACTAACCCTGGTGGTGGCAAACTCCATGGGTTGGGAAAACCTGAAAAGAATGCTCCTTCGAGAATACTGCCCAAGAGGCGAGATTCAGAAGCTTGAACAGGAACTATGGAACCTCTCGATGGTAGGTTCGGATATAGCAGGTTACACCAACAGGTTCAGTGACTTAATAACACTTTGCCCAGGAATGTTAACCCTGGAGAGCCAAAAGGTCGAGAGATACATCTGGGGACTATCACCCCAACTTCGAGGAAGTGTATTAGCCTCCAAACCCTTGACTTTCGCCAGCGCCAAGGAACTAGCGCAATCTCTTGTTGATCATGGTGTCTGTCAAGGAGTCGCGGCGATTATGGCTGAACCAACCAAAGGGAACAACAACAATGAAATCAATGCCAACAACAACAACAAGAAGAAATTTTGGAACAAAAGTGTGACAACCCGAAATTTCCATTTGTACGAACAATATCTATTCAATAGAAGTCAGTCCAATTTCAGTGATTTTCAGACTTTTCCGAACAAGTTAGTGTACCTTAGGGTTTACACTTTAGGAGATATCAGGAGAGTGGATGCTCCTGGGTTTGTGAAATTTGAACATTTCAAGTTTCATAAAGTTACAGCCCAAGTTCAAGAATAAAAATATTTTCTGTCAAAATAGTTCAGGACTATAAATAGTTTTCTGAATTTATTTAATTCATTATTCACAATTCCAGCTAGAGAAAAGCCATTTTCTCTCTGACAGATCTTTGGGTTTTTATCCCAGATTGTGAGTAACTCTTTCTAGTAGTGTTAGATTACATATTAGATGCATATAACATGATTTAGTGGGCTAAAACATGAGATCTAGGAGTTTACTCCCCAAGGTGTTCTTGGGCGGTAAACTCCCGAAACAAAGCCAAAACCGACATTGATGCTAGAATAAGGCCTTAGGACATTAGGTAAACACATTAGGGACATGAAATCACACCAAAAACCACCCAAGATTGGGAGTTTATGGCCCAGAACTCTCTTAGGCCGTAAACTCCATTTCAAAGGCCTAAATGGTGGTTTTTGGACTTAAGGACTTTAAGGCTTGCATCTAGGTTATTTCCCCAAGTAGCTTAAGGTCTTAAACACATCAAATGACTCAAATGAAAGTGAGTTTACGGCCCAAAACTCTCCTAGGCCATAAATTCCATGTAAATGGTCACAAAGGGTGTTTTCATGACACCAAAGGCCCTAGCCCTTTACAAGAAATTGTACCCACTAAATGGAAGGACCAAACCACACCAAAATCACTTAAACAAGTGAGTTTACGGCCAAGACATGGTTCTTGGGCCTTAAACTCCGTAAAGGGCACTAAGTGGTGCCTAATGCCTTCATATGCTAGGATTAAAAGTCTAGAACACATCCCACTAGTACAAGAGGCTTGAAAGCAACCAAGGAATCACCCCAAGGGAGTTTACGGCCATAAACTCCAAGGGGAAATGTCCTTTAGGCCGTAAACTCCTATTTGGAGTACTTATAGGCCTTAAACCCTTCCAAGAACATAGCCACTAGGTTAGAATAATTCTAGAAAGCATATTGGACTTCAAAACACACCAAACACACATGTTTAGGAGTTTACAGCCGTAAAATCAAGAGTTTACAACTGTAAACTCCATGTGTGATGGTTTATGGAGAGTAAACTCTCATATGGGGTCCTTTGGAAACCCTAAACTCAAGTACCCTGTCCCACAATAGCTTAGATGAAGTCCTTACGGCTTAAAACACTTACATAAAGTGTTATCTATGTCTAAGATGTCTTAAACACTATCAATTAGTCTTTTGTGTCTAATTGAGTGCATATATGTGTGATTATATGTTCATTAGGATCGTAGTGTGTGCACAAGTCCTCGCTCGACACCTAGCAATCCGATACCGTTCAGTTCATTCCAATCACCAACTACAGGTGAGTTCATACCCCGTAATCAATGTTTTAAAGGATTTTAAATGCTTTTGTGGGGGGGGGGGGGGGGGAATACAAGTAGAAAACAATAAGTTATTAAATCAGTTTCATGTATTTATTAGCTGTGTTTTCACTCAGTAGATTTCACATATTTCAAAAGGGGTCGCGAAATGGTTTTCTATCTTAAAATACTTGGACAACAGAAGTATTAGTTTTGAAATGTATAATGACTTCAAGTCACTTTAAATTATTGTTCAAAGCTCCTAGATACCTTGCATAAACCTACTTGAACAACAGCATACTTTCCAGTTAGCTATCATAGGGATAGTCAGAAGATATCAAACAAGAGTCAGTTCATTCATGAGTCTATACTAGCACATTGCCTGATACATGAGTACTTACAGATGTTTACCTGACACATGAGTACCTTTACATATACTTACATGATACATAAACACGATTACATGAACGCATTACATGAGTACCTTTCCATAGATACACTTATCTGTGTACATTAACAGGATTACTTGTATCTCGAATTGCGAGGATGATTTATCAGTACCTTCTGTGTAAATCTTCCTATTTATTCCACAGTACCTCGGAATATTTAAGACAGTACCCTATCCCATAGTACCTCGGGATACCTAGATGGGCCTCTATCCCACAGTACCTCGGGATATATGTACGGGACTAACCATTCCGGAACCCATCTATTAGCAACAGTGGGTAATGAACATCTACGGATGCCTACGGTTATTACTTATACTAGGAGTACCTTTACAGGGACTAACCATTCCTTCCACCTGCTGCTGCTACAGAGGAAGAATTGGACAATCTTCGGATGTCCATTAGGTTATATGTAATATGGTATCCCCAGTACCTCGGGTCAACATTTACATTCGTCTTGTTAGCACCAGTACCTCCGGCTAACACTTACATGATTATATGTTTCCGGTTTACTTTATTTTGTGATATCTTTCACATAAACGAGGAGTTAGACCAAGTACTTGGTACTAGTCAATAGAAAGGATAAACATTCATTTTACACTTCAATTATACAAAACATTCGAGTCTTGGTAGAAGACTACAACTCATACTTATAGAAAATAAGGGTTTTTCTAGGGATTTCATACTTAACACAACATTTTCATTTAAAGGTTTACATGGCTTTCATAACAGATTTTCCACAAATAAAGCAATGACACTTATATACTTATGAACTCACCAGCTTTAAAGTTGATACTCTCTTTCAAAATAACTTGTGTTCCCAGGTCGCCACTAGACAGGTACGAAGGACAGGTTTTGAGAAGACGGAGCAGTCAAGTCTCATCTTTTATTTTTGATTGTATATTTTTGGTGTCTTACCACAATGAAAGAACACACATGTATTAAAACTTTACTTATAATGCAATGGATGATGTTGTTGCTTGTTTATTATATTACACTGTTGTGATACTGTACATGACGTCCTACACCCCTGAACGTTTCCGCCGTTCGTGGTTTTGGGGTGTGACAAAAAGGAAGGGGCAAACTTCGCATGAACCTTCAAAGAAGCAAATGGTTGCGGTTCATGCTGCTACTACCCCCCACCACAACTCCTGCTACCTCTGCACCAACAAAACCATATGCGGGGAATCTGCCCAAGTGCAGCAAGTGCAACTACCATCACCATGGTATTTGTCGCGAGATGCACTGCAAGAACTGTGACAGGAAAGGGCACACAGCCCGTTTCTGTAAAGCACCGGCATGACCAATCACTCAAGTTTCTGGAACTGGAGTAAGCCGGGTGTGTTATGGGTGCGGAGAGACTGGACACTTCAGGAGGGATTGTCCCAAGGAAAGGAATATTGGCGGTGTGGGGAGAGTGTTGGCAGTAGGACAGAATGAAGCAATAGCAGACCCGGCGGTGGTTACAGGTACGTTCCTACTCAACAACACTTATGCATGCATACTTTTTGACTGCGGTGCGGAGAGAAGTTTTGTGAGTCATAAATTCAAATACCTACTTAATCAAAGACCCCAACCACTCAATAAAATATTCACTGTAGAAATGGCAAATAGTAAAACAGAACACGCAAACGATTTGTACGTAGGGTGCACACTAAATTTAAACGAGCGTTTGTTTCGAGTCGATCTTATGCCCATTTCCATAAGAAGTTTCGATGTAATCATCGGTATGGACTGGTTGAGCCTTCACCATGCCGATATACTTTGTCACGAAAGGGCTGTTCGCCTAAATCTGCCAAACAGCGAAACTCTTGTCATTTATGGTGACAAACCTAGTTCAAGTTTACAAATCATTTCCTGTATTAAAGCACAAAAATATCTTCGTAAGGAATATCATGCCTTTCTAGCCCACGTAGTAGACAAGAAACAAGAATCGAAAAAAATTAAAGACATTCCGGAAGTCTGCAATTTCCCAGACATCTTCCCAGAAGATCTTCCAGGAATCCCACCGGAACGTCAAGTCGAGTTCAGAATCGACCTAATCCCCGGAGCTACCCCTGTAGCAAAGTCACCTTACCGTCTAGCCCCAGCTGAGATGCAGGAACTATCCAGTCAATTAAACGAGCTGTTGAGCAAGGGATTCATCAGACCGAGCTTCTCACCATGGGGAGCGCCAGTCCTATTCGTGAAAAAGAAGGACGGATCCTTTCGCATGTGCATCGATTATCGGGAACTAAACAAACTCACTATCAAGAACCGATATCCCTTACCGCGCATAGACGATCTATTCGACCAACTGCAGGGAGCAAGCTACTTCTCAAAGATCGATTTAAGGTCTGGTTATCACCAACTGCGAGTACTGGAAGGAGACATCCCCAAAACGGCTTTCTGAACACGTTATGGTCACTACGAATTTGCGGTAATGCCCTTCGGATTGACGAATGCTCCAGCAGTGTTCATGGACTTGATGAACCGAGTATGTCATCCCTTCCTGGACAAGTTCGTGATCGTGTTCATAGATGATATACTCATCTATTCAAGAAGCCAGGAAGAACACAGCAAACACCTCCGCCAAGTACTGGAAACATTAAGGGCAGAGAAACTTTACGCAAAATTTTCCAAATGTGAATTTTGGATTCGGGAAGTGGATTTCCTAGGACATGTTGTAAGAAAAGAAGGAATACACGTGGACCCCTCCAGGATAAAGGCAATAGATAGTTGGACTACTCCAAGAACCCCTACAGAAATCCGGCAATTTTTGGGACTCGCCGGGTATTACCGAAGATTCATACCGAACTTTTCAAAGATTGCCAAGCCACTTACCACCCTAACCCAGAAAAATGTGACCTTCGACTGGGGAGAAAAAAAAGACAGTGCATTTCAGACACTAAAGCGAGCCTTATGTAGTGCGCCCATCCTAACCTTGCCAGAGGGAACGGAGGACTTCGTGGTCTATTGTGATGCATCAAACCAAGGACTTGGGTGTGTCTTAATGCAAAGAGGGAAGGTCATCGCCTACGCCTCAAGGCAACTAAAGACGCACGGAGTAAACTACACAACGCACGATCTTGAGCTAGGAGTAGTCGTCTTCGCTCTGAAGATATGGAGACACTATCTCTACGGCACAAAATGTACCATCTTCACCGATCATAAAAGCCTCCAACATATCCACAATCAGAAGGAACTCAACATGAGACAGAGACGATGGGTAGAACTACTAAGTGATTACGAGTGCGAAATTCGATACGACCCTGGAAAGGCTAATGTAGTGGCTGATGCACTCAGTCGGAAGGAGTACTCAGATCGCCGAGTGAAGTCCCTAACTATGACGATCCATTCACACCTGTCCACGCAAATCAAGGAAGCCCAAATAGAAGCCTTGAAACCCGAAAACGTGACAGGAGAAGCCCTAAGAGGAATGGATAAGAACCTTGAAGCCAAGAGCGACAGAGTTCGTTATTTCATGGATCGAATATGGACACCGAAGTTTGGTGGGTTCAGAGAAATCGTCATGGACGAAGCCCATAAAACACCATACTCCATAGATCCCGGCTCCGATAAGATGTATCTCGATCTCAAGAAGTTGTACTGGTGGCCGAACATGAAAGCCGATATTGCTACCTACGTGAGCAAATGCCTGACATGTGCCAAAGTATGGGTGGAATACCAGAAGCCTTCGGGTTTATTACAACAACCAGAAATACCCGAATGGAAGTGGGAGCGGATAACCATGGATTTCATAACAAAATTACCCAAAACAACAAGCGGACTCGACACCATTTGGGTAATTGTCGACAGGTTAACTAAGTCAGCGCATTTCCTACCGATCAAAGAGACGGATAAATTGGAGAAGTTAACAAGGACATACCTCAGAGAAATTGTACGACTGCATGGTGTGCCCATATCCATTATCTCGGACCGAGATAGTAGATTCACCTCAAGGTTCTGGCAGTCGCTACAAAAAGCTTTGGGGACAAGACTAGACATGAGTACCGCTTATCACCCACAAACCGACGACCAGAGCGAGAGAACTATACAAACCCTAGAAGACATGCTGAGAGCTTGCGTAATCGATTTTGGAAAAGCATGGGACACACATCTACCATTGGTCGAGTTCTCATACAACAATAGCTACCACACCAGTATCAAAGCTGCCCCGTTCGAAGCCCTCTATGGCCGCAAATACAGGTCACCTTTGTGCTGGGCCGAAGTGGGGGACACACAACTAGCAAAAGGGCAAGCAACTAACAACACGCTCACTGGGCCAGAAATCATAAGGGAGACTACGGAGAAGATTTTTCAAATCCGAGAACGTCTAAAAGCATCAAGGGATAGACAAAAGAGTTACGCAGATAAGAGACGCAAACCCTTGGAATTTCAAGTTGGAGACCATGTCCTACTCAAAGTCTCACCTTGGAAAGGTTTAATACGCTTCGGAAAATGTGGAAAACTGAACCCTAGATACATCGGACCATTCGAGATCCTTGCCAGGATCGGTCCAGTGGCTTACAAACTTAGACTACCTCAGGAGCTCCACAACGTACACCCTACCTTTCACGTATCAAATCTAAAGAAGTGCTTATCCGACGAGACCCTTGTCGTCCCTCTAGACGAAATTGCAATAAATGAAAACCTCCAGTTTGTGGAGGAACCAGTAGAGATCATGGATCGGGAAATCAAAAGGACTAAACAAAGCCGCATACCCATTGTAAAGGTCCGCTGGAACGCCACGCGAGGACCTGAATACACCTGGGAACGCGAGGATCAGATGAAACAAAAGTACCAGCATCTTTTTCCTAAAACTGTAAACTATCTTAGATTAAATTTCGGGACGAAATTCCCTTAACAGGGGGATGATGTGACAACCCTATATTTTCCAAAAGCATTGTAAAAACTCGAAAGCTAAAAAGAACGCAATTAACCTCGAAAATAAAGTGTTCAAGTATCTAAGTTGGGATGCATCAAATATTAGATATCATGCCAAGGTTTCCAAAAACATAAAGAACGCTCAAAATCGGGTTATATTGAAGAAATTATAACCACTCGTATATTTACGACACGACGTTAAAACATTATTTAACGTAAAAAGTAAAATCTCAATAAAATGCATTTTAGCCTTAAGTATCTAAACAAAAGTCGTAGATCTCGTTGAAAGGTGAGCGTACATAAAAAGATCGCCCAAACTGGACCTCGTATGAAGAAGTTATGGAATTTCAAAGTTTCGTAACAGTAGTAGAGGGCTAAAAACTCGGATTGAAGATCGAGTGTTACTTAGCTATCGCCACCTAAATGGAAGTTGAAGATCTCCTCAGTGGTAATAAAACAATAAAAAGACAAACGAAAACTGACGTCGAATAAAGAACCTATGAATTTTTAACGAACTTTAGAAGGCCCAGCCTATTAAAAATATATCATTAAAATTTAAGTCAAAACTAGCCGACGGAGTCTAAATGAAAGTTGTAGAGCATAATCTCACCTACGCGTGGATATAAAGAACACGAAAAACGGAGCTCGTACGCGAAAGTTACGGAATTTAGAAGAGGACAGGCCGGGTTACGCCCCGCGTTCTCTGGGAGTACGCCCCACGTACTAGACCCAGAGTCGAGTCCCATCGGCCGGCCCAAGCTACGTTTAGCTAGCCAGGATTCGTAAGCCATGACGCCATATTACGCCCAGTGTAACGACGTACGCGCCGCGTACGTGAGTACGCCCAACGTACTCCAAAATTACGCCCCGCGTACTCACTCTTCCAGCACTATAAATAGATGGCATCAGCTGCGAGTTTAAGCACACATTCACAAATCTCCAGATACTCTCACACCCTTCCAAGCACAAGAAGCTGTCCCGACGACCTTGGTTTCCACACTCGAGCCCCCGACGAAAGATTTACGCTGCAGAGATCCCCGAAGAGCCCGACGACGCAACCATCCGCGGTCGAAGTTCTTCTCAACCCTAGCCTCTCTCTTCAAACTTAACGGGTGAGTTCATACCCCTACTTTTCAATTCTTTTCATGTTTTAGGGGGGGGGGGATACAAGTACATTACAAATCAAAGTATCATTTTTATAATATCGTTCTTATAGGGTTTTGATACAAAAATAACTTTATGTTTAAAGGGCTATTATATCACCAAGTTGTTATTACCAAATGGGAACATACTTTTGAGAAATTATAATGAGTCTAGTATTCAAGTGATTCATACATTTTACATATATACATCTCGACAAATGAAATGCTTTCAAAATAAGTAAGGTCTTTATTATCGTAAATCTGTTTATACCAAGTAATGTGAGACATTTTAAACTTCAACGTACTCGTATGTATGCATTTCAAGTCCTGTATTATATACCATAATCTCTTGGAGAGAGAGCGTGATACTTGTGTATAGATCTATACGGGATTGACAATCCCGCACCTAAACTGTTAGCTACAGTTAGACCGGCAAGTCTGGGGTGACAAATGTCATAACACTACAACACCTGAAGAATGTTGTTACAGGCCATCAGTGTCAATAGTATGGTTATAAAACTCACATAAAAGTATAAAAACAAGTTTGATTTATGAGATTCATATATGCATTTCAGTTTTCCATTTTATTTTTAATACAAATTTCGTTATGATTATTCAAGTACGAAAAACACTAACGCACTCCAACACGGGAAAATTTTCAAATCATTTATAGAAAATATTGGATTTTATGAAAACCTCGTTCATCGATTTACTATAAAAAAGGACATACTTTTCAATGCAAAACACTTATGAACTCACCAACTTAATTGTTGACACTTTTTAGAAACCACTTGTATTTCTCAGGGAATCAGTAATACAGATAACCACCAGCTTTTGGAGAAGGAAACACTAAGGATGTTTTATTATTGAACATTTATCATCTTAATGTAATATTCTTTTGCTAATATGTATAACGCAACAACATATGTTTTTCATTATATATGTGATGGTTGTGTTACTTTCTTTACAATATTCAGTGGTTGTGATACTACGTGAAGTCATCCACCCCCGAATGTTTCCGCCATTCTGGTTTAGGGGTGTGACAAATTGGGATCCTAGGAGGAGGACTTGGTGTGGATACGGATACGATGTGGAAGGTAGTATTGGGCCCGTACTAATAAAAGTACCGGAACGGTAAACATCCCAAGTAAGAATCCTTAGGGTGTCAAGGAACAAGTAGGAACGTTTGGTCGAGTGTGAGCAATCTCGGTCGAGTCTCTGATTATTTTATGTCGTATTTCAGAGGCATCATGGTGGGAACGCGCCACAACCCAGGAGGCAGTGGTACCAGTGGTACTAGTGATGAGGAGATCCGTAGGCTGGTTCACGAGGAGGTGGCAGTAGCCATTCGGGCTGAATACCAGAGATGTTTGGGTCTATCAAGACCATGTTGATTGAGACATTTGACGAGCGATACGCTACTCTGTCCGAGGCTGCTGCTGCTGCAGCCACCGTAGCTGTTGCAACTGCTAGACCACAGGGGGGTGACTCGTTGTTGTACCGAGAGTTCAGCAACACGAAGCCACCAGAGTTTGATGGGACACAAGATCCGATAGCCGTGATGAGGTGGATTTTTGATGCTGAGGGATGTTTCTACACTTGTTCCTGTCCGGAACATTTGAGAGTACGGTTCGCGCTGAACCAGCTTCGCTTGGGAGCGAAGGACTGGTGGAAGTTTGTGACGGCAGATTTTACTCTTGCAGAGCTTACCGCGGTGACTGGGAGAGGTTCACCACTATGTTCAGAGACGAGTATGTTCCCCTGGTGGAGAGGGAACGTTTGGCCCAGGAGTACTTGTCCCTCAAGCAGGGGACGGAGTCTGTGACGGTGATCACGCGGATGTTTCATGAGAGGGCGTTGTTTTGCCCTGAGCACATGTCTACCGAGCAGGCATGCATGAGTCGATATTTGAGCATACCGAGGAGGGACATTCGGGAGTTCGTGGTGAACTCGTCGTACCGAACATTTTCCGAGCTCCAGAAAAATGCTCGGAAGAGGGAGATTGGGCTAGAGACTCAGGCCAGGGAGGTGGCCGAGTCTCAGAGGAGGGAGAGGCGGTCGATGCAGTCTCAGCCGATAGCCAAACGGGCAAAGCTCGCCGATACGAGATCTGGAGGCCAGAAGGTCCATACTTGTGGGAAGTGCGGTAAGGGACATGATGAAGTTTTTCGAGCAGGTGCTTGCTACAAATGTGGCAAGGAGGGGCATATAGCCAAGGATTGCCCCAAAGGGTTCATGGTTTGATTTCATTGCAACCAGACTGGCCATAGGAAGGCCGAGTGCCCGCAGTTGATTCAGGGATCAACGCAGTGATCTGCGCCTTCTACCACTCGAGCTACAGAGAGTCAGCCCGTGAAGGCCGAGGCGTCGAAGGCTCATGGCAGAGCCTTCGAGTTGACCACGGAGGAGGTCCGCGCAACACCTGATGTTGTGGCTGGTATGTGATATTTTGCTTATTCTTTTGTTTATATATATGGTGCTTATATATGTTTAGGTACTTTTCTTGTGAATTTTGTAACTACTTTGGTGTATTTTGACTCGGGTGCGAGTCGATCATTCTTGTCATTAGCATTTAGTCAGCACATCAGTACCCGACGAGAGGCGTTGAGTCAACCTATGCGAGTTTCTATAGTTGACGAGCAAGCGGTTTTTGCTACTAATGAGATTCGAGGATGTCAGGATGTGTACTTGGGATCTTCGGTGTTGAGTTCCCGATAAATCTGGTCCCGATTGCGATGGGGGACATTTGTGTCATTGTGGGCATGGATTGGTTGAGCCGATTTAGAGTTGTTATAGACTGCGAGCGTTAGGTGGTGATGATACAAGACCCTAATGGGGGAGTGCTGACGGTATATATGGAGACAATACCCGATATGGGTAAGCATTTTGCTCAGCTGCCAGAGCGAGACAGAGTCTACATCAGGGCTGTAGAGGGTTTGTAGCCTATGTGATGGATACGCGAGTTATTGCAGAGAGGCCGAGTTCTGTCGGTGAGGTTCCAATAGTGCGAGAGTTTCCAGATGTTTCCCCAAGGAGTTGCCGGGTGTGCCTCCCCAGAGGCAGGTGGAGTTTTGCATTGATTTGGTTCCGGGTGCGGCGCCTATTGCTAAGGCACCCTATCTCCTTGTGCCACTAGGGATGCGGGAGTTATCCTCGCATCTTCAGGAGCTGTGGGGGAAGGGATTCATCCGACCGAGTAGCTCGCCGTGGGGAGTGCCAATCCTTTTTGTCAAGAAAAAGGATTGTTCACACCGGATGTGCATCGATTACCAGGAGTTGAACAAGTTGACGGTCAAGAACCGTTATCCGCTGCCGCGGATCGATGATCTTTTTGATCAGTTGAAGGGAGCATCTTGGTTCTCCAAGATAGACTTGAGGTCTAGATATCACAAGATGAGAGTGAGGGATGAGGATATCCAGAAGACGGCATTTACGACTCGTTATAGGCATTACGAGTTCGTGGTGATGCCTCTTGGGCTCACCAATGCACCAGCAGTGTTCATGGATCTCATGAACCGAGTATGCAGGTGGATGTTGGATCGATCGGTGATTGTGTTCATTGAAGATATTCTAGTGTATTTGAGATCCAGAGAGCAGCATGAGGAGCATCTGCGGGAGATCCTCGGAGTGTTGAGATCGGAGAGGCTTTATGCCAAATTCTCCAAGTATGATTTCTGGTTACGAGAGGTCCAGTTCTTAGGGCATCTCATCAATCAGAATGGGATATCGGTCGATCCAGCCAAGATTGAGGTTTTTATGAGCTAAGAGGTGTCGAGATCCCCCACCGAAATTAGGAGTTTTCTAGGGTTGGCCGGCTATTATTGGAGATTTATTACGGATTTCTCCAAGATTGTTGTTCCCCTCACCAGATTGACCCGGAAGGGCGTGGCTTTTGCTTCGGGTCCAGAGCAGCAGACCTCGTTTGAGACGCTTCGCCAGAGATTATGTGAAGCCCCGATGTTTTCCCTTCCGGAGGGAATGGAGGATTTTGTGGGGTACTGTGACGCATCTATATCGGGGTTGGGTGCGGTGCTTATGCAGACAGGGCACGTGATAGCATACGCATCGAGGCAGCTGAATCCTCATGAGACGATGTATCCCACCCATGATCTAGAGTTGGGGGCAGTAGTGTTCGCCCTCAAGATATGGCGCCATTATTTGTATGGGGTTCGGTGTACCATATACACGGACCACAAGAGTTTGAAGTATCTGATGGATCAGCCTAACCTAAACATGTACCATAGGAGATGGTTGGACGTGGTAAAGGATTATGACTGCGAGATCCTGTACCACCTGGGCAAGGCTAACGTAGTAGCCGATGCTCTGAGCCGCAAGGCGGAGAGTGCCCTGATTCGAGATATATGTATGAGAATGACGGTGATGACTCCGGTATTGGATACCATCCGAGAGGCCCAGGCAGAGGCTGTGAGACCAGAGAACCACAAGAGAGAGCAGGTGATTGGGCAGATATCCAAGTTTGTTACTGATAATCGAGGGCTTATGACCTTTCAAGGTTGGGTTTGGGTGTCTGATGCGGGCGGAGCACGTAGCATACTGATGGAGGAGGCACACAAATCGAGATTCTCGATCCATCTCGGGGGCCACTAAGATGTATTTGGACGTGAAGAGAGACTATTGGTGGCCCTGTATGAAGAGGGATGCTGCGTGGTTAGTAGAGAGGTGCTTGACCTATCGTCGGGTTAAGTCCGAGCACCAGTGTCCGCATGACAAGTTGCAGCCACTAGAGGTTCCCCAGTGGAAGTGGGAACATATTTCTATGGATTTCATCACCAAATTGCAAAGGACAACGAGGGGTGTTGATGCAATTTGGGTGATTGTGGATTTGCTGACGAAGAGTGCTCACTTCCTTGCCATCAGTGAAAGCTCTTCTGCAGAGAGGCTGGCAGAGGTATATGTGAGAAAGGTGGTGTCGCGGCATGGAGTTCCGATCTCGATTGTGTTAGACCGAGATGTACGTTTCACTTCCAGGTTCTAGAAGACATTCCATGAGGAGTTGGGTAGGAGATTGCACTTCAGTACTGCTTACCACCCACAGACGGATGAACAGAGTGAGCGGACGATTCAGACGCTGGAGGACATGCTTCGATCATGTGTTATGGACTTCGGTGGAAGTTGGGATATATACCTACCTTTGGCTGAGTTTTCTTATATCAACAACCACCATTCGAGTATTGGTATGCCTCCCTTTGAGCTTTTATATGGGAGGAGGTGTCGAACTCCCATCTATTGGGGAGAGGTAAGGCAGCGAGTGATGGGTAGCACTGAGATAGTGCTTAAGACGACTGAGCAGATTCAACAGGTCAGACAGAGGTTACTGACATCCCAGAGCCTCTATAAGAGTTATGCGGATAGGCGGCGATCTGAGCTCGAGTTCCAGGTTGGAGACTTTGTACTCCTGAAGGTATCTCCTTGGAAGGGGGTGATCTGGTTCAAGAAGAGGGGCACACTGGGGCCCCGATACATTGGTCCTTTCAGGTTGATCACCAGAGTGGGCAAGGTAGCATACCATTTAGAGCTACCCGAGGAATTGAGTCAGATCCATGATACCTTCCACGTATCCTAGTTGAGGAAGTGTATAGCCGATGAGACGTCGGTAGTGCCACTAGAGGATATTCAGGTGTGTTGGGTATTATGTGTTGCGTCATGGGCTATTCTTTTGCATATCCAGTATTGGGCCTGTCTAACCGTGATTATAGATTAGGGTTACATATTATATATAGTGCATGCATGTATGCCTTAGTACGCGAGTCATTGATTATCTTTTGCATTGTAACCCTAAGCATCTCTATAGTCGAAGTTCTTAATCGAGCTGTTCTGAGGTGTCAAAGTTTAATCATTAAACATCATTCAAACCATTCTTGTGTTCTTTATTGTTTCATTTATTGTTTTTCTGCTTGAATCTATCGATCATTAAGGAATATTATTCAAACAATTGGTATCAGAGCAGGAGACTGTGTTACTCATACGCATCTCTTCTGTGTGAAGAATTCTTTAGGGTGTCTGCTTTTATCAACTATATAAAGATCCTCTACTGTAAGTTGACAACTAGGTCTAGTGTTTGATAAAAACCCTAATCTTTAGATTACAAGTCTGATTCTAGCAAATCCGAAAAACAAGCTCATCATGTCACATGACGACTCTCAAGCCAATCCTATTACCATCTCAAACAACATTGGATCCACTACAAGGGTTCTTATTCTCTACACTCAAGACTATGAAGTATGGTCACATCACTTTGAAGATTACGTGATTGGATCTGAATATAATGGCTATCTCATCTGGGAAGCCATTACGATCGGTCCATTCATCCATTCTGGAACAAACAGGACAATAAAGACTCAAAAGGAATATAATCAGCTTTTATTGGAAGTAGAAAAGATACCACAAGATGAAAAAGATAAGCTGATGTGCAATCTCAAAGCTTTAAGGATGATCTGGTTTGCCCTACAAGCAAACACCTTCCGTCTGGTCAGTTCATGCTCTACTACAAAAGAGATATGGGAAGGATTGAAAGAACTATATTCAACGGATGAAGATCTAGAACACTCAATACAAACCTTGTTGCTCTCTGAGTTCGGTGCCTTTGCTCAAAAACCTAAGGAGACTCTTCTTTAGACGTTTGATCGTTACAATCATTTGCTCAGCACGATGATGAAGCATGGTATTGAAAGAAAGGAGATTGAACAGAAAGTCATGTTTTTGAATGGCCTAAGACCTGAGTGGATGGTAGTGGTCTCAACTGTAAAGGCTTGTGAACAGTTCAAGTCTTACTCGCTGGCAAAACTGATGGGAATCCTAAAATCCCATGAAAGCACAGTAACAAAAGAAGCGAAGGTTGTGTCTGGTATGGTCTCTTTAGCCCTTATATCGAAAGGAAAGAATGTGATGGAACAAGAAGATGATTTAGATTTCTCTGAGTGTGATCTTACAAGCGAAGAATATGCAATGATGGTCTCCAATCCTAAGAAGTTTGTAAGAAGAAAATTCCCTACCAATAAGAACTGAAACTGGCAAGGAAGCTACAGCTCAGAGAATGTGAAAGAAGAACTGAAGAACGTCACTCAAAAGGATGATGATAAGAAAGAAAGCAAGCTGGCAGGAGATTCTGGATAAGATTGCAATTACTGTCACGACAAGAACCACTTTGCCAAGGACTATATGCTGAGAAAAAGGAAGGTGAAGATGATGAAGCCTATTACCTGTGAAAGTTGGATGAAATAAAGAAAAAGAAAGCAAAAAATAGTTCAATGAATGATTTAATTGTGCAGGAAAATTTGGACAATGATGAGTTCGGTGGAGTTGAAGTCTGGTCAACTGACTCTGAAGATGAAGAAGTAAGAAAACCCTCGCATGGTAGAGCATATGTGGCTAGAGAGGGAGTTAGTAGTTCGGCTGGGTAGTGCCTGATGGTATCTACAAAAACACCAACCGAAGGTAAGGATAAGGAGCCGAATCTGAAAAGAGACAAGTGTTTTACAGCCAAGCCCATGAGCGAAATGATCAACGACTGTGATCGTTTGATCAAAAAGGTACAATCCATCCTAGAATCATTGAAAGTTCATGTCACTAATTATGAAGAAGAACTAAACGAACTAAAATTTAAATTTTCCAACTTAAGTGGTAGTCTCATGCAAACCCGACTAGCAAATTCTAACCTAACTGATCAACTCAGCAGGGAGTCTTCCAAGAGTGAGGAAAGGAGAGCATGGATATAGCTGAAGGAGCAAGTGTTAGAAAGGGCTAGTGATGAGATTATTTATTTGCAAAGAGACAATTTAAAGTTTTTGAAACAACGAAATATTTTCTATTTAATTGCAAAACACTTATACGCTAACATAACTCAACTTCATCTAGATTGTAAAATAGGGAAAAAGCTTCATAAGATGATTTTACCATTCCTTGAATTTAAGGACGACGAAGTTATTGCTGAATGTGAATCAATAATGTCATCTGACGAAATTTCAGTCACTTACAAATATGGACTGGACAAAATTGAGACCTTTATTGACTCCAAAGAACACAAAAGTATGCTTAAAAATCTATTGGATGAAAATGATAGGTTGAAAATTAAGCCTGACACCATACGAACATTTGACTCGTCACGTGCCAAACTTTGTTCAGATCATAAAATAAATGTCGAAAACACATCAGAATTCGATGAGGAAAGTGAGTTGAGCGAAATATCAGTGGAAGATGTAGTTGATTATTCTGAGTTCTTAAAGATCGAAACCGAGAAAGAAGAACCCCTTATATCTGCAAACTCTGATGAGTTTGCTCGCTTATCGAATGACAAGTCCAAGAAACTCAAAGAGAAAGCAGTGGTTTATCAGAAACTTCAAATCGTGCCAAATCAGGTTTATGCAGCCACAGGAGTCACTGGAATACAAACAGCAGAACTAAAAATCCTGGTTAATAAAGACAATACTGAAGGGTGTGATAACTATTTCTGGTTTGCTCCTATCGGTAATGCAGACGAGACCGTCGGTCTATCAGAACAAACCTAATGGAGGGTAAAGGGTAGATATGTAGCAGAACCAATCGACAAACCCTCAAGCTTTGACAAACCAAACACTAGTGGAACCAAAGAGATACCAGAAGAACTAGGAAAGAAACCGGAAAAATCAAAGAAAACTTTGAATTTATCTCCTAATTCAACCGAAACTCAAAAGAAGAAACAAAAGTCAAGCTTTAACATTCATAAATCTCAAAAGCAACTGGATGAACAGAAACGGGAAAGAAACTGGAGATACATAAAAATTCTAAGTGAGCAAAAAAGGTTTTGGCAGTCTCAGAACCCTA
Source organism: Lactuca serriola (assembly GCF_051521515.1). Classification (NCBI taxonomy): domain Eukaryota; kingdom Viridiplantae; phylum Streptophyta; class Magnoliopsida; order Asterales; family Asteraceae; genus Lactuca; species Lactuca serriola. The sequence continues at coordinate 189,303,725 of NC_136413.1, forward strand.
ACGACATCCCTACTCAGAAAGAAACAAATGTCAAAGGAAGTGACAAGTTCAAAAACAAACAGCAGTCTAGTTTTGGTCCAAACTCTTATTATTCACGAAACAACAAGCCCCGCTTCAGTACACATTCAAATCAGAACCGAACTTCAGGTTTCGGTTCTTCTACCACGTATGAGAACCGAAAGTCAGGTTTCGGTTATACTCCAAATCCTCAACAGACTCATTCAACGAAGGACGCTAAAGGAAAGGGAAAGCTTGACTATAACACTGACATAAATAATACGAAAAATTTTGACAAACCCACAACTCAAAAGAACATTTCAAAACCATCTAACATTACATCATCTGAAACACTAAAGTTTAAACAAGATAAAAATAAAGTTAAAGCGTACACCATTAAAAGAAAAGATGATTTTTTTTAATAAAAAGAACTAATTTAGTTGATCTTTCTGTTGTTATTCCCTTCTCTATAAAAGACTTACCTGGGCCCAAGAAACTTTGGGTTCCTAAATCTGCTTGAATTTGCAGGTTAGCAGTGACAAGCAGTTCGATGATGAGTGGTATATAGACAGTGGCTGCTCGCGTCACATGACATGGAGAAAGCAAGAATTGAGGGAGTTTCGGTCCCTAAAAGATGGTGGATGTGTAAAGTATGGCAACAACTCTTATGGTACGATCAAAGGTTATGGAATGATAACCAATGGAGATTTCACAATTTGAAAAGTGGCATATGTTGAAGGATTGCAGCACAACCTCATAAGTGTATCTCAATTGGTTGTGGGAACAGAAATGAAAGTCTCCTTTGATGATGAAGACTTAAGAATTATTGAAAAACAATCAAAAAGAGTATTGTTAAAATCTGAACGAAAGGGTGAAATGTACCCCCTTAATCTCAGTCCAATTAAAAGGAAACCAGCTATATGCCTGTTGTCCAACGCTAATTCTAAAGAAAGCTGGTTATGGCACCGATGATTATCACATCTAAACTTCAAAGACATTAATAAGTTAGTGCTTAGAGATCATGTTCGAGGCCTCCCTCTGCTCAAATTTGACAAGGAACACCTATGTGCAGCTTGTGAGAAGGCCAAACAAAGCCAAAAGAGCCATCCTACATGTATCAACACCAAGATCATTGAAGCTCTTGAACTTCTGCATATTGATTTATGTGGACGTTTGGCTATCGAAAGCATTGGTGGTAGTAAGTTCATACTTGTCATTGTCGATGATTTTTCTTGTTTCACCTGGGTTTACTTTCTAAAACAGAAATCAGAAGCTACTACCAAATTAAAGATGTTCATCAAGCAAATGGAACTGCAACTACGAAAAGTGGTAAGAAACATCAGAAGTGACAATGGGCTTGAATTCAAGAATAAAGAGTCTGAAGACTTTCTGGCCGATAAGGGAGTATCTCATAACTTCTATGCTCCCTATACTCCACAACATAATGGAATCGTTGAAATACGGAACCGTTCCCTATGTGAAGCAGCCATAACCATGCTGAGCTTCATTTCCCTCCTATTATACTTCTGGGTGGATGTTGTTGCCACTGCTTGTTATACTCAAAACAGATCTTTACTCAACAAGCGATTCTCAATTACTCCGTATGAGATTTTGAACAACAGAAAGCTCAACGCCAGATTCTTTCACATGTTCGGTTCAAGGTGCTTCATTCTTAACTCTAAAGAGAACCGCAACAAGTTCGATATTAAAGCAGACGAGGGAATATTTCTGGGCTATTCACTCACTTCAAAGGCTTATAGGGTTTTGAATAAACACTCCAAACGTATTGAAGAAACCTATTACGTATCCTTTGATGACCTCTACATAAAGAAAGCTCAAGCAAAAGAAAGTGCCACGGGGGAAATTTTTCCTGAATCTGGATAGGTCTCTGTTCCTATTTCAAATTTGTTTGAAGAATATATGAGGTTATTTGATGAACCAGAAAAAGCTACACACTCAGAGGCGAATGCAACCGACAACAAAATCGGCCATCTGAAAAAGATTATCGAAGATGCTGAGAAAGACATGGCAAAGGATCCTACAAACCAAGCTAATGATCAACCCTCCGAAAAACCTCCAAATAACAGCACAATATTCGAGGGCGAGAACTCATATGTGTCTCATCCAACCGAGCAAGAGAATCCAGCTCCAACCAAGGGGGAGGATCCTGAACCTAACAAGGAAACCACTTCGTCATCTGAGGGGGAGAATAAAAATCCAAATGACGAAGATGATCGATCAGAAATTGAAGTAGAGGTAAATGCAGAGTTGGATCCTACCTATGACCCTAACTACCCTCCTCTAACTAAGTGGACTAAAGATCATCCCAAATCACAAATAATAGGAGAATCATCTGAACGCGTTCTTATGTGTTCTCAACAGAAAGCTAAACAAACTGCATTATTCTCTCACATTGAATTTTGCATGTTTAATCAAACCAAAGACGGTCAATACTGCACTTCATCATGCTGATTGGGTGCATGAAATGCAAGATGGAATCCATGAGTTTGAACGCAATCGAGTTTGGAGACTAATATCCACTCCAAAGGATGCGTCTGTGGTAGGATTGAAGTGGGTCTTTAGGAACAAGATGGATAAAGAAGGCAATGTTATTAGTAATAAGGCTCGTCTGGTGGTAAAAGGATATTGTCAAGAAGAAGGAATAGACTATGAGGAGACCTTTGCTCCTGTAGCTAGATTAGAATCGGTTCGAATCTTTCTAGCATATGCTGCTCATAAAAACTTCGAAGTTTTTCAAATGGATGTGAAATGTGCATTCCTCAATGGAGAACTAGAAGAAATAGTGTATGTTGAGCAACCACCCTGGTTCGTAAATGAGAAATACCCAGATCATTGCTATGTATTGGATAAAGATGTGTATGGATTGAAGCAAGCACCAAGGGCCTAGTATGAAACACTAACTCATTCTCTAAAAATGTCTAAATTTAAGCAAGGTTCTGTTGACCCGACCTTCTTTCGCAAGAAAGAAGGAGAACATCTTACGATTGTTCAGATTTATGTCGATGATATCATCTTCGACTCCACGAATCCTAGCTTAACAGCTGAATCCCGGAAGCTGATGGAGACTAAATTTGAAATGAGCGCAATGGGTCCTATTAACTTCTTTCTTGGATTAAATATTAGACAGGGACCGGAAGGCATTTTTATTAACCAAACAAATTCTTCATGATGATCCTATACGATATCTACAACGGAATCAATTTGGACTATGGGTCTTTAATCTGGTCCCAACTGGTGCAAAGTCTGTCCTCCTCGACCAAGCATTCTAAGATTTCTTGTGGTCGCTTTTGGACCATCATCGCTCAAAGGGCAATAACCTCCCTCAATGTTCAAGTAATGAAGGGCTATCTGCTTTCCTCCATTTCATCCTTTCATACCAAAAAGATCATCATCGCTGATCCAACCAAGTTTTTGCAAAAAGTCTCTATTCCGGAATCTATGTATTGGTTTGTCTCTCAGGAAAGTAAACTCATCTCTGGGTACAAATTGCTTCCTCCGAAGAGTCCATGACAATTAACTCCACAGATGCAAGCTGCCTTAGATGAGGTGGAAAAATCGGCTAAACAAGGAAATAAAGTTGTTGATCAGAAAGAAGCAACCGAAGAGCCCTCTTCTAAACCCTCTAAGTCAAAGAAAAGAAAAGCTGACAAGGGTGATTCCTCTGCTCCTAAGAAAATTAAGAAAATGGGTCGCAGAAACCTCACTTCTTCACCTTCACATTCAGACCCAAAGGATGAGCAGTCTGCAGGTGATGATGACGAAGGGCAACATAAAGGTTCACCTAGGGGTAATACACCTCCTCGGTCTCCAACTCATGTGGATCTTGTTAATGATTCTGTTCCAACACCACCTCCATCTCGCAGAAACCTCACTAGTTTCCACTATTGCTCCACCACCGCCTGTCATTTCTACTCCAATCACTACCGCCCCATTACCACCACCTATTTTCTCCAACGCAACCTTCACCTCTACACCTATCATCACTTCAACCATAGATTCTTCTGTCAACGTCAACACTGTTGGAATAGTGTCTAAGGCTGCAACTATATTGGGCAAGTACTTGACCCGGTTGTGCATGGTCCTTTTGGGTTGCCTTCACCATAGCAACTTGATGGGATGATTTATTGAGAGAGAGTAAATATTATAAAGAATAATATATGGTTATTTAATTAATATAAGTCATAGAATTAATTGGAATTAATTTGGTGACTTAAAGAGATTAATTAAATAAAGGGGTATAAACTGTCAATTGTTTGATAGTTAAACTTTAGACTGTAAATCCATTGGGATATACTTTGGACGGATTCTAAGAGCTTAGGGATAGCTAAAATCGTCCATATGAGTTATCTAGGAATGGATTTGGATAGCCTTAAGAGAAGATTATCCAATTAGGGTTTAGGTTGTAACCCTTAAGGAGTCTACAAGTATAAATATACCCTATGGCATGGGGAATTCGACACTTGACCTAAAGTAAGGAACATCTGGTCGAAATTCCTTCCCTCTCCTCTCTCTTAAATCATTCTTCTTGCTTTGGTGTTTGTAAGCCATTAAAGGAGTGACATTTGTGACTCTAGAAGCTCCAAGACCTCAAGATCAACAAGGAACTCAAAGGTATGATTCTAGATATGTTTCAATGTTGTTATTTAACCTAATTAGTAATTAGAAGTCTTGGATTCAAAGCATGTTTATTAGAAAGCCTAGATCCGAGCATTAGGGTTTTGCATGCGCACATAGGAAAGTTCTTATGGCTAAAACCCATCAGTGGTATCAGAGCCTAGCTTGGTTTTCTTTAAATTGTTGCTTGATTAACTGAAACAAACCTGCAAAATTCGATTTTTAGGTTTCTGAGTCACTGACTCGGCGAGTCCCAAGGTGGACTCGGCGAGTAGGCCTGACTCGGCGAGTCCCCTTGTGCACTCGGCGAGTCCAGGCGTCAGGAATGACCAGATTCGGGATTTCTTTGTGATTATCTTATGGAAACTTACCTTAATCATAATAGATCAACCTAAATCCGATTTTATGATATATATGACTATTATCTTGATCTAATTAAAGATATTTATCATATAATAAAATATTTAATTTCCTTATATGATAATTAATTAATTATTTTGATTATTTTGATAATTATCTTAAAAGAAATCTTGAATAAATCAAATATAGATAATTAGGATATTAATTGTTAATTGGAATTATTTGTTATTTGATCCTCCATGTTTTAAATGTTTAAAACTTGCCCTCAAGTTTTGAAATTTATATTTGTGATTAAAAGCTTTAATTTAGACAACTTAAATTTCAAACCCTAGATTTCAAAAAGTTTTAAAATACAACCCTATACTAATATGATATTACTAGTATAATATATATATGTATAACTAAATGCTAGTCTTACCGTTAGTAGGCCTCATTCACGAAGCCAATCTATAAGGTGGGTATAAGGTTGCGGCCTATAAAATGGCGCTTAATGGGTGTACACTCACACCCACCGCTTGCTTGATTGGTGGAGGGTCGTTAGTCGAACGGGTAGGATAGGGCAACCTCATCCTCTCATTAAAAGTATAACAAGAAATACAAAGTAACTACACATATTTTTAAAATTTCCCAATCCTAGTTACTTTAGGAAAAGTGAATTGATGCAATCCCATGAAATTACACTTTGCACCTTGCTGAGATGTTAGTGGAGCGTGTGTGGTTTACCGGCACACTAATTGGTTCTAAGCGAAGGTGGCAAAGGGTGATTCATTGTTTATCATAGTTCGATGGAGCGTGTGTGGTTTACCGGCACATCGAATAGGCGATCGTTACAATGAAGGCACCATGTGAATTTACATGGTAATTCACACCCGCTTTGTGATCCTCGGCATCCCAGTCACAAACGAGAGGGGCATATCTAGATTTAAACATGCCATTGAATAGTTTCAATGAATCTCATCCGAACCTAGGAATTCTCAAAAACACTTAGGACTAATAGTTTAGGTTTTTGTGATGGAGAATTAGTGAATCGTCATTCACTTACCTTCAATTTATTTGCATGTTAGATTACGGCATCCCTTTTCTAATATGTAAATGTTATTGTTGGATCCTAGCCCTAATTTTCTTATTGGGTGATAATTAGGGATTCTTATTCTAATTTATCTTTGTCCTTTTTTTTTCTAATCGTAGATGTCAAACGCTAACAACGTTGCTGCTAGTTCTTTCACGTTGATGAGCCTTTGCCAAAAGGTCACCTTCGATGGAACGAACTTTAGCGAATGGATAAGATACATTCGCACCATTGCTCGCTATGAGGACAAGGAGTATGTCCTTGATGAGAAGCTCGAGAAAATCAACACCGAAATCGCTACTCCAGCCGAAATCACCGCCTTTGAAACTCATGAGCGAGATGCAACGAAGGTACATTGCATCATGATTGCTACCATGAACTCCGAATTCCAAAAGTCCTACGAGGACATGTACCAGTACGAGATGCACCAAGACTTATTGGAGAGGTACCACCAAAACGTGAGACAAGAGCGGTATGAGATTTTCACTAACATGATTTCCACGAAGATGGGTCATGGAGAATCTCTTACCATGCACTTGCAAAAGATGCAAAGGTATGTTGACCGCCTTCGCAAGTTAAATTTTTACTTCGGTGAAGACTTGGCGATCGACATGGTGCTTCACTCTTTGCCTCCGATGTACAACCAATTTAGGATGACCTACCACATGAACAAAGAAGAGGTCACCCTAAGAAAGCTCCAAGGTCTCTTGAGGGTTGCTGAGAGCAACTTCAAGGACAAGTCTGTTGCACCCACTCCCAATCCGTCCGCTGCTCCTGTCTTGGCTATTGGTCAAGGAAAGGGAAAGAAGAGGAAAGCTTCATCGAAGAACTATCGCAAGGTGAAAGCCCAAGATGGTGCCTCTTCTAGTGGGACCAAAGTTGATCCCGCTAAGCCCTGTCCTAACCCGAAGGAGGCAGAGTGCCACCACTGCCACAAGATAGGACATTGGAAGAGAAGCTGCCCAGAGTACCTGCAAGCAATCAAAGAAGGAAAGATCAAGCCATCTTTCGCAGGTATATACACAATCAAATCTAACGATTCTAATCATGCTATTTCTTGGGTTCTTGATACCGGTTGTGGTTATCACATTTGTTCTAATGTGCAGGGACTAAGAAGAAGTAGGGATGTGGAGCAAGGAAGGATCAATCTAATCATGGGGAACAGAAGATCGTCGCCTGTGACCAAGATTGGAGTGTATTCTTTAGTGCTTAGGAATAGTTTGGTTTTAGATTTGAACAATTGTTGCTATTCGCCAGAAATGGCTAGAAACATCATTTCATTTCATGGTTTATATAGACAAGGATTTAGATTTTCTTTTAATAATGAGAATGGTTCTATTTTGGCTTATCTAAATGGTGTCTTTTACTTTGAAGCTATACCATGTAATGGAATATATGAAACCGTTATGATTGTTGATAACTTAGGAAATGATGTTTTGAATATTGATTCTTCCACTAGCATGGATAAAGCATCCTTGTGGCATTGTCGTCTTGGACATGTCAACAAGAAACGCATAGCCCAACTTCAAAAGGATGGAGTGTTGGAGTCATTCGACCTTAGGGAAGATGACACATGCGAGTCTTGTTTACTTGGAAAGATGACTAAGTCACCCTTCACGAGTACATGTGAAAGGGGCGAGGGTCTATTGGACCTAATACATACCGATGTATGTGGACCATTTAGATCAACCACGAAGGATGGGAACCGCTTCTATGTGACTTTTACCGATGACTATAGTAGATATGGGTATATCTACTTAATCAAGCAAAAGTCAGACACCTTTGAAAAGTTCAAAGAGTTCAAGAATGAAGTGGAGAATCAATTGGGCAGGAAAATCAAGATGCTTCGATCCGATCGAGGAGGAGAGTACCTAAGTCTTGAATTCCACGATTATCTCAAGGAGTGTGGAATAGTTTCACAATTGACACCTCCTAGGACACCGCAGTTGAATGGTGTGGCAGAAAGGCGTAATCGAACCTTATTGGATATGGTTCGCTCTATGATGAGTCGTGCTTCACTACCTATCTCTTTTTGGGGGTATGCCTTAGAGACTGCCGCCCATATCCTTAACCGAGTCCCTACTAAGAAGGTTGCCAAAACACCTCACGAGATGTGGACAGGGAAAGCTCCCTCGTTGGCACATATCAAGGTTTGGGGTTGCGAGGCTTTCGTAAGACGAGACACTCACGAGAAGCTTGAACCTCGAAGTGAGCGATGTATTTTCATCGGCTACCCGCAGACATCCTTTGGATATCTCTTCTATAGACCAAAGGACAATGTTGTCTTCGTTGCGAGGAGAGGAGTTTTCCGAGAGCGAGAACTCATAAGCCAAGGAGACAGTGGGAGGCAAATCGAACTTGAAGAGATTCAAGAATCGATAGATGAAGGAACCTCTACCGCTGGCACTCAACCCGAGGAGGAAACTCCGGTTGAACCAATTGACGAATCCTTACCTCTTAGACGTTCCGATAGAGTTAGAGTTCATCCCCAGTTTTATGGCCTTCATATTACTACCGAAGGGGACACGTATATTAGTGATAGTACACTAATAAATCATGATGAACCTAATAGCTATAAGGAAGCCATGGCAGGCCCGGAGTCTGCAAAATGGAAAGAGGCAATGGATAGCGAGATCCAATCCATGTATGATAACCAAGTTTGGAATTTGGTTGATTACGTGCCCGGACGTAAGACCGTTGGGTGCAAATGGATCTTCAAGAAGAAGACCGACGTGGATGGAAACGTACACACATATAAAGCGCGATTGGTCACGAAGGGCTTTACTCAAACTCCCGGAGTTGACTATGATGAGACCTTCTCACCAGTTGCGAAGATTAAATCTATTAGACAGATGCTAGCAATTGCCGCATTTCATGATTATGAGATTTGGCAAATGGATGTCAAGACCGCTTTCCTTAACGGAAAGTTGGCTGAGGATGTTTACATGGCTCAGCCAGAGGGGTTTGTGGATCCGAAGCATCCGGATAGAGTGTGTAAGCTTGAGAAGTCCATTTATGGACTTAAGCAAGCGTCTTGCAGATGGAATCTTTGCTTCGATGAGAAAGTCAAAGAGTTTGGATTTGTACGAAGCGAAGACGAATCTTGTGTATATGTCAAAGCCAGTGGGAGTATAGTAAGCTTCCTCGTTCTATATGTCGATGACATATTACTCATAGGAAACGACATCCCGACTCTGCAGGAGGTTAAGTCCTGGCTCGGGAAGTGCTTCGCTATGAAGGACCTCGGAGAGGCTTCTTACATTTTGGGAATAAGGATAGTAAGAGAGAGAAGTAAGAGACTAATTGGACTTAGTCAGAATACTTACTTAGAGAAGGTACTAAAACGTTTTAGTATGGAAAACTCAAAGAAGGGAGAACTACCGATACAAAGTAATGCCAAATTGAGTAAGACTCAAAGTCCGAGTACCATATGCTTCCGCAGTTGGCTCAATCATGTACGCTATGACTTGTACTCGCCCTGATGTAGCCTTCGCTTTGAGCATGGTTAGCAGATATCAAGGGAATCCTGGCAAAGCACATTGGATTGCGGTGAAAAACATCCTTAAGTACCTTCGGAGGACGAAGGAATGGTTCTTAGTCCTCGGAGGGAGTGATGACTTGAAGGTGCGAGGGTATAGTGACGCCAACTTTCAGACCGACAGGGACAACTACAGTTCGCAGTCGGGCTGGGTCTTTACCCTAAATGGAGGAGCAGTGACATGGAAGAGTTCCAAACAAGAAACCGTAGCTGATTCAACGTGCGAATCAGAGTAAATTGCAGCGAGCGAAGCGTCGAAGGAGGCAATATGGCTAAAGAACTTCATCGGTGATCTTGGAGTTGTACCTGCCATAAAGGAGCCAGTGGAGATTTTCTGTGATAACGAAGGTGCGGTTGCCTTGACCAAGGAACCGAGGGATCATGGTAGATCAAGACATATCGACAGAAAGTATCACTTCATTAGACATCGTGTAGAAGAAGGACAACTCGTAGTAAAGAGGATATCATCAGAAGATAACCCAGCAGATCCGCTTACGAAGGGACTGAGTAGGGTTAAGCACTTGCAGCATGCTAGGAGTATTGGGTTGAAGGATGATATTAGCATAGATTAGATAGTATTAGAAACGTATAATAGATAAATGTAATTAACATTTGATGATTAAATAAAGGAGTTTTATTTATGAGTAATGTTACTATCTTATGTTAATTGTTTAGCTATTGTTTCACTTTGCATGTTTTGACTTCCAGAATAATTGAGTTTATTAGGAATAATCGAATTGTTCAAATGGTCCACAATCGTTCATATGTTGGGAGTAGATATGAATGAAGATTGTCATGAACTAGTGTGTAGAATGTCTAAATGGTGTTAGACATAGCAAAAGATTGCTGCAACGTTCATCAGTGCTTATGAACTAGTTTTGAGCATTGGAACAAACCCGCACTTACTGGAATCACCTTATGGAATACGATATAAAAGGTGATCGCAAGATGATAATATCATATAGTCTTAAAACCTAGATATATGGTTTATTATTTGTTAATTGATTGTACATTGATAATACGAAAACGCATCAGTAACTTGGTGTTATAAAACGTGTTGTTGTGTATAGTTGATTAATGAATAAGTAAATGCATATAAGTCGAAGTTTATCTGTAACTTTTCTCTAAGAGGGTAAAAGCGATATCTCGGCCGCTCGATGATTTGATTTGACTTATGTGCCGGGCCCGGTCAGAACTGAATTGATGTGTTCGATTAAGTTCTATGTCAAATAAATCAGAGATCGAGAAACCTAAATGCTTGACTAACCATTCCATAGGATTGTCAGCATGATATCTAACAGAGGACTGTACGTTCCCTTATCTAAAGGACAAGATTGATTAGATCAGAGTTGACAGCGTCTTTGAGAGCTACAATTGCAAACCGAATTGTACTTGTATAGTTACTAGACTTATCCAAGTGGGAGACTGTTGGAATAGTGTCTAAGGCTGCAACTATATTGGCCAAGTACTTGACCCGGTTGTGCATGGTCCTTTTGGGTTGCCTTCACCATAACAACTTGATGGGATGATTTATTGAGAGAGAGTAAATATTATAAAGAATAATATATGGTTATTTAATTAATATAAGTCATAGAATTAATTGGAATTAATTTGGTGACTTAAAGAGATTAATTAAATAAAGGGGTATAAACTGTCAATTGTTTGATAGTTAAACTTTAGACTGTAAATCCATTGGGATATACTTTGGACGGATTCTAAGAGCTTAGGGATAGCTAAAATCGTCCATATGAGTTATCTAGGAATGGATTTGGATAGCCTTAAGAGAAGATTATCCAATTAGAGTTTAGGTTGTAACCCTTAAGGAGTCTACAAGTATAAATAGACCCTATGGCATGGGGAATTCGACACTTGACCTAAAGTAAGGAACTTCTGGTCGAAATTCCTTCCCTCTCCTCTCTCTTAAATCATTCTTCTTGCTTTGGTGTTTGTAAGCCATTAGAGGAGTGACATTTGTGACTCTAGAAGCTCCAAGACCTCAAGATCAACAAGGAACTCAAAGGTATGATTCTAGATCTGTTTCAATGTTGTTATTTAACCTAATTAGTAATTAGAAGTCTTGGATTCAAAGCATGTTTATTAGAAAGCCTAGATCCGAGCATTAGGGTTTTGCATGCGCACATAGGAAAGTTCTTATGGCTAAAACCCATCAGTGGTATCAGAGCCTAGCTTGGTTTTCTTTAAATTTTTGCTTGATTAACTGAAACAAACCTGCAAAATTCGATTTTAAGGTTTCTGAGTCACTGACTCGGCGAGTCCCAAGGTGGACTCGGCGAGTAGGCCTGACTCGGCGAGTCCCCTTGTGCACTCGGCGAGTCCAGGCGTCAGGAATGACCAGATTCGGGATTTCTTTGTGATTATCTTATGGAAACTTACCTTAATCATAATAGATCAACCTAAATCCGATTTTATGATATATATGACTATTATCTTGATCTAATTAAAGATATTTATCATATAATAAAATATTTAATTTCCTTATATGATAATTAATTAATTATTTTGATTATTTTGATAATTATCTTAAAAGAAATCTTGAATAAATCAAATATAGATAATTAGGATATTAATTGTTAATTGGAATTATTTGTTATTTGATCCTCCATGTTTTAAATGTTTAAAACTTGCCCTCAAGTTTTGAAATTTATATTTGTGATTAAAAGCTTTAATTTAGACAACTTAAATTTCAAACCCTAGATTTCAAAAAGTTTTAAAATACAACCCTATACTAATATGATATTACTAGTATAATATATATATGTATAACTAAATGCTAGTCTTACCATTAGTAGGCCTCATTCACGAAGCCAATCTATAAGGTGGGTATAAGGTTGCGGCCTATAAAATGGCGCTTAATGGGTGTACACTCACACCCACCGCTTGCTTGATTGGTGGAGGGTCGTTAGCCGAACGGGTAGGATAGGGCAACCTCATCCTCTCATTAAAAGTATAACAAGAAATACAAAGTAACTACACATATTTTTAAAATTTCCCAATCCTAGTTACTTTAGGAAAAGTGAATTGATGCAATCCCATGAAATTACACTTTGCACCTTGCTGAGATGTTAGTGGAGCGTGTGTGGTTTACCGGCACACTAATTGGTTCTAAGCGAAGGTGGCAAAGGGTGATTCATTGTTTATCATAGTTCGATGGAGCGTGTGTGGTTTACCGGCACATCGAATAGGTGATCGTTACAATGAAGGCACCATGTGAATTTGCATGGTAATTCACACCCGCTTTGTGTCCTCGGCATCCCAGTCACAAACGAGAGGGGCATATCGAGATTTAAACATGCCATTGAATAGTTTCAATGAATCTCATCCGAACCTAGGAATTCTCAAAAACACTTAGGACTAATAGTTTAGGTTTTTGTGATGGAGAATTAGTGAATCGTCATTCACTTACCTTCAATTTATTTGCATGTTAGATTACGGCATCCCTTTTCTAATATGTAAATGTTATTGTTGGATCCTAGCCCTAATTTTCTTATTGGGTGATAATTAGGGATTCTTATTCTAATTTATCTTTGTCCTTTTTTTTCTAATCGTAGATGTCAAACGCTAACAACGTTGCTGTTAGTTCTTTCACGTTGATGAGCCTTTGCCAAAAGGTCACCTTCGATGGAACGAACTTTAGCGAATGGATAAGATACATTCGCACCATTGCTCGCTATGAGGACAAGGAGTATGTCCTTGATGAGAAGCTCGAGAAAATCAACACCGAAATCGCTACTCCAGCCGAAATCACCGCCTTTGAAACTCATGAGCGAGATGCAACGAAGGTACATTGCATCATGATTGCTACCATGAACTCCGAATTCCAAAAGTCCTACGAGGACATGTACCCGTACGAGATGCACCAAGACTTATTGGAGAGGTACCACCAAAACGCGAGACAAGAGCGGTATGAGATTTTCACTAACATGATTTCCGCGAAGATGGGTCATGGAGAATCTCTTACCGTGCACTTGCAAAAGATGCAAAGGTATGTTGACCGCCTTCGCAAGTTAAATTTTGACTTCGGTGAAGACTTGGCGATCGACATGGTGCTTCACTCTTTGCCTCCGATGTACAACCAATTTAGGATGACCTACCACATGAACAAAGAAGAGGTCACCCTAAGAAAGCTCCAAGGTCTCTTGAGGGTTGCTGAGAGCAACTTCAAGGACAAGTCTGTTGCACCCACTCCCAATCCGTCCGCTGCTCCTGTCTTGGCTATTGGTCAAGGAAAGGGAAAGAAGAGGAAAGCTTCATCGAAGAACTATCGCAAGGTGAAAGCCCGAGATGGTGCCTATTCTAGTGGGACCAAAGTTGATCCCGCTAAGCCCTGTCCTAACCCGAAGGAGGCAGAGTGCCACCACTGCCACAAGATAGGACATTGGAAGAGAAGCTGCCCAGAGTACCTGCAAGCAATCAAAGAAGGAAAGATCAAGCCATCTTTCGCAGGTATATACACAATCAAATCTAACGATTCTAATCATGCTATTTCTTGGGTTCTTGATACCGGTTGTGGTTATCACATTTGTTCTAATGTGCAGGGACTAAGAAGAATTAGGGATGTGGAGCAAGGAAGGATCAATCTAATCATGGGGAACAGAAGATCGTCGCCTGTGACCAAGATTGGAGTGTATTCTTTAGTGCTTAGGAATAGTTTGGTTTTAGATTTGAACAATTGTTGCTATTCGCCAGAAATGGCTAGAAACATCATTTCATTTCATGGTTTATATAGACAAGGATTTAGATTTTCTTTTAATAATGAGAATGGTTCTATTTTGGCTTATCTAAATGGTGTCTTTTACTTTGAAGCTATACCATGTAATCGAATATATGAAACCGTTATGATTGTTGATAACTTAGGAAATGATGTTTTGAATATTGATTCTACCACTAGCATGGATAAAGAATCCTTGTGGCATTGTCGTCTTGGACATGTCAACAAGAAACGCATAGCCCAACTCCAAAAGGATGGAGTGTTGGAGTCATTTGACCTTAGGGAAGATGACACATGCGAGTCTTGTTTCCTTGGAAAGATGACTAAGTCACCCTTCACGAGTACATGTGAAAGGGGCGAGGGTCTATTGGACCTAATACATACCGATGTATGTGGACCATTTAGATCAACCACGAAGGATGGGAACCGCTTCTATGTGACTTTTACCGATGACTATAGTAGATATGGGTATATCTACTTAATCAAGCAAAAGTCAGACACCTTTGAAAAGTTCAAAGAGTTCAAGAATGAAGTGGAGAATCAATTGGGCAGGAAAATCAAGATGCTTCGATCCGATCGAGGAGGAGAGTACCTAAGTCTTGAATTCCACGATTATCTCAAGGAGTGTGGAATAGTTTCACAATTGACGCCTCCTAGGACACCGCAGTTGAATGGTGTGGCAGAAAGGCGTAATCGAACCTTATTGGATATGGTTCGCTCTATGATGAGTCGTGCTTCACTACCTATTTCTTTTTGGGGGTATGCCTTAGAGACTGCCGCTCATATCCTTAACCGAGTCCCTACTAAGAAGGTTGCCAAAACACCTCACGAGATGTGGACAGGGAAAGCTCCCTCGTTGGCACATATCAAGGTTTGGGGTTGCGAGGCTTTCGTAAGACGAGACACTCACGACAAGCTTGAACCTCGAAGTGAGCGATGTATTTTCATCGGCTACCCGCAGACATCCTTTGGATATCTCTTCTATAGACCAAAGGACAATGTTGTCTTCGTTGCGAGGAGAGGAGTTTTCCGAGAGCGAGAACTCATAAGCCAAGGAGACAGTGGGAGGCAAATCGAACTTGAAGAGATTCAAGAATCGATAGATGAAGGAACCTCTACCGCTGGCACTCAACCCGAGGAGGAAACTCCGGTTGAACCAATTGACGAATCCTTACCTCTTAGACGTTCCGATAGAGTTAGAGTTCATCCCCAGTTTTATGGCCTTCATATTACTACCGAAGGGGACACGTATTAGTGATAGTACACTAATAAATCTTGATGAACCTAATAGCTATAAGGAAGCCATGGCAGGCCCGGAGTCTGCAAAATGGAAAGAGGCAATGGATAGCGAGATCCAATCCATGTATGATAACCAAGTTTGGAATTTGGTTGATTACGTGCCCGGACGTAAGACCGTTGGGTGCAAATGGATCTTCAAGAAGAAGACCGACGTGGATGGAAACGTACACACATATAAAGCACGATTGGTCACGAAGGGCTTTACTCAAACTCCCGGAGTTGACTATGATGAGACCTTCTCACCAGTTGCGAAGATTAAATCTATTAGACAGATGCTAGCAATTGCCGCATTTCATGATTATGAGATTTGGCAAATGGATGTCAAGACCGCTTTCCTTAACGGAAAGTTGGCTGAGGATGTTTACATGGCTCAGCCAGAGGGGTTTGTGGATCCGAAGCATCCGGATAGAGTGTGTAAGCTTGAGAAGTCCATTTATGGACTTAAGCAAGCGTCTTGCAGATGGAATCTTTTCTTCGATGAGAAAGTCAAAGAGTTTGGATTTGTACGAAGCGAAGACGAATCTTGTGTATATGTCAAAGCCAGTGGGAGTATAGTAAGCTTCCTCGTTCTATATGTCGATGACATATTACTCATAGGAAACGACATCCCGACTCTGCAGGAGGTTAAGTCCTGGCTCGGGAAGTGCTTCGCTATGAAGGACCTCGGAGAGGCTTCTTACATTTTGGGAATAAGGATAGTAAGAGAGAGAAGTAAGAGACTAATTGGACTTAGTCAGAATACTTACTTAGAGAAGGTACTAAAACGTTTTAGTATGGAAAACTCAAAGAAGGGAGAACTACCGATACAAAGTAATGCCAAATTGAGTAAGACTCAAAGTCCGAGTACCATACGCTTCCGCAGTTGGCTCAATCATGTACGCTATCACTTGTACTCGCCCTGATGTAGCCTTCGCTTTGAGCATGGTTAGCAGATATCAAGGGAATCCTGGCAAAGCACATTGGATTGCGGTGAAAAACATCCTTAAGTACCTTCGGAGGACGAAGGAATGGTTCTTAGTCCTCGGAGGGAGTGATGACTTGAAGGTGCGAGGGTATAGTGACGCCAAATTTCAGACCGACAGGGACAACTACAGTTCGCAGTCGGGCTGGGTCTTTACCCTAAATGGAGGAGCAGTGACATGGAAGAGTTCCAAACAAGAAACCGTAGCTGATTCAACATGCGAATCAGAGTACATTGCAGCGAGCGAAGCGTCGAAGGAGGCAATATGGCTAAAGAACTTCATCGGTGATCTTGGAGTTGTACCTGCCATAAAGGAGCCAATGGAGATTTTCTGTGATAACGAAGGTGCGGTTGCCTTGACCAAGGAACCGAGGGATCATGGTAGATCAAGACATATCGACAGAAAGTATCACTTCATTAGACATCGTGTAGAAGAAGGACAACTCGTAGTAAAGAGGATATCATCAGAAGATAACCCAGCAGATCCGCTTACGAAGGGACTGAGTAGGGTTAAGCACTTGCAGCATGCTAGGAGTATTGGGTTGAAGGATGATATTAGCATAGATTAGATAGTATTAGAAACGTATAATAGATAAATGTAATTAACATTTGATGATTAAATAAAGGAGTTTTATTTATGAGTAATGTTACTATCTTATGTTAATTGTTTAGCTATTGTTTCACTTTGCATGTTTTGACTTCCAGAATAATTGAGTTTATTAGGAATAATCGAATTGTTCAAATGGTCCACAATCGTTCATATGTTGGGAGTAGATATGAATGAAGATTGTCATGAACTAGTGTGTAGAATGTCTAAATGGTGTTAGACATAGCAAAAGATTGCTGCAACGTTCATCAGTGCTTATGAACTAGTTTTGAGCATTGGAACAAACCCGCACTTGCTGGAATCACCTTATGGAATACGATATAAAAGGTGATCGCAAGATGATAATATCATATAGTCTTAAAACCTAGATATATGGTTTATTATTTGTTAATTGATTGTACATTGATAATACGAAAACGCATCAGTAACTTGGTGTTATAAAACGTGTTGTTGTGTATAGTTGATTAATGAATAAGTAAATGCATATAAGTCGAAGTTTATCTGTAACTTTTCTCTAAGAGGGTAAAAGCGATATCTCGGCCGCTCGATGATTTGATTTGACTTATGTGCCGGGCCCGGTCAGAACTGAATTGATGTGTTCGATTAAGTTCTATGTCAAATAAATCAGAGATCGAGAAACCTAAATGCTTGACTAACCATTCCATAGGATTGTCAGCATGATATCTAACAGAGGACTGTACGTTCCCTTATCTAAAGGACAAGATTGATTAGATCAGAGTTGACAGCGTCTTTGAGAGCTACAATTGCAAACCGAATTGTACTTGTATAGTTACTAGACTTATCCAAGTGGGAGACTGTTGGAATAGTGTCTAAGGCTGCAACTATATTGGGCAAGTACTTGACCCGGTTGTGCATGGTCCTTTTGGGTTGCCTTCACCATAACAACTTGATGGGATGATTTATTGAGAGAGAGTAAATATTATAAAGAATAATATATGGTTATTTAATTAATATAAGTCATAGAATTAATTGGAATTAATTTGGTGACTTAAAGAGATTAATTAAATAAAGGGGTATAAACTGTCAATTGTTTGATAGTTAAACTTTAGACTGTAAATCCATTGGGATATACTTTGGACGGATTCTAAGAGCTTAGGGATAGCTAAAATCGTCCATATGAGTTATCTAGGAATGGATTTGGATAGCCTTAAGAGAAGATTATCCAATTAGGGTTTAGGTTGTAACCCTTAAGGAGTCTACAAGTATAAATAGACCCTATGGCATGGGGAATTCGACACTTGACCTAAAGTAAGGAACCTCTAGTCGAAATTCCTTCCCTCTCCTCTCTCTTAAATCATTCTTCTTGCTTTGGTGTTTGTAAGCCATTAGAGGAGTGACATTTGTGACTCTAGAAGCTCCAAGACCTCAAGATCAACAAGGAACTCAAAGGTATGATTCTAGATCTGTTTCAATGTTGTTATTTAACCTAATTAGTAATTAGAAGTCTTGGATTCAAAGCATGTTTATTAGAAAGCCTAGATCCGAGCATTAGGGTTTTGCATGCGCACATAGGAAAGTTTTTATGGCTAAAACCCACCAGTGGTATCAGAGCCTAGCTTGGTTTTCTTTAAATTGTTGCTTGATTAACTGAAACAAACCTGCAAAATTCGATTTTTAGGTTTCTGAGTCACTGACTCGGCGAGTCCCAAGGTGGACTCGGCGAGTCCCCTTGTGCACTCGGCGAGTCCAGGCGTCAGGAATGACCAGATTCGGGATTTCTTTGTGATTATCTTATGGAAACTTACCTTAATCATAATAGATCAACCTAAATCCGATTTTATGATATATATGACTATTATCTTGATCTAATTAAAGATATTTATCATATAATAAAATATTTAATTTCCTTATATGATAATTAATTAATTATTTTGATTATTTTGATAATTATCTTAAAAGAAATCTTGAATAAATCAAATATAGATAATTAGGATATTAATTGTTAATTGGAATTATTTGTTATTTGATCCTCCATGTTTTAAATGTTTAAAACTTGCCCTCAAGTTTTGAAATTTATATTTGTGATTAAAAGCTTTAATTTAGACAACTTAAATTTCAAACCCTAGATTTCAAAAAGTTTTAAAATACAACCCTATACTAATATGATATTACTAGTATAATATATATATGTATAACTAAATGCTAGTCTTACCGTTAGTAGGCCTCATTCACGAAGCCAATCTATAAGGTAGGTATAAGGTTGCGGCCTATAAAATGGCGCTTAATGGGTGTACACTCACACCCACCGCTTGCTTGATTGGTGGAGGGTCGTTAACCGAACGGGTAGGATAGGGCAACCTCATCCTCTCATTAAAAGTATAACAAGAAATACAAAGTAACTACACATATTTTTAAAATTTCCCAATCCTAGTTACTTTAGGAAAAGTGAATTGATGCAATCCCATGAAATTACACTTTGCACCTTGCTGAGATGTTAGTGGAGCGTGTGTGGTTTACCGGCACACTAATTGGTTCTAAGCGAAGGTGGCAAAGGGTGATTCATTGTTTATCATAGTTCGATGGAGCGTGTGTGGTTTACCGGCACATCGAATAGGTGATCGTTACAATGAAGGCACCATGTGAATTTGCATGGTAATTCACACCCGCTTTGTGTCCTCGGCATCCCAGTCACAAACGAGAGGGGCATATCGAGATTTAAACATGCCATTGAATAGTTTCAATGAATCTCATCCGAACCTAGGAATTCTCAAAAACACTTAGGACTAAT
The DNA here is from genome assembly GCF_051521515.1 of Lactuca serriola. Classification (NCBI taxonomy): domain Eukaryota; kingdom Viridiplantae; phylum Streptophyta; class Magnoliopsida; order Asterales; family Asteraceae; genus Lactuca; species Lactuca serriola. The sequence continues at coordinate 189,323,669 of NC_136413.1, forward strand.
AGTTTAGGTTTTTGTGATGGAGAATTAGTGAATCGTCATTCACTTACCTTCAATTTATTTGCATGTTAGATTACGGCATCCCTTTTCTAATATGTAAATGTTATTGTTGGATCCTAGCCCTAATTTTCTTATTGGGTGATAATTAGGGATTCTTATTCTAATTTATCTTTGTCCTTTTTTTTCTAATCGTAGATGTCAAACGCTAACAACGTTGCTGTTAGTTCTTTCACGTTGATGAGCCTTTGCCAAAAGGTCACCTTCGATGGAACGAACTTTAGCGAATGGATAAGATACATTCGCACCATTGCTCGCTATGAGGACAAGGAGTATGTCCTTGATGAGAAGCTCGAGAAAATCAACACCGAAATCGCTACTCCAGCCGAAATCACCGCCTTTGAAACTCATGAGCGAGATGCAACGAAGGTACATTGCATCATGATTGCTACCATGAACTCCGAATTCCAAAAGTCCTACGAGGACATGTACCCGTACGAGATGCACCAAGACTTATTGGAGAGGTACCACCAAAACGCGAGACAAGAGCGGTATGAGATTTTCACTAACATGATTTCCGCGAAGATGGGTCATGGAGAATCTCTTACCGTGCACTTGCAAAAGATGCAAAGGTATGTTGACCGCCTTCGCAAGTTAAATTTTGACTTCGGTGAAGACTTGGCGATCGACATGGTGCTTCACTCTTTGCCTCCGATTTACAACCAATTTAGGATGACCTACCACATGAACAAAGAAGAGGTCACCCTAAGAAAGCTCCAAGGTCTCTTGAGGGTTGCTGAGAGCAACTTCAAGGACAAGTCTGTTGCACCCACTCCCAATCCGTCCGCTGCTCCTGTCTTGGCTATTGGTCAAGGAAAGGGAAAGAAGAGGAAAGCTTCATCGAAGAACTATCGCAAGGTGAAAGCCCGAGATGGTGCCTATTCTAGTGGGACCAAAGTTGATCCCGCTAAGCCCTGTCCTAACCCGAAGGAGGCAGAGTGCCACCACTGCCACAAGATAGGACATTGGAAGAGAAGCTGCCCAGAGTACCTGCAAGCAATCAAAGAAGGAAAGATCAAGCCATCTTTCGCAGGTATATACACAATCAAATCTAACGATTCTAATCATGCTATTTCTTGGGTTCTTGATACCGGTTGTGGTTATCACATTTGTTCTAATGTGCAGGGACTAAGAAGAATTAGGGATGTGGAGCAAGGAAGGATCAATCTAATCATGGGGAACAGAAGATCGTCGCCTGTGACCAAGATTGGAGTGTATTCTTTAGTGCTTAGGAATAGTTTGGTTTTAGATTTGAACAATTGTTGCTATTCGCCAGAAATGGCTAGAAACATCATTTCATTTCATGGTTTATATAGACAAGGATTTAGATTTTCTTTTAATAATGAGAATGGTTCTATTTTGGCTTATCTAAATGGTGTCTTTTACTTTGAAGCTATACCATGTAATGGAATATATGAAACCGTTATGATTGTTGATAACTTAGGAAATGATGTTTTGAATATTGATTCTTCCACTAGCATGGATAAAGCATCCTTGTGGCATTGTCGTCTTGGACATGTCAACAAGAAACGCATAGCCCAACTCCAAAAGGATGGAGTGTTGGAGTCATTCGACCTTAGGGAAGATGACACATGCGAGTCTTGTTTGCTTGGAAAGATGACTAAGTCACCCTTCACGAGTACATGTGAAAGGGGCGAGGGTCTATTGGACCTAATACATACCGATGTATGTGGACCATTTAGATCAACCACGAAGGATGGGAACCGCTTCTATGTGACTTTTACCGATGACTATAGTAGATATGGGTATATCTACTTAATCAAGCAAAAGTCAGACACCTTTGAAAAGTTCAAAGAGTTCAAGAATGAAGTGGAGAATCAATTGGGCAGGAAAATCAAGATGCTTCGATCCGATCGAGGAGGAGAGTACCTAAGTCTTGAATTCCACGATTATCTCAAGGAGTGTGGAATAGTTTCACAATTGACGCCTCCTAGGACACCGCAGTTGAATGGTGTGGCAGAAAGGCGTAATCGAACCTTATTGGATATGGTTCGCTCTATGATGAGTCGTGCTTCACTACCTATCTCTTTTTGGGGGTATGCCTTAGAGACTGCCGCTCATATCCTTAACCGAGTCCCTACTAAGAAGGTTGCCAAAACACCTCACGAGATGTGGACAGGGAAAGCTCCCTCGTTGGCACATATCAAGGTTTGGGGTTGCGAGGCTTTCGTAAGACGAGACACTCACGACAAGCTTGAACCTCGAAGTGAGCGATGTATTTTCATCGGCTACCCGCAGACATCCTTTGGATATCTCTTCTATAGACCAAAGGACAATGTTGTCTTCGTTGCGAGGAGAGGAGTTTTTCGAGAGCGAGAACTCATAAGCCAAGGAGACAGTGGGAGGCAAATCGAACTTGAAGAGATTCAAGAATCGATAGATGAAGGAACCTCTACCGCTGGCACTCAACCCGAGGAGGAAACTCCGGTTGAACCAATTGACGAATCCTTACCTCTTAGACGTTCCGATAGAGTTAGAGTTCATCCCCAGTTTTATGGCCTTCATATTACTACCGAAGGGGACACGTATATTAGTGATAGTACACTAATAAATCTTGATGAACCTAATAGCTATAAGGAAGCCATGGCAGGCCCGGAGTCTGCAAAATGGAAAGAGGCAATGGATAGCGAGATCCAATCCATGTATGATAACCAAGTTTGGAATTTGGTTGATTACGTGCCCGGACGTAAGACCGTTGGGTGCAAATGGATCTTCAAGATGAAGACCGACGTGGATGGAAACGTACACACATATAAAGCGCGATTGGTCGCGAAGGGCTTTACTCAAACTCCCGGAGTTGACTATGATGAGACCTTCTCACCAGTTGCGAAGATTAAATCTATTAGACAGATGCTAGCAATTGCCGCATTTCATGATTATGAGATTTGGCAAATGGATGTCAAGACCGCTTTCCTTAACGGAAAGTTGGCTGAGGATGTTTACATGGCTCAGCCAGAGGGGTTTGTGGATCCGAAGCATCCGGATAGAGTGTGTAAGCTTGAGAAGTCCATTTATGGACTTAAGCAAGCGTCTTGCAGATGGAATCTTTGCTTCGATGAGAAAGTCAAAGAGTTTGGATTTGTACGAAGCGAAGCCGAATCTTGTGTATATGTCAAAGCCAGTGGGAGTATAGTAAGCTTCCTCGTTCTATATGTCGATGACATATTACTCATAGGAAACGACATCCCGACTCTACAGGAGGTTAAGTCCTGGCTCGGGAAGTGCTTCGCTATGAAGGACCTCGGAGAGGCTTCTTAAATTTTGGGAATAAGGATAGTAAGAGAGAGAAGTAAGAGACTAATTGGACTTAGTCAGAATACTTACTTAGAGAAGGTACTAAAACGTTTTAGTATGGAAAACTCAAAGAAGGGAGAACTACCGATACAAAGTAATGCCAAATTGAGTAAGACTCAAAGTCCGAGTACCATACGCTTCCGCAGTTGGCTCAATCATGTACGCTATGACTTGTACTCGCCCTGATGTAGCCTTCGCTTTGAGCATGGTTAGCAGATATCAAGGGAATCCTGGCAAAGCACATTGGATTGCGGTGAAAAACATCCTTAAGTACCTTCGGCGGACGAAGGAATGGTTCTTAGTCCTCGGAGGGAGTGATGACTTAAAGGTGCGAGGGTATAGTGACGCCAGCTTTCAGACCGACAGGGACAACTACCGTTTGCAGTCGGGCTGGGTCTTTACCCTAAATGGAGGAGCAGTGACATGGAAGAGTTCCAAACAAGAAACCGTAGCTGATTCAACATGCGAATCAGAGTACATTGCAGCGAGCGAAGCGTCGAAGGAGGCAATATGGCTAAAGAACTTCATCGGTGATCTTGGAGTTGTACCTGCCATAAAGGAGCCAATGGAGATTTTCTGTGATAACGAAGGTGCGGTTGCCTTGACCAAGGAACCGAGGGATCATGGTAGATCAAGACATATCGACAGAAAGTATCACTTCATTAGACATCGTGTAGAAGAAGGACAACTCGTAGTAAAGAGGATATCATCAGAAGATAACCCAGCAGATCCGCTTACGAAGGGACTGAGTAGGGTTAAGCACTTGCAGCATGCTAGGAGTATTGGGTTGAAGGATGATATTAGCATAGATTAGATAGTATTAGAAACGTATAATAGATAAATGTAATTAACATTTGATGATTAAATAAAGGAGTTTTATTTATGAGTAATGTTACTATCTTATGTTAATTGTTTAGCTATTGTTTCACTTTGCATGTTTTGACTTCCAGAATAATTGAGTTTATTAGGAATAATCGAATTGTTCAAATGGTCCACAATCGTTCATATGTTGGGAGTAGATATGAATGAAGATTGTCATGAACTAGTGTGTAGAATGTCTAAATGGTGTTAGACATAGCAAAAGATTGCTGCAACGTTCATCAGTGCTTATGAACTAGTTTTGAGCATTGGAACAAACCCGCACTTACTGGAATCACCTTATGGAATACGATATAAAAGGTGATCGCAAGATGATAATATCATATAGTCTTAAAACCTAGATATATGGTTTATTATTTGTTAATTGATTGTACATTGATAATACGAAAACGCATCAGTAACTTGGTGTTATAAAACGTGTTGTTGTGTATAGTTGATTAATGAATAAGTAAATGCATATAAGTCGAAGTTTATCTGTAACTTTTCTCTAAGAGGGTAAAAGCGATATCTCGGCCGCTCGATGATTTGATTTGACTTATGTGCCGGGCCCGGTCAGAACTGAATTGATGTGTTCGATTAAGTTCTATGTCAAATAAATCAGAGATCGAGAAACCTAAATGCTTGACTAACCATTCCATAGGATTGTCAGCATGATATCTAACAGAGGACTGTACGTTCCCTTATCTAAAGGACAAGATTGATTAGATCAGAGTTGACAGCGTCTTTGAGAGCTACAATTGCAAACCGAATTGTACTTGTATAGTTACTAGACTTATCCAAGTGGGAGACTGTTGGAATAGTGTCTAAGGCTGCAACTATATTGGCCAAGTACTTGACCCGGTTGTGCATGGTCCTTTTGGGTTGCCTTCACCATAACAACTTGATGGGATGATTTATTGAGAGAGAGTAAATATTATAAAGAATAATATATGGTTATTTAATTAATATAAGTCATAGAATTAATTGGAATTAATTTGGTGACTTAAAGAGATTAATTAAATAAAGGGGTATAAACTGTCAATTGTTTGATAGTTAAACTTTAGACTGTAAATCCATTGGGATATACTTTGGACGGATTCTAAGAGCTTAGGGATAGCTAAAATCGTCCATATGAGTTATCTAGGAATGGATTTGGATAGCCTTAAGAGAAGATTATCCAATTAGAGTTTAGGTTGTAACCCTTAAGGAGTCTACAAGTATAAATAGACCCTATGGCATGGGGAATTCGACACTTGACCTAAAGTAAGGAACCTCTGGTCGAAATTCCTTCCCTCTCCTCTCTCTTAAATCATTCTTCTTGCTTTGGTGTTTGTAAGCCATTAGAGGAGTGACATTTGTGACTCTAGAAGCTCCAAGACCTCAAGATCAACAAGGAACTCAAAGGTATGATTCTAGATCTGTTTCAATGTTGTTATTTAACCTAATTAGTAATTAGAAGTCTTGGATTCAAAGCATGTTTATTAGAAAGCCTAGATCCGAGCATTAGGGTTTTGCATGCGCACATAGGAAAGTTCTTATGGCTAAAACCCATCAGTGGTATCAGAGCCTAGCTTGGTTTTCTTTAAATTTTTGCTTGATTAACTGAAACAAACCTGCAAAATTCGATTTTAAGGTTTCTGAGTCACTGACTCGGCGAGTCCCAAGGTGGACTCGGCGAGTAGGCCTGACTCGGCGAGTCCCCTTGTGCACTCGGCGAGTCCAGGCGTCAGGAATGACCAGATTCGGGATTTCTTTGTGATTATCTTATGGAAACTTACCTTAATCATAATAGATCAACCTAAATCCGATTTTATGATATATATGACTATTATCTTGATCTAATTAAAGATATTTATCATATAATAAAATATTTAATTTCCTTATATGATAATTAATTAATTATTTTGATTATTTTGATAATTATCTTAAAAGAAATCTTGAATAAATCAAATATAGATAATTAGGATATTAATTGTTAATTGGAATTATTTGTTATTTGATCCTCCATGTTTTAAATGTTTAAAACTTGCCCTCAAGTTTTGAAATTTATATTTGTGATTAAAAGCTTTAATTTAGACAACTTAAATTTCAAACCCTAGATTTCAAAAAGTTTTAAAATACAACCCTATACTAATATGATATTACTAGTATAATATATATATGTATAACTAAATGCTAGTCTTACCATTAGTAGGCCTCATTCACGAAGCCAATCTATAAGGTGGGTATAAGGTTGCGGCCTATAAAATGGCGCTTAATGGGTGTACACTCACACCCACCGCTTGCTTGATTGGTGGAGGGTCGTTAGTCGAACGGGTAGGATAGGGCAACCTCATCCTCTCATTCAAAGTATAAAAAGAAATACAAAGTAACTACACATATTTTTAAAATTTCCCAATCCTAGTTACTTTAGGAAAAGTGAATTGATGCAATCCCATGAAATTACACTTTGCACCTTGCTGAGATGTTAGTGGAGCGTGTGTGGTTTACCGGCACACTAATTGGTTCTAAGCGAAGGTGGCAAAGGGTGATTCATTGTTTATCATAGTTCGATGGAGTGTGTGTGGTTTACCGGCACATCGAATAGGTGATCGTTACAATGAAGGCACCATGTGAATTTGCATGGTAATTCACACCCGCTTTGTGTCCTCGGCATCCCAGTCACAAACGAGAGGGGCATATCGAGATTTAAACATGCCATTGAATAGTTTCAATGAATCTCATCCGAACCTAGGAATTCTCAAAAACACTTAGGACTAATAGTTTAGGTTTTTGTGATGGAGAATTAGTGAATCGTCATTCACTTACCTTCAATTTATTTGCATGTTAGATTACGGCATCCATTTTCTAATATGTAAATGTTATTGTTGGATCCTAGCCCTAATTTTCTTATTGGGTGATAATTAGGGATTCTTATTCTAATTTATCTTTGTCCTTTTTTTTCTAATCGTAGATGTCAAACGCTAACAACGTTGCTGCTAGTTCTTTCACGTTGATGAGCCTTTGCCAAAAGGTCACCTTCGATGGAACGAACTTTAGCGAATGGATAAGATACATTCGCACCATTGCTCGCTATGAGGACAAGGAGTATGTCCTTGATGAGAAGCTCGAGAAAATCAACACCGAAATCGCTACTCCAGCCGAAATCACCGCCTTTGAAACTCATGAGCGAGATGCAACGAAGGTACATTGCATCATGATTGCTACCATGAACTCCGAATTCCAAAAGTCCTACGAGGACATGTACCCGTACGAGATGCACCAAGACTTATTGGAGAGGTACCACCAAAACGCGAGACAAGAGCGGTATGAGATTTTCACTAACATGATTTCCGCGAAGATGGGTCATGGAGAATCTCTTACCGTGCACTTGCAAAAGATGCAAAGGTATGTTGACCGCCTTCGCAAGTTAAATTTTGACTTCGGTGAAGACTTGGCGATCGACATGGTGCTTCACTCTTTGCCTCCGATTTACAACCAATTTAGGATGACCTACCACATGAACAAAGAAGAGGTCACCCTAAGAAAGCTCCAAGGTCTCTTGAGGGTTGCTGAGAGCAACTTCAAGGACAAGTCTGTTGCACCCACTCCCAATCCGTCCGCTGCTCCTGTCTTGGCTATTGGTCAAGGAAAGGGAAAGAAGAGGAAAGCTTCATCGAAGAACTATCGCAAGGTGAAAGCCCGAGATGGTGCCTCTTCTAGTGGGACCAAAGTTGATCCCGCTAAGCCCTGTCCTAACCCGAAGGAGGCAGAGTGCCACCACTGCCACAAGATAGGACATTGGAAGAGAAGCTGCCCAGAGTACCTGCAAGCAATCAAAGAAGGAAAGATCAAGCCATCTTTCGCAGGTATATACACAATCAAATCTAACGATTCTAATCATGCTATTTCTTGGGTTCTTGATACCGGTTGTGGTTATCACATTTGTTCTAATGTGCAGGGACTAAGAAGAATTAGGGATGTGGAGCAAGGAAGGATCAATCTAATCATGGGGAATAGAAGATCGTCGCCTGTGACCAAGATTGGAGTGTATTCTTTAGTGCTTAGGAATAGTTTGGTTTTAGATTTGAACAATTGTTGCTATTCGCCAGAAATGGCTAGAAACATCATTTCATTTCATGGTTTATATAGACAAGGATTTAGATTTTCTTTTAATAATGAGAATGGTTCTATTTTGGCTTATCTAAATGGTGTCTTTTACTTTGAAGCTATACCATGTAATCGAATATATGAAACCGTTATGATTGTTGATAACTTAGGAAATGATGTTTTGAATATTGATTCTTCCACTAGCATGGATAAAGCATCCTTGTGGCATTGTCGTCTTGGACATGTCAACAAGAAACGCATAGCCCAACTCCAAAAGGATGGAGTGTTGGAGTCATTTGACCTTAGGGAAGATGACACATGCGAGTCTTGTTTACTTGGAAAGATGACTAAGTCACCCTTCACGAGTACATGTGAAAGGGGCGAGGGTCTATTGGACCTAATACATACCGATGTATGTGGACCATTTAGATCAACCACGAAGGATGGGAACCGCTTCTATGTGACTTTTACCGATGACTATAGTAGATATGGGTATATCTACTTAATCAAGCAAAAGTCAGACACCTTTGAAAAGTTCAAAGAGTTCAAGAATGAAGTGGAGAATCAATTGGGCAGGAAAATCAAGATGCTTCGATCCGATCGAGGAGGAGAGTACCTAAGTCTTGAATTCCACGATTATCTCAAGGAGTGTGGAATAGTTTCACAATTGACGCCTCCTAGGACACCGCAGTTGAATGGTGTGGCAGAAAGGCGTAATCGAACCTTATTGGATATGGTTCGCTCTATGATGAGTCGTGCTTCACTACCTATCTCTTTTTGGGGGTATGCCTTAGAGACTGCCGCTCATATCCTTAACCGAGTCCCTACTAAGAAGGTTGCCAAAACACCTCACGAGATGTGGACAGGGAAAGCTCCCTCGTTGGCACATATCAAGGTTTGGGGTTGCGAGGCTTTCGTAAGACGAGACACTCACGACAAGCTTGAACCTCGAAGTGAGCGATGTATTTTCATCGGCTACCCGCAGACATCCTTTGGATATCTCTTCTATAGACCAAAGGACAATGTTGTCTTCGTTGCGAGGAGAGGAGTTTTCCGAGAGCGAGAACTCATAAGCCAAGGAGACAGTGGGAGGCAAATCGAACTTGAAGAGATTCAAGAATCGATAGATGAAGGAACCTCTACCGCTGGCACTCAACCCGAGGAGGAAACTCCGGTTGAACCAATTGACGAATCCTTACCTCTTAGACGTTCCGATAGAGTTAGAGTTCATCCCCAGTTTTATGGCCTTCATATTACTACCGAAGGGGACACGTATTAGTGATAGTACACTAATAAATCTTGATGAACCTAATAGCTATAAGGAAGCCATGGCAGGCCCGGAGTCTGCAAAATGGAAAGAGGCAATGGATAGCGAGATCCAATCCATGTATGATAACCAAGTTTGGAATTTGGTTGATTACGTGCCCGGACGTAAGACCGTTGGGTGCAAATGGATCTTCAAGAAGAAGACCGACGTGGATGGAAACGTACACACATATAAAGCACGATTGGTCGCGAAGGGCTTTACTCAAACTCCCGGAGTTGACTATGATGAGACCTTCTCACCAGTTGCGAAGATTAAATCTATTAGACAGATGCTAGCAATTGCCGCATTTCATGATTATGAGATTTGGCAAATGGATGTCAAGACCGCTTTCCTTAACGGAAAGTTGGCTGAGGATGTTTACATGGCTCAGCCAGAGGGGTTTGTGGATCCGAAGCATCCGGATAGAGTGTGTAAGCTTGAGAAGTCCATTTATGGACTTAAGCAAGCGTCTCGCAGATGGAATCTTTGCTTCGATGAGAAAGTCAAAGAGTTTGGATTTGTACGAAGCGAAGACGAATCTTGTGTATATGTCAAAGCCAGTGGGAGTATAGTAAGCTTCCTCGTTCTATATGTCGATGACATATTACTCATAGGAAACGACATCCCGACTCTGCAGGAGGTTAAGTCCTGGCTCGGGAAGTGCTTCGCTATGAAGGACCTCGGAGAGGCTTCTTAAATTTTGGGAATAAGGATAGTAAGAGAGAGAAGTAAGAGACTAATTGGACTTAGTCAGAATACTTACTTAGAGAAGGTACTAAAACGTTTTAGTATGGAAAACTCAAAGAAGGGAGAACTACCGATACAAAGTAATGCCAAATTGAGTAAGACTCAAAGTCCGAGTACCATACGCTTCCGCAGTTGGCTCAATCATGTACGCTATGACTTGTACTCGCCCTGATGTAGCCTTCGCTTTGAGCATGGTTAGCAGATATCAAGGGAATCCTGGCAAAGCACATTGGATTGCGGTGAAAAACATCCTTAAGTACCTTCGGCGGACGAAGGAATGGTTCTTAGTCCTCGGAGGGAGTGATGACTTAAAGGTGCGAGGGTATAGTGACGCCAGCTTTCAGACCGACAGGGACAACTACCGTTTGCAGTCGGGCTGGGTCTTTACCCTAAATGGAGGAGCAGTGACATGGAAGAGTTCCAAACAAGAAACCGTAGCTGATTCAACATGCGAATCAGAGTACATTGCAGCGAGCGAAGCGTCGAAGGAGGCAATATGGCTAAAGAACTTCATCGGTGATCTTGGAGTTGTACCTGCCATAAAGGAGCCAATGGAGATTTTCTGTGATAACGAAGGTGCGGTTGCCTTGACCAAGGAACCGAGGGATCATGGTAGATCAAGACATATCGACAGAAAGTATCACTTCATTAGACATCGTGTAGAAGAAGGACAACTCGTAGTAAAGAGGATATCATCAGAAGATAACCCAGCAGATCCGCTTACGAAGGGACTGAGTAGGGTTAAGCACTTGCAGCATGCTAGGAGTATTGGGTTGAAGGATGATATTAGCATAGATTAGATAGTATTAGAAACGTATAATAGATAAATGTAATTAACATTTGATGATTAAATAAAGGAGTTTTATTTATGAGTAATGTTACTATCTTATGTTAATTGTTTAGCTATTGTTTCACTTTGCATGTTTTGACTTCCAGAATAATTGAGTTTATTAGGAATAATCGAATTGTTCAAATGGTCCACAATCGTTCATATGTTGGGAGTAGATATGAATGAAGATAGTCATGAACTAGTGTGTAGAATGTCTAAATGGTGTTAGACATAGCAAAAGATTGCTGCAACGTTCATCAGTGCTTATGAACTAGTTTTGAGCATTGGAACAAACCCGCACTTGCTGGAATCACCTTATGGAATACGATATAAAAGGTGATCGCAAGATGATAATATCATATAGTCTTAAAACCTAGATATATGGTTTATTATTTGTTAATTGATTGTACATTGATAATACGAAAACGCATCAGTAACTTGGTGTTATAAAACGTGTTGTTGTGTATAGTTGATTAATGAATAAGTAAATGCATATAAGTCGAAGTTTATCTGTAACTTTTCTCTAAGAGGGTAAAAGCGATATCTCGGCCGCTCGATGATTTGATTTGACTTATGTGCCGGGCCCGGTCAGAACTGAATTGATGTGTTCGATTAAGTTCTATGTCAAATAAATCAGAGATCGAGAAACCTAAATGCTTGACTAACCATTCCATAGGATTGTCAGCATGATATCTAACAGAGGACTGTACGTTCCCTTATCTAAAGGACAAGATTGATTAGATCAGAGTTGACAGCGTCTTTGAGAGCTACAATTGCAAACCGAATTGTACTTGTATAGTTACTAGACTTATCCAAGTGGGAGACTGTTGGAATAGTGTCTAAGGCTGCAACTATATTGGGCAAGTACTTGACCCGGTTGTGCATGGTCCTTTTGGGTTGCCTTCACCATAACAACTTGATGGGATGATTTATTGAGAGAGAGTAAATATTATAAAGAATAATATATGGTTATTTAATTAATATAAGTCATAGAATTAATTGGAATTAATTTGGTGACTTAAAGAGATTAATTAAATAAAGGGGTATAAACTGTCAATTGTTTGATAGTTAAACTTTAGACTGTAAATCCATTGGGATATACTTTGGACGGATTCTAAGAGCTTAGGGATAGCTAAAATCGTCCATATGAGTTATCTAGGAATGGATTTGGATAGCCTTAAGAGAAGATTATCCAATTAGGGTTTAGGTTGTAACCCTTAAGGAGTCTACAAGTATAAATAGACCCTATGACATGGGGAATTCGACACTTGACCTAAAGTAAGGAACCTCTGGTCGAAATTCCTTCCCTCTCCTCTCTCTTAAATCATTCTTCTTGCTTTGGTGTTTGTAAGCCATTAGAGGAGTGACATTTGTGACTCTAGAAGCTCCAAGACCTCAAGATCAACAAGGAACTCAAAGGTATGATTCTAGATCTGTTTCAATGTTGTTATTTAACCTAATTAGTAATTAGAAGTCTTGGATTCAAAGCATGTTTATTAGAAAGCCTAGATCCGAGCATTAGGGTTTTGCATGCGCACATAGGAAAGTTCTTATGGCTAAAACCCATCAAACACATTTTATGTGGGGGCACAGACTGAAGAACCCCCTAAAATCACCACAAAGCCTCTTTCACCAACTCCTTCTAGTGATTCTAATCCAGTTCTTGGTGGAGCTGATTTTGAATTTGATTTTACATACTACATTCCCTACCAAATTCCCAGTGAGGAAGATGAATCTACTCCGGCAACAAAGCAACACATCGACAGTGTTCATGAAAAGCTTGATTGCCTACTCGCTTTGACAACAAAGTATAATGATTTCGTTCTCAAAGCTTTCATGGATATAACCCTGAACCAATATACAGAATCCATCAAAAAATGTACTACTGCAATCGATGATTCTACTTCTCTGTGCAAACGAGCCTCTTCTGATGTTATAGATTTCATTCATGACTCGAAGGTTTTTCTTGACTCCTTCAAAGGTCATGTTGATTCCAATGATGCCAAGGTCACAGAGTCCATTGATTCGCTTTCTCACTCTCTTCAAGCGGAGTAGACCAAGTTTGAAACTGTCAGGTTTGACCTCTCTGCTGACAACAAGACTTTCTTGTATTCCATTGACTCTCGGTTCGAAAATCTCACTGCTGATCTTCCCATGGAAAGACAACTCAAAGATGATCTTGCTCAACAGACGACGATCAATGCAGTGCAGCAAGCAGCACTTGCCAAGGCTGAATATGAAATTACCCTGTTGAAAACCGAACAAGCCATTTTTCGCAGCTGTGTTGGGGATGTTCTGTCTCAGTTACATACTCTGCTTCAGGCTCATGATCCTATTCTCACGCTCACTATTCACAATCATTTAACCTCCAAATTTCTTCCCTCTCTTGAACTCTTAGGTGAAATGAAGGGTGTTTCGGAGAGAAATGTTCCTTCGCAACAAGGGGGAAAAGAGAAGCCACAACCTATTACTCTTAAACCGAAGGTCAAAACTGAACCGAAGGATAATTTAGCTTCGGGTTCTGGTGTCAAAGAAAGAAAAAATTGTGTTATTGGAGAAGATGATGAGGATGCCGAAGATCAAGAAACTATTTCTAAGATCTTGAACCGAAAGAAAAAGAATCAGGAGATAGATGAAACTCTTCAAGCAACTAAGGAGGATGAGGAAAGTGAAAAGAAGAAGAAAGAAGAGGATGATGCATTAAGTTGCAAGAAGATGTTATTCCCTTCCTGGACAAGAGAGACACTTATCAGGGAGGCGATAGAGTTTCCAAGCACCTACTGGCTGGAGCCTGTAACCTCCTTTGACTGTGAAAACACAAGGGACTCGCAGTTCGAGATGCCGATTACTCGAAAGGCATTTTTTTTCACTGTTTTGAGCCAACAATTGATGTTCCTTCACCCCATCCTCAGGTCGACCGTGAACTTATAGATGTTTATCTTGAGTTTAGTCAGCCTCAATACCTGACTTGGAGTGCTCAGAAAATTACTACGGTTAAGGTGCTGAAACCATCGTCTGCGGGGAAGTTTATCAATGTTTTTTTCAGGATAAACCGAGGTTCAAATAACTCAGTGTCTATTATCTCCCTGGCAGATCTTCCTAACTTGAATCCTCATGATCGGATTCTGCTCTTCAATATTTCGCTTACTAATGCAACAGAGTATGAACTAATCTTAGGACATCTGAAAAGGATGTTGGCCTCTTATATTCATGAGGTTGCGAAGATGGATCAAGAGGTAGCGGCTATCATGAGGAAGAAACGGACGGTGATGCCAACTGTAAAGCCAGGAGATGTCAACAAAATGACTCTCGGTCAAATTGATCCTGCTCACCTCACAGTGAGGCTTACAAGAGCCAAAGGTCAAAGATTTTTGTTTGCTCTGGTGGACAAACATTTTTTCGCGACTGAATGCCTGGAACACATCATCAATATTATTTATCGGTGCAAGGAAAATTCTGAGTCTGATAAGAAGAACTTCACAGACATGCTTCGATGGTACATTACTTTTCGACAAAACTCTTTTAGCCATCGTACCGAGCGTGTTCAAGACTATCAAGAAGTATGCTGCAGATCAACTGAAGTGAGCTCTCGGCTCCATTGACGCAAAGGGGGAGATTGTTGGGTATTATGTGTTGCGTCATGGGCTATTCTTTTGCATATCCGGTATTGGGCCTGTCCAACCGTGATTATAGATTAGGGTTATGTATTATATATATACAGTGCATGCATGTATGCCTTAGTACGCGAGTCATTGATTATCTTTTGCATTGTAACCCTAAGCATCTCTACAGTTGAAGTTCTTAATCGAGCTCTTCTGAGGTGTCAAATATTAATCATTCGACATCATTCAAACCATTCTCGTGTTCTTTATTTTTTTTCATTTATTGTTTTTATGATTGAATCTATCGATCATTAAGGAATATTATTCCAACAAGGTGGATGCAAGCCGGAATTACATTGAGAGGCCGATTCCAATCTTGGATCGGAAGATCAAGGTTCTGAGGAACAAAGAGGTGCCCTTGGTTCAGGTGCGGTGGCAACATTGGAGAGGGTCCGAGCTGACTTGGGAGTCGACGGCAAAGATGCAGGAGCAGCATCCAGAGCTGTTTGTAGAATGAGACTTCGAGGCGAAGTCTGATTCTAGTGGGGGAGAATTGTAACATCCGGATTTCCAGGTATCGTAATCTAAGTATCTATTTTTGAGTTAAGAAGAGGGACTCGACGAGTTGACGCCTAAACTCGTCGAGTAAGATCGCGACTGATGACTCGGATTAATGAATAGACTCGACAAGACCGCGATGTGGATAAAAACCCTAAATCTTTGGGCATACGCCCTATTTAAGGGTCCTTATGGCCTTCATTTGTGGCCACACACCCTTGAGAAACCCTAAATGGACCACAGAGCATAGAGAGTGAGGGAAGGAGCTAATTTCACGACCATTAGGGCATTCTTGCAAGAAGGAAGGAAGGGATTCAAGCTAGGCTAATTGGGGAGCTCAGATCTACTATCACTTCATCAAAGGTTGCTGTTTGAGGTATGAATCTGTGTCTATTTTTGTGTATATAGTGGATCCCATGAATCTAGGGTTTCCTTTCCCCCTTTTTAGTTGAGTTATGGAGTATGTGGAGTTCCTTTGTAGCATAGACATTAGATATGGACCTTGAGAGGTCCATATTATCCCAACAACCTAGCTTTATGCAATCACATAAGAGTATTAAGCCTAAGACACCATTATAAGGGTTATTTTATCAAATAGAGCTAGATGTGTGGTGCATGGACATAAAGATTGAACCTTTACGTGACTTTTGGGTGCTAGAAGGCCAGATCTATTAGTTAGAGAAATAGATCTGACCTCAGAAAGTCCATTGAGTATTGTCATGGAGGAAACTCGTCGAGTTCATAAGAGGACTCGACGAGTCGGATCCGGTTGCCCTGCGATTCGTGATCAGTGGTAACCCGTTGAGTGAAAGGTTAACTCGATGAGTTGAGTGAGGCCTTAGGAAGATTCAGAGGACATGCATGGACTCGCCAAGTCACCCGAGTGCACTCGACGAGTCTGGTCAAAGTTGGACCGTTGATTGGAGTTGACTTCCATTGACTTTAGGGTTTTGGTCAAACTGATTCAAGAGAGGTCATGGAAGGGTAGAATGGTCTTCTACCCTTTCTTAAGAGATGAGAACATAAAGAGAGTATTGATTAGAGATATTATCATTGGGATAAGAGGAGGCTAGATTGGGGATATCGAGAACGAGAGTATACTAGACATCGTACGAGGTGAGTCTTCTCACTATACCTTACCTTGAATGGTAATTATGTGTGACCGGAAGGTCTTATGTGCTATGACGAGTATGTGATATATGTTTCCATGTGATATGTATATGTTGTGTATGTTATGAGTAGTATGGTATGGACCGGAATGTCAACAGGGTATGGACCGGAAGGTCAGCAGTGGATGGACTGGAAGGTAAATATGGTATGGAACGGAAGGTCGATAGAGTAGGACCGGAAGGTCTACTCAGATTGTGGGACCGAAAGGCCCCTGAGACACATTGACCGGAAGGTCTTGTAGAGCTATAGCCTCGAGCGTCTTAAATGTTGTATGTAGTATTTTAGGGAACTCACTAACCATTTATGCTTACCGTGTTATGTGATATGTATTTTAGGTACTAGCGAGGATTGCGAGAAGGCGCCGACATGATTAGTACACACTGACAGAGGATTTTTGTATTTGAGATTCTGGGATATATTTTATTGTGATAACATTTGATACACTTGTGTTTTGAAATGATTTATATGAGATGTGTTATGGTTGAAAAATGAAAGAAAAATTGTTTTAAATTTTCACGTCGTTACAATTATGGAACTTCTGGACAAGTGACTCGGTGCCCTTCAGACAGATATCGCTTCAGGGTATTTTGGATTTCGGACTCCATCATTTCGGGAGTTCAAGGGTTGTGGAGCTCCAAAGTTCTTTAGGACCTTGCACCGTCGATTGAGGTTTAACATATGGTGAGGGAGTTTTAGGACCTTCACAAGACTAAGGTGGCGGTGGCGGAGATTGACGCCAAATTCCGAGAGAGGGCCTTGTTGGTTCTGCAGTTTGCCATGGATGAGGAGATGAAGAAAATGAGATATCATGACATGTTGAAGGATGATATCAGAGAGTTTGTGAGCTATTCGGGTGCAAGACCCTGAATGATATGATTATGAGGGTCTGGGAGCGGTAGATCGAGCTGAAGATTCGGCAAGCCGGAGCTGGTACAGACGAAAGTGGGACAGGCAAAGAAGCTGAAGACTTTTGATTCACACAGCAGAGGCCAGCAGGGGTTGGAGCCATTGCAGCAAGTGCGACAAGCCGCACGGTAGGGAATGTCGTGCATTAGGTTCATGTTTTTTCAGATATGTTCAATCAGGTCATATGAGTAGGTACTACCCGCAGGGTGTATTGATTTGCTTTCATTGCAATCACATCGACCATAAAAAGGCCGATTGTCCGATATTGTTAGGATGGGCAGTAGCGGAGCCTACACCAGCCACCTTGATGATTACCGATGGCTGCAAAGGCAACGTGGAGACACCTGTGGTCAAGAGTAGGGCATTTTCAGTTGACTACCGATGAGGCTCAAGCATCACCACATGTGGTCACCGGGGCTTTCTTAGTCAATGGTATGATTGATCATGCTCTATTTAATTCAGGTGCTACCTGATCCTTTGTATCTCTTTCTCTTAGCAAGAAGATGCTCCTGGGATTCTGGATTGTCCGTTGGAGGTTGAGATTGCTGATGACCGTTCTATGAGTATGTAGCGCCCAGATCCTGGTATGTATTTTAAACAAAATTAGTCATTTTTGCAAAGGGACTCGATGAGTTGGAGGCCCCAAACTCGTCGAGTAGAAACGAATTTTGGACGCGGGACTTGAAGTCTACTCGACGAGTTGAGAAGCCTCAACTCAACGAGTAGGGCTGCCAGAGTGAAACCCTAATTTTTAGGGTTTGCACCCTATTTAAGCACCTAAACCTCCAAAGGGTGGTATCATTTGCATCCTCCATCACCCCAAACCCTAGCTACAAAACTCTAATAAGTTTTTGAGTGTTTTGAGCCATTCTTGGTACTTTCTTGAGGTTTTGAAGAAGATGATACTTGAGGAAAGAGTAAGGAAGTGAAGGAGAAGAGTAGATCTAGATTTAGAGCTTCATTTTTGGTTCACCTGAGGTATAAAGCTCTTACCTTGCTTATTGAGTGTTTAGATCTAGTTTTAGGGCTCTTTTTCCATGTTTTAGTTCAATAATGGCGGCCTTTGGGGTTTTTATGACTCCAGTGGAAAGAACCTTCAGATCTAGAGCCGTTGGGGGACTCCATGGCATAAAGGTGCCAACTTTATGGCCATGGGAGTCCCATGCAACCTGTAAACCACCTTTTAGGGACTTTTGACCTAAATAACCCATGCGTGTACTTAAAGTTAGCAACTTTACATGGTAACTTGGTCCTAGGGGACCAGATCTATTGTTTGGAACCATTGAACCCGACTGGAAATGGCAGAATGGGTTTAGACTATGGGGGACTTGACGAGTCGTTCATACAACTCGGCGAGTTGGGTCGGGGTCCCCCAACCTTTTCTGTTACTGGGCAAACATGTCGAGTCTAGGAGATGAATCAATGAGTCGGACGTGGTTTTTGGGTTTGAAGATTGAAGAACTCGACGAGTTCAAGGAGGAACTCGGCGAGTTGGGAGTGAACTGTCCCGACTTTGTTATGAGGAAGAACTCGACAAGTTCATGAAAGAACTCGACGAGTAGGATTGAGATTTTCAGATTTTTATGGATCATGGAACTCAACGAGTTGAATGAACCAGGATGTTGACTTCGACCAGGATGTTGACTTTAACCTTGATCTTTGACCAGAGTTGACCCTTAAAAAGGTTATGAGTATGAAAGAGTAATTAACATAGATTTTATGTGTAGGATTTTGAGGAGATCTGATTTCCAGAGCCGATGACAGTTCAACTACTTCACGACATTAAGGTGAGTTACCCTCCACTAGAAGTTGGTCTAAGGCACCAATGTCGGCCCATTAATAGGCGATTATAGTTGAGATGATAGTATTTGTGATAATTGTCTGGTATGCCACTATTTGTTATGCTTTATGTGCTAGTATGTTATGTTATTATGTGGTAGTGGTAGGGGGTGAAATAGTCCCCGATTACCGGTTGAAAGAAACCGAAGGGGAGGCCATCACCCAGATATGCTAGGTAGTATATGATTTATATGTTTATGCTAGGATACTATATGGTAGAGTTAGTGGTGAAATAGTACCCAGGTACCTGTTGAAAGAGACCGAAGAGGAGGCCAACAACCAGATATGCTAGGCGGTTACCGGTTGAAAGAGACCGAAGGGGAGGCCAGCACCCATATATGCTAGGTAGTTACCGGTTAAAAAAGACCGAAGGGGAGGCCAGCACCCAGATATGCTAGGCGTTATATGATTATATGGTATGTGGTATGATGGGGGAACTCACTAAGCTTTGTGCTTACGGGTGTCAGTTTTTGTTTTAGGTCCTTCTTCTTCGAAGGGAAAGGAGCTGACATGGTAGCAACGCATCACACACACGATTTTCCGCATTTGAGATTCTTGATTTTTACTCTAACATTATTAATATCTCATGACACACTTTTGAGACATATGATCTATGGTTTTTAAGAAATAAGATAACTTGATGAGGATTTCTATAAATTGTTTTATGAATCATTAAATCAAAAAAAATTGGTCTTAAATTTTAGGTAGTTACAAGTTGGTATCAGATCCTTGGTTTGAGGGATTTGGACACAATTTCGGGGGTGTCTGGACTCTAATCGAGGGTTTGAAAGATTTTTACAAGAAAATAGCTTTTTTCTAAAATTTAAAATAAAGAGTTTTGAAAAAGAACAAGGTGTGTGATGCGTGCAATCGGTCGAGCTCATGTCAGTTTTCCCCAAGATACCCATACATGTTTGTTATGATATATGATATGATCATGGGAACTGCATGCGAGATTAGGGATGAGGAATTAGGAAGGATGCCTTATATGCCTACTGTATGTGTATGAGAACTGCATGCTAGATAAGGACTAAGGATCTAAGAAGATGCCTTATGTGCCTGCTATTTGTGCTTAATGAATTACATTGTAGAACTTATTAGTCAGTGATATGATGGCCTGAATAGGATATCCTTGGTTTGGTTAATCAATGCCCGAATGTTGCTTGCTTTGTGCTTTTAGGAGTTCTAGTTATCTTTAACTAATTAGTAAAGGAATACGTTAAGTTACATATTGCGAGGACTAAATAATTTCAGAAGGATAGGTCTAGCCTTATTTCGCAGCTCTTTTTTTAGTCCAACCGTTGTAGGGTAGGACCTCTCATTCGAAGAATTAACTGGTCTTAGTGATATGTAATGGTATTCGTGAGCTAGTTAGGTAAAGGTAGCAGGGATTTTTTATGCAACTGATGGCAGAGAGTCGGTCGGAGAGTTATCCTAGGGTAAGCCTAGGACGACATTAGTGTAGCGTAGACCTGGAAATCCGTGTCTGCGTGTCGTGTATTCGTGTCAGACACGAATTTGGTAAACACGAACACAACACGAATTATAAAACGTGTTTGGGGTGTCAAACACGAACACGACACGTAAAAAATTTGTGTGACCCGTGACACAACACGAATAGACACGTTTTTTAACCGTGTTACATGAATACACGAATAAACATGATTTTAATGTCTTTTTAGCTAGGATGACAATAACATGCAAACAAAAACGATTTTATGTTTTATGTAATCGGTCCCTAGTATTTTATACATATAAAATTTAACCCTAAAATATATATATGTGTTTATACGTGTTTGTACATGTCACGTGTCAACACGAATTTTATCGTGTCTTATACGTGTCTAAACAGGTAAATTCGTGTTTGACACGTGTAAGACATGAACACGAATTTAAAATACGTATCAGACACGAATAGACACGAAACACGAATTTCTAAAACACATACATGGAAAACTCGTATCATGTAAATCGTGTCGTGTATGAAATTGCCAGGTCTAGTGTAGCGCGTAGTAGTAGTGAAAGGGACTTGGTAAAGTCAAGGCAATCGTTGAGGAAAGTACATATAGATGTGGAAGGTAGTATGGGCCCATACTACTGAAAGTAGAGGATCCGTACTCAAGTCAAGGAGGGATGAGATAGAACCAGGGAACATGTAGAGTGTGTGAGACCTCTCGAGGTTATGTATGACCCTAACAATTATGTGTTTTGTTTCAGAATGGTGGTGACAAGTCACGGAGCAGGAGGTTCAGGGTCTGGTTCAGGATTAGGTTTAGGTTTGGGTACAGGTTCCGAGCCGTTTGATGACAGACTACGCGAGTTCATATTATATGAGATTACGAGAGGCATCCTTGAGGCGACCCCGATGGTTTTCAGATCGATAATGGAAGGGATCATTGAGCTGATGGAGGATCGCCTCAAGGAATTTCAGAGTGCCAGCTCCAACGACCCTACGGATCACGGATGGCCGACAGTTCAAGACAGATGCTCTAGTGGTGAGGAGTCGAGCCTTCCAGTTGATCGCCGAGGAGGCGCGTGTCGTACTAGATGTGGTGAAAAGTATTTTTTCTTTTCCCTAACTCTTATTACATGTCAGTTATGATATTTATGTGCTATGTTTATGTGTTTTGTTTAGGATCCTTCCATGTGAACGGCATCCTAGTACAGGTGTTATTTTACTCGGGGGCTACCCGATCATTTGTCTCTCTTGCTCTTAGCAAGAGGTTTTTTGATTCTTCAAGCATGTTGGATTGTCCTTTAGAGGTCGAGATTGCTGATGACCGAGCTATCCGGGTATTGAAGGTCTATAGGGATTGTGTTTTGATGATGTATGACGAGCGTTACCTCGTGGATTTGGTTCCCATTTCTTTGCGTAGGAACAAAGTCATCATCGACATGGATTGGCTGAGCCCTAATGGGGCAGTGATCAACTGTGCGCAATAGTTGGTACGTTTCAGGACCCCGAGTGGGGGAGAGTTGGTGATTCAGGGCAAGAGACCGCAACGTGGACCAGCTTTGTGCTCAGCAGCAAGGGCTAGGCGCTACCTTCAGCATGGTTGCACATGGTATGTCGCTTACGTTATGGATACTCGGGAGGTGGGTAAGGCGACCGTTAGCGATGTTCTAGTGGTGCAAGAGTACCTGGACCTATTTCCAGAGGAGTTTCCCAGAATACCTCCAGAGAGGCAAGTGGAGTTCAAGATCGACCTCGTCCCTAGTGCAGATCCGATAGACAAGGCATCAAATCGGTTGGCTCTTCCTGAGATGCAGGAGTTGTCTACACAACTACATGAGCTGTTAGAGATGGGATTCATTAGGCCGAGTAGTTTGCCTTAAGAAGCCCCGATCCTGTTTGTGAAGAAGAAGGACAGATCACACTGGATGTGTATAGACTACCGGTAGCTGAACAAGGTAACGGTGAAGAACTGTTACCCACTCCCAAGGATTGATGATCTCTTCGACCAGCTACAAGGGGCATCTTGGTTTTCCAAGATAGATATGCGTTCAGGCTACCACTAGATGCGATTTAGAGATGAGGATGTACCGAAGATTGCTTTCCAGACTCGCTATGGCCACTATGAATTTGTGATGATGCCCTTTGGGCTCACCAATGCCTCTGTCGTGTTCATGGACCTCAAGAACCGCGTATGCAGACCGATGTTGGATCGTTCTGTGATAGTCTTTATTGATGAAATCTTGGTTTAATACAAGACGCAGGAGCAACACGAGGAGCACTTTTGGGAGGTGTTAGATACCCAAAGGAGGGAGAGGTTGTACGCCAAGTTCTCCAAGTGTGAGTTCTTGTTGCGCAAGGTGCAGTTTCTGGGGCACCTTGTCAACCAGAACGGGATTTTGGCTGACCCTGCCAAATTGGAGGTCGTGATAAGGAGGGAGGTTCTGAAGTCTCCATCTGAGATTTGGAGTTTCCTTGTGTTAGCAGGCTATTACCGGAGATTCATACAGGATTTCTCCAAGATAGTAGTACCCTTGACCCAGTTGACGAAGAAGGCCATTGTATTTCATTAGGGGCCTGAGCAGCAGATAGTGTTCGAGAAATTGAGGCAGAGGTTGTGCCAGGCACCGATCTTAGCCCTGCCAGAGGGCATGGAGGATTTTGTAGTGTAATGTGATGCGTCCATCTCGGGTTTGGGCGTAGTATTGATGCATAGGGGGCACGTCATCACTTCCGCCTCGAGGCAGCTGAAGCCTCACGAGGCAAACTACTCAACGCACGATCTGGAGTTGGGGGCGGTTGTTTTTGCCCTCAAGATTTGGTGACACTACCTCTATGGGGTCGTTGTACCATCTACACGGACCACAAGATCTTGATGTACCTCATGGATCAGCCAAATCTGAACATGAGACAGCAGCGATGGTTGGACATGGTGAAGGATTACGAATGTGAGATCCTCTACCACCCGGGGAAGGCCAATGTGTGGCTGATGCACTTAGCCGTAAGGCAACCCTGAGCAAATACATTTGCTTGAGGATGACGGTGGTGACTCCGCTTCTGGAGAAGATCCGGGAGGCCCAGCAGGAGGCTATGAAGGAGGAACACCGGAAGAGTGAGCACATTGTGGGCCAAATTTCCTCCTTCGACTATGATAGTCGCGGGCTGTTGACACTACACCGCAGAGTGTAGGTTCCTTACGCAGGTGGTGTGTGCCAAATCCTGATGGAGGAGGCACACAAATCCAAATTTTCCATCCATCCCGGTGCAATGAAGATATATATAGATCATCGTCCTGATTATTGGTGGCCCTGCATAAAGCAGGATGTAGCATGGTGCGTTGAGAGGTGCTTGACCTGCAGGAAGGTCAAGGCAGAAAACCAAAGGAATCATGGCAAGATACAAACGTTGGATATCCCTGTCTGGAAATGGAAGGTTATCACTATGGATTTTATCACGAAGCTTCCCAGGACCGCACGGGGAGTGGATTCAATTTGGGTCATCGTGGATCGGTGGACCAAGAGTGCCCATTTCATTCCCGATCCAAGAGAGAATTTTAGCCGAGAAGTTGGCCGACATCTACATTAGAGAGGTAGTAGCTCGACATGGAGTTCCAATTTCCATGATTTTTAACCAAGATGTGCGATTTACTTCCAGATTCTGGAAGACATTTCATGACGAGTTGGGTACTCGTCTTCACTTTAGCATGGCTTTTCACCCACAGATGCATGGTCAGAGTGAGCAGACCATCCAGACTCCGGAGGATATGTTGTGGGCATGCGTCCTGGACTTTGGTGGTAGTTGGGATACCTATCTTCCATTGGCAGAGTTTTCCTACAATAATAGCTACCACACGAGCATAGACCATCCTCCTTTCGAGATGTTATATGGGAGGAAGTGCAGAACCCCGATATGCTAGGGTGAGGTTGGGCAATGGGGAGTACCAAAGTGGTACTCAAGATGACAGAAAGAATCTAGCAGGTCCTGAGCAGGCTTCAGACTACTTAGAGTCGGAAGAATAGTTACACCGACAGGCGCCGATCGGATATGGAGTTTGAGGTCGGGGATATGGTTCTCCTGAAGGTGTCACCTTGGAAAGGTGTCATCCGGTTCAAGAAGCGTGGCAAGTTGGGCCCTAGGTACATTGGTCTTTCAAGGTTGTAGCCTGGGTGGGCAAGGTGGTGTATAAGATGGATCTGCCAGCCGAGCTTAGTTAGATCCATAATACCTTTCATGTCTCCCAGCTGTGAAAGTGTCTGGTAGATGACTCTGTGGTGGTACCTCTAGAGGATATTCAGGTGGATGACAGCATGAACTACATTGAGTGGCTGGTAGCCATCCTCAATAAGAAGCCGAAGGATTTGAGGAACAAGAAGGTCAAGTTAGTGAGGGTGCAATGGCAGCACCGCAAGGGATCGGAATGGACACGGGAGCCGGAGGACGAGATGAGGGAGCACTACCCAGAGTTATTCCCAAATGCAGCAGACTTCATGGACGAAGTCTAAAATAAGTGGGGGAGATTTGTAATGCACGGATCCTAGTATGTATTTTAAACCAAATTATTCATTTTTGCAAAGGGACTCGACGAGTTGGAGGCCCCAAACTCATCGAGTTGAAACAAATTTTGGACGCGGGACTTGAAGTCTACTCGACGAGTTGAGAAGCCTCAAATCGACGAGTAGGGATGCCAGAGTGAAACCCTAATTTTCAGGGTTTTCACCCTATTTAAGCACCTTAACCTCCAAAGGGTGGCCTTATTTGCAGCCTCCATCACCCCAAACCCTAGCTACGAAACCGTAATACGTTTTTTAGTGTTTTGAGTCATTCTTGGTACTTTCTTGAGGTTTTGAAGAAGATGATACTTGAGGAAAGAGCAAGGAAGTGCAGGAGAAGAGTATATCCAAAAGTAGAGCTTCATTTATGGTTCACCTGAGGTATAAAGCTCTTACCTTGCTTATGGAGTGTTTAGATCTAGTTTTAGGGCTCTTTCTCCATGTTTTGGTTCAGTAATGGTGGCCTTTGGGATTTGGATGACTCCTGTGGAAAGAACCTTTAGATCTAGAGCCGTTGAGGGACTCCATGGCATAAAGGTGCCAACTTTATGGCCATGGGAGTCCCATGCAACTTGTAAACCACCTTTTAGGGACATTTGAGCTAAATAACCCATGCGTGGATTTAAAGTTAGCAACTTTACGTGGTAACTTGGTCCTAGGGGACAAGATCTATTGTTTGGAAGCATTGAACCCGACTGGAAATGACAGAATGGGTTTAGACTATGGGGGACTCGACGAGTCGTTCATACAACTCGGCGAGTTGGGTCGGGGTCCCCCAACCTTTTCTGTTACTGGGCAAACATGTCGAGTCTAGGAGATGAATCAATGAGTCGGACGTGGTTTTTGGGTTTGAAGATTGAAGAACTCCACGAGTTCAAGGAGGAACTTGATGAGATGGGAGTGAAATGTCACAACTCTATTATGAGGAAGAACTCGATGAGTAGGATCAAGATTTCCAGAGTTTTATGGATCATGGAAATCGACGGGTTGATGGACCAACTCGGCGAGTTGAGTCAACCAGGATGTTGACTTTAACCTTGACCTTTGACATGAGTTGACCCTTAAAAGGGTTATGAGTATGAAAGAGTAATTAACAGATATTTCATGTTTAGGAGTTTGAGGAGAGTTGATTTCCAGAGCCGAGGACAATTTAGCTACTTCATGACATTGAGGTGAGTTACCTTCCAGTAGAAGTGGGTCTAAGGCACCAATGTTGGCGATTATAGTTGAGATGATTTTCTTTGTGATAATTATCTGGTATGCCACTATTTGTTATGCTTTATGCGCTAGTATGTTATGTTATTATGTGGTAGTGGTAGGGGTGAAATAGTCATCGATTACCGGTTGAAAGAGAGCGAAGGGGAGGCTAGCACCCAAATATGCTAGGATGTATATGATTTATATGTTTATGCTAGGATATTATGTGGTAGAGGTAGGCGTGAAATAATCCGCAGTTACCAGTTGAAAGTAACCGAAGGGGAGGCCAACACCCAGATAAGCTAGGTGGTTACCGGTTGAAAGAGACCGAAGGGGAGGCCAACACCCATATATGCTAGGCAGTTACCGGTTGAAAGAGACCGAAGGGGAAGCCAACACCCAGATATGCTAGGCGTTATGTGATTATATGGTATGTGGTATGATGGGGGAACTCACTAAGCTTTGTGCTTACAGTTTTCAGTTTTTGTTTTAGGTCATTCTTCTTTGAAGGGAAAGGAGTCGGCACGCGCATCACACACACAATTTTCCACATATGAGATTCTTGAGATTTGTACTCTGACATTATTACTATCTTATGACATGCTTTCAGTCATATGAGCTATGGCTTTTATGAAATAAGATAACTTGATGAGGTTTTCTATAAATTGTTTTAAGAATCGTTAAATGAAAAACAAAATTTTTGGTCTTAAATTTTGGGATGTTACAGAGTGCTTCGATGGTTCATCGTGGGTGTATCATGAACCTCTTCAGCTAGAGATACTCTTTGAAAGCATTCATGGATTATAAACCCACAGGGTTTTCGGGAAGAGATGACCCAGTAGCTGTTATGATGTGGTTGACACATACTGAGAAAAAGTTTCGTTCTAGAAAATGTGTGGAAAAAAGATAAAGTGGATTATGCTACAAATTTGCTAACTGGATCATCCCACTACTGGTGGGAAATGATCAGTATTACCTTGGGAGAAGATTCGGCGGCTATGTTGACCTGGGAGCAATTTAAAGTAAAATTTCGTGAAAAATATTATGCTTAGACTACATTGCGACAATAAGAACAAGAATTATCCCAATTCGTGAAAAGAAAAAAATTACTTCAAGAATACACCGTTGAATTTAATGATAAAGCCCGATTTGCAAGACATTTGGTTGATACTGAAGAAAGAAAGCTAGAAAAATACCGGTGGGGATTGAGGACCCAGATACACAAATGCCTTGGGATTCCAAGTATACCACTATTCATCAAGTTGTAGATGCCGTGAGAGATTGTGAAATAGAACTGAGACGTCAAGATCAAGAAAAGGAAAGAGGTGCAAATAGAGAAATAGGAGGAGAAAAGCGTCACTGGGAAAGAAAAACTGAAGAATCCTCAAAAAGAGGAAAAGTGTCGAGAAACACGTATTCTACCGAGTCAAGAAGAGATGATGGAAAATGGTGTGAGAAGTGTCTCAAAAAGCATGTATGAAATTACGACAACAATTCTATTCCATTGAAATGTTTTCAATGCGGTAAGACGGGACACACTACAACGGATAGTTCCACGAGTAAACCACTATGTTTCAATTGCAGAGAAAATTGTTAGTTTTATGTAAATTTCCCAAAGGTGAAAGCTGATATGTCGAGAAATTTCGGGCGAAGCGATGGAGGAGAACTGAGAGATGTGAAGAATATGAGGAAATGGTCATGGTTACGAGAGGACGAGCTTTCTAGATGACTACCGAAAATGCTAGAGACAACCCCGATGTTGTCTCAGGTACCTTTACTTTAAACTCACTCCCACTATGTGTTATATTTTATTCTGGTGCGACGTTTTCATTTGTGTTGAGTCACTTTGCTGAAAAACTAAATATACCGCTAGTCTCGTTAAATGATAGTATTACAGTAGAAATAATCGATGGGGGTTGGATCTTACTTAAAGATCAATATTTAGATTGTCGATTTGAAATTGATGGGAATATTTACCCTATCAATTTGAAACTAATAACTACCAAAGAGTTCGAAGTTGTCGTAAGGATGGATTGGCTGGAAACTAACAAGGTCTGAATTACTTGTGATGAGAAATTACTTGTTATTGAACCCCCGAGTGGATCTAAAATAACTATACAAGGAGAAAGAATATTTGAGAAGCACCTGATAATTTCTATGGCATGAGCTAGAAATGATACTCAGAAAGGAGGAGTGGCGTTTATTGCCTATGTGTCGCGACTGATAATGGAGAAACGAGAAATAAATGATGTTGAAATAGTGAGAGAATATCCTGAAGTATTTTCAGAAGAATTTTCGGGATTACCACCTGTTCGAAAAGTAGAGTTTGTTATTGATATGATTCCTGTATCATGTCGGATAGCCCGAACATATTATCGATTAGCACCGTCAGAAATGGAGTAACTATGTAATCAGCTACAAGAACTGATAGATCGAGGATTCATACATCCTAGTTCGTCGCCATGGGATTTGCCCATTTTATTTATTAGAAAGAAAGATGACACCATGCGTATGTGTATTGATTACCGAGAGTTGAACAAGATTACAATGAAGAATCGTTATCTGATACCACGTATAGATGATTTATTTGATAAACTCCAAGGTGCTTCGTTTTTTTTTCAAAAAATTGATTTAAGATCGGGCTATTATCAATTAAAACTTAAAAGTGAAAGAGTCGGATATTCCAGAAACCGCTTTTCGAAACCGATACGTTCACTACAAATTTATGGTAATTTTGTTTGGTCTAACAAATGCACCTGCATCATTTATGGACTTAATG
Source organism: Lactuca serriola (assembly GCF_051521515.1). NCBI lineage: Eukaryota > Viridiplantae > Streptophyta > Magnoliopsida > Asterales > Asteraceae > Lactuca > Lactuca serriola. Next base: position 189,352,921 of record NC_136413.1, read on the forward strand.
AAAAGATTTTGCCGTCCATTTTTAGAAAGAACTGTAATCATATTTATAGATTATATTCTGAGATACTTAAGAAATCAGGAAGAGCATCGAGAGAAATTGTGACAAATTTTAGAAATTTTGTGAAAGGAGAAATTATTTGCTAAATTCTCTAAGTATGAATTCTGGCTCAGAGAAGTTCAATTTTTGGGACACATAATTAGTGAAGACAGAGTACAAGTAGATCCAATGAAGATTAAGGCGCCAATGAAATGGGATCCTCCAAAAAAACCCATCAGAATTTCATAGTTTTATTGGATTGGAGAGTTATTACCGATGGTTCATAGAAGGTTTTTCCTTGATTGCAGTGCCGTTGATAAAGTTAACAAGGAAGAATGAGAAGTTTATCTGGACAGATGTTCAACAACTAGCATTCCAACGATTAAAAGAGACCTTGTATCGAGCTCTAATATTAGCTTTACTGCAAGGAGAAGATAACGTCATTGTTTATATCGATGCTTCGCTAGTCGGCCTTGGATGTCTCTTAATGCTGAAAGGTCGATTAATTACCTACACATCAAGACAATTAAAGCGACCAAGCAGTCGTATCCCGTTCATGATTTAGAGCTTGTTGCTGTCATCTTCTCCTTAAAGATTTGGTGGCACTATCTGTATGGGATAAATTCCAAATTTTTACTGATCACAAAAGTTTGAAATATTTGTTCGATAAAAAAGAATTGAACATGCGTTAACGGAGGTGGATGAAATTACTCAAAGACTTTGATTGTGAGATTCACTATCATCCAGGAAAATCTAATGTAGTTGTTGACGCCTTAAGTTGAAAGGATAAACCAATCCAAATTACTTCTGCATGAATGGGGATTGTTAGCTGACTACCAGATTTGATTAGATAAAAACAAAAAGTAGTTGAGAGATAAGAGAATTTGAAACAAGAATATATGGTTAGTTATATTAACCAATTCACTGGGAATTCTCAAGGTGTAAAAACGTTTATGAGGCGTATATGGGTCCCGAAACTTGGCGAGGCGCAAACATTATTACTTGATGATTCTTATTGTACGTGTTATATGGTACATCCGAGTAGGAAAAAAATGTATCGAAATTTGAAAAAGATGTATTGGTGGCTCGGAATGAAAAGAGATGTTGGAAGATGCATCGATAATTGCTTAACTTGTTTACAAGTGAATACAAACCATCAGGAACCGGGGTGGGAAGTCCAATTGTTACCTATTACAAACTTCACGAGGACACGATTCTATTTGGGTTTTGGTTGATCGTTTAACCAAATCTGCCTACTTTATACCCATAAAACAAAACTTTTCAGTTGATCAATTAGTTGATGTTTACATCAGAGAAGTCATCAAATTTCAAGGTGTACCAGTTTCTATTGGATCAGATCGAGATAGATGATTTACATCCCAATTTTGGCAGAGTTTCCAAAAACCGATAGGTTTTAAGATATTAATGAGCACTACTTATCACCCTTAGACTGATGGGAAAAGCGAAAGAACGATTCAAACATTAGAAGATATGTTACAAATATTCAAATGGCACCATTTGAAGCATTATACAAAATGTCGTGTAGAACCCTAACTTTATGGACTGAGGCTGGAGAAAGACCGTTAGCAAAACCTAAGATTATTAAAGAAATGGAAACCAAAATAAGAGAAATAAGAGAACACATGAGAATTGCTCAACTTTGTCAACAAAAATATGCAAACAAAAGGATAAAACCATTAGAGTTTAAAGTTGGTGATATGGTGATGTTAAAAGTGTCTCTGTTGAAAGGTATAATTCATTTTGGTAAAAGAGGAAAGTTAAGTCCTCGATTTATTGAACCTTTCCAATTTTTTCGGAGAATCGGGAAAGTTGCATATCGATTAGATTTACCCCAAGAGTTACAAGGCATCCACAATGTTTTTCATATTTTCTACTTGATAAAGACTTTGTTTGATAAAACCCAGGCGATACCTATGTCCAAAGTTTAAGTGGATGAGAAGCTGAGGTGCCCGAAGAAACCCAAGAAAATCTTAGATTGTAAGGTGCAAAAATTGAGAAATAAGGAAATTATACTAGTAAAGGTAAGGAAATTATACTATTAAAGGTACAATGGCATCACCACAAAGGTTCTGATGTAACTTTGGAACCCAAGGTTGAGTTTAAAGAGAGATCCTCGCATTTTCTATTTTATCTAAGAGTGAAATAATAGATTTTGAGGACGAAATCTTTTAAAAGGAGGGATAAATTGTAATATATGTTTTATTAAATCTGAAATTAGATACACGAGTATGATCGTAATAGAACTAACAAATGGTTTTCCAGGGTAAAAATGAGTAATATAATGTAGAAGTACAAGTAGGTATAGCCTAATGATAAAAATATGTAGAATACCACAATTTTTATTAGTCACGACGTGACATTAGTGAAGTTATGATGTAACACTCAAGTTTTTGGTAAGTTTCCTTTTAACACTTTGATGCGAATTCTTTTCAATTTGGTCCCATGGTTAGTACGTTGGGCATACTCAATGAGTACGCTTAGCGTACTGACCATCCTGATGATCGCGGGTTCCACCAACGTACGCTGGGCGTACATAGAGTACGCATGGCGTACGTAAGGCTGGGATAAACCCTAATTTTTAGGGTTTGTGCCCTATTTAGATGACTTAAACTCCTTCTTGGACCTTTATTGATCATCCTCCATTTCCCTTTACTCATAAAACGAACCCCTAAGAGCATTTAGTGAGTTTTTGAGCTTGAGAGTGATTTGTTGGTGTTTTATGGTGAAAAAGAAGAAGAGGAACACATAAAGGAGTGGATTGAGCTTGAAGATCCAGGATCACCTTCTCAGTTGCAAGCTTTTTGAAGTAAAAAGCTTACACCTTGATGATTATTTATGTTATATCTACTTTATGGTGTTTCTTGGGTATTTTTGGATCTTTTGACGTAAAGATGAGCTCTTGATCTACTCCAGAAGTAATGGATGCTAGATCTAAGCTCCATTTAGGCCCTATGTTCATAAAAATGCAAACTTTATGGATGTTTTTGGTTCATGCAAGTATTAAGAACTTTATTAAGCTCTTCTTAAGCTTTTGAGTCCCATTAAGCCATGCATGAAGGTAAAGTTACCAACTTTATGTGATAAGTCCCCCTTTAGGATCATATATGAGAGCTTGGCTTGAGGTCTCCACTGATTAAGTGCTTAATGGAGTAGCTTGACAAACCGAGGAGTAAGATGGGCGTACCCAGCTGGTACGCTACGCGTACTAACCCCATATGGAGTACGCTAAGTGTACGAGCTGAGTACACCCCACGTACTCAACAAATGGGCTTTTGGGCTTGGCTTTCTCGGTATTGGGCTATAGTTTGGGTTTGTAAGTTTGGGCCTTGTTGGGTCATTAGAATTCTATTTTGTACTTGGGGCTAGCATGTTGGGCTACCTTGGATTTAGGCTACTGATGGGTTTTGGGCCCAATTTGGAAGATTGGGCCATATATTGGGCTTTAGGTTGCTATTTAGGATTTGAGCCTTTTGAGTAGTTGAGTTGGGCCTCGGCTTTGGGCTAAGTTAAATAAATGGTAAAATGGTCTTTTACCCTGGTTATGGGCCAAGTAGCTTAGACTTTAGGTTATGGGTCGGAATCTAATTAATAATTGGGTATTATTTGATATTGATATTGCGAGGATTTTCCGGACCAACGGTTAGAGATTCATTCGACTGATTCAACAGCTAGATGTGAGTTTCCTCATTGTGTTTAGCTGGTCAAAGGCACTAATGTCGGTCCATTAATTGTTATGTTAGGATGCTAGATGTTTGCGTGAATCTTGCATGTGTTATGTGCTTGTATGCTTACCGGGCGGGGCCCGATGACCATTTTGTATTTTATTTATCTTTGTGATTATTGCATGTGTCATGTGGTTATCTGTTATATATATATATATATATATATATATATATATATATATATATATATATATATATATATATATATATATATATATAAGTTTGGTTGAGAAAATAAAAAATGTTGAGAATGGGGAAATCATTTTCAGTCAATCATTTATGTTTGCCGTAAAACCCTTTGTGTTAACAGTGGAAATGGGAAATAAATACACATGTATTTTCCAACCAAAGATGTTACCTTAAATTATATGTTAATCCTTACTTTAATATATTTACAAAAACATAGTTTTTCAAAATTAATAATTTTTTATTCTCTATAAACAGACATCCATATTGATAGTCTTAAGATAAAATAATTTTTTTTAGGTTTTAGATCTCGTTATTTATAAGTGAATAAAAATATATCAGATTTACAGTATATTCGTTAATCACTTATGAATAAAAAGCATGTTTAACTTTTTTACAGTTTAAGTATCATTTATATCCTCCTTAATAAATAAAAATAATTTTCCTACCTTCCATCCTTTTATGCATTATTTATATCCTCTCTAATAAATAAAAATAATTTTCCTACTTGCCATCCTTTTATGCATTATGTCAAATGTTATTTATGGTAAATTTAGATTAAATTATATTCATTTGTCATTTTGTGGTTTTTTTTTTCCATTTTATTAAATTTCATATAATAATTAAATGTAATAAATCATCTCTAATAAATGAAAGTTTTTTTGTCACATGTCTTTTGCTTCTTCATTTTGCCACATGACTTTTTTATTTTTTTGTTTTTTTTTTCATTTTTTATGTTCCAAATGTAATTTTTTGAGAATTTTCATTCTTACAATAAATTTCCAGAATGTACGGTTATATATATGGAAGGTTCTCATTCTATTCATGTAAGATTATCATTTTATTAAATTAAGAATAAATTCACATAAATGTTACAAACTAATTAATTTACTTTTTGTTTTCAATTACTTTATGAAATGTTTGATGTTTACATATTGATATTAAACTTTTTATTTTTAATAAACTCGTGTACTACACGGGTCTCACACCTAGTGTAATAATATATGTATATCCAATTCATTAATACAATTTTCCTTATAATTTCTAAATTGAATCCAATTATTTTAGGTGTTTATATATTTAAATAAGATAAATAAGCACTTCAATTTTAATAATTAATATTTTACTTTTTTTCTTATAAATTTAAATTTTCTAAATTGTTAGATCTTTATGTTTGTTTATTTTTTTTGAATAAACTCATATAATACATAGGTCTCACAACAAATATGAATATAATATGTAATAAATTTTTTATTGTTTACATCGCTTTCATCACATCTTATATTCACATATAAATTAAACGTGTATTAACTCTTCTCACAAGTTATATTCGTATATGAATAACACATTTATCAGAATTTTGTTAGAGTTCATTTGTTATTTATATATAAATATGGAGTTCGCATTTTCAACACACTTCGTCTTTTATTAACATACTACTTATTCATATATGAATAACAAATGAATTGTAACAAAAATCTGATAAATGTTTTATTCATGTATGAATATGACATATGACGAAAGCTAATACACGTTTATTCATATATAAATATAAATGTGACGAAAGATGACGTAAAAAAAAATATTGTAGGTAAAAAAAACTTTATTACATATTATATTCATATATGAATGATACTTACGCTGTAAAAAAAATTAAACATACGTTTTGTTCATAAGTGAATAAATAATATACTATAATAAAAATATAATGTATTTTTATTCACTTGTGAATAATGAAAGCTGAAACGATAAAAAAAAATAAAAAATTTATTTTATCTTAAAACTTTCTCAATATGGATGTCTGTTTATAAAGAATAAAAAAATTATGAATTTTGTTATATTTAAAATAATTTTCGATAAAAATAGCTCTTTAAAAATTAAAAAAAAACAAAAACAAACTATTTTTTGTATATATTAAGTTAATGATTAATATAGTTTAAAGAAACATATTTTGGTTTGAAATTACAACTATACCACTTGCCGATTCCCGTCGTACGACAAAGTGTTTTACGACAAAATAAATATGTAGTTGAGATTTATTCCTCTTTCTCAACATTTTAATTTTCTCAATTGAACCATCTCTCTCTCTCTCTTTCTCTCTCTCTCTCTCTCTCTCTATATATATATATATATATATATATATATATATATATATATATATATATATATATATATATATATATATTTGCTAAAGGATTTTTTTTGGAATTACTTTTAAGATATGGGATATGAGTTGTTTATAAACAAAAAATGTATCCACTGGAAATATAGTGGTTAAAAATGAAAAAAAGGAAAGAGTGGTGGGTTGCTTTGGGGAGTACACTCTGCCAGAGAAGGCTGGTGATGCACATTCAAGTTTTGACCGGTCAAAATCCCCTATCCTTGTTGTCTTTTCCTGTTTTGAGATCGATGAATTGAGAGGAATCTCTCTGCCAGATAAATTGCTAAATGCAATGCCATGCCATCCAACATTGGGATTTTCAAGTTTTTTTCTTTTTTGACGAAATATGGAACAGAATATTTTGACTTTTCTAGTCAACAGTAAAGTACATACTGAAGAACCAATAGTTATTGATAGAAATAGGTATTTTTGGATCGAGTCTCATGGACTTGGTTGGGCCGAATTTGGAGATAAACGGTATAAAGTCTGGTCAAAATATCCATCTCTATCAACTGAAATATTATCGAGCACTGTGTTGAATGGGCTTAAAAATTTTCAAACTGGTGTAAGACATTGATGGATAGTCCCGAACCAATTGATTAAACGGGTTGGCAGAAATGGATATTTATTATTTAATGTCCTTTTGTTTTATGGATTCCTTATTCACTTAGGAGGCATATTACATATTAGAATTTTAGTCTATTGTGAATATGGTAGTACTGTAATTAGATTATTGAGTTGATCATCATTGATGATTTTAGTATCATCATCATAATTTTAGTAGTATTTTAGTGTAGATAGGATTTTATTTGAGACGAGTATTTATTAGTTATATTCTGAAACAGAAGGTGGTGCAGAGTGTATATTCGGATAATTTAAGAGGATTCGGAAAAAAGGAGATCCCAACCGAATTTTGCCTCCGACCTGAAAATAATCCATATAGAAAAATTGGGCCCAATCCAAATTTTCCTAAATAACCTAATAGTTGCGTCCATTCCTTGGGACGTCATTTTCTTCATAACCGTTGTCATATTGGTATATAACCAAGATGTCATCATATTGGTATATAACCAAAATATTTAACGTTGCAGAATAGTTAGAACATTACAAATTGCTAGTTTTCTCCGCACATTGTCTTTGGTAAACACACCGATTGCAAGGTATTTTTTTTTGTGTTTTACAATTGGAATAGACATGTATTGAATTTTAATTTTTTTTTTTGGTTTATCTCGAATCGGATTTTGTGATACCAGTCAAAATCATAGATTTTGCAAAGTGTTTCTCATACACGACCTTGATTTATCTAAGTAATTTCATTGATATTTGAAACCTAAGAATTTAACAATTGTGAGTTTTTAGAGTAAGCAAACCAAAGGAGTTAGTAATTAATTTAATTATTTTCACCTCCAAAGAACAAATATTATTCTTGAGAGTTTTGTAATTCAATATCATTTCCGACTATTCATGTTCCTTAGCTAATTCTAAATCACTTGGTATTAGAATTTAACTAAGATGGACAACTAGACCTTATGGTAAATTGGTAACACAAATCTTTAAAACGTCGGACATGAAGACGAGGAGAGCAAATCATGAGACCCTTATGATATGTAAATTAGAAGGTTGTAACGTTGGTAAAAAAAAAATACAAAGTAGGTGTAAGCTCTAACTCCGGCTAGATCAAACCACAAAAAAAAAAAAAAAAAAGATACAAGTACGCAACATGTCAGACATATGAAGGTGAAGAAGGTCCATCTATTCGTCGATTGATTCAAAAGTTGCCACGATCACTATCACAATTATCATCGTCGTGATTATCAAGTTCGTATTAAAGTATCTGTAATAATAAGAGGTTTTTTATAGCTTATTACTATGTATTTATTTATTTTGACCACTTAATATCATTGGACTTGATAGCTTTTATATATATATATATATATATATATATATATATATATATATATATATATATATATATATATATATATATATATATTGAATGATCAATATACTTTACTAATTTATATATAAACCATTCTATTTTAACCATATTTTATTTTACCAATTTAATTATAATTTAGTTTTAGATATTTTTTATTTATTTACTAATTAAATATTCCTATTAAATATTTATGACATCTTTTTTATAAAATATAAATTTTATGATAATAATATTTTTTTTATTTTTGTAACAATAACATAATAATTTTCGTAATGTACATGTATAAATAAATGAAACGATATATTTATATTTATATGTTCTCCTTAAAATATTATTTGTATTTAAAAATGGACTAATTAAATGTGGAGGTTTTCTAAAACATTTTAAATAGATGAGGATAAATTAATTTTATTTAATAGAAAAAAAAAACTATTTAAATAAGTTTAGCCATTTGAGTGATAACTTATTTAAAGGTAAAGATTAATTATATGATGATGGGATACGTATTTTAATTGATAACATAGTACAACCATTAAAAATGTTCTTAATCCCTCGTGTAAGCTAAGTTTAAAAAGGACATAGTGACGATATGATAATGATCTGGTTGGACTCAACTTCCCGCAAATTGCTGATATGGAAGTTTTATTCCAATGGCTTTATAGTCTTAAGGCTACAAGACTTAAAATTAGTCTTGACACAGTTATCTTTACAGCCAATTTGTTTATTTGAAAATTTCAAACGATATGTTGTTAGAAGCGATGAAGTCAAAGAAACCGATTTTTTTTTTATTAAATTGTTTCCAAAACTTTTTTGGATGTCTATTAAAATCTAAATTTAAACCTAATTAGATGGATTATTTTGTTAAGTCTTATGTTTGCCTTTAATTATTTGTAATTTCTTCAACGTCTTACTAATATTTTAATAAAATTATCGTTGTTAAAAGAAATGAGATTTATCCTGTAACTTTTTACAAAATAAGGATAACATCACCAATAAAAATGTACATTTAAAGTTTATGGCTTAGGAGATCTTTGATTCTTTGTTTCTTCTTCTCCTTCTTCTTCTTTTTTTTTTATTTTTTTATTTAAGAACTCTTTCTCCTCTTATCTATGTAGGAAAGATAATGGAAAGAAAGAATGTTTATTTTACAAAAGACAAAATAATACAAACATATCATTTTTTTTAGAAGACAAAAATGTAGTTGCTAATTTTGAAATAAGTATTCTAAGTTCAAACCCATATCACATGTTTCTTTATCCGTTATCACATTTAAAGCAACCACTACTGCCTCCGCTACCGTCACCACCGTTGTCTCCCCTTTTCAACCACCACCACCTCCATCAACTCCACCTTTATTGTTGCCACCTCTGATATCTCCGATGCCAACACCACCACTAATGTCTCTACCGCTACCTACACCACCACCACTACCACCAACGCTGCTTCCACAACCGTCTGCATATTTCAAAAAAGAGTTTTTTTTTTGCAAACTGTAGAATTTTATATCAAGATATAATCTGATATACATCAACTTATTTTATCATATTTATCACATGTATTTTACATATTCAAATTCTATTATATAATTCCTATTATCTCTCAATAGTTAGTTAAATATGTACCATAAATACCCTTCAATGTTCTTTGTATCAGCAAGTAATGCCATTACAACTTCTTATCCTTCTTCACATATTATCCATAGCTTCATATGGTATTAGAGCCTGGTTCTCTCCTTGATACCTCAAATTCTTCTTCTTCTTCTTCTTCTTCTTCTTCACCCAAGCAAGCGTCAATGACTAATGGAACAGAATCTTCCCTAATCAGCAACATCTTTGCAAAGGACAACATAACTATTGTCAATTTCCCTGCCACACTCAAGCTTACTTCAACCAATTACCTGGGTTGGAAAACTCAAATTGAAGCACTGCTGTAGGGACTTGATCTCTATTGATTCATAGATGGAACCCATCCCGCTCCAGAACCAATAATTGCACCAAACGGCACCATCACACCTCATGCTGATTCAAATGGTTTCGACAGGATCGACTTCTTTTTGGTCCACTAGTGGGAAGCCTATCCCCAAAAATTATTGCTCTTTTCACAAATGCATCTTCTTCTCATGAAGCATGGAAAACACTGGTTGGCAACTATGCATCTCCATCACGTGGACATAGTAAGCAACTTCAATACCGACTCAAGAAAATTGCTAAAACCTCTGAACAAACCATCACAGACTACATGCAAACTGTCAAGACTGTGGTGGATGAACTCTGTCACACCCCCAAACCAGAACGACGGAAACGTTCGGGGATGGCGGACGTCATGCGTAGTATCACAACAATTGTATCATAGCAAGCATAGTAAACACAACCAGACATTGAATACATATGTGAAAAGGTTTACATTGTTTAATACATAGTTTTTATTCCTAGTAAAAGTAAATAGACTGACGCGACTCTAACTCCTCGTCTTCTCCGAACTCCTGAAAGTACCTGCCTACTAATTCCCTGAGAATACAAGCAGTTTTGAAAGAATATCAGCATATAGCTAGTGAGTTCATAAGCGGTAGTTTGTAATGAAAACTTGTTGATGAGATCGTAAAAGCGTTTTGTATAGTTTCAAGAAAATCCGATATTTTCTTTAGTAAAAATGTAGTGTTATCAGTTCTGTAGTAAACCATGAATATCTGTATGTTTCCAGGAAAATCCAATATTTTCTTTAGTGAAAATCTAGCGTTATCGATTCCGTGTAAAACAATGAATGTTCGTTACTGAAAACTGTAGTGATATGCGAAAATACTACCTCATGTGACTAGCTAAAGCTAATCATGAAGTATAAGTATTTTGTATGTGAAGCCATTGCATAATTGGTTCTGTTTGGAAACCCTAGCTTTGGCCAGTATACGTAGTGTATTTTAGATCTATTTAGTATAAATAAGACCGTTGAAGAGTGTCTGATTGTAAACTAAAGGTGATTTATACATAATGTGAGTCGTATAACCATACTTGATATGACTAGAGACCTTTCCAACGTTCTTCAGGCAGCGAGTTAAATGACATTTGTCACCGTGGGCATGCCTGCCCAACTGTAGCTAGCAGTTCGGGTGTGGGATTGTCAGTCCCGAATAGATCTATTCACAAATCTCACGCTCTCCCTCCAGGAGACTCTGGTTATACTATGATAAGATTTATCCCTATACACCTAAGGGTACAGTAGTGAGGCAGCGCCTCACAGTATCGTACAATCTAGTTTATGTGTAGTGTAGTAGCGTTCTACCGTAGTGAAAATCCGAATGTATACCGTTCATAGTGATAATTACAGTTATGAAAACATGATAGAGTAGTGGTGCAAACTGTAAACTATTCTTGTCTTAGTGCATACGTTTAGTAGTGAAAATTTCTATAATTGTTATGTTTAGAAAAATCCCAAACTATACCGATTATAGTTTGCATGAATAACGTAGTGAGTAGCGAATCCGGAAAACTATGAAATTTTAGTGAAAAACGACCCTTATGCTCAACACAGTACAAAAGGGTTAAAGTATGAGAATTTCATGAGTTTTGAAAACATTTATGTTTAGCTTGTATCCCCCCCTGTTAACATTAAAAACACGGAAAAATGTAGGGGTATGAACTCACCTTGGGTAAGTGGTTTGACTGATGGATCTAACGAAGAGCCGGGTGTTCAAGTGAAGCCTTGAACACGATTCGATCCTAATTAACACGCAATGACACATAAACGTGTCAAATGAAGGTATTTCACTACTAAATACCATTGGAATTCACTCTAGGGACTTGAAATTACTTGCACCAAGTGATAGGACCTTGTAGGATTGAGTATAGGGGGTGTATGGCCACTTGTAGTGTGTGCGGCCGCACACTCTTGATGGAATGTATTCTTGGGGTGTTTCAAGGTCCATACTTGCAATCCATGAAGTTTTCTTGGTCCAAACTCAATTTTAGTGCAAGTTAGGGGTCCTAGAAGTGTGTTTATAGTCCTAGAATGAGTGTGTGGTCGCACACTTGGGTGTGCTGCCGCAAAAGGGTGTGTGCGGCTGTACACAGGTGTGTGCGGTCGTACACCCCACACAAAAATGTCCAAATTGCCATTTCCAAGGTGTAGCAAGGCTATGGTCCTGTCTAACTTGAAGATGGAAGTCAAACTCTCACATTGGAGGGCGTTTTAAGAGTGTGTGCGGCCAAGCTTATGAAGGTGTGCGGCCGCACTCCTTCAAGGGGAAAAGAACATGATGAATCTTGATGAATCAAGCCTTAGATGAAGTGGTTCTTCAAGTATAACAAGCTAATGGATGGATTACTCACGTTTTTGAAGCCTTGGGTGGGTTTGCGGTTGAAGAGTCTTGAGAGAAAAGGTGTTGTGTGCTGCCAGGATGTTAAAGGAATGAAAGGAAAGGGTCTACCCTTTATATAGGGTGAGTGTGCTGCCTAGAAAGGAGTGTGCTGCCAGGAGGTGTGTGTGCGGCCGCACACCCATGTGTACGGCCGTACACTCCCTTTAAGGGTGTGTATGTGTATGGCCCTGTTTTGACAGTATACGACTTGCTGACTCATTCCTAAACTCACCCTTGGTCATACTCAAGCTTAGAATCGCTTAAACGAACCCTCAAGGAGTGCCAACAGTCAACGAAACATGTTTAACTTTGATTGAAATGGCTAAGTGTGCGAGACAGAAGTTTCGGGTTGTCACATCATCCCCCCGTTAGAGGGATTTTCGTCCCGAAATTCAAGAATAAGAATATAAATCAGGGTCTTGGAAAAAGATGTAGGTACTTAAGGTTCATGGGACTCTCGCGCTCCCAAGTGAATCCAAGTTCTTGTTTGGCATTCTAGTGGACCTTCACTATCAGGATGTGATGTTATTTCGCTCGCTCGACTTCTCGATCCGTGAGCTTGGATGATTCTCTCACAAAGTGTAGACTCTCGTCTAACTCGAGGTTGTCGAGTGGAAATCGTAAGTGTCTCATCGGCCGAACACTCATTTTGATTTGGAACAAGGAAGACGAGATGAGCGTTGCTAAGCGCTCGAGGTAACTGGAGTCTGTACGTATCCCAACTACCACAGAAATCGAATACACATGTGCGCAACATATGCTTGAGAGTCTGGATCGTCCTCTCACTCTGCCCATCAGTCTAAGGGTGAAAGGTTGTGCTGAAGTGAAGATGAGTACCCATCTCGTCATGAAACCGCTTCCAAAACCTGGAAGTGAAGCGAACATCTCGGTCTGACACAACCGAAACCGGTACTCCGTGATGTGCCACCACCTCGCGAACATAGATCCCGGCTAGCTTCTCAGCCGATATACTCTCCTGGATCGGGATGAAATGAGCACTCCTTGTCAACCGATCTACGATGACCCAAATCGAATCTACGCCACGTGTGGTCCTGGGAAGCTTCGTGATGAAATCCAATAGTGATATCCTCCCATTTCCACATGGGAATATCCAATGACTGCATCTTTCCGTGAGGTCACTGTTGATCGGCCTTGATTTTCCTGCAAGTCAAGCGCCACTCCACATACCACGCAATATCTCGCTTCATGCATGGCCACCAATAATCAGGGCGAAGATCCCGATACATCTTCGTTGCCCCGGGATGGATGGAGAATCTCGACTTGTGAGCCTCATCCATCAGAACCTGGCATACACCACCCCAGTAAGGAACCCAGACCATCCGATGCAGGGTCAACAAACTGTGACTGTCGTAATCAAATGAGGCCACCTGGCCTATGATCTGACCACACTTCGAACGCTCTTCCTTCATACCCTCTACCTGCGCCTCCTAGATCTGCTCCAGCAGCAGATTAATCTCTGTCATCCTCAGACAAATGTCTCCTATCGGTGATGCAACCGCCTTACGGCTGAGCGCATCGGCCACCACATTGTCCTTTCCTGGGTGGTAGAGGCTCTCACAATCGTAGTCCTTCACCAAATCTAACCACCAACGCTGCCTTATGTTCAGATTTGGCTGGTCCATCAGATACCTCAGGCTCCTGTGGTCCGTGTAAATGGTACAACAAACCCCATAGAGGTAGTGTCGCCAAATATTGAGGGTGAAAACCACAGCCCCAGCTCCAAATCGTGCATCGGGTAGTTCTCCTCATGAGGCTTCTACTGCCTTGAAGCGTACGCTATCACATGACCCCACTGCATCAACACCGCTCCCATACCTATGATCGAAGCATCACAGTAAACCATGAAATCATCAACACCCTCCAGCAAGGTCAGAATCGGTGCCTCGCACAACCGTTGTCTGAGCATCTTGAAGGTTGCCTGCTACTCTGGCCCCCAAAGGAAAGTCACCGACGTCTTAGTCAGTCGGGTAAAAGGAACAGCGATCCTGGAGAAATCCTGGATGAATCTCCGATAGTAAACCGCTAGAACAAGAAAACTTTGAATCTCAGATGGAGACCTCGGAACCTCCCATAGCATCACGACTTCTATCTTGTCCGGATTGACCAGAATACCCTTCTGGTTGACAAGGTGCCTTAGAAAGTGCACCTCATGCAACCAGAACTCACACTTGGAGAACTTTGCAAAAAGTCTCTCCCTCCTCAGTGTCTCCATCACCTCCCTCAGGTTCTCCTCATGTTGCTCCTGCGTCTTGGAATAAACCAAGATATAGTCGATGAAGACTATCACAGACCGATCCAACATCGGTCTGCACACACGGTTCATGAGGTGCATGAACGCGGCAGGAGCATTGGTGAGCCCAAACGGCATCACCATGAACTTATAGTGACCATAACGAGTACGAAAGGTTGTCTTCTGCACATTGTCATCCCTGACTCGCATTTGGTGATAACCCGATTACAGATCAATCTTAGAGAACCAAGATGCACCTTGAAGCTGGTCAATTAAGTCATCAATCCTTGGGAGGGGATAACGGTTCTTCACTCTTACCTTATCCAGCTCTCGGTAATCTCTACACATATGATGTGACCCATCATTCTTCTTCACAAATAAGATCGGGCCCCCCATGGCGAACTGCTCAGTTTGATAAATCCCTTGTCTAATAGCTCATGCAGTTGTGTAGACAACTCTAGCATCTCGGGAGGAGCCAACCGATATGGTGCTTTGGCGATCGGAGTCGCACCAGGGACTAGGTCGATCCTGAACTCCACCTGCATCTCCGGAGGTATCCCAAGAAAATCCTCTGGGAACACTTTCGGGTACTCCCTTACAGTCGGTACATCATCCATTGTCTCATTACCCTTATCCCGGGTATCCATGACATAAACGACATAACCTGCGCAACCCTGCTGAAGGTAGCGCCTAGCTCTCGCTGCTCAACACAATGTCAGTCCAACTTGCGGCCTCTCGCCCTGAATGACCAACCCTCCCCACTTAGGGTCCAAACTCTTATAAGCTGTTGCTCGCAGTCGATCCCTGCCCCATTAGGGCTCAACCAGTCCATACCCACGATAACCGTATTCCCTCATAGGGGAATAGTGACTAAATCCACAGAAAACTGCTCATCGAACAACTACCATGTACATCCCCGATGAACCCTCGCAACTCGTACCATCCTAGCATCTGCAATTTCTATGTCAAGAGGACAGTCGAGCTCCCCTGGAGCTCCAACAAATCGCTTGCTAAGCGCGAGCGATACAAAAGATCGGGTAGCCCCCGAGTGAAACAATACTAGAGCAAATATACCGCTCACGAGGAACGATCTTGTCACAACGTCGGGTGCTGCACATGCCTCCTCTGCAGTCAACTGGAAGGCTCTGCTCTTCGCCACTGGGACCTCTGTCCAGCCCTGACAGCCATTAGTAATCCTCAATGTAGCAGGAGTGGGTGCCGCCACCTATCCTGCTCCTGTTAAACTCAGATACTGGGACCTCTTATGGCCTCTTTAATTTCACTGAAAGCAAATCAGATTAGATACTATTGGGGCGGTGGCGGTAGCAGTACAATCCCTACTGGCATGACTGGTTCGACCGCACATGAAGCAGCCCAAAATTTCCCCCCTGCACGTCCCCTCTTGCGACCTACCACACATGTCGCAGCGGCCTCGACCATGTTGGCCCTTCCCTCGGGAATCTACCTTGAGCTTCTTGCCCAAATCTTCCACACCAGATGCCGCATCTAGTTTCCTCTTCCTCTCCATCTCTAAATCAATCTCCCTCCCTCCCCTATCTCTCCCCCCCCTCTCTCTCTCTTTCTCCCTGGTAATCATATCCTCCAGCGTCTTGCAGCTGGATCAGCTCACAAACTTTCGAATATCACTCCTCAACATCTCATGATACCGAGCCTTTTTCATCTCCTCGTCTGTCACATATTGCGGAACAAGAAGGGCCCTCTCCCTGAACATAGCGATGATCTCCATCACCGTCTTAGTCGTCTGTCAGAGATCTTGGAACTCCCTCGAAGCTATTGCACCTCAATCACAGGTACAAACTCAGCCCTGAACCTAGCCGAGAAATTACTCCAGGTCATCGCATCCAGAGTGGCATCATCTCAAATAGCATGTCCATCCGCCTCCCACCTATCACGTGCCCTGTCCTTTAGAAGGCAGGAAGCAAGTCGGACCTTCTCCCCTAGGGACAATGGCTGGTGTGAATGGCGTTGGTGACATCAGCTAACCACCTACTGCTAGTAATGGTGTCCCGAGCCCCATGATATTTTGGAGCTCCATAGGCTCGGAACTCCTTGAATGTCATCGTGCGCGCCCCCATCATGGTCGCCATCTCAATATGGAAGGCACTCAACCTCTCGTCAAGAATCTCCTGAATGCCCTCCTTGACCGTACCAAAGATCACAGGAGTATGGTCCAATATACTACATGTGATCTCAGATGAAATGAACTCCCTCATCTGATCATCGAGCTACCCGACTCCAAAGCCCGAGCCTGATCCCTCACCTACGCCAAAGCTGCCAACTGGCCTAGTACGTAGCATCACCATACTAAAAATACACCATAACAAACATCAGTATACTCATCATAACTCAAGGGATCACACATACTACAAGTTCCCTGGTTTCATCTCAACCTTCCTTGATTTGAGTACGGATCCTCTGCTTTCAGTAGTATGGGCCCATACTACCTTCCACATCTATCCGTAATTTCCTCAAGAACTACCTTGATTCCACTAAGTCCCTTTCACTACTACTGATCTCTGCGCTAATCCCATCCTAGGCTTGCCCTATGGGTAACCTCCATCCTACTCTCCGCCATCAGCTGCACAATAAGTCCTTGATATCTCCCCCTAACTAGCTCACGAATACCATTACATTTCACTAAGACTTGATAATTCTTCAAACGAGAGGTCCTACCCTACAACGGTTAGACTCAAACAAGAGCTGCGAAATAGAGCTAAACCTACCCTTATAAAATTATTTAGTCCTCACAATATGTAACTTAACGTATTCGTTTACTAGTTAGTTAAATATAATTAGGACTCCTAAAAGCACAAAGCAAGTAGCATTTGAGCATTAACTAATCAAAACCAAGCGTATCCTAATCAGGCCATCATATCACTGACTAACCAGAACTAGCATGCAGTTCCTAAAGCTCATACATATAACAGGAATACAAGGCATCCTTCCTAGATCTTTAGCTTTAATCTAGCATGCAGTTCTCATAATCATATCATATCATAACAAACTTGTATGGGGAATTTGGAAGAACTTACTTAAGCTCGGCTGATTGCATGCACCACACCCTTTTCTCTTTTCAAAATCCTTTTTATAAAAATAATTTTATTGTGAAAATATTTATACCAAGTCCTCAGTTTGAGTTCAAATACACCCAAGAGTGTATTCGAATCCCTTAAACCAAGGCTCTGATACCAACTTGTAACGTCCCAAAAATCATGACCAAAAATTTAATTTTTAATTATTACATAAACCATAGTTATCAAAATCATTCCATCAAAAAACATGAGTCATAGTATCAATCAGAGTATCATATCAAAAGACATGTCAATATATCAGAGTAAAACATCCCAAGATAAACAAAATGGTGTGTGCACTGTAGTCATCCCGAGCTCTTCCCTTTGCTACCATGAAACCAAAACTAAAAACTGTAAGCACGAAGCTTAGTGGGTCTCCCCAAACTACAACATACCATACAAACAAATCATGCTACTAGGAGATACGGGCCCTGCTCACACTCAAGGAGATACGGGCCCCACCTACACTCATCAAACTAGGAGATATGGGCGTTGCTTACACTCCTCTAACTACGAGATATGGGACTTACCCACACTCAGCTAACTATGAGATACAGTCCGCACCCACACTCGGCTAACTATGAGATACAGGCCCCGCCCACACTCATCTAATTATGAGATACAGGCCCCACCCACATGTAGGACTCCCCATCAGCTAGAGCGTGTAATGGTGATGGTTAGTACATGGTTGGAAATTCAGGTTGGAGGATCACATGTAGGACTCGAGTGAGTCGGAAGGAGGATCTTGAGAATTGATAGCATGGGGTTCTTTCGTAGTAGCAGTCAGTGGTAGAAAGTGTTGTAAGACTACGGGGCAGCCGTAGCATCCACTAGCAGTCAGTGATGGAGGGTGATGTAAGACTGCGGGTAAGCCGTAGCATTCCATAGTAGCTTTGTTGGCGGAGTTGGGGCGAGGCCCTTATCTCCTAGTGATCAGATAGGGATCAGGAATGGGTAGTGGTCGAGAATGGTAGGGAGTTTGCCTGTATAGCCCTAGAGAAGTGAGACCTTAGGAGAGGCCGCTCCAGGATATAGTTGGGTGAGACCCGTGGGCGAGGCCCGTATGAGAGTAGCGGTATAGGTGAGACCTGAGAGCAGGGTTGCTCAGTAGTATGGTTGGGTGAGACCCGTGGGCGAGGCTCGAGCGAGACTGGTTAGACAAGTGGGACTAGAAGGATAGAGTCGGGTGAGACTCGTGGGCGATGCCCGTGAGTTTTAGCAGCACAGGTGGGACCTGGTAGGGACCTTAGCGTCAAGATAAGGGATCGAGGATCCCTGGATTGTAGTGCCTGAATGGCAGAATAGATTGAACAGATATAGGTGGTCGAAGTTTCTTCGGAGTTTGCAGGGAGCGACTAGGAGTTGTGTTGGGACTAGCGACCGGTGGGAGCCGGTAATCCAGATATTGATAGATTTGTAGGGACCAGGGTTGTCTCGATTCATCTGGAAGGCAGATAAGGAATATCAGAAATTTCCAGCTAGTAGCAGTTCTGGTAAGCGGTCTATGGTGGAATTCAGTTAGTTGATCGTGGGGTGCTCGACACCCAATTATAGTAGAGAGGAATGCCCAGTGGATACTGGCAATAATGACCCGTACTGGAGGTAGCGGGATTAATGGATTGGGTGAAGGATAGGACCTTCACAGTGACAAAGGAAATAGTTGGTTATGGAGCATCACCTTGGGAAGGCAAGAAAACGCACAAGGAAAGGGGGGGTGAATCCCTATGGGCTAAGTTGCAGTACTCGGAGAGTACCAGAAGGATTGTCGGTTGATCAAGTTGTGCTCCCAGAATGTTCGGGGTCTAGGTTGACCCGAGATTATTGCCCGCAAGGATTAATGTTAGTCGGAATGACCGGGCGAAAGACCAGCGAAGGTAGGTAGCTGGTGTTGGATTAATTAGTAGAGTATTGGAAGCAGATCGCAAGCGGTTGGCCATAGCAAACTTCGAGGACGAAGTTTAGTTTAAGTGGGGGAGAGTTGTAACACCCAAAATCAGGAATACCAAGAAAGGAAAGGAAACCCTAAGTTTAAGGGCCGACTCGTCGAGTCCAAGGAGGACTCGGCGAGTCCGAGCGGGATCCGGGTCGAGGAGTAAGTGACCGACTCGGCGAGTCGGTGAGTCTAGTCTGAACAAGGAAAACCCTAATCCCGGGAGTTGTATCCTATATAAAGGGTGCTATGTCCCTCCCTCACCCTCCATATCATCCTAGAGAACCTGTAAACCCTAGATTTTGTGTGAGCTTCCATCATTTGAGAGAAATAGCTTTGGAGGAAGGAAACTTTGGAAAGGAAATTGAAGATCAAGAAGGTTGCTTCAAAGGAGAGGTGTAGATCTGAGATCCACTTCAGTTTGTGTTCATCTTGGAGGTAATAAGCTACTATTTTCCCTCCTTTGCATCTAGATCTATTTTTGTTATGAGATTTGGGGGTTTTATGGTTGTTTGAGACCCAATTCTAGTTTGGCGCTTAGATATGTTGTTGCCACTTATGATCTAGTGTTTGGATGGTCCAATATGTCGTAAAGCATCAGAAGAAGAGTAGTTGGTGAAGCCATTTTATCCTTAAACCCAGCCCTAGAGTGTTTTGAGCATAGATCTCTTTAGTTATACGGAAAGTTTGCAAATTTACGTGAGGATTGAGCTTTGGAAGTATGGATCTATGATTTGGAGCCCCTGCAAGGCTCGAAAAGCCACTGTATGGATTAAGAACTGGAGCGACTCGACGAGTCACATGGGTGGACTCGGTGAGTTGGATGAAGTTGGGCAGGAACTTGGCGAGTTGGAAGAACAACTCGGCAAGTTTGTTAAAGGTTGCCTTGGACTCGGCGAGTCTGGTCTTGGACTCGACGAGTCAAGTCGCGAAACCCCAAACCCTTCGAGTTGAGACTTAAATCAGTGAGTCGAGTGGAGACTCGGTGAGTTGGACAGGTCGGGACTCGGAAATCGGTAGACTCGGCGAGTCATGGACTGACTCGGCGAGTCGAGTCGCGAATGGAAGGACTCTGAGCATATAAACTCGGCGAGTCAGTAGGCAGACTCGACGAGTAGGGTTGACCTGGAAGGTTGACTTTGACGAGAGTTGACTTAGTTGACTTTCGGGGGATAGTTAGACTAAGTGTTGCATTGATATTGGTAGCTCGGGGAGCTAGTGGAGCAGGGGTTCAGAGAGTTGCTGGGCAATAGCTAGAGGGGCTATCAGCAAGTGCAGGTGAGTTTCCCTTTGTGTGAATGGGTCTAAGGCTACAATGTCGGCCCATGTAGTTATGAGTAAAAGACCTGGGGGTTAGCCCTAGGCATAGTATGCTAGTATGATATTCAGGACGAGGTCCAATGATAGCAGGCGGGTGCCTAAGGAATGGTTTATATGATAGTTTATACTTTTTGTCTATGTGATACTTGTATGTGCCTGGTAGGGAGGTGAGTGTGGGCGAGGTCCCGTATCTCACCAATAGCAGAGTGTGGATGGTGTTCCACATCTCATTAACAGCAGATCAGGGGCGAGGCCCAAGTTAGGTAAAGAGTGAGTGTGGGTTGGGCCCGTATCTCACTATTAGTAGGAGCATGGATGGGGTTCCATGAATCATCAATAGCAGGACAAGGGCGAGGCCCAGGATAGGCGAGGCCTTAGGACAGGATCCGTTAGTATATGTTTAGCTTATGTGATGTGATATGTTTATATGCTATTATATGTTAGCGGGCGAGGCCCAGTGACAGTCGAGGCCTAAGTGAAACAGATCTGTATCCGAGCGGAGCTCGAAGCCAGGCGAGGCATGGAGCGGCGGGGCCGTTGTAGCGGGCGAGGCCCGAGGTAGGGGCGAGGCCCAAAATAGCGGGCGTGGCCCAGTATTTGCACTATGTGGTTATGCATGGTATGTGGTAGGGTGGGGAACTCACTAAGCTTCGTGCTTACGGTTTTCAGTTTTGGTTTCAGGTACTTCCGGTAGCGGAGGGAAAAGCTCGGGGTGATCGCATGGCACACACCATAGATTAGACAGCTTGGGAATGTTTTACTCTGATAACGAACATGTGTTTTTGCAAGTTAATACTCTGATTATGTTTTGGATTGATGATTTTGCTTTAAGTAATGTTTTATTAAAAGAAATTTTTAGTCTTGAATTTTGGGATGTTAGAAGAATATAGATCTACATTGTTTCCATGGCCTATTTTTGTAAATTCGACAACATGATGGCTTTGTATGCCTCAAATGGACCCAATCTCTAGATAGAGCAACCTACTTCTATGGACATGGCCTTTCTTGGATAAAAACTAGTTTAGGATCCTTTTATATGAATCTAAGGACCAAATAACACTGAGAATGGGAGTTTGTAGCATCAGGACTATGGAGGTTATCAAGCTTCCAACAATGGGGTCAAAAAGACCCATAAAACAAGACTAAGAGAGATCTTAGTTATGAGTCATCAAGTTAGGCACTTTTTACCTTAGAAAGTTTCCAAAGGTGAACGAGATCCCAGATCTAGAGCTTTCCCTCAAGCTCAATGACCTTCTAGTTCTTCCAAGTCCTTCACCAAGCACAAAAACACACAAAATCCACTCAAAACCTCAAGTTTCTCACCAAGGAGCTCACAATACGATTTAGCATTTCAGGGAGGCTGATGAGAGACCGTGGGAAAAGATTAATTCCTTTAAATAGGGTGCAAAACCCTGGAAATTAGGGTTTCATCCCAGCCGGTCTACTCATTGAGTTGAGGCCTCTCAACTCGTCGAGTAGGTTACTTACATCACGTGGTTATGATAATCTTTACTTGACGAGTTTGGGGCTTCTAACTCGTCGAGTTGCTCTATAAATATGAATAAATTATAAATTAAAAGCGTACCAAGAATCACGCGTTACATTAATACACTACAAAAAAAATCAAACATGGTCACTTGTACCACAATTTCAATCCCAAAATCTAATTGGTTGCAAGTGGGTTTACTAAACTAAATAAAAACCAGATGGCTCCGTTGATAGATTAAAAACTAATCTTGTTGCTAAGGGTTTTCATCAACGTCTAGGAATCAATTACAGAGAGACCTTTAGTCCAGTCCTTAATCATGCAACTCTACGTCTTGTTCTTTCCTTAGTCATCTCTCAAAATTGGTCTCTTAGACAACTAGACATCAATAACACTTTTTTGCAAGGACAACTTCACGAAAATGTATACATGACACAACCTCCTGGTTTTGTAAATTCTAACATTCCAACCCATGTTTGCAAAATCAATAAAGCCATTTATGCGTTACATCAAGCTTCTCGTGCTTGGTATGATGAACTAAAATCATATCTCACTTGTCTTGCTTTTATACCCACCATATCTGATCCCTCACTATTCATTCTCAAAATTGAATCATCGCTTCTTCTTGTCCTTGTCTACGTGGATGACATAATTTGCACAGGTCCATCTCCCACTCATTTCTCAAATTTTGTCTCTCATCTTTCCAACAAATTCTCTTTAAAGGTTCTTGGTAGTCTCTCGTACTTCTTAGGTGTTGAAGTGATTCCTCACTCTCATGATATTCTCGTTTCTCAATGTAAATATATCCTTAATATTCTCAGTAAAGCCAATATGAGTGATTGCAAACCAATTTCCACTCCAATAAGAGCTTCTACACCTCCGACGTTAAAAGGTGGCTCACTTTACCCTTCTCTAACTGAATATCGTTCACTAGTTGGAGCACTGCAATACTTGTCCCTAACCAGACCTGATATCTCATTCACTATGAATCTCTTATCACAGTTTATGCATGCACCAACTTCTGTCCATTGGATAGCTCTTAAACACTTATTATGATACTTACATGACACTCTATATCACAGAATAATATTGCATCGTAACTCACCACTAAGACTCCATGCATTTACCGATGCGGATTGGGCTGGAGACAAAGATAATTATAGAAGTATCACTAGTTACATAGTCTATCTTGGCTGTAATGCTATCTCATGGAGCTCAAAACGCCAAAGTACCCTTGCAAGAAGCTCTACCGAAGCTAAATTTAGAGTTGTTGCTTCTACCACCACATAAGTTCAATGGCTTACATATTTACTAACTGAACTTGGTTACTCATCAAAAACCATCCTTACCATCTATTATGATAACTTAAGTGCAACTTCCTACTCAGCAAACCCAAATTTTCACTCCAAAATGAAACATCTTGCTTTGGATTTTCATTTTGTATGAGAAAAGGTACAACAAGGCACTCTTCGTGTTTAACACATTGTAGGAGATGATCAGCTGGAAGATGCTCTTACCAAACCCCTACTAAGACCACGCTTTCATTGTTTAGTATCCAATATTGGTCTTCTCTCCAGATAGTCCATCTTGCGGGGGCATATCATGATATAATCCGATATACATCAACTTATTTTATCATATTTATCACACGTATTTTGCATAGTCAAATTTTGTTGTATAATTCCTATTATCTCTCAATAATTAGTTGAATATGTACCATAAATACCCTCCTATGTTCTTTGTATCACCAAGTAATACAATTACAACTTCTTCTCATTCTTCACATATTATCCATAGCTTCATATCTTATTCCATATTTTCTTCTATAGATATGAAAAATGAGTGCAAATGAACTGTAAAATCTTTATTATCATCAATAACAAACATAATCTTAATTATATAAAGAAACTATAACTATATAATTATATATAGAAAGTATATCCATATCACCAAATCATAAAAATATTGTTTATATGGTGATATAAGCATAAAATCACAAGAAATGGTCAAAATGAATAAACCCTTATTTTGCGGATTTCACTTGAATACTAGACGAATATTTTTTGTTGCGCAAAAAAATAAAATCGGGTTATGTTTAATACAAAAATTCCAAAATTATAATACATTTTATAATATTAACCATATTTTTAAAACATATATATGTCTACGTTTTGCTATAATATATTATATATATTTTACGACATGTTATTTTGAGACATAAGTTACACTACAATTTTTTCTACCTACAACACATTAGTTAGGTTATCCAAATATTTTATGTAAGTTAAAAGTGTGTTATAGTTTACTTAAATCTAGGAAATTAATTGATTTATAAAGTGTCATAAATAATAATTAAGTGTGTGAAGTTATAAAACTCTTCATTGTAGTGACTAATTAATCAAAAGTTGAAGAGTTTTAGGAGTTTTGGTTTAAAATATAAATTAAAGAAGTTGTTCTTAATTATCGGAACCTAAAGAATCAATGAAGGTTTCAAATGAATATAATAAAAA
Organism: Lactuca serriola; assembly: GCF_051521515.1. NCBI lineage: Eukaryota > Viridiplantae > Streptophyta > Magnoliopsida > Asterales > Asteraceae > Lactuca > Lactuca serriola. The sequence goes on from NC_136413.1 coordinate 189,377,926, forward strand.
AATAACCTCTATTATAATAGATATAAGATAACATATATAGTCTTTAAACCTCGGTATAGTAAACCACAAAACTAATATCAAATTTATTATTGATTATTTCCATTAATGTCTTTGTACGTTAATACATACATAATTTATTATACTATGCTTTTGTTGTAACACCCATAAAATTTAAACCAAATTTTAAATTTTTCAAAACATTTAAATCCGATAGTTATTACAATTTTTGTTTTCACAATAGTCTTTATCGGAGTTTTCCTAGAAACATAAGCAAAATGTGAGGAGCTGTACGATCACGCCTTCGCCTTCCCGCGATCCCCTGATGTACCTGAAACAATAAACTGAACCTGTAAACCCGAAAGCTTAGTGGGTTCCCCCAAAATACTCATACTCATAATAATACACCTATAACAATAAACAACATACTATGAGTCCAATCAACCATCGGGTTGGAATACCCCAATCCCTCAACCTTCCGGTTGGAATGCCAATATACTATGGGTCCAATCATCATCGGGATGGAATACCCCAGGCCCTCAACCTTTCGGTTGGAATGCTAATATACTATGAGTCGAATAATCCAAGGGATGGAATACTCCAGGCCCTCAACCTTTCGGTTGGAATGCCCATGTCTATTGGCTTTCGCACAAAGCAGATAAGCCTCAACCAATAAACAAACATGTGCACATGTAACAGATAATCACATAACAGTCTATAGACAACAAAGTGATATACCACATAACATATAATATTATCCTACTCTCTAGGATATCTAACTAACAAGTCATGCTAGCATAACATAACCAATAACAATTCAAAGGGCCGACCTTGGTGCCGTAGACCCTTGAGTATAGTGAGGTAAACTCACCTGACTAGTAGTGCCAAAATGCTGAACTTCTAACCGTTGCCTCACGGGAAATCCCGAGCTGACACACCATAATAAATACTAGTTTATTACCCAACATTACTCCCTTGACTAAGTATCTGTATTATTCATAAAGTCCATTCCTTTTTGTTAGGCCAAGGTCCAACACCAAGTCCTTATCTTGATGGTCCATACACCAAAGTCCTTTATTGGCCTAATTTACCAAATTGGGCCCAACCTCCTTATTGGGCCTATCTCCATGATCCACTAACATAACCTGGCCCAAAATATGCTTTTTGCAGAGTCCAACAAGGCCCAAATCTATTTAGCCCACAAACCCTATGCCCAAATAACAAGAGCCCAAATAGAGAGTGTACGAGGGGCGTACCTCCCTGGTTACGCTGGGCGTAATGTCGTTCTACGTTTACTGTCATCGGGAAAGTTGAACCCGTACACTGGGCGTACAGAACTTATGCCAGGCGTACGCTGGATTTTACTAAAATCTTAATAAGTGCTTAATGGCTTACGCACTTAAACCCATATCCCAGATCCATCGACCAAATACGCCTTGGGACCATAAAATTCAGGACTTTATCACCTTGGACATCCAAAAAGTCCTTAACTCATGGTCTTAACCCATTAAGACCTTCTTACTTCATGTATGGGATACATCAAGCCTTTGGGAACTGATTTTTATCACTTATGACCTTTCTTAAGGTCTGAAAGGACAACTTATTTCGCCTAAACATCACATGCATCTTCTTGGGACTCTTGGGACCATAAAACTTCCATAAAGTTAAATGTCTAGATCTATAAACAAGTAAGCACAAAGTTTCAATATTTTTACCTTCTGGAGCTTTAATGACACATCACAACTTCAGATCTACAACCTTGCACTCCTCTTCTAGCTCCTTGAAGTAATGTCTTCACTTCCAAGGTCCAAAATGCATACTAGCTCACACTTCTTCACACACTCTAGGGTTTGGGACGTTTTTTGAGGTATGGAGGCTGAGGATAAGCAAAGGAATGAGCCATAAAGGTGATTATATAGTCCTCAACCACAAATATTAGGGTTTTCATCGGACATAAGTATGCCCAACATACATGAGTGTACGCCTAGCGTACTAGGACGCGCCTAGTACGGTTAACGTACCCTTATGCACGCTCAGCGTACTACTTCCAGTCCCAAAGATGCAACTTTAGTCCTTATACTTCTCGTGACCCATCACAACCAACTCTAGGGACCAACAATGATAACTAATAAAAGGAAGAAGGGCTTTCAAGATACACCTGCAAGATTCGGGACGTTACATTTGTTTCCTCTGTTTTTGTCATATTTCTATTCAAATATAAGTATTAAATATATTCTACTATTTTATAGAGGTTATATGGTAAAATTATTTCAATACTTAATTCATATTGGAAAGATCACCATTTCTTACAAAATGACATATATAATCTTTAAACCTCAAAATAGTAAACCACAAAAATAATTTCAGATTTATTATTAAATATTTCCATTAAGATCTTCGTAAGTTAATACATTGTAGCACCTGGTTCCTGATATGTGAAATTTATCTAAGTGTTTTGCATTTTTAGCCTTGGACTCGGCGAGTTGTAGGCCTGACTCGCCGGGTAGAGACGGGATATGGAACACGTTTAAGTTGGCGACTCGACGAGTCCATATTCTGGACTCGGTGAGTCCCCACTGTCTGATAAAACCCTAAATTCCAAGGGTTTGCACCCTATTTAAACCAACCTTATGTGCCCCAACCTTGCCCCTTCACCCTCAGAGCTCCCTTTATCATGCAACCCTTGTTCCTTGTGAGATTGAAGTGTTTTGGTGTGTTTCTTGAAGATTTTGAGAGAAAAGTGTTAGAATAGTGTCTAACGCTGCAACTATATTAGGCAAGTACTTGACCCGGTTGTGCATGGTCCTTTTGGGTTGCCTCCACCATAGCAACTTGATAGGATAATTTATTAAGAGAGAATAAATATTATTAATATATTATGGGAATAATATAAAGAATAATAATATTGTTATTTGATTAATACAAGTCATATAATTAACTAGAATTAATTTGGTGACTTAAAGAGATTAATTAAATAAGAGGGTATAAACTGTCAATTGTTTGATAGTTAAACTTTAGACTGTAAATCCTTATGGATAGAGGATGGACGAATTCTAGAAGCTAGGGATAGCTTAAAATCGTCCAAGGTTATCTAAGGAATGGATTTGGATTGCTTTAAGAGAAGATTATCTAGTTAGGGTTTAAGCTGTAACCCTTAAGGAGTCTACAAGTATAAATAGACCCTATGACAAAGGGAAATCGGTATCTCATCTCAAGTAGAGAATCCCTGGCCGAATTTCCTCCCCTCTCCTATCTCTCAAATCATCCTCCTTGTTATTTGGTGTTTGTAAGCCATTAGAGGAGTGACAATTGTGACTCTAGAGCTCCAAGACAACAAGATCAAACAAGAGATTCAAAGGTATGATTCTAGATCTGTTTTTGTATTGTTCTTATACTTAATTAGTCATTAGAAGTCTTGGATTCAAAGCATGTTTAATTAGAAAGCGTAGATCCAAGCATTAGGGTTTTGCATGCGCACATAGGAAAGTGCTTATGGCTAAAACCCATCAGTGGTATCAGAGCCTAGCTTGGTTTTCATTAAATTGTTGCTTATTTGTTTGAAAATTAACTGCAAAATTCGATTTTTGTGTTTCTGAGTCATGGACTCAGCGAGTTCCATAGTGGACTCAGCGAGTTGGCCTAACTCGGCGTGTCACTTGGTGCACTCAGCGAGTCCAAGCGTCAGGGATGGCCAGATTCGGGATTTCTTCATGATTATCTTAAGGAAACTTACCTTAATCATATTAGATCAACCCTAATCCGATTTTTTGATATATATGACTATAATCTTGATCTAATTAAAGATATATATCAACTAATAAAATACTTAATTTCCTTATATGATAATTAATTAATTATTTTGATTTTTTTGGTAATTATCTTGTAAGAAATCTTGAATAAATCAAATATAGATAATTAGGAAATTAATTGTTAATTAAAATTATTTATTATTTAATCCTCCATGTTTTAAATGTTTAAAACTTGTCCTCAACTTTTTAAATTTATATTTTGTGATTAAAAGTTTTAATTTAGACAATTTAAATTTCAAACCCTAGATTTTAAAAAAGTTTAAAATACAACCCTATACTAATATAATATTACAAGATTAATATATATATATATATATATATATATATATATATATATATATATATATATATATATATATATGTATAACTAAAATGCTAGTCTTACCGTTAGTAGGTCTCATTCACGAAGCCGATCTATAAGGTGGGTATAAGGTTGCGGCCTATAAAATGGCGCTTAATGGGTGTACACTCACACCCACCGCTTGCTTGATCGGTGGAGGGTCGTTAGCCGAACGAGTAGGATAGGGCAACCTCATCCTCTCATTAAAAGTATAATATAAAATACAAAGTAGCTATACATTTTTTTTTAAAATTTCCCAATCTTAGTTACTTTAGGAAAAGTGAATTGATGCAATCCCATGAAATTACACTTTGCACCCTTGCTAAGAAGTTAGTGGAGCGTGTGTGGTTTACCGGCATACTAATTGGTTCTAAGAAAAGGTGTCAAAGGGTGATTCATTGTTTATCATTGTTCGATGGAGCGTGTGTGGTTTACCGGCACATCGAATAGGTGATCGTTACAATGAAGGCACCGTGTGAATTTGCATGGTAATTCACACCCGCTTTGTGATCCTCGGTATCCCAGTCACAAACAAGTGGGGCATATTGAGATTTAAACATGCCATTGAATAGTTTCAATGAATCTCATCCGAACCTAGGAATTCTCAATACATTTAGGACTTATAGTCAGGTTTTTATGGTGGAGAATTAGTGAATTGTCATTCACTTACCTTCATATTATTTGCATGTTGGATTACGGCATCCTTTTTCTAATATGTAAATATTGTTGTTGGATCCTAGCCCTAATTTTCTTATTGGGTGATAATTAGGGATTCATATTCTAATCTATCTTTGTCCTTGTAGATGTCGAACGCAAACAACGCTGTTGATAGTTCTTTTACATTGATGAGCCTTTGTTAAAAGGTCACCTTCCATGGAACGAACTTTAGCGAATGGATAAGATACATTCGCACCATTGCTCGCTATGACGATAAGGAGTATGTTCTCGATGAGAAGCTCGAGAAAATCAACCCTGAAATCGCTACTCCGGCTGAAATGACCGCTTTTGAAACTCATGAGCGAGATGCAACGAAGGTACATTGCATCATGATAGCCACCATGAACTCCGAATTCCAAAAGTCCTATGAGGACATGTACCCGTACGAGATGCACCAAGACTTATTGGAGAGATACCACCAAAACGCGAGACAAGAGCGTTATGAGATTTTCACTAACATGATTTCCGCTAAGATGGGTCATGGAGAATCTCTTACCGTGCACCTGCAAAAGATGCAAAGGTATGTCGACCGCCTTCGCAAGTTGAATGTTGACTTTGGGGAAGACTTGGCGATCGACATGGTGCTTCACTCTTTGCCTCCGAGCTACAATCAATTTAGGATGACCTACCACATGAACAAAGAGGAGGTCACCCTAAGTAAACTCCAAGGTCTCTTGAGGGTCGCTAAGAGCAACTTCAAAAACAAGTCTGTTGCACCAACTCCCAATCCACCCGTTGCTCCTGTCTTGGCTATTGGTCAAGGGAAGGGAAAGAAGAGGAAGGCCTCGTCTAAGAACTATCGCAAGGTTAAAGCCTGAGATGGTGCCTCTTCTAGTGGGACCAAAGTTGATCCTGCTAAGCCCTGCCCCTAACCCGAAGGAGGCAGAGTGCCACCACTGCCACAAGATAGGACATTGGAAGAGAAGCTACCCGAAGTACTTGCAAGCCATCAAAGAAGGAAAGATCAAGCCATCTTTCGCAGGTATATACACAATTAAATCTAACGATTCTAATCATGCTATTTCTTGGGTTCTTGATACCGGTTGTGGTTATCACATTTGTTCTAATGTGCAGGGACTAAGAAGAAGTAGGGATGTGGAGCAAGGAAGGATCAATCTAATCATGGGGAACAGAAGATCGTCGCCTGTGACCAACATTTGGAGTGTATTCTTTAGTGCCTAGGAATAATTTATGTTTAGATTTGAACAATTGTTGCTATTCGTCAGAAATGGCTAGAAACATCATTTCATTTCATGGTTTGTTTAGACAAGGTTTTAGATTTTCTTTTAATAATGAGAATGGTTCTATTTTTGCTTATCTAAATGGTGTTTTTATTTTTATTTTGAAGCTATACCATGTAATGGAATATATGAAACTGTTATGATTGTTGATAACTTAGGAAATGATGTTTTGAACATAGATTCTTCCAATAGTATGGATAGAGCATCCTTGTGGCACTGTCGTCTTGGACATGTCAACAAGAAACGCATAGCCCAACTCCAAAAGGATGGAGTGTTGGAGTCATTCGACCTTAGGGAAGATGACACGTGCAAGTCTTGTTTGCTTGGAAAGATGACTAAATCACCCTTCACGAGTACGTGTGAAAGGGGTGAGGGTCTATTGGACCTAATACATACCGATGTATGTGGACCGTTTAGATCAACCACGAAGGATGGGAACCGCTTCTACGTGACTTTTACCGATGATTATAGTAGATATGGGTATATCTATTTAATCAAGCAAAAGTCAGAAACCTTTGAAAAGTTCAAAGAGTTCAAAAATGAAGTGGAGAATCAATTGGGCAGGAAAATCAAGATGCTTCGATCCGATCGAGGAGGAGAGTACCTAAGTCTTGAATTCCACGATTATCTCAAGGAGTGTGGAATAGTTTCACAATTGACGCCTCCTAGGACACTGCAGTTGAATGGTGTGGCAGAAAGGCGTAATCGAACCTTGTTGGACATGGTTCGCTCTATGATGAGTCGTGCTTCACTACCTATCTCTTTTTGGGGGTATGCCTTAGAGACTGCCGCCCATATCCTTAACCGAGTCCCTACTAAGAAGGTTGCCAAAACACCTCACGATATGTGGACAGGGAAAGCTCCCTCGTTAGCACATATCAAGGTTTGGGGTTGCGAGGCTTTCGTAAGACGAGATACTCACGACAAGCTCGAACCTCGTAGTGAGCGATGTATTTTCATCGGCTACCCGCAGAAATCCTTTGGATATCTCTTCTATAGACCGAAGGACAATGTTGTCTTTGTTCCGAGGAGAGGAGTTTTCCGAGAGCGAGAACTCATAAGCCAAGGAGACAGTGGGAGGCAAATCGAGCTTGAAGAGATTCAAGAGTCGATAGATGAAGGAACCTCTACCGCTGGCACTCAACATGAGGAGGAAACTCCGGTTGAACCGATTGACGAATCCTTACCTCTTAGACGTTTCGATAGAGTTAGAGTTCAACCCCAATTTTATGGTTTTCATATTACTACCGAAGGGGACACGTATATTAGTGATGATACACTAATAAATCTTGATGAACCTAATATTTTTAAGGAAGCCATGGCAGGCCCGGAGTCTGCAAAATGGAAAGAGGCAATGGATAGCGAGATCCAATCCATGTATGATAACCAAGTTTGGAATTTGGTTGATAATGTGCCCGGACGTAAGACCGTTGGGTGCAAATGGATCTTCAAGAAGAAGACCGACGCGGATGGAAACGTACACACATATAAAGCACGATTGGTTGCGAAGGGATTTACTCAAACTCCCGGAGTTGACTATGATGAGACCTTCTCACCAATTGCGAGGATAAAATCTATTAGAGTGATGCTAGCAATTGCCGCATTTCATGACTATGAGATTTGGCAAATGGATGTCAAGACCGCTTTCCTTAACGGAAAGTTGGCTGAGGATGTTTACATGGCTCAACCAGAGGGGTTTGTGGATCCGAAGCATCCGAATAGAGTGTGTAAGCTTGAGAAGTCCATTTATGGACTTAAGCAAGCGTCTCGCAAATGGAATCTTTGCTTCGATGAGAAAGTCAAAGAGTTTGGATTTGTACGAAGCCAAGATGAATCATGTGTATATGTCAAAGCCAGTGGGAGTATAGTTAGCTTCCTCGTTCTATATGTCGATGACATATTACTCATAGGAAACGACATCCAGAATCTGCAGGAAGTTAAGTCCTGGGTCAGGAAGTGCTTCGCTATGAAGGACCTCAGAGAGGCTTCTTACATTTTGGGAATAAGGATAGTAAGAGAGAGAAGTAAGAGACTGATTGGACTTAGTCAGAACACTTACTTAGAGAAGGTACTAAAACGTTTTAGTATGAAAAAATCGAAGAAGGGAGAATTACCGATACAAAGTAATGCCAAGCTGAGTAAGACTCAAAGTCCGAGTATCGAAGCTGAAATAGCAGAAATGAGCCGAGTACCATACGCTTCCGCAGTTGGCTCAATCATGTACGCTATGACTTGTACTCGCCCTGATGTAGCCTTTGCTTTGAGCATGGTTAGTAGATATCAAGGGAACCCTGGCAGAGCCCATTGGATTGCGGTGAAGAATATCCTTAAGTACCTTCGGAGGACGAAGGAATGGTTCTTAGTCCTCGGAAGGAGTGATGACTTGAAGGTGCGAGGCTATAGTGACGCTTGCTTTCAGACCGACAGGGACAACTACCGTTCGCAGTTGGGCTGGGTCTTTACCCTAAATGGAGGAGCAGTGACTTGGAAAAGTTCCAAGCAGGAAACCGTAGCTGATTCAACGTGCGAATCAGAGTACATTGCAGCGAGCGAAGAGTCGAAGGAGGCAATATGGTTGAAGAACTTCATCGGTTATCTTGGAGTTGTACCCTCCATAAAGGAGCCCATGGAGAGTTTCTGTGATAATGAAGGAGCGGTTGCCTTGACCAAGGAACCGAGAGATCATGGTAGATCAAGACATATTGATAGAAAATATCACTTTATTAGACATCATGTAGAAGAAGGACAACTCGTAGTGAAGAGGATATCATCAGAAGATAACCCAGCAGATCCGCTTACGAAGGGACTGAGTAGGGTTAAGCACTTGCAGCATGCTTGGAGTATTGGGCTGAAGGATGATATTAGCATAGATTAGATAGTAGTAGAAATGCGTAATAGATAAATGTAATTAACATTTGATGATTAAATAAAGGAGTTTTATTTATAAGTAATGTTACTATCTTATGTTAATTGTTTAACTATTGTTTCATTTTTTTGCATGTTTTGGCTTCCAGAATAATTGAGTTTATTAAGAATAATCGAATTATTCAAATTGTCCATAATCGTTCATATGTTGGAAGTAAATATGAATGAAGATTGTCATGAATTGGTGTGTAGATTGTCTAAATGGTATTAGACATAGCAAAAGATTGTTGCGACGTTCATGAGTGCTTATGAATTGGTTTTGAGCATTGGAACAAACCCGTGCTTGCTGGAATCACCTTATGGAATATGATGTAAAAGGGTGATCGCAAGACGATAATATCATATAGTCTTAAGACCTAGATATATGGTTTGCTATTTGTTAATTGATTGTACATTGATAATGCGAAAACGCATCAGTAACTCGGTGTTATAAAACACATTGTTGTGTATAGTTGGTTAATGAATAAGTAAATGCATATAAGTCAAAGTTTATCTGTAACTTTTATCCTAAGATGGTAAAAGTGATATCTCGGCTGCTCGATGATTTCATTTGACTTACGTGCCGGGCCCGGTCAGAACTAAATTGATGTGTTCGATTAAGTTCTATGTCAAATAAATCAGAGATCGAGAAACCTAAATGCTTGACTAATCATTCCATAGAATTGTCAGCATGATATCTAACAGAGGACTGTACGATCCGTTATCTAAATGACAAGATTGATTAGATTAGAGTTTGACAACGTCTTTGAGAGCTATGATTGCAAATCGAATTGTACTTGTGCATATAGTTACTAGACTTATCCAAGTGGGAGACTGTTGGAATAGTGTCTAAGGCTGTAACTATATTAGGCAAGTATTTGACCCGATTGTGCATGGTCCTTTTGGGTTGCCTTCACCATAGCAACTTGATAGGATGATTTATTAAGAGAGAATAAATATTATTAATATATTATGGGAATAATATAAAGAATAATAATATTTTTATTTGATTAATATAAGTCATAGAATTAATTAGAATTAATTTTGTGACTTAAAGAGATTAATTAAATAAGAGGGTATAAACTGTCAATTGTTTGATAGTTAAACTTTAGACTGTAAATCCTTATTGGATAGAGGATGGACGAATTCTAGAAGCTAGGGATAGCTTAAAATCGTCCAAGGTTATCTAAGGAATGGATTTGGATTGCTTTAAGAGAAGATTATCCAGTTAGGGTTTAAGCTGTAACCCTTAAGGAGTCTACAAGTATAAATAGACCCAATGGCAAAGGCAAATCGGTATCTCATCTCAAGTAGAGAATCCCTGGCCAAATTTCCTCCCCTCTCCTCTCTCTCAAATCATCCTCCTTGTTATTTGGTGTTTGTAAGCCATTAGAGGAGTGACAATTGTGACTCTAGAGCTCCAAGACAACAAGATCAAACAAGAGATTCAAAGGTATGATTCTAGATCTGTTTTTGTATTGTTCTTATACTTAATTAGTCATTAGAAGTCTTGGATTCAAAGCATGTTTAATTAGAAAGCCTAGATCCAAGCATTAGGGTTTTGCATGCGCATATAGGAAAGTTCTTGGTGTTATTTCAAGTGATTCCCTTGAGGTATTACTCAGTTTCCCTTTGTTTCCATGCTTATAGTCCATTATAGCTCCATTAAAGTCCTTTTTGAGCCATTTACAAGCTTGGGTATGATTTAGGATATGTAATAAGTTGATTAACCTTTAGATCTAGGCATGATTGAGCTCTAGGAGCTCGGATCTACTACCTTTATGGAGCCATATTGCATGAAAGCCCTAGATCTACTCTTTTAGTGCATTTTGAGCCCTAAACCCTTCATTGGTGTTTATTTACACGTAAAGTTGGAAACTCTACGTGTTAATCAAGCCCTAGAAACCCAGATCTATGTATGGCATGAGCTGGATTCAAGCAAAATCGAGTATATAGTATTTGCATGTGAAAGACTCGGCGAGTCATTCATCGGACTTGGAGATTCGAGTCGCGAGTCCCCGAGTTTTCCCCTTTTTGTGTTTGCGGAGTGGAATAGTGAGTCATGGGGTGTGACTCAGTGAGTCGGAAGCCAGACTCACCCATGAAGGAACTCGGCGAGTCAATGCCCTGACTCGGCGAGTTCAAGGCAATCTTCTTGCCTCAAGAACAGACTCGGCGAGTTGTTCATACAACTCGGCAAGTCTCAACATAGCATGTTCTTCGGATGAAGATGAACTCGACGAGTTGTTCATACAACTCGGCGAGTAGGCTGAAGGACTTTTGGACCTTGGGTTAGAGGGAAAACTCGTCCAGTCAATGCCTAACTCGATGTTTAGAGACGGGGTTTTGGTCAGACAAAGGGATAGGGACTCGGCGAGTCCGGTCAACTGGAAGTTGACTTTGACTTTGACTCTTGGCTTGGTTAGGGGTAAATGGTCATTTTACCCTGAGGTCGATTAGCAGTATTTGACTGGGTGTTTTGTGGGGATTTTAGCCAGAGGACTTCCAGGGCAGCAACAGTAGAAGACAGTCAGTTCCCACGCAGATCAACAGCTACTTTGAGGCGAGTTACCTTCCAGTAGCGGTGGGTCTATGGCCACAATGTCGGCCCACCAGTAGGATATGTATGCTAGATGATTGTCTTTGTGATATCATGCAGGTTTGCTACTACCTGATATGTTATATGCTGGCATGATATGTAAATGTGATAGTAGTAGAGTTCGGTTGTTAGGACCGAAGGGTAGGTCAGACACCCCAGATATGTCTGACAGTATGTGATGATTTGTTTATATGCTGGCATGATATGTTATATGTGATAGTGGTAGTAGGAGGGGAATAGTCCCCAAGTTCGGTCGTTAGGACCAAAGGGTAGATCGGACACCCCAAATATGTCTGATAATATGTTATGTTATGATATATGTGATAGCAGCAGTAGGGGGTGGAATAGTCCCCGAGGATCGGTTGTTAGGACCGATGGGTAGTCAGCACCCCAGAATGGCTTGACATGGGTAGTTAGCACCCCAGAACGGCTTGATACGGGTAGGTCGGCACCCCAGAATGGCCGTATCGGGTAGGTGGGGCACCCCAGAATTGCCCGACAGTATGTATGAAATGTGATTGTATGGTATGTGGTAAGATGGGGGAACTCACTAAGCTTCGTGCTTACACTTTTCAGTTTTGGTTTCAGGTACCTCTTCTTCGAAGGGGTAGGAGCCGGCACAGTAGCGGCACGTCACACACACACTTTGTATTCTGCACTATGAGATCTTCGTGGGGATTTGTACTCTGACAGTATTATGTTTTATAAAATGGTTTCCAGACACACAACATCTTTTATGAAATGATATGATCAGTGAATGTTTTATTTATAATGTCTTGCAAAGTGTATGTTTTAAAAATGAAATTTTTGGCTCATATTTTTGGGACGTTACAAGTTGGTATCAGAGCCCTGGTTTGAGGGATTCGGACATGCCTTCGGGGGTATCTGAACTCAAATCGAGGGATTAAAAGATTTTAAGGAAGAAAATATTTTCTGAAAAGTTGAGTAAAGAGTTTTAAGAAGGAACGAAGTGTGTGAGGTGCGCTAGAATAGGACTAAGGATCTAGGAGTGATGCCTTATGTGCCTGCTTTATGTGCTTCAGTTTCAGTAGAACAACATGCTAGAATAGGACTAAGGATCTAGGAGTGATGCCTTATGTGCCTGCTTTATGTGCTTTAGTGTATGAAAATTGCATGCTAGAATTGAGTAGACAACAGTAGGATGACCTGTTAGGGTTATGCCTGATAGTATGAGTTTAGCATTGTATGCTAGTTCAGCTTTTCTCTATGAGGACGAATTTTCTTGAGATGGTTTTCTTTTGTCTGAATGCTGCTTGCTTTGTGCTTCGTGGGACTCTGAGTGATGGGAGTTAGACATTAGATGAATACGTCACGTCACTTGTGATCATGGTTGAATAATCTTAGAGTGCTGGATTTGGCCCTACTGTGTAGCTTTTGTCTGAGTCTAACCGTGTAGAGCCGAGTCTGTTACTCGAAGGATTATCTAAGCGTCACCATATGTGATGGTATTCAGGTAATGACTAATTGGCATTACAAGGAGGCCATCAGCAGCTGAGGACCGGGTAGGGTGGAGTTAGAGATTTTCCTAGCATGAGTATAGCAGTGATCAGCGGTAGTGAAAGGGACCTGGTGGAGTCAAGGCAGTCCTTGGAGAAGGTACGGATAGATGTGGAAGGTAGTATGGGCCCGTACTACTGAAACTTGAGGATCCGTACCCGAACCGAGGAAGGCCAAGATAAGACCAGGGAACTTGTAGTAGGTGTGATCCCTCTAGAGGTATCAGTATTGCTAACAATTGTTATTTATGTATTTCAGAATGGTGGTACTACGCTCGAGGCCAGCAATTGGCAGTTCAGGAGAGGGATCGGGTTCAGGATCAGGTTCCGTGCCAGTAGATGAGGGGCTATGCGAGTTCATCGCATCAGAGATCACCAGAGGCATCCTTGAGTCGATCGCCATTCTCTTCGGGTCGATCAAGGAAGGGATATTGGAGTTGATGGAGGATCGCCTCAGGGCATTCAGGAGCGACCTGGCATCTGGCCACTAAGGATCTCGCACACTGTCCTTCAAGGACTTCCGGGGCAGTGGTGCGTTGGATCTTCACGGGGCGAAGGACCCCATAGCTGCTAGACGATGAATTATAGAGGAAGACAGAGGAGGGTCAGGTAGGAGGGGCTTCGGGGAAGAAGCCCAAGGGACCAGATGGTAGGCCGAAAGGCCAGTCAGGACCGAGCCGCTGTAAGAAATGTGGCATGCCTCATGAGGGGGCATATAGGCTAGGATCTTCGGGCTACTATAAGTGCGGCAAGACGGGGCATTTCAGCAGGGATTGTACCGCCCCTGCACCTGTGATTCAGACATCAGAGTTGCTGTGTTTCCACTGCAACCAGAGGGGACACAAGAAGGTCAATTGCCCCCAGTTGATAGCATCAGCGCCGGCTAAGGCGCCAGCTCCAGCTACCCTGCAGATTACAGATGGACGGCAGGTCAAGGCAGAGGCTCCAGTGGTGAGGAGCCGGACATTTCAGCTGACTACCAAGGAGGCTCGTGCCGCACCCGATGTGGTGACGGGTATGATTCTTTCCCTCTATCTTATTTTTATGATGTTATGATATTGATATGTGCTCTGTGTATATGCGTTAGGATCGTTCCATGTGAACGGTATTCCTATTCTGGTGTTGTTTGACTCGGGTGCCACCTGATCATTTGTCTCCCTTGCGCTTAGCAAGAGGTTTACTGAGTCTTCGGGCATGTTGGATTGCCCTTTAGAGGTAGAGATTGCCGATGATCGATCGGTGCGAGCATCAGCAGTATTCAGGGATTGTGCCCTAAGGTTATTTGAGGAGAGCTATTTGGTGGATTTGGTTGCCATCCCTTTGCGGGGGAACAAGGTGATTATAGGCATGGATTGGTTGAGCCCTAATGGGGCGGTGATAGATTGCGCACAACAGTTAGTGCGGATCAGGACCCCAAGTGAGGGAGGGTTGGTGATCCACGGCGAGAGGCCACATCATGGACCCACAGTATGTTCAGCAGTGAGAGCTAGGCGCTACCTTCAGCAGGGTTGCGCGGGATATGTCGCGTATGTTATGGATACCCGGGATGCAGGTAAGGCGATGGCGAGCGAGGTTCCAGTGGTGCGAGACTACGCTGATGTGTTCCCGGAGGAGCTTCCTGGAATACCTCCGGAGTGTCAAGTAGAGTTCAGGATCGACCTAGTTCTGGTGCGGCTCCGATAGCCAGGGCACCCTATCGGTTGGCTCCTCCCGAGATGCAGGAGTTGTCTACGTAGCTACAGGAGCTGCTAGACAAGGGATTTATTCGACCGAGCAGTTCACCCTGGGGAGCCCAGATCCTGTTTGTGAAGAAGAAGGACGGGTCGCATCGAATGTGTATAGATTACCAGGAGCTGAATAAGGTAACAGTAAAGAACCATTACCCACTCCCGAAGATTGATGACCTCTTTGACCAGTTACTAGGAGCATCTTGGTTCTCCAAGATCGATTTGCGTTCAGGTTATCATCAGATGAGGTTCAGAGAGGAGGATGTACAGAAGACCGTGTTCCAGACGCGTTATGGCCATTATGAGTTCGTGGTGATGCCGTTTGGGCTCACCAATGCTCCTGCCACATTCATGGACCTCATGAACCACGTGTGTAGACCGATGTTGGATCGGTCTGTGATAGTTTTCATTGATGACATCTTGGTTTATTCCAAGACGCAGGAGGAGCACGAGGAGCATCTGAGAGAGGTTTTGGAGACCTTGAGGAGGGAGAGCTTGTACGCCAAGTTCTCCAAATCTGAGTTTTGGTTGCGCGAGGTGCAGTTTCTCGGGCACCTCGTCAACCAAAACGGGATTTCAGTAGACCCAGACAAGGTGGAGGCCGTGATGAGGTGGGAGGTTCCGAAGTCTCCATCCGAGATTCAGAGTTTCCTAGGATTAGCAGGCTACTATCGGAGATTCATCCAGGATTTCTCCAAGATAGCCGTACCCCTTACACGATTGACTAGGAAAGTTGTGGTCTTTCGATGGGGGCCTGAGCAGCAGGCAGCGTTCGAGATTCTGAGGTAGAGATTGTGCAAGGCGCCAATCTTAGCCCTGCCCGAGGGCATAGAGGATTTTGTGGTATACTGCGATGCGTCTATCTCGGGTTTAGGCGCAATATTGATGCAGAGGGGACATGCCATTGCTTATGCCTCGAGGCAGCTGAAGCCTCACGAGGCGAACTACCCGACGCATGATTTAGAGTTGGGGGCGGTGGTCTTCGCCCTCAAGATTTGGCGGCATTACCTCTACGGGGTTCGATGTACCATTTACACAGACCACGAGAGTTTGAGGTACCTCATGGATCAGCCAAATCTGAACATGAGGCAGCGTCGGTGGTTGGACGTGGTGAAGGATTATGATTGCGGGATCCTTTATCACCCGGGGAAGGCCAATGTGGTGGACGATGCGCTTAGCCATAAGGTGACACCGATCAGGGATGTGTGTATGAGGATGACGGTGGTGACTCCATCATTAGAGCAGATTCGGGAAGCTCAACAGGAGACTATGAAGGAGGAACATCGAAAGAGTGAGCGAATAGTGGGTCAAGTCACGTCCTTCGATTATGATAGCCGAGGATTATTGACATTACACCGCAGGTTGTGGGTGTCGTATCACGGAGGCGTGAGCTAGATCTTGATGGAGGAGGCGCACAAATCCCGATTCTCTATCCATCCAGGGGAGACGAAGATGTATAGGGATCTTCGTCTAGACTATTGGTGGCCTTGCATGAAGCGGGATGTGGCATGGTACGTCCAGCGGTGTTTGACCTGCAGGAAGGTCAAGGCCGAGCATCAGAGACTGCACGACAAGATGCAGCCGTTGGATATCCCGTTGTGGAAATGGGAAGATATTACGATGGATTTTATCACAAAGCTTCCCCGGACTGCGTGAGGAGTAGATTCGATTTGGGTCATCGTGGATCGATTGACCAAGAGTGCCCATTTTATTCCGATCCAGGAGAGTATCTCGGCCAAAAAGTTAGCCGATATCTATATCAGGGAGATAGTGGCACGGCATGGGGTGCCAGTGTCAGTGATATCAGACCGAGACGTGCAATTCACTTCTAGGTTTTGGAAGTAGTTTCATGATGAGTTGGGCACTTGTCTGCATTTTAGAACCGCCTTTCACCCACAGACGGATGGTCAGAGCGAGCGGACCATCCTGACTTTGGAGGATATGTTGCGGGCATGCATGCTAGAGTTTGGTGGTAACTGGGATACCAATCTTCCCTTGGCTGAGTTCTCGTACAACAACAGCTACCACGCAAGTATTGACCGTCCCCCATTCGAGATGCTGTACGGACGGAGGTGCAGGACCCCGATATGTTGGGGTGAAGTTGGCCAGAGGGTCATGGGGAGCACTGAGGTGGTGCTCAAGACGACCGAGAGAATCCAGCAGGTTCGAAGCAGGCTGCAGACTGCGCAGAGTCGGCAACAAAGTTACGCCGACAAGCGCCGGTCAGACATGGAGTTTCAGGTTGGGGATATGGTTCTCCTGAAAGTGTCGCCTTGGAAGAGCGTCATTCGATTCAGGAAGCAGGGCAAGTTAGATTCATTTGTCCGTTCAGGGTTGTAGCCCGGGTGGGCAAGCTGGCATATAGGCTGGATCTGCCAGCCGAGCTCAGTCAGATCCACAACACCTTCCATGTCTCCCAGCTGCGGAAGTGCCTAGTGGATGATTCAGTAGTGGTGTCGTTAGAGGATATCCAGGTTGATGATAGCCTGAATTACACTGAACGCCCAGTCGCGATCCTCGACCGAAAGTCGAAGGATCTGAGGAACAAGAGGGTGGAATTAGTAAAGGTGCAATGGTAGCACCGAAAGGGTTCAGAGTGGACATGGGAGTCGGTGGAAGAAATGATGGAGCATTACCCCAAGCTGTTTCAGGATCGAGCAACAGAGTTTGAGGACGAAGTCTAAATTAAGTGGGGTAGATTTGTAGCACCTGGTTCCTGGTATGTGAAATTTATCTAAGTGTTTTGCATTTTTAGCCTTGGACTCGGCGAGTTGTAGGCCCGATTCGCCGAGTAGATTCGGGATATGAAACATGTTTAAGTTGGTGACTCGGCGAGTCCATATTATGGACTCGGCGAGTCCCAGCTGTCTGATGAAACCCTAAATTCCAAGGGTTTGCACCTTATTTAAACCAACCTTATGCGCCCCAACCTCGTCTCCCTTTATCGTCCAACCCTTGTTCCTTGTGAGATTGAAGTGTTTTGGTGTGTTTCTTGAAGATTTTGAGAGAAAAGAAGAGTAGATCAAGAAGAGAAGAAGGAGGCCAGACATCTTGGTGTTATTTCAAGTGATTCCCTTGAGGTATAACTCAGTTTCCCTCTGTTTCCATGCTTATAGTCCCTTATAGCTCCATTAAAGTCCTTCTTGAGCCATTTCCAAGCTTGGGTATGATTTAGGATCTGTAATAAGTTGATTAACCTTTAGATCTAGGCATGATTGAGCTCCAAGAGCTCGGATCTACTTCCTTTATGGAACCATATTGCATGAAAGACATAGATCTACTCTTTTAGTGCATTTTGAGCCCTAAAACCTTCATTGGTGTTTATTTACACGTAAAGTTGGAAACTTTACGTGTTAATCAAGCCCTAGAAACCCAGATCAATGTATGGCAGGAGCTGGATTCAAGCAAAATCGACTATATATTACTTGCACGTGAAAGACTTGGCGAGTCGTTCATCGGACTCGGCGAGTCGAGTCGCGAGTCCCCGAGTTTTCCCCTTTTTGTGTTTGCGGAGTGGAATAGTGAATCATGGGGTGTGACTCAGTGAGTCGGAAGCCAGACTCACCCATGAAGGAACTCGGCGAGTCAATGCCCTGACTCGGTGAGTTCAAGGAAATCTTCTTGCCTCAAGAACAAACTCGGCGAGTTGTTCATACAACTCGGCGAGTCTCAGCATAGCATGTTCTTCGGATGAAGATGAACTCGACGAGTTGTTCATACAACTCGGCGAGTAGGATGAAGGACTTTTGGACCTTGGGTTAGAAGGAAAACCCATCGAGTCAATGCCTAACTCGACAAGTAGAGATGGGGTTATGGTCAGACAAAGGGATAGGGACTCGGCGAGTTGGTAGGCCAACTCGGCGAGTCGGGTCAACTGGAAGTTGACTTTGACTTTGACTCTTGGCTTGGTTAGGGGTAAACGGTCATTTTACTCTGAGGTCGATTAGCAGTATTTGACTGGGTGTTTTGTGGGGATTTTTAGCCGCAGGACTTCCGGGGCAGCAGCAGAAGATAGTCAGTTCCCATGCAGATCAGCAGCTACTTTGAGGTGAGTGACCTTCCAGTAGCGGTGGGTGTACGGCCACAATGTCGGCCCACCAGTAGGAGTTGTATGTTAGATGATTGTCTTTGTGATATCATCCAGATTTGCTACTACCTGATATGTTATGTGCTGACATGATATGTAAATGTGATAGTAGTAGAGTTCGGTTGTTAGGACCGAAGGGTAGGTCAGACACCCCATATATGTCTGACAGTTTGTGATGATATGTTTATATGCTGTCATGATATGTTATATGTGATAGTGGTAGTAGGAGGGGAATAGTCCCCAAGTTCGGTCATTAGGACCGAAGGGTAGATCGGACACCCCAGATATGTCTGATAATATGTTATCTTATGATATATGTGATAGCAACAGTAGGGGGTGGAATAGTCCCCGAGGATCGGTTGTTAGGACCGATGGGTAGTCAGCACCCCAGAATGGCTTGACATGGGTAGTCAGCACCCCATAACGGCTTGACACGGGTAGGTTGGCACCCCAGAATGGCAGTACCGGGTAGGTGGGGCACCCCAGAATTGCCCGACAGTATGTATGAAATGTGATTGTATGGTATGTGGTAAGATGGGGGAACTCACTAAGCTTTGTGCTTACAGTTTTCAGTTTTGGTTTCAGGTACCTCTTCTTCGAAGGGGAAGGAGCCGGCACGGTAGCTACACATCACACACACACTTTGTATTCCGCACTATGAGATCTTCATGGCGATTTGTACTCTGACAATATTATGTTTTATAAAATGGTTTCCAGACACACAACATCTTTTATGAAATGATATGATCAGTGAATGTTTTATTTATAATGTCTTGCAAAGTGTATGTTTTAAAAATGAAATTTTTGGCTCATATTTTTGGGACGTTACATACATACATAATTTAATTTTTTTATTCGTTTGTATCCCCTGTTAAAATTTTGTAAATAAAAAATAAAATTAACATGAACAACAAAATGAATTGGTAAAATTTTTGTCTCCATTTTCAAAGTTCTTCTCCCATATAAGTTTATCATATTCCACGCTAATCATTGTCATAGAATTATTTTTCAATTACTTAACTCCCTAAAAAACACAAAACATATATGATCAACTATTCTAAAAGATATATGAACAAACACAAATGTCCAAAAAATATTTTATAAGAAACTAAGTGAGTTTGCAAATAACCCAAGAATCCAAAAATGTCATGGAAAATACAAAGATACATTTTCTATTTAAGAATTGCAAAACTTTGGTTTTAGTCTGTCATCAACCTTGAAAATTTTGACCAATACAAAAGATACCAGTGAAAACAAACAATGTAATATGAGCTAGATGAAAGTGACAAAGTGAGATGTTGCAATATCAAAATGAAAAACTAACATGTTTATATATAGAAGATACCATTAAACTTAACAAACAATGTAATATGATCAAGATCAGAGTGAGAAAGTTAGGTGTTCATACAGTCTTGATGTTGTTGGATCAATGTCTAAGTCCATAACTATATTTGGTATGTACTTGACCCGTCATGGCATGGTCCATTTGGGTTGCACTTTACCGGCACAATTTATATGGATAATCTTTTTAGAATAGTATATTAATATATTATAAGTTCTAATACATTAATATGGAATAATATTATTTAATTAGTATTGATCAAGAATTAATTTTGAATTAATTAAGTGATCAAAACGAACTAATTAAATATGGACTCTTAGATATATGTGTGTGATGGGCCAAGTTCATTTAGGTTGGGCTAAGCTTTCATGGATAGTCCATGGAGTGTTTAACCCATGGACCATGTGAATTGAAAGGTCATGGGTTTAACCCTAGTCTCCACACTATATAAAGATGTCTTTGGTTGGTGAAATTGGCACTAGTGTGGGTACACTAAGAGGGCTAGCCGATTTCACTAGAGAGAACCAAAGTATTCTTATTCTCAAAGTCTTCCAAGGTGTTTTGGTGATTTGTGATTCCACTTGAGGCTTCCACACTATTAGGGCTAAGCTCTTAAAGCTTGAAGACATCAAGCTACACCAAAAGGTATATCATCTAACTAGTCTTTGTAGTATAGTTGCCTCATAGTATGCTAGTTAGAATTTAAGCCTTGGAAAGCTCTTATTTGCATGTATAATAGAGAAAACATAGATCAAAGGTTTATAGGGTTGCATGTACACCATAGGAGTGTTAGAATGCTCAAAACCCAACAGTGGTATCAGAGCCTAGGCTTGTTTTCTTGTTATACTTGCTTAAACTGCTTAAAAATCGAAGTTTTTTTACTGTCTGGACAACGGACTCGGCGAGTCCATCAGGGGACTCGACGATTCCATGCCTTAAAAGTGTTCAAAACGATCCAACTCGCCGAGTTGGCTCATGCACTCGACGAGTTGGACCCCCAGACAGCATATATTCGATTGTTTTGGCTGGAATTTGACTAGGAACATTACCCTAAGCTGTTTTTGACCTTGTAAACTTGTTTTTGATGTGGTAATGTTCATGCCAATCCAATTTCAAAGATAATTATCAATAGATTCATGTTTTGTATTAGTTTAAGTGTTATGCTAATTACATGGAAAAAGTTTGATTGAATTATCTTGTTCTTATGAGTTGCTTAGATTAATAGAAATTTTATGTGAAATTGTTGTTTTCAATCTAAATTAATCTAAGAGCTGGTTCTAAAATGTGTGTTTGTAACTTGTCCTCAAGTTATATGAAAAGTCACATTTAAGTTTCATAAAACTCATAAAGTCTTCCATAAGTTATGGATAAGGAAAAGTTATATTCTTTTAATTGTTTAAAGTCTTCCATAACTTGTCCTCAAGTTATGGAACTTGAAGAGTTTTTGATTAAAACTACTTTAAACACATAAGTTATGGAATTGAAGATTTTTGAATAGTTTCAAAACTTTCCCTCAAGTTTTGGAATTTGTAAAGTTTTATCTTGAATACTTTAGTTCCAGGTTAAGCCCTTAGAATTTTAAAAGTTAGAATTCAACCGTTATACTTTATAATATTATAAGTTAATAATATTTATATATATGTATAAGAGCAAGTCCTCTTATCATTAGTAGGCCTCATTCACGAAGCCGGTCTATAAGGGGGGTATAAGGTTACCGCCTATAAAATGGTAGTTTAATGGGTGTCCACTCTCACCCACCGCTTCCTTGACTGGTGGAGGGTTGTTAGCCGAACGGGTAGGACAAAGACTATCGATTCCCCCTTCATTAAAAGTATTAATGATAACTACTAAGTAAGTAAACCTTTTATAAATACCCAATCTTAGTTACTTAGGAAAATGTGAATAAGGTGCTAATCCATGAAATTACACTTTGCACTTTGTTTAAGTCGATTAGTGGAGCGTGTGTGGTTAACCGGCACACTAACTCATATTTAACAAGGTAGGCAAAGGGTAACTTAATGTTTATCATAGTATCGATGGAGCGTGTGTGGTTAACCGACACATCGATTGAGGGGTAAGCACTTAAGGGTACCAAGTAATTTTCATGGTTACTTCACACCTTGTTTTGTGATCCTCGGCATCCCAGTCACAAAACCTGAAGGGCACACTCGAGATTGAAACATGCCATTGAAAAGTTCAATTAATCTCAAAAGATCTAGGAGTTTCAAATCCAATTAAAAACCTAATAATTTATTTCGTTTTTCATGGTGGAAATTGGCGAATCGTCATTCACCTATCTTCAAATATTCTATAGCTTGGATTACGACATCCCTCTTCCAAGTTATAAAATATTGTGTTGGGTGCTAGCCTTAATATTTCATATTGGGTGTTATATTAAGGACCTTAGATCAACTATCTTGAATATCTCCCAAAAGATGTCTAGTTCAGACATCTATGATCTTCCCAAATCTCTTGGAACTTCACTTCCACCACCTACTCCAATTATTCTCCCTAACCCACAAGTTCAAGGTCAGTCAAGCCCTATTGGCAAGCGAGGTCTATGTGTGATCACATCTTGGAGATGAAGTCACATACTGACAAGCCGGTTGAGTTGGGTGTCAAAGTCTTGAGAAAGTTGGTGGTTCAATCACTTTCTGAGTCACATAGTGAGTTCCTTTGGGACACCTATGAAACAGACTATGACAAGACCCTTAATGATCTTATCTATTTGCTTGGTGCTGCTAAATCAGCAATGATTTGGAAGGCTAGTAAAGCAAATTTGATTAGAAGATCGACTTCCCAAAACTTTATGGACATTGAAAATGGTGACACTGGAAATCCAGAAAAAGCATTCTCTTCCCAATGGAAAGGGATCAACCATAGTCAACTCGGTGGACCAAATGGTAAAGAGAAAGGCTAAGTCTGAGATTATCCCATGTACCATTCCCAATGGATCCATATGGTTCTATTTCCAAAAAGGAAAGGGCATTGGTTGTAAAGCTGCCAAATTTACCTGAAAGATCATAAGGCTGGTAAAGTATATAAGCTTGACTCTACTTCAGGTAAAGTCCACTATCAAACTCTATTAAGTTTCTATTCTGAGACTCTTATTACATGATGTGACTGGGTCACATGTTGATGTTTTAAGAATCAAAGGAAAAGTGAAGGAAACTTAAAGAAAGATTATGTTGAATCTGACTGCGAAGATGGATTTCTATCGCTTGGTTGAAGATCAGATTCTTGAGCTACTTCTTAGGAGTTATGATAGATTGCTAGGAAACATCTAATAGCATAGTTTTCATTTCAAGTTACATTGTAAGGAAAAAGATTTTTCCGCATTTTAAAATAAATTAAAGTTTGTTTTACTTTATCTCCTTACAATGGCATTCATGAAAACTTGATGTTTGTATGTTTATAGCAATATTGGAAATATGAATTTGATTCTTTCATTTGTGGTAGTGTCTAAATTTACCAATAAAGAAAGATTCTCATCACCCAAGTTTCAGTTGGACCGAAACTTGGAATCATACAAGGTGCTTAGTGTGATGTGTGAGAATTTTCAACTTTAGAAAATTAAGACTAGTTCCGTGTTCACATTTATATGTGCCTCAAGAGAAGGACTAAGGGATCAAGTACACTTTCTTTTGCACTTGTCAAAGTCCACCACAAAAGATGGATACGACTATTCATCATGATTTACTAAGGTTTAGTAAATATGATTATACTACAAGCTTAAGTATAATTCTAAAACATTGGAAAATTTCAATATATGACAGAACGAATAAGAAGAATCAAATTAGGCAGAAGGATAAAAGTTTCTCAAATCTGAAAACATGGGGGATTACTTTAGTATCATGTTTTAAGATCATCTTAATGATTTTGATACCTTATCACAATTCATCCTCTAAGTGCCTTATGATAGTTAAGAAGAGGAGTTATGAATTGTTGAAGTGGTTAAATCAAGAAGATGATTCATAAATCGTTCCAAAAAACAATTCTTAGAGTTATACTCTCAGATTGTAACTTGGGTGACATGTCTTTAAAGAGGTTTAAAACACTTGTCAAATGTAAGAGTAAAAGCATTCTACTCTTGTACATTTGAAATTGGTAAGTTGTGATGTTTTGGATAAAACAAAGACCAACTATGACCAATTGTGTGAAGTTTTTGTCTTGATAAAGAATCCAAAGTATCTCTTGAATATTTGACAAGATAGTCTTATATGTCAAGAGGACAGTGGGAGTCTTAAAGATCCTGAAAAGTATTTCAAGATCTAATCAAGAATAAAAAAACATGTAGTTTAACACTAGCACACAACTTCAGGTTTGTAACCTATCATGCTGACATACTATATGCCCATTCCAGTTAGAGTTGGCTATACATTTGAAGTTCTGTATGTTCTCAATTGTTTGCATAACTACTTGGAAGCAATGGCAGGCCCTGTACTGCCAGGTGGCAAGAAGTTAAGATTGCATAAGTTCAGTCCATATGAGTTTGGATTTGTCACTAACCTAGTCTTGTGATTATCTCCGATTCACGTGGATAAGAACACATACACCATAAAATCTAAGGGTCATAAGGTTTATCTCCGATTCATGAAAATGATGGTGAGGAAACACTTCCACCAAGTAGATTTTAAGTAGATAGAAATTGTGATATTTGTAGTTCTAAAAGTCGTTAGTGGAGCGTGCGTGGTTAACCGGCACACTAGCATTGACTTATGATAAATGGCAAAAAGTCTAAACAATTGAGACTATGATTACGACATCCCTTTTCATAGTTCTAAAATTGTTTAGACACACCAGTGAGCTATCTAAGATAAGGTGTATGATTTTGATAAAGTCTTATCAAAGCAATCTAGTATCAGAAATCTAAACTTTGGTAAGAATGTCAATAAAGTATAGACTTCTAGAGGTCCAACTATTCTCTAGATACATGTCAAAGCTAGTGGGAGTATAAGTGTTATGCTAATAATCATCATGTTAGTGGGAGCATGATAATTATGATAAGTATTTCAAGTTAGCAATGTTAATTATAGAAAACAAAAGTTTCAATTCGTGAGATTGCAGGGGTTGAAAAAGTTGTTTTGCTATAATTAAGGGAAAGGACATTATACTTCATTTCCATTATAAAAAGCTTAGATTGAGTTTATAGTCATTCTAAAGATCTTATATTGAGATTTTAATCGCCTTTAGTCATGAATATATATATATATATATATATATATATATATATATATATATATATATATATATATATATATATATATGAATTTCATGTTGGATTGGTTCAACTTAATAAAAGTCTATATACTGCGTTCTCAAAATTCGATTATGATTACGACATCCCTTTTCATAGTCAAATTTTGATAATATGGAAAACAAAAAATTATTATGGCAAAAGACTGGTCTAGAACCGTGTCTTTATGTGAAGCATCATGAATCGTGTCCTATTTACTTTGGGTACAAGATCGATTACATGTGCTATAATATTTATCCTTTTTGAATTTTCCAAATGCCTTGGGGCATTAAGGAGGAAAATGTCTAGAATTGGATATGACTAAAGTGATTAAGCAATTGTCAAAGACAATTTAAGGTTTACCAAAGATTGGTTGCTCAAGGATAGTTGGAAGTATACTGTTAATATTGGAAGGACCATATTGACATAGTCTGAAAAGAGGCAACTCTTGCTCAGAAGTGATAGTCAAAATGGGAATATAGAGTTGTCTTCATAGGTGGAAACAATCTGTGTAAGGTTAAAGAAACTTAATGCAAGAAACATGTTCAAAGCAATACGCTTCGAATTTGAGACATCGTTTCCGTGGAATTGCTTTCCATTGGGATACTCTGTAATGATTGTTCCCAAGCCTTTGTGGCTTTGTGCATAATCATTACAAGAGGAACAGTGCATATAAGTTTAAAATCTAAACAGATTTCGATAAATGATAGGAATTTAGAATTCTTACATTTAAGACAAAGATTTGGGATTTTGAAAAGAGAATCATTGAAATTATGTTCAATTGATCTAGTTCACAAAGAAAAGGATCATAGACAAACATAGAGTTCATACTTGGTGTATGGCAAAGCTATTGTTTAGAAAACATAGTGTACATGCTTGGAGCATGGGACACCTAGTGTTTTAATTCAAGTATAAAGTTGATAAAACTGAAAAAATGAATAATCAGTAATCAGTATGGTGATAAATTGAAAGTGTTTTATTTATATTCATAGGTTTTGATACCATATTAGATTCATTTATTCTTGTGTTTCACTTTGCATGTTTTGACTTCCATAATAACTACGTTACTCTTCCGGAATGACTAAGTTATTCAAACCATAGACAGTCGGTCATATGTTGGAAGTAGATATGAATCAAGACTGTCATGGGTTGGCTTGTAGAGGTCCAAGTTGGTGGAGAAAGTTATGCTACAACACTCATGAGTGCTCATAAGTTGTGAGTATTGGATTCAACCCGCGCTCATTTGAACCATTTCATGGATTTTATCACGAGTGATCATGAGACGATAATATCTTATATTCTTCAAACCTAGAGATATGAGTTGTTACTATGAGTTGATAGTACATTGATTGCATGAAAACGCATTGGTAACTCGATGTTATAACACGTGACTTTGTGTATGATTCAACTAGTAGCAGAACAAGCCATATGATTCGAAGTTTATCCATTCCTTTTACCTTCGGGATAAAAGTGATATATATGGGCCCCTCGATGATTTAGTGATGACACATGTAAGTGCTTGGCCAAGCCAGGACTGATTTGATTTGTTCAATCAGTTAGTCGTCATGAATCGGAAATCGGGAAACAACAAATGGACAGAGAGAATGATTATAATCCATGTCTCAGTCCATATGATATCTAGAATGGAGGAATATATGATCCCTTATCTAATGGACAAGTCATTTACAAGGTCAGAGTTCGACAACGACTTTAAGAGCTATGATTTCCAGTTAGGTTTTGAAGTCATACTCAATAATAGTTTTAGACTTATCCAAGTGGGAGACTGTTGGATTAATGTCTAAGTCCATAACTATATTTGGTATGTACTTGACCCGACCCGGCATGGTCCATTTGGGTTGCACTTCACCGGCACAATTTATATGGATAATCTTTTGAGAATAGTATATTAATATATTATAACTTGTAATATATTAATATGGAATCATATTATTTAATTAGTATTGATCAAGAATTAATTTAGAATTAATTAAGTGATCAAAATGAACTAATTAAATATGGACTCTTAGATATATGTGTGTGATGGGCCAAGTTCACTTATGTTGGGCTAAGCTTTCATGGATAGTCCATGGAGTGTTTAACCCATTGATCATATAAAATGAAAGGTCATGGGTTTAACCCTAGTCTCCACACTATATAAAGATGTCCTTGGTTGGTGAAATTGGCACTACTAAGAGGGCTAGCCGATTTCACTAGAGAGAACCAAAGTATTCTTATTCTCAAAGTCTTCCAAGGTGTTTTGGTGATTTGTGATTCCACTTGAGGCTTCCGCACTATTGGGGCTAAGCTCTTAAAGCTTAAAGACATCAAGCTACACCAAAAGGTATGTCATCTAACTATTCTTTGTAGTATAGTTGCCTCAAAGTATGCTAGTTAGGATTTAAGCCTTAGAAAGTTTTATTTGCGTGTATAATAGAGAAAACATAGATCCAAGGTTTATAGGGTTGCATGTACACCATAGGAGTGTTAGAATGCTCAAAACCCAACAGCTGTAACACTGGAATTAGGCATGTTCATACTTAACCCTCCTTATTTGAAGCATAGAGTACGCTTGGCGTACTAGCTGAAAAATGAACGCGGACATCGACCATGCACGCTGGCTGTATCTGGGTTACATTGGGCGTACGTTGGCCAGGTGAAACCCTAATTTTTAGGGTTTGTGCCCTATTTAGGCTTCATTAACCCACCTCCTTGACATTATAGACTTGCCTTCACCCTTTGAAAACCCTAATTAGTCCATTTGCCTTGTATGGTGCTCTTGTGCTTTTGTTTTGAACTTTGATGGGTTTTGTGCATCTTGAAGTGGTAAAAGAAGAAGTTTGAAAACTCATTCCTTGTAGGAGAGCTTAGAGTTCCAGATTTAGCTCAATCATTTGCTGACTTTTGAGGAATAAAGTCTCTACCTTGTCTACTCATTGCATTGATATACTCTTTAGCTTGTTTATGGTCATTTTGGTCACTTTTGGTTGGTCTTGATGAGCTAAGGTCGTTTTAGAAGCTAAAACTTGTATATATGGACGTTTTAAGGGTCCCTTAAGCATAAAAATGCAATATTTATGGTATTTATGGACTCATGCATGTGTTAATTCATTTGTTAAGCTCTTTTGAGCTCTAAGAGCCTCATTAAGCCATGCATGCATGTAAAGTTGTCAACTTTACGTGATAAACCATCTTAAGGAAGTTAGATCTGCGTGTTGGGTTGAAGTCTTAATCAATTAAGAGCTAAATGATGGAAGTTGGCCAAGATGGGAAGTGCGATGCACATACAAGCCCCAAAGAGAGTACACTAAGCGTACGAGCTGAGTACGCCCTGCTTACTCAACATATGAGCTTCGGACTCTTGGGATCTCGATTTAGGGCCATGTTTGGACTAAGGTAATTAGGGCCTTGTTAGGCCATCGAGTTTTAGTTGAGCTGATGTTTTATTTTGGTTTCACTTGGATGAAGGCCCACAAAGGGACTTGGGCCCAATTTGGAAAATTGGGCCATATTTGGGCTTTGG
Organism: Lactuca serriola; assembly: GCF_051521515.1. Lineage (NCBI taxonomy): Eukaryota > Viridiplantae > Streptophyta > Magnoliopsida > Asterales > Asteraceae > Lactuca > Lactuca serriola. The sequence goes on from NC_136413.1 coordinate 189,406,962, forward strand.
GGTGACCATTTTGGAATTGGGCCTTCTAGGGTAGCTGGTTGGGCCTTAGTCTTGGACTAAGTTAGGTAAAGGGTAAAAAGGTCATTTTACCCTAATTTAGACTGATGGATAAGGATTGAAATCCATTTATTAATTACATGTTATTGGTATTGATAGCACAGGGATTTGTCGGACCAGCAGCCAGAGATTTATCAATGTGATTCAGCAGTTCGAGGTGAGTCTTCCTTACTGTGTTTAACGGGTTGAAGGCACCAATTCCAAACCATGGTTTGTTATGCTAGGGTGCTAGATGTTTGCGGGACTCTTGCATGTGTATGTATGCTTAGTGCGAGTGGCCCAATAGGTAATCTGTATGTTATTACTTGTTTTATTTGTATGTTTGTATAATGGACAGGGCCCGTTGTGTGAGTTACGACGGTTCCTATTATACTCGGTGGCGGGGCCCGTTATGTGAGTTATAGCGATGCCCGTTATACTCATTAGACATGGCCCGTTATGAGATTTGGGGCTGGGCCCGTTACACTCATCGGGCGGGGCCCATTATATGTTTGATATCTGTGGTATGTGGTATTTAGGGGAAACTCAATAAGCTTTGTGCTTACGGTTTTCAGTTTATGTTTCAGGTACTTCTGGTGCAAAAGGGAAGAACTCGGGGTGATTGCAGTGCACACACGATATAGTTTCTCATTTTCATGATAACTCCGATAATTGTGATGTTTTGTTACATTTGATCTTTTTGAGATTTATTTTGATGTTATGGGATAATGTTTTATTAACTGAAAAATGAAAATTTTGGGTCTTATTTTTGGGATGTTACAAGTTGGTATCAAAGCCTTAGTTTGAGGGATTCAAACATGCTCTCGGGTGTGTCTAAAATCAAATTGTAGATTTGGTAAAGGGTTTCAAAAAAAAAGTTTTAAAGAAAAGGGTTTTCAAATACTAGAAAGGGTGTGGTGCATGTAATCGACCGAGCTCAAGTAAATTTTCCCAAAATACCCGTACATGTTGTATGATATGATTTGATTTGTGAATTTGTGAATCGCATGCTAGTTAGGGCTAAGGATCTGCTCAGTAATCGCATGATAGAATTCTTGGAAGATGCCTTTGTATGCCTATTGTATGACCTTGTAGACTTGCATGCTAGTGTTGGATAAGGTGTCTAAGTCCGTAACTATATTTGGTATCAACTTGACCCGACCCATCATGGTCCATTTGGGTTGCACTTCACGTACAAAACTTGCATGGATATACTTTTGAGAATAAGATGTTTATGGTATATCAATATATTATTAGTTATAATATATTAATATGAAGTCGTAATTATTTAATTAGTATTGATCAAAGACTAATTTAGAATTAATTTAGTGATCAAAATGGAGGTAATTAAATATGGACTCGTATTTATACATATGGATTGGGCTAAGATTTATTTAGGATGGGCTAAGAGTATATGAGGTCCATGGATAGTCCATGGAGCTTTTAACCCATGGATCCTAGGTAAATAAAGAGTCATGTGTATTAGGGTTTAACCCTAATCATCCATACTATATGAGTCCTTGGTTTTAGAATTGACACTAGTATGTGTGAACATAAGGGTGAGCCAATTTCTATAATGTTCTTAACCTCTCAAGAACTTCCAACTTTTTTTGGTGATTTGTGACACTACTTGAGGCATCCACATTATTGGTTCTAGGCTCCAAAACTCCAAGAAATCAACCACAAAAGAAAGGAATGTTATTCTACTTAAAGTTTCATATTACAAGTACCCTATAACATGCTAGGTAGGTTGTAAACCTTGGAAATCAAATTTGCATGTATTTTAGAGAAAACATAGATCCAAGGTTTCTAAGGTTGCATGTGCACCATAGGAGTGTTAGTATGCTTAAAACCCAACAATGGTATCAAAGACTAGGCTTGTTTTCTTGATACTTGATGCAAACTTGTTGAAAAAAGCTCAAAATTTTGCACTCTGCGGCATTAACTCGCCGACTCCATGGGGGGAATCGACGAGTCCATGTGTAAATTCATCCTACTCGTCAAGTAGGTTCTTGCAATCGACAAGTAAAAGCCCCAGAATGTAGTTTTTCGAGCTTTGCTGTTGGAAATGGACTAGAAACATTACCCTAAACTGTTTTGGTGTTTTAAAACTTGTTTTAGATGGTGTAATTTTTATACTAATCAATTTACAATGGCTAATATCAAAATTCCATGTTTTATATGTGTTAATATGATTCTTGAAATTTTGATATGAATGTTTATGTTCTTATGAGTTTTTAGAAGATCATAGGAATTATGTGTAATTTGATTGTAGTATAATTCTTGATCTTAATGGCTAATGATGGAGTCCATAACTTGTCCTCAAGTTATGGATAACCAAAAGTCACCTTTTTAAAAGTTTCATTAAATAATAAGAGGTTACATAAAATGAAGAGTCTTCATTTTAATGGACCATTAAAACTCATAAGCTATGAAATGAAAAGTCTTGAATAGTTTCAATACTTGACCTCAAGTTTGGAATTTGAAAAGGCTCACACATTAAATACTTTAATTCCAAATTGAAACTTAGAATTTTAAAAGTTTAAAATTCAACCCTTATACTTCTATAATATTAAAATTTTAATTATTATATATGTATAAGAGTAAGTCAGTCTTACCGTTACTAGGCCTCATTCACGAAGCCGGTCTATAAGTGGGGTATAAGGTTGTTTCCTATAAAATGGCAGCTTAATGGGTGTCCACTCTCACCCACCGCTTCCTTGACTAGTAGAGGGTCGTTAGCTGAACGGGTAGGATATGACCTAAATCCTCATAAAAGTATAATGAAATTATAAAGTAACTAAGCCTTTATTAATTCCCAATCTTAGTTACTTTAAAAAGATGTGAAATAGGTGCTAACCCATGAAATTACACTTTGTACCTTACCAAGTCGTTAGTGGAGCATGTGTGGTTAACCAACACACTAACTAAGACTAGTAAGAGTGGAAAATGGTGACTTAAGTTTTATCATAGATCGATGGAGCGTGTGTGGTTAACCGGAACATCGATTAGGTGATAAAATTAAGGGTACCAAGTCAATTTGCATGGTTATTCACACCTTGGTTGTGACCCTCGGCATCCCACATACAAACTTGAGAGGGCACTATCGAGATTCAAACATGCCATTGAAAGTTCGATGTATCTCAGATCAAAAGATCTAGGAGTTTCACATCCAATTAAAACTTAATAATTTATTTCGTTTATAATGGTGGAAATTGGTAAATCATCATTTACCTACCTTCAAATATTTTTTAGCTTGGATTACGGCATCCCTCTTCCAAGTTGTGAAATAGTTTGTAGGATCCTAGCCTTAATATTTCATTTGGGTGACTTATTAAGGACTTCTTCATCTAATTAAACTTGTCCTTCTTTCTTTCAGATGTCTTCCAACACTACTACTGGCTTAAACTCTACAGGCTCCTTTTCCCTCATGAACTTGTGTGGGAAAGTCACTTTTGAAGGGTGTAACTTCAATGAATGGATTAGAAACATCAGGATGATTACTTGCTATGAGGACAAGGAATGTGTTCTTGATAAGGAGCTTAAGGTTATCAATGAATCCACTGCTACTCCTGAGGAGGTTGCGGAGTACACTACACATGAGAGGGATGCTACCAAAGTGTCCTGCATCATGTTGGCTACCATGACTCCCGAACTCCAGAAATCCTATGAAGATTTCTACCCCTATGAGATGCATTTGGATCTGATGGATAGGTACCATCAGAGCGCGCTCAAGAGAGGTATGAAATCATCTCCTCTATGATAACAACCAGGATGAAGGATAGTGAACCCTATTGGATAAGGTGTCTAAGTCCATAACTTATTTGGTACATACTTGACCCAACCCGGCATGGTCCATTTGGGTTGCACTTCACCCAAACGATTTATGGATAATTTTATGAGAATTATATACTTACAATTTATTAATATATTATAAGTTATAATATATTAATATGAAGTCATGTTATTTAATTAGTTTTAGTCTTAAATTAATTATCAATTAATTTAGAGATTAAAAAGAAGACTGATTAAATTATGGGCTATTATATTTTATATAGTGTGGGCTAATACTAATTTGTTAATGAGCTAAGCTAATATGGAAGTCCATGGATGGTCCATGGAGCTTTTAACCCATGGATCCTTGGAAAGGAAAAGACATGGGTTATTAGGGTTTCACCCTAACCTTGCACACTATATAAAGAAGCATATGATGCAAGAAATGGGACACTAGGAGTGTGAGACTTAGTGGTGGCCGATTCCACAAGAAAGTATACTACTCTCTCAAAGTTTTCCAAGTGTTTGTGGTGATTTGTGATTCCATTTGAGGCATTCACACTATTGGTGCTTGGCTCTCAAACTCCAAACAATCAACCATCATCAAAAGGTATGTATTTCTACTAGTACTTTTATGAGTCATAATCCTTATGCTATGCTAGTTAGGAAGAAACCTTGGAAGTTATTATTTTCATGTATTTTAGAAGAAAACATAGATCCAAGGTTTATTAGGGTTGCATGCACACTTAGAAAGTGTTAGATTGCTCAAAACCCAATAGTGGTATCAGAGCCTAGGCTTGTTTTCTTGAATACTTGATGCAGATTGCTGAAAATCGAAGTTTATGTGCTGTCTGCACAGCAGACTCGCCGAGTCCATGAAGGGACTCGACGAGTCCAAGACAAAATTCATCCAACTCGGCGAGTTGGTTCATGCACTCGACGAGTTGGAACCCCAGACAGCATATCTTCGAGTTTTGGTGCTGGAATTGGTCTAGAATCATTACCTTAAACTGTTTTGGACTCATAAGACCTGTTTTTGATGTGGTAATGATGATGGTGGACCAATTTCAAAGTTATAATCAAAATTTCAAGTTTATATGTGTTCATATGATTCTTGAAATTGTTGATGTGGATGTTCATGTTCATATGAGTTTTGTTAGATCATAGGAATTATTTGCAAATTGTTTGTTAGTTAATTCTTGATCTTAATGTGTTTTAATGGAATCATAATTTGTCCTCAAGTTATGGAATTCCAAATGTTTTTTCTTTTAAATGTTTTTTTAGAAGTCATAAGTTACACTTTAGAAGAGTTTTTCTAATAAATGCCACTACAAGAAAAAAGGCCTTTTACGATGCTCATTGCGCGTCGTAAAAGGCTCAGACGACGCGCAAATGCGCGTCAAGTAAGGCCCTGTCATAAAGAGAGACGACGCGCATTTACGACGCTCATTTACGACGCGCAATTACGACGCGCGTTTACGACACGCAATGCGTATCAAGGAAGGCCCTGTCATAAAGGAAGACGACACACATTCGCGTGTCGTAACCTTACGACGCGCGTGTTAATGACACGCAATGCGTATCAAGAAAGCCCCTGTCAAGAAAGGCCATGTCATAAATGAAGATGACACACATTTTTGCGTATCTTAATTTTAGATATTTATACAAAGTATTATTTATAGATTTACTAATTTTCAAATTAAATAATACATTAAAAATGTCATAATACAAAATAAAATACCATAAATAACAAAGATATTTCATTTCACTAATATATCAAATACAAATAATTATTCCAAAAGTAAGTAAATGTTATAAAAAAATGAACTCATTTATATACAATTGCATCATCTAGCTTACTATGTGCTAACAACTCTCTGTGTGTTTACTTTTGCTTGAGTCTCGTTTCCTCCAAAGCTTCTAGCCATGCCAAAATATGATACCTGTTGATAAGATTAAGATATTTATTAACCCAGTCCCCACTTGCACCCACTTGCAGGCCTGACTTGGTTATCCTCAATAGTCAATTCCCCACAACTCATCTTTGAAACAAACTAAAGGAACTTGGAGTTCTGCATGTTATTTGCCAAACGAAATAAATAATATCCTGATTATAAAATTAAAAAAAATACATTTACCAATTCACATTGACCATGTCCACACCAACAACAGCACCACAGGATGGAATTGGGCATCTCAAAGTCAAACATTCAGGACCATCATTGATATATGTGCTAATGTAAGCTACCATCTTCATTGGCAAAGCATGCTTCATGAACATTGCTAACATTCCTGAAGGGTTAGATAGCAACTTGTTAGATAGAAGAAATTTAAAATCTTGATACAGAACAATTTGTTATTCACAAAAATTAAACACTTTTCCAGTTAATAAGAAAGTAAAATGGTTTCAAAAAAATTGAAGCGTTATTACCGTTCTCTTTCTTTCTTTACCAAAATTGTGATGTATGCCATATGAATATTCTTTGTCAAATCTCTCAGCTCCAACCTACATTATAATTCTTTTAAATGCTCCAGCAACATGAAAACAATTCTTTCAAATTTGCAATTCTTTTAAATGCTCCAGCAACCGGAGTAAAGTACACGCTTCTTTGAAAACAAAGGCAATACACGAATAAATTTTGAAAGGAAATTGGAACGCAATTACATAGCTACCATTTTTTTAAGTAAAAATTAGATACAATACTAATAAACTACAATTCTATTGAATTTAAAAAAGTAAAATTTAGATACAAGACTAGTAAACTAGAATTCTAATGAATTTAAAAAAGTAAAAATTAGATACAAGACTAATAAACTACAAGACTAAAAAAATGGAAGGATTTATCTCTCATTACCTCTTCATGTTCAATTCTCCGGCCAAATGGAATTATAATTTGAGACTCGATAAACCTTGTGGGCCACATCTCGGGATACCCATACGGGTTAGCTTTAACTGAGGAAGCAGATAAGCATTCACATTAAAAGCGGCCCATTCTGATTGATGCTCCCGTTAAAAGCGGACCAAAACAACCGGAGGTACATTCTAGAACAAAAAAAATTACAAGAATATAAGGCACTAACCAAAATGAGGGGCATTTTAGTCAATACACAACACTCACTTGAAACAACATCGAGGCCTTTTCACAAAGAACCCCTCCAATAAACGAGATGGAATTTGAATTCTTGGTTGAATTAATCATGACAATCACATCCTCAGCACCATCATTTTATGTCCCCAAGTGCAGTTAACTCATTTTATGTTAGCATTCAACTTGCTCTTTTCCCTGCACCAAGAATTATGTTTTTTTTTGAAGTCAATTCAAGTAATTTACACACACATAGACACACACACACACACACACACACATATATATATATATATATATATATATATATATATATATATATATATACTAGGGAAGTCAAAAAGCCATCCTAAGGACGGCCCAATGCCGTTTTGTATTTAATATGATGCTATAATTTTAAAGACCGAAATTAAAATGCTACAACACTCGATAAAATGAAAGTAAATTGCCACTTCTCTTCATTTAGGCCAATTTTGGATAGTTTATGTGTTCACAAGTTTGTGATGGTTGAAACACAGCTTTCTACAATATAAGTATCAAGTAGTCGACACATTATTATACAAATGGTCACTCAAGTGTGTTTCAGTTGTAGCGCCATCCATCATGTTGTCGCCTGATCTCCTTTAATTACGAAAATACCCCCACACACCCTAAACAACTGAACTAATAAAGCAAAGAATCACAGAATATGTATAAATGTGTGTGTAGCCTCCAATATATTGCATCTTAGCTCCAACTTAACAGTTTGTGGATCCAATCTATGTAGATACCCAATATAGATGCCATTGGTCAGACCTGTTTCAGGAGTGCATCATCATGTCATTTTACATAGATGGTCATTTAAATTGCTGGTAATTAGCGTATCGGGTTTCCTTTGTAACACCATTGCTAATACTACAAACAGACCCACCTGAGATTTTGAGGATGTTTTTTGGGCAACTTTCTTGGATCCCTTTGAGCCACCTTGTTGAATTGCAAAGTCAGCAAGAATGCTGTCTAAGGACCAAAGGAGAAAAGAACTAAGGGCTTCCATGGATAGTTTGTTGATCCAATCAACTGAGGTTTTGTAAACAGCCTCAGGAATATGTGACACAGGATTATGCACTTGAGAGAAAGTGGATTAGAAGCTTTGTGTGTGTGTGGAAAATAGTAAAAGTGTATATTTTGATACAAAAAGCACTGAATCATACACAAACAGTTTGAAATATTCAGATTTCAAAATCTTTATACCATGATATCATGTTAATTAGTAGAGAACACACTCACAGGGCCTAAAATTTGGCAGCATAAGTTCGAATCCTTTTGAATTACATTGTATGAAGAGAGAGTCTAAGAGGAGAACTTACATCTGCAACCTTAGAAACAGGAGATTCTCTCAATAACTTCACCCAGGGAAATTGTGAAGCAGTCACGCTAGAAAATGCACGTCCAAAATAGTCGGCAAACCTCATCAACTGTATATCTTGCTGTGCCTCGAATGAAGTCTATGAACACATACAAAGAAGTTATAAAGATTAGCTTCCTATATTTCAACTAATAATCAAATTGTGTGAGAATGAAGTTGTGTATGTAATCTACAACCATATTGACAATAATTTTCATCCTAGAACTATACTAAACTTTGATAAACTACACAGTAATTAAAGCTGAATCCAAACAAAAAACTACAGAGAAATGTCACAATTACATATCTTCCCGTTCCGATCGAAGCCTATACAGTACGCAAATCAGTTGAATTTTAAATGGTAATGAGAGAAACCTCAATCAAAACATTGAATTGTAGAAAATAAACATATAAAATTCACTCACCGTCACCTCCAACAGAAAACTAGCCAGGTCGTCGACATCGATCTTCTCCGCCGCTTCTGCAATTGTGACCTTAGGTTTCTTTACTTTCTTCGGTTTCTTCTTCTTCTCCTCAACATCATCATTCCCAGCCACACCATTAGCAACCTCTTCATCGCTGTCCTCATAATCGGAGTAGTTCTTCTTCCTTGACGATTTAACCGGAGGAGGAGCAGGATCATAAATCGACAATCTCTGTGCTTCTATAACCTTCCTACGCTCCTCCGATTTCTTCTCAATAGCAGTGAAGACATTATCATTACCAGCGACAACGGATCCGTTTGGAAGCGCCTTCGGTTGAGGCACCTGCTGCTTAGGCTGATTCTTCCTGTTCTTCTTAGCATAAGTAACCTTCTGCCATCCGTGATTGTTGTTGTTGTCTTCAGAAATATTGTTGGATTCGAACTCCATTTCGGGAATTGGATTAGAGAAGAAGATAGGGATAGATTCAGAGAAAGGGAGAGATGATCAGAGTGCTGATTTGGCAAAATCTCAAATTCCCTAAAAAAAATCCTCATAACTCTAAGAAAATTCCTTAAAAAATCTCATAAATTTTCAAGACCCGCTTTCCTCGATTCTTAAAGCACCGGCCTTATTTATATACATATATATATATATATATATATATATATATATATATATCTGAATGCAGTTGTTGTTACAGAATTTCAGCGGAATCTTATAAATTGTTGATTGTATAAGGAATTAAAGTAGAATCCAAAAAAGTGAGATGGGGTCATACCTGTAACTTTGAGGCCACGATGGGTTTAAGGAACTAGGTTTTCTTTGATGTTGAGGGTTATCGTCAGAATAATTTGAAAATTCTGAATCATTCCCATCGTCTTCACCTCAAATGGAGTCCTTGTCTTCCTCATAATCTTCACTCTCGATGAAAAAGGCTTGATCTGATATTGAATTCTTCATTTTCTCACAAATTTCGTAGCCTTCTTTTCAGATCTCTGAGACTTCAAAGAAAAGAGGTTAATCTCGTGTAAGATAAGCTTTAAACAAAATCGACTAATTAGAATCATACTAAACTTCAATATTAATCTAACCTAGGGCTTGTAAACTTGAACAATCGTTGTAGTCTTTGGTGAGGTCAAGTGAGCCCGATGCCTAGTTCCAACAATAGTCGATTTTTGGTATTTGATTGAGAGAGAGAGAGAGAGATAAGAACGATTGAAAGAAGGTAGAGGAGAGCATGGCGGGGTTTTTAATTTTTTCAGAATTTCATTTCCCCCTTTCCCCCACTATTAAAGGATGGAACACGCGTTCCATTAAAAAATATAAAGCGACATCTTTAGACGACGCGCATTTTATTATAGGTGCCCTCCGTGTTTTTTTAGACACTAATTTAAGGGCGCGCAATAATGCGTGTCTTCTATCCTTAAATTTTTTGAAGAGATGACATTTTTCTAATGTCACTCTCCTTTGCGTAACATAGATCAATGAGCGTCGTATTTTGCGCGTCGTAAAAGGCCTTTTTTCTTGTAGTGTGCTTTTATAGACTTCATAACTTGTCCTCAAGTTATGGATTTCCAAGAGACTCTTCATTAAAAGTATTAAACACTTAATTAAAACTCATAAGTTATGAATATCCAAAAGTTTATGAATTGTTCAAAACTTGCCCTCAAGTTTTGGAATTTGTAAAGTCTCACACAAACTTTAATTCCATACCCTAGAAGTTTTAAAAGTTAAAATTCTACACTTATACTATTTATAACATTAATGGTTAATTATTATATATATGTATAAGAACAAGTCGTTTTACCGTTAGTAGGCCTCATTCACGAAGCCGGTCTATAAGGTGGGTATAAGGTTGTTGCCTATAAAATGGCAACTTAATGGGTGTCCACTCTCACCCACCACTTGCTTGACTGGTGGAGGGTCGTTAGCCGAACGGGTAGGACAATGACTTTAAATTCTCATTAAAAGTATAATGATTATTATAAAGTAACTAAATGTTTTATTTAATTCCTAATCTTAGTTACTTTAGGAAAAATGTGAATTTGGTGCTAGCCCATGGAATTCACACTTTGTACCTTACCAAGTCGTTGGTGGAGCGTGTGTGGTTAACCGACACACTAACTTGGACTAGTAAGGATCACGAAGGGTGACTTAATGTTTTTCATAGATCAATGGAGCGTGTGTGGTTAACCGGCACATTGATTGGGTGATAATATTAAGGGTACCAAGTGAATTGGTATGGTTATTCACACCTTGTTTTGTGATCCTCGGCATCCTAGTCACAAAATTTGAGAGGGCACACTCGAGATTGAAACATGCCATTGAAAAGTTCAATGAATCTCAAAAGATCTAGGAATTCCAAATCCAATTAAAAACTAATAAATTATTTCGTTTTTCATGGTGGAAATTGGTGAATCGTCATTCGCCTACCTTCAAATATTTTATAGCTTGGATTACGGCATCCCTCTTCCAAATTATAAAATATTGTGTTGGGTCCTAGCTTTAATATTTCATATTGGGTGTTATATTAAGGACTTTGAATCAACTAACTTTATTTTCTCCCATTATAGATGTCTGGTTCAGACAACTATGATCTTCCCAAATCTCTTGAAGATGGTGTCCCTCAACATCATGCTTCACTTCCTCCACTTCCTCCAATTATTCTCCTTCACCCACAAGTTCTTGAAAAGTTTAAAGTCACTCAATCCCTATTGGAAAGCATAGTCTATGTGTGTTCACATCTTGGAGATAAAGTCACATATTGACAAGCCGGGAGAGTTGGGTGTCAAAGTCCCGTGAAAGTTGGATGTTCAATCACTTTCTTAGTAACATAGTGAGTCTCTTTGGACTACTATGAGACGGACTATGACATGACCCTTAATGATGTTATCTATTTGCTTGGTGTTGTGGAATCAGCAATGATTTGGAACACCAGTAAAGCAAATTTGATTAAAAGAACAACTTCCCAAGTCTACATGGACATTGACAATGGTAGCATTGGATATCTAGAAAAGGATTTCTCTTCCCAATGCAAAGGGATCGGCTATAGTCAACTTGGTTGACCAAATAGTAAAGAGAAAGGCAAATTCTGAGATAGTCTCATGTGCCATTACCAAAGGGTCCATGTGTTTTGTTGCCAAAGGAAGGGGCATTGGTTGCGAAGCTGCCCTATTCACCTGAAAGGTCATAAGGTTGATCAAGTCAAGAGGTTTGACTCTACTTCGGGTAAAGTCCACTGTCTAACTCTATTAAGTTCCTATTTGGAGATTCTTATTACATAATGTGAATGAGTCACATATTGATGTTTTAAAGAATCAAAGAAAAGATAGGAAGCTTAAAGTAAGTATATGTTGATTCTGATTGCAAAGGTGGGTTTCGATCGCATGGTTCGGTAATCAGAATTTTGAGCTGTTGCTTAAGAGTTATAATATATTGCTTATGAATAGATAACAACAAGGTTTTCATGTGGATTGTAAGGATAAGTTTTTCCGCAAAGTTTTAAAATAAAAGGAAAAAAGGGTTTTAATTTTATTTATTTTAAAAATATCCTTACAATGGCATCTGTGGAAAATTGTTGCTTATATGTTTCCAGTAATAGCAATATTGGAAAGTGGATTTGATTCTTTCATTTGTAGTAGTGTCTAAATTTACCAAATGAAGAAAGTTTTTCATCACCCAAGTTTCAATTGGACAGAAACTTGGAATCATACAAGTTGTATTGTATGATGAATGAGAATTTTCATCTTTGAAAATTAAGACTAATTCTTTGATCACATGTATATGTGAGTCAATTGAAGGACTAAGGAATTAGGTACACTGGGTGTGCACTGGTTAAGGTCCACCACAAAGATTGATTTGTCATGATTTACTAAAGATTAGTAAATATGATTATACTTATGAGGTTAAGTATAATTCTGTAACATTGGAAGGGTTACAATATATGACAGAACAAATGAGAAGAATCAAATTAGGCAGAAAGATAAAAGTTTCTCAAATCTGAAAGGATGGGAGAGTACTTTAGTATCTTATTTCATGATCATCTTAATGATTATGAAACCATATCACAAATTCATACTCTCAGGATGTCTTAGTGCATTGTTATGGCTAAGAAGAGAGGTCATGAATTGTTGGATTGGTTAAGATCGAGAAGACGAGTCATACTTCGTTCCAAAACAATTCTTAGAGTCATACTCCAAGATTGTAACATTGAGTGACATAAAGTAAGGTTTAAAACACTTATCAAATGTAGTGTAAAATGTTTCTACCATTGTACATTTGAGATTGGTAAGTTGTGATGTCTTGGATGAGACAAAGACCAACTAAGACCAATTGTGTGAAGTGTTAGTCTTGATAAGAATCCGCACTATCCCTTGAATATTTGTTTTGTCAAGGAATGGTTCTTGATTGGGGAAACTTATATGTCAAGGGGACAGTGGGAGCCTTAAAGATCCTGAAAGAGTTTCAAGATTTAATCAAGAGTAAAACCTATAATTTATCACTAGCACACGACTTAAGGTTTGCAACCTATCGTGTTGACATAATTCTTATTTCTGTACGTACTTCAAATAAGTTGAATTTGCATGTGAGTTATCAGAGTTCAACTTGGAAGCATTGGTGGGCCTTGTGTTGCCAAGGTGACAAGAAACTAAGATTGAACAAGTTTAATTCATGTAAGGCTGAATTTGTCACTAACCTTATCTTGTGATTATGGTTTTGACAAATTCACATGGATAGGAACTCATACACTATAAAATCTAAGGAAACGCTTTCACTAAGTAGATATCAGTTGTGTTATTTCCATTTTCAAAAGTCGTTAGTGGAGCGCGTGTGGTTCACCGGCACACTAACATGGACTTGTGAGAAATGGCAATGGTCTAAACAATTAAGACTATCATTACGATATCCCTTTTCATAGTTATGAAAATTGTTTAGACACACATGTGAGCTATCTAAGAAAGGGTGTATGAATCTAAATTTTAGAAGTCCATCAGATTTCTGGAAATATGTCAGAGCTAGTGGGAGCATAAGTGTTATGCTGATAATCATCATGTTAGTGGGAGCATGATTATTACGTTTAGTGTTGCAAGTTAGCAATGTTAATTATAGAAAACAAAGTTTCAATTCGTGAAGTTGCAGGGGTTGAAAAGTTGTTTTGCTATAATTAAGGGAGATGAAATTATACTTCATTTCAATTCTAGAAGCTTAGATTGAGATTTTAATCATCTTTAGTCAAGGACATATATATGAATTTTATGTCTGAATGGTTCGACTTAAGGAAATTCTATATATATTGCGTTCTCAAAATTCAATTATGACTACGACATCCCTCTTCATAGTTAAATTTTGAAAACATGGAAAATAAAAAAATATTGTAGCAAAAGACTGGTCTAGTATCATGTCTTTATGTGAGACATCATGAATCGTGTCCCATATGCTTCGGATATAGGATCGATTTCATGTGCTATAATATTCATCCTTTCTAAATTTTCAAATGCTCAGGGCATTTAGAAGGGAAAAGTCTAGAACTGGATATGACTAAAGTGATTAAGCAATTGTCGAGGACAAATCTGAGGTTCGCGAAAGATTGGTTGCTCAGGGAGAGTTAGAAGTATGATGTAAGTTGTCAGAAAGGACCATATTGACATATTCTAAAAAGAAGTAACTCTTGTTCGGAAGTGATAGTCAAAATGGGACAGTGGAAAAGTCTCCATAGGTGGAAGTTATTCAATCTATGTAAGATTAGAAAACCTTAATGCAAGAAGGATGTTCAAAGCAATGTACTTTGAATATGAGACTTCTGTTCCATAGAAGTTGACCTTCTTTGGAATACTCTGTAATGACTGGTGACAAGGTTTTGGTGACTTTGTTCATAATCATTACAAGAGGAACATTGCATAAAAGTTTAAAATCTAACAGTTTTTTTGGTAAATGATAGGAATCGAGGATTCTCACATTTACAATAAGGATTTGGGATTGTGAAATGAGTATCATTGGAATCATGTTCAATTGATCTACATCACAATGTAAGGATCATAGACAAACATAGTGTGCATACTTGGAGTATGGCATAACTATTGTTTAGAAAACCAAAGTGTACATGCTAGGAGCATGGGACGACTGCTGTTTTTTATTCAAGTCTTAAGTTGATTGTTTGAAACATTATACAATGAATAATGTGTAATCAATATGGTGATAAATAAAAGGTGGTTCTATTTATATTCAAAAGGGTTCTGAGACCATATTGGATTCGATTATTATTGTGTTTCACTTTGCATGTTTTGACTTCCAAAATAGCTAGGTTATTCTTTCCGAATGACTAAGTTATTTAAACACTCCACAGTCGTTCATATGTTGGAAGTAGGTATGAATCAAGACTGTCATGAATCAGTTTGTAGATGGCTAAATGGGTTTAGTCATAGCAATGGTTGCTACAACATTCATGAGTGCTCATAAGTTATGAGTATTGGAATAAACCCACGCTCACTTGTATCACTTCATGGAATTTATCTCGAGTGATCGTGAGACGGTAATATCATATAAATCTTCAAACCTAGAGATATGAGTTGTTACCTATGAGTTGGTTGTGCATTGATTGCACGTAAACGCATCAGTAACTTGATGTTATAAAACGTGCCTTTGTGTACAATTCAACAAGTAGTAGAACAAGCATATGAGTCGAAGTTTATCTGTTCCTTCTAGAAATAGAAGCGATATCTGGGCCCCTCGATGATTTTGTTGTGACCTATGTACCGGCCGGTCAGAACTAAATTGATGTGTTTGATTAAGTTCTTTGTCAAACAAATCAGAAATCGGGAAACAAACTGCTGGACAATAAGTACGACGTTGTTCCATGTATTTGTCCGGCTGATATCATGAGAACAGAGGATTATATGATCACTTATCTAAAATGGCGCTTCATAGTTCAACAGAGTTTTCGATAGCTACGATTGCTGGTTGGTTCCTGAAGTAACATACGCAAATATAGTTATTAGACTTATCCAAGTGGGAGTCTGTTGGATAAGGTGTCTAAGTCCATAACTTATTTGGTACATACTTGACCCGGCCCGGCATGGTCCATTTGGGTTGCACTTCACCCAAACGATTTATGGATAATTTTATGAGAATTGTATACTTACGATTTATTAATATATTATAAGTTATAATATATTAATATGAAGTCATGTTATTTAATTAGTTTTAGTCTTAAATTAATTTTGAATTAATTTAGAGATTAAAAAGAAGACTGATTAAATTATGGGCTATTATATTTTATATAGTGTGGGCTAATACTAATTTGTTAATGGGCTAAGCTAATATGGAAGTCCATGGATGGTCCATGGAGCTTTTAACCCATGGATCCTTGGAAAGCAAAAGACATGGGTTATTAGGGTTTCACCCTAACCATGCACACTATATAAAGAAGCATATGATGCAAGAAATGGGACACTAGGAGTGTGAGACTTAGTGGTGGCCGATTCCACAAGAAAGTATACTACTCTCTCAAAGTTTTCCAAGTGTTTGTGGTGATTTGTGATTCCATTTGAGGCATTCACACTATTAGTTATTGGCTCTCAAACTCCAAACAATCAACCATCATCAAAAGGTATGTATTTCTACTAGTACTTTTATGAGTCATAATCCTTATGCTATGCTAGTTAGGAAGAAACCTTGGAAGTTATTACTTGCATGTATTTTAGAAGAAAACATAGATCCAAGGTTTATTAGGGTTGCATGCAAACTTAGGAAGTGTTAGATTGCTCAAAACCCAACAAACCCATCACCGGTCACTTGCAAAAAATGCAAAGGTTCGTGGAACGGTTGCTGAAGCTTAATGTGGACTTCCCTAAGGACATGGCGATTGATATCATTATCCATTCCTTACCTCCAAGTTATCATCAGTTTCGTATGACTTATCACATGAATAAGGAGGAAGTTACACTTAGCAAACTTCAAGGACTTTTAAGGACCGCTGAAAGTGGCCTTAAAGGTAAGTCGGCTGTTACTTCTACTCCTACTCCTACAGCAGCCCCTGTTCTGGCAACTAGGCAGGGAAAGGGGAAGAAGAGGAAGACCTCCTTCTTCAAACCCAAAGGAAGCACAATACTTCTACTACCACGAAAAGGAGCACTGGAAGTGAATCTGCCCCAAATAATTGTAGGATGTGAAGGATGGGAAAGTTAAACCCACCCATGCAGATATTTATACTGTATTGTCTAGTAACTCATTGCATACTAACTCTTGGGTGCTTGGTACAGGTTGTGGTGTTCACATTTGTACTGATTTGCAGGGCCTAATAATTAGTGAAGAAGTGGAGCACGGGAAGATAAACTTAATCATGGGCAATAGGAAAGCATCACCTATGACCAAGATGATGGGTTTTATGCATAAGAAACATTCCTATGTGTTCATACAAACCCTAATGCTTGGATCTAGGTTTCTCTATTGTACATGCTTTGATTCCAATACTTAAAAACCTAGATCTATCGTATATAATTCGAAATTACCATAAGGAAAACAAATCTAAGTGGTTTACCTCTTCCAAGTAGCTTGAATCCTTGTAGTGTTCTAGATCTTGAGCTTAGAGTCACAAATGCAACTCCTCTAATGGTTCACAAACCCCACAAGCAAGAAGGCAATATGAGAGAGGGTGAGAGATGCTAGAAATCGGCCTAGGGCTCTCTTAGAATCAAGTGGTAGCCGATTTCAATACCATAGGGGTCTTATTTATACTTTTAGCTGCTAGGGTTTCAGCCTAAACCCAAATGGACAGCTTAATCACCAAGCAACCCATAGAACCTTCTAGATTAGGGCCCTTGGACGAAAATATGATGGATCCCCATCATAATTTCGTTCCCCCTTAGTCCATTAGGTTCTCCAACCCAAAACTCAACTATCATGCATTTGACAGTTTATACCCCTGTATTTAATCTGTCTCTTTTAGTCACCAAATTAATCCCTAATTAATTTATGACCAATACTAATTAAATAAATATGATTTCTCCTTTAATATATTATTCTTATAATATATTAATAAACCATAATATTCTCTCTTTCTCCTTAAATTACCTTGTCAAGTTGCTTTGGAGAAGGCAACCGAAAAGGACCATGCACAACCAGGTCAAGTACATACCAAATATAGTTACGGGCTTAGACACTATTCCAACAGTCTCCCACTTGGATAAGTCTAGTAACTATATCTCACATATGAATTCAGAATACAATTAGCAATCATAGCTCTTATACTTCACTGTCAACTCTAATGAACTTGTCCTTTAGATAAGGAATCGTATAATCCTCTGTTCTAGATATCATGCTGACAATGCTTATTGTCCAACATTTGTTCCTTGATTTCCGATTCGTTTGACATAGAATTTAGTTGAACACATCAACTTCATTTTGACCGGGCCCGACACATAAGTCAAACCAAATCATTAAGTGGCCAAGATATCACTTTTATTCTCATAGAATAAAAGGAATAGATCAACTTCGACTCATATGCATCTATTATTCACTAATTGAATCATGCACAATAATGTGTTTTATAACATCAAGTTACTGATGCGTTTGCACATCATCAATGCATAACCAACCAGCAAACAACAACCATATCTCTATGTTTTATGACAATATGATATTATTGCTTTGTGATCACTTAAGGCAATACACCACGAAGTGATACCAGCAAACTCGGGTTTATTCCAATGGTCAAATCATATTCATAAGCACTCATGAATTTTGCGGCAAGCCTTTGTTATGCCCAAAACCTTTTAGACAATCCACAAACAATTCATGACAGTCTTCATTCATATCTACTTCCAAAATATGACTGACTGTGGACTGTTTGAATAATCCTATCATTTAGGAAGTCAAAACATGTAAAATTGAAACAATAGATAAATAACCAATACAAGATAGTAGCTTTACTCATAAATAACACAATTTTATTTATTCATCAAATGTCAAGTACAAACTATCTATTACATGTTTCCTATCTAATCCAAACTTATATCATCCTTCAGCCCAATGCTCTTAGCGTGCTGCAAGTCTTTGACCCTACCTAGTCCCTTCGTAAGGGGATCTGTCTGGTTTTATTCTGATGATACCCTCTTCACAATGAGGAGTCCCTCTTCTACCCGATGTCTGATAAAATGGTATTTTCTGTCGATATGTCGAGATCTACCATGATCTCTCGGTTCCTTGGTCAAGGCAACCGCTCCTTCATTATCACAGAAAATTTCCATCGGCTACTTTATGGATGGCACAACTCCAAGGTCTCCAATGAAGTTCTTCAACATATAGCCTCCTTTGACGCTTCGCTCGCCGCAATGTACTCTCATTCGCACGTTGAATCAGCTACGGTCTCCTGCTTGGAACTTTTCCAAGTCATTGCGCCTCCATTTAGAGTAAAGACCCAGCCCGACTGCGATCGAAAATTATCCCGATCCGTCTGAAAACTAGCGTCACTGTACCATCATACCCTTAAGTCATCACTCCAACCGAGGACTAGAAATGATTCCTTGGTCCCTCGCAGGTACTTAAGAATATTCTTAACTGCAATCCAATGGGCTCTACCAGGGTTCCCCTGATATCTGCTGACCATGCTCAAAGAAAAGGCTACATCAGGGTGAGTACAAGTCATAGCATACATGATAGAGCCAACTATGGAAGCGTAAGGTACTCGGCTCATATCAGCTATCTCTGCCTCTGTACTCGGGCTCTAAGTCTTACTCAGCTTGGTATTGCTTTGGATTGGCAACTCCCCTTTCTTGGAATTTTCCATACTAAAATGCTTAAGTACCTTATCCAAGTATGTATCCTGACTGAGTCCTATCAGTCTCTTTTCTCTGTTTCTTACTATCCTTATTCCCAGAATATAAGCAACCTCTCCGAGGTCCTTCATAGTGAAACATTTCCCAAGCCATGACTTGACCTCCTGCAAGGTTGGGACATCGTTTCCTATGAGCAGTATGTCATCGACATACAATACGAGGAAGCTCACTATACTCCCACTAGCTTTGACATACACACAAGATTCATCTTCGCTTCGCAGAAAGCCAAACTCCTTCACCTTCTCGTCAAAAAAAAGATTCCATCTGCGAGACGCTTGTTTCAATCCATAAATGGATTTCTCAAGCTTGCATACTCTATTTGGATTCTTCGCATCGACAAAACCCTCTGGCTGATTCATGTAAACATCTCCAGCCAACTTTCCATTAAGGAAAGCGGTTTTCACGTCCATCTGCCATATTTCATAATCATGAAACGCCGCTATTGCAAGCATTGCCCTAATAGACTTTATCTTCGCAACTGGTGAAAAGGTCTCATCATAGTCAACTCTGAGAGTTTGAGTAAAGCTCTTCGCAACCAATCGCACTTTATAAGTATGCACTTTCCCATCCATGTCCATCTTCTTCTTGAAGATCCACTTGCACCCGACTGTATTACGACCCAGTACATTATCAAACAAATTCCAAACTCAGTTGTCATACATGGACTAAATCTCACTATCCATCACCTCTTTCAATTTTGTAGACTCCAGTCCTGCCATGGCTTCCTTGTAGCTGCTAGGTTTGTCCAACTTTACTAGTATACTATCACTAATAAATGTATTCCCTTTAGTAGGAATATGAAAACCATAAAACTGGGGTGGAACACTAGCCATAGTGGAATGTCGAAGAGGTAAGGATTCGTCAACAGGTTCAACAGGAGTTTCCTCCTCAAGTTGAATGCCAGTGTCAGAGGTTCCTTCATCGCTTTGATCTTGAATCTCTTCAAGCTCAATTTGCCTCCCATTGTCTTCTTGGCTTATCAATTCCCTTTCTCGGAAAACTCCTCTTCTAGCAACGAAGACAACATTGTCACTCGGTCTATCGAAAAGATAACCAAAAGACTTCTGCGGATAGCCGATGTAATAACACTTCTCACTACGAGGTTTGAGCTTATCGTGAGTCTCTCGTCTCACGAAAGCCTTGCAACCCCAAACCTTAATATGTGCCAATGAGGGAGCCTTCCCTGTCCACATCTCGTGAGGAGTCTTGGAAACCTTCTTGGTGGGAACTAAGTGTTGGAATAGTGTCTAAGGCTGCAACTATATTAGGCAAGTATTTGACCCGATTGTGCATGGTCCTTTTGGGTTGCCTTCACCATAGCAACTTGATAGGATGATTTATTATGAGAGAATAAATATTATTAATATATTATGAGAATAGTATAAGGAATAATAATATTGTTATTTGATTAATATAAGTCATAAATTAATTAGTATTAATTTGGTGACTTAAAGAGATTAATTAAATAAGAGGGTAGAAACTGTCAATTGTTTGATTGTTACACTTTAGACTGTAAATCCTTAAGGGATAAGGAATGGACGGATTCTAGGGCTTAGGATAGCTCAAAATTGTCCAAGGCTTATCTAAGGTAAGGATTTGGATTGCTTTAAGAAAGATTATCCAACTAGGGTTTAAAGGTGAAACCCTAAGGAGTCTACAAGTATAAATAGATCCCTTGAGCAAGGGAAATCGGCATCTCATCTAAAGTAGAGAACCCCTAGCCGATTTCTTCCTAACCAGTATCTCAAATCATCCTCTTTTCTAGTTGGTGTTTGTAAGCCATTAGAGGAGTGACAATTGTGACTCTAGAGCTCCAAGACAACAAGATCAAACAAGAGATTCAAAGGTAAACTTCTAGATCTGATTTTGTATTGTTCTTATATCTAATTGGTTGTTAGAATTCTTGGATTCAAAGCAAGTTTAATTAGAAAACCTAAATCCAAGCATTAGTGTTTTGCATGCGCACATAGGAAAGTTCTTATGGCTAAAACCCATCAGTGGTATCAGAGCCTAGATTGGTTTCTATTAAATTGTTGCTTGTTTGTTTGAATCTTGTTTGCAAAATTCGAATTTTGTGTCTCTGTGTCATGAAATTGACGAGTCCCATGGTGGACTCGACGAGTTGGCCCGACTCGACGAGTCCAGTTGGGAACTCGACGAGTTCGAGCGTCAGGAAGGGCCAGATTCGGGATTTTTTCATATTTATCTTATGGAAACTTGCCTTTATCATATTAGATCAACCTTAATCCGATTTTCATATATATATATATATATATATATATATATATATATATATATATATATATATATATATATATATATATATATATATATATATATGACTATAATCTTGATCTAATTAAAGATATTTATCAGCTAATAAAATATTTAATTTCCTTATGTGATAATTAATTAATTATTTTGATTAAATTGGTAATTATCTTGCAAGAAATCTTTAAATAAATCAAATATGGATAATTATGGAATTAATTGTTAATAAAGATTATTTGTTATTTGATCCTCCATGTTTTAACTGTTTAAAAATTGTCCTCAAGTTTTGAAATTTATGTTTTGTGATTAAAAGTTTTAATTTAGACAATTTAAATTTCAAACCCTAGATTTTTAAAAGTTTAAAATACAACCATATACTAATATAATATTACAAGATTAATATATATATATATATATATATATATATATATATATATGTATAACTAAAATGCTAGTCTTACCGTTAGTATGCCTCATTCACGAAGCTGATCTATAAGGTGGGTATAAGGTTGCAGCCTATAAAATGGCGCTTAATGCGTGTACACTCACACCCACCGCTTGCTTGATCGGTGGAGGGTCGTTAGCCGAACGGGTAGGATAGGGCAACCCCATCCTCTCATTAAAAGTATAATATGAAATAGAAAGTAACTACACATTTTTTAAAATTTCCCAATCTTATTTACTTTAGGAAAAGTGAATTGATGCAATCCCATGAAATTACACTTTGCACCCTTGCTAAGAAGTTAGTGGAGTGTGTGTGGTTTACCGGCACACTAATTGGTTCTAAGAAAAAGTGGCAAAGGGTGATTCATTGTTTATCATAGTTCGATGGAGCGTGTGTGGTTTACCGGCACATCGAATAGGTGATCGTTACAATGAAGGCACCATGTGAATTTGCATGGTAATTCACACCCTCTTTGTGATCCTCGGTATCCCAGTAACAAACAAGAGGGGCATATCGAGATTTAAACATGCCATTGAATAGTTTCAATGAATCTCATCCGAACCTAGGAATTCTCAATACATTTAGGACTTAAAGTGATGTTTTTATGGTGGAGAATTAGTGAATTGTCATTCACTTACCTTCATATTATTTGCATGTTAGATTACGACATCCCTTTTCTAATATGTAAATATTGTTGTTGGATCCTAGCCCTAATTTTTCTTATTGGGTGATAATTAGGGATTAATATTCTAATCTATCTTTGTCCTTTCTATTTGTAGATGTCGAACGCAAACAATGCTGCTGCTAGTTCTTTCACATTGATGAGCCTTTGTCAAAAGGTCACTTTCGATGGGACGAACTTTAGCGAATGGATAAGATACATTCGCACCGTTTCTCGCTATGAGGATAAGGAGTATGTCCTCGATGAGAAGCTCGAGAAAATCAACCCTGAAATCGCTACTCCGGCTGAAATGACCGCTTTTGAAACTCATGAGTGCGATGCAACGAAGGTACATTGCATCATGATAGCCAGCATGAACTTCGAATTCCAAAAGTCCTATGAAGACATGTACCCGTACGAGATGCATCAAGACTTATTGGAGAGATACCACCAAAACGCGAGACAAGAGGGTTATGAAATTTTCACTAACATGATTTCCGCTAAGATGGGTCATGGAGAGTCTCTTACCGTGCACCTACAAAAGATGCAAAGGTATGTCGACCGTCTTCGCAAGTTAAATGTTGACTTTGGGGAAGACTTGGCGATCGACATGGTGCTTCACTCTTTGCCTCCGAGCTACAATCAATTTAGGATGACCTACCACATGAACAAAGAGGAGGTCACCCTAAGCAAACTCCAAGGTCTCTTGAGGGTCGCTGAGAGCAACTTCAAGGACAAGTCTGTTGCACCAACTCCCAATCCGCCCGCTGCTCCTCTCTTGGCTATTGGACAACAAAAGGGAAAAAAGAGGAAGGCTTCGTCTAAGAACTATCGTAAGGTTAAAGCCCGAGATGGTGCCTCTTCTAGTGGGACCAAATTTGATCCTGCTAAACCCTGACCTAACCCGAATGAGGCAGAGTGCCACCACTGCCACAAGATAGGACATTGGAAGAGAAGCTGCCCAGAGTACCTGCAAGCCATCAAGGAAGGAAAGATCAAGCCGTCTTTCGTAGGTACATACAAAATCAAATCTAACGATTCATCTCATGCTATTTCTTGGGTTCTTGATACCGGTTGTAGTTACCACATTTGTTCTAATGTGCAGGGACTAAGAAGAAATAGGGATGTGGAGATTGGATGAATAAATCTAATCATGGGGAACAGAAGATCGTCGCCTGTAACCAAGATTGGAGTGTATTCTTTAGTGCTTAGGAATGGTTTAAGTTTAGATTTGAACAATTGTTGCTATTCGCTAGAAATGGCTAGAAACATCATTTCATTTCGTGGTTTGTTTAGACAAGGTTTTAAATTTTCTTTTAATAATGAGAATGGTTCTATTTTAGCTTATCTAAATGGTGTCTTTTATTTTGAAGCTATACCATGTAATGGAATTTATGAAACTGTTATGATTGTTGATAACTTAGGAAATGATGTTTTAAACATAGATTCTTCCAATAGTATGGATAAAGCATCCTTGTGGCATTGTCGTCTTGGTCATGTCAACAAGAAGCGCATAGCCGAACTCCAAAAGGATGGAGTGTTGGAGTCATTCGAACTTAGGGAAGATGACACATGCGAGTCTTGTTTACTTGGAAAGATGACTAAGTCACCCTTCACGAGTACATGTGAAAGGGGTGAGGGTCTATTGGACCTAGTACATACCGATGTATGTGGACCGTTTAGATCAACCACGAAGGATGGGAACCGCTTCTACGTGACTTTTACCGATGACTATAGTAGATATGGGTATATCTATTTAATCAAGAAAAAGTCAGAAACCTTTGAAAAGTTCAAAGAGTTCAAGAATGAAGTAGAGAATCAATTGGGCAGGAAAATCAAGATGCTTCGATCCAATCGAGGAGGAGAGTACCTGAGTCTGGAATTCCACGATTATCTCAAGGAGTGTGGAATAGTTTCACAATTGACGCCACCTAGGACACCACAATTGAATGGTGTGGCAGAAAGGCGTAATCGAACCTTATTGGATATGGTTCGCTCTATGATGAGTCGTGCTTCACTATCAATCTCTTTTTGGGGGTATGCCTTAGAGACTGCCACCCATATCCTTAATCGAGTCCCTACTAAGAAGGTTGCCAAAACACCTCACGATATGTGGACAGGGAAAGCTCCCTCGTTGGCACATATCAAGGTTTGGGGTTGCAAGGCTTTCGTAAGACGAGATACTCATGACAAGCTCGAAACTCGTAGTGAGCGATGTATTTTCATCGGCTACCTGCAGAAATCCTTTGGATATCTCTTCTATAGACCGAAGGACAATGTTTTCTTTGTTGCGAGGAGAGGAGTTTTCCGAGAGCGAGAACTCATAGGCCAAGGAGACAGTGGGAGGAAAATCGAGCTTGAAGAGATTCAAGAGTCGATAGATGAAGGAACCTCCACCGCTGGCACTCAACCCGAGGAGGAAACTCCGGTTGAACCGATTGACGAGTCCTTACCTATTAGACGTTCCGATAGAGTTAGAGTTCAACCCCAGTTTTATGGTTTTCATATTACTACCGAAGGGGATACGTATATTAGTGATGGTACACTAATAAATCTTGATGAACCTAATAGCTATAAGGAAGCCATGGCAGGCCTGGAGTCTGCAAAATGGAAAGAGGCAATGGATAGCGAGATCCAATCCATGGATGATAACCAAGTTTGGAATTTGGTTGATAATGTGCCCGGACGTAAGACTGTTGGGTGCAAATGGATCTTCAAGAAGAAGACCGACGTAAATGGAAACGTACACACATATAAGGCGCGATTGGTCGCGAAGGGCTTTACTCAAACTCCCAGAGTTGACTATAATTAGACCTTCTCACCAGTTGCGAAGATAAAATCTATTAGAGTGATGCTAGAGATTTCCGCATTTCATGATTATGAGATTTGGCAAATGGATGCCAAGACCGCTTTCCTTAACGGAAAGTTGGCTGAGGATGTTTACATGGCTCAGCCAGAGGGGTTTGTGGATCCGAAGCATCCGAATAGAGTGTGTAAGCTTGAGAAGTCCATTTATGGACTTAAGCAAGCGTCTCGCAGATGGAATCTTTGCTTCGATGAGAAAGTCAAAGAGTTTGGATTTGTACGAAGCGAAGATGTATCGTGTGTATATGTCAAAGCCAGTGGGAGTATACTAAGCTTCCTCGTTCTATATGTAGATGACATATTACTCATTGGAAACGACATCCCGACTCTGCAGGAAGTTAAGTCCTGGCTCGGGAAGTGCTTCGCTATGAAGGACCTCGGAGAGGCTTCTTATATTTTGGGAATAAGGATAGTAAGGGAGAGAAGTAAGAGACTAATAGGACTTAGTCAGAACACTTACTTAGAGAAGGTACTGAAACGTTTTAGTATGGAAAACTCAAAGAAGGTAGAATTACCGATACAAAGTAATGCCAAGTTGAGAAAGACTCAAAGTACAAGTACTGAAGCTGAAATAGCAGAAATGAGCCGAGTACCATACGCTTCCGCAGTTGGCTCAATCATGTACGCTCTGACTTGTACTCGCTCTGATGTAGCCTTTGCTTTGAGCATGGTTAGTATATATCAAGGGAACCCTGGCAAAGCCCATTGGATTGCAGTGAAGAATATCCTTAAGTACCTTCGGAGGACGAAGGAATGGTTCTTAGTCCTCGGAGGGAGTGCCGACTTGAAGGTGCGAGGGTATAGTGACGCCAGCTTTCAGACCGACAGGGACAACTACCGTTCGCAGTCGGGCTGGGTCTTTACCCTAAATGGAGGAGCAGTAACTTGGAAAAGTTCCAAACAAGAAACTGTAGTTGATTCAACGTGCAAATCAGAGTACATTGCAGCGAGCGAAGCGTCGAAGGAGGCAATATGGCTAAAGAACTTCATCGGTGATCTTGGAGTTGTACCTGCCATAAAGGAGCCCATGGAGATTTTCTGTGATAATGGAGGAGCGGTTGCCTTGACCAAGGAACCGAGGGATCATGGTAGATCTAGACATATCGACAGAAAATATCACTTTATTAGACATCGTGTAGAAGAAGGACAACTCGTAGTGAAGAGGATATCATCAGAAGATAACCCAGCAGATCCGCTTACGAAGGGACTGAGTAGGGTTAAGCACTTGCAGCATGCTAGGAGTATTAGGCTAAAGGATGATATTAGCATAGATTAGATAGTAGTAGAAACGTGTAATAGATAAATGTAATTAACATTTGATGATTAAATAAAGGAGTTTTATTTATGAGTAATGTAACTGTCTTATGTTAATTGTTTAACTATTGTTTCATTTTGCATGTTTTGACTTCCAGAATAATTGAATTTGTTAAGAATAATCGATTATTCAAATTGTCCACAATCGTTCATATGTTGGAAGTAGATATGAATGAAGATTGTCGTGAATTGGTGCGTAGATTGTCTAAATGGTTTTAGACATAGCAAAAGATTACTGAGATGTTCACGAGTGCTTATGAACTGGTTTTGAGCATTGGAACAAACCCGTGCTTGCTCGAATCACCTTATGGAATATGATATAAAAGGGTGATCGGAAGACGATAATATCATATAGTCTTAAAACCTAGATATATGGTTTGTTATTTGTTAATTGGTTGTACATTGATAATGCGAAAACGCATCAGTAACTCGATGTTATAAAACGCACTGTTGTGTATAGTTGATTAATGAATAAGTAAATGCATATAAGTCGAAGTTTATCTGTAACTTTTATCCTAAGAAGATAAAAGCGATATCTCGGCCGCTCGATGATTTGATTTGACTTATGTGCCGGGCCCGGTTAGAATTGAATTGATGTGTTCGATTAAGTTCTGTGTCAAAGAAATCGGAAATCAAGAAACCTAAATGCTTGACTAATCATTCCATAGAATTGTCAGCATGATATCTGACAGAGGACTGTACGATCCCTTATCTAAAGGACCAGATTGATTAGATCAGAGTTTGACAACGTCTTTGAGAGCTACGATTGCAAATCGAATTGTACTTATGCATATAGTTACTAGACTTATCCAAGTGGGAGACTGTTGGAATAGTGTCTAAGGCTGCAACTATATTAGGCAAGTATTTGACCCGATTGTGCATGGTCCTTTTGGGTTGCCTTCACCATAGCAACTTGATAGGATGATTTATTATGAGAGAATAAATATTATTAATATATTATGAGAATAATATAAGGAATAATAATATTGTTATTTGATTAATATAAGTACTAAAAATTAATTAGTATTAATTTGGTGACTTAAAGAGATTAATTAAATAAGAGGGTATAAACTGTCAATTGTTTGATAGTTACACTTTAGACTGTAAATCCTTAAGGGATAAGGAATGGACAAATTCTAGGGCTTAGGATAGCTCAAAATCGTCCAAGGCTTATCTAAGGAAAGGATTTGGATTGCTTTAAGAAAGATTATCCAACTAGGGTTTAAAGGTGAAACCCTAAGGAGTCTGCAAGTATAAATAGATCCCTTGAGCAAGGGAAATCGGCATCTCATCTAAAGTAGAGAACCCCTGGCCGATTTCTTCCTAACCTCTCTCTCAAATCATCCTCTTTGCTAGTTGGTGTTTGTAAGCCATTAGAGGAGTGACAATTGTGACTCTAGAGCTCCAAGACAACAAGATCAAACAAGAGATTCAAAGGTAAACTTCTAGATCTGAGTTTGTATTGTTCTTATATCTAATTAGTTGTTAGAAGTCTTGGATTCAAAGCATGTTTAATTAGAAAACCTAGACCCAAGCATTAGGGTTTTGCATGCGCACATAGGAAAGTTCTTATGGCTAAAACCCATCACTAAGTTAAGTATATGGGCGGCAGTCTCTAAGGCATACCCCCAGAAAGCTATTGGTAACGAAGTCCGAATCATCATAGAACGAACCATGTCCAACATGGTCCGATTACGTCTCTCAGCCACACCATTCAATTGTGGCGTCCTCGGAGGCGTCAATTGCGAGACAATTCCGCATTCCTTTAGATAGTCGTGAAACTCAAGACTTAGGTACTCTCCTCCTCAAGACTTAGGTACTCTCCTCCTCGGTCTAACCGAAGCATCTTGATTTTCCTGCCCAGCTGATTCTCCACTTCGTTCTTAAAATCTTTGAACTTTTCAAAGGTTTCCGACTTTTGCTTGATTAAGTAGATATATTCATATCTGCTATAATCATCTATAAAAGTCACATAGAAGCGGCAAGCATCCCTTGTGGTGGATCTAAAGGGCCCACACACATCGATGTGTATGAGATCTAATAAACCCTCACCCTTCTCACAAGTGCCAGTAAAGGGTGACTTGGTCATCTTCCCAAGTAAATAAGATTCACACCTGTCATCGTCCCTAAGTTCGAATGACTCCAACACTCCATCCTTTTGGAGTTGGGCTATGTGTTTCTTGTTGACATGGCCAAGGCGACAATGCCACAAGCATGCTTTGTCTAGACTAGTAGACGAATCAATATTCAAAACATTATTTCCTAAATTATCAACAACCATCACATATTCATAAATCCCATTACAAGGTACTACATTGAAATAAAAGACACCATTCAAATAAACGTTAATAGAACCATTACTATTATCAAAACAATATCTGAAACCTTGTCTAAACAACCCATGAAATGAAATAATGTTTATTGCCATATCTGGCAAATAACAACAATTGTTTAAATCTATCCCTAACCCATTGCTCAACACTAAAGAATAAACACTGACTTTGGTCACAGGCGACGATCTTCTATTTCCCATAATCAGCTTCATCTTTCCATGTTCCACCTCCCTACTGCTTTTTAGGCCCTGCAGTAGAACAAATGTGGTAACCACACCCTGTATCAAGAACCCATGAAGTAGCAAATGATGAGTTATTAGATTTAATAGAATACATACCTGCAAAGGTAGGCTTAATCTTCCCATCTCTTATGTCTTTCAGATATTGAGGGAAGCTTCGCTTCCAGTGGCCCTTTTGGTGGCAATAGAAGCACTTTGCTTCTTTGAGATCGAAAGAGAGTTTATCAGGGCCTGCTTTGGTCCCACTTGAGGACACATCATCATGGGGTTTCCCCTTATGGTGGCTCTTACATGGAGCCTTCCTCTTTTTACCCTTTCCTTGACCTATTTCCAAAACAGGAGCGGCCACAGCAGGGGACGATGCAGCGGATTTGTCTTTGAGGTTGCTCTCAGCAGTCCTCAAGAGTCCTTGGAGCTTGCTCAAGGAGACCTCCTCATTTTTCATGTGGTAGGTCATCGTAAAATGGTTGTAGAAGGAGGGCAAGGAGTGGAGGATTATGTCGATAGCCAAATCCTCATCAAACTTAACATTAAGTTTGAGAAGACGATCAACATATCTGTACATTTTCTGCAAATGAGATGTTAGGGATTCTCCACTCCCCATCTTAGTGGTAATCATGTTAGTAATGATCTCATAGCGCTCTTGCCTCGCGCTTTGGTGATACCTGTCCAGCAAATCCTGATGCATTTCATACGGATACATGTCCTCATAGGACTTTTGGTGTTCGAGGTTCATGGTGGCTAGCATGATGCAACGAACTTTCGTAGCATCACGCTCGTGGGCCTCAAAGGCGGCCAACTCTTCAGGAGTAGCAACATCTGGGATGATCTTCTCAAGCTTTTCATCGAGGACATATTCTTTGTCCTCGTAGCGTGTGATCATGCGAATATACCTCATCCACTCGTTGAAGTTTGACCCATCAAATGTCACTTTCTGACACAGGTTCATCAATGAGAATGACCCAGAAGCATTGTTGTTGTTGTTGTTGTTTGCAGACATCTGAAAAAAGAAAGGAACAAAGTTTGATTAGAAATGAATCCCTAATTAAACACCCATATGAGAAATTAGGGCTAGGATCCAACAACATTATTTACAACTTAGAAAGGGATTCCGTACTCTAAAAGTAAACAATTTGAAGGTAAGTGAATGAAGATTTACTACTTCTCACCATGAAAAATGAAAATGTGTCACACCCCCAAACCAAGGATGGCGGAAACGTCCGGGGGTGGAGGACTTCATGTAGAGTATCACAACAACGAGTATAATAGTGCTCAAAGTAAATACAACCATCATAAATATAATTGAAAAAGTTACACCAAAGTATATGTTTACATGATTCAAATCAATTACATTATGATACAAAATGAACTGTTCGACGATTTATCATCCCATCCTCAAAACGTGGTTGATTTCCTGTTTCACTGAATTCCTGAGAATACAAGGAGTTTTGAAAAGTGTCAACACAAAGGTTGGTGAGTTCATAAGCTTTTGATAGTAAGAGTTTGAAAATCGATCTTTGTAAAGAGATGTATGATACCAACAAAAATCCAATATTTTCCTTACAAAAGTTATGTAGTCCTAAATACCAGGACCGAAAATGAACAACTATTTGTCATACTTAAAGATATAAAAGTGGTTTTAAATCGGCATAAAACCCTTTCTGATGTGAGAAAAATCCCGTAATGAATGATGTGTAGTCTTAAATACCAAGACCGAAAGTATACAATAAAGTATGTAATTGCTGATGTAAAAAGTGATTTTAAATCGACATAAAACCCTTTTTGATATGAAGGCGTATAAGTATTTTTCTATACTTAAAGTAATTTCAGTGAGCTAAATAGACATAACTCGCTAATTTAAAGTTAGAACCCGTAAATCTTATGATTGTTAATACCACATGTGAGCTATCATAACCATACTTGACATAGACGGCCTCGTAATACGACGTTCTTCAGGCGTCGCCGTTAAATGACACTTGTCACCACAGACCTGCCGGCCTAGCTGTTGCAAGCAGCTCTGGTGTGGGTTTGTCAAACCCAATATAGATCTATACACAACTATCACGTTCTCCCTACAAGAGACTCTGGTTACAATTTACAGGACTTTTTGACTTTGTTACTTTGGAAGTAACCCAAAGGGAATGACTCACAAATTTATTCATTAACAGATTTACGTGAACTAAACTGAAAACCTTTGGTAAATAAGTTTGAGAAGTAAATGATACATAAACTATACCTATTATAGTTTATCCAAAACGTTTGTAATGTATAAGAATTCTTTTATGAAAATGCCTTAATGCTATGAATCCATATACTATGCTCATTATAGCTTAATATACGTGTTCTAAATGAATGAATAATTTTATCATGAATGACTATATTTCAGTTTATGATGATAAACTAACAAGGAAACACAATCAATATTTAGAACTTATCGTTATACACTTTGCTCAACATAATACAAAGTGTTATGAAAGTTATAAGCTGTTAACAAATTTTCAACCTTTCTACACTGTTTTTAAAAAGTCATAGAAAAATCATACGAAGTTGAAAACTAAATCCGTAAATTCTGAGAGTTCCCAAAATGTGTCTAGTTTACTCATAATTTTTATCATGATTTTTAATGACCTCCAACTTGGGTGAAAAAGTCCATAATCACAGACTGGTCTGGATTGGTGTTTGAAATGATAGGCAGTTTTGTAAAAATCACCATAAATTGTAGAAAAATCGTATGGAGATGTGCAAGTAGTCATTTTAAAGGTAAGAAATGGAACTACTTACACCTAAAACAGTTTTGAAAACTAAAATGTTTAAGTTGTCCAAAACAGTCCGTGAATGGAGTTGAACTTTTCTGATGAAGGCTGTTAGAAAAGTGTAGTTATGTTCTTGGTGTTTTAACTTGTATTCCCCCCCTAAAAACTTGAGAAAACATGAAAATATAGGGGTATGAACTCACCTTAAGTGTTTTCAGTAGATGATTGTTGAAGAATGGAGGTGTTTAACTCAAGAACACTTGGAGATGCCTTGAAGATTTTTGAGAATCTAGCATCATAGTTATGGAGTTTGTATAAGCTATCAATGATTTGAGTAGAATGAAGTGTAAAAATCACAAGGAGGATGAATTACACTTACCAAGAGTGGAAGAACACTTGATGATCAGCCTTGGGATCTTGAATTAGAGAGAAAAGTTGGAGTTGGATCTTTGGTGGAATGAGAGTGATTGAAAGAAAATGAGGAGAGAGGTTGAGTGACCAGCCCTAAAAACGTGGGGATGGCTTGTGAGAGGGGTAAAAAGTACAAGGAAGTGACAAGGTATGGCGGGGAGGAGTGTGGGTTAATCATGGAGTGGGTATGGGGTTGCTTGTGTCATAAAATAAGGTAAAGTCAACACTCTACCTTTGTACTTTACCTACTCTCTTTTGGATAAGGTTTTATCCTTAAAATGTGATTAAATCATTAATTTAGGGGTCTTATATGTTAAAATAAAGTTTTGGGTGAAAATCCTGTGATAAAACAATTAAAAACGGGCTTAAAACGCGAATTTAATCGAAAACCGGGAGAAAAAGGCTTCCCAGCGAGGCCTCTCGGTCCTAGGCCGAGGTTCGGTCCCTAGGCCGAGGTTCGGTCAGGATGGTGCTGATTCGGAAGCGAGAGGCTGAGCCAGAAGAAGGAACGAGGGCGATGGGCTCGGTCCGAAGGTCAGAAGGGAAGGTTCGGTCCTCGGTCCTCAGAAGAGAAGGTTCGGTAGCCATTAGAAGAGAAGAGGTCAAAACCGAAAGGTGCCGAACGTTCGGGTTCGGTTGAGCAGCCTTCGGCTCAGAAGGTTTCGGTTCCTAAGAGGGGTTCGGTTTCGGTTCCTAAGAGGGGTTTCGGTTTCGGTTCCTAAGAGGGGTTTCGGTTCCTTAGGTCCGTTTTTCGCGTAGACCTCCGTTTTTGGGCTGTTTTCGTCAAATTCGAGGGTTGGGATGCCCCGAGTGATTATAAAGAGTTGGGAGAGATTTCGAGAGAGATTCCACATACTAAGAGAGATTTGGGAGAGATTTGACATACTTGGAGAGATTTCACATAAAAAGAGATATTTGGGAGAGATTTCACATTCTTAGAGAGATTTGGCAGAGATTTGACATTCTTGGAGAGATTTCTCATTCAGAGAGAGATTTGTGAGAGATTTCACATACAAATAGATATTTGGGAAAGATTTCACATTCTTAGAGAGATTTGGGAGAGATTTGACATACTTTGAGAGATTTCACATACAAAGAGATATTTGGGAGAGATTTCACATTCTTAGAGAGATTTGGCAGAGATTTGACATTCTTGGAGAGATTTCTCATACAAAGAGAGATTTGGGAGAGATTTCACATACTTAGAGAGATTTGGGAGAGATTTCACATATTTAGAGAGATTTGGGAGAGATTTGACATTCTTGGAGAGATTTCTCATACAAAGAGATATTTGGGAGAGATTTCACATTCGTAGAGAGATTTGGGAGAGATTTGACATTCTTGGAGAGATTTCTCATACAAAGAGAGATTTGGGAGAGATTTCACATACTTAGAGAGATTTGGGAGAGATTTCACATTCTTGGAGAGATTTCTCATACAAAGAGAGATTTGGGAGAGATTTCACACACTTAGAGAGATTTGGGAGAGATTTCCCATAGAGAGAGATAAAGTGAAAACGATTGAGAGAGGTTTCATTGGTGACCTTTTTGAGTGTCCGGCTTCGCAATGCAAGGTCTGTAAACCCCATTAAGCCTTGTTTATGGATCTTGCATACTCCCGATGAGTATGTGTCATTGTTTTATCGGTTTGGCTCTCCACGTACCACCGTTTTAGGTTAAGGAGATCTAGATGTACGCACTTTTCGATTTATGATCTCTCATTAGAATAGAGAGTTGTTTAGAAATTACATAACGTAAACTCTAGTACCTACGGGCAAATTGGGTTGACCGGTTTGACTTGTTGACTTTGACTTGACCGAAAATTGACAGTTGTCACAAAAGGCAATTTAGGTTTTAAATGTATAGAAAACTCCTAGATCTTTGAGATTCATTGAACTTTTCAATGGCATGTTTAAATATCGATATGCATTTCAAATTTGTGACTGGGATTCCGAGGATTACAAACAAATTGTGAACAACCATGCGAATCAACATGGTGCACTCAATGTCTCTATCACCTAATCAATGTGCCGGTAAACCACACACGCTCCATTGATCTATGACAAACATCGAGTCACCCTTCGCTACCAATGTCATCCCCAAATTGATGTGCCAGTTAACCACACACACTCCATCAACGTTTGACAAGGGTACGCAGTGTAATTCCATGGATTAGCATCATTTTCACATTTTACCCTAAAGTAACTAAGATTGGGAATTTGAAAAAATGTAGTTACTTTGTATCTTACATTATACTTTTAATGAGGAGAGGGTTGCCCTATCCTACCCGTTCGGCTAATAACCCTCCACTAGTCAAGCAAGCGGTAGGTGTGCGTGTACACCCATTAAGCGCCATTTTATAGGCAGCAACCTTATACCCACCTTATAGATTGGTTTCGTGAATGAGGCCTACTGACGTTAAGACTAGCATTTTAAGTTTATATATATATATATATATATATATATATATATATATATATATATATATATATATTAATTAAGCTTGTAATAATATATAATAGTGTAGGATTGAATTTTATACTTGTAAAATTCTAAGGGTTTGAAATTTAAATTATTCAAAATTAAACTTTTAATCACAAAATTCAAATTTCAAAACTTGAGGGGAAATTTTGAACTTTTCAAAACACAAGGGATCAAATAACAAATAATTCAAATCAAATAAATAATTTCATAATTATCTATATTTGACCTAATCTTATTCTGTCATTAGATAATTACCAAATAATTTTAAATAATCCATATTTATCATATAAACAACCAATATTAAAATATTTGAAATTATCTATTGTTATGGCAAGGATAATCATTTAATTAAGATAAAATTCGGATTTTAACTTCAAAAAATGATTTAGGCATCAAATCCAAGTCAAAACAGCAGCTAAATCCCGAAACACCCTCTGTCTGACGCACAAACTCGCCGAGTCAGACCTAGACTCGTCGAGTAGGGCCAACTCGCCGAGTCCAGCTACTGACTCGCCGAGTTGAGTCGGGCAGAGGCAAAAAACTTGATTTTTAGCAAACAAAAAAGTTAAGCATCACATACAACTGAAACCAATCAAGGCTCTGATACCACTTATGGGTTTTATGCATAAGAAACATTCATATGTGCTCATACAAACCCTAATGCTTGGATCTAGGTTTCTCTATTGTACATGCTTTGATTCCAAGATTTACAAACCTAGATCTATCATATATAATTCGAAATTACCATAAGGAAAACATATCTAAGTTGTTTACCTCTTCCAAGTAGCTTGAATCCTTGTAGTCTTCTTGATCTTGAGCTTAGAGTCACAAATACAACTCCTCTAATGGTTCACAAACCCCACAAGCAAGAAGGCAATATGAGAGAGGGTGAGAGATGCTAGAAATCGGCCTAGGGTTCTCTTAGAATCAAGTGGTAGCCGATTTCAATACCATAGGGGTCTTATTTATACTGCTAGCTGCTAGGGTTTCAGCCTAAACCCTAATGGACAGCTTAATCACCAAGCAGCCCATAGAACCTTCTAGATTAGGGCCCTTGGACGAAAATATGATGGACCCCCATCATAATTTCGTTCCCCCTTAGTCCATTAGGTTCTCCAGCCCAAAACTCAACAATCATGCATTTGACAGTTTATACCCCTTTATTTAATCAGTCTCTTTTAGTCACCAAATTAATCCCTAATTAATTTTTAACCAATACTAATTAAATAAATATGATTTCTCCTTTAATATATTATTCTTATAATATATTAATAAACCATAATATTCTCTTTTTCTCCTTAAATTACCTTGTCAAGTTGCATTGGAAAAGGCAACCCAAAAGGACCATGCACAACCGAGTTAAGTACATACCAAATATAGTTACAGGCTTAGACACTATTCCAAAACAAGATTGGAGTTTATTCTTTATTGCTTAAGAATGGGTTAGCTTTAGATTTGAATAAATGTTGTTACTTGTCAGAAATGGCGAGAAACAGTATTTCCCTTCATAATTTGTATAAACAAGGTTTCACGTTTTCATTTGATAATAAAATTGGTGCTATTGATGATTTTTATAATGATGTGTTTTATTTTAAAGCATTACCTTGTGATGGTGTATATGAAACTTTGTCAATTGTAGACAACCTAGGAAATAATGTATATCATTTTGATTCTTTGATGAGCTTAGATAAAGCATCCTTGTGGCATTGTCGTCTTAAATATGTTAACAAGAAGTGCATAGGCAAACTCCAGAAGGTTGGAGTTTTGGAATCATTTGACCTAAATTCGGATGATAGTTGTGAGTCTTGTTTAGTTGGAAAAATGACAAAGTCACCCTTCACTTGTATTTGTGAGAGGGGTGAGGGTTTATTGGATCTCATACACACAGATGTGTGTAGACCCTTCAAATCAGCCACAAGGGATGCTAATCGGTACTATGTGACTTTTACTGATGATTATAGCAGATATTGATATATCTACTTAGTCAAGCATAAGTTAGAAACATTTGAAAAGTTCAAAGAGTTTAAGCAGGAAGTCGAGAATCAGTTGGGTAGGAATATAAAGATGCTCCGATCCGATCGGGGAGGAGAGTATCTTAGTATTGAGTTCCTTGACCATCTTAAGGAATGTGGGATAGTCTCACAATTGACACCTCCTAGGACACCACAGTTGAATGGTGTTGTCGAGAGGTTCAATCAGACCTTGTTGGACATGGTTCGTTCCATGATGAGTCGAGTTCATTACCAATCTCATTCCGAGGGTATGCCTTAGAGACTGCCGCCCATATCCTCAATCTAGTCCCTACTAAGAAGGTTGCCAAAACACCTCACGAGATATGGACTGGGAAAGTTCCAAATCTAGACCACATCAAGATTTGGGGTTGCGAGGCTTTATGAGGCGCAAGTCTCATGACAAGCTTGAACATCGAAGTAAGAGGTGTATTTTCATCGGCTATCCACAAAGATCCTTTGGTTACCTCTTCTATAGGCCTTGTGAAAATGTGGTCTTTGTAGCAAGAAGGGGAGTCTTTCGTGAGAGAGAATTCATAAGACAAGGAAACAGTGGGAGGCAAATTGACCTTGAAGAACTTCAAGAGTCAAGTGATGAAGGAACCTCAAACACTATTAACCAACCTGAGGAGGAAACTCTTGTTGAGCCGATAGATGAGTCCGTACCTCCGCCGCGTTCCACTAGAGTTAGGAACACACCTAATTTTTATTATGGTTATCACATCACCAATGAAGGTGATAGATTTATTAGTGATAGTACACTAATAGATTTGGATGAACTTAATAATTACCAGGAAGCCATGGCAGGCCCTGAATATGCTAAATGGAAGCAGGCTATGGACATCGAGATTCAGTCGATGTATGACAATCAAGTTTGGAACTTGGTTGACAATGTGCCAGGTCGTAAGACAGTTGGGTGCAAATGGATCTTCGAAAAGAAGACCGACATGGATGGGAAGGTACACACCTACAAAGCAAGACTGGTGGCAAAGGGCTTTACTCAAACTCTAGGAGTTGACTATGATGAGACCTTCTCACCATTAGCAAAGATTAAGTCTATTCGAGTTTTGCTGGCCATAACTACATTTCATGATTTTGAAATATGGAAAATGGATGTCAAAACCGCTTTCCTTAATGGGAAGTTGGCTGAGGATGTTTACATGGCTCAGCCAGAGGGTTTTGTCGATGCAAAGTACCCTAATAGGGTGTGGAAGCTTGAGAAATACATTTATGGATTAAAACAAGCATCTCGCAGATGGGGTCTTTGCTTTGATGAGAAAGTCAAAGAGTTTGGCTTTTCAAGGAGAGAAGATGACTCCTGTGTGTATGTTAGGGCTAGTGGGAGTATAGTTAGCTTTCTGGTGTTGTATATGGATGACATACTACTCATAGGAAATGGCATCCCAACTTTGCAAGAGCTTAAGTCCTGGCTTGGGAAGAGCTTCGCTATGAAGGACCTTGGAGAAGCTGCCTATATCCTAGGGATAAGGATATTGAGAGACAGGAGTAAGAGACTAATTGGACTTAGTCAGAGTACCTACTTGGATAAGATGTTGAAAAGATTCAACATGCAGAATTCCAAGAAAGGGGACTTGCCGATCCAGTACAATGCCAAACTAAGTAAGACTCAGAGTTCGAGTACAGAGGCTGAGATAGCTGAGATGAGTCGATTTCCATATGCTTTCGCTGTTGGCTCGATCATGTATACTATGACTTGTACTCGCCCTTATGTGGCCTTTGCTTTGAGCATGGTTAGCAGATTTCAGGGAAATACTGGCATGGTGTACTGGACTGCGGTAAAGAATATTCTCAAGTACCTACGGAGGACTAAGGATTGGATCCTTACCCTTGGTGGGAGTGATGACTTGAGAGTGATTGGGTATAGTGATGCTAGCTTTCAAACCGATAGGAATAATTTCCTCTCTCAGTCAAGGCTGGGTCTTTACCCTAAATGGAAGAGCAATTACTTGGAAAAGTTCCAAGTAGGAGACAGTAGCTGATTCTACTTGTGAAACAGAGTACATAGAAACGAGTGAAGCGGCGAAGGAGGCGATATGGATGAAGAAATTCATTGGAGATCTTGGAGTTGTGCCAGCAATACAAGAGCCTATGGAGATTTTCAATGACAACAATAGTGCGGTTGCCTTAGCCAAGGAGCCAAGAGATCACAGTAGATCCAGAGACATTGACAAAAAATACCACTTCATAAGACACAAGATAGAAGGACTCCTCATGGAAAAGAGGGTATCGTCTGAGGAGAACCCTGCAGATCCCCTCACGAAGGGACTGATTAGGGTTAGGCATTTGCAGCATGCAAGACGCATCAAGTTGAGGGACGATATTAGTTTTGATAATTAGATTTCTGAAACTTGTAAAATGTAATTGACATTTGATGATTAAATAAATTTTTTTTTATTTATTTATGAGTAAAGTGTTACTATCCTATGCTGATCGTTTACTATTGTTTCAATTTTGCATGTTTTGACTTCCAATTTTATTCAAACTCTCCATAGTCGGTCATATGTCAGAAGTAGATATGAATCAAGACTGTCATGAACTTGGCTTGTAAGATTTGTCTAAGGTGCATTAAACATAGCAATAGTTGCTACAACATTCATGAGTGCTCATAAGGTTTGAGTATTGAATTAAACCCACGCTCGCTTGTATCATTTCATGGAATTTATCTCGAGTGATCGTGAGACGGTAATATTATATATAACTTCAAACCTAGAGATATGATTTGTTGACTATGAGTTGGTTATCCATTGATTTTACGAAAGCGGATCAGTAACTTGATCTCATAAAACATGCTTTTGTGCTTAATCCAACAAGTAGTTAGTACAAGCATATGTGTCGAAGTTTATCTGTTCCTTTTAGCAATAGAAGCGATATCTGGGCCCCTCGATTGTAACATACATATTTTGAAATCGTATATTGTAAATTATAAAAGTGAATAACATTATGAAATATTATGTGAAATTGAGTGTTGAGTTCTAACGGATAGTTTTTACTAGAAATGAAGTAAAACTATGTTTAGAATCACTCAGAAAATATTGGAAGTCTTATGAGATTCCAATAAAAAGCCAAATAGTGAAATTTAGCAAAAATATAACATTTGAAATAAGTAAAATTTTATTATTGAGATTTGTAAATAATCTCGTTAGAAACTTATGGCGAAAACCTCGTCGAAATCCAAGTTATAATGAACAAGTTATGACCAATTGAAGATCCACGACAAAACCGACACGACGCCGAATGACGTAAAAAGTGAGTTTTTGATAAACTGTTTTTTAGCCTTAGTGATCTAAATGAAAGTCGTAGTATTCGTTAAACCGAGAAGTTCTAAGTTTCAGCTTAACAGTAGACAGCTAAAAACTCAAATTTTAGATCAAATGATTTTTAGCCGACACAACCTAAATGAGAATCGAAGGTCTCGTCAATAGTAGTACAACAGTAAAAAGTCTGATGAAAACATATGTCAGATGAAGAAGTTATGAATTTTTAACGGATTTTCCTGTCCCGGTCTGTTAAAAATAATAATATCCAAAATAAATTCAAAATTAGACGACTAAGTCTAAACGAAAGTTGTAGAATATATTCCCGCCTACACGTGCATATAAAGAACGTCAAAAACGGAGCCGGTGTGAGAAAGTTATGGATTTTAGAAAATTTGGGCACAATTTCCGAGGAATCGCGCAACGATAAGGCCAATCTCGGTGAGTCACCCGCTAAGTCTGACGCATGTGGCCTGCTGATTGGACCGAAGCCGAAGCCTATCCCCATCTGACATGCAGTTGCTTCCGATGTCACGTTGTATGCTCCGTACTCGGACGCCTGGCCTCGTATGCGAGACGTGTCTGTTATGTGCCTTCCTCCGGATCCGACCACCTGGCCTTCGTTGCTGCTACCACCTGCCTTCGCTAACTCACCCGTTCTCGGCCGAACCCTCGCATTCTCACCCTATAAATACAAGGGTTGCGAGCCTTCTTGGGTAATTTGGAGAAATTGACATTTACACCCTTTTTTCAATATTTTCACTATTTTGACATCCCCCGAAGCCCCGGTATCAATTTTAGCACCCGAAACACGTCCCGAAGTTCTCGAGAAGCCCGAAAAATTTATCTTTTTGGTTTTGAAGCTCTACCTTCGCAGAGCCCGGTTTTCAATAAATCTTCCGGTTTTCAACGAAGAAAGTCATATTTAGAGCCAAAGTGCTGCCCAAATTAATATTTTAGCCCCCAATTATTTCATGGTGAGTTTAATATATAAGAACAATTGTATGTTATGTGTTATATGTTCTATGTGCTTTTCAGTGTTATTATTTCGGGTTATTTCCCCATGTTATTTTTATTCGCTATTTTTAATAGCAAAGAAATACCTTTGACCATGTGATCAGTGAAAGGACTTAGATTCACATTGGTACTGGTATGTAGCCTCTGACCATGTAGACATGTCTCTGTAAGAGAATGATTTCTATTCTATGATATTGACAGAAGGTTAGACAGGGCTATAAGCCTGAAATCTACCAAAATGTTAATCCAAAGTTGTATGTCATATGTGCCATTTGGGCCAAAGCTTTATTGATGTATATCAAGTATGGAAATTGTTATGTCTCATTGATTGTATATCTTTGAATCAAATCAACGATTGAAATGGAAAGTTTATCACATGATTCACATATGCCCTTGTTGTTCCTTGTTCTTCTTTGCCTCGGCCATATTGAAGTATATATATGGCATAACATTATATTGTATCTATTATTGAACTCACTAAGCGTCACTGCTTACCTTCTCAATGTTTAACAAATTTGTAGGAGATAAGTAACCAGTATAGTCATATATTGTCGGAAGGTTTAGAATAGTTGTAATATTACTTTTTATTTAGGGATCATGTATGTATAAATGTATAGTATCCTGGTAGTTGTGTAATATATAACACTTTGTAATAGTCGGTTTGTATCCAATCATTTGTAATCTCTTTATCAATGTAAAATATTGTTTTTTATGAATATGCAAGTAGCATGTTTTGGAGTAACAACTGTCAAGTATGAAAGTGTGGGTCTTTCAATCATGGTATCAGAGCAATAGTTTAAGTAAACTAAATACCACAGATTGGTATTTAGACTTAAACTATTGGAAGTTCAATATATGAATTGGATTCATAATAATTATATGGATACAAACCATAGGAAATACTTAAGTGGGGTATTAGGTAGTGATAAACCCTAGTATTCTAAGATATTAAGTTACTTCAAAATTTTCAGAGAATTAGTTTAAGTGAACTAGGAATTTTGAGAATTTCTAGACTTAAACATGAATTGTTAAGTAAAGATGATACGATATGTATCTGGTATATTTTAGGTTGAATACCTAAATGGAGACAAGCACTAGAATATTAAGAGGAGATATGCCTAATATTCTAATATGTGCTAAATGATAAATGAATATAGCATGCCTTAGAATGCTTATCTATAATTGCTATTATTTGAGAAATTTTAAGGTCTGTTGCTGACCTTGGTTTAGAAGAGAAGATTTTTATGTTTAGAATTCTAAGAATTTATGTATTAGAATTTACATGAAACTTTTCAAAGTGATAAAGAGACTTATGATAGTCGACATCGATAAGTTTGTAGATAAATGATCGAGGGATATCGAAAAGTAAAACATTAAATATAATAATATTAAAAGAACCTAAATTGATGAATCGAATTAACTAAAAGGTGTTTGAAAACTATATTCTAGCAATATGCTTTTAACCTACGTCGCGCAACGCGTGGGAATTCGTCTAGAATCTTATAAAGCTAGCATTTTTCCTTGAACCTCATGCATTTGAAACTCCCACTACCATTTTTTCTTGAACCTCATGCATTTGAAACTGCTAAAACTATTCAACTTATACAAATTAATTTATGATTAATTGAAATGTTATTAAATATAACACTTAAAACTCTTCAAATCATGTTATTTAATTGATGAGTTAAATGAAATATTTAGCCTATATAAGAAATTTGTAGAATACATATTGCATGTATGTGAACACAAAATGATAGATTATATTTGTAGGGTTTGAAGAGTTGTATGAGTTGTTCCATGGATGTAAGAAAGCAATTGCAACTTTTCCAAATATAAATTCATGCAAACTCAAATTGGATGCATGTAATGTTTTAGATATTAACCAATGTTCAAATTTAGGTATGTTTGTAAAGGTATACTTGAGATTATTTTTTAAGTTTATGTTTTATGCATCTTTCTGTAATAAAAATAAATCATCTTATTACATTTGTCAATTTCCTTTTTTATTCTTTATCGTAAAGGAGAAATAAAATATTAATATTTTCATAAGAAAATATAAGTGATCAAAATATACCTCAAGTGTAACAATCCTCCTCCTTAACCCACTCTTAACATATTGGTTTTAAGATTGGTCGCAGTACATAACAATTACTATATTTTTGAAATTCAAATTACCATTTTATTTGAACTGTTCATTTTCTTCCAATATTTCATAGTTTTAAAGAAAAAAATGAAAGTACAATAAAAAAGTATGATAGTTTTTTTAAAATATAATAATGAAAATTTTCAAATAAGTAGTTTTTAATTAGTAAAAAGTAATAATTGTTTAAAATAACGTAAAACTAAAGAATAAATTATATTATATTAATAAATTATTGTTATTTGAAATAATAAGAAAAATGATAATAATGGTGATGATGATGATGATGATAATAATAATAATAATAATAATAATAATAATAATAATAATAATAATATATGAAATAAAAATATTCAATAAACTTATTTATAAATTAGTTAAAAATAAGTATAGTTTAAAA
This sequence comes from Lactuca serriola, assembly GCF_051521515.1. Classification (NCBI taxonomy): domain Eukaryota; kingdom Viridiplantae; phylum Streptophyta; class Magnoliopsida; order Asterales; family Asteraceae; genus Lactuca; species Lactuca serriola. Next base: position 189,451,115 of record NC_136413.1, read on the forward strand.
CAAATAAATCAAAAACTTATTTCAATTTGATTCAAACACAATCTTTTATATTTTTTTTATCGTATACTTGAAATTATTATAATATTAGTTACAACTTAGTATAAAAATTATTATTTTAATGTTAAATACTTATAATATTGTTTTTATATCTTATAATTGTTAATATTTATATTACATTATTCGGTTAAAAAACAAGAGTTCAAAACTCCCACGACAAATCAATAGTTTTTTTTTAAATGTAATTATAATTTCAAATTTAATGTAATTTGTCTTTATATTTTCCACTACATTAAAAAAAATTAAACTTATGGTTATTAATGTGCATGCAATGCTTTTTTATTTTCCACTTATTTATTATACACATTGTAGTTATATTAGTAGTATATAACTAAGTTTTGATTAACAAATAATATGTTTGAAAGAAGATTTGTGATTCAAAATGAAAGAGTTGTAAAAAAATAAGTTTTGACGTATCAATGGTTATTTTAACATAATTTTTTTATAACAATCTTTCTATATATCAAATGTATATTGATTTCTAAATATTCATTTTGAATGATTTATAAGTGTTTAATAAGTTTTGTTTGATGTAAATTTTAGAATGTTCTGTGTTTTTATTTTATTAAAAGCTATAATATTTTTATACTATTTATTATTTCTTCTATATGCAAACCGACATAGGTTTTATATATAATTTCCACAACTTAAAACGTTCTATAAAATCATCAAAAGTTTTCATACTACTTTGCTTTTTTATGCATATGAATCAATATATGTTTGATATATAATTTAAACAACGTCTATAAAATCATAAATTAATAGGGGAAATATCTAATGATATAAATTTATTAAAATTCATAAAACTAATATATTAACTATTGAGTTTGTTTTGCTGTTGACATTGGTTTTACATGTTTAAATATTAAATCAGAATTTGTTAAATGTTATTATTTTAATTAAACGATTATATCTACGCACAACGAGCGGGAATTCGACTAGTTTAAATATACAAGTTGAAAGAAAAATTAGGGTTTGAAATTAGAGATCCAACACATCTCTAAGCTCTGTATATCAAAATCTCAATGATAATCATTTAATATAAGTTAGTTAAGGCCGATGCTTGATTTTGAAGACTTTGTGCGAACATTAAAAAATGTCTTCAAAATATAATTTATATATAAAAGCAAAAATAAGTAATAAATTGATAATTTTTATAAAGTTGATCAACATAAAATTTGTAACTGATTTGTCAAATCTGTTATGTCATTATCCATCGTTAATACTAATGTATGTAAAATAATTCGGGTCATTAAACAATAAGGTCATGTGCAGTCTCAAGCACTACAGATACCGATAACCGACCATGAAGTTATATGTGTTGACACAAAAAGTAAATGAGAAGAACCATAAACTTTCAGCTTGAATAGATTTTTCAAAAGTATCGTATGCTTTGATTAAATTTCATTTTTAATGATTTCTAACATTATATATATATATATATATATATATATATATATATATATATATATATATATATATATATATATATAAAATATGCTTAGGTTATTCTATTTTAACTAAAAAACAAGGCCATGTACGGTCACGAACACTACAGACATCGTTGACCGACCATGAAGTTATACGTGTTGACACAAAAAATAAATGAGAAGAACCATAAACTTTCAGCTTGAATAGAGTTCTCAAAAATATCATATGCTTTGATTAAATTTCATTTTTAATGATTTCTAACATTATATATATATATATATATATATATATATATATATATATATATATATATATATATATATATATATATATATATATATATATATATATATAAAGTAAAGCCTTCTGATTATTTAAAATTATCCGACCAAAATTTCAATTAATTTAACTGTGTTTAACTAATTTTTTACACAAACTTTATAATAAAATATAATCAGTGAGATCCCATATTTCTTTAATTTGATCGACTGTCAAAGTATATAACCCACTTAAGAAAATGAGATAAAACAATAAAATGTTGTGAAGTGGGTACACTTTTTTCTGTCCACGTTATCATTCTTCTAATTCATAATTTAGTAGAATTTCTTTGTTAACTATAAATTTATAAATAAGATACTCATAATAATGTTGGCAATTTTATATATCTGTAAATCTATCTATCGAAATAATATACTCATATTATAACAAAAGTGCTTTTTTTAATCAAAAGGATCCGTTTGTTACATTGATATAAATATAACTATTTAGAACATGAAAATTATGAATATTGGTATAACTTTTTATGCTAACTGGAAAAAGCTGTTAAAATGAACTTTTTAGGGCTTTAGTTAAAAAAAAAATTAATGTAAAAGTTTTTCATTGTGTGAGGCGTAAATATTATAAAAATCATTAAGTTTACACCAAAATTTAAATTTGACACAACATTATTTTTTGTTTCAAATTAGGAACTACGTTTCGAATTTATTAGAATTCTGACCACTTGACCGGTCAATCCGGTTATCTGCTGACGTGACATGATAACGTGGTATGCTGACGTGTCAAAATTAATATATATATATATATATATATATATATATATATATATATATATATATATATATATATATATATATATATATATTCAGTTTTGATACTAACCTTTAATTTGTTTGTTTTCAATTTTGACATTCAATTATTTTTGTTCCAAATGGAACATCATTTTTTCAATTTTGTTCACTGTTAACCATTTTCTATTTGCAACAAATATTTTTTTTTTATGTTTATTTATTTATTTATTGAGTGTTACATTTGAAACCATATAAATATATTTATTTCCTTTAAAAACCATATTTTGTTTCGTATAAATAAAACAATGTTTACATTCAAACCATAATGTTCTGTATAAATATGTATTAGTTATACTATAACAATATTTTTAATTAAATACACAACTTTAAAATGAGTTTGGATGTGTGGAATGCACAATCAGATAACTAATGTGATCTCGAGGACACGAAGGTTCGTGGGTTGCTTTAATTATCAAGGATCGTTCGTTGTATATATTCATGATTTTTTATTCTTGTAGACACACGTCGTGATTTGTATGAAAAAGTTATAACATACTAGGTCGAGAGTTGGATTCCAAGGATCGGACGAGAAGTCCGGAAGAGGAAAATAGAGAGCCGGTGCACCTAACACCGCCGGCAGATCAGGGAATTCAAGATTTTGTCATTCGCTTAGCGAGCTTAGGGAGCCGAGGATGGGGCGACAAGTGAAGGAAGGATGCAAAGGGGTACTTGTCATAAGTTAGCAACAAGAAGTTTCTGATCCAGGCTTCATTTCTCGGGGTACCTCGTCATTTAAGTGGAATTTTGGTTGTCTTAGCTAAGTTTGAGACTGTAATATTATGGGAATTTCTGAGGTATTCATCTGAGATTCAGAGTTTTATTGGGATTGGCTGATTATTACATGAATGATCATCTTATGTTGTGTTATGCACATTGAGAGTAAAGGTTGGTAAGTACATGGATGAGCATGTCAGTGGCCTTGTTGTTTATAGCCCCAAGGGCGTGTGGCGTGCCCTCTTGACTTACTGGACCCTCTGGTTGTTTGCCACATGTCGCCTCAACATTCCCCCACATCCGTTTCTTCTAGAAGACGCTACGTGTCATCAAATCGTGGTGCTACATGTCAAATTTTCATGGTTCCACGTCGCTTTGTCTTGAGAGAGATGGACGGCCCACCATGTCACATGGCGCCACTAGGTGGTACTACGTCATCAGCCGAGGAAGTTTCTCGCAGATCTTCGAATGGAATTAACTTTTGCATATGATAGAGGTGGCGCCACCAGGTGGAATTCTATAGACGAGTCCTACAACTTTCATTAAGTTCCCATCAACTAATTCCCACTCTAACAAACATCCATATCTAGATCGGTTTAGACTATTAAAGTCCGTGTAAAACTCATAACTCCTTCATACGAACTTCGTTTTTTACTGTCTTTATATTGACGGGTTCATATTTATGAGATCTTCAATTTTTGTTTAGATTGTTTCAGCTAATAATCAACCGATTAAAATTTCGATTTTTGTGTCCACACTACTGCGCTGAAACATTGAAAAATCATAACTTCCTCTCACGAAGTCAAATTTGGATGTTCCCTATATTCTCGTTCTCGATTTTATGACTAATACGAATTTCGTTTGGATTACTTAGGCTAATAAGCAATCTATCAAAAATCCACATTTACGATACACAAAGTCGTGTCAGTTAATCGCGAAACTTCGAAGACGCATAACTTCTTCATACGAAGTTAGATTTCAGATTTCTTTATATGTACGGAATCCTTATCACATATACTATAAATTTGGTTAATATCTTTTATCCTAAATAATCTTCTATAAAATGTCATTTTTATAGTTTATTCTATTTTAATTCACTATCCCGAATCTGCAGACGTTACAATTACCCCCCTTAGGATGATTACGTCCCAAAATCATCAGCAAAATATTGATGGATGATGATCGCACGAGTAACTTTTCTATCCTAAGTAATAGTCGTTCAAGATAAGGTCTTTACTCCCACTGTAACACCTTAAATTTCAAACCAACATTTTCATTTTTAATTTTGCCAAAGTATTGTTCATAAACCAAACCATCAAAAAAATCATAAGTATCAAGTATAAATTATCTCTACAAATATCAGAGTGCCACATAATGTCTAGTAACAAAATCACCCAACGAGTGTGTACAATCAGACCTTCACTTTCCTGCGATCCTCAAGAGTACCTGAAACACATAATCAAAAATTGTAGGCACAAAGTTTAGTGACTTCCCCCAAATACCATATACAACATAACACAAATAAACAACTATGGGTTAACAGCAACCCTGAAGACTACCAGAAGTCTCAGTTGGAAAACAGCACGCCCTATGGGTTATCATTAACCTTGGAGACTACCCAAAGTCTCAACACATATAAACAACACATACACAGTAATAGCACTTAGACCCAGCTGGTCATCACATGTAAATATATACAACTATTCTACCACACAGGTAAGAATGAGTGAGGAGACTCACCTTGCTCAAATTCCAAATAGATCCCTATAACGACGTAAATTTTCAAAACAATTTTTCATTTTTAAATAATACTTTCAATCGTCAAAACAATATCAAACAAATTGTATCCAGTGTCATCATAACAAAAGAAATCACAAAATCTCAAAAGATCTCAAATACATAAATCCTCTCAGTGTGTATGGATCATGGCGGCGCCTTCCCACGGTCCTCGCTAGTACTTGAAACACATAACACAACAACTGTAAGCATAAATGCTCAGTGAGTTCCCCAAAATACCACATACAACACATACGCCACTCGAGGCTACAGTACGACCCTCCGGTCGATGTGTCTCAATGGGACCCTCCATTCCCGAAGCTCGTTGGACCCTCTGGTCCGGTCATACCTCGTTGGACCCTTCTGTCCGGTCTATATTGTTGGACCCTCTGGTCTGGTCTATACAATCACATAGCATACAGATATCACATTGCACATAATCTCATACATACACATAGCACACAAGACCCTCCGGTCTACACATATATACCAGTCTAGGCAATGTATATTGAGAAGACTCACCTCAGCTAGCAGGTGAGCAAATAACCTCGCGCTCGAATCTCGAACTAGCCTCCTCCTAACACAAAGGATGAATTTCTCTTATTAATACTCTTTTCACGACTCAGATAATCGAAGGCGGTTCTTTCTCTTTCTAACTCTTTAAAGTGGGTAAAAGACCATTTTACCCCTCCAAGGTCTCTATCACATATGTTGACCCAAACCCCACAGTCAACAAAAGTCAAACTTGAGTCAACGGTCCAAGTTTGACCCGACTCGTCGAGTCCCCTCGTATCCTCCGAACTCTCAAAAGTCCAGCTCAACTGGTCGAGTTGACCCCCAACTCGCCGAGTTCTCCCACAATCAATCCATCAGGACAAAACCCCACCGACTCGTCGAGTCAGGACATGGACTCGAAGAGTCCCTTTTATCTGATTTCTCATTCAGACGATTTCAACCAGGTCTATCACTTTAAACTATAGATCTATCATCCCAAGGCTCAATAATTACGTAAAGCTTCGATCTTTACATTCATACATGATGCTATTACTTCAAAATGCCAATACATGCTCTTTATGAAGGTTTTTGCTCATCAACCCTCATTTGGACCACTAAAGTTGAGACATCTAGACTCTAACGACCTTAGGAGGTCCAAATCTGAGGTTTCCAACCACACCCAGGTCTCATTCGACTCATAGATTCAAAAGAATGGAGGCAAAGCCCTAAAACTCCCAAAAGGAGATCTAGTACAAGGAATAAACAAGATGAGGACTTTTTACCTTCTCTTAGCATCTGAAACACTAAATGCCACAGATCCACTGCCTTCCTTTGTGCCCCACCATGAAGCTCTTCATCCTTCTTCATAGAAATGAACCAAGAATCACAATATGAGCTTCTCTCTCACTCTCTAGCTCCAAAAGAAAATAGGGTTTGCTCTCAGGGGAAGGTAGCCGCAAATGAGGCTATAAATGCCTTTAAATAGGTCCCAAACCCAGGAAATTAGTGTTTCTCTACCCAGCACCTACTCGGCGAGTCCCTCCTCTAACTCGTCGAGTCCATTCATTAAATCCACGTGAGCAATTCGACTTGACTCAGCGAGTTGGTCCCTCAACTCTTCGAGTCCCTCCTTAAATCTCAAGATTAACATACACAATAATGTCCCTAAAAATACGGATGTTAAAATTCTCCCCCACTTGAATTAGATTTCGCCCTCGAAATCTCTCCTTCACCACATATAGATCTAATCCAGTAACCAAACAGCTCCATCGAAAGGGGGTCTCATACCACACAATTCTTTTCCTTTCTGGACACCTGAATCCAAACACGAACTCCTCCCTGGAACGTGGACAGACCCATCTGCCACTATGCTGCTCCTCCTAACTCTCAAGAATCTGGAACTCTAGTAGCCTAACACCCAGCCAGACCACCATCTTCAAATGTCACCAAGTTATTGGCTCCTTGAATAACAAACCCCTACATCTCACTGCCCCTCTGATTCTCTAGTAGGGACCGATAAAACAAGTCCATGCCCAAAACTGGCTACCGATCACTTGTCCCAAACAAGAATATCAATCCAGTTCATATACCAAGGAATGGAAGGATTACATCACAACAGGGACTCATCCACCGAACTGCAATCAAACCCCATCGCACTTCTCCAAATCCATTTCAACACTGAGCACCAGGTCATCTCACGACCTACCAGTTGAACCTCCAAGGGTTACCCATTGCACACCTCAACATGTCACACTGACTTCCTTCCCACACTAGCTATCTCGGCCCAGTGTGACACTCAAGTCATGAAGTTTGCTTTTCCTCAAGCGAATACGGAATTTGCTTCACCCTCGATCTCTGTCGTCTACTACTCATTATCTCCATGCGTTTCGTATTTTTTCTCACACCAACAAATTGACCCACTCTGGTCCAAGGCACCAGATAGGAGCAATACTCCCATCCAAATAAAATTCATCTCTGGATCCGGAATCTCACTCTGCCTACTCAACGCACTACCGGAGCCAAACTCAAACTCGAGAGTTTGATCTGACCCAGAGCTTGAACCACTCAACTCATGACTCATGACCCGTAACTAGTGCGAACCTCACTGATCCACTCCCCTTTGGCCACAAAAATCACTACTCAATTTAGAATATAACAACTTCCGACAAACATGGAAACCCCAGTATCGCCCCTGGTTCGACCCTAGGCTTCCACAAATTCAAATATTAGGACTACCCAAGCCTAAAACTCTTATGCGTCAAGCTTTTATCATAGAGCACTTCATCACAACATTCTCTCGCTGACTAGTGGGTACTACGGATCCCCGCAGTATTACAACGACCTCTCACTGAATAGTGAGTACTACGGCTCCCTATAGCATCACCACAACCTCTCACTGAATAGTGAGTACTACGACTCCCCGTAGCATCACCACAAACTCTCACTGAATAGTGAGTACTACGGCTCCCCGTAGCATCACCACAACCTCTCACTAAATCATTGAAACTGCAGCTCCCCATAGTCTTACCACACTTACTTTTACCATTTCACAATCTCACCCTCAGGTTGACATCACACTGCGATCATTAACTCATGTTATGTGGCCCAACATAGATAGATATACACACACCCATCCAGGATTTGCTTCGCTACTTCGGACGACCACTGTCATGACAAAACCTCTTTTTCTCGCTGCAATTCACGTTCTCAAATAAATCCATTTGATGTCAATTACCTAAAGGGCCCCTGTCACACCCCCAAACCGGAACGGCGGAAATGTTTGGGGGCGGATGACTTCATGTGGTAGCGTAACAAATGAATACATAGTAAAGAAAGCAATACAACCATCATATATATAATTGAAAGTTTACATTGTTAAAAGGTACATGTTCAAAGCCAATTACAATATGATGCCAAAATATGAAATTAAAACTAGCGTCGCAGCGTCCCTTCTTCAAAAGCTGTTTGTTACCTGTAATTACTGAATCCCTGGGACATACAAGTAGTTTTGAAAGAGTAGATCAGCATTTAAGCTGGTGAGTTTCATAAGTATTAAATGACAATGTTTGTATGAAATGAAATGTTTTGTTTTTGTTTGTTTGTTTCTAGAAAATCCCATATTTTCTACTAGCATAAAAGTAGCCTTCTAACAAGACCAATGTTTGTTTCTAGAAAATGTATGTACGTATAATATTTCCAATATGTCTGAAAAACCCCACAAATCTATGTATTTTATACCCCATGTGAGTTTTTATAACCATTCTATTGACTAGGAATGCCTATACACAACGTTCTTCAGGCGTTTGAATGTTCTGACGTTTGTCACCCCAAATGGTGTACTGTAGCTAACAGTCAGGGCGCAGGGTTGTCAAGCCCGTATAGATCTATACACAAACACCATGCTTCCCCTCCAAGGGATTTTGGTATATAATACAGGACTTGAAATGTGTACTCGAACGTACGTGAAGTTAATGTCTCACAAAACTTAGCATAAAAACTGATTTACGTGTAAAATGTTCGTTTGTTCTTGTATGTGAAAGTGACTTCTTGAAAATAGTGTTTCTAGTATGTAAAAATTAGTAATGTTCTCGTAAAACTATACCTATTATAGTTTTCTTTAAGTGTGTCTCGTTTGTATAGTAATCTCTAGTAGAATGCTCACTTGTTATGAAAAGTATAATTTTTATAGTGTCTAACATAGACACATATACATACAGTATAAGCAGAGTGTTTGATTTATACATCTATAACAACATTTTTCATTTCAAAAGATATGATGTTATTGTGATACATTTTGCATATGAAAGTTTCCTTATAGTAATTATAAATCACATATGATTTCGTTCATAAAAAGTGTATAATGAAACTTTATATAACACACGATAATAATCGTGTGTTTTACTTGTATTCCCCCCCCCCCTTAAAAGCATATAAAAACATTTATAAAACATTTAAAAGTGTGGATTATAGGGGTATGAACTCACTTGAAAGATCGGAAAAGGCAAGATGAAAACCGAGCAGAATTTCGATTCGAGAAAGCGGATATTCTCGGGATTCTCGAGAATCTCGGGAGCACAAATGACCTTCGGGACTTGATCAAGGTAACCGGGACTTCGGGATGTCACTTGCATGGAAAACGAGGCAAAACGGAAGAAAGTTGAGAGAAAAATGAGCCATTTTTTCGGAACCCTCGCATCCCTTTTATAGGGTGTGGGAACCGCCTCGGTACGCTGGGCGTACTCGTGCGTCACGCGTGACCGGATCCTCGACTGCCTCGGAGTTCGGATGGGACGGGGCATATCCTCGCATAGGCCTCGAGTATGCTGGGCGTAACTCGGATCGACTTGGTGACTCCTCCTTCGGATAATGACGAGATTTAAATAATAAAATTTATATTTTATTTATTTAATAAACTTCTAAAATTCATATCTTCTTCATACGAACTCCGTTTTCGACGTTCTTTATATCCACGCATAGGTGAGACTACGCTCTACAACTTTCGTTTAGATTCCGTTGGCAAATTTTGAAATTATTTTTATTATTTATTTTTAAAAGGTCGCGGTCAGAAAATTTCGTTAGAAATTGATAACTTCTTTATCTGACGTCTGTTTTTGCCAGACTTTTTACCGTTGAAATACCATTGTCGAGACCTTCGATTCTCGTTTAGGTCATTCCGGCCAAAAGTCGCTCGATCTCCGATTCGAGTTTTTAGCTGTCTGTCGCTAAGCCGAACTTGGAAAAATCATAACTTCAATATACGAAGTCGGATTTGGGCGTTCTTTTTATGTACGATCACGGTTTAATGTCATCTAACATAGTAGGTAATTCATTAGAGACTTTTTGGACATTTTATTTTCGAAGTTAATTTCATTATATCAAAAGTGGTTACAATACTTGACTTTTTAGGTCATTACATAGAGTTGAAATATCGGGTTGTCACAGCCCCCACCGGAACCATAGACACTTGATAGACCACTCGTCATCTCAAACTCAAAAATCAAAATAATCCGAGATTTAGGATATTAAACTCGGATACCCCGGAATACCATCTCAACGCCTCATAGTGTCTGGACTCTATCACTGATCTCATACCCATGGCATCATACTCAGATACCGCATTGCTTCCTCAGAATCTCGCAACCGGTCTTTCTCTCGTGCCACTTGTAACCCCGGAATACTCCATCTCCCAAATTAAAACACGGAGAAATTGTCAACGACTCAGAACACGAAGATGACAATCCGAATCTTCCTCCTCTATTGCCCAAAACTCACGCAAGAATACTCATAACGACCCTGAAGTTGGTTGCCCAATCAACTTTTTCCCTTCCCATACTGCATATAATAGCCCATACTCTGAACCAACAATTTTCAACCGTCGAACAAACCTCACAAGCCAACCACCTCGAATTCGCCATTTTAACCTTGAAGGATTTCTAACCACCACAAGGTCTCCGACCAACGGACATTTGTCGTGGAGACACTCCTCCTTTCTCAAACATGCACCACATGCACTATCTCGCTCTGCACCTCTCCTTGACCGCTAATAACCCTGGACTCAGGAATCCGCACCACATGCCTCTCTATCCAGTTCTCTAACCGCTCTTGAACAAATCTCGGATCTCCTCAAAAGTACCCGGTCCACCCCCACTCAGGGTCCGAACCATCACCAATTGATTTGCCAACAATCTATCCCACCAACTGTTTCCACTAGTAACATCGCGCCTACTCTTGGAGGGTGCTATGCAACGCTCGATGATCTCTTGATAGAGATCGAGCAACTCCAATTGCTCCAAAACTCAGATGAAATCCTCAGAACTTCCTACCATGACCGCCTTTAATCATTCAGAATCTCACACCCTTCCATCACCGGACCTCTCAACTGTCCAGTATTAACCCTGACTCTTAGTTTGGAAGTAATGATCTACCGTACTCCTTATCATCAACTCCTCAACTAACGTTCCATCAAGTCACTTAATCATAAGAGCAGAAACCATATTTCCACTCTTAATACCTATCAAAGACAATAAGGGCCACGGCCCTGATATACTCCTCTTGATCGTCCGACGTTGCAGTTAACACATGCCCTACTATACTCAATTAGGGTGTCTCCTGCTCCTTGACCATCTCAGTCCCCACTGACGAACTGTTCAAACTATATCTTTACCTTGCGGCAGACTTACTGTCACTTACTCTATTTGAAGATCACCATCCGTGCAATCCCACACGGATCACCCCCAAACTCGAAAATCGAAATCTTAACACCTCTTATGTCTCCTACAGGAAACGGATATAACACCACTCAGATCACAGAAAATGACCTCTCCACTATCGGTCGGTCGCCCAGCCCAGACCGTATTCTCCCATAACGCACCATCCCTACTCATCCCTGAGTCTTGCGACTCCAACTAGCATATCACCCACAATCCGTCAGAGCTCACTCTATTTCCCCTTTCAAGGGATGCTCCACTAAAACTTGTTCATCATGGCCTTCTAGCCCCACACTCATTCATATCGATCTCAGTCTTAACAATCCCCATGGAATAACTGGTAAAAACCGGAAACGCTAACCGCCACATGTCATGATACTCAAACCATCTGGTCACCTCTCGATCTGCTATGCATCATGGTACCTGTACCATGTTATCTCCTCTTAATCTTCTATGAATCATGGTACTCGGACCATGTTCCCTCTTCTCAATCCACCTCAAATCATGGCACTCTATCCATGACATCAACACTCGTCTTGCTAGAGCTCATGGGACTCGACCCATGGCATCACTTCTCAATATGCTACTTATCATGCTACTCGAATCATGACATCACTTCTCAATGCTCAAATACCGGCTCATGCGTGCCTGCTCAGATGACACGTGCTCATGGCAAAACAACGCCCTCTCGTGAAACATACGTGTAATCACAATCATGAACTTCGTCCCCTGCTTAAGGGACAAGAACTCATGTGCCAATCGTTCCTACTCCAACGGGGGAACATACTCGTCTCTGAACATGGTGGTGAACCTCACCCAGGTCACCTACGAAATCTCTGCAAGAGTGAAGTTCGCCGCCACGAACTTCGACTAGTCCTTCGCCCCCAAGCGAAACTGGTTCAGTGCAAACCGAACCTTCAGATGCCCCGGACACGAACAGGTGTAGAAGTATCCCTCGATATCAGAAATCCATCTTATCGCAGCAATCGGATCCTTTGTACCATCAAACTTCGATGGATTCGTGCTGCTGAACTCCCGGAACAGCATCAAGTCACCCCCCTGAGGTCTAGCAGCAGCCACAGCTGCAGTAGCTGCAACAGCGACAACCTCAGTAACTGCTGCGTATCTCTTGTCAAACATCTCAATCAAAGTGGTCTTGATAGACCCAAACATCCCCGGTATCTCTGTGCAGATAGCCGCAGCCCCCCTCGCCGTGGATCATCTGACGAAGCTCCTCGTCACTCACGTCACTGGTCTCTGGTTTTTGGCGTGTCTCAACCATGATGTCTCCGAAATACAACATAAAAATATCAGAGACTCACTCGAGTGTACTCGCACTTGATAACTCATCCTACTTGTTCCTTAGTACCCTAAGGATTCTTACTTAGACTGTGCACTGAGCCGTTGTTTTCAGTAGTATAGGCCCAATACTACCTTCTACATCGCATCAACATTCACTCCAAGTCCTCCTCCTAGGATCCAAGATCCCAAGCACTCTACATCTCGCTAAGCATAGGCTACCCTTCGGTAAACTTTTCATAATCTCCTCACTGCTACCTACTCACTCTCGAAGCATCTCATAGCAGCAGTAATCTCCTAGGCTAAGGCATCACAATCAGGCCATTCTAGTCCTAATATGAATGCCTAGCCTACTCTAGCATGCATAACATATCATATCATATCTCATAACTCATAATGTAAGGGTATTTAGGGAAATCACTGTTCGGGCGCTGGCTGATCGTACACACTGCTCCGTTCTGATTTTCTCAAAATCTTTTACTCTTTAAGAAAAATTGTTTCTTTTTTGAAAATTTTGCTCAAATCCTCAGTTTGAGTTCAGATACGCCTGAAGGTGCATCCGAATCCCTCAAACCAAGACTCTGATACCAACTTGTAACGACATAAATTTTCAAAACAATTTTTCATTTTTAAATCATACTTTCAATCGTCAAAACAATATCAAACAAACTGTCTCCAGTGTCATCGTAACAAAACAAATCCCAAAATCTCAAAAGATCTCAAATACATAAATCCTCTCAGTGTGTACGGATCATGGCGGCGCCTTCCCACAGTCCTTGCTACTACCTGAAACACATAACACAACAACTATAAGCATAAATGCTTAGTGAGTTCCCCAAAATACCACATACAACACATACGCCACTCGAGGCTACAACACGACCCTCCGGTCGATGTGTCTCAGCGGGATCCTCCAGTGTCGTAGCTCGTTGGACCCTCTGGTCCGGTCGTAGCTCGTTGGACCCTTCGGTCCGGTCTATATCATTGGACCCTACGGTCCGGTCTATACAATCACATAGCATACATATATCACATTGCACATAATCTCATACATACACATAGCACACAAGACCCTCCGGTCTACACATATATACCAGTCTAGGTAATGTATAGTGAGAAGACTCACCTCAGCTAGCAGGTGAGCAAATAACCTCGCACTCGGATCTCGAACTAGCCTCCTCCTAACACAAAGGATGAATTTCTCTTATTAATACTCTTTTCACGACTCAGATAATCAAAGGCAGTTCTTTCTCTTTCTAACTCTTTAAATTGGGTAAAAGACCATTTTACCCCTCCAAGGTCTCTATCACATATGTTGAAGGTTTTTGCTCATAAACCCTCATTTGGACAACTAAAGCTGAGACATCTAGACTCTAAGGACCTTAGGAGGTCCAAATCTGAGGTTTCCAACCACAACCAGGTCTCATTTGACTCATAGATTCAAAAGAATGGAGGCAAAGCCCTAAAACTCCCAAAATGAGATCTAGTACAAGGAATAAACAAGATGAGGACTGTTTACCTTCTCTTAGCAGCTGAAACACTCAATAGCACAGATCCACTGCCTTCCTTTGTCCCCCATCATGAAGCTCTTCATCCTTCTTCATAGAAATGCACCAAGAATCACAATATGAGCTTCTCTCTCACTCTCTAGCTCCAAAAGAAATTAGGATTTGCTCTCAGGGGAAGGTAGCCGCAAATGAGGCTATAAATACCTTTAAATAGGTCCCAAACCTAGTAAATTAGGGTTTCTCTACCCAGAACCTACTCAACGAGTCCCTCCTCTGACTCATCGAGTCCATTCATTAAATCCACGTGAGCAACTCGACTCGACTCGGAGAGTTGGTCCCTCAACTCGTCGACTCCCTCCTTAAATCTCAAGATTAACATACACAATAATGTCCCTGAAAATCCGGATGTTACAATCCCACACCTGAACTGCTAGAACTAGGCTCTGCCTAATAAACACAATAATTAACCCTAATTAATAATTAAGGTCAATAATCCAATTCACAAGTCCAAGCTCCTCAACTAAATCCCAATTGAGGAAAAAGACCAATTTCCCCCTCTTATGTCCAAGGCACTCCATGTTTGACCAAAAAATCAAAAGTCAACAGAGTGAACCCTTTCGGTCTGTACGTAGGGCATACTGCTCGAACCAGCAAAATCGGGGACGGGCCTGCCTACGCAGAGCGTAGCCAGGAGTACATCCAACGTACTTTGACTGGTCCCCAAACCCCAACTTTTATATCTTAATCCTTTAAGTCACTTATTCAAACTTCATATCTGACTATTATAAAATGTCTTAACCTATAATGTCATTGACTTAAAACCTTTTAATGGCTAGATAGGCCACAAAACAGAAAACCCTAACTTTTACAACACTTTAAAAGTCACTGCACTCATGCATGAGCCAAAGAAAACGATCAAGAAACCATTTTTATGTATCAAGGCACTCTAAAACATATAAAAGGACATCCAAAATGCTTTAGAGTACCCGATACTCACAAAGGTCCAAGCTTTGGGACAAAAAGCTCTTAAATACCCATCTAAAGAGATCGAGAAATAACATTAATAAAGTATAAACTTTATACCTTCAAAAGATGCACAAAGTGAGGTAGTTTCTTGATTCACAAGCTTGCATGCAACACCGCCTTCTTCAATTGCCTTCTTCTACAAGAAAGCACCAAAATCACCAAAAGCTTCAAAATCTTCATACACAAGGATAAGACTCAAGATTAGGGTTTGGAAGGAGTGGAGGATGTCTCTATAAGGTCCAAGGGAGGTATAAGTTTGTTTAAAGAGGGAACAAACCCTAAAATTTAGGGTTTAAGGCCTAGGCTAGTACGCCCGACGTACCACATACATGCCCAACGTACTAGGAGAGTTCCTTCATTCCAAGTGTCGATCAAGTAAGCTACACATACCTCAAGTATGTCCAGTGTAAAGGATAAAGTGAAACAATTCTCGACATAAAGACAAAAAATGTAAATACCTGAAAACTGGATGTTACACCTACTACCGTAATAGACCTAATGGTCATACCCTTATAACCTTCTATTGCATTATGCTTTGGCTAGATTCATGTCTCTTTTAGTCAGATTCTGGCATGGAGGATATCTTATTTCATGTTCTAATGTTATATAATTATATCAGAGTAGGTAACATTTCTAGTTACATGGTGCTTAGTCTTTTACGACTGCCATATTTCCTCTATCAGTCACTCTGATCATCTTTTTCTTTAATCTTTTAACTATTGTTGGAAACCACATTGAAAATGGTTCTCTGAATCGATTAATTTACTTCTTTGATTTTATCTTAGTCAGACTCGATTTGTTGTGACCACTAGGGTCGAAATAACATTCATCTTCTTAGTCATTACCGAAACGTTGACAACGATGGACAACAACAAAAGAAATTCAATTACTAGTGCCTTAGTAATCTTGTGACTCATCCTAGTTCAAGTACGAATCATGTGCTTTTGGTAGTATAGGCCTATACTACCTTCCACACATATTCATACCTATCCCAAGAATTTTCTCGCAGTTCCTATGTCACCTCACATAAAATTCACAAAACAACTTAACACATAATAATGCGTAAAGAAAAACTTCTTTAGATTCTACTATGATTTTTTATTCCTGTGATTATCTTCTCAATGATTCCACCTCGAGACTCCTTATAAAAATTATTCCTTGTATAGTTTCCTGCTTACAAAGCACACTATACCATAATTATTCTTACTCCATGCCTCTTATATTGGGCTACACATCTTATTACTATCTATATAGGATAAATACTATATGTCTTGAACTTTGGAGAAGTGGCTTCCTTCCATAGGCATCATCTTCTTTTGCTTCCAAGATTATCTATAATGTCCTCGCCGTTGGCGCATTTGATTTGGAATATCCTTTCTTCTTCGGGCAGTCATCCTTGAAATACCCGGATTCTCCACACTTGAAGCATAACTTTTGGTCAGCTCTACATTTGCCAGCATGGTGTCCAATTTTACCACATCTGTAGCAGGTCACTCATTCCGGGCATTGTCCAACATGATTTAGCTTGCAGCTTTTCACACCACTTTGTTTCACTTTTATCCCTATACCTTTTATTATGAGGGTCAAATTTCGATAATTTTCTCTTCTTGTTGGAGTTTTGTGATTCCTTCATTCTTCCTCTTCTGCCAACTCCATTCTTGTCAGTGGATCTCATCTTTATCATGTCTTCCACAGAACTTGCAGTCCATATGTATGCTTCGAAATTATGTGCTTATTTAACTGACACAACGTACTCCCATTGAAGTCCCTTGGAATACCTATCAATCTTTTCTATTTCGTACAGAACAACACGTAGGGCAAACTCCAATTTATCAGTGAAAGAATTTGTATACTCATCAATAGACATGCTCCCTTGTTCAATGTTTGAAGTTGATTCTCTAACTCCAACATATTTTCTGTTGAGCAGAACTTGTGTTTGAAGTGGGTCAATAATTCTTCCTATGTCAGTTGCAAAGGCTTGTTAAGACTAAAAGTTTTTTGCAATGTATTCCACCAACAGACAGTTGCACCCTTGATTTCTCTTACAACATAGGTGTTCTGCAACTTTCCCACACAACCGCAGGTTATGAAGGCTAGCTCCATTTCTGAAATCCAATCCAGGATTCCTACGAGATCCTTTTTCCCACTAAACAACGACGGCTTACAATTTGTTAAGTCCTTATACTTGCACTAGCCTTTAGGCTCATTATTCCTTTGATCTTTGAGTTTTTCGGAGGAGGGAGTGATCCTTGATGACTTTCTGAGTCATCGTTCCCTTCTTAAACCATTATTTGAAGAGAGGAATCGATCCATTGTTGACTCTTTCCATGAATATCAGTTTGTTGACCACTGATACTCCACCCCTAGCGTTAGCTAGCCCTTGGGTTAGGACTTCCATAAAATCATGCCTTTGTTGATCTAGAATGTTTTGCATCATCAATTGAACTTCATCCACCAGGAACTGAGCAATTTCTACTCCAGAATTTTGAGGTGTTGGACCTCCTTTGTTATTGATGACTCTACCGCTCCTCGGGATTGTCATATCGTTCTATACACCAAAAAGAAGTTCAACATATCGAGTTTATTATGATATGGAGGGTTTATAGGTGTGTTTTGATGCATAATTCCTCATTATTACTCTGAAAAATTATATGCCAGTTCTAATATATTTTTTTTATATGTTTTAGAGTCCTAAACACTTAAAATTTCCCAGATTCAGATCGAAAATAGACCATAGATCCTCTTAAATAATAACAATATAGGTAGGAAACCTAAGACATGTTATAATATAATTCATTTAGCACATAATAACAACTAATGCATATTCCCTAAAGTATTTTAGTGCTTGTGTCAATTTCGGTATACTGCCTAAAATAAAATTGTCACTCACCTCACAATCATTGCTTAACATTCTAAGTTTAAATAGAGAAATCTTCTAAAATTCATTGTTTGCTTAAACTAATGCTCTGATACCAACTGTGACATCCCTAATTTTCACGGTCCAAAAAAGACTTTTTTATTTATGCTTATTTTAAATCAGAGTGATCTATATAATTGCAGAATTTGTTCCATAAAATATATTTCAGAAGAAAATGTTCTTCATTGATTATTAAAATTTGAGATGTCATAATTGATAAAAAAAAAAACATAAGCATAAATGTAATCATTGCAAGCCTTACATTAACATATTGTAATCATGGCCTAAACTCCTCAAATCTCTTAGTGAATTGTATCTTTGTACCACTACCTATGATACAAAGAAACTGAGTGACTTAGGCTTTGGAGTCTGGTGAGCACATAAGGTTTTAAACCCACAATATTGTAATTATATAGTTTTCACAATAAACAAATAACTTCCGATTACCCATTCCCATTATTTTTACTCTCTAATCCCTAATGCTAATCTTAAGAGACCTACCCTAAAGGATCTTTGTGAGTAGACAATACCACTACGGGGAATCCGTAGCAATACGTGTCAACAAGGCAACCCTGCGGGTGATAGAGTACCCAAACAAACAACTTTCCTTTTCCTTGAAAAGTATGATCATTAACACCTACAGGTGGCAAACCTGCTAGTGTTCCAACAGACTACCTAGAATAGTCAGTGGTCGTCACCTATACTTTATTAGATGAATGGTCCCAGTAATACAATGTGTGACTTCTCACTATTATTTTATTTCCCCAAAAACCTTTTACTACCAAATGCATTAATTTATTTTTAACAAAACCCTACACTACCCAAAGCGAATATGGTAAAGTAATTTATATAAATATAATCATATCATATTATACCAAAAATATCAAGCACACGGATACTAAGCACACATAGCATTTAATAGATACTTCATACCCAATGTCACGTACTTTATATCCCAAAAATTCTCTCGATGAGCTTTACGAATTTCATTAAGGTCCCATCATCTAATTCACATTCTAAAAAAATCATATTTAGACAGATTTTACGATACGTAGAGTCGTGTCGGTTCACGAAATCCTCAGTTTTACGACTACTATCACTTTCATTTGTACTACTTAGGCTAATTAGCAGATTAAGCCTTCTATATATAATAAAATAAAAATAAAATGATAATTAGCCAATTGATTCTAAAAGAAAGTTGTAGACCTCGTTGGTAGCTACGTGTGGATATAAAGAACATCAGAAACGAAGCTCGTATGAAGAAGTTATGGAATTTTCAAAATCTATGTTTTGCGTGGCGCGTAGAACACACAATGCACGCTTCTAGAAGGTGGCTATGCGGACCAGCAGGAAATTGACATGTGGCAACATTTCAAAGGAGAGACTCTAACAAGTGTGTGTGGCGTCCCCTCCAATACTACCTTTAAATAGCTACAAATTGCAGCCATTTCCTTCTCCCATTCACCTTGAATCATCTGGAAATCATTTCGTACTCCTAGCCCCTTTTACCCTTTTAGTTATTGGCCACTTCAGTGAGACCCTATGATACCAAAGAGCCAAAGAAATAGAAGTGCTCGGTATCGAGGTTTTGCCTGTGATCTTCCCGATTTTCACTAGGATGCCTGTAAGTTAAGCTATGCTTTAATTGTAACTTATATTTATTTTCATAGTCGTTGTTATGAATGTATGAATAAGACTTATCAGTAATTATTAATACTTATTGATCTACTTATGGAAGAGGTGTCTAGACTGGTCGCATTGGCTTGGTTGTTTGATTTCAGAAAGACTATATGCTGAAATGGTCTTGCCTCCCAACTTTCCTGCCTGGCTAATCCTTATTTAATAGAACTCTCAGTATTCATTGGGATTAGTGGAGGATCTAGTTTTCGTTACCATATGATCATATAGATTAATAAGTCATAATACTATAGGTTACAACTTATTAAGCGTTATACCTGCCAATTGGATCGCCAATAGAAGCACCCAAATAGCTGTCAATCGTCTGAGTAATCGTCCGAGTGAATTTTCTCACTATATTTTGTGCTCCAGGATGTATCCTTTATATCTTACGATATAGTTTCCCTATAGTATGACATATAATAGTTCTGATGACTCGTATGCCTTGATCATCACAGGTTGGATCAGATCAATTTGGCAAGAATCAATGAATCAAAATCGAGTACATTCCTTATTGTCCTAGGAGGACAAAGGATATGTCTTAGTATGGAAGATATCAATGTAAAGGTTACACTAATGCTAAGTTCCGCACTAATAAAGACAAATATGTTCGCAGTTGGGATTCATGCTTTTACAGGATTGTGAAGTATTAGCTTAAAAGAGTACGAAGTAATACACCAAGGTGGATTTAAGAATAAACTTAGAGTATAATGCAACCAATTAAAATGAAAAGGAAGCTATGTGACTAAAATAGATTCATCATTGTTGAAATTCAATCATTGATAGTCCTTTTGAAGGTTCTTGTGAATGAAAGGTGAACTTACATTGAGTTGGATCCTAAGTCATGCATGCTCATATGTTGTATACTCAGTAAGTACCATCACGTTTGATAATTTTTCAAATGTTAAGATATCATAGTCAATATAATCATATCAAAGGAAAATATTTTCGCTACATTCGCTAAGTCAACAAGTCTGATAGTAAGACTTAGTCATAAGGCATTTGATTTCTAAATGATTTGAATTGAGCACAGTTGAAATAGTATGTTTTAATTTAGAAACATATAACAATATGAATTATAATCATTTTGATTTTTTTATTTTGTGGAGACTTAATAAAAAGCATTTATTGTTATCAAACTTGTGTAATTCATTACTGCATTATACTTTTCCATGTTTTAAACCCACTTCCAGAATATTTAATTATGTTCAAAACTCCACAGACAGTCATACTCTTAGTAGCGTGTATTGGAATTTAAGGCTATCATGATTGTTAGTTGATTGGACCAAACGAGATTAGACATTGCATAAGATATTACGCTAACATTGCATGAGTACTTGAAATGTGAATTTTAAGTACTCAAAAAACCTGTTGTAACATCCTAATAATAAGACCCAAAATTTCTCATTTTTAAATTACTAAAATAGTAAATCATATTGTTTTCGTAAATCCAAGGTAATCAACTTTTTATTAATACATCATCGTCATCAGAGTAAATCACAAAATGCGGAAACATGTGGTGTGTGCTCTGCAATCATCCTGTGCTCTTCCATTTGAAAACTAAAGTACCTGAAACATAAATTGAAAACCATAAGCACAATGTTTAGTGAGTTCACCAAGATACCATGTACCATACATATATGATCACATATTGGGTCCCCGCCCTCCATCGGACCCTACATGGTATCGAGTCCCACTCGGCCTTGGACCCCGCCTGGCATTGAGCCCCGCTCGGACTACAAATGTATCAATCACTAGCCTCGCCTAACATCTATCACCTTAACATATAAACCATGGTTCGACAATGGTGCCTTCAACCCGTTAAACTTAATGAGGAGACTCCCCTCACACTTCCGAATATTACAGAAAGAATCACTCGCTGTTGGCCCGCTAGAATCCCCGCGCTAAAAATCACAAAATAATCATCCAGTCAAAAATCGAATCCTAATCTAGGCTAAGTGTCCAAACTAGGGTAAAAGACCTTTTTACCATTTTCATAACTTGGCCCAAAGCCAAGACCCAATCCAACAATCCAAAAGCCCAAATTCCAAATAAACACCCAAGGCCCAAACATGGCCCAATTTTCCAAATTGTGCCTAAACCCCTTCCATGGGCCTTAACCTAAGGCCCAATAAAATTCCCATCCCAAAACACTAGGAATCAAATGGCCCAACAAATCCCCAAACATCTAAGCCCAAACCATAGCCCAAACTGAAGACGAAAAGATATGCAGTCCATTTTGCTGATTATGCGGGGCGTACTCAGCTATACGCTAAGAATACATGCTTTAGGGCTTGTACGTTGCGCGTACTGGCTTATATATGTTGGATATACTGTCTAAGTCCATAACTATATCTGGTATGTACTTGACCTGTAACGCCCAGGTTTCAGGGCTAAGCATATTTGTTAATGTAATAGTCTAGGTCAACTATTGTAACTCTTTTTGAAGTAATAAAGATGAAATATTTGAGTATTATGTGAATTATGTGTGTTTATGTGTTTATTGTTTAATTATAAATGTATAATTAATAAAGAATAAAAATAAGCGTCATAATTAAAGTGTGAGATAAGCCCGATATCTTTACATAAAGTTGTAGTGGTCGAAACAAGGATTCCGGGGATATAAGGAATGCCGAAATCCGAGTTATAACGAAGAAGTTATGACCCGTCGAAGTTTCACAACGGAACCGGCGTGACACCGGGAAGCGTAAATAGTGAACTTACGATAGAGCGACTTTTAGCCTTAGAAATCTAAATGAAAGTCGTAGAATATGTTAAACTGAGAGTGTCCATAAAAAGAACGCCCAAATCTGACTTCGTATGAAGAAGTTATGAGATTTTAAACAGACCAATCCTGTCCCGGCCTATTAAAAATATAACTTTAAAAATAAAGTCAAAATTAGCCGACGGAAACTAAACGAAAGTTGTAGAGTACGTCTCCACCTACGCGTGGATATAAAGAACGTCAAAAACGGAGTTCGTATGAACGAGTTACAAATTATAATAACATATTTACGTAATAAAATAAAATATAAATCATGTATACGTACACATATATATATACATATGTATATATCATTAGAAAGGTATCGACGATGCGGTCATTATAAGACTAATGTTGAGTTCTTTCGACATTAGTTTAGTACAAATATCATTAAATCCATTTAAAATAGTATTATAGAGGGGTGTTTAGTTGTTTATATAACTAAAAGGTCATTAAGTAATTATGGAGGGTAGTTTTTGAAAATTCAATTAGTATAAATAAGAGCCTTGGGCTCTCATATTTCTTGCACCATTCTCTTGATTCAAGAGTCTTTCTCTCCTTATCCCCCGAGCATTTCGGTCCCTCGTGATTCGACTTCACTTTCTGTAGTTTAGTATAGTAAGGTGAGCGCTGAAGCGCTGCACGAATCTTTCTTAGAAAGATTCAGCGACGAAATTCTGCCCCTGCAGAGCCCGACTCCTAGCTAAAACCCCCTTGTAAGTAAGTTATGCTTACCTTATTTTAATATAGCTTATATTTAAAATTAGTATTGTTATTATGAACTTATAATAAATATTTGAGCTAATATTATAACTTATATAAGTGTCGTTATAATATTTTTTTTAACTACTCGCGGTACGGGGAATCTGGTTTAAAGGGCCGCATAGGGTTGTTGGATTTCAGAAGTGCTATATGCCAAAATGGTCCTGCCCTCCGGTGTTTTATGTCTGGCCCCTGTCTGTACATAGTGATTGGAAAATATTGTTTAACGCTTATATAATAATAATAATAATACTAAGACTAATAGTTGGTCATGGTAAATATTAGACTAAAATTTAGCGATAATAATCCTAGGTTTCGTCGAAGGAAAATAGAATCGTTAGAAGCAAGCGCTGCCCGATTTTGGAATCATCACTTTAACAGGTGAGTGCATAGTTACTTTCAGCTTACACATAGATATGAAGTATTTTATATAAATTATGTGCTATGTGTGCATATTATCTGAATACTTGCTATCTATGTCGGATGAACATTATTATACATGTTTTCAATGATTTAAATTGTATATGTATTTTATATCTATGAAATGTTGGGGTAAAACATGGGTAGATGTAATAGGTGATGTGTGATAAAATGATGAGAGGTCTCGATGTTGGTGTTGTTGATTCTGTCATCCAGCGGAGTATGGATGACGACCACGGACTCTTCTAGACAGTCCATTGGAACACTAGCAGGCTCGCAACCTGTAGGTGTTTGTGAATGATGTGTTCACCGGTGTACTCCATCCCCCACATGGTTGCCTTTAGGACATTTATTGCTGAGGAATCCCCTTAGCAGTAGTGTCCGTCCTGATAATGATCCTTAGGCTACGTCCCTTATGATAGGTGTTTAGGGACGTAAAGTGAGGATAACGGGAACGCGTAATCGGGTTATTGTTGATTGATGAAATTAATAAACTTATTTATTGTGGGTTGAAAACCCTATGTGCTCACCAGGCTCCCAAGCCTGACCCACTCAGTTTTATGTATTACAGGTAGTGGCGCTTGAGCATAGATATGATATTTGGACGAGGGATTACGGATATAGGCCTGTAGATATGAAATAATGTAGTAAGGCTTATATTGTACTGTTTATGCTTTTGATCTGTACGAACATGACATCCCAAGTCTTTTAATGAAATACATTTTTATGGAAATGCTTTTGATAAATCTTTATCATATTTTGTTTTGGGACAAATTCCGCAACACTTTTATTTAAAATGTTACTCTGATTTTTAAACAAAGCATAAACAAAATCGGTCTTTTCTGGCCGTGATTTTGGGGATGTCACATGACCCGACCCGACATGGTCCATTTGGGTTGCACTTCACCCGAACAATTTATGGATAAGCTTTTGAGAATAGTACAAGTTATGATTTATTAATATATTATAAGTTCTAATATATTAATATAAGATCATATTATTTAATTAGCATTGATCTATAATTAATCTAGTATTAATTTATAGATCAAAAGTATTACTAATTAAATATGGGCTTCTATATTTATATAGTGTGGGCTAATGCTTATTTGGAATGGGCTAGGCTTGCATGGAAAGTCCATGGATACTCCATGGAGCTTTAACCCATGGATCTCATGGAAATGAAGAGACATGGGTATTAGGGTTTACATGGATGTAACCCTAATCCACTACACTACATAAAGGAGGCTTTGGTTCTTGAAATCACACTAGTTGAGGTGAGTTAACCAAGAGGGCTGATTTCAAGATAGTAGTGACTATTCTCTCAAAGTTCCAAGTTTGTTGTGATTTGTGATTTCCATTTGAGGCATCCACACTATTGGTGCTAGGCTCTAAAACTCCAAGGAATCAACTACAACTACAAGGTAAGTATTTCTACTAGCTTTATTTGCTTCAAGTTCCCCATGCCATGCTAGTTAGTATATGAACCTTGGAAAAATAATTATTTGCATGTATCTTAGACAAACGTAGATTCAAGGTTTATTAGGGTTTCATGTACACTTAGGAAGTGTTAGAATGCTCAAAACCCAGCAGTGGTATCAGAGCCTAGGCTTGTTTGTTTGATACTTGATGCAAAATATTGGAAAAAGTCGAAAAACTTGTTGTCTGCCTGATGAACTCGCCGAGTCCATGGGGGGACTCGCCGAGTTCATGTGTATCTTCATCCTACTCGGCGAGTAGGTTCGTGCACTCGACGAGTAGAAGCCACAGAATGCAGATTTTCGACTTTTGCTGCTGGAAATGGACTAGAAACATTACCCTAAACTGTTTTGGTGTTATAAAACTTGTTTTATATGGTGTAATGTTTGTTCTAATCGATTTACAATGGCTAATATCAATTTTTCATGATTATATGTGTTCATATGATCTTGAAACTTTGATATGGATATTCATGTTCTTGATCTTATGAATTTAGATGATCGTAGGAATTACTTGTAACCTACTTGGTAGTTTAATTCTTGATCATAATGTGTTTTAATGGAGTCCATAACTTGTCCTCAAGTTATGGAAAACCAAGAGTCACACTTGAATTAAAACCATTAAAAGAACACAAGAGTTAGAAAAATGAAGAGTCTTCATTTTTATTACTCTATTTAACTCATAAGTTACAGGAAATGAAAAGTTTTGAAAGTTTACAAAACTTGCCCTCAAGTTTTGGAACAAGTAAAGTCATATTAAAAACTTTAGTTCCAACCCTTAGAATTTTAAAAGTTAAAATTCAACCCTTATACTTATAATATTATAAGTTAATAATATATATATATATATATATATATATATATATATATATATATATATATATATATATATATATATATATATATATATATATGTATAAGATCAAAGTCGTCTTACCGCTAGTACGCCTCATTCACGAAGCTAGTCTATAAGGTGGGTATAAGGTTGTTGCCTATAAAATGGCAACTTAATGGGTGTCCACTCTCACCCACCGCTTGCTTGACTGGTGGAGGGTCGTTAGTCGAACAGGTAAGACAAGGACTTATAAATTCTCATTTAAAAGTATGATGAATATTATAAAGTAACTAAATGTTTTATTAAATTCCCAATCTTAGTTACTTTAGGAAAAATGTGAATAAGGTGCTAATCCATGAAATTACACTTTACACTTTGTCTAAGTCGTTAGTGGAGCATGTGTGGTTAACCGGCATACTAACTTGGACTTAACAAGGTAGGTAAAGGGTGACTTAATGTTTATCATAGTATCGATGGAGCGTGTGTGGTTAACTGGCACATCGATTGAGGGGTAATACATTAAGGGTACCAAGAAATTTGCATGGTTACTTCACACCTCGTTTTGTGATCCTCAGCATCCCAGTCACAAAACTTGGAGTTTCTAAGAACCAAATTAAATATTTTTAATATTTCGTCTTTGGTGGAAATTGGTGAATCGTCATTCAGCTACCTTTCAATTATGTTATTACTTAGATTACGGCATACCTCTTCTAAGTATAATATATTGTGATTGGGTCCTAGCCTTAATACTACATTTGAGTGTTTTATTAAGGACTATCTCTATATCTAAACTAATCCTTTCTTTCTCTTTTTAGATGTCTGCAAACAACGCTACTTCTGGCTCTAATCCTAGTGGCTCCTTTTCTCTTATGAATTTGTGTGGGAAAGTCACTTTTGATGGATCCAACTTTAATGAATGGATCAGAAACATCAGAATGATTACTCGCTACGAGGACAAGGAATATGTCCTCGATAAGGAGCTTAAGGAGATTGATGAGATAGTTGCTACTCCTCAAGAGATCGCTGAGTTTAGGGCACATGAAAGGGATGCCACCAAGGTGGCATGCATCATGATGGCCACTATGACCGCGGATCTCCAAAAATCCAATGAAGATTTCTACCCCTATGAGATGCACCAAGACTTGATGGAAAGATACCATCAAAGTGCTCGTCAAGAGAGGTATGAAATCATCTCCTCCATGATAACAACTCGCATGAAGGATGGTGAACCCATCACGGGCCACATGCAGAAAATGAAAAGATTTGTGGACCGTTTGCTGAAGCTTAATGTGAACTTCCCCGAGGAGCTTGCAATTATATCATTTTGCACTCCTTACCTTCATGTTATGATCAATTCCGCATGACATACCACATGAACAAGGAAGAGGTCACACTCAGCAAACTTCAAGGACTCTTAAAGACCGCGGAAAGTGGTCTTAAGGGTAAGGCGATTGTTACTCCTACTCCTACAAACTCCGCCCCTGTCTTGGCATTCGGGAAAGGATGAGGGAAGAAGAGAAAGAGTTCTTCGAAGGGTACCAAGGTTAGGACCCTTGATGGCTCTTCTTCAAGTGGAACCAAGAAAGGTTTCATCACTCCTTCGTCTGACCCCAAAGAGGTTGAATGCTTCTATTGTCATGAAAAGGCACATTGGAAGCGGAACTGCCCAAAGTACCAGCAGGATGTGAAGGATGGGAAAGTTAAACCCAACCATGCAGGTACTTACACTATCTTATCTAATAACTCACCCCATTCTAATTCTTGGGTCCTTGATACCGATTGTGGTATTCATATCTGTTCTGATTTACAGGGACTAAGAAGAAGTGAGAATGTGGAGCAAGGAAGAATAAACTTGATCATGGGAAATAGGAAAGCTTCACCTGTCACCAAGATTGGAGTTTATACTTTATCGCTAAGTAGTGGGTTTAGCTTAGATTTGAATAAGTGTTGTTATTCGCCAGAAATGGAAAGAAATATTATTTCCTTTCATGCATTGTATAAACAAGGTTTCACCTTTTCATTTGATAATGAAATTGGTTCGATTAATGCTTTCTTTAATAATGTTCTTTATTTTAAAGCATTACCTTGTGATGGCGTGTATGAAACAGTATCTGTGGTTGATAACTTAGGAAATAATGTATTGTGTATTGATTCTGTGAATAATAATAACTTGGATAAAGCATCACTATGGCGTTATCGTCTTGGACATATAAGCATGAAACGCATAGGCCAACTCCAAAAGGATGGAGTCTTGGAGTCATTTGACCTAAGGTCAGATGATAGTTGAGAATCATGCTTACTTGGGAAAATGACAAAGTCACCCTTCACAGGTTCTTCTAAGAGGGGTGAAGGTTTGTTGGAACTTGTACACACGGATGTGTGTGGACCATTCAAACATGCCACAAGGGATGCTAATCGTTATTATTTGACTTTTACTGATGATTACAGTAGATATGGATATGTCTAGTTAATCAAGAACAAGTCAGAGACTTTCGAAAGGTTTAAGGAATTTAAACAGGAAGTCGAGAATCAATTGGGCAGGAACATTAAGATGCTTCGATCCGATCGAGGTGGTGAGTATCTTAGTTCAGAGTTCCTCGATTATCTTAGGGAATGTGGGATTGTCTCATAATTGACACCTCCCAGGACACCACAGTTGAATGGTGTAGCAGAGAGGCGTAATCGAACCTTGTTGGATATGGTTCGTTCCATGATGAGTCGAGCTTCGCTACCAATCTCATTTTGGGGGTATGCCTTAGAGACTGCCGCCCATATCCTTAATCTAGTCCCTACAAAGAAAGTTTCCAAAACTCCTCATGAGATGTGGACTGGTAAAGTACCCAAACTAGACCACATCAAGATTTGGGGTTGCGAGGCTTTTGTGAGGCGCAAGACTCATGATAACCTAGAACCCCGAAGCGAGAGGTGTATTTTCATCGGCTACCCACAAAGATCCTTTGGTTACCTCTTCTACAGACCTAGTGATAATGTGGTCTTTGTATCAAGAAGATGAGTCTTGAGAGAGAGAGAGAGAGCGAGAGAGAGAGAGAGAGAGTTTATAAGCCAATGAGACGGTGGGAGGCAAATTGACCTTGAAGAACTTCAAGAGTCAAGTGGTAAACGAACTTCAAACCCTAGCCCTCAACCTGAGGAGGTAACTCCTGTTGAGTCAACTGAAGAATCTATACCTCTGAGGCGTTCCACCAGAGTTAGGAATGCACCTGAGCATTATTATGGTTTTCATATTACTGCAGAAGGTGAGACACTTATCAGTGATAACACACTAGTAAATCTGGATGAGCCTAACAGCTACACGGAAGCCATGGCATGCCCTGAGGCTGCTAAATGGAAAGAGGCTATGGATAGCGAGATACAGTCCATGTATGACAATCAAGTTTGGAACTTGGTTGACAATGTACCTAATCGAAAGGTAGTTGGGTGCAAATGGATCTTCAAGAAGAAGACCGACATGGATGGTAATGTACACACTTATAAGGCACGACTGGTTGCAAAGGGTTATTCTCAAACTTTGGGAGTTGATTATGATGAGACCTTTTCACCAGTGGCCAAGATAAATTCTATTAGGGTTCTGTTAGCCATTGCTGCATTTCATGACTATGAAATATGGCAAATGGATGTCAAAACCACTTTCCTTAATGGAAAGCTGATTAAAAATGTTTACATGGTTCAGCCAGAGGGTTTTGTCAGTACAGAGTACCCCAATAGAGTGTGTAAACTCGAGAAATCCATTTATAGATTGAAACAGGCACCTCGCAGATGGAATCTTTGCTTTGCTGAGAAAGTCAAGGAATTTGGCTTTTCAAGGAGTGAAGATGAATCTTGTGTCTATATCAAGGCTAGTGGGAACATAGTCAACTATTTGGTACTGTATGTGGATGACATACTACTCATAGGAAATGACATCCCAACCCTGCAGGAAGTAAAGTCCTGGCTTGGGAAGTGTTTCGCTATGAAGGACCTTGGTGAAGCTGCCTATATCCTAGGGATAAGGATTTTGAGAAACAGTAGTAAAAGACTAATTGGCCTTAGTCAAAGCACCTATGTGGACAAAGTGTTGAAAAGATTCAACATGCATAACTCCAAGAAAGGTGAGTTACCCATTCAGAGTAACGCCGGATTGAGTAAGACACAAAGCCCTAGTACTGAGGCTGAGATAGAAGAAATGAGTCGACTACCTTATGCTTCAACTATAGGATCGATCATGTATGCTATGACGTGTACTCGAACTGATGTAGCTTTTTCTTTGAGCATGGTTAGCAGGTATCAGGGGAACCCTGGCAAGGCACACTGGACTGCGGTAAAGAATATCCTCAAGTACCTGCGAAGGACTAAGGACTGGGTCCTTACCCTTGGTGGGAGTGATAGCTTGAGAGTTGTAGGGTACAGTGATGCTAGCTTTCAGACTGACAGGGATAATTTCCGCTCTCAGTCGGGCTGGGTCTTTACCCTAAACGGAGGGGCAATTACTTGGAAAAGTTCCAACCAGGAGATAGTGGCTGATTCCACTTGTGAATCAGAGTAGCAGCAAGCGAGGCAGCAAAGGAGGCTATATTGCTAAAGAACTTCATCGGAGACCTTGGAGTTGTACCAGCTATAAAAGAGCCTATGGAGATTTTCTGTGATAATGAGGGTGCATTTGCCTTAGCGAAGGAACCAAGGGATCACGGGAGATCCAGGCACATCGACAGAAAATATCATTTTATCAAACATCGCATAGAAGAAGGAATCCTCGTGGAAAAGAGGGTATCATCGGATGAGAACCCAGCAGATCCCCTCACGAAGGGACTGAGTAGGGTTAAGCATCTCCAGCATGCTCGGAGCATAGGGCTGAAGGATGATATAAGTTTTAGTAGTTAGATAAATTATGAAATTTGTAAAGTGTAATTGACATTAGATGATGAATAAAAGGTGTTTTACTTATGAGTAAAGTGTTGCTATCTCTTGTCGATCGTTTACTATATTTCTTTTGCATGTTTTGACTTCCAGAATAATTATGTCTGGTATATCATATTATTCGAATCTCCACAGTCGGTCATACGTCGGAAGTAGGTATGAATCAAGACTGTCATGATTGGTTGCAAAGGTCTAAGGTGTTGGACATGGCTACAACAATCATGAGTGCTCATAAGTTCTGAGCATTGGACTCAACCCACGCTCACTGGAATCACTTCATGGAATTTATCTCGAGTGATCGTGAGACGATAATATCATATAAGTCTTCAAACCTAGAGATATGATTTGTTACTTACGAGTTGGTTATGCATTGATTGTACGAAAACGCATTGGTAACTCGATGTTATAAAATGTGCCTTTGTGTATAATTCATTGAGTGGTAGAACAAACATATGAGTCGAAGTTTATCTGTTCCTTCTAGGATTAGAAGCGATATCTAGGCCCCTCGATGATTTTGTTTTGACCTATGTACCGGGCCCGGTCAGAACTAAATTGATGTGTTCAGTTAAGTTCTATGTCAAACAAATCGGAAATCGGGAAAAAATGTTGGACAATAAGTAAGACCATGTTCCATGTATTTGTTCAGCTGATATCTAGAACAGAGGATTATATGATCACTTATCTAAAATGACGCGTTCTAGTTCAACAGAGTTTAAAGAGCTACGATTGTTGATTGGTTCCTGAAGTCATACTTGCAACTATAGTTATTAGACTTATCCAAGTGGGAGACTGTTGGCTATAGTGTCTAAGTCCATAACTATATTTGGTATGTACTTGACCCGACCCGGCATGGTCCATTTGGGTTGCACTTCACCCGAACAATTTATGGATAAGCTTTTGAGAATAGTACAAGTTATGATTTATTAATATATTATAAATTCTAATATATTAATATAAGATCATATTATTTAATTAGTATTGATCTATAATTAATCTAGGATTAATTTAGAGATCAAAAGTATTACTAATTAAATATGGGCTTCTATATTTATATAGTGTGGGCTAATGCTTATTTGGAATGGGCTAGGCTTGCATGGAAAGTCCATGGATACTCCATGGAGCTTTAACCCATGGATCTCATGGAAATGAAGAGACATGGGTATTAGGGTTTACATGGATGTAACCCTAATCCACCACATTATATAAAGGAGGCTTTGGTTCTTGAAATCACACTAGTTGAGGTGAGTAAACCAAGAGGGCCGATTTCAACATAGTAGTGACTATTCTCTCAAAGTTCCAAGTTTGTGGTGATTTGTGATTTCCATTTGAGGCATCCACACTATTCGTGCTAGGCTCTAAAACTCCAAGGAATCAACTACAACTACAAGGTAAGTATTTCTACTAGCTTTATTTGCTTCAAGTTCCCCATGCCATGCTAGTTAGGATATGAACCTTGGAAAAATAATTATTTGTATGTATCTTAGACAAACATAGATCCAAGGTTTATTAGGGTTGCATGTACACATAGGAAGTGTTAGAATGCTCAAAACCTAGCAATACACCCAACGTGCTCCTCCTGTTCGGCCACCTTTCACATTCAGCCCTTAATCCCTCAAGACATTGCTCCAAAATGTAGAATTGACTTCCTTGAGCTAAATTATCATCTAAAGTTGCTAACTTTATGTTCATGCATGGCTTAATGAAGCTCTTAAAGCTCAAGAGGACTTAGCAAATGACTTAATGCATGCATGTGACAAAAAATCCCATAAATATTTCACCTAATGCCATATGAGTCCATAACAAGCTCATATCTAAAAGAATAGGTCCTTAAAACGATCCAACTCCTCAAACCAACCCAAAAAGGGACCAAAAATATAAATATAAAGAAATGAAGAAATCTAATCATGGAGAAGACAAGGTTTGAACTTGATACCGCAATAAGCTTGCAACAGGAGTGATGATTCTTGATCTATAACCTTCTCACCAAGCGAAGCACCTTCCAATTTCTATACTTCCTTCACAAGGCGCAAAAAAACCACCAAAACCTTCTGAAGAACTCAAATGCACAACAATGGAGGCTAATGGATGACTTTTAGGGTTTTCGAGGCTTAGAGGCTGGTAAAGAGGCCATACCCATTGACTTAAGGTGTTTATATAGGGTGCAACACCCTAAAATTAGGGTTTCTTAATCCCTTCGTATGCCTCGTGTAATCCTTGTATGCACAGCGTACGAGGCCCCATACTCCCAATCCACCCTTCGCAGGACGCTAAGCGTACACCAAATTATTGTTGGATTAGGTGTCTAAGCCCATAACTATAACTGGTATGTACTTGACCCGAGAGTAGCATGGTCCTTTTGGGTTGCCTTCATCAATGCAAATTGATAGGATAGACTTTAGAGAATAAGGTTATTTGTGATTTGTTAATATATTACAAGGATAATATATTAATATGAAATCATATTATTAAATTAGAATTGATCAAGAATTAATTTGGTGATCAAAAGAGACTAATTAAATGTACGGGGACTGATTTGGTAAATCAATGATTCTTATAGTGTGGGCCAATGATCCATGGCTATTTGGGTGGGCTAAACCAACATGGATAGTCCATGGAGGTTAACCCATGGAGCCTAAGTAAGATGAAGAGTCATGGTGCATTAGGGTTTGCATGGATGTAACCCTAGCACTTGCCACACAATAAATAGATACTCCTAGAGCCAAAATCAGTTACACCTATCATTCTTAGAGTTTGATATTGATTTTGAGCTAAGCAACTTATTCTCTCAAGTGACCTTTTCCAATTGGTGTTTGTGACATATTAGAGGCATCACATTTGAGGTGCTAAAGCTTTTGAAGGCCAAGAACTACCAGTCCTATTAAGAGGTGAGTTATCTAACTAGTCATTTTGTTCAAATGTATGCTAGTTATAATGAATACATTGGAAAATCAAATTGCATGTATAATTAGAGAAAACATAGATCCAAAGCATCTAAGGTTGCATGTGAACCATAAGGTTGTTAGAGTCCTCAAAACCCTTCGCCTTGTCGCGATCCCCTGATGTACCTGAAACGATAAACTGAAACTGCAAGCCTAAAAGCTTTGTGAGTTCCCCCAAAATACCGATACATTACACATAATACATATACAGTTAACAGCATAAATTGGGTCCATAGCCTTACGGATTGGATTACCCCTGGGCCCAAAGTGTGAGTCTGGATTGCCTTCCAAGCCCTCAGCTCACATCTGGATTGCCACCGAGCCCACAGTACGAGTCTCCCTCAGCTCGTATCTGGAATGCTCCCGGTTTTGTTGGTTACCGCATGGAGTAGTATCACCTCAACCCATCCCACATAATATGTCGACGTATAGCACAACGTATGCACATACTGATAATCACATAATGCTACAGGTAGTCCTACAGATATACCTAACTGGCTTAGCAACTAGCATGCAACACTAACTCATACTACACATACTACCAACTGCTAGGTTATCATATCCACTAGGCATACAGACAATCAGATAATAACACAGGTAGTCCTACAGATCTACCAACTGGCATAACAACAAACATGCAAACTAACTCATACTTAATCATGATACCACTCATAGGATAACATATCCAATGGGTCTGCCTTGGTTCTCAGACCCCTTAGTATAGTGAGGTAACTCACCTCGCAAGTAGTGCAGAAGTACTGCAAATCTCGGACTGCTGTCTCACCGGAAATCCCACACTACCACATAATAAATGTTAAGTTAATACCCATAATGACCTTCTTAACTAACTGTCCCCATCATGCTCATAAATTCCCAGAATTCCCCAGAAGTCTAATAGCCAACCATTGGTCAAAGTCAAAGTCAACTAACAAGGTCAACAGTCCATTTTGACCTCAAGTCGTTGAGTACCCTCAGCTACTCACCGAGTTCCTGGCATAACTCGCCAACTCATAGATTCACTTGAGTAACTCGCCGAGTTTCTAGTGTCAGTGGTTGTAAAATCCTCGATCTACTCGTCGCGTTTTCCCATACAACTCGTCGCGTTCTTACGTGTCCAAAGTTGGGAAAACCCTAGCCGACAAGTTGAGTCACTCATCTGACTCGCCCAGCCCACGATAATCTTCATCGGACTCGCCGAGTGGACTATGCGACTCGCCGATTCCCTTCAGTCCTTCATCGATTCAGAGGCTTTTTAAGCAATGCTAAGGCTCCAAAATGCAGATCCAGCTTCCCAAGGAATGTTTATCACGTAAAGTTGCAAACTTTACGTGCATGCAAAGCTCTAAAGTCTAAAAATGACAAAACCAAGCTTGTAAAGAAGTCTCACGCTTGAGGGAAGGCTCATACTTGCCAAAGCTGATAACTTTATGGATCTAGAGGCAAAATGGAGTCCAAATCTGAAGTTGCAACTTCTGATCTTGGGTCAAACATAAGAGACCTTTCCTAAAACCCAACCAAAAGAGATTTAAGATGTAATAAGCCAAGGTAGAAACCTAATACCTTCAAAAGGGTGCCAACTGGAGTAGATCTTTGCTTCCCACGAGTTTCCTTGCTTCAGTTTACTTGTTTCCCAAGTGTTTCTTCACCAAGATTCCTCTTCGAAGCTTTAACACACCAAAGAAACACACACACACACACGATTTAGGGTTTAAGGGTGCTAAGGAGTTGTAAAGGGGAGGCTGGGGGAGGCCAATGATCCTTTAAATAAGGTGCAATACCCTGGAATTTAGGGTTCATCTGCCAGGTCCTACTCGTCGAGTCCCTTCTTGGACTCGGCGAGTAGGTCACTAAAACTCGTGGACTAACCTGCTGCTACTCGACGAGTAGGGTAACCAACTTGTCGAGTAGACCTTGGATTCAAGAAAATTCTTACATAAAATTAATACCTGAGAATCGGGGCGTTATAATTCTCCTCCACTTGAACTAGATTTCGCCCTCGAGGTATGTCGTGGTGAACAGCTCCAGATAGTGCTCCCACATCTCGGCCTCTGGCTCCCACTTCCACTCGGACCCCCTCTGATGCTCCCATTGTACCTTCCCCAAAGGTATCTCCTTGTTCCGCAGAACTTTCATTTTCCTCTCCAGTATGGAAATAGGTCTCTCCGCGTAATTCAGGCGCTCATCGACCTGAATATCATCCAACGACACCACTGCCTCCATATCCATAAGGCACTTTCGCAACTGCAAAACGTGGAAAGTGTTGTGGATCCGACTAAGCTCCTCCGGTAGCTCTAGGCTGTATGCCACCTTGCCAACCCTGGCAATGATCTTCAATGAACAAATGTAACGGGGAACCAATTTCCCCCTCTTCCTGAAGCGGATCACACCCTTCTGGGGTGGGACCTTCAGGAGTACCATATCACCCACCTGAAACTCTAACTCAGATCGGTGTCTGTCAGCATAGCTCTTCTGTCGACTCTGAGCGGTCTGCAGCCGCTGCCTAATCTGCTAAATCTTCTCTGTAGTCTGCAAGACTACCACTTTCTGTCCCATCATCCTGTGTCTGACCTCACCCCAACAAACCGGGGTGCGACACCTCCACCCATACAACAGCTTGAAAGGCGGCGCGCCAATGCTAGAATGATAGTTGTTGTTGTAGGCAAAATCTACAAGGGGTAGGAGGGAATCCCAGCTCCCACCGAAGTCAATAAAACACACCGTCAACATATCCTCGAGGGTCTGAATGGTCCGCTCGCTCTGACCGTCGGTGTGCGGATGGAATGTTGTGTTGAAGTGCAACCGCTTGCCCAGTTCCTCGTGGAACTTATGACAAAAATGGGAGGTAAATCTAACATCTCGGTCGAAGACAATGGATTCCGGAACCCCATGGCGAGCAACGAACTTGCGAACATATATGTCGGCCAACTTCTCGGCCAACGAACTCTCCCGTATCTCCAAGAAATGGGAACTCTTGGTCAATCGATCTACGAATACCCATATAGCATCAAATCCCTTTACCAT
The DNA here is from genome assembly GCF_051521515.1 of Lactuca serriola. Taxonomy (NCBI): domain Eukaryota; kingdom Viridiplantae; phylum Streptophyta; class Magnoliopsida; order Asterales; family Asteraceae; genus Lactuca; species Lactuca serriola. The sequence continues at coordinate 189,488,478 of NC_136413.1, forward strand.
CCTTGGCAACTTGGTAATGAAGTCCATTGTGATTTGTTCCCATTTCCACATAGGAATCTCTAGAGGCTGCAGCATGCCATGCAGCCTCTGATGCTCGGCCTTGACCATCCTACAGGTCAAGCACCTCTCGATATACCAAGCGATTTCTCGCTTCATACTTGGCCACTAGTAACTCAAACTCAAGTATCTGTACGTCTTGGTGGCCCCCGGGTGAACAGAGAAGTTAGACTTATGAGCCTCTTCCATGACTATCTGTCTGACCCCACCAGACATCGGAACCCATACCCGACCGCATCGGGTCAATAATCCCCGGCTATCCTGCACAAACCGGGTGTTCTCACCCTTGATCCTCTCCGACTTCCAATTCTCCAGTCGCATGCCCTCAACCTGAGCATCCTTGATCAAGCTCACAAGCGGAGAATCCACCGATATCCTCATACATACCGCTGGGGTGGAAGATCCAGCTGACTTGCGACTCAATGCGCCCGCGACCACATTCGCTTTACTAGGGTGGTAAAGGATCTCGCAGTCATAGTCCTTGACTATATCCAACCACCTGTGCTGCCTCATGTTTAGGTTCGGCTGATCCATGATGTGTCTCAAGCTCTTGTGATCCGTGTATATGGTACAACGGACCCCATATAGGTAATGTCTCCATATCTTGAGAGCGAACACCACTGCTCCCAAATCTAAATCATGAGTAGGATATCTCGTCTCATGCGGCTTCAGCTGTCGCGACACATAAGCTACCACCCATCCTCTCTGCATGAGGACTACCCCCAACCCTGTGATGGATGCATCACAGAACATCACAAAATCCTCCACTCCCTCCGGGAGTGTCAAGACTGGAGCCTCACACTAATGCTGACGGAGAGGCTCAAACGCCCTCTGCTTCTCAGGACCCCACCAAAAATCCACCCCCTTCCTCTTCAGACGAGTGAGGGGTACTGCAATCTTAGAGAAATCCTGAATAAACCTCTGGTAGTACCTTGCTAAACCCAGAAAAGTCCTGATGTCCGAAGGAGACCTCGAAACTTCCCACTGCATAACTGCCTCGATTTTGGTCGGGTCGACCAAAATCCCCTCCTGGTTAACAAGATGTCCGAGGAACTGGACCTTTCGCAGCCAAAACTCACACTTCGAGAAATTGGCATATAGGCGTTCTCGCCTCATAACTCCCAACAACTCCCTAAGGTGCTCCTCGTGTTGCTCTTGGGTCTTGGAATACACCAAGATGTCATGTATGAACACGATGGTCGCGCGATCAAGCATCAGTCTATAGACCCGATTCATCAGGTCCATGAATACTGCTGGCGCGTTAGTGAGCCCAAATGGCATCACCACAAACTCGTAATGACTATAACGAGTCCGAAACGCGGTCTTCTCCACGTCCTCCTCTCTAACCCGGACCTAATGATAACCCGACCTCAAATCAATCTTGGAGAACCAAGATGCGCCCTACAACTGATCGAAAAGATCATCTATCTATGGGAGTGGATAACGGTTCTTCACTGTCAACTTGTTCAACTTCCTAAAATCAATGCACATCCGGTGCGAACCGTCCTTCTTCCTGACGAAAAGGATCGGTGCTCCCCATTGGAGAACTGCTAGGTCGAATGAACTGCTTGCCCAACAGTTCCTACAGCTGTGAAGACAACACCTGCATCTCGAGTTGCACCAATCGTTTCGATGTCATGGAGATAGTAACCGCATCCGGCACCAGGTCGATCTGAAACTCGACCTGCCTCTCTGGAGGTATCCCTGGCAACTCCTTCGGAAACACATCGGCAAACTCCCTAACCACTGGAACCTCTGAAACTCAAATCTGATCCCTGACCGGGGTGTCCACGACATACGCTAGATAACCCGGACACCCGTGCTGAATATACTGTGGAGCCCTAGCAGCTGAGCAAAACCATGATCCCACTCTAGTGTCCTCACTATATATAATCAGTTCTTCACCACTTGCGGTTCGAACTACCACCCGCTAGCCCTCACAGTCAATCATGGCACCAAATCGACTAAGCCTATCCATCCCTACAATCACACATACCTCCCCCATGGGGATCAAAATCAAGTTTATCAGAAAGGATACTCCGAAAATCTCCAACTCACATCCTTGGTAGACCGAAGAAGCAGAAATCCCGTGTTCGTTGGCAATGGAGACTCACGACGGACACTCTAGCTCACCTAGTGGCACACTGAACTCCCTACTGAAAGTCTGAGATACAAAGGAACGAATCACACCCGAGTCAAATAAAACCAATACAGGCAAGCAGTTCACTAAAAACATACCTAAACACAGGTGAAAAAGATAAGCATAAAACAGATATAATAAATGAGATAAAGGATAGAAACACACGAGCAACCACATCTGGTGCTGCCCTGGCCTCCTCTTATATAAGCTGGAAGGCACATCCTTGATCCTTCGGAGGCTCTACCTTAACTGGCCTCCCATCTGAAATCCTTAATGTAGCTGGCGTGGGAACCTGCGCCAGCTTAGCGGCAATTAACGGGCAGTTGGCATTTAAGTGGCCAACCTGATCACAGTGATAACATAACCTCAGACTCAGAACCAGAGCGGTATGGCAACAATCCTTCGCATAATGCCCCTCCTTGCCACACCTGTGGCACCCACTACCAGCTCGACAAACTCTAGAATGAACCTTGCCGCACTTTCCACAAGTGTGGTTCTGCTGACCCTCGGTCCTAGAATCAGCGGTCTTAGACTGCTTAGGTGCCGGATGTGACTGTGTCGAGGCCTTCCCCTGCTCCCTCAACTGCATCTCAATCTCCAGCTCACGTCGCCTAGCGTCCTCCTGCAACTCCAAAAGAGTTTCACATCGCTGGGTAGACACAAACTGACGGATGTCATCCTTGAGCATGCTCAGATAACGGGTCATCTGAGTCTACTCGGAAGCAAACTCTGGGCAGAACATCACCCTCTATGTGAACATGCGGGTGATCTCCATCACCGACTCCCCCTCCTGTCTCAAACTCAAGAACTCTTGATCCAACCATTCTCGCTCAACCCGTGGGATGTATCGGGTGCGAAACATTTCCCTGAACTACTCCCAAGTAATAGCACCTCTCTGCTCATCAGTGTATGACCCTGTCGTCAACCTCCACCAGTCCTTGTCCCCGAGCCTTAACATGTTCAAGGCACACCTGACCTTCTGTTCAGTAGGACATGAACACGTGAAGAAACAACCCTCCACGTCAAATAACCACCTCATGGCTCTAAACGAATCCTGGGTACCATCAAATGCCGGGGGCTTCGTGTTATCGACGTCCTGGTACTGGAAGCCCCGACTGGCTCCACGTCCTCCTACCGCTGATACAGCTGAGGCAGCTGCAGCGGCAGCCGTCTCTACAAGTGCTGCATAACGCTCGTCAAAGTACTCAACCATAGCGGTCTTAATAGACCCAAACATCTCCGGCAGCTATTCTCGGAACATAGCAGCAACCTTATCATGAAGGATCTCTCAAATCCTGGCATCCAACTCCTCTCTACCCATCTGCACCGCAGGCTCAGGTGCTGCTGGCCCCTCCTGACCTCCTCCTCCTGATTCTGGTCCTGAACCGGACCCAGTTACAAAGCGTCTCATCATCACCATTCTAAAACATACCACAAGATATTAGATAATCCACATAAATAAGTGGGAAGTAACTCCAGACCAAACCCTAGGATTTGTGACTTCCTTGATGCGCGTATGGGTCATGTGCTTCCAGTAGTACGAGCCCATACTACCTTCCACACCTACCCATATTTGTCTCAAGTATCACCACAACACTATAACAATATTCATAAAGATAGTGAGTGATCAATCCTCAGTCTTAGAGGAAGGCTAACCGTCTCACACCGACCTACTATTCCCACACAACCCACCCATTCATGAAACTTCCACCAACCCTATAGCACTAGTGTATGCTAGCCATACATAACACTGGACCCTATAGACTTTCGAATATCCAATCCTGTCCTAAGCCCTAATCAATAAGACATAACATAAGGCCAAATCAAACATTATCGGGCTATAAGATCTTAATTATGTACAACCGTGGTGCATACACAAGTAACTACAGTAATGATGTCTGTCTCATATAAGAAAACCCTAGGCTAGCAGGCATCATGTAATCAGGCAATTCTATCATGCAATTCCTGAAGATCCCTAGCCTAGTACTAGCATGATGTTCTAACTTATCACAATATCAATAACTGTATGGTATTTTGGGGTCTGCTTATTGGCTCCGGCTGATCGTACACTCTGCATCCTCCTTTACTTATTTTGAAAACCATTTGAAAAAAAAAATCATTTTGAAAAGCTTTCCTCGAATTGAGATTGGATTGACATGAATGTTCCTCCAATTCACTCAAACCAAGGCTCTAATTCCAACTTGTAACACCCATAAACTTAAGCCAATTTAAAAATTTTCAAAACATTTAAAACCAACAGTTATTACAAATTTGTTTTCAAAATGTATAATATTATATTTTTCCCCAGAAACATAAACAAATCATGAGGAGTTGTACGATCATGCCTTCGCCTTGCCGCCATCCCCTGATGTACCTGAAACAATAAACTGAAACTGTAAGCCCAAAAGCTTAGTAAGTTCCCCCAAAATACAGATACACTACACATAATACATATACAATTAACAGCAGAAACTAGGTCCACAGCCTTACGGATTGGATTACCCCCTGGGCCCATAGTGTGAGTCTGGATTGCCTTCCGGGCCCGCAACTCACATCTAGATTACCATCGATCCCACAGTACAAGTCTCCCTCAGCTCATATCTGGAATGCTCCCAGGTTTGTTGGTTACCTCACGGAGCAGTATCACCTCAACCCATCCCACATAATATGTCGACATATAGGACAACTGATGCACATACAGATAATCACATAATACTACAGGTAGTCCTACAGATCTACCTAAATAGCTTAGCAACTAGCATGCAATACTAACTCACACTCCACATACTACCAACTGCTAGGTTATCATATCCACTGGGCATACAGACTATTAGATAATAACACAGGTAGTCCTACAGATCTACAAACTGGCATGGCAACTAACATGCAAACTAACTCATACTCAATCATGATACCACTTCTAGGATAACATATCTGATGGGTTGTCCTTGGTGCCTTAGACCCCTTAGTATAGTGAGGTAACTTACCTCGCAAGTAGTGCTGAAGTACGGCAAACCTCGGACTGTTGTCACACCGGAAATCCCACACTATCACACAATAAATGTTAAGTTAACACCCATCATGACCTTCTTGACTAAATGTACTCACCAAGCTCATAAATTCCCAAGAATGCCCTAGAAGTCCAATAGTCAACCATTGGTCAAAGTCAAAGTCAACTATCAAGGTCAACAGTCCATGTTGACCTCAACTCGTCGAGTACCCTCAGCTACTCGCCGAGTTCCTGGCATAACTCGCCAACTCATTGAGTCACTTGAGTGACTCGTCGAGTTTCTAGTGTCAGTGGCCATAAACTCCTCGGCCAACTCGTCGAGTTTTCCCCTTACAACTCGTCGCGTTCATATGTGTCCAAAGGTTGGGAAAACCCTAGACAACTCGTTGATTCATTCATCTGACTCCCCGAGCCCACGACAATCTTCATTAGACTCGCCGAGTACCTTCATTCCTTCATCCATACAGAGGCTTTTTAAGCCATGCTAAGGCTCCAAAATGAAGATCCAGCTTCCCAAGGCATGTTTATCACGTAAAGTTGCAAAATTTACGTGCATGCAAAGCTCTAAAGTCTAAAAATGACAAAACCAAGCTTGTAAAGAGGTCTTATACTTGAGGGAAAGCTCATACTTACCAAAGCTTATAACTTTATGGATCTAGAGGTCAAAGGGAGTCCAAATCTGAAGTTGCAACTTTAGATCTTGGGTCAAACATAAGAGACCTTTCCTAAAACCCACCCAAAAGAGATTTAAGATGAAATGAGCCAAGGCAGCAACCTAATACCTTCAAAAAAAGGTGCCAATTGGAGTAGATCTTTGTTTCCAACGAGTTTCCTTGCTTCAATTTACTTATTTCCCAAGTGTTTCTTCACCAAGATTCCTCGTCTAAGCTTTAACACACCAAAGAAACACACACACGGCTTAGGATTTAAGGGTGCCAAGGAATTGTAAAGGGGAGGCAGGGGGTGTCCAATGATCCTTTAAATAGGATGAAATACCCCGGAATTTAGTGTTTCATATGCCAACTCCTACTCGTCGTGTCCTTTCTTGGACTTCGCGAGTAGGTCACTAAAACTCGTGGACCAACCCGTTGCTACTCGACGAGTAGGGTAACCAACTTGTCGAGTAGACCTTAGATTCAATAAAATTCTTACATAAAACCAATACCTGAGAATCGGGGCATTACACTGAGTCCATTGGCTAACTTTACGATTCCACTCAGTAATATGCCAACTCGATGAGTCAGGTTCATGCACTCGTCAAGTTGATGGTTCTGGTTGGCGAATTTGGAGTTTTTGGCCATAATTGGATTAGCATCATTACCACAAACTGTTTTTTGAAACATGAAATCTGTTTTCTTGATATGGTAGTGATCATGCACATCCAATTAAAAGATAGTTTTCAAAATTTCAAGATTTGTATTAGTTTATATGATTAGGCTCGTTTCTTGCAAATTGTTGATATAAGTTATCTTGACTTATTAGTTTAACTAGATCATAGATAAATTACTTGATTATTGTGTTAATTAAAATATTGATCTAAATGCCTTTAATGGACTCCATAACTTGTCCTCAAGTTATGGAAAATCAAAACCCTTTTTCTTTAAAAGTCATCAAACTCATAAGTTATGGAAAAGAAAAGTTTTGAAGTGTTTCAAAACTTGCCCTCATGTTTTGGAATTTGTAAACTAACACTTATCTATACTTTAATTCCAAACCCTAGAATTTCAAAAGTTTAAAATTCAACCCTTATACTATCATAATATTAAAAGTTTAATACTTATATATATGTATAAGACAAGTCATTCTTACCGTTAGTAGGCCTCATTCACGAAGCCGGTCTATAAGGGGGGAGGGGGGTATAAGGTTACTACCTATAAAATGGTGGTTTAATGGGTGTCCACTCTCACCCACCGCTTCCTTGACTGGAGGAGGGTCGTTAGCTGAATGTGTAGGATAGGACATTAATTCTCGTTAAAAGTATAATGATAATTATAAAGTAACTAAATGTTTTATCAAATTCCCCATCTTAGTTACTTTAGGAAAAATGTGAAATTGATGTTAATCCATTAAATTGCACTTTGCACCTTGCCAAATCGTTAATGGAGTGTGTGTGGTTAAACGACACATTAACTTGGACTAGTAAGGGTAGAAATGGTAGCTTGATGTTTGTCATAAATAAATGGAGCGTATATGGTTAACCGACACATTGATTAGGTGATAAATGACATCGAGTGTACCAAGCACATTTGCATGGTTATTCATACCTTGTTTATGATTCATGGTATCACATTCAAAAACTTGAAAGGCATAATCGAGATTTAAACATGCCATTGAAAAGTTCAATGAATCTCAAAGGAATCTAGGAATTACAATCCAATTAAAACCTAATAATCAATTTCGTTTTTCATGGTGGAAATTGGAATATCGTCATTTACCTACCTTAAAATATTTTGCAATTGGATTACAACATCCCTGTTCTTATTTGTAAAATATTGTGTTGGGTCCTAGCCTTAATATTTCATTTAGGTGTTATATTAAGGACTCTTATCTAATCTAAGCTTTGTCTTTCAGACGTTTTCCAACATTGCTTCTATATCAAACCCTACTGGCTCTTTCTCCCTAATGAACTTGTGTGGGAGAGTTATATTTGATGGTTCCAACTTTAATGATTGGATCAGGAACATCAGGATGGTTACTCGTTACGAGGACAAGGAATATGTCCTCGACAAAGAGCTTAAGGAAATTGATGAGTCTTCTACTACTCCTGGGGAGATCATGGAGTTTAGGACTCGTGAGAAGGATTCCACCAAGGTGTCTTGTATCATGTTGGCCAGTATGACATCTAAACTCCAAAAGTCCTATGATGACTTCTACCCTTTTGAGATGCACCAAGACCTGATGGAAAGATACCATCAAAGTGCTCGTCAAGAGAAGTATGAAATCATCGCCTCCATGATAACAACAAAGATGAAGGATGGAGAACCCATCACGACCCACTTGCAGAAAATGTAAAGGTTTGTGGACCGCTTGCTGAAGTTGAATGTTAACTTCGATGAGGAGTTTGCTATAGATATCATTCTACACTCATTACCTCCATGTTATGATCAGTTTCGTATGACCTATCATATGAACAAGGAGGAGGTCACTCTTAGCAAGCTTCAAGGCCTTTTGCATTTTTTGACTTCTAGAATAATTATATCATTCAAACTATCCACTGTCCATCATACTTTGGAAGTAGGTATTGTGGAAAGACCATCATGAATTTGGCTTGTAGATTGTCTGAAGTGTATTAGACATAGCAAAGTTTGCTACAACATTCATGAGTGCTCATAAGGTCTAAGTATTGGATTAAACCCACACTCACTTGAATTACTTCATGGAATTTATCACGAGTGATCGTGAGACGATAATATCATATAAGTCTTCAAACCAAAATATACGAGTTATTGACTATGAAATGGTTGTACATTGATAGTGTGAAAACGCATCAGTAACCTGATGTTATAAAACGCACTGTTGTGTATGATTTGATGAATAGTTAGTACACGTGTATAATGTCAAAGTCAAAGTTAATCTATTCCTTTTAATTCTTGGAGGATTAAACGCGATATCTTGGGCCCCTCGATGACTTTGTTTTGACTTATTTTTCGGGCCCAGGTCGAGACTAAATTGATGTGTTCAGTTATGTTCTCTATCAAACAAATCGGAAATCGAGAAACATACTGCTGGACAATAAGTATGACATTGTTCCATGTATTTTTCCGGATGATATCTTGAAGAATATAGGATTATATGATCCCTTACGTAAAGGACGCGACATTGACTGGGTCAGAGTTTGACAACGGCTTTTAAGAGCTATGATTGCTAGTTAGATTGAGTCGTACATGCAGTTATAGTTATTAGACTGATCCAAGTGGGAGACTATTAGATTAGCTATCTAAGCCAATAACTATAATTGGTATGTACTTGATCCGAGAGTAGCATGATAATTTTGGGTTGCCTTCATCAATGCAAATTGATAGGATGGACTTTTGAGAATAAGGTTATTTGTGATTTGTTAATATATTACAAGGATAATACATTAATATGAAATCATATTATTTAATTAGTATTGATCAAGAATTAATTTGGAATTAATTTAGAGATCAAAAGAGACTAATTAAATATACGAGGACTGATTTTGTAAATAAATGATTCTTGTAGTGTGGGCAAATGATCCATGGTTATTTGGATGGGCTAAACTAACATGGATAGTCTATGGAGCTTAACCCACAGAGCCTAAGTAAGATGATGAGTCATGATGCATTAGGGTTTGCATGGATGTAACCCTAATACTTGCCACACTATAAATAGATACCCCTAGAGCTAAAATCGGTTACACCTATCATTCTTAGAGTTTGATATTGATTTTGAGCTAATCAACTTATTCTCTCAAGCGTCCTTTTGCACTTGGTGTTTGGGACACATTAGAGGCATCACATTTGAGGTGCTAAAGCTTTTGAAGGCCAAGAACTACAAGTCCTATTAAGAGGTAAGTTATCTAACTAGTTATTTTGTTCAAATGTATGCTAGTTAGGATGAATACATTGGAAAATCAAATTGCATGTATAATTTGAAAAAACATAGATCCAAAGCATCTAGGGTTGCATGTGTACCATAAGGTTGTTAGAGTGCTCAAAACCCTTGAATGGTATCAAAGCCAGGTTTTTTATGTTATACTTGATGCTTATTAATTTTCTAACTTGAAAAAATCGATTTTATGGCTTCTTACAAATGAACTCACCGAGTCCACTGGCTGACTCGACAAGTCCACTAGTATCAGACCAACTCGATGAGTCAGGTTCTTGCACTCATCGAGTTGATGGTTCTGGTTGTCGGATTTCAAGTTTTTGTCCAGAATTGGATTAGGATCAATACCACAAACTGTTTTTTGAAACATGAAATCTGTTTTCTTGATATTTTAGTGATCATGCTCATCAAATTAAAAGATAATTGTCAAAATTTCAAGATTCGTATTAGTTTATATGATTAGGCTAATTTCTTGCAAATTGTTGATATGAATTATCTTGACTTATGAGTATAACTAGATCATAGATAAATTATTTGATTATTGTGTTAATTAAAATATTGATCTAAATGCCTTTAATGGACTCCATAACTTGTCCTCAAGTTATGGAAAATGAAAAGTCTTTTTCTTTAAAAGTCATTAAACTGTCACACCCCAAACCAAGGATGGCGGAAACGTCCGGGGGTGGAGGACTTCATGTATAGTATCACAACAACGAGTATAATAGTGCTCAAAGTAAATACAACCATCATAAATATAATTGAAAAGGTTACACCAATGTATATGTTTACATATTTCAAATCAATTACATTATGATTACAAAATAATCTGTTTGACGATTTATCGTCCCATCCTCAAAACGCTGTTGATTTCCTGTTTCACTGAATTCTTGAGAATACAAGTAGTTTTGAAAAAGTGTCAACACAAAGGTTGGTGAGTTCATAAGCTTTTGACAGTAAGAGTTTGAAAATCGATCTTTGTAAAGAGATGTATGTTACCAAGAAAAATTCAATATTTTCCTTATAAAAGTTATGTGGTCCTAAATACCAGGACCGAAAATGAACAAGTATTTGTCATGCTTAAAGATATAAAAGTGGTTTCAAACTGGCATAAAACCCTTTCTGATTTGAGAAAACTCCCGTAATGAATGGTGTGTAGTCTTAAATACTAAGACTGAAAATATACAGCGATATTTGTAATTGATATAAAAAGTGATTTTAAATGAACATAAAACCCTTTTTAATATGAAGACGTACAAGTATTTTCCCATACTTAAAATAATTTCAGTAAGCTAAATCGACATAACTCGATAATTTAAAATTAGAACTCGTAAATCTTATGATTTGTTAATACCACATGTGAGCTATCATAACCATACTTGACTTAGACGGCCTCGTAATGCGACGTTCTTCAAGCGTCACCATTAAATGACACTTGTCACCACAGACCCGCCGGTCTAGCTGTTACAAGCAGCTCAGGTGTGGGTTTGTCAAACCCAATATAGATCTATACACAACTATCACGTTCTCCCTACAAGAGACTCTGGTTACAATTTACATGACTTTTTGAATTGATAACTTTGGAAGTAACCCGAAGAGAGTGACTCACAAATTTATTCATTAACAGATTTACGTGAACTAAACTGAAAACCTTTGATAAATGAGTTTGAAAAGTAAATGATACATAAACTATACCTATTATATTTTATCCAAAATGTTTGTAATGTATAATAACTCCTTTATGAAAATGCATTAGTGTTATGAATCCATAAATTATGCTTATTACAGCTTAATATACGTGTTCTAAATGAATGAATAATCTTATCATGAATGACTAAGTTTCAGTTTATGATGATAAACTAACAAGGAAACACATTCAATATTTAGAACTTATTGCTATACACTTTGCTCAACATAATACAAAGTGTTATGAAAGTTAACTAGTTTTTAACCTTTCTGCGCTATTTTAGAAAAGCCATAGAAAAATCATACGAAGTCAAAAACTAAATCCGTAAATTCTGAGAGTTCCCAAAATTTGTCTAGTTTACTCATAATTTTTATCGTGATTTTTAATGACCTCCAACTTGGGTGAAAAAGTCCATAATCACATACTGGTCCGGATTGGTGTTTGAAATGATAGACAGTTTTGTAAAAATCACCATAAATTGTAGAAAAATCTTATGGAGATGTGCAAGTAGTCATTTTCAAGCTAAGAACTTGAACTATTTGCACCTAATACAGTTTTGAAAACTAAAATGTTTAAGTTGTCCAAAACAGTCCGTGAATGGAGTCCAACTTTTCTGATGAAAGCTGTTAGAAAAGTTTAGTTATGTTCTTAGTGTTTTAACTTGTATTCCCCCCCCCCCCCCCCCTAAAAACTTAAGAAAACATGAACATGTAGGGGTATTAACTCACCTTATGTGATTTCAGTAGATGGATGATGGAGAAAAGAAGTGTTCAACTCAAGAACACTTTGGGAGATTGCTTGAAGATTCGAAGATCTAACACCAATAGGATGGAGTTTGTGTAAGATATCTATGATTTGAGTAGAAGGAAGTGAAATAATCATATGGAGGATGTTAATACTTACCAAAAGTAGAAGAAAAGCTTGGAGTATAGAGTATAGCCTTGAATCTCGAATTTTAGAGAGAGAAAATGAGACAAAATGAAGTTTGTTCTTGATGGAAGAATGAGAGGAAATGAAAGAAAAGTGAGGAGAGAGGAGGGTTTTCTTACCCTTGACCAAGTGTGTGGCTGAAAATAGTGGGAAAAGTACCATGAAATGACTAGGTATGGGCTGATGGTGAATAGTGACATGGAGTGGGTATGGGAGTGGTTGCTTGTGTCATAGAATAAAGAAAAGTCAACACTCCACCTCTTGTACTTCACCCACTCTTCTTGGATAAGGTTTATCCCAAAAAACGTGGATAATTAATAAATATGGGGCCTTATATGTTAAAATAAAGTTTTGGGTGAAAATCCCGCGTTAAAACAATTAAAAACGGGTCTAAATCGCAAAACTAGTCGAAAACCAGGTGAAAATCATCCTCCTGCGAGACCTCTCGGTCCTAGGCCGAGGTTCGGTCCCTTCTGTTGCTGAGCTAAAGGCGAAATGGAGCGAAATGAACCGAAGGGAGTAGGACGCGAAATAGACCGAAATAGACCGAAGGTTCGGTCCGAAGGGGAGGGTTCAATCCCTTATGCGAGGCTCGGTCCGAAGGGAGGGTTCGCTTCTGATGCCTTCGCTTCTGACAAGTTCGGTTCCTAAGAGGGGTTTCGGGTCCTTAAAGGGGTTTTGGGTCCTTAAGCCCTTTTTATCCGTTCTTACCCCGTTTTAAGCGGTTTTTGACCCGGTTAAGGGTCGGGATGGCCCAAAAGACTATAAAAAGTTTAAGGAACTTTTGAGAGAGATTTGGGAGAGATTTCACATTCTTGGAGAGATTTCTCATACAAAGAGAGATTTGGGAGAGATTTCACATACTTAGAGAGATTTGGGAGAGATTTCATATACTTAGAGAGATTTGGGAGAGATTTCACATTCTTGGAGAGATTTCTCATACAAAGAGAGATTTGGGAGAGATTTCACATACTTAGAGAGATTTGGGAGAGATTTCATATCCTTAGAGAGATTTAGGAGAGATTTCACATACTTAGAGAGATTTGGGAGAGATTTGACATACGTGGGGAGATTTGGGAGAGATTCTCGATAAAGAGAGACAAAGTGAAAACGATTAAGAGAGGTTTCGTGCGTGACATTTGCGAGTGTCTGGCTTCGCAATGCAAGGTCCGTAAACCCCGTTAAGCCTTGTTTAAGGATCTTACACACTACCGATGAGTATGCAACATTGTTTTATCGGTTTGGTTCGTTACATACCATAGTTTTAGGTTAAGGAGATCTAGATGTACGTACTTTTCGATTTATGATCTCTCATTAGAATAGCGAGTTGTTTAGAGATTACATAACGTAAACTCTAGTACCCACGGGCAAATTGAGTCGAACGGTTTGACTTGTTGACTTCAGTTGACTTTGACTTGACCAGAAATTGACGGTTGTCACATAAACTCATAAGTTATGGAAATGAAAAGTTTTGAAGAGTTTCAAAACTTTCCCTAAAGTTTTGGAATTTGTAAAGTCACACTTATCAATACTTTAATTCCAAACCCAAGAGTTTTAAAAATTTAAAATTCAACCCTTATACTATTATAATATTAAAAGTTTAATAATTATATATATAGATATATATATATATATATATATATATATATATGTATAAGACAAGTCAGTCTTACCGTTAGTAGGTCTTATTCATGAAGCCGATCTATATAGGGGTATAAGCTTACTGCCTATACAATGGTGGTTTAATGGGTGTCCACTATCACCCACCGCTTCCTTGACTGGTGGAGGGTCATTAGCCGAACGGGTAGGATAAGACATTAATTCTCATTAAAAGTATAATGATAATTATAAAGTAACTAATTGTTTTATTAATTTCCCAATCTTAGTTACTTTAGGAAAAATGTGAAATTGATGCTAATCCATGAAATCGCACTTTCCACCTTGCCAAGTCGTTAATGGAACGTGTGTGGTTAACCGGCACATTTATTAGGTAATAAATCACATCAAGTGTACCAAGCACATTTGCATGGTTATTCACACCTTGTTTGTGATCCTCGGTATCCCAGTCACAAACTTTAAGGGCATAATCGAGATTTAAACATGCCATTGAAGAGTTCAATGAATCTCAAAGGAATCTAGGAATTTCAATCCAATTAAAACCTAATAATCAATTTCGTTTTTCATGGTGGAAATTGGTAAATCGTCATTTACCTACCTTCAAATATTTTGCAATTGGATTACGACATCCCTCTTCCAATTTGTAAAATATTGTGTTGGGTCCTAGGATTAATATTTCATTTGGGTGTTATATTAAGGAATCTTATCTAATCTAAACTTTGTCTTTCATATGTCTTCCAACACTGCTTCTGTATCAAACCCTACTGGCTCTTCCTCCCTAATGAACTTGTGTCGGAGAGTTATCATTGATGGTTCCATCTTTAATGATTTGATCAGGAACATTAGGATGGTTACTCGTTACGAGGACAAGGAATATATCCTCGAAAAAGAGCTTAAGGAAATTGATGAGTCTTTTGCTACTCCTGAGGAGATCATGGAGTTTAGGATTCATGAGAAGGATGTCACCAATATGTCTTGTATCATGTTGGCCATTATGACAGCTGAACTCCAAAAGTCCTATGAGGACTTCTTCGCTTTTGAGATGCACCAAGACCTGATGGAAAGATACCATCAAAGTGTTCGTCAAGAGAAATATGAAATCATCGCCTCCATGATAACAACACAGATGAAGGATGGAGAACCCATCACGACCCACTTGCAGAAAATGCAAAAGTTTCAAGCGCTTGTTGAAGTTGAATGTGAACTTCGATGAGGAGTTTGCTATAGATATCATTCTACACTCTTTACCTCCATGTTATGATCAGTTTCGTATGACCTATCATATGAAAAAGGAGGAGGTCACTCTTAGCAAGCTTCAAGGCCTTTTAAGGACTGTTGAAAGTTGTCTTAAAGGTAAATCTGTTGTTTCTACTCCTACTGCTACCGCCCTTGTCTTGGCAATTGGACATGGTAAAGCGAAGAAGAGGAAGGCTACCTCTAAGATCCGCAAGTGAAAGTCTCTTGATGGATCCTCTTCTACTGGGACAAAAATTGGTTATGCTGCACCCTCTACCTTTCCTAAGGAAGCAGAGTATTTCTATTGTCATGAAAAAGGGCACTGGAAGCGAATCTGCCCCAAATACTTGCAGGATGTCAAAGATAAGAAGGTTAAGTCCACCCATGTAGGTATTTATACTATTCTATCTAATAAATCATCACATTCTTGTTCTTGGGTCCTTGATACAGGTTGTAGATTTCACATTTTTTCTGATTTATAGGGACTAAAAATAAGTAAGGATGTGGAGCACAGGAAGATGAACTTGATTATAGGGAATAGGAAGGTTTCACCTGTCACCAAGATTAGAATTTATTCTTTATTGCTTAGTAGTGGGTTAGAATTAGATTTTAATAATTGTTGTACTCATCTGATATGGCGAGAAATATTATTTCATTTCATGGTTTTTACAAACAAGGTTTTTGTTTTTCTTTTGATAATGAAATCTGTGCTATTAATGCTTTTTATAATGGTGTTTTTTCATTTTAAAGTATTGCCTTGTAATGGTGTATATGAAACTGTGATGGTTGTAGAAAACTTAGGAAATAATGTGTTGCACATTGATTCTTCCAATGATTTGGATAAGGCATGCTTGTGGCATTGTCATCTTGGACATGTCATCAAGAAGCACATAGGCCAACTCCAAAAGGGTGGAGTCTTGGAGTCATTCGACTTAAGGTCGGACGACACTTGCGAATCTTGTTTGCTTGGAAAGATGACCAAGTCACCCTTCACTGGTACTTGTGAAAGGAGTGAAGGTTTGTTGGATCTCATACACACCGATGTGTGTGGACCTTTCAGAACCACCATAAGGGATACTAACTGCTTCTATGTGACTTTTATTGATGATTACAATAGATATGGCTATATCTACTTAATCAAACATAAGTCAGAAACCTTTGAAAGATTCAAAGAGTTTAAACAAGAAGTGGAGAATCAGCTGAGTAGGAAGACAAAGATGCTCTGATCCGTTCGAGGTGGTGAGTATCTTAGTATCGAGTTCCAAGACTATCTTAAGGAATGTGGGATTGTTTCACAATTGAAGCCACCTAGGACACCATAATTTAATGGTGTGTCTGAGAGGCGTAATCGAACCTTGATGGACATGGTTCGTTCCATGATGAGTCGAGCTTCATTACCTACCTCATTCTGGGGTATGCCTTAGAGATTGCCTCCCATGTCCTTAATCTAGTCCCAACTAAGAAGGTTACCAAAACACCTCACAAGATGTGGACAGGGAAGGTTCCCTCGAGCACACAACATGGTTTGGGGTTACAAGGCTTTCGTGAAACGCGATACTCACAAAAAGGTCAAACCTCATAGGGAGCAGTGTATTTTCATCGGCTACACATAGAAATCCTTTGGATATCTCTTCTACACACCGAGTGACAATGTTGTATTCGTTGAGAGGAGAGGAGTCTTTCGCGAGAGAGAACTCATAGGCCAAGGAGACAGTGAGAGGAAAATTGTCCTTGAAGAGATTCAAGAGTCAAGCGGTGAAGGAACCTCAAACACTAGCAATCAACCTGAGGAGGAAACTCCTATTGAACCAGTTGACGATTCCGTACCTCTGAGTTGTTCAAGTAGAGTTAGTGTTCCACTTGTGTTGTATGGTTTCCATATAACATCTGAGAGTGATACATTTATAAGTGATAGCACACTAGTAAATTTGGATGAACCTAACAATTACTAGGAAGCCATGGCAGGCCCGGAATATGCAAAATGGAAAGAGGCTATGGACAGTGAGATTCAATCCATGTATGACAATAAAGTTTGGAACTTGGTTGACAATCTACCGGGTCGTAAGACAGTCGGGTGCAAATGGATCTTCAAGAAGAAGACCGACATGGATGGGAAAGTACACACATATAAGGCGCGACTGGTTGCGAAGGGCTTTACTCAAACTCATGGAGTTGACTATGATGAGACCTTCTCACCAGTAGCGAAGATTAAATCAATTAGGGTTATGTTAGCCATAGCTGCTTTCGTGACTATGAAATGCGGAAAATGGATGTCAAAACCGCTTTCGTTAAAGGGAAGTTGGCTGAAGATGTTTAATGAGTCAGCCAAAGGGTTTTGTCAATGCAAAGTACCCTAATAGAGTGTGTAAGCTTGAGAAATTTATTTATGGATTGAAACAATCATCTCGCAGATGGAATCTTTGTTTCGATGAGAAAGTCAAAGAGTTTGGATTTTCGAGAAGCGAGGATGAGTCCTGTGTGTATGTCAAGGCTAGTGGGAGTACTGTTAGCTTTCTGGTGTTGTATGTGGATGACATACTACACATAGGAAATGACATTCCAACCTTGCAGGAGGTTAAGTCTTGGCTTGAGAAGTGTTTCGCTATGAAGGATCCTGGAGAAGCTACTTACATCCTAGGGATAAGGATATTGAGAAACAGGAGTAAAAGACTAATTGGACTTAGTCAAAGTACCTACTTGGACAAGGTGTTGAAACGATTCAGCATGGGGAATTCCAAGAAAGGTGACTTACCCATCCAAGACAATACCAAAATAAGTAAAACCTAGAGTCCGAATATAGAGGCTGAGATAGATGAGATGAGTCGAGTACCATATGCTTCCACGGTTGGCTCGATCATGTATGTTATGACTTGTACTCGCCCTGATGTGGCTTTTGCTTTGAGCATGGTCAGCAGATATCAAGAGAATCCTGGTAAGGCTCATTGGACTGTCGTAAAGAATATTCTTGAGTACCTATGTAGGACTAAGGATTGGGTCCTTACTCTTGGTGGGAGTGATGACTTAAGAGTCATAGGGTATAGCGACGCCAACTTTCAGACCGACAGGGATAATTTCCGCTCTCAGTTGGGCTGGGTTTTTACCCGTAATCGAGGAGCAATAACTTGGAAAAGTTCCAAACAGGAGACTGTAGCTGATTCAACGTGCGAATCAGAGTACATAGCAGCAAGCGAAGCGTCGAAGGAGGTGATATGGCTGAAGAACTTCATAGGAAACCTTGGAGTTGTACCAGTGATAAAGGAGCCTATGGAGATTTTCTGTGACAATAAGGGTGCGGTTGCGTTAATCAAGGAACCAAGGGGTCATGGCAGATCCATGCACATCGATAGGAAATATCACTTCATAAGACAGCAGGTGGAAGAAGAACTCCTCTTAGTAAAGAGGGTATCATCAGATGAGAACCCAGTAGACCCCCTCACGAAGGGACTGAGTAGGGTTAAGCATTTGTAGCATGCAAGGCGCATTGGGCTGAAGGATGATATTAGTTTTAATGATTAAATATCTATCTTGAAACTTGTAATAGATTAAATGTAATTGACATTTGATGACTAAATAAAAGTTACTATCTTGTGTCAATTGTTTACTATTGTTTCATTTTGCATGTTTTGACTTTCAGAATAATTATATTTTTCAAACTATCCACAGTCGATCATACTTTGGAAGTAGGTATTGAGGCAAGTCTGTCATGAATTTGGCTTGTAGATTGTCTGAAGTGTATTAGACAGAGCAAAGTTTGCTACAACATTCATGAGTGCTCATAAGGTCTGAGTATTGGATTAAACCCACACTCACTTGAATCACTTCATGGAATTTATCACGTGTGATCGTGAGACGATAATATCATATAAGTCTTCAAACCAAGATATGTGAGTTGTTTACTATGAGGTGGTTGAACATTGATAGTGTGAAAACGCATTATTAACTTGATGTTATAAAACGCACTGTTGTGTATGATTTTATGAATAGTTAGTACAAGCATATATTTTTGAAGTCGAAGTTAAATTGTTCCTTTAAATTCTTGGAGGATTAAAAGCGATTTCTTAGGCCCCTCGATGATTTTGTTTTCACTTATTTGTCGGGCCCGGTCGAGACAAAATTGATGTGTTCAATTATGTTCTCTGTCAACCAAATCGGAAATCGAGAAACAAACTACTGGACAATAAGTATGACATTGTTCCATGTATTTGTTGGGCTGATATCTTGAAGAAAAAAGGATTATATGATCCCTTACCTAAAGGACTGTCACTGACTGGTTCAGAGTTCGACAACGGATTTTAAGAGATATGGTTGCTAGTCGGTTTGATTCGTACTTGCAGTTATAGTTATTAGACTTATCCAAGTGGGACACTGTTGGATTAGTTGTCTAAGCCCATAACTATAATTGCTATGTACTTGACCCGAGAGTAGCATGGTCCTTTTGGGTTGCCTTCATCAATGCAAATTGATAGGATGGACTTTTGAGAATAGGGTTATTTGTGATTTGTTAATATATTACAAGGAGAATATATTAATATGAAACCATGTTGTTTAATTAGTATTGATCAAGAATTAATATGGAATTAATTTTGTAATCAAAAGAGACTAATTAAATATACGGGGACTGATTAGGTAAATCAATGATTCTGATAGTGTGGGCCAAGAATCCATGGTTATTTGGGTGAGCTAAACCAAAGTGGATAGTCCATAGAGGTTAACCCATGGAGCCTAAGTAAGATGAAATTTTATGGTTCATTAGGGTTCGCATGGATGTAACCCTAACACTTGCCACACTATAAATAGATACCCCTAGAGTCAAAATTTGTTACACCTATCATTCTTAGAGTTTGATATTGATTTTGAGCTAAGCAACTTATTCTCTCAAGCCTCCTTTTGCACTTGGTGTTTGTGACACATTAGAGGCATCACATTTGAGGTGCTAAAGCTTTTGAAGGCCAAGAACTACAGGTCCTATTAAGAGGTAAGTTATCTAACTAGTTATTTTGTTCAAATGTATACTAGTTAGGATGAATGCTTCGGAAAATCAAATTACATGAGTAATTAGAGAAAACATAGATCCAAAGCATCTAGGGTTGCATGTGCACCATAAGGTTGTTAGAGTGCTCAAAACCCTTTAGTGGTATCTAAGCCAGGTTTGTTTTCTTTTATACTTGATGCTTATTAATTTTCCAACTTGAAAAAATCGATTTTCTAGCTTCTGACCGATGAACTCGCCGAGTCCACTAGACGAGTCAGGTTCATGCACTCATCAAGTTGATGGTTCTGGTTGTTGGATTTCGAGTTTTTTGCCAGAATTGGATTAGGATCATTACCACAAGCTGTTTTTTGAAACATGAAATATGTTTTCTTAAGATGGTAGTGATCATGCTCATCCAATTAAAAGATAGTTTTCAAAATTTCAAGATTTGTATTAGTTTATATGATTAGGCTAATTTCTTGCAAATTGTTGATATGAATTATCTTGACTTATGAGTTTAACTAGATCATAGATAAATTATTTTATTATTGTGTTAATTAAAATATTGATCTAAATTCCTTTAATGGACTCCACACCTTGTCCTCAAGTTATGGAAAATGAAAAGTCTTTTTCTTTAAAAGTCATTAAACTCATAAGTTATGTAAATGAAACGTTTTGAAGAGTTTCAAAATTTGCCCTCAAGTTTTGGAATTTGTAAAGTCACACTTATCAATACTTTAATTCCAAACCCTAGAATTTTAAAAGTTTAAAATTCAACCCTTATACTATTATAATATTAAATGTGTAATAATTATATATATATATATATATATATATATATATATATATATAAGACAAGTCATTCTTACTGTTAGTAGGCCTCATTCACGAAGCTGGTCTATAAGGGGGTATAAGGTTACTGCTTATAAAATGGTGGTTTAATGGGTGTCCACTCCCACCCACCGCTTCCTTGATTGGTGGAGGGTTGTTAGCCAAATGGGAAGGATAGGATATTAATTCTCATTAAAAGTATAATGATAATTATAAAGTAACTACAAACTGTCTCTATGGCACTCCACAAAATGATAACCAGTAAGTACAGATAACATACAAATCCAATAGTGCACTATGGCATAAAAACATCCTATATACCAGGATACTCATTTAACAGATCACTACAGCATAACAATATACTCAACACCAGGATGCAGATCTAGTAGATTACTACATCATAACAATATACACAATACCAAGATGCAAATCTACCAGATCACTATAACATAACAACATACTTGACACTCGAATACAGATCTAGTGGATCACCACAGCCTATTAACATTCTCGATACCAGAATACATATCTAATCGATCACTATAGTACATCGACATACTAAGTAGCAACAATTTAAGAAATGCCTGACCGTATATAATCAGAGGTGAGATAGCCACCAGGACAGATGATCCTACCCTAGCACCACAACCAAACAAGGAACATGTAAGAGGACCTAGATCAAGAGTCTTTAGTCTATCCTACATAACTATATACAGTCCCTAAGACATCCCTCTACTAACGGATAACCGAAAACTAGTGGGCCGACATTAGTGCCTTCGACCCATAGTACAATGAGGCAAAACTCACTTGAAATGAAGAAACCCAAGATGATTGTGATCTGTTCCCTACTACACTACTTGCTCATGCAGATCCACTAACATCAGAACCATATAAAACCTTAACCACCAATCCAAACCCTCAATTTTGACCTAAATTCATACTTGGTCAAAAGTCAACGAAGTCAACAAAAGTCAAAGTCCAAGGTCAAACTGGTCAAAATCCATAAGTCAACTGAGTCAACCTAGCTGGGCCAACCCATCCAAGTCAACTCAGCCGAGTTAACACAGTGCACGTATGCGCGGCGCACTCCAGATGTATGTGGGGCATACTCCATTATTGACTGCCATCGGGGGCCTTAACCACGTATGCACTACATACTCAGATTACGTAGGGCGTACGCCCAGATCTCCCAAACTTCATTAAGTGCTTAATGTCATAAGTCCTTTCGTCCAACTTTCAGATTCAAGGCTAAAATACCCTCTAGAGTCATAAAGTTTCCAACTTTATGACTTTACATGTCCATTAAGAGCTTAAATCAACATCTTAATCCATTAAGACCCTCTAAATGATGCATGGAGAAAAACCAACCACTTAGATCCCATTTTTATGACTTAAGACCCCTCCTAAGGTCTGAAAGGACAACTTAATGGGTCAAGAACATGTTATGTTCATGAATCACCACATTTGAGACAAAAAGGAACCAAAAACCAACCTAACAGAAGATCTAAATGAAACTTCACCAAGTTTAGAACTTTATGTTGGGTTTTGAGCATTCTAACACTCCTAAGTGTACATGCAACCCTAAATACCTTGGATCTATGTTTTCTCTATTATACATGCAAATAAGAACATCCAAGGTATTATCCTAATCTAGCATACAAAACAATGAATGTAACAAGATAGAATACATACCTCTTGATGTAGAAAGTCTTCATGAAGCTTGAGTGCCTAGTGCCCCAAGTGTGACACCTCAAATGGAATCACAATCATCAAAACACTTAGAATAGCTTGAGAGAATTCTACACTTCATGAAATCGGCTAGCCCTCTCTAGAATAATACTAGTGACCGATTTTGCCAAGAATAATATCTTTATATAGTGTTACAATTAGGGTAAACTCTTAATTGTCATGGCTTTCCATTTCCTTGGATCCATGGGTTCAAATACACCATGGAGCATCCATGAACCATCCTATGGGTTTTAGCCCAACTTGATTATCCATGGAGCATTAGCCCACTATACAAGTATGGATGATTTACACAATCAACCCATATATTTAATTAGTCTTCTTTTGATCACTTAATTAATCCTAGATTAATTCTTGATCAATACTAATTAAATAATCTCATTATTCTTATTATTAATATACTAGAACTTATAATATATTAATAACCATAAGTGTCTTATTTCTCTCATTATAGTCTATCCAAGTGCATGATGGTATGCAACCCAAATGGACCATGCCGGGTCGGGTCAAGTCTTACCAATTATAGTTATGGACTTAGACATTAATCCAACAGTCTCCCACTTGGATAAGTCTAAAACTCTTATTGCGTATGACTTCAGGAACCAACTGGCAATCGTAGCTCTCAAAAGCTTCTGTCGAACTCTGACCTTGTAGATGAACTCTGACCTTTGTCAATGACTTGTCCATTAGATAAGGGATCATATATTCCTCCATTCTAGATATCATATGGACTGAGACATGGATTATAATCATTCTCTCTGTCCATTTGTTGTTTCCCGATTTCCGATTTATGACGACTGACTAATTGAACAAATCAAATTAGTCCTGGCCCGGCCGAGCACTTCCATTTGTCATCATCAAATCATCGAGGGGCCCACAGATATCGCTTTTATCCTGAAGGTAAAAGGAACGGATAAACTTCGACTCATATGGCTTGTTCTACTACTTGTTGAATCATACACAAAGGCACGTTTTATAGCACCGAGTTACCAAATGCGTTTTCGTGCTATCAATGTACTATCAACTCATAGTAACAACTCATATCTCTAGGTTTGAAGAATATAAGATATTATCGTCTCATGATCACTCGTGATAAAATCCATGAAGTGATTCCAATGAGCGCGGGTTGAATCCAATACTCAGAACTTATGAGCACTCATGAGTGTTGTAGCCTTGTCCAACACCTTAGACCTCTACAACCCATCATGACAGTCTTAATTCATATCTACTTCCAACATATGACCGACTGTGGATGGTTTGAATAACTTAGTCATTCCAGAAGAATAACCCAGTTTATTCGGGAAGTCAAAACATGCAAAGTGAAACACAATAATAATAGAATCCAATATGGTATCAAAACCTATCACCATATGATTACACATTATTCATTGTATACTGTTTCAGCTATCAACTTTATTCTTGAATTTAAATCAATAGTTGTCCCATGCTCCAAGCATGTACACTATGTTTTCTAAACACTAGTCATGCCATACACCAAGTATGCATACTATGTTTGTCTGTGATCTTTACTTTGTGAACTAGATCCATTGAACATAACTTCAATGATTCTCTTTTCACACTCCCAAATCCTTACTGCAAATGCAAGAATTCCAAATTCATGCCATTTACTGAAATCTGGTAGATTCTAAACTTATATGCATTGATCCTCTCGTAATGATTATGCACAAAGTCATAAAGACTTGGCAACAATCATTACAGAGTATTCCAAAGGAGATCATCTCCTTGGAAACATCCTTCTTGCATTAAGTTTCCTTAATCTTACATAGATTGAAAATTCTAACGTTGAAACATTTCCAGATTCCATTTTGACTATCACTTCTGAACAAGAGTTGCCTCCTTACAGATTATGTCAATATGGTCCTTCCAGAATTATCACTATACTTCCAATTGTCCTTGAGTAACCAATCTTTGGTAAACCTTAGATTGTCCTCGATAATTGTTTAATCCTTTTAGTCATATCCAGTTCTAAACCTTTTCCCTTCTTAATGCCCCAGGCATTTGGAAAATTTTAGAACGGATGATTATAGCACATGTAATCGATCCTATATCCGAAGCATATGGGACACGATTCATGATGTCTCACATAAAGACTAAACCAGTCTTTTGCTATAACATTTCCATTTCTATTTGCCAAGTTCTCATAATTCAGATTATGAAAAGGGATGCCGTAATCATAATCGAATTTAAGAACGCAAATAATGGATTCATATACAAAATTTCCTTATGTTGAGCCATTCCAACATGAAATTCATATATATTTCCTTGACTAAATGATTAAAACCTCACGATCTAAGCTTATAGATTTGAGATGAAGTATAATTTCCTCTCCCTTAATTATAGCAAAACAACTTTCCCAATTGAAACCTTTTGTTTTCTATAATTAACATTGCTAACTTGCAATACTTATCATAATTATCATGCTCCCACTAACATGATGATCATTAGCATAACACTTATGCTCCCACTAGCTTTGACATGTTCTCAGAAATCACCTGGACTTCTAGAAATCAATACTTCATTGACTTTCTTACCAAAGTTCAGATTTCTGATACAAGATTGTTTTGATAAAACTTTATCAAAATCATACACCTTCCCTTAGATAGCACACTTGTGTGTCTAAACAATTATGAAGAGGTATGCCGTAATCATAATGGTTAGACCTTTTTTGCCACTTCTCACAAGTCCAGGTTAGTGTGCCGGAAAACCACACACGCTCCACTAACGACTTTAAGAATGCAAATATCACAATTGCTATCTAGATAAAATCTACTTAGTGAAAGTGTTTCCTCACCATCATTTTCATGAATCGGAGAGAAACCTTATGACACTTAGATTTTTAATGGTGTATGTGTTCTTATCCATGTGAATTGTCAAAACCTTAGTCACAGGACAAGGGTAATGACAAATCCAAACTCATATGGATTGAACTCAATCTTAATTTCTTGCCACCTGGTAGCTCAAGGGCCTGCCATTGCTTCCAAGTTGTTGTGCAACCAATTGAGAACTCTAAGAACTCATATGCAAAGCCAACTTTAACTGGAATGGGCACAGAATATGTCAACATGATAGGTTATAAACCTCAAGTCATGTGCTAGAGAAGAACTTCATGTTTTATTCTTGATTAGTTCTTGAGACTTTCAAGACCTTTAAGACTCCCACTGTCCTCTTGACATATAAGACTCCCTTGTCAAATATCCAAGAGATAGTGCGGATTCTAATCAAGATAAACACTTCACACCATTGGCCTTAGTTGGTCTTTGTTTTATCCAAAACATCACAACTTACCAATTTCAAATGTCCAAGAGTAGAAAACTTTTACTCTTACATTTGACAAGTGTTTTAAACCTTCTTTGAGACATGTCACTCAAATTTCAATCATAGAGTATGAC
The DNA here is from genome assembly GCF_051521515.1 of Lactuca serriola. Lineage (NCBI taxonomy): Eukaryota > Viridiplantae > Streptophyta > Magnoliopsida > Asterales > Asteraceae > Lactuca > Lactuca serriola. The sequence goes on from NC_136413.1 coordinate 189,514,680, forward strand.
TCTAAGACTTGTATAGGAACGAAGTATGACTCATCTTCTTGATTTAACCATTTCAACAATTCAAGATCCCTCTTCTTAGTCATAAGAATGCACTAAGATTTCCTTAGAGAACTAATTGTGATATGGTTTCTTAATCATTAAGATGATCACAAAACTGATACTAAAGTACTCTCCCATCTTTTCAGATTTGAGAAACTTTTATCCTTCTGCCTTATTTGATTCTTCTTATTCGCACTGCCATACATTGGGACCTTTTCCAATGTCTCAGAGTTACACTTAAGCTTGTAAGTATAATCATATTTACTGAGCTTTAGTAAACTATGACGAATAGTCTTATCAATCTTTTGTGGTGGACTTAATCAGTGCACAAGAACGTGTACTCGATCCCTTAGTCCTTCACTTGACTCACACATCCATGTGAACAAGTAATTAGTCTTAATTTTCCAATACTTGAAAGTTCTCATTCATCATGCTATACAACTTGCATGATTCCAAGTTTCGGTCCAATTGAAACTTGGGTGATGAGAATCTTTCCTTATTTGGTAAATCTAGACATTACCACAAATGAAAGAATCAATTTCATATTTCCACTCTTGCTATTATTGGAATCATATAAGCAACAATTTTTCCTCAAAAGCCATTGTAAGGATATTTTAAAATAAATAAAATCAAAAATTTTCGATTATTTTAAAACTTTGCGGAAAAACTAATCCTTACAATTCATATGAAAACTTGTTGTTATCTATTCCTAAGCAAAAATATCATAACTCCTAAGAAGTAGCTCAAGAATCCGATTTTTCAAGCTATGCGATAGAAATCCATCTACGCCATCAGATTCAGCATATTCTTTCTTTAAGTTCCTTCACTTTTTCTTTGATTCTTAAAACATCACCATGTGACCCAGTCACATCATGTATCAAGAATCTCAGAATAGAAACTTAACAGAGTTAGATAGTGGAATTTACCTGAAGTAGAGTCAAACTTATTGACTTTAGCATCCTTAGGTAAATCTGGCAGCTTTGCAACCAATGCCCCTTCCTTTGGCAATATAAACATATGGACCCTTTGATAATGGTACACGAGACTATCACAGACTTAGTTTTTCTCTTTACCATTTGGTCAACCGAGTTGACTATGGCCGATCCCTTTCCATTGGGAAGAGAATGCTTTTCTGGATTTCCTGTGTCACTATTGTCAATGTCCATCAAGTTTTAAGGAAGTTGATCTTAACAAATAGATAAGATCATTAAGGGTCTTGTCATAGTCTGTTTCATAGGTGTCCCAAAGGAACTCACTATGTGACTTAGAAAGTGATTGAACCACCAACTTTCTCAAGACTTTGACACCCAACTCTCCCGGCTTGTCAATATGTGACTACATCTCCAAGATGTGATCACATCTAGACCTTGCCTTGCCAATAGGGCTTGAGTGACCTTAAACTTTTCAAGAACTTGTGGGTTAGGGAGAATGGTTGGAGGAGGAGAAATAAGTATGATTTCCAAAGGACATCATCTTCATTTAGGAAACCTTGTTTCAAGAGATTTGGGAAGATCATAGGTGCTTAAACCAGACATCTTTTGGGAGATATTCAAGATAGTTGATTTAAAGTCCTTAATATGACACCCAATATGAAATATTAAGGCTAGGACCCAACAAACTATTTTATAACTTAGAAGAGGTATGCCGTAATCCAAGCTATAAAATATTTGAAGGTAGGTGAATGACGATTCACCAATTTCCACCAAGATAAACGAAATGTATTATTAGGTTTTAATTGGTTGTGAAACTCCTAGATCTTTGAGATTCATTGAACTTTTCAAAGGCATGTTTCAATCTCGAGTGTGCCCTTCAGGTTTTGTAACTGGGATGCCGAGGATCACAAAACAAGGTGTGAAGTAACCATGCAAATTACTTGGTACCCTTAATAAATTACCCCTCAATCGATGTGCCGGTTAACCACACACGCTGCATCGATACTATGATAAATATTAAGTCACCCTTTACCTACCTTGTTAAGTCCAAGTTAGTGTGCCGGTTAACCACACACGCTCCACTAACGACTTTGACAAAGTGTAAAGTGTAATTTCATGGATTAGCACCTTATTCACATTTTCCTAAGTAACTAAGATTGGGTATTATTAAGAATTTAGTTACTTAGTATTATCATTAATACTTTTAATGAAGGGAGAATTATAGTCTTGTCAAACCCGTTCGGCTAACGACCCTCCACCGGTCAAGCAAGCGGTGGGTGAGAGTGGACACCCATTAAGTTGCCATTTTATAGGCAACAACCTTATACCCACCTTATAGACCGGCTTCGTGAATGAGGCGTACTAGCGGTAAGACTGACTTTACTCTTATACATATATATATTATTAACTTATAATATTATAAAGTATAAGGGTTGAATTTTAACTTTTAAAATTCTAAGGGCTAACTTGGAATTAAAGTATTCATAAGGAAAACTTTTCAAATTCCAAAACTTGAGGGCAAGTTTTGAAACTATTCAAAACTAATTAATTCCATAACTTATGTGTTTAAAGTAGTTTTAATCCAAAAACTCTTCAAGTTCCATAACTTGAGGACAAGTTATGGAAGACTTTAAACTAATAAAAGAACTAACTTTTTCTTTATTTTATAACTTATGGATTTAATTATGGTTACATATTTTCCTTTAATGAAGTGACTCTTGAACTTCCATAACTTGAGGACAAGTTATGGAGTCATAAAAATTATTCAATGACACAAGACTCTTCATTTTGTAACCATTTCCAACTTTTATGAATTTTATGAGTCTTTAATGTGACTCTTCATGTAACTTGAGGACAAGTTACACAAACACATTTTATACTCAACTCTTAGATTAAAATGGATTGAAAACAACTATTTCACTCAACATTTCTATTAATCTAAGCAACTCATAAGAACAAGATAATCAAATCAAACTTTTTCATGTAATTAGTCTAAACCTTAAACTAATACAAAACATGAATCTATTGACAATTATCTTTGAAAATGGATTAGCATGAACATTACCACACCAAAAACAAGTTTATAAGTTCAAAAACAACTTAGGGTAATGTTCCTAGTCCATTTCTAGCCAAAAACCTCGAATATATGCTGTCTGGGGCTCCTACTCGGCGAGTGGCATCAACCTACTCGGCGAGTAGGATGATTTTACTCATGTACTCGGCGAGTTCATCAGTGGACTCGGCGAGTACAGTGCCCAGAAAGCCAGAAAATCGAGTTTTTCAGCATTTTTCAGCAATTTGCATCAAGTATAAGAGAAAGCAAGCCTAGGCTCTGATACCACTGTTGGGTTTTGAGCATTCTAACACTCCTAAGTGTACATGCAACCCTAAATACCTTGGATCTATGTTTTCTCTATTATACATGCAAATAAGAACATCTAAGGTATTATCCTAATCTAGCATACAAAACAATGAATGTAACAAGATAGAATACATACCTCTTGATGTAGAAAGTCTTCATGAAGCTTGAGTGCCTAGTGCCCCAAGTGTGACACCTCAAATGGAATCACAATCATCAAAACACTTAGAATAGCTTGAGAGAATTCTACACTTCATGAAATCGGCTAGCCCTCTCTAGAATAATACTAGTGACCGATTTTGCCAAGAATAATATCTTTATATAGTGTTACAATTAGGGTAAACTCTTAATTGTCATGGCTTTCCATTTCCTTGGATCCATGGGTTCAAATACACCATGGAGCATCCATGAACCATCCTATGGGTTTTAGCCCAACTTGATTATCCATGGAGCATTAGCCCACTATACAAGTATGGATGATTTACACAATCAACCCATATATTTAATTAGTCTTCTTTTGATCACTTAATTAATCCTAGATTAATTCTTGATCAATACTAATTAAATAATCTCATTATTCTTATTATTAATATACTAGAACTTATAATATATTAATTACCATAAGTGTCTTATTTCTCTCATTATAGTCTATCCAAGTGCATGATGGTATGCAACCCAAATGGACCATGTCGGGTCAGGTCAAGTCTTACCAATTATAGTTATGGACTTAGACATTAATCCAACACTTTATACCTCCAAATGATGCCAAAAGGTGGTGAGATTCTGGATCTAAAGAGCTTCACTCATCCAAGGTGGTCTCCACTCCTTTCCTTCTTCTTTAAATGCACAAAACACCCACACTCAAGCTTAGAAATGTTTCACAAGTTGGATTAGGGTTTCAAGAATGTTCCAAGAGGATGGAGGCTGATGAGGTGAGAGGAAATGAGGCTATAATGGGATTTAAATATGAGTCAAACCCTAAAAACTAGGGTTTGCATGACTAGTACATAGAGACGCACATAAAAACCGGTTTCACTTTTCAAAACCGGATCCAATTCGAAACGGGATTGGGTCAAAATCGGATTTGACCAAACCGGATCGGATCGGATTTAAAACCGGATTTTCAATCGGATCCTAATCCTATATTCCAAATCGGATTTGATACCGGATCGTAAACCGGATTCGCTAAAAACCGGATCCAAATCCGCCCCAAAATCCGATTAAAACCCACTAAAATCGGTTTAAACCGGTTTCAAATCGGATTAGAATCAGATTCGGATTTTGGTTGGAACCGGATCGGATTTTAACCGCATTCGGATCGGATTTTGACCGGATCAGATTTTTGATGACGTAAGCGAAACCGGATCGGATCGGATCGGACGGGATTCGGGTTTTGTGCATCTCTAAGCACGTACGCCCTGTGTACAGATGTAAGAAAAATGTATTAGGCTCAACGTATACACATACGCATGGCGTACTCCTTTAGAACCTAAAATTACAAAAATCCCACTAGGGCCCTTATTGCACTCTTTCGTATACTTGGGGCCCATATTGCAATATAAATAATTTATAGGGTCAAAATTAAAAGTACCTCATCATTGGGATGTTATAATTGTCTAAGTGGGGGACTATTGGAAATAGTGTCCAATGTAGTTGGTAATATTTATAAATAAAAATAGGGCCGTTTTGGGTTGACCTCACAACACAAATAGCTAAAAGGAAATGGAGAAAAATAAGTTATTATATTATTAAGTAATTAATAAAATACTTAGAAATTATTTTGGTAATTAATTAAAAGGTTTTAATTAATTAGAGAGCTTGAATATTAATCCAAGAGATTAATTAGTAATATTCCAGAAGCTCCTGGAAGACTATATGAGATGATTTTGATATCCCTTGAATAAGGATAAAGCATGTCTGAATTAGATAAGGATTAACCATAAGAGTTTGAATCCTTTTACGATTTTATTAGATACCTATAAATTCATCACTAAGAGTCAAACCCTAGAGGCTAATGATCTCTCTAAAATTGCCCATACTCTTCTCTTCTCTCCCCTTTTACAAAAATTATAATCCTACTCATAGGGTTGTAGGATTTTCGAATAACCCTTCCATAAGGTTAACCCTTGTTAGCTTTTGGAGTTTGTGGAACTAACTATGTTAGAGAGATTCTCATTTGGATCCTTCATCCATTGCAAAAGTTGCTAATTAAGATCAAGAGGTAAGTGTTTTATCATTCTCTTTAGTTGATTTTAAAGTATGTTGCTACAACTAGTAAAACCTAGATCTTAGGGTGCATGTACACTTAGGTAAAATTTTAATTGTTTATGCTACCTAGCTAATGTGTATTTGATTCTTACAAAACCCAATAATGGGTTAAAAAATAACATGAGTGTTTATAAGGCTGGAGGGTGTCATGCCATGGTAGAATCATGCCATCTTATCTCCACCTCACCTCCACATAAGATTGTGGTATGGCAACCATTTTGAAACCATGGAAAATGAGTGGTGGTGAAGAAAGGTAGAAGAGGGAGAGATAGAGATATGAAAGGAGAGAAAGAGAGGAGGATCCACAATAGATTCTTGATGAGGAGAACAAAACCACAATCAAAACCACAAGCTAGACGCGATGTTAGCCGCAATCTACATGGTGAACTGAAGAAATTAGTTTAATGTTATCGTTTTGAATTAAGATTTGTTTAATGTTTTGAAAGAAAACTCAGAGAGATAAGTCTTTAGTGTGTTTAAAGGTTATCTTGATTCATAAATAATAGCTCTTGTGTTTTTTCATTAGACTATATGATTGCACTGCTTTTTTTAAACTTAAGTTTTTAAACTTCACCTATTAGATGCAAGTCAAAAAAATGAGGGAGCGAAAAAGATTATACAACAAAAAATGACAATGCTTTCCATGGACGTTTTATACCAAGAAAACAAAAAAGGGAGTTTAACAAAACTTTTGTTATTGAAAAAATAAAAGATTATAGTACATTTATCAGGTGCACTGGCACGATATGTAACATACAAAATAACTACATGTTTTATAAGGTTTGTGATAAGAAGTTATATCTTTGAATTCTTGATTGACTCTACCTTAATTTAACTCTTAGGTGCCATTTCTTTTTTCAAAGCGAAAATGCATGAAGTCTGTGTACTATCTCTGCAACCCTCTATAGTAGAAGAAGAGGGAGACCAAACGGCTACAACATGTAATAAAAAATATGTTTGTTTTTTAACCTCTTCAGACTGCTGCAATAAGTTAAAGTAAGATGTGAAGAGGTTTGAAGCAAATGGTCAAGTGATGCGCCACGTAGCAGACGTGCATCAATTTTTAAGTCAGAAGTCTTCTGAAAGACAAACAGTTGTGAAGAGAAAAGTGCCGCAAGTGTGCTGCACGGCGCAACAATAAGTGTATGTGGATTCCCAATAAAATTTTACCTTAATTATATATTAATTATACACCTCCAAGTCGTGCTCAATTTATTTATCCATTTTCCCCACATTCCCTTATACAAATTTATGAAATCCACGAATTATATCCAAAAAGAACACATAAATCCTAAAAACTATAACAGATGAAGTAAATTAGAATTTGATGTCTTGGGCTTCTTGCCCGATCCTACAGATGTATGAACCTCATACGACTTCCTTTTCTTGTCCGCCTCTAAGTCGATCTCCCTCTCCCTAGCTCGAGCGATCATATCCTCCAGCATCCTGCAGTTGGATCGGCTCACAAACTGTCTGATGTCACTCCTCAGCATCTCGTGTTACCAAGCTTTCTTCATCTCCTCATCCGCCATATACTGCAAAACAAGAAGGGCTCTCTCTCTCTCTCTCTCTGAACTTGTCGGTGATCTCCGCCACTCTCTCTGTAGTTTGCTAGAGGTCCTGTAACTCCCGTGCTAAGTGTTTCACCTCAATAACTGGTGCAAACTTGGCCTTGAACCTGGCCAAGAAGTCACTCCATGTCATCGCGTCCAACACCTCATCATCCCCAATAGCATGTCCAACCTCCTCCCACCAATCACACACTCTTTCCTTCAGAAGCAAAGAGGTGTGTCGAACCTTGTCCCCCTCGGGACACCGACTAGAATGGAAGGCATTGGCAATATCTGCCAACCACAGGCTGCTAGCAATAGGGTCCTTAGCCACATGATAGTATGGAGGTCCATAGGCTCTGAACTCCCTGAACGTCAATGTGCGCGCCCCCATCATGGTTGCCATCTCGGTGCGGAACGCACCCAATCTCTCATCCAAAATCTCCATAATGCCCTCCTTGACCGTATACACGTAATCTCAGCTGAAATAAACTCTTTCATCAGCTCATCGAGCTTCCCTACTCTAGAGCTCGAGCCTGATCCCTCACCGGCACCTGAACTGTCCAGTGGTCTCGTGCGTAGCATCGCTATGTTGCAACACATCATAACAACCATCAGAATAGTCATCACTATTGAGGGATCACACACACACTACAAGTTTCCTGGTTTTATCTTAGCCCTCCTTGACTCGAGTACGGATCCTCTTCTTTTAGTAGTACGGGCCCATACTACCTTCCACATCTATCCGTACTTTCCTCAAGGATTTCCTCGACTCCACCAAGTCCTTTTTCACTACTATTGCTCCCACCTCTAATCTCATCCTAGGCTTACCCTAGGTTAATCACCATCCCACTCTCCGCCATCATCTGCATAAGAAATCCCTGCTCTTTCCCCCTAACTAGATCGCGAATACCATTACATATCACTAAGACTAGATAATTATTCAAATGAGAGATCCTACTCTACAACGATTGGACTCAGACAAGAGCTGTGAAATAGAGCTAGACCTAACCTTCTAAAATTATTTAGTCCTCGTAATATGTAACTTAACATATTTGTTTATTAGTTAGTATAAGATAACTAGAACTCATAAAAGCACAAATCAAGCAGCATTCGAGCATTGAGTACACATAATCAAGCATATCTTAATCAGGACAACATATCACTGACTAATCTGTACTAGCATGCAGTTCATAAAGCTGATACACATATAACAAGCACATTAGGCATCCTTCCTAGATCCTTAGCCCTAATCTAGCATGCAGTTCTCATAAACATATCATAACATAACTTGTATGGGAAATTTGGGAGTACTTACTTGAGCTCGGTTGATTGCATGCACCACACCCTTTTCTCTTTTCAAAATTCTTTTCCTTTTTCAAAGTTCTTTTATAAAAATAATTTTTCTTTTGAAAGTTTTCATACCAAGTCCTTAGTTTGATTTTAGACACACCCGACTACCTGAGAATGTGCCTGAATCCCTCAAACCAAGGCTCTGATACCAACTTGAAACATCCCCGAACTGCTGATCACTCGAATCCCCGAGCTATCATTACCAACATAATGCTTATTCAAGAACTAATAATCCTTCATAGGGTAAAATGACCATTTTTTCCCTGGTCAAAATCAAAGTCAACGCTTGGTCAAAGTCAAAGTCAACACCCCGAGTTGACTCAACTCGCCGAGTTGCTCCATCAAGTCACTGAGTACTATAAACTAGAACCCTGAAATCGTGATCCAACTCGTCAAGTCACCCTCCTGACTCGCCGAGTTCCTTGGCTACTCATCGTCGCGATTTTTTGACTCAACTCATCGAGTCCCTTCACAAACTGGTCAAGTTCTACCCTATACTGAAATCGGGACAACACAATTCAACTCGTCGAGTTCCTCTATGGACTTGACGAGTCCCCTAGTCTGTATGGGGCATCTTAACAGATTAAGCCCCTATTCTCCAAATCAAGACTCCATACTTCTTCTACATATAGAAAATGGCTTCTCAAGGGTAAAGTTTCCAACTTTACCCGCTACTAGTCCTTCTTAATTGGTTTAGCTAAAACCCTAGTTCTTTAGGACATCGATTTTTTTTTCCAAAATCCAATATACTTCAAACCTAAGCATGAAAATCGAGATATGGTTCCTAAACACCAAGTAAACAAATAAAGTCTCAGGCTTTCCTTCCATGCATGGCCTTTTGGGGCTTTAAAGGCATAACAACACTTTAAAGCTTGCATGGGGCTTCCATGGCCATAACGTGTAACATCCCAAGACCAGGTATAGCTTATAAACCCTTGTTTTATTGTAATTGACAAGTTTGGCCATTCATTTAAGAAAAGGTGGTAGTTGAGTACGCGAGGCGTACACGTGTGTACACTCAGTGTACTCATGTGCGTGATTTGGACGTGGAAGCCACCTAGTACATTGGGCGTACTAAAGGGTATGTTGGGCGTACTAGGCTCAGAGTGAAAACCCTAATTGCGAGGTGTGTCCCTATTTAAGGAGCATGATGGCCTCATTTCTGGCCACCATTTCCATCCCTCAACCCTCTTAAAACCCTATTTTTTGTCCCTTGAGCTTAAGTGTCCATTTGTGAGTTTCTTAGTGTTCTTGTAGTATCCTTGGAGTGAAGTATGAGCATTGAAGAGAATAGAGTTGGAGTCTGAGATTTAGATCTAAGCTTTTCTGTGGTTGGAGCATCAGTTGAAGGTATAAAGCTCAAAGCTTTCCCGTCCTTTTTTATTTGTGCATAATATGGTCCATTTTAGGGTTTTTGATCCCAAAGCTTAAAGCTTTATGAGTTGTTGAACTTCGGAGCCTAATATTTGTCCCTTTAAGTGTTTTTAGTGGAGTGGATTCATAAAAATGGAGTCTTGGACGTCAAAACCACCCCATGCATGAGATATGAGCACTTTTGGGAGAAAAGAGTGAGAGTTTTTGGGTTTGGGACTTTCTCAGCCATGCAAAGGCTTAATGTCACGAACTTTATGGAGTATGAGCCTTTAGGGAGTCCAGATCTGAGAGTAGAGCTTCAGTCTTAACGAATTAAAACCAAGAGAGTGAGAAGAACAAGTCTGGGATGTATGCCAAGCATAATCCCAGTACGTGCAGCGTAGGGTCGAGGATCCCCGATGCATGGCGAGTCAGTACGTCCAGCGTAGAGGGGTTGTATGCCCAGCGTATGCGTTGCGGTTGACTTTTTTTGACTTTTAGTGTTTGGTCAATTATGGACTACAGAGACCATAAAGGGGGTAAAATGGTCTTTTATCCTTCTGTGACTTTATAGAGGGTTTAGCCTAGCTTCTTTAAGGGTCTTTTATTAATTAGAGATAATTAACGTATGTTTTAAGCGGAGGCTAGACCGGTGGTCCGTGTATGAGTTTTATTTGCTTGCTTACAAGGTGAGTCTTCTCACTATACTTACCATGATTGGTAACTTGTGTGACCGGAGGGTCTTGTATGTTTATATTGAGTATTGTGATATTATGCATTATGTCTTTGTGATTTATGTTGTGTATTATTTTGAGCTTACTGAGTTAGGACCGGAGGGTCCAACTGAGTTGTGGGACTGGAGGGTTCCACCGAGACACATTAACCGGAGCGTCTTATTTGGTTATAGCCATGAAAGGCTAATGAGATGTGTGTGGTATTTTGGGGAACTCACTAAGCTTTGTGCTTACTGTGTTATGTGTTCTATGTTTCAAGTACTTCTCAGGATCACATGAAGGCGCCGACTTGATTGTACACACAAGACGGAGTTATGTTTAAGGATCCTGGATTTCGTTTTAACAATTAAGAATATGTGTTTTTGATAAATTGACATTTTGGGGATTTGTGAAATGTGTTGATGAGATTCATGTGATTTCAAAATGAAAATTTTGTTTGAAAAATTACGGTGTTACATAAAGTTTGCACCTTTATGCCATGAAACCCCTTCTAGACCCTAGATCTGAAAGATAAGGCACTTGGGACATCCATTTCCCAAGGGTTAAGCTTCTTGGACCAAAAACCCTCATAAAGTGAAATAAGGAGATCTAAGAGACTACTAGACAAGTTAGAGGCTTGATTACCAGAAAAGGATGAGCGTGGGACGTTGCTTCTGGATCTACAATTTTCTCTTGGAATCCTCTACCTTCTTCTTCTTCTACGAGCTTCAAATCACACAAGGTTCACTCAAAATGGCTCACAAGCATTAGGGTTTTGACACTGGAGGCTGGAAATGAGGTCATAAGGTGGGGATTAAGATGCTTAAATGGGGTGCAAAACCCCGAATCTAGGATTTCCCTAACCCAGACCAACTCGTCGATTTGGTCCTCCCTAACTCGTCGAGTTGGTTTCTCAACCCGCGTCCTAAAAACTTATTTCTACTCGTCGAGTTGTCCCCCTTGGACTCGATGCGTAGACCTTCAATTTTCCTAAAATCTTACCCTAATTAGCCTTCTGGTTTCCGGGTGTTACACCATCAGTTAGATGGTGCTAGTACAGACCATGACCTGGATGAGACTTGTCCCTCTAATGTCAGCAACCGGACTGGTGAGGTATATGTGCCTCATTCTGGTGAGATGCTTCCAAGTTCTTTTACTTTGACTGAGGAAAATGATTCAATTAATTCTAATCCTTCAGACATGTTTTCAACTAGGGTTACTAGATCTGGACGTAATGTTCACATGCCAGTTAGATTTAGTGATTATGTTGTATAGGGTAAACACAAATATGGAACTGAGCGATCTATTAACTTTTCAGCTCTTAATAGTGATACTCTTTGTTTTATTTCAAATCTTAATAAAATTGTTGAGCTGAAAAGTTATAGTGAAGTAGCTTTAGATCCAATATAGAAATAATATCTGGGAAATTACTAACTTTCCTAAAGGAAGAAAATCCATAGGTTGTCGTTGTATTTATAAAATCAAATATAAATCCAATGGTGATATAGAAAGGTATAAATCCAGACTTGAGGCTAAAGGTTATAACCAAAGGGAAGTTATTGATTATGAGGAGACCTTTTCTCCTATAGCTAAAATAGTAATTGTTCATATTATTATTTATTTAGATGTTTATAATTCATGGCCTCTTTATCAACTTGACATCAACATTGTTTTTTTGTATGGAAATCTTTCTGAAAGTGTTTATATGAGTCTACCTAAAGGATGTCATTCAAAGGATGATATCAGAGTTTGTATATTGTTAAAATCTCTTTATGGACTTAAACAAGCCCCTAGAAAGTGGAATGAGAAATTATGTTCTTCTCTTTCTATTTTTTTGGTTCAAACAGAGTATAAATTATTATTCTTTGTTTGTTAGGAATTTTCAAGATACAATTGTTGTGCTTCTTGTGTATGTGGATGATATCATTATAATTTGAAATAACAAAATTGAGTTAAATAATGTCAAAAATTTTCTGAAGTCCCAGTTCTTAATCAAGGATCTGGGGTATTCGAAATACTTTTTAGGTATAGAAGTTTCAAGAACTAATAGTGGTATTTGTCTTAATCAAAGAAAGTATTGCATGGAGTTGCTTCATGAGTTTGGCATGCTTGCATGTAAGCTTGTTAAAACTCCTCTTGAATCTAATTTGGTCATTAAACACGAGTGTGATTTGGATAAATCAGATTATTTAGTTAATATAACTGAGTATCAGAAGCTTGTTGGTAAATTGATTTATCTAACAATCACACGACCTGATATTTCATATGCAGTCCGTATATGCATAAACCTTATAAATCTCATCTTAATATTGCTTTTAGGATGTTGAGGTATTTGAAATATATTCCAGGTATGGGTGTTCATTTGACCCAATCTAGTTCTTTTAATTTGATTAGGTTTGTTGATGCTGATTGGGCTAAATGTTTGTTTAGTCGTAGGTATGTTACTGGTTATCTTGTTTACTTAGGTGGGTCTCTTGTTTCTTGGAAGAACAAGAAACAAAGTATTGTTTTTCGCTCCTCCACAGAGTCTGAATTCAGAGCTTTGAGTAGCATTACGCATGAAATAATTTGGATTTTAAAATTGCTTCATGATTTGGGTATAAAGTCTCATTTACCTGTTGGTATTTTTTATGATAATGAGTCTGCAATCAAATTGGCATTAAATCCCGTATTTCATGGAAAAACAAAACATTTTGAAGTTGATCTTCATTTTGTTAGGGAAAATATTACGAATGGAATTTTAAAAGTGAATAAAATTGAGTCTTCAAACCAAAATGCAGATATTTTAACCAAAGCTCTTGGAAGTAATCAACATGAATATATTGTAAATCGTCTTAATATGGTTGATGTTTTTAAAGGAAACTAATTGCTTATATGTTCTCTCAAATTAATGTTTAGTTTGAGGGGGCGTGTTAAAAGGTTAATATTTTTCATAATCAAACTTAAACATTAATTTATAGATTATTGGGTAAGTTATGTATAAGTGTATATTTGTGGGGATGTGGTGTGAATCTTTTATGTAGGAAGTCGGGTCTGTACGCGGACTTCGGTTCATATCCATGAACCTTTCTACCCAAAGTACTTAAGTGTTGTAGTTGGATGATTATGTCATTCATATGATATTTTCCTTCACAAAGTCTCTCATCCCTCTCGTCTGTAGATTAGGGTTTTCTATCTAGGGTTTGTTCATATATCGTGTTCTATGTACAAATTTCTGGTTGATTTATAATATGAGTGTAAGTGTGATATGTAATGAGGTGTCAGGTGTAATCTGTTGATGTAAACCATCTGTTTCGTAGTGAATGAAATGATGATGTTGAGAAGTTCTTAAGTTGTTTACGTTTTTTAAAAACTATGTGCTGATTTTTTTAGAAAGTATTTTGACCTTAAAAGTTATTGATTGGTCTAAGAGGGGGACTTTTGGAAATAATGTCCAAGGTAGTTGGTAATATTTATAAATAACAATAGGGTCGCTTAGGATGACCTCACAACACAAATAGCTAAAAGGAAATGGAGAAAAATAAGTTATTATATTATTAAGTAATTAATAAATTATTTAGAAATTACTTTGGTAATTAATCAAAATGTTTTAGTTAATTAAAGAGATTAAATATTAATCCAAAAGATTAAGTAGAATATTCCAAAAGCTCTTGGAAGACTATATGGTATGATTTTGATATCCCTTGAATAAGGATAAGGCATGTTTGAATTAGATAAGGATTAACCTTAAGAGTTTGAATCCTTTTAAGATTTTATAAGCTACCTATAAATTAATCGATCGGGGTCAAACCCTAGAAGCTTATGATCGCTCTAAAATCGTCCATACGCTTCTCATCTCTCCCCTTTTACGAAAATTATAACCTTACTCTTAGGGTTGTAGGATTTTTCGAATAACCCTTCCATAGGGTTAATCCTTGTTAGCTTTTGGAGTTTATGGATCTGACTACATTAGAGAGATTATCCTTCGGGTCCTTCATCCGTTGCAAGAGTTGCTAATTCAGATCAAGAGGTAAGTGTTTTATCCTTCTCTTTAGTTGATTTTAAAGTATGTTGCTAAAACTAGTAAAACCTAGATCTTAGGGTGCATGTACACTTAGGTAAATTTTTAATTGTTTCCGCTAACTAGTTAATGTGTATTTAATGCTTACAAAACCCAATAGTGGGTTCAAAAATAACACCAATATTTATAAGGTTGGAAGGTGTCATGCCATGGTAGAACCGTGCCTTCTCATCTCCACCTCACCTCCACATAAGATTGTGGTGTGACAACCATTTTGAAACCATGGATAATGAGTGGTGGTGAAGTAAGCTAGAAGAGGAAGAGAAGAGATGTGAGAGGAGAGAAAGAGAGGAGGATCCACAGTAGATTCTCGCTGAGGAGAGAGACTCAGAAACTATAGGCTAGGTGCAATGTTAGGCGCGATCTACGTGTTGAACCGGAGAAAATAGTTTAATGTTTAATGTATTGAAAGCAAACTCAGAGAAATTAGTCTTTAATGTGTTTAAAGGCTATCTTGATTCATAAACAATAGCTCTTGTGTTTTTTCATTAGACAATGTGAATTGCATTGCTTTTTTAAACTTAAGCTTTTAAACTTCCCCTATTAGATGTATGTCAGAAAATGAGGGAGCGACAAGATTATACAACAAAAATTGATAATGCTTTCCATGGACATTTTATACCAAAAAACAAAAGAAATGAGTTGAACAAAATCTTTGTTATTGAAAAAAATAAAAGTTTATAGTACATTTATCGAGTGCACTAGCACGGTATGTAACGTACAAAATAACTACATGTTTTATAAAGTTCTCGATCGAAAGTTATATCTTTGAATTCTTGGTTGACTCTATCTCAATTTAACTCTTAGTAAATTTGTTATTTACATAATCATGTTCATTAGTGATAACATCTACAATGACTTTGTTATTTTTAACAAAACAAATCTATTAATATTTTTTACTAAATAATTCTATCCCAAACTAAAATAAATAATCTTATATGTAGATTCTCAATAAAAGTTTACCTCAATTATATAGTAATTCTACACCTCCAAGTCGTGCTCAATTTATTTATCCATTTTCCCCACATTCCCTTATACAAATTTATGAAATCCACGAATTATATCCAAAACAAACACATAAATCCTAAAAACTATAACAAACGAAGTAAATTGGATTGGATTCATTGGCTCATGGGAGTTGCTTCTTTTCGCATTCATTGAAAGCGAGCCTCTTCCTTTTTGTGCCGGCCGGTAGATTCTCCAAACCCGTTGCTAAATCCGCTTTGGAGACCGTAACTTTTACAGGTTCGAGTTCCAAAATTAGACAATAACAATTGTACACATCACCCTGTTTCATGTCATCGTTTAATGTATATCAGTATTCACAAAAACAAACTATAAAGATTAGGGAATAACAATATTTTTATTCATATTGATAATATTCAGTGTAATTTATTTTTTTTAGTCAGAATAGAAATACATTTATAAAAATGAGATCGTAAATGCAAGTTGCGGAGTATAAAAACATACTTACTTATTCCGTTGATAAAATATACATTTGTATTCTTTTAAATATAATACCAACAAATTATCTTTGCCCAAAATGAAAAATGAAGTTTATTTTTTACCTCATTATAATAAGCAAGTATTTATATTTTTAGCTAAATAATAATATGCTTATTGTTTGCTAATACTAGCATAAAGTACATAAATGGTATATAAAAATTATAAATACAAATGTGTGAATATTATGAATAAAAAAAAGTTGAATATATTGTTATAATAATTGAAAAAGTAAAATAAGCTTTATATAATTAGAAAAAGTATTTTGGTACTTCCTCCAATTTGTTCCATCTATAACCAAATGGGTTAGCCACGTCTTATCATATGCTCAGTTGTGGTCCCTAAAGATGAATGAAAACTACAATAACTCACATGATCAAGAAACCGATTCAACCAAGTGCTCTTCAGTTTCATCTCCAAAGATTCTTTCGTCAAATTTTGATCTATCACCATCAGTGTAGCTGCCATTGCTATGGTAGATGATCGATATCCAACGAAATTAATATCTACATGTGTTAATCAGATCAAACAATCAGAACAAAAAACTCATATCGATTAATAACAGAAAATGAAGAAGCAAAATGTTTAAGAATCAAGAACTTACCTTTTGTTGTAGCTAAAAGGATTTGTGTAGTTAGAGACACAAACTCTCTGTTTGAAGATTCATTGCAGAAGCATGGAATGAAGCAACTGATGAAGTTAAACGGGGTTATTGAATGCATTCTCCAATCCAATGTGGTCGATACCAAAAGCTCCATTCTATGAATCGTATTGCTCTCGAAATTGTATTCATCAGCCGGAAAATCTGATAACGCCGGAGCTTTCAGTTCCGTCATCTTTGCCGCCAACGATAAACAAGCAACGGATAGCAATCGAATCGCCCAATTCTTGTCACTCTTCATCCAAATCAAAAATAAAACAACGAATGTTAATCACATATTGTGAATCGTGACTTTATAGAACGATGTAGAAAACTTACAGTGATAAGTCCTTTTGAAAGAAATCGATCAATGTATATTACAGACAAGTAGGCAGTGTGGAATCGGAGTCGGAAAAACGCTCTCGTCTGCGAATCAATCAGGAATTAAATCAATAAAGTCCTGACCAAACTTAATCCAGATGATTAAATGCAATAAAAGCGTAGATGATGATTTAAGAGAAAATTAATTGAACATTGATTATCCATTGGATTGCTTCCGATCGAGCGACTTTAATCCAATCATCTACAGGTGATCGAATGTGATTACGATCCCTCTCTCTATCAAGTAAAATTCGAAGATATTCTTCGTCTTGAGTGGATGATTCATATTCGTTTAACTCGTCTTCATCTTCGTCTTCCGCTAATGCAGTGTCTTGAGAGAGAAATCTTTCGAGGGAAAAAGTAGAGCGAGAACCTGAATCCGCCATACTTTTCGGAGAACTTTACTTCTTTGCCCCTGTGTAGAAAATCTAACAAAAATCTAGGATGAATGTGCGATATCTTGACCGATGAATACGGCGGGAGTTGATAATGTGGTGTTTATCTTTATTTAAAAAGTGAAATGTGTTTGGATTTTGTCGGTGGCGTTACGGTGGAGATGAGGGAGGAGGTGGCGGCGGAGATGGTGGTGGGGGTTGGTGACAGGCGGTTTTTAATTTGGTTGCAGAGAGTCAAACAGAGGTTTGACCAGCTCTGCGTCGTTTGGTAAGTGGAGTACTCATGGGGTTTAATAAGTTATTGAAGGCCAAATGGGGACGATTTACATGTCACCCCTTTGGGTTTGTGTGTTGTCATCGAATCCTATTGTTGCTATTCATTATATATGTATTTCCTTTAATTTTGTTAAAGTTATATATGAAAATAATTTTATTTAAAGCTATGTGAACAACTTGATCTAATCTTATCATCAAATATCAAAGTTTGCTGTTTACGTTTATATATATTTCTATAGCTAAATTCTTGTTTATAAAAAGAAATTTCATCTTTATTTTGGGTTTTATGATAACATGACCCCAAGATAGATATCTCAAGATGCAAACCCAATACCATTTCGGTAGAAAGAGAAACCATATGCTCTCATATAAGACAATGATATAATCCATTCTATAACTAATTGGTTTTAGAAAATGAAATATATTGTTTTTCTATGTTGAACGTTAATCGTGAAGCCTTGTATTGAAAGTTTTCTTGATGCCTATGTCCCGAGAGTATCGACAATACGAAAAATGATTGGATTGACGAACATTCGTTGAATGAGCGACCAATGGCAGAACTTGGCTTTGAGATGATGATTGTTGGGATGCAAAGTTGCAATATACTAGTAGCGATCTTGCAAAGAGCATTTTAATTTCACACCAACATTATAACTGGAAACCTATTATCTAGGATCGTAAATGAGTCGTATAAACACGAACCATGGCCGGTTCATGTTTTCATATGTATGTTAGTTTAAGTTAACCGAACAAACGAATGAGCACAGCCACATAAACGATCGATTTTATTTTTCTATTTGCTCTTTGTTCGTGATCTTTAATATGCTAAACGAACATAAATGGATGAAAATATACGATCATAAACACATAAATAAACATACACAAATATAAACGAACATAATTATTCAAATTAAGAACAATACATTAATAAATGAACACAAACAACCTAATAAAAACAAATATATATAAACAAGCTCTTAAGCACATGGCGGTTGTAGATGCTATTGGCAATGGTGTTTTCACAGACCTAGAATTGGTAATGATGACCTTTCAACTCTCATTTCTTTTCTTTTCTTTTTTTTGCAGATAACGCAAAGTTTTTTTTAGAAATGATCTCAAGAAACTGCTATGAATTTGATGAGAATGATAAGGTGTTGTTATCATGCATTTTGTAAATATGCAAAAGCGTCACATTCTTTGGGGTTGGTGTTACAAGGGAAAAAGTTGATGTTATGTCATCTCTTGTTGGGTGTAACTCAGCTAATCTCTCGTTTAAGTATTTTGGTTTGTCAATTGTAGCAAATATTTCGAATGTGGAAATTTGAAAACCTATTGTTGACAAGTTCATAAAGATTCTATCTAATTGGAAAGTTGAAACACTTTTAATAAGGATAGATTGACACTTCTTAAATCATTTATGAAGCTTTAGTACATATTTGTATGTTTCTTTATAAAACTTTGGATATGCTAATTAATCCATTGAGTCCCTCAGAGGTAGAGTTTTTGGGTCAAGAGGTAGGGTGGGAGTGTAACATCTCTCATTGGTACGTACATAATATTGTCCGTTTTGGACGTCCTCACATGAAAATTTCCACCTGGGGGGCCATCTTGGAATTGCTCTCGTCTGGTCAAGCTTAACTGCAAAGTTTTTATGGTATTTGCTACCCCAGAGATTTAAAACACGTTGTAATAGGTAGGTATCTACACTCCTTATATGGTAATGTTTAGTTCTCCTACCTGGTCAATGTGAGATCATGAATCTCTTCCCTTTGATTCGAACTTTACACCTCAAAGTAGAAAATGCTAACTAAAAGCTATGTGGGTGGGATGGTTTTATATGGGAACAATACTTTTTAGACAAAGCAGAAGAAGATTCTAGCAAGCAACAAACAATATGGCTTAGAATTGGAAGTTTGTTTACTTTCAATGGTTTCACATAAGGGGTGTGGTGTAATATTATTAAATCGTGTAATCAACTCAATTCTAAGGATTTTGATTTGGATACTCTATGTAAGAAAAAAGTTGGTAATGGTGATTCCACAAAATTTTGGAAGATGTTTGACAAGGTGATACAACGCTAAAAATCCGTTTTCCTAGAATCTATGATTTGGGCTTGAATAGTTATTTTGTTGCCAAAGATCATTGTGGTATTGGAGATTAAGTTTCTTGGTTATGTATAGGTCATGATGAGGGGTTGAGGAGATTCTATGGATGGATTGATGACCATCATTGATTTAATTGTGCTTTTCATGCAAAAAAGATATATGGGTGTGAGATTTAGATGCTTCAGAAGATTGCATAGTCTTGTCTACTAGGCGTTTCTGTAACAATCGTATGTTAGAGATCTTGAATACTCTTAATCAATGGAATAATTTTGTTCGAATATAAATTAACATTTAGCTTGGCATATTCATTTGGATTGATTATCAAATATAGATAATCTACATGAAATAGTATAGAAGTTGATTCTCTCTTTTGCTCATTTTGTGATAGTTTCTCTAAACATAGGAATCACTTTTTTGTTGGTTGTGTGATGGATGTTCAAGTATGGAATAAAAATGAGTTATGATGGCTGATTGATCTCCTTACTGTGCAGTTGATTATAGAATTTTACAACCGAATGTATCATTAGATATATGTGGTCTTGATAAGAAGGATTTAGGTCATGGTTCTCAAAACCATTTGGGTGATTTGGAGGTTTATCACTACCATTCCTTTTAAGTTGATCAAAACAAAAAAGAAGTTGATTTTTTTTCTAAAATTGTTACTTAGTCATTTTTAAGGATTTACACTAGAAGTAGGAATGTTAAAATTATGTAGGGTAGTTGGATTCAAGATCAAATCCTTGCTATAACTTCTTTATAATGTTTTTTATCTGGCATCTTGCTATTTTTATAAAATCTTATGTTGTTCAAGAAAACAATAAACATTGCTAAAAAGAATTAGGATTAATAAGAATACTTACAATCATAAAAGAACATAGACAAAACATAAATGAACATTCATGAACATAAATGAACACACAAGACAATTTTTCATGTTTATTTGTTTCACTAAACAAGCAAAAAAATCTTATTCATGTTCATATACGTATTAAATAAATGGAAATTAACGATGTTCCATCGAACGATGCACACTCAGATCACTAAATATTCGTTTCTTTTACATCCCAATCTTTATCGGATTAGTTGTTATCATATAGATGTTGAGTTATATGACAATTGTTTTGGAATGATCTTTGGTTGGGGAGTGTGATGTATTCTCAAAGATTTGATCGTTTGTTTTGCTTTGGAGTTAGATACGAATTGTAAGATTTGCGACCGACTGGTTGGTCATTTGGGTGATTTTTGTTTATGTTTTGAAATAATGCAAATCTCGAGGTCATGTTGCTAGACATAGCCAATTTTTCCACATATTAATCATTTGGGTGATTTTTCTATCTCAATTGATGATGATAAAATGAACTCGGGACTCAAATGATTCATAATACTTTTATGTCTCTTCACATACAAAGTATATTTGTATATGGGAGTCAGAAATATATAAGTATATAACCCAACTACTTGTTGGAACAAATGGATCCAAATCAAAGATAATATCTTGACCTAATGATACACATACCAAACTCAACTTCGATGCAAGGGGATGGATATAGATTCAGTTCATTGTCTTGTCTCATGAGTAATTGTTTTAATGAGTCTCTTGATTATTTCCTTGTAGTCTATAAAATAGTGACTTCTTTGTGGCGGTTGATTGGTGGTAGGTGGAGGGTTTAACATTCGTCATTTGTATCAGCTAAAGACCAAATTTCTTGGCCCAATCAAATACAATTTTTGAGTGCCAAAATGAAAGTTTTCGATGCAGGTGTTTTTACTAGAATTTGGTCGTTTTGTAATGCCTTCATTTTCCAATTTCCAAAGCTGTAAATGATCTCCTTTTTAAGTTTATTGCGTCTAGTTTGTTCAATTGGATTTTGAGTATGCGTCGTAGAAAAATTCTCGATTGGAAAGGGCGGCATAGAAATGCATGTACGAATTTTGATTCCTTGTTAGTTCTAGCATTTTGTTTGTTCTTAAATAAAATCATGTTGTTCAAAAACACATTCTTATTTTCATTTTCAATTTTTATCCTCTATTAGAAAGGACGGCTTAGAAACACATGTATGAATTTTGATTCCTTATAAGTTTACTTTTAAATAAAATCATGCCGTTGAAAAAAGAAAACATCCTAATTAATTTAATTTTTATTTTTGTGCCAAATTTCCTTTTATCAATTTATAAAAGCGACAAACTAACAATTATTAATTTATTATACAATCAAGTTTTAGCCGGCTATCGACTACAAAATCATTTTATGGTATTTGAGAAAATTACATTGTTATTCTGTAAATTAATGTTCTATTTCACATGTTTATACGTACTTTGTATTAAATACATGTCATCCTTTGGTATTTGAGAAAATTACATTGTTATTCTGTAAACTAATGTTCTATTTCACATGTTTATACGTACTTTGTATTAAATACATGTCAATCCTTTTAATTTCATTATTATTAATTGGACCTGTTGATGTTATCGACTAGTTTGGGGCCACATTTGTTGGCTATAATCGCTGAACATTCTTTGTATAATTTGAGAAGACCTTTCATGTATGTCGTGAAATCAATCATCGCAGAGGTAGCATATGTATTGTTTTTAAAAAGGTTTACTTATTTATTGTCTATTGATTATAATATTGTAGTAGTTGTGAAACCCGTATATTATACGGGTTAATTAAAACATAATGTTAAACAGGAGCAATTAAATGAAAAGTTTATTTGAATTTGAAATATGAAATAAGTGAAAATTATGAAAAAAAAAAAACATGCAAAAAATACATTAATTAAAATTATGTGTTTAATTGTTAGACCCGTGTACTAAACGATTTATTATAATAAAATGTTAAATACATTTGTTTAAAGTGTAAATTTATTTGAAATTGAAATTGAAATTTCAAATTTGAAATTTAAAATTTAAAATTAATAGTTATTATAGTAGGTTTAATTTATGAAAACTAAATTAATGATATAGTGGAAATGAACAATGAAGTAATTGACAAGTGGAAAATAAATATATTTCAAAATTATGACAAAATGACATGTGACCAAATAAATGAGAGAATGACAAGTGGCAATAACATTTTCATTTATTAAGGTAGATTTTAGTTTTATTTCGATTTTAAGTACAATTTTACTGAAGACCAACTAAGTTCCAGAGATGTAATAACCAGGCTATTTAAATTTCTTTTTAATTAATTTTAGCATTCTAAGTTTTTCTTTCTTTATTTTTATTATTATTATTATTATTATTATTATTATTATTATAGGTGTAAAAGCTTATTGACCATGAAGTCACAATTGTAAAATGTTTATTATGCCTCACTAAGGAGGAGTGTTATGACTCCAAGGCTCGTAAATGACATCTTAAAAACGCCATTTTAAATCACACACACACACAAATATATATATATATATATATATATATATATATATATATATATATATATATATATATATTTGAGACGGACTTAATTTTGTGAGACGTGTTAACTATATTGTTTTAGAATATTAGAATATCACATATATTACATTTTTAAGAAAAATATAATATTAGAATATTTTGTTAGATAAAATGGTTTCACGGTCTCATAAAAATTATATATATATATATATATATATATATATATATATATATATATATATATATATATATATATATATATATATACCTTAAAAAGCATTTACAAGATTTTGTTGAATTTTAAGAGGTACAAACTTTTAATCATCATATACAATAATTTTATGCATCGGAGAATAATATATCTTATCCGGTCAAAGACAGATTTTGAATAGATCTTCTAAGTTTATCTTCAAATTGAATGGGTTAAATATGAAAAATTCAAATAAGATGATGATGATAAGATTTTGAATGAGTCAAAGTTTGACCAAGTGTTCCTCATATCCAATTGAATCGGTAAATACTAAATCTTATCCGGTCAAGATTTATGAAAAAGTCAAATAAGATGATGATGATGATAAGATTTTGAATGGGTTAAAGTTTGACCAAGTGTTCCTCATATCCAATTGAATCGGTAAATACTAAATCTTATTCGGTCAACATTTATGAAAAAGTCAAATAAGATAATGATGATACGATTTTGAATGGGTCAAACTTTGACCAAGTATTCCTCATATCCAATTGAATCGTTAAATACTGAATCTGTCAATAATAATGAAAGAGTCAAATAAGATGATGATAAGATTTTGAATGGGTCAAAGTTTGACCAAGTGTTCTTCATATCCATTTGAATCGGTCTAATACGATGTACACGTTATAAAGCATTTCATATAAACTAGAAGAGGCGCATTGATCTAGCATTCATCTATCATGAATGTCTTGCCATTGACCGCAAAACCTTGGTTCTCTCTCATGCTCGCTACCTCCTCCTTTGTTTTTCTTTCTATTAAAATCGAATAAGCCCAAAAATGTCTTATGTTTAATCCTAGCCCAGGTATAAGAAATCTCTATCTGTTCGTCATTTTGTTTAACAAATTTTTTATGTCATTTTGTTGATCCGCACCTGTCGCTTTGCGCGGGTAAACGGCTAGTGTATATATATATATATATATATATATATATATATATATATATATATATATATATATATATATATATTATAAAAGGTAAAGTGCAAAAATTGTCCATTTGATTTTTGTTGTTTTTTTATATTAAGTCCAAATAGTTATAAATTTGCAAAAACGGTCTTTTAGTAGGGTTTGTTGTCGTAGGTATGTTTATTTTTAGGTGTAATTTGTTTTTGAAGAAGTAAGATTTGGAAAAAAAATCGACAGGTTGCATTAACAAAATTATTTGTTTTGGTTTTTAAAGTTTGGATGCTGCATAAATGATATTAAACCATATTGCTTGCTCATAGGTTATACTAAACAACCATTTAATGATGGTGGCGGCGATTGTGGTAGTAGTGGGGGTGGTGGTGATGATTATGGCGACATGCCTTTTTATGTATGTTATTTAAAAAAAACAATTACTCTTTTGCCTTAATGTCTGCACGTCCATGTAGATTCTCTAGAAATACATTTGGGTAGTCGCACACTTGCGGTATATCTTTGATTTTCTTACCCTTGTCTCGCATATCCACCACGTGTGCCAAGAAAGTGAAGTATCTTTTCTGCAAACATTTTCTTGCCTTCATGCAAGAGATGATTCTTAGATTCTTTCATGATTTATCTCCGTAAATCACGAGAGCTTCATTGTTGGGTAAATGTATTTGGACGACTTTTTTGTAACATCAAATCTTAATTCAATGAGGTGATAACCAATCCATTCTGATGATCACATCGAAACTTCCAATGGTCATATGTATTAGGTTGACATGAAAGACTTGGTTTTTCAGGGTGAGAAGACAATTAGTGAGTATTTATAAGGTGCGTTCTAATTGGTTGTTTGCTACTTCTACCGTGTAAACTTCGTTAAGTTTGCAAAATTTATGGTTAATCATGCTTCTAAACTTATGGGAAATAAAACTTCTATCGACACTAGTATCAAATAATATTGATGCATAATTATTGTTGAATGGAAACATACCAGTAACCACAGTTGGTTCCTAGTGAGCATCTCCATCACCTATCACCATTGCTTTTCCATTGCCACCCTGGTTCTTCAGTTTCGAGGAGTCCTTGAAATGCCCTTGTTGATTGCATTTGAAGCAACTTCGGCTTCCTCCTGCGACAGTGGTTGACGTTGCTTTGTTTGGGGACTTTGTGCAAAACTTAAAGGTGTGACCCCTCAAGTTACAGATGCTGCAAACCATACAATTTTTGACATGGTGGGAATTGCACATGGTATTATGGGGTAACTTCCCAGGGTAGGGCTTTGATGGAACGTAAATGTTTGTGATTGCAATATACACAACCATAGATTTTGAATCGAGTTTGTGATGCTTGAAGTAGCCCTTTGACTTTCCATGGAACTTCCTTTTTGTACTCCCAACCTGGTTCTTTTCAGTTTGTGGGGTTATGGTACCCTGAAGAATACATTGCTCAGTCAACTGATAGGCCAATTGCTTAGCATTACCGAAGGTAGCGGGTCTAGATGTAGTAACCAGACCTTGAACTTGTGAAGCTAACCACCATATGTACCTTTCGGTCTATTTGTATTTTGGGTTCATCATTCTCGGGCAAAGTTTTGCGAGGCTGTTATCGGGAGGTGTAAGTAGTCACCTCTAATCCTCTCATGGTAAGGTTCCAGAAATCCTACAGATTTCCTAATTATAGAGAGAGATTGATTCAAGAAATCCCATAGATTTCCCAATTATAGAGAGAGAAATGAATTCCTATCGATTTCAAATGATAGCGAGAAGTTTGGAGACTACTAAATATTTGATTGTGAACTATGGGTTTCTCTGCTACGACGGTAGCGGGGCTATTGGTTCTTTGTTCTTCTTCGGGTTTAAGTAAGCTAGGAAAATCTGAACGTTATCCTAAATTTTTAAGTATTTAAAACGTATATGTTGTTTTGGAGTTGATATAAGGTTTCTAAGGTACTAGGTTTCTGTAGCGAATCTTAAGAACATCCTTAAGAGATGTAGGAGTTATCCTCACAGCACCAGGAGCTGCTAGGGAAGGGTTTATCAGACCGAGTAGTTCACCATGGGGAGCGTCGAACCTTTTTGTAAAGAAAAAGCATGGTTCACACCAGATGTGTATTGATTACCGGGAGTTGAACAAACTGACAGTCAAAAACCATTATCCACTACCGAGAATCCACGATCTGTTCGATCAGTTGCAGGGGGCGTCTTGGTTTTCCAAGATTAATTTAAGGTCTGGATATCATCAGATGAGAGTCTGCAAGGAGGATATATAGAATACGGCCTTTAGGAATCGTTATGAGCACTACAAGTTTGTGGTGATGCCTTTCGGGCTCACCAACACACTGGCAGCGTTCATGGACCTCATGAACCAGGTGTGCAGGCCTATGTTGGATCGATCGGTGATCGTGTTCATCGACGATATCCTGGTGTATTCGAGATCCAGAGAGCAGCACGAGGAACATCTTAGAGAGATTCTTGGAGTTTTGAGGACGAAGAGGCTTTATGCCAAATTCTCCAAGTGTGATTTTTGGTTACGAGAGGTCCAGTTCCTGGGACACCTCGTTAATCAGAATGGTATATTAGTCGACCCGGCCAAGATTGAGGCAGCTATGAGATGGGAGGTGTCGAGATCTCTATTAAGATCAAGAGTTTTCTGGGTTTAGTCGGCTACTATCATAGATTTATCAGAGATTTCTCCAAGATTGTCGTTCCTCTCACCAGGTTGACCTGGAAGGGTGTTACTTTTACTTGGGGTCCTGAGAAGCATGCCTCATTTGATACCCTTCGCCAGAGATTGTGCGAAGCCCCGGTGTTAGCCCTTCCCGAGGGAGTGGAGGACTTTGTGGGTCATGTGATAACATATGCATCGAGGCAACTGAAGCCTCATGATACAAGGTATCCCACCCACGACTTGGAGCTGGTGGCGGTGGTGTTCGCCCTCAAGATCTGGCGCCACTACTTGTATGGGGTCCGATGTATCATATATATGGAACACAAAAAGCTTGTAGTATCTCATGGATCAGCCCAACCTGAATATGATGCAGTAGACGTGGTTAGATGTAGTGAAGGACTATGACTGCGAGATATTATATCATCCGGGCAAGGCTAATGTGGTAGTCGACGCCCCGAGCCGTAGAGAAGTGAGTGCTCCGATCCAAGATGTGTGCATGAGGATGACAGTATGACTCAAGTCTTAGATATCATTTGAGAGGCTCAAGTGGAGGCCGTGAGACCGAAGAACCGCAAGAGGGAGCGGATGATTGGGCAGGTTTCCGAGTTTGAGATGGACAGTCGTAGGCTTATGTCTTTCCGAGGGCGGATTCGGGTGCTCTATATAGGTGGAGCTCATCGTGTATTGATGGAGGAGGCACATAGATCGAGATTCTCGATCCACCCAGGGGCTAATAATATGTATTTGGACCTGAAGGGAGACTGGTGGTGGTCTTGTATGAAGAGGGACGTGTCATGGGTGGTAGAGAGGTGCTTGACTTGTCGTTGGGTTAAGGCGGAGCACCAGCATAACCATGGTCCGTTATAGCCTCTAGAGATTCCCCAATGGAAATAGGAAAAAATTTCGATGGATTTTATCACCAAACTACCGAGGACCGAGCATGGGGTTGACGCGATATGGGTGATTGTAGACCGGTTGACGAAGATTGCTCACTTCCTCGCCATCAGTGAGAGCTCTTCTGCAGAGTAACTGGCCGAGATTTATGTGAGAGAGGTGGAAGCACAACAAGGAGTGCCGACCTCAATAGTGTCAGATTGGGATGTGCGTTTTACTTCCAGGTTCTAGAAGAGCGATCGAATGATTCAGATGCTTGAGGACATGCTACGTGCATGTGTTATGGACTTCAGAGGAAGTTGGGACACCTATTTGCCCTTAGCTGATTTTTCTTACAATAATAGCCACCATTCCAGTACTGGCATGCCTCCTTTCGAGATCTTATATGGGAGGAGGTGTCAGACTCCCAGCTGTTAGGGAGAGGTAGGGCAGAAAGTGATGGGTGGCACTGAGATAGTGCTGAAGACGACCGAGCAGATTCAGCAGGTCAGACAGAGGTTACTGACAACCCATAGTCATCAGAAGAGTTATGCAGATCGGCGACGATCCGAGCTAGAGTTCCAGGTTTGAGATTTTGTCCTCCTGAAGGTATCCGCATGGAAATGGGTGATCCGATTCAGGAAACGGGGCAAGCTAGGGCCCCAATACATTAGTCATTTCAAAGTGATCGCTAGAGTGGGCAAGGTAGCTTACCGGTTGGAGCTACCTGCAGAGTTGAGTCAGATTCATAGCACCTTCCACGTGTCTTAGTTGAGGAAGTGTGTAGCCGATGAGACGGCGGTGGTGCTCTTAAAGGACATTCAAGTGGATACGAGCCTGAATTATATGGAGAGGCCGATAGTGATCTTGGATCGGAAAGTGAAGGTTCTGAGGAACAAAGAGGTGCCCCTGGTTCATGTCCAGTGGCAATATCAAAAGGGGTCCGAGTGCACTTGGGAGCTGGAGTCCGAGATGTGCAAGCAGCATCCAGAGTTATTTCTGGAGCCTGAATTCGAGGGCGAGGTCTGATTCTAGTGGGGGGGGGGGGGAAATTGTAACATCCTGAATCCCAGGTATTACATTTATTTATTTATTTATTTTTGGGATTTAATGAGTGACTCGACGAGTTGTGTGTCTGACTCATCGAGTAGAATTGGTTTGAGCATGCGGGTTTAATGACCGAATCAATGAGTCAGAGAGCCGACTCGCCGAGTTGGCGCTGTGAGATGAAACCCTAAATCTCCACGTTTGGGACCTATTTAAATGAACTTATGTCCTCATTTCCGCCTCACCAGCTACCCAACTCCCCTGCGTGAAACCCTAATCGGCCATTTGAGCTAAGAGAGAGTGATTGAGCTAATATTTGAGTGTTTTCGTGAATCATTAGAGGAGAAGAAGTGAGATTCAAGCAAGGAACGAGGAAAGGCTGTAAGATCCAATATTCATTCACTTGGAGCTTCTGTTGGAAGGTAAAAGCCATCACCTTGCTCATCATGTTGTTTAGATCTTGTTAATAAGGAACTTTTGGGGCTTTTTCCATATTTACATTAGATCTGGACCTTGTGAGGTCCATAGAGTCCATAGGTCATAGCTTTATCCAACTATCAAAGAGTTATTATGCTAAAACACCTTAGTTAGAGCTTGTATTGGAATTATGGAGCAAATATGCCATGCATGAACATAAAGATGAAAGCTTTACGTGACATTCGAACCTTGGGAGGCTAGAACTAGAGTTTGGAGGGGTATATCTTCCTTAAAACGTCTGAATGAGAATTTGATTTAAGGGGCTCGACAATTCAAAGAGCTGAGTCGACGAGTCGGCTAGGGCTTTCCCCGATGAGTCTGGATATGGGTAACTCGGCGAGTTGACTGGATAACTCGACGAGTTAAGTTGGGTTTTCGCGATGATCTGAAGGAATAAAGGGGACTCTGCGAGTCATATAGATGCACTCGGCGAGTCAGGTCAACATGAACAGTTGACTCGGTTGTTGACTTTTGTTGACTTTAGGGTTTGGTCAAGGTAGGGAGTATAGGGACCATAGAGGGGTAAAATGGTCTTTTAGCCATTCCAAGAGTTAGAGAGAGAGAGAGAATAACCTAGTTTATTTTGAATCGTGATTTAAGTGTTAATTAGAGATTATTATCTTATGCGTCAGGTGAAGGCTAGTTCGAGATTCGTGTACGAGATTATTACTAGCTTGCTTACGAGGTGAGTCTTCTCATTATACTTTACCTAGAGTGGTAATATTTGTGTGACCGGAGGGTCTTATGTTTTATATTAGGTATTGTGATATCCTGCATTATGTCTTTGAGATTTGTTTTGTGTATTATTATGAGCTTACCGAGTTAGGACCGGAGGGTCCACCCAAGTTGTGGGACTAGAGGGTCCCATTGAGACACATTGACCGAAGGGTCTTATTAGAGTATAGCCATAAGAGGCCAATGAGACATGTGTGGTATTTTGGGGAACTCACTAAGCTTCGTGCTTACCATGTTATGTGATATGTGGTTTAGGTACATCTCGGGATCACGGGAAATCATCGGCTTGATTGTACACACCGATGCGAGATTATGTGGATGATTCTGGGATAGTGAAATTTTTATGTGGATTGTGTTGACACTTGAGACAATTATGTTTTTGAAATATGTTACGTCACAACTAGCATTTTAGCTAGGAAGCTCTATTCCTGTGTAACCATTCAACTATTGTAAAACTTATATTCTAAGTAAATCTCACTCAATGCACATTTAGATTCACCATTCATGTCCATCAAAGAGTCTGAAACCCTAAGAATCCCGGTTTAAGTCCATATTGGATTAGGAGTTCCTTATTGGGACCAATGGATCAGTAAGCATGCAATTCAACTTTATTGGACTTAGAAGCCCTAACTGGATCCTAATTGGACCCAATTCATAAATTTAAAACATTTTGGACCATTTGGTTCTAGAATGATTCATTTTAACTCTAATGGGCCTTATTGGGCCATAACTAATCAAATTAACCTTAGTGAGCCATAAGCCTATTCTTTTATTCTAATTGGGCCGTGAATGCTTCCAAGGGCCCAATGGGCAGGAAATTTTTATGTTTAGGAGCCAAATATCCTAGCTAAAGTTAATGGGCCCAATATACTCCACCATTTCTTCTTGGCCCAAAATATCGGCCTATGTATCAAAACAAACAAAAAAAAAAAGAGAAAAGAAAATAGATTAAGGGAGGTTTGACTTTAGGAGGTGCTACCTCCATTTTATACATCATGTATCCATGCGAGATCCTCCATGTATCCATACTAGCCACTTCATCTCACTCTCTCTCCCCTCTCTTCTTCCTCTTGGCCGAAGCCACAAACACACACACACACACACACACTCTACCAAATTCTCTCCATTTTCTCTAAGATCATCAATCTTCTTCCTCCAAAAATTCTCAAGATTTAGCTTAGACTTGAAGAGGATTTTCACATGATAATCATCATTCTTGGTAAGCCTTTACACACTCAAGTTTTATAACTTCATCTTCATGATAGATCACTCTTTTAAACAAAGTTTTTGGTGATCATACTCCTAGAAATCTTCTTAAGTTCGAGATCTACTTCAAGGTGTTGCTAGGACCAAAATCTTCTTCCTTTCTTCTTCAAAACCGAAACATCAAAGAAAAGGTGAGTTCATACCCCCTTGCTTTCGGTTTTCATATGATTTTTGGGGGAGAATACAAGTAAAATGTGTAGATCTATGTGTTATATGCATGTTTTGTGTGAATTCTTAGTTTATTTGGTAAAAAACTTGTTAGATCTTAGCAAATCTCGAAAATTTCAAGCATTATATGGCAAAGATCTATGAAATATGACACTATATACATCCATCTATCAAGTTAAAAGTGTTAAATGTTTAAGATACCAAGATTTCAACAAAAACTTTGTTAAACGTCAAAATTGTCAAGAAAAAAAAAGTTAAGGGTAAAAAGTGAAAATTATGTTTTTTAAGGGGTCAAACAGGTCCTACAAGTATAAAAATGTGTTTTTATGCTAAACATACTTTTAAAGGGGCCAAAAATGCAAATTTTAGCTAATGGGCCAAAACTTTTGGGCCTCGCGGTTATGGGCCCAATTTGTGAAAAAAAGAGTTTTGGGGGTTTAAAAATGTCATTTTGCCAAAGTTTGAGTCATAACTATAAATAAACCAAATTTAGAGGTGAAAATATCAATCATTTGCAAATTGGACCAAAAATGTAAAGTTTTCCAAAAATGGGGCCGAAAGTGTAAACTTTTACAAATCAGGGACTGAAAATGTATTTTTCTGCAAAAGAGGGTTCTAATGTAAAAATATAACATTTTGGGTTTAAACCGTAAATTTATAGACATTTGTGACAAAATTGAAAACGTTTATAAATTATGGACTAAAGTGTCATTTTTACAAAACTTTGGGCCTAATTTTAGAAAAATGAGATCTGTTGGCCAAAAACGTCGTTTTTACAAAAAGAAGATTTCTATCATCAACCTGTCAAACTTCAAGTCAAAACAAACAACGGAATAAAACAAAACGAACGAAATATGTCGATAATCAATTATTGGGCTTAATATTCATGATACTTGGCCGTTGGGCCCTAAGGGCCCAACTAAGTGTATATTGAGCTCAATGTGTTTCATGACATGTTTATTGGGTTTCACGACCTCCTTGCATGTTAATTTGGTCCTAATTTATGGACTACATGTTCATTGGGCCTTTGTGGCCCAATTTCATGCCTTTAGGCCAAAATTACCCTTTTATTATGTTATTGGACCTTGTGGCCCATTTACATGTTAATCGGGCTTGGAATGAAGATTCACATACCTTTAAATCGTAAATATACCTCCACATAGTTTATGAATTTGTACATTTACTTTGGAATGGAAAAATCTTTAACTTACGCATAAAACATTAAACATGGAAAAATCTTATCAAACGGGAAAGGTTGAGGATTTAGTGAACTTGCCGGTTGGCACCATTGAGTGTACAATCGTAGCCTGTAGTTATAATCAGAGTTTCTTGGATGGAAAGCGGGAGTTTGTGTATAGATCTATACGGGGTGACCCCCCACCATGGAGGATGATTCTGAAGGGGAACAAGGGAGAGCCCATGATGTTGGACCCGACGAGTACACTGATACCGACTATGAGTTTGAGGGGACTGACGAAGACACGGAGGAAGATAGCGACATGAATGAGGCCCCTGTGGAACCACCTGCCAATGAGGCACACTAGGACCACCCTGCCCCACCAGCGGATCCCGTTGGTAAGGATCGTTCTCTAAAAGCAGAGGTCGCCACACTTCACCAACAACTGTTAGCTATGGAGGCACGAGTCGTACAAGCTAAGTAACAAAGGGATGAGGTCATCGGAGAAATGACCGAGATGGCTCAGTTGTTGGCACAACATTTTGGGATATGATATCGTTACCACCATTAGGAATCTTGCAGTCTGACCATGATCAGTAGTATAACTATTAGTATTAGGTTTCTTTTAGGCGTACTATGGTATGCACTATCGACTCTATGTTTAAGTGATTACACTACTCATAGGGTTGTCATGCTACCAGATTTTATATTTCCATGTACTGTATGCCTTCTGGCAAATATTCTTGTATCAAAACTATTAGTATTAATGAAAATGCTTTATGTTTTATCATGACATTGTTATCTGCTATGTGTTTTACTTCCTTGTTTTATGTCAACGTGTGAAATTACGTAAGTACATGCTATACCCCAGTTTATAGGATCACAAACTCGCAAAAACCATAGGCACTCAACATCTTTCCGTTCCATGACAAAAAGATGCCTCAAAGACCCAACCGTGGAAACAACGCAACACCAACCCCGCTGGAAATAAACTCGGTTGCATTCCAGGCAGCAGTGTATGTTGCGGTCACTGCGGCACTTGCACAAATTTGCAATGGAAACAACGAAGAAGGCAACGGGCAGGGGGCCGGAAGCACAAATCAAGGGAAAAACCATGAAGCCGCACGACCATGCACCTACAAGGATTTCACCAACGCCAAACCTCGGACCTTTAATGGGACGGGAGGCGTCATAGCTCTAAAGAGATGGATTGAGAAAGTAGAGTTTGTCTTCGAAATCTACGGGTGTTTGGATGAGTGTAAGGTCAAGTTCACATCCTGCACATTCATGGACCAAGCTCTCTCATGGTGGAATGGCCACGTAGAGGCCATGACACTCCTGGTGGCGAACGTGATGCCCTGGGAAGAGTTGAAGGAGATGATGCCAACAGAATATTGTCCTAGAGGTGAGATTCAGAAGATGGAGCAAGAGTTGTGGAACCTCACGATCCAAAACTCCAACATCGATGTATACATATCTAGGTTTAGCGATCTATCTCTTCTGTGTCCCAGAATGATCACCTCCGAAGAGAAAAAGATTGAAAGGTTTATCTGGGGGCTGACTGAGCCTATTCAAGGGAATGTCATTGCAGCAAACCCTAAGACGTTTGCTAGTGCTAAGAGATTGGCTAAGAAACTATACGATCATGGCAATAAGAAGAGTGCCAAGACAGTGGTAGCGGAGGCTAAGAAGGTGGAAGAGAACAAGAAGGGGAAAAACAACAAGCGGAAAGGAAAGCAAAACTCGGAATTGTCTAAGAAGCAACAAACGCTGTCTGTCCATGCTGCAACACAAACTATTACCACACCACATGCTCTAGCCTCATCCAAACCAAATGCTTCCAAATAGTACTTGGGAAATCTCCCCAAGTGTAACAAATGCAACTTCCACCATCACGCGGAGTGCCGAGAGATGAGTTACACAAGGTGCAATCGGAAGGGCCATACAACGAAGTATTGTAGGACTCCGCTTTAGCAAAACCATATGACAAACAACAACAAAAACAACAACAACAAAAATATCAGTAACAACAACGCCAATACTGGAGCTACCTATACCTGTTATGCATGTGGGAAAGCGGGGCATATCAGGCGAAACTGCCCAAACGCGAACAATCAAGGAACAGGAGCAGCTGGGAGAGTACTGACAATAGGTCAGGGTGAACCAGTGCAGGACCCAACCGTTGTCATCGGTACGTTCCTGCTTAACAACTCGTATGCATGCATTTTATTTGATAGTGGAGCAGAGCGAAGTTTTGTGAGTAATAAGTTTAAACACTTGCTAAAACAACAACCCCAGAAGCTCAATGAAGCCTTCATGGTGGAAATGGCTAATGGGAAGACTGAATCAACTAAGGATATCTATGTAGGGTGTACACTAACTCTAAACAATAACACCTTCCAAATAAACTTAATGCATGTAAATATTAGGAGTTTTGATGTGATCATTGGCATGGATTGGTTAAGCCCCCATCATGCCGATATTATGTGTCACGAGAAGGTCGTTCGCCTTCATCTTCCTAACCACGAAAACCTAATAATCTTTGGAGATAAACCAGGCGCGAATCTTCACCTTATCTCGAGTATCAAGACGCAAAAGTGTCTACAAAAGAAGAACTACACATTCCTTGCTCACGTGGTGGATAAAACCAAAGAGGAAGCGAGCATTCACAACATCCCTGTGGCGTATCATTTTCCGGATGTGTTTCAATAAGATCTTCCGGGAATACCCCCAGAACGACAAATCCAATTTCGAATCGACCTAGTGCCTGGAGCCAATCCAATCGCCAAATCACCCTATAGGTTGGCTCCTACAGAAATGCAAGAATTATCAAGCTAATTAAGCGAACTCCTGAATAAAGGATTCATCAGACCCAACTTCTCACCATGGGGAGCTCCGATTCTTTTCATTAAAAAGTAAGACGGATCCTTCAGGATGTGCATCGACTATAGGGAATTAATTAAGCTCACCATCAAAAACCGGTATCCACTTCCTTGAATCGATGATCTATTTGACCAACTCCAAGGAGCTAGTTACTTTTCCAAAATAGATCTAAGATCCGGTTATCATCAAATCAAGGTCCGAGAGGAGGACATTCCTAAGACTGCTTTCCGAACTCGTTACGGTCATTACGAATTCGTCATGATGCCCTTCGGTCTATCAGATTCCCCTGCTGTATTTATGGACCTCATGAATCGAGTCTTCCACCCATTCCTTGATAAATTCGTAATTGTTTTCATCGTCGATATTCTTGTGTACACTCGAAGTGAAAAAGATCATAGCCAACACCTTCGACAGATTTTAGAAACCCTACGGGCTGAAAAGTTGTATACGAAACTCTCCAAGTGCGAGTTCTAGCTCCGCAGTGTAAACTTCCTGGGCCATGTAGTCAGTCAAGAAGGAATACATGTGGACCCCTCCAAGATCAAAGCAATCGAAAGTTGGGCAACTCTGGCAACGCCAACGGAAATTCACCAATTCTTAGGTCTCGTAGGCTACTACTGAAGATTCATTTAGAACTTTCCAAGATAGCCAAACCCCTCACCACGTTAACCCAAAAAGGCGTACCTTTCAATTGGAACGAAAAGCAAGAAATCGCCTTCCAATCCTTGAAGCAAGCCCTCTGTAGTGCTACAGTGCTATCCTTAGCGGAGGGAACCGAAGACTTCATAGTTTACTGTGATGCTTCAATCAGGGATTAGGTTGTGTCCTCATGCAACGAGAGAAAGTAATTGCTTATGCATCCAGACAACTGAAAACTCATGAAGTAAATTATACCACGCATGATCTTGAATTGGGGGCGCTGGTCTTTGCCTTAAAATTTGGAGGCACTACCTATACAGTACCAAGTGCACCATCTTTACAGACCACAAGAGCCTCCAGAACATTCTGAATCAAAAGGAACTAAACATGAGGCAACAAAGATGGGTTGAGCTGTTAAACGATTACGAATGTGAGATCAAATACCATCCAGACAAGGCTAACGTGGTAGTCGATGCCCTGAGCCGAAAGGAGTATTCAAGACGTCGTGTGAAGACCCTGTCGATCACCATCCAGTCTCATCTAGCCTCACAGATCAAGGAAGCCCAATTGGACGCATTGAAGCCAGAGAATATCGCTTGGGAATCGCTACGAGGAATGGAGAAGGAGCTCGAAGTCAAAGACGACGGAACCTACTATTTCATGAATAGAATATGGATTCCCAAAATTGGGGGATTCAGAGAGACAGTCATGCACGAAGCCCAAAAAACATGAGATTCTATTCATCCAGGGTCAGACAAAATGTATTTAGATATCAAGCAGCAATATTGGTGGCCTAATATGAAGGCAGAGATAGCCACTTTTGGTGGGCAAGTGTCTTACTTGCGCCAAGGTAAAAGTGGAATACCAAAAGCCCTCGGGACTACTGCAACAACCAGTAATACCCGAGTGGAAATGGGAGAGGATTACCATAGATTTCATAACAAAATTTCCCAAGACAGCTGGCGGATTGGATGCAATATGGGTAATGATAGATCGGCTAACAAAATCTGCTCATTTCTTGCCAATAAAAGAATCCTACAAGATGGAAAAGCTGACCCGAATTTAAATCAAAGAGGTTGTGAGACTCCATGGAATGCTAGTATCTATTATCTCAGATCGAGATTGCAGATTCACTTCAAGATTCTGGCAATCTCTTCAGAAAGCAATGGGAACAATGCTAGATATGAGCACCGACTACCACCCATAGACGGATGGTCAGAGTGAGCGTACCATTTAGAGCCTCGAGGTCATGCTCCGAGCTTGCATGATTGATTTCGGAAAATCATGGGATGCCCACTTGCCTCTGATCAAATTCTCTTATAACAACAGTTACCATACGAGCATCAAGGTTGCTCCCTTCGAGGCTTTCTATGGGCATAAATGTAGATCGCCCCTATGTTGGGCCAAGGTGGGTGATACTCAACTAGCAAAAGGGAAATCGCCGACCAGTGCTCTTATAGGACCCGAAATCATTCGTGAAACAACTGAGAAAATAGTCCAAATCAAAGCTCAACTTCAAGCATCGCGAGACCGACAGAAGAGCTATGCTGACAAGCAGCGAAAGCCACTAGAATTTCAAGTTGGAGATCGCGTGCTATTGAAGGTCTCTCCATGGAAGGGAATGATTCAATTTGTGAAACGAGGAAAACTGAACCTGCGGTACATTGGACCAATCAGAATTCTTGCCCGAATTGGTCCACTAGCTTACTAACTGTTGCTACCCGCCGAGCTCAGCAACGTACACCTAGTGTTCCACGTATCAAATATAAAAAAGTGTCTATCAGATGAAACCCTTGTCATTCCATTAGAAGAGATTGAGATAAACGAGAACCTCCTGTTCGTCGAAGAACCAGTCGAGATTATGGATAGGGAGGTGAAGCGTACAAAGCAAAGTCACATCCCGATCGTGAAGGTTCGATGGAGCACGAAGTGAGGATTGGAATTCACATGGGAACGGGAATATCAGATGAAGCAGAAACACCCGCACCTATTCATTCCTTTAGAATCCTAGTTTTCAAAAGGAATTTCGGGACGAAATTCCCTCTAACGGGGGGATGATGTCACAACTAGCAATTTAGCTAGGAAGCTCTATTCCTGTGTAACCATTCAACTATTGTAAAACTTATATTCTAAGTAAATTTCAATCAATGCACATTTAGATTCACCAGTCATGTCCCGATCGTGAAGGTTCGATGGAGCACGAAGCGAGGATTGGAATTCACATGGGAACGGGAATATCAGATGAAGCAGAAACACCCTCACCTATTCATTCCTTTAGAATCCTAGTTTTCAAAAGGAATTTCGGGACGAAATTCCCTCTAACGGGGGGATGATGTCACAACTAGCAATTTAGCTAGGAAGCTCTATTCCTGTGTAACCATTCAACTATTGTAAAACTTATATTCTAAGTAAATTTCAATCAATGCACATTTAGATTCACCAGTCATGTCCACCAAAGAGTCTGAAACCCTAAGAATCCCGGTGTGAGTCCATATTGGAATAGGAGTTCCTTATTGGGCCCAACGGATCATTAAGCACCCAATTCAACTTTATTGGACATAGAATCCCTAATTGGATCCTAATTGGACCCAACTCATAAATTTAAAACATTTTGGACCATTTTGTTCTAGAATGATTCATTCTAACCCTAATGGGCCTTATTGGTCCATAACTAATCAAATTAACCTTAGTGAGCCATAAGCCCATTCTTTTATTCTAATTGGGTCGTGAATGCTTCCAAGGGCCCAATGGGCCGAAATTTTTTATGTTTAGGATCCAAATATCCTAGCTAAAGTTAATGGGCCCAATATACTCCACCATTTCTTCTTAGCCTAAAATCTCGGCCCATGTATTAAAACAAAAAAAAGAGAAAAGAAAAGAGATTAAGGGAGGGTTGACTTTGGGAGGTGCCACCTCCATTTTATACATCATATATCCATGCAAGATCCTCCATGTATCCATACTAGTCACCTCATCTCACACTCTCTTCCCTCTCTTCTTCCTCTCGGCCGAAGCCACAAACACACACACACATACATACTCCACCAAATTCTCTCCATTCTCTCTAAGATCATCCATATTCTTCCTCCAAAAATTCTCAAGATTTAGCTTAGACTTCAAGAGGATTTTCACAAGATAATCATCATTCTTGGTAAGCCTTTACACACTCAAGTTTTATAATTCATCTTCATGATAGTACACTCTTTTAAACAAAGTTTATGGTGATCATACTCCTAGAAATCTTCTTAAGTTCGAGATCTACTTCAAGGTGTTGCTAGGAACAAAATCTTCTTCCTTTCTTCTTCAAAACCAAAACATCAAAGAAAAGGTGAGTTCATACCCCCTTGTTTTCGGTTTTCATATGATTTTTTGGGGAGAATACAAGTAAAATGTGTAGATCTATGTGTTATATGCATGTTTTGTGTGAATTCTTAGTTTATTTGGTAAAAAACTTGTTAGATCTTAGCAAATCTCGAAAATTTCAAGCATTACATGGCAAAGATCTATGAACTATGACACTATATACATCTAACTATCAAGTTAAAAGTGTTAAATGTTTAAGATACCAAGATTTCAACAAAAACTTTGTTAAAGGTCAAAAAAGTTAAGGGTAAAAAGTGAAAATTATGTTTTTTAAGGGGCCATACAGGTCCTACAAGTATAAAAATGTGTTTTTATGCTAAACATACTATTAAAAGGGCCAAAAATGCAAATTTTAGCTAATGGGCCAAACCTTTTGGGCCTCACGGTTATGGGCCTAATTTGCAAAAAAAAAGAGTTTTGGGGGTTTAAAACTGTCATTTTGCCAAAGTTTGAATCATAAATGTAAATAAACCAAATTTATAAGTGAAAATATCAATTATTTGCAAATTGGACCAAAAATGTAAAGTTTTCCAAAAGTGGGGCCGAAAGTGTAAACTTTTACAAATAAAGGGATGAAAGTATAAACTTTTACAAATAAAGGGATGTAAATGCCCAACTAAGTGTATATTGAGCCTAATGTGTTCCATGACATGTTTATTGGGTTTCACGACCCACTTGCATGTTAATTTGGGCTTGATTTATGGACTACATGTTCATTGGGCCTTTATGGCCCAATTTCATGCCTTTGGGCCTAAATTACCCTTTTATTATGTTATTGGACCTTGTGGCCCATTTACATGTTAATCGGGCTTGGAATGAAGATTCACATACCTGTAAATCGTAAATATACCTCCACATAGTTTATGAATTTGTACATTTACTTTGGAATGGAAAATCTATAACTTACGCGTAAAACATTAAACATGGAAAAATCTTATCAAACAGGCCGGAAAGGTTGAGGATCTAGTGAGACTTGTCGGTTGGAACCATTGAGTGTACAATCGTAGCCTTTAGTTATTATCAGATTTTCCTGGATGGAAAGCGGGAGTTTGTGTATAGATCTATACGGGGTGACCCCCCACACCTTAGCTGCTCGCTACAGCTAGACTAGGCCAGTCTAGGGCGAGAACATCCTTAGCAAGACCGGCATTTGGAAAAAATACCAAGATGGGCGACCTAGTCATTATCATGCATGGTTATAACGGCTCATATAGGGATTCAATACCAAAAAATAACCTTTAAAGAAAAAATTCTTTAATCGTGCCATTGCAAAACGACTTATCTAACGATATAAAAATCTAAACGAGCTATTAAAACAGAAAATATCGGATTTTATGGGGAGATTATTCATATACACTTATCATTTGTTCAAAATACAATGAATCTAAACTACACTCATATATGTTATAACTATGAAATTCTCACATGCATTTATACTTGATTTTCACATCATTTTTAAACATATTTACAGAAAATATCGGATTTTCTGGGTTTTTATGAAAGATACAAAGACTTTTACTCAAACATACTTATGAACCCACCAACATTATATATGTTGACCGTTTTCAAAATAACTTGTATTCTTAGGCAATCGTTAAGCCGGAAGATTTGCAAGTGTGTTTGGTTTTGTTTATATAGCACCACTTATCGTACTTTGAACAATTAAAATTTATGTATTTTAACAATGTACTTGATGTGAACATTGCTGGTTGTATTATGTAATGTTGGTGATGAATGTGTTATGTTTCATGTATATTCA
This sequence comes from Lactuca serriola, assembly GCF_051521515.1. Lineage (NCBI taxonomy): Eukaryota > Viridiplantae > Streptophyta > Magnoliopsida > Asterales > Asteraceae > Lactuca > Lactuca serriola. The sequence continues at coordinate 189,556,208 of NC_136413.1, forward strand.
TTGTGATGATTATTCAATTGTTAGTCACACGAGCCCCCAGACGTTTCCGCCGTCTGGTTCGGGGGTGTGACAGGTTATGAGTTTTTGTGTGTTTTAAAAATGAAAATTTTGGTTTGAAAATTTACGTTGTTACACCCGGCTGAGGCGGCGGAACACGCTAGACTATGCGGCTATGTTCATCAATGACAGGTAAACTGAATATATATAGCACAAGTACAACAAGATATTTGAATACAAGGTTTTTATAGATAATAATTGTACATGAATTGCCTTAACAGATAGGCGTATAATACACAACAAGTAAACTAGGTCACCTGTAATCCAATCCATCTTGAATGTTTGTTTAGTGATCTCCTGAGAATACATGTAATTTTGAGGGTCAACACAAGGTTTGTTAGAGTTATAGGTTTTCTGGTAACAACATTAATTATTTTAATAAGTCTAAAAAGTATATTCTTTTTATGTATAACAATAGTTAAAATGGTTTTTTCAATGAGTCTTTAAAAGCCAAAATGTATTTTTGTATAAGTAACTTCATACTTAAAACTGTGTTTGTAACGAATCTTTGAAAGCCAAAATGTATCTTTTGTATAAGTAAATCCATACTTAAAACTGTGTTTGTAATGAATCTTTGAATGTCCTTGAAAACCAAATTGTACTGTTATATAAGTAATTCCATACTTCAAATAGTTTTGAAAGGAAACAAGCCCATGGTTTGTAGTGAGAGGGAGAGAGAGAGAGAGAGAGAGAGAGAGAGAGAGATTCTACTTAATGTTTATAATGAGTCCAATAACCGAGCTATGTGACTGAGTGTACCCCCTACAATGCATCATTAGACATTATAGTAACAATTGAAAACACTTATCACCCGCTTCGATTGATCATTCGAGGTTGTAGCTAGCAACCGCGGGTGGGGATGTCAACCCCGTATAGATCTATACATATGTCTCTCGCTCCGAAGATTAACAGTTATAGTAGTGTGGGTATACTAAGTTTTTAGACTCAGCTAATGAATGTTGTCTCACTAAAAATCCCTTAACTAAAAAGTATGTGAATAACTCTCATCCCTAACTTAATTGTGGTTAAGTCTCTAGGCATAATGAATTTCATTGTATAAAGTTTATAAAAGCCGAGTATGCTTGGTATGTATGTAAAAGTGTAATGTACTCACTTTTATAAAGATGTATGTTTCAAAGTAGTGAACATATGTACACGTATAAACTTTATGTATTTAAACATATAAATATACATGAATAGCAATAACTTGAATCCTTGAAATACAACAAAGTTTTGTGACGTGCTTGTTATAATATAAAATGTCTTATAAAAGTCATATATTTTTGTATCATGTAGCATTTCTTTTGTGGAATAGTTATTTCACGATAAAATAACCATAATACATATACAAAAAGTTAATACTAGTTTATTTGTAACATCCCTAAAATATGGTCCAAAAATTTCATTCTTAATTATTAACAAAACCATAGCCATCAAACATCTCATGAAAATCATTGTGTGCGCACTGCAGTCATCCCGAGCTCTTCCCCTTCCTAACGGAAGTACCTGAAACCAAAACTGAAAACTGTAAGCACGAAGCTTAGTGAGTCTCCCCAAACTACCACATAGCATACACATAATCATGCTACTAGGAGATACGGGCCCCGCCCACACTTAAGGAGATATGCCCCCCAGCACTACACTCCGCTAAGTGGGAGATACGGGCCCCACCCACACTCGGCTAACTATGAGATACGGGCCCCACCCACACTCAGCTCGTAAGCATACATACAAGTATCACACACACAAGTATAATGAAATCTAGCAATCAGTCCTATATCCATACTCAAATAATGTTTATGAGATACGGGTCGCGCCCACACTCAACTATCTATGAGATACTGGCCTTGCCCACACTCAATTATTAATCAATACACATAACATTTATGGGCCGTCCTTGGTGCCTTCGACCCATTCAAACCAAGAGGAAATGCACCTCGCAAAGCTGATTGCAAAATCTCGCGGTAAGGAATCTCTAACGGCTGCTCCAACGACTCCCCTGCTATCATTATCACAATAACACTTAGTTAAAATCTAGTAATCCTTATTAGGGTAAAATGACCATTTTACCCCTGGTCAAAGTCAACATTTTGGGTTGAATCAACTCGCCGAGTTCCATAAATCAGAAACCCTAAAATCGCGATCTAACTCGTCGAGTTCTTCATGAACTCGTCAATTTTCTCCTATCAACAGAATCGGAAGTTTCCAACTCCACTCGTCGAGTCTGTCCTGAACTCGTCGAGTCTTTCCTCCTACAGGGTCGGGGCATTTCGACCCAACTCGTCAAGCTCTTCAGTCTGATAAGCTATCTTAATAGATTAGGCTCCAATCCTTCATATCTAAGCTTCATACTTCATATACATATTGAAAGTGTCCTTTTAAGGGTAAAGTTTCCAACTTTACCCGTAAATACCCTTCCTTAATGGGTTTATCTCAAAACCTAACTCTTTAAGACCTAAATCTTGATCCAAAAGCCATTAATACTTCAAGTTAAGGCATACAAACTGAGATCTAGACCCTAGACACTACATGAACACGTAAAGTCTCTAACTTTCACTCCATGCATGGCCTTTTGGAGATTAAAAGGCCATGATGAGATTCTTAAAGCTTGCATGGGTCTCTAATTGTTGGTGATTTTGTATCATCAATGTGTATTTAAGTGTAATGGATTGACTTGTTGACCAAAATTCAATCTTGATGAATATTAAACAAGTAAGGAAGGTGCGGACTGCAACTTGTTTAAATTTATTCAAGATTCAAAGTAGACTGTCATTTATGGGCGAAGCCCCTTAACGAACGGGGGTTCGGGGACAATGCCCTTGGGAGCGGGGTCCAAGGGGCGCCAGCCCCTGGCTGGGGTCGAGCTAAATTTTTTGTAAATGAACTTGATTTTTGACTTCATTTTAACCTTTATTAAAAATCCATTTTGGTGGCTGTTATTGGTTTTGACAGTTGGAGTAGTTTTTGGACAAAGAAAACTGCCTTGACAGTTTTCAGAAAAATGAACTACTTAATCTTTTTAGTCATCATTTTTTTTGGGTATAGAAACAATCACAAAATTCATAAAAACCATATTTTCTATTCTTGCTCTCAATTCTGAGTCTTATCCGATTAAATATTGAGAGTACCACCCAAATACTTTAATCTGAAAGTGAAACCACAATTCTCAGAATTTCCAAGGCTATTTTTATCCCGATTTTCTTACAAAGATTAAAGTATTTCTATGATCATGGCAAGTGGTGATTCTGTGAAGGAAATGACAAGTAAGTTTGAAAAACTAAACAAGTTTAAAGGGCAAGATTTTTGTAGATGGCAGAAGAAGATGAAGTTTCTCCTTACTACTCTGAAAGTGGTGTATGCTCTGAGTACACCCATGCCAGTCTTACCAGAATCTGTTGAAGATGAACCTTTGGAGGCAACAAGAAGAAGATCAAAGTGGGAAAATGATGATTACATATATCGTGGTCATATTCTCAATGGTATGTCTGACTCTCTTTTTGATATCTATCAACATTTCGAATCTGCAAAAGAACTGTGGGATTCTCTTGAATGCAAGTACATGGCTGAAGATGCTTCTAGTAAGAAGTTTCTTGTTAGTAACTTTATGGGTTACAAGATGATTGACTCCAGACCTGTTATGGAACAATTCCATGAAATGTTAATGATTTTGCGACAGTTTGCTCAACACAACCTAAAAATGGATGAAACCATTTATGTGGCTGTGATCATTGACAAACTGTCCCCTTCCTGGAAGGATTTTAAACACAATTTGAAACATAACAAAGAGGAATTGACTTTGACTCAACTTGGAAGCCATTTAAGGATTGAAGAGTCCATAAGGACTTAAGAACTTGATAACAATCCTAAAGGCAAGAACCAAGTTGGTTCCTTTTCTGTGAACATGGCGGAAGGAGAAAGTTCAAAGAATCCCAGGAAGTCTAATGGAAAAATGAAGTTTAAAGGAAAGGATGACAAGTCTTCCAACAAGATGGCTAAGCTGGTTTGTTGGAATTGTAACAAACCGGGTTACTTCAAGAATGATTTTCGTCTTCGCAAAGTGAACAAGGATGGTGTTGGACCAAATGGATCCAAGGATCCAGAAAAGCAACAAGGTCAGATTTCTATTTTCATGCAAAATTCTAAATATATTCAAAATTATATTTCTGTGATTTCTGATGCATTTTATGTGCAGGATGATAAAGTTGCATGGTGGGTTGATTAGGGAGCAACACGTCATGTTTGCAAAGATCTATATTGGTTCAAGGACTTTCAACCAATTGAAGATGGATCTGTTGTGAAGATGGGAAATGTTTCAACTGAACCGATCAAGGGCATAGGATCTGTTTTACTTACTTTTACTTCTGGGAAATGTTTGTGTTTGAACAATGTTTTATATGTTCTAGGGATTCGTAAGAATCTCATGTCTGAAATTGTATTAAATAATTGTGGTTGCAAGCAAGTGTTAGAAAGTGACAAGTATATCTTGTCAAGACATGGTTCTTTTATGGGATTTGGCTATATATGTAATGGAATGATTAGACTTAATATTAGTTATCCTTCTAGTGATAATGCTGTTTGCATGGCTTCTACTAGTACTAGAAATAATTTTCATAAATCTGAATTATGGCATGCTAGATTAGGACACATTCATTACAAGAGATTAAAAGACATGTCTAAAATGAGTTTAATTCCTGCTTTTGATATGCAAAATAATGAAAAATGTAAAACATGCATGCTAACTAAAATCACTAGACAACCTTTCGAAGATGTTGTTAGGGAAAGCAAGGTGTTGGATCTTATACATAGTGATTTATGTGAATTCCATGCAACACCTTCCATTGGAACAAAGAAGTATGTTGTTTCTTTTATTGATGATGCATCTATATATTGTTATATCTATTTGCTACATTCTAAGGATGAAGCACTTGATAAATTTAAGATTTATAAACAACAAGTTGAGCTTCATAAAAATGAATTAATAAAAGTATTGTGTACTAATAGAGGTGGTGAGTATTATTATCAAGTTTATTTTGAATCAATTGGAATAATACATCAAACCACAGCTCCATATACACCACAACAAAATGGTGTAGCTGAAAGAAAGAATAGGACTTTGAAATAAATGGTTAATTCCATGTTGTCATATTCTGTTGTAAGTGAAGGGTTTTGGGGTGAGGCAATGTTAACTACATGTTACATCTTGAATAGAACTCCAAATAAAAGGAGTAAGAATACTCCTTATGAACTTTGGTGTAAAAAGGTACCAAATTTGAGTTATCTCAAAGTTTGGGGTTGTAGAGTAGTTGTAAGGCTCACTGAACCCAAATAGAAAATATTGGGTAAGAGAGGTATAGATTGTATCTTTATTGGATATGCTGAGTATTCCAAAGCATATAGATTCTATGTTTTAGAATCTAAAGACTCTGTGTTTGTAAACACAGTGATAGGGTCAAGAGATGCTATCTTTGATGAAGAAAGATTTACATCTATACCTAGACCAAGGAATGAGACTATATGTCAACATCAATATTGTTTTAATATTAAGGAGTATCCAAAGACTTTTAGTGAAGCTATGGGTTCTAGGGATGCTCATTTCTGGAAAGAAGCAATCCAGGATAAAATTGATTCTATCATGCATAACAATACTTGGGTATTGTCTGATTTACCTCCTGGTTGCAAGGCATTAGGATGTAAATGGATCCTCAAAAGAAAAATGAAGGTGGATGGCACAATTGATAAGTATAAAGCCAGATTGGTTATCCAAGGTTTTAGACAAAAGGAAGGCATTGATTTCTATGATTCTTATTCTCATGTTGCCAAAATTTCCACTATTAGATTATTATTAGCTCTTGCAGCTATACATAATCTTGTGATTCACTAAATGGATGTGAAAACTGCATTCATGAATGGTGAATTGGATGAGAAAATATACATGAAACAACCTGAAGGGTTTGTGATTCCTGGAAATGAACACACAGTGTGCAAGTTAAAGAAATCATTATATAGTTTGAAACAAGCACCAAAACAATGGCATCAAAAGTTTGATGATGTTGTCTTGTCTAATGGTTTTGCATTAAACCAAGCTGACAAGTGTGTATATTGCAAATTTCATACTTCTGGTAAAGGAGTCATGATTTGTTTATATGTGGATGATATTTTGATTTTTGGTACCGATTTAGAATAAGTTGATAAAACCAAGAAATTATTATCATCTAGTTTTGATATGAAAGATGTAACGCTCGTAGATCCGGGCTAGTCAATTCAGAAATAATAGGTGTCGAAAATGAGTTTTCGGCAAAAGATTATTTAGAATAAATAATCTTAACCAAGTTGTAGTATATGTTACAAGGTTTTCGTGCATATAAAGAACGCCGAAATCCGAGTTATAACAAAGAAGTTATGACCTGTCGAAGTTTCGTGACGGAACCGACACAATACCGGGAAGCGTAAATAGTGAATTTACGATAGAGCGAGTTTTAGCCTTAGCGACCTAAATGAAAGTCGTATAATACGTTAAACCAAGAGCGTCCATAAAAAGAACGCCCAAATCTGACTTCTTATGAGGAAGTTATGATTTTCCGAAGTTTCGGCTTAGCAGTGTAAAGCCCGAAATTCGAATAGTAGATCGAGCGGTTTTAAGCCGACACAACCTAAACGAGAATCGAAGATCTCGTTAATAGTAGCGTAAAGATAAAAAGACAGATGCAAACGGAAGTCGGATGAAGGAGTTATGATTTTTTAACGGACCAATCTTGTCCTGGTCTATTAATAATATAACTTTTAAAATAAATCAAAATTAGCCAACAGAGTTCAAAAACGAAAGTTGTAGAGTACGGTCCCGCCTACGTGTGGATATAAAGAATGTAAAAAATGGAGCTCATATGCAAAAGTTACGAATTTTAGAAGTCGGGAAGGAAAATTGGGAAATCTGCGAAGGGATAATGACATGGCTCGATCTGGGCCGTCTATTGCTAATCGGAGGACCGCTTTGGATGAGTGACACGTCGCCTCGCATTACGCCTCGTGTCCGAGGTTGGTTACGCCCAACTTACCTCAGCGTTATCCATTCTGAGTCCGGTGCGAGCCAGCTGTATGCGAGCTGGACCCTATCCGAAGTTATGCCCCACGTAGCCAAGGATTACGCCCAACGTAGTCCGACGCCTCGCAGGTTATAAAAGGGTGTGAAACCTTCTGGATTTTTCACACCAATTCCACTTCTCTTTCTACAATCTTTCTCTCTCTAGGGTTTCAAACCCTCCATAAAGTCTAGGTGAACCCCTAGCACACGAAGGAAGCCCCGAGGCTCCCGGAGTCCCGAGAAAAAAGGGCCTTTCGGTTCAGAAACGCTGCTCCGAGCGAAGCCCGGTTTTCTATAAAACCCGCTGTAAGTGAGCTGCGCCTATCCTATTTTTAATATAGATTTAAAATAATTATAGTAATGTTATTAGGTCCTTAAAATAATTATTTGGGCTGTTATTATTAGTTATATAGAGTGTTGTTTAACGCTTATATAATAATAATAATAATAATAATAATAATAATAATAATAGTAATAATAATAATAACAATAGCTAGACTATTAATTTGTCGCGATTAACGTTAGACTAAATCTAGTGGTAATGATACTAGGTTTTGTCCGAGGAAAATTATGTCGAGAGTAACGAAGTGCTGTTCGAGTGACGAGTCACCACCATCTCAAGTGAATGCATAGTTACTTTCATCTTACGCATTGATATGAAGTATTTTATATAAATTACGTGCTATGTGTGCATATTATCTGAATATATGTTGTCTATGCTGGATGAACGATTTTATACATGTTTTAAATGATTTAAACTGTATATGTATTTTATATCTACGATAATGTTGGGATAAAACATGGGTAGATGTAATAGATGGAATATGAGTTGGATGATGAGTTGAGAGGTGTTATAGACCACGAGGTGAGGGCGAGAGGTGGACGATGTGAGAAGCCTTTCCCCAAATGATGGCCCCGTTATTCAGCAAAGTATGGATGACAAACACGGAGTATTCTAGACAGTCCAGTGGAACACTAGCAGGCTCGCAACCTGTAGGTGTTGTGAACGATGTGTTCACCAGGTGTACTCTAAACCATGGTGACCTTGCAGACTTGGTGCCTAAACCTTGGTGATCATGCAAAAATGATACCTAAACCTTGGTGATCATGCAGACATGATGGCTAAACCCTGGCGACTATGTAGACTTAGTGCCTAAGCCCTGGCGACTATGTTGTGTAAACCATGGCAACGATGGACGTTATGCCGATTCCCTAGGATGATCCTTAGGAATCGATGAACGAGAAGTAGCTGATTCTTAGGGTAGATCCTTAAGAATAAAGAAGATAATGGGGATGGGTAATTGGGTTAACTGTTTGATGATTAAACATAATAATTATATTATTGTGGGTTGAAAACCCTATGTATGATGGGTTTTATGCATAAGAAACATTCCTATGTGCTCATACAAACCCTAATGCTTGGATCTAGGTTTCTCTACTGAACATGCTTTGATTCCAAGACTTACAAACCCTAATCTAGCATACAAATAACAAAAAAAACATGTAGAATCAGATCTAGATGTTTACCTCCTAAACTTGATGACTTAGGTCTTCTTTTCTTCTTCTCTTGAGCTTAGAGTCATAAATGCAACTCCTCTAATGGTTCACAAACCCCACAAGCAAGAAGTCAATATGAGAGAGGGAGAGAGAGGCTAGAAATCGGCCTAGGGTTCTCTTAGAATCAAGTGGTAGCCGAATTCAATGCCCTAGGGGTCATATTTATACTTACAGGTTACTAGGGTTTCAGTCTAAACCCTAATGGACTGCTTAGCCACCAAGCAGCCCAAGGAACCTTCTGGAATAAGGCCTTGGACGAAAATATGATGGATATCCATCATAATTTCGTTCCCCCTTAAGCCCATTAGGTTTCCTTAACCCAAAACTCAACTATCATACATTTGACAGTTTATACCCCTTTATTCAATTAATCTCTTTTGATCACCAAATTAATTCCTAATTAATTTATGACTAATACTAATTAAATAAATATGATTTCTCCTTTAATATATTATTATTATAATATATTAATAAATCATAATACTCTCTCTTACTCCTTAAATTACCTTGTCAAGTTGCTTTGGAGAAGGCAACCCAAAAGGACCATGCACAACCGGGTCAAGTACATACCAAATATAGTTACGGGCTTAGACACTATTCCAACAGTGTCCCACTTGGATAAGTCTAGTAACTATATCTCACATACGACTTCAGAAACCGATTAGCAATCGTAGCTCTTATACTTCGCTGTCAACTCTGATCAACTTGTCCTTTAGATAAGGGATCGTATAATCCTCTGTTCTAGATATCATGCTGACAATGCTTTTTGTCCAACAGAAATTCCTTGATTTCTGATTTGTTTGACATAGAATTTAGTTGAACACATCAACTTCATTCTGACCGGGCTTGGCACATATGTCAAACCAAATCATCAAGTGGCCAATATCTCACTTTTATTCTCATAGAATAAAAGGAACAGATCAACTTCGACTCATATGCATCCATTATTTACTATTTGAATTATACACAATAATGCATTTTATAACATCAAGTTACTGATGCGTTTACACATTATCAATGCATAACCAACCAGCAAACAACAATCATATCTCTAAGTTTTAAGACTATATGATGTTATCGCTTTGCGATCACTTAAGGTAAAATACCACGAAGTGATTCAGCAAACTCGGGTTTATTCCAATGCTCAATGCATATTCATAAGCACTCATGAACTTTGCAGCAAACCTTTGCTATGTCCAAAACCTTTTAGACAATCTACAAACAATTCATGACATTCTTCATTCATATCTACTTCCAAAATATGACCGACTGTGGACCCTTTTGAATAATCCTATCATTCAGGAAGTCAAAACATGCAAAATGGAAACAATAGATAAATAACCAACACAAGATAGTATCTTTACTCATAAATAACACATTTCATTTATTCATCGAATGTCAAGTACAATCTATCTATTACACATTTCCTATCTAATCCAAACTTATATCATCCTTCAGCCCAATGCTCCTAGCGTGCTACATGTGTTTGACCCTACTCAGTCCCTTCGTAAGGGGATCTGCTGGGTTTTCTTCTGATGATACCCTCTTCACAACAAGGAGTCCCTCTTCTATCCGATGTCTGATAAAATGGTATTTTCTGTCAATATGTCGATATCTACCATGATCTCTCGGTTCCTTGGTCAAGGCAACCGCTCCTTCATTATCACAGAAAATTTCCATCGGCTCTTTTATGGATGGCACAACTCCAAGGTCTCCAATGAAGTTCTTCAACCATATAGCCTCCTTTGACCCTTCGCTCGCCGCAATATACTCTGATTCGCACGTTGAATCAGCTACGGTCTCTTGCTTCGAACTTTTCCAAGTCACTGCTCCTCCATTTAGGGTAAAGACCCAGCCCGACTGCGATCGGAAGTTATCCCGATCTGTCTGAAAACTAGCGTCACTGTACCCTCGTACTCTTAAGTCATCACTCCCACTGAGGACTAGAAACCATTCCTTGGTCCTCCGAAGGTACTTAAGAATATTCTTAACTGCAATCCAATGAGCTCTACCAGGATTCCCTTGATATCTGGTGACCATGCTCAAAGCGAAGGCCACATCAGGGCGAGTACAAGTCATAGCGTCCATCTACCATATTTCATAATCATGAAATGCAGCTATTGCGAGCATCACCCTAATAGACTTTATCTTCGCAACTGGTGAGAAGGTCTCATCATAGTCAACTCTGGGAGTTTGAGTAAAGCCCTTCACAACCATTCGTGCTTTATAAGTATGCACTTTTCCATCCATGTCCGTCTTCTTCTTGAAGATCCACTTACACCCGACTATCTTACGACCCGGTACATTATCAACCAAATTCCAAACTTGGTTGTCGTACATGGACTGAATCTCGCTGTCCATCGCCTCTTTCCATTACGCAGACTCTGGGCCTGCCATGGCTTCCTTATAGCTGCTAGGTTCATCCAAATTTACTAGTGTACTATCACTAATAAATGTATCCCCTTCAGTAGTAATATGAAAACCATAAACCTAGGGTGGAACACTAGCCCTAGTGGAACGTCAAAGAGGTAAGGACTCGTCAACAGGTTCAATAGGAGTTTCCTCCTCAAGTTGAGTGCCAGTGTCAGAGGTTCCTTCATCGTTTTGATCTTGAATCTCTTCAAGTTCAATTTGCCTCCCACTGTCTTCTTGGCTTATCAATTCCCTTTCTCGGAAAACTCCTCTTCTAGCAACGAAGACAACATTGTCACTCGGTGTGTAGAAAAGGTAGCCAAAAGATTTCTGCGGATAGCCGATGAAATAACACTTCTCACTACGAGGTTCTAGCTTGTCATGAGTCTCTCATCTTACGAAAGCCTCGCAACCCGAAACCTTGATATGTGCCAACGAGGGAGCCTTCCCTGTCCACATCTCGTGAGGAGTCTTGGAAACCTTCTTGGTGGGAACTAAGTTAAGTATATGGGCGGCAGTCTCTAAGGCATACCCCCAAAATGCTATTGGTAATGAAGTTCGACTCATCATAGAACGAACCATGTCCAACAAGGTCCGATTACGTCTCTCAGCCACACCATTCAATTGTGGTGTCCTTGGAGGCGTCAATTGCGAAACGATTCCGCATTCTTTTAGATAGTCGTGAAACTCAAGACTTAGGTACTCTCCTCCTCGGTCTGACCGAAGCATCTTGATTTTCCTGCCCAGCTGATTCTCCACTTCATTCTTAAACTCTTTGAACTTTTCAAAGGTTTCTGACTTTTGCTTGATTAAGTAGATATATCTATATCTTCTATAATCATATGTAAAAGTCACGTAGAAGCGGCAAGCATCCCTTGTGGTGGATCTAAAGGGCCCACATACATCGGTGTGTATGAGATCCAATAAACCCTCACCCCTTTCACAAGTTCCAGTAAAGGGTGACTTGGTCATCTTCCCAAGTAAACAAGATTCACATGTGTCATCGTCCCTAAGGTCGAATGACTCCAACACTCCATCCTTTTGGAGTTGGGCTATGCGTTTCTTGTTGACATGGCCAAGGCGACAATGCCACAAGCATGCTTTGTCTAGACTAGTAGACAAATCAATATTCAAAACATTATTTACTAAATTATCAACAATCATCACAGATTCATAAATCCCATTACAAGGTAATGCATTGAAATAAAAGACACCATTTAAATAAACGTTAATAGAACCATTACTATTATCAAAAGAATATCTGAAACCTTGTCTAAACAACCCGTGAAATGAAATAATGTTTCTTTCCATATCTGGCGAATAACAACAATTTTCTAAATCTATCCCTAACCCATTACTTAACATTAAAGAATAAACACCGACTTTGGTCACAAGCGACGATCTTCTGTTTCCCATAATTAGGTTCATCTTCCCATGTTCCATCTCCCTACTTCTTTTTAGGCCCTGCATATCAGAACAAATGTGATAACCACACCCTATATCAAGAACCCATGAAGTAGCAAATGATGAGTTATTAGATTTAACAGAATACATACCTGCAAAGGTGGGCTTAATCTTCCCATCTCTTATGTCCTGCAGATATTGAGGGCAGCTTCGCTTCTAGTGGCCCTTTTGGTGGCAATAGAAGCACTCTGCTTCTTTCAGATCGGAAGACGGCTTAGCAGGGCCAACTTTGGTCTCGCTTGAGGACGAACCATCACGGGGTTTCCCCTTATGGTGGTTCTTACATGGAGCCTTCCTCTTTTTTCCCTTTCCTTGACCTATTGCCATCACAGGAGCAGCCACAACAGGGTACGGTGCAACGTACTTGTCTTTGAGGTTGCTCTCAACAGTCCTCAAGAGTCCTTGGAGCTTGCTCAAGGAGACCTCCTCTTTGTTCATATGGTAGGTCATCCTAAACTGATTGTAGCAGGAGGGCAAGGAGTGGAGGATTATGTCGATAGCCAAATCCTCATCAAACTTAACATTAAGTTTGAGAAGATCGATCAACATATCTCTGCATTTTCTACAAATGAGAGGTTAGGGATTCTCCACTCCCCATCTTAGCGGTGATCATGTTAGTAATGATCTCATAGCGCTCTTGCCTCGCGCTCTGGTGATACCTGTCCAGCAAATCCTGATGCATTTCATACGGATACATGTCCTCATAGGACTTTTGGTGTTCGAGGTTCATGGTGGCTAGCATAATGCAGTGAACTTTCGTGGCATCACGCTCATGGGCCTCAAAGGCGGCCAATTCCTCAGGAGTAGCAACATCTGGGATGATCTTCTCAAGCTTTTCATCGAGGACATATTCTTTGTCCTTGTAGCGTGTGATCATGCGAATATACCTCATCCACTCATTGAAGTTTGAACCATCAAATGTCACTTTCTGACACAAGTTCATCAACGAGAATGACCCAGAAGCGTTGTTGTTGTTTTTGTTTGTAGACATCTGAAAAGGAAAGGAACAAAGTTTGATTAGAAATGAATCCCTAATTAAACACCCAAATGAGAAATTAGGGCTAGGATCCAACAACATTATTTACAACTTAGAAAGGGATGTCGTACTCTAAAAGTAAATAATTTGAAGGTAAGTGAATGACGATTCACTAATTCTCACCATGAAAAACGAAAAAGGCAATTTAGGTTTTAAATGTATTGAAAACTCCTAGATCTTTGAGATTCATTGAACTTTTCAATGGCATGTTTAAATCTCGATATGCATTTCAAATTTGCGACTGGGATACCGAGGATCGCAAACAAATTTGTGAATAACCATGCGAATCAACGTGGTGCACTCAATGTCTCTATCACCTAATCAATGTGCCGGTAAACCACACACGCTCCATTGATCTATGACAAGCATCGAGTCACCCTTCGCTACCAATGTCATCCCCAAATTGATGTGCCGGTTAACCACACGCGCTCCAGCAATGTTTGACAAGGGTACGAAGTGTAATTCCATGGATTAGCATCATTTTCACATTTTACCCTAAAGTAACTAGGAATGGGAATTTATAAAACATGTAGTTACTTTATATTCAACATTATACTTTTAATGAGGAGATGGTTGCCCTATCCTACCCGTTCGGCTAACGACCCTCCACCAGTCAAGCAAGCGGTAGGTGTGAGTGTACACCCATTAAGCGCTATTTTATAGGCATCAACCTTATACCCACCTTATAGACCGGCTTCGTGAATGAGGCCTACTAACGGTAAGACTAGCATTTTAAGTTATACATATATATATATATATATATATATATATATATATATATATATATATATATATATATATATATATATATATATATATATATATATATTAATTAAACTTGTAATAATATATAATAGTATAGGGTTGAATTTTAAACTTGTAAAATTCTAAGGGTTTGAAATTTAAATTGCTCAAAATTAAACTTTTAATCATAAATTCAAATTTCAAAACTTGAGGGCAAATATTGAACTTTTCAAAATACAAGGGATCAAATAACAAATAATTTAAATTAACCAACTAATTTCATAATTATCTATATTTGACCTATTACTATTTTAGTCATTAGATAATTACCAAATAACTTTAAATAATCCATATTTATCATATAAACAACTAGTATTTAAAAATTTTGAAATTATCTATTGTTTTGGCAAGGATAATCACTTAATTAAGATAAAATTCGGATTTTAACTTCATAAAACAATTTAAGCATCAAATCCAAGTCAAAACAGCAGCTAAAACCCGAAATACCCTCTGCCTGACGAATTGACTCGCCGAGTCAGACCTGGACTCACCGAGTCCAGATACTGACTTGCCGAGTTGAGTCGGGCAGAAGCCAAAAACTCGATTTTCAGCAAATAAAACAGTTAAGCATCATATACAACTGAAACCAATCAAAGCTCTGATACCGCTGATGGGTTTTATGCGTAAGAAACATTCCTATGTGCTCATACAAACCCTAATGCTTGGATCTAGGTTTCTCTATTGAACATGCTTTGATTCCAAGACTTCCAAACCCTAATCTAGCATACAAATAACAAAAAACAATATGTAGAATCAGATCTAGATGTTTACCTCTTAAACTTAATGACTGAGATCTTCTTTTCTTCTTCTCTTGAGCTTAGAGTCACAAATGCAACTCCTCTAATGGTTCACAAACCCCACAAGCAAGAAGGCAATATGAGAGAGGGAGAGAGAGGCTAGAAATCGGCCTAGGGTTCTCTTAGAATCAAGTGGTAGCCGAATTCAATGCCCTAGGGGTCATATTTATACTTACAGGTTACTAGGGTTTCAGTCTAAACCCTAATGGACAGCTTAGCCACCAAGTAGCCCATGGAACCTTCTGGAATAAGGCCTTGGACGAAAATATGATGGATATCCATCATAATTTCGTTCCCCCTTTAAGCCCATTAGGTTTCCTTAACCCAAAACTTAACTATCATACATTTGATAGTTTATACCCCTTTATTCAATTAATCTCTTTTGATCACCAAATTAATTCCTAATTAATTTATGACCAATACTAATTAAATAAATATGATTTCTCCTTTAATATATTATTCTTATAATATATTAAGAAATCATAATACTCTCTCTTACTCCTTAAATTACCTTGTCAAGTTGCTTTGGAGAAGGCAGCCCAAAATGACCATGCACAACCGGCTCAAGTACATACCAAATATAGTTACGGGCTTAGACACTATTCCAACAATGTACTCACTAGGTTTCCCAACCTGACGCACTCAGTTTATTTATATCGCAGGTGTTGATATGAAGTCACATTACACTGAGAGATTAAGGAGATATAGATCACTAGTGATAATGAATATAAGTTATTTTTTGCTTATGTCTCTGTATTGACGATGACATCCGAATGTTTTAGATGAATAAAAATACATTTCTTCGGAAATGCTTTGATAACAAATTTATCATGTTTTACTGGGTACAAATTCCGCAACATTTTTTTATTAAAAGAAGTGCTCTGATTTTTATAAAGCGTAAACAAAATCGGTCTTTTCTGGCCGTGAAAATGGGGATGTCACAGTTGGTATCAAAGCATTAGTTTAAGAGAACTAGGAATTTGTAGGATTTCTAAACTTAAACTTAGAATGCTAAGCGATGATCGTGAGGAGTGTGTCTAATAAAATTTAGGTAGTACACCTGAATCGACACAAGTACTAGCTAATTTTGGGAAAATGCCTAAAATGCTTTTATGTGCTATATGTCATTATTTGTTCGAATTTATGGTCTGTTGTCGACCGGATCTGGAAACCTTATGTGTTTAGGATTCTAAACGTACAACTACGATATTAGAACTAGCATGTAAACGTTTCGGGGTGATAAGGATGATTTAAAGCATCAATCCTAAATTAAGATCTAGATTCGCCTTATCAAGTGTATAGATCAAAATGACAAGAACCCGTAGTGGAGCTGGGAATGCAAATGGGAATAGGAATCAACCCCTGGTGATTCAGAAAATACATGTTGTAGTAGAAGATGTACCCGAGCCAATCACCATGGCTGGAGTACAAGCCATGATTCGGGCTATGTTAGTTGAACAAAGGGAAGAAATGAAGCGGATGTTGAATAGGGATGAGCCTACCATACCCGTTGAGCTACTGGAGCTGATTCCCGAGCAATCGGAGGAAGGGAACTATAACCGCCAAGTGAGTTAAGTTGCAACTCAAGGAGAATGAAGGAATGGCCCGGAAAAGGGAAACGACAAGGATGGGCAATCGTATAAGAATTTCTTGGGTGCCAAGCCACCAAGTCTTTCTGGAAGCCCAAAGCTGGTTGAGATTATGGATTGGATCTCTGAGATGGAGATGGTGTTTGAGAGCTGCAACTGTAGCGAGAAACAGAAGACTGTCTTCGCAATAAGACAACTGAAAACTGGAGTCTTGAGTTGGTGGAAGCTATTGGCAAATACGATGCCACGAGGAGAAGCCCTAAGGATGTCATGGGAAGAGTTATTGAAACAGTTGAAAATGAAGTACTGCTCGGAGATAGATCTGATAGACCTAAACAACGAGTTTCAGAACCTGAAGAAAGGGAAGATGAGTGTTGATGAGTATACCACCACATTCACCGAGAAGATGAAGCTATTTCCCTAATTGGTTCCTACTGAACTCTCCAAGATTGATAGGTTTGCTAACGGACTACCGACAGACTTTGGCCCAACGGTCAAAATGGCAACTACTTTGAAAATAGCTGTTAGAGCAGCTAATAACGTAGAGACCCAGATAAGAGAAAAGAGTCTGGAGAGGTCTGAAGTTGGTGAGACAAGGAAGCATGATGGATCTGCAAAGTCCAACAAAGAAAGGAAATTCTTAAAGACTGAAGAAAGAGGAGGAGGTGAAGCCAAGTGGTGCGAGAAGTGTAAAAAGAAGCACTTCTGGAAATGTAGCGAGGAGGTGACTTGCTACAAATGTGGAAAGACAGGGCATTACGCCAGCAAGTGTGCGTCGAACAAGAAAGTGTGCTATGGATGTAAAAAAGAAGGGCATATTTCTAGGGACTGCCCAAAGAAAAACGAGGCAGCAAGGCCAAACACGCCACCAAGGCCAAGGGCATTTCACATGATCCTTGACGAAGCAGAAAACCATGCGAGGAATTCATACCCGAAGATCAAGTTATGAAGTAACCAAGGGGATAGAATCATATGATGTAGCCCATTAGAGGCATAGTCTAGGGTAAACTTGAACACCTATGTAATAGTTTCAAAAAAATAATAAAGTCTTTGTTTTGTTATCTAGTGTGTTAAACTGTTATGTGATTTTCTTGTATAGTGACTTGGGGACTGCGAGACAATACTTGGGACGAGTATGAGTAGGTGTGAAAGGTAGTAGATGCATATACTACCAGAAGCACAGGACTTACGCTTGGATCAGGAAAGGTCACAAGGTTACCAAGAAGCTGGTAACTGATTATGTTTTCTTCGTATATGTTTTTACCATCGTTTCGGTAACAACTAAGAAGATTGTTGTTATTCCAACCCTAGTGGTCATATCAAATTGAGTCCGACTACGGTGAGGATGATACATGGTTCATAGAACCAAGTCTGATGTAGCATCTGACTTAAGCTCGAAGCTAGAAGTGAAAGACAATCAAAGCAATCAGTAGAGGTATCGCGATAGTTGCTTGTATCTAGGAGTACTACCTTCTAAGATGTGATTATATTACATTAGAACATGAAGGAAGATATAGTATGTTCTAGAATTTGACTCTAAAAGACATGAGTATAAGCATTGCAACATACGATGATAGGTCATGACACATTGTTCTATTGTAGTAATAAAAGAGCTTATCTTAAGTTCGTATCCAATGAGGATCGAGATTGTGACTTGAAGGTCATAATTTGGAGTCTAACGTGAAATAGGGAGCAGGTGCAAGATCGAGCACCACCTGCAATCAAGGAGTCCAAGAGTTACATAATTGTTCGAAGTGACATAGAAGTTACGGTTATTACCTAGGATAACGTATGGAGTCATCGTGTGAGCCTTGTTTCCTTGATGATTCCGGAACGTAATCAATCTAAGGGGGATATAATTGTAATGCTCGCAGATTCGGGCTAGTCGATTTAGAAATAATAGGTGTCGAAAATGACTTTTTGGCAAAATATTATTTAGAATAAATAATCTTAACCAAGTTGTAGTATATGTTACAAGGTTTCTGTACATATAAAAAACGCCAAAATCCGAGTAATAACAAAGAAGTTATGACCCGTCGAAGTTTCGCGACGAAACCGGCACAATACCGGGAAGCGTAGATAGTGAATTTTTGATAGAGCGAGTTTTAGCCTTAGCGACCTAAACGAAAGTCGTAGAATACATTAAACCAAGAGCGTCCATAAAAAGAATGCCCAAATCTGACTTCGTATGAGGAAGTTATGATTTTTCGAAGTTTCGACTTAGCAGTGTACAGCCCGAAATTCGAATAGTAGATCGAGCGGTTTTTAGCTGACACAAACTAAACAAGAATCTAAGATCTCGTTAATAGTAGCATCAAGATAAAAAGACAGATGTAAACAGAAGTCGTATGAAGGAGTTATGATTTTTTAACGGACCAATCTTGTCCCGGTCTATTAATAATATAACTTTTAAAATAAAGTCAAAATTTGCCAATGGAGTCTAAACGAAAGTTGTAGAGTACGGTCCCACCTACGCGTGGATATAAAGAACGTCGAAAACGGATCTCGTATGCAAAAGTTACGAATTTTAGAAGTCGGGAAGGAAAATTACGAAATCTGCGAAGGGATGATGACGTGGCTCGATCTGGGCCGTCTATTGCTGATCGGAGGACCGCTTCGGATGAGTGACAGTCACCTCGCATTACGCCCCGCGTCCGAGGTTGGGTACGCCCAGCGTACCTCGGCCTTATCCCTTCCGAGTCCAATGCGAGCCAACTGTATGTGATTTGGACCCTATCCGCAGTTACGCCCCGCGTAGCCAAGGTTTACGCCCAACGTAGTCCGAGGCCTTGCAGGCTATAAAAGGGTGCGAACCCTTCCGGATTTTTAACTCCAATTCCACTTCTCTCTCTAAAATATTTCTCTCTCCAGGGTTTCAAACCCTCCCTAAAGTCTAGGTGAACCCCTAGCACCCGAACGAAGCCCCGAGGCTCCCGGAGTCCCGAGAAAAGGGTCTTTCGGTTCGGAAACGCTACTCCAAGCGAAGCCCGGTTTTCTATAAAACCCGCTGTAAATGAGTTGCGCCTACCCTATTTTTAATATAGCTTTTGAATAATTATAGTAATGTTATTAGGCCCTTAAAATAATTATTTGGGCTATTATTATGAGTTATATAGAGTGTTGTTTAATGCTTATATAATAATAATAATAATAGCTAGACTATTAATTAGTCGCGATTCACGTTAGACTAAACTCTAGTGGTAATGATACTAGGTTTTGTATGAGAAAAAATATTTTGAGAGTAACGAAGTGTTGTTCGAGTGCCGAGTCACCACCTTCTCAAGTGAGTGCATAGTTACTTTCATTTTACACATTGATATGGAGTATTTTATATAAATTACGTGCTATGTGTGCATATTATCTGAATACTTGCTGTCTATGCTGGATGAACGATTTTATACATGTTTTAAATGATTTAAACTATATATGTATTTTATATCTACGATAATGTTGGGGTAAAACATGGGTAGATGTAATAGATGGAATATGAATTGGATGATGAGTTGAGAGGTGTTATAGACCACGAGGTGAGGGCGAGAGGTGGATGATGTGAACGATGTGTTCACTCGGTGTACTCTAAACCATGGCGACCATGCAGACTTGGTGCCTAAACCTTGGTGATCATGTAGACTTGATACCTAAACCTTGGTGATCATGCAGACTTGATGCCTAAACGCTGACGACTATGTAGACTTAGTGCCTAATCCTTGGAGACTATGCAGAAGTAGTGCCCGTTGTGTAAACCGTGGCAACGATGGACGTTATACTGATTCCCTAGGATGATCCTTAGGAATGGATGAACGAGAAGTAGCTGGTTCTTAGGGTAGATCCTTAAGAATAAAAAAGATAATGGGGATGGGTAATTGGGTTAACTTTTGATGATTAAACATAATAATTATATTTTTGTGGGTTGAAAACCATATGTACTCACCAGGTTTCCCAACCTGACCCACTTAGTTTATTTATATTATAAGTGTTGATATGAAGTCACATTACACTGATAGATTAAGGAGATATAGATCACTAGTGATAATGAATGTAAGTTTTGTTTATGCTTATGTCTCTGTATTGACGATGACATCCCAATGTTTTAGATGAATATAAATACATTTCTTCGCAAATGCTTTGATAACAAATTTATCATGTTTTACTGGGTACAAATTCCACAACATTTGTTATTAAAAGAAGTACTCGATTTTTATAAAGCATAAACAAAATCGGTCTTTTCTGGCCATGAAAATAGGGATGTCACAAAAGACATGGGGGAGGCCAAGGTAATTCTTGGTATAAGTATTAGAAAAGGAAACAATGGGATTTCAATTTCTCCATCTCATTACATTGAGAAGATATTGAAAAAGTTTAACTTTGAGAATAGTTCTCCTGTTATCACTCCTATAGATTCTAGTCTCACGATTCTACCTAATAAAGGATCTCCAGTGTCTCAACTTGAATATTCTAGGGCTATTGGTTGTCTAATGTATGCCATGATTAGTATTAGGCCTGATATAGCATATGTTGTGGGAAGGCATAGTAGATATACTAGTAAGCCTAGTACACATCATTGGCAAGCTGTGAGTAGAGTATTTAAGTACTTAAAATGGACCATGAATTATGGTTTAACTTATAGTGGATATCCTTCTGTTTTAGAAGGTTATTCAGATGCCAGTTGGATTAACAACTTACAGGATCACTCCTCTACTAGTGGTTGGGTGTTTCTTCTTGGAGGAGGTGCCATTTCTTGGGTATCTAAGAAACAGACTTGTATTACTAACTCAACCATGGGGTCTGAGTTTGTTGCTTTGTCTGCTGCTGGTAAAGAAGTTGAGTGGCTAAGGAATTTGATTTATGAAATTCCATTATGGCACAAACCGATATCTACCATTTCTATTAGATGTCATAGTGCTGCAACCTTGGCTAAGGCTTATAGTCAAGTGTACAATGGAAAGTCTAGACATTTAGGTGTTAGACATAGCATGATTCGTGAGCTCATCATGACTAGTGTGATATTTGTGGAGTTTGTAAGAACTCAGTTGAATTTAGCCGATTATCTAACCAAAGGGTTATCAAGAGATCTTGTGCACAAGGCAGCTGCAGGGATAGGTTTAAAGTCCACTTAAATCTTTTATATTGAGATACCCAATTCCCATCTAATATAATATTAGATGCTGAATTTAATGAGGAAAACTTGATATTTAAAGATTGGAACACACTATTATCATTATCCCAATGTATGTGTTCAGTACTGCAAGGTAAGGAGGTTGAATTTATATTCTTAATAGTTCTTTTGGAAAATTGCATTTGTAGGTGAAAGAATAAAAGGACTACCTATAGAAGCATGAAGTTTAGCTTCTTCAAGAAGTTAGGACTTGGCTTTGATATGCTTATTGAAGGATGGGACACAAGCTAGTAAAATATAGTGTCAAGTTAGAACTTATGAAAATATAAACTGTTGTGTGTATTATCTTCATGTATTCACTATGAATAGAAAAGGTTCAATCATTAGTGACACTGTGATATTCGAATATTTGGAATGAAAAATATACTAATGTGAAATTCAATCGTCATGGCATTTCATTTATGCATCAGTTTGTTGTTGTTATATTTTGTTTTAAGTTGATGAAGATTACACTTAAATAGGGGAGGTTTGTTGGTGATTTTGTATCATCAATGTGTATTTAAATATAATGGATTGACTTGTTGACCAAAATTCAATCTTGATGAATATTAAACAAGTAAGGAAGGTGCGGAGTGCACACTTGTTTAAATTTATTCAAGATTCAAAGTAGACGGTCATTTAGGGACGAAGCCCCTAAACGAACGGGGGTCTGGGGGCAGTGCCCTGGGAGCGGGGTCCAAGGGGCAGAGCCCCTGGCTGGGGTCAAGCTGAGTTTTCTGTAAATGAACCCGGTTTTTGACTTCATTTTGACATTTATTAAAAATCCATTTTGGTGACTGTTGTTGATTTTGATAGTTGGAGTAGTTTTTGGACAAAGAAAACTGCCTTGACAATATTCAGACAAATGAACTACTTAATCTTTTTGGTCATCATTTTTTCTGGATACAGCAACAATCACGAAATTCATAACAACCATATATTTTGTTCTCGCACTCAATTCTGAGTCTTATCCGATTAAAGATTGGGAGTACCATCCAAATACTTTAATCTGAAAGTGAAACCACAATTCTCAGAATTTCCAAGGCTATTTTTATCCCGATTTTCTTACACCAATGGCAATAAAGTTTGCGCCTTTATGCCATGAAAGCCCTTTAAGGTCTTAGATTTGGAAGTATACTCACTTGGGACGTCCATTTCCCAAGGATCAAGATATTTGGACCAAAAACCCAATAAAAGTGAAAATGAAGAGATCTACGAAATCATTAAGCAAGTTTGAGACTTGCTTACCAAAAAGTGACGAGGATGGGATGAAGTTTCTGGATCTACTCACTCCTTCTTGAGTCCTCAAGCTTCTTCTTCTTCCACAAGCTTCAAATACACAAGTTTTCTCTCAAAAATAGCTCACAAGCTCACACAAGGCATTAGGGTTTCGAGATTTTGGGTTTGGGACTTGGAGCCTGTAAATGAGGCCAGCCTTTGGAGGTTAAAGTGTTTAAATATGGTGCAAAACCCTGAAAATTAGGGTTTCACTCTGCTAGTCCTACTCGTCGAGTAGACTTTTCAACCCGCGTCCAATTCCATTCCTACTCGACGAGTTTAGGGCCTCCAACTCGTCGAGTTTCTATACAAAATCGAATAAATCTTTAATTAAATACATACCAAGAACTAGGCGTTACAGTGTTAAATTGTTAAATAACATTTTTATAAAATAGATTCATTGTATTTTCACATAAATGATAATATTTGTATAAACAAACTATATAGGCACATTTTATCCCACCCTAAATAATTAAAATTTTAAAAAGGGGCAAGCACTCACCTTTGAAGCATGAGTTCCATTGTTTCGAATTTGGTTTATTTTGAGAACCTTGTATTGAGAAACCTCAAATCCGTAATTCTTGAACTTTGAAATTTTCTCGGGATCGTTTCGTAACGAATTTAAACTTTTGGGGGCTATTTGGTAATTTAATTAACCGAAATAGGTTTTCTTTGTTAAAAATAAATAGAGGGAGGGACTGAAATGCATTAAATGGGATTAATATTTGAGAATTAGACTAATTTTGATAAGAAATCTCTATGGAGGGGCTGTTTTGTCTTAAATAAACCAAAGTTTGGCAAAAAGGGGCTTCGTTGAAAAACAATGTTGCAGCAGGGTTTATTTTGGTATTTTATCGAAGTTGGAAGGACTTAGGGCTTTTTCGTCCCGTCTTATGTTTGATCGGTCAAATACAATGGACGATCGCAAGTAGCACATGAACGAACGATCGCAGTCAGGAAGGGGGCGCACGAAGCCAGCGAGGATGCTTCCGATTACTTGCTCGTCGCAGGCTACGAAGAGGGCCGAGGAACCTCTGTCGACAGAAGAAGAAGATGGAATAAGCTGTAGGGCTACGCTCCCTTCTGACGGACGAGGCGCAAGGGTTAAGGATCGGTCGCGGGCGGAGGTTTCGTCACCGAGGTCGACGAGGCCGATAGCAAGGAGCGAGAGGGAGGGTAGAAGAGGTTTCGTTGGTCTCGTTGGGTGCAGCGATGGAGTGGAATGCGAGACCAAAAAAGGGGTCCGGTAGAGGCATGTCAAGCAGCGCCTCCAGTTTCTGGTGAGGTCTCCGGCAGCAGTCCTCGACGTGCGACGGATGTTTTGCTCCGGTAAGAGTAGGTGAGTGGATCGGAGCAGCCCCTGTTGCTTCCCGTTTTTTGTTTTTTGTTTTTTTTTTTGTTTTTTTTTTTATTTTTGACAGAATGAATGGGTGTTTGGGTTGGTGCTGCTGCCTCGCTGGTTTACCAGAGCACCACCCGTGCTTGGCTGATCGAAGGAGGTAGAAAGCAGTGATTTGGGGGTGTTTGGTTTGTTTCATTTGACAGGGAAAATAACGAGGGATGTTGCGATGATTAAACTCCATGACATAACTCTAAGGCCGTTTTTTTTTTTTTTTTTTGTGATTTCTTTGTTCAAAAGTGGTTGAATGGCATATTATAAGAGTATAAAAATACTTGTATAAATTATTTGTGGATGTTTCGAAGGTATGGCTCGATGATTATTTGAAGAAGAGAAAGGATGTGAGGGGGCTGTTCACAGACAGCTTCAATTGAGAAGAACACTTTTCCTTTGTCTATGGTTTTGTATAAAAAGTTTTGTGCCTGGTTTTGTATAAAAAGACGTTTACTTTGTGTGTAAAATTGGGTGTGTTAGCATGAATAGTGTCAATTTGTGTATGTAGCAATCCAAAGGATTTTTGGAGAGTACAAACTCTATTGCTTTTCGTGTGTATTGTGTGGGTTGTTTGTGTGTATTTCTCTATAAACTGTTGGTCTTATGGTGAATGTACTTACACATGTATATGTTTTTAGGTATTTTGGTCACAATTTCATATACATATAATGTAATTGTATAGTTGTTATTTGATGTCCATTTGACAATATAATATATGTGTATCATTTTATGGGTTAAATGGACTCATGTGAGTAGGATTTGAGCTTTATATAAATAATAGCCCAAAGTTTTTATCATATTTGTTTTATTATTAAGCTTAGTAAATCATCTATGACATACATATTAATTCTTGTATATAATATTATTGAAATGTCACACTTCTTATTACATGTGTACTATAGTTAATTTATATTCATTAGACACATGTATATAGTATATATTATAGCTAATTTATGTTCATTAGACACATGTATAAAGTATATCTTATGAAAACTATAGCAAAATCTTATTACATATATACTGTAGTTAATTTATGTAGTTAATTTATGTTCATTAGACACATGTATATAGTATATTTTATAGCAGAATCTTATAACTGTTCGTAACTTATGTTCTATGCACAAATGTATACAGCTGAACACAAATTAAAAAAATATAGGGCTACTTCCATTGGTTAAATCCACGTCAACCAGATTTGGATTCTTATATTTTTCCGAAATACATTATAAATAATAGAAATCATGTCGAAATCAATAGTTTAATGTTTCGCGATTAATGAATTTGAAAACGTCTCACTTTTTTCATCTTTTACAAATATTTTTAATAAATCTGAGTCCAAAAACGTTCTCGAAATTTCTATTTAAGGTGTGCAAGTCCCTCAACGGATAGAAACGGTTTTAATAGTTTTAAGAAAATCAGTATTACACTGGTTTGTATTTTTAAAACAGACGTATCTTTTGCATACGAACTCCGTTTTGGACGTTCTTTAAATTTTCAGAAACAAGGAAATGCGTACTATGAGATTAGAGCATTTGTATTGCTCACAACTGCTTAATAAAAATATTCAGTTTTTCAGACGTGTTAACTAAGGTTGCAGTTTAAGTTGTTGGATTCGTTTGCAAGTTTACACATTTGGAGGTAAGATACGATATGGTATCTTATAGTAGTTGAAATGAACTCATTTATTTCACATAAGATGCACTATAACTCAATGAGTCAAATTACCAAAAGTTTTACTATGAACTTTACCGTTGACAGTCTTTGACCTAAATTCCAAGATGTCACATTATCTCCCCGTTAAGGGAATTTCGTCCCGATATTATTTAGTTCTAGATTATTTTGAAAAGTTGTGGATGTTTTTGTAACATCCAAAAATATGGTCCCAGAAATCTTATTTTTATAATAGATAAAATAGTATCTCCAAATATCAATCATACATCTCAATAAAACCAATGTATCAAAGGTTATCAAAATCAGAGTGAATATCAAATACGGAATCCTAATGGTGTGTGCGATGCAGTCAACTCGAGCTCTTCCCCTTGGAACCGAAAGTACCTGAAACATAAACTAAAAACCGTAAGCACAAAGCTTAGCGAGTTCCCAAACTACCACATACCATACATACAATAATCATATAATGGGCCCCGCCCGGTCGTCGAGTTGAGCTCGAAAGTAATTCGGGCCCCGCCCAGCATGCATATACATATATCAAATAAACACATTCACATGCAACATGGATACATAGCACACAAACAGTCAACAGGCCCCGCTCGACATCGGTCCTTATCCCGGAAAGCATATAAACACATACGCGTGCAAGAGTCACGAAGACAACTAGCATACTATCAAAGCATAAACATGGTCCAACATTGGCGCCTTCGACTCGCAATACGCAAAGAAGAAGACTCACCGCGAAAAGCTGATCGAAATGAATGATCCCTGACTACTGGTCCTATGACACTAGAGCTATCAATTACCAATAAAAGCTAATTAACATTAGGGATCTACCTCATAACTAAAATCCCTACTTAGGGTAAAAAGACTATTTTACCCTATCTTACTTCGTCCAGAATGAAACCCTAAATCACAATCTAATGGCCCAAAAGTCCAGTAATCCAACATATGGCCCAATTTCTAATTGGGCCTAATCACTTCTCATGGGCCTTAGCCCAAGCTCCAATAATATTTCTCTAACCTAAAAAGTTGAAATCTAGATGGTCTACCCCGACCCAAAGTCACCAATCCTTGAAAGTGGCCCTACCCGAGGCCCAACAACATGAAGCCTAAAATCAATGAGTACGCCCCACGTACTCAACTGTACGCTAAGCCTACAAGTTGCTTGGCTTGTACGCTCAACATACTCTCCTATTAAGCCATAATACCAAAAATAACTTAATCCCTTAAGACCTGAGGCTCCAAACATAGATCTAAGTCCAATGATGGGTCTTAACACATAAAGTCGACCACTTGGTGGCTTGTATGTCCCCGAGTGAATTCAAACTTGGAATATGACAACCTACTTCCTTAAAAATGAACATTACTCATGCCCAGATACTTCAAGAACTCTAAGATGGAAACTTTCTGACTTAGGGACTCAAATAACACCAAGGGTGGCAACCCTATGCTAAGGAAACAACCTTGATCAATAAAGCTTCAACATTGGGACCAAAAAGGTCCAAAAACTCAACATAAGAGATCCAAGCATTCATAAGGAAAGTTCAAGACTTTATACCTTTGAAGAGCCTGAAATGAAGCAACCAACTCGGATCTATACCCTCTCCTTTAACCACCACCTTGCTTCAGCCTTTACTTCCTTGGAAAAACGGATCAAAGCACCAAGAATGCACTCAAGGGATCTTCCAAGCACAAGAACACACAATATGGAATTAGGGTTTCATGGGAGCTGCTTAAAGATGAGAGGGAGGCTGGTCCTTAAGGCATAATGTTCTTTATATAATGCTCAAACCCTAAAATGTAAGGATTTGGGTCTGGACACATACATTGCGCATACACTTTAGTACGCGGCGCGTACGTGCATGGCATCCGCGTCCAAATTTAGCTAGTAGCCCAACGTACGTAGGGTGGTATGCCCAGCGTACGATACCCCCTCAAGGCCCAAATTTTTGAAAGTCCAAGAACTCAACAATCCAACCAGAAATATTTATTAAATCAATAAATAAAATAAATGACTTGGAAATTAAACATTACAATTCTACCCCACTTGAATCAGACTTCGCCCTCGAAGTCCGCCGCTTCAAACAACTCGGGATAATGCTCCTTCATTTCTTCCTCCGGCTCCCACGTTCACTCAGACACCTTGCGGTGCAGCCACTGCACCTTAACCAACTCCACAACCTTGTTCCTGAAGGTTTTTGTTCTCCGATCTAAAATTGCCACCGGTCTCTCAATGTAATTCAGGTGGTCATCCACTTGAATATCCTCCAAGGGTATAATTGTGGAATCATATACTAAACACTTCCGCATCTGAAAAACATGAAATGTTCTATGAATCTGGCTGAACTCGGCTGGAAGATCTAGACGATACACAACTCGGCCCACCCGATCCAAAACCCTGAAGGGACCGATATATTGGGAGCCCAACTTTCCCCGCTTCCTGAACCGAATGACACATTTCCAAGGTGATACCTTTAGGAGAACCATATGTCCCACCTGGAACTCCAAATCTTACCGACGCTTGTTGTCATAGATCTTCTTCCGACTCTGAGTTGTTTAGAGCCTGCTCCAAACCTGCTGAATCATCTCAGTGGTCTTGAGTACCACCTCGGTACTCTCCATGAATTGCTGACTAACCTCGCCCCTACAAATCAGGGTCTTGCATTTCCTCCCGTGGATCATATCGAAAGGAGGTCGACCAATGCTAGCATCATAACTATTGTTATATGAAAATTCCGTTCATAGAAGATATGTATTCCAACTCCCACCAAAATCTAATACGCACACATGCAACATATCCTGAAGAGTCTAAACCGTCTGCTCACTCTTCCCATCGGTCTGCGGATGGAAAGTTGTATTGAAATGGAGATGAGTGCCCATCTCGTCATGAAACCACTTCCAATACCTAGAAGTAAAACGAACATCCTAGTTGGAAACCACCAACACCGGCACCCCATGACGTTTCACCACCTCACAAACATAAATCTCAACTAGCTTTTCTATAGAATTACTATCCTGGATCGGGATGAAGTGCGCGCTCTTAGTCAATCGATCCACGATGACCCAAATAGAATCCACTCTGTGCGCGGTCCTGGGAAGCTTTGTGATAAAGTCCATCATGATGTCTTCCCATTTCCATATGGGAATTGCATCTTTCCATGAGGTCACTGATGCTTGGCCTTGACTTTCTTGTAAGTCAAGCACCGCTCCACAAACCATGCTATATCCCGCTTCATGCAGGGGCACCAATAATATGGGCAAAGATCCCTATACATATTCTTCTCCCCGGGATGGATATAAAATCTCGACTTGTGAAACTCCTGCATCAAAACTTTGCGCAACTGCCCAAATACGGAACCCAGACTCTCCGATGCCGAGACAACAACCTGTGGCTATCATAATCGTATGAAGCCACCTGACCTACAATCCACTCACACTTTCGGCGTTCTTCCTTCATAGCCTCAACATGTGCCTCCCGAATCTGCTCCAACAATGGACTGATCACTATCATCCTCAAGCATATATCTCGGATCGGTGCTGCGATCGCCTTGCGGCTGAGAACATCGGCCACCACATTGGCCTTCCTTGGGTCGTACAGGATCTCACAATCATAATCCTCCGTGACATCCAACCATCGATGCTACTGCATATTCAGGTTCGGCTAATCTATCAAATACCTCAGGCTCTTGTGAACCCCATAGAGGTAATGCCGCCAAATCGTGAAGGCAAAACTATAGTCCCCAACTCTAAATCATGCGTCGGATATTTTTCCTCTTGAGGATTCAACTGTTTTGAAGCGTAAGCTGTCACGCGACCCCAATGCATCAATATTGTACCCAAACCCATGATCAAGGCATCACAATAGACCACAAAATCATCGACACCGTCTTGCAAGGTTAGAATCGTCGCCTCACACGGTCGCTGTCTAAGAGTCTCGAAGGCTGCCTACTGCTCAGGCCCTAGTGAAATGTCACCGACTTCTTGGTTAGTCGGGTCAAAGGAACATCAATCTTGGAGAAATCCTGGATGAATCTTCGATAATAAGCAGCCAAACCCAGGAAAATCCCAATCTCATATGGGGACCTCGAAACCTCCCACTGCATCACATACTTGACCTTGGCCGGATTAACCAAAATACCATTCTGATTGACAAGGTTCCCCAAGAACTGCACCTCGCATAACCAAAACTCACACTTGGAGAACTTTGCGAAGAGTCTCCCCCCTCAAAGTCTCCATTACCTCTCTCAAATGCTCCTCATGCTGCTCCCAATTCATTGAATAACCCAAGATATCATCAATAAAGACTATCACAGACCAATCCAACATCGGTTTGCACATGTAGTTCATGAGATCCATGAATGCTGCAGGAGCATTGGTGAGCCCAAATGGCATCACCACGAACTCATAATGGCCATAGTGAGTACGAAAAGCTGTCTTCTGCACATCCTCGTCACTGACCCGCATTTGATGATAACCCGATTGCAAATCAATCTTGGAGAACCAAGATGCACCATGAAGCTGGTTGATAAGATCATCAATCCTCGGGAGGGGATAACGGTTCTTCACAGGTACCTTATTCAACTCCCGGTAGTTGATACACATCTGATCAGACTCGTCCTTCTTCTTCACAAATAGAATCAGGGCTCCCCAAGGAGAACTGCTCGATTTGATAAATCCCTTGTCTAACAGCTCCTATAACTGTGTAGATAACTCCTGCATATCGGGAGGGGCCAATTGATACGGTGCTTTGGCTATCGGAGTCGCACCCAAAACCAAATCAATTCTGAACTCCAACTGTCTCTCTAGAGGTACCACAGGAAAATCCTCCAGGAACACATCCGGATACTCACGAAAAATCAGTACATCGTCTATGGTTGGTTTACCCAAATCCCGGGTATCCATGACATAGGCTACAAAACCTAAACAACCCTAATGGAGATAACGCTTGGCCCTCATTGCTGAGCAGATAATCGGCACACACTGTAGTCACTCACCCCAAATCACCAACCCTTCCCCACATAGGGTCCGAACCCGAACCAACTGCTGCTCACAGTTAATCACCTCCCCATTAGGGCTCAACCAATCCATGCCCATTATAACCTTGTTCCCACGCAAATGAATGGGAACTAAATCCACCGGATACTACTCGCTGAACAACTAAAGGGTACACCCTCAGTGAACCCTCGCAACTTGAATAAACTTATCATCAACAATCTCACCATCTAGCAGACAATCTAGCTCTCTAGGAGCTCCAACAAATCTCTTGCTAAGCACGAGGGATACAAATGATTGGGTAGCCCCCAAATAAAATAATACTAAAGCAGATATGTCGTTTGATAGGTGCATTTTGTGCACCTATTTTGCATGTTTATTTCCATCCTTTCATAGCATTCTACTACATAATTCATGCATTTATTTGATTATTTGGGTAATTTCATATTTCATCAAGAATGTCTGGTACTTCACTATTTTTGATTTATTTTGCAGGCATTATGGAGCATGGAGCTTGGATACATAGAGCTTCGGAGCATGAAGAGAAGATGAACTGGTCATGCCATGGAAGAAAACATGAAGACATAACCCGATTCATTGTTGCATTGTCATCATTGCAAAGGACTACGTTGAAATGTGGTTCTTGTCACACTGACACGGGTTGTGTTTGTCCTTTATCATGTCATATTTGAGCAACATGAGTCGTGGTGAAGCTAGAATAGAGATGGAGCCAACATTGAAGACTTATTGGATCTTTAGCAAAAAGCATGGGCCATGCCAAAAACACATGGTCAAGACAAATGGCCATGCCAAAAACACATGGGCAAAAGGCATGGCCATGCGAAAAACGCATGGCCTTATGACATGCATGTGAACATTAATTAAAACAGGAGAAAACATCATTTTTGGGGGGCAGACGGTTTTTAGAGTTTTTTGGGCGATCTTGGGTGATTGCAGGAGACTTCTTGGAGTTTTTGAGAAGACCTAATCATTGCAAACACTTTTGATTTCATTTTAGTAAGCATTAAACATTTCAATTCCATCTTTATTCTTGTTTGATTTGTTCTTAGCCATGTGTGGCTAAGAAACCCTATTTTCTAGTTCTTGTTCAAAGCATGTTGATTGCTTGACTTGAAGCATATGATTTGATGTTTGAATTATGATTCTATTCTAGTGATTACGTTTTTGTTTAAACTAGAATCCTTGAATTTGATTTGTGTTTGATTGGCCACTTTCATTAATTGAATTTTTGTGTGGTTATTTAACTTTTAGGGCACCTAATCATTCTATTAAGTTAATAATTAGTAACAAGCAATAAGTTTTCTTATTGTAAAACATATGTCACATGTTATCATACTTCCGAGCCTATGAGAAGAAATGAACATTGTTGGGAAGCTTGTACAAAACTTAATGTAGTTTTTCAATACAATCTACGAGCGTGTTTAGCTTGAATTAGTAAAGCTAGGTCTAGTCAAAGAGCGTGTTTTGGTTAGATAATTTGACAAGCGAGAGGTATTAGAGCATGTTAATATCTTTCAGTACCAACGTCGAATAGCAATCATGAAATTACATCAAATCATAATCAAGTTGAATAACAACATTGAGAACTGTAACTAGAACCATTCAAACAACTTGTTTACAAATGTATTTCAGTTTTTCATATTTCAAAGTTGATTGTTATTTTAATATTTTACTTTTGCAAACAAAACCCTCCTTTTGACCAAAGTACCTTGCATAAAGAGGTATAGACTTTTATCCCGTGTCTTTATCGTTCGAACCTACTTGCATTGTACTACTTTTTTGTGCATTAAAGCAGTGTATTTGGATTCTGTTGTACCCCTATTATTTTTTGGGCTTGACACGCCTAACACCGTTCACAATTAATGATCCCGTCACCACATTGGGAGCTACACGCGCCTCCCCTACCGTCAACTGGAAAGCCCTGCTCTTCGCAGCAGGTGCATCTGCCCGGCCTAGATGGCCGCCAATAATCCTTAATATCGCAGGAGCAGGTGCTGATACCGGTCCCGCCGTAGTCAAACTCGGATATTGGGCCTTCTTGATGCCCCTCTGATTGCATTGAAAGCTAATCAGATCATATACCGGGGCAGTGGGGATGACAACAATACAATCCCTATGATATGACCAGTCAGGCCGCACTTGAAGCAGCCTAAACCACTTGCTCTGCACATCCCTTCGTACACCTTGTCGCACTTGCCATAGTGGCTACGTCCATACTGGCCTTTAGTCCTAGAATCAAACACCTTAGGCCACTTGCTCGAACTCTCCATGCTCAACATAAAATTTGGCTTCCTCTTTTTCTCCATCTGTAAGTCAATCTCCCTCTCCTTAGCCCTCATTATCATGTCTTCCAGCATCTTATAGCTGGATCAGCTCACAATCTGCCGGATATCGCTAGAAGTGCCCTCCACATACTGCGGACCTAGAAGTGCCCTCTCTCTGAACATAGCGATGATCTCAGCCACCGTCTCAGTAGTCCGGCGGAGATCCTGGAAATCTTACACCAGCTGTTGCACCTCAATCACTAGTGCAAAATCGGCTCAGAACCTGGTCGAGAAATCACTCTAGGTCATCGAATCAATAGCCTCACTCCCTACAACATTCCTTACCTCCTCCCACCAATCACAAGCCTTGTCCTTCAGGAGGCAGGAAGCTAGTCTGACCTTGTCCCCCTCGAGACAACGACTGCTACGAAAGGCATTAGCAACATCTGCCAACCACCTGCTACTTGAAATGGGGTCCCTAGCCCCATGATAGTCTAGCGCTCCACATGCCCGAAAACTCCCTGAAGGTTAGAGAGCGCATCCCAATCAAAGCCACAACCTCAGCACGGAAAGCGATCAATCTCTCATCAAGAATCTCCAGAATACCCTCCTTGACCGCGCCAAAGATCACAGGAGTTTGATCAAGGATATTGAACGTAATCTTCGACAATATGAACTCCTTCGTCTTGTAAACAAGCTGCCCGACTCCAAAACCTGAGCCCGAACCCTCTCCAGCATCGGAACTGCCCATTGGCCTGCCTCGCAACTCCACCATATTGAAAATAGACCATAAAAACTATTAGAAAACGCATCAATACACACACATTGGAGAAACCACAACTCACAAGCTTCCTGATCTTATCGCAACCCTCTTTGAATCGAGTACGGATCCTCTACTTCCAGTAGTACAGGCCCATACTACCTTCCACATCTATCCATACTTTTCTCAAGAATTGCTTTGACTCCACCATGTCACTCAAAAGAAAAACATCTAACTTCCCTCACAAAAGGCTCTTAGCACTAGGTCTCATCCTAGGTTTTCCCAGGGAAAACTCCACATCACTCTCCGACATCAGCTGTAGAAGGAACTCACACTAACTTCTTCTAACTAGTTCATGAATACAATTACATATTACAAAAACTAGATAATTCTTCGAATGAAAGATCTAACGCAACAATGGTTAGAGTCAACCAAGAGCTGTGCAATAGAGCTAACATAACCCTCTAAAACTATTTGGTTTCCATAATATGTAACTTAGCATATTTTCTTACCAATTAGCTGAAGCTAGCTAAAACTCATAAAAGCACAAAGCAAGAAAAATTCGAGCATCAAGTAATCAGAACAAGGCATAACTTAATCAGGCCATCCTATCACTTACTGATTAGTACTAGCATGAAGATCTATAATCTCATAAAGCAGGCACACAAAGGCATCTCTCCTAGATCCTTAGCCCTAGTCTAGCATGTGATTCACATATTCACAATTCAAAATATAACATGTATGGGTAGTTTGGGGTAACTTACTTGAGCTAGGTTGATTGCATGCACCACACCTTTTTTTCCCTTTTAGAAATTCTTTTTATAAAAATGTTTTTCTTTGGAAAATTTTCTACCAAGTCCATAGTTTGAGTTTAGGCACAGCCAGGAATGTGACTGAATCCCTCAAACCAAGGCTTTGATACCAACTTGTAACATTCAAAAATATGGTCCGAAAAATTTCATTTTTATAATAGAAAAAATAGTATCTCCAAATATTAATCATACATCTTAACAATACCAATGTATCAAATGTTATAAAAATCAGAGTGAATATCAAATGCGGTATCCCAATGGTGTGTGCGATGCAGTCAACTCGAGCTCTTCCCATTGGAACAAGAAGTACCTGAAACATAAAATAATAACCGTAAGCACAAATCTTATTGAGTTCCCCAAACTCCCACATACCATACATACAATAATCATATAATGGACACCGCCTAGTCATCGGGCCCCGCCCGGTCATCGGGCCCTGCCCGGTCATCGAGCTGAGCTTGAAAGTAATTCGGGCCCCGCCCAGCATGCATATACATATATCAGATAAATACATTCACATGCAACATGGATATATAGCACACAAAATGCTTTGGTTAAAATAAATAAAGTGAGGGGCTGCAATGGTTTAAATGAGATTAATGTTTGAAAATTAGACTACTGTTGATAAGAAATCTCTATGGAGGGGCTGTTTTGTCTTAAATAAACCAAAGTTTGACAAAAGGGTCTTATTTTAAAAAGAATGTTGCAGCAGGATTTATTTTGTCATTTTATCAATGTTGGAAGGACTTAGGGCTTTTTCGTCCCGTCTTATGTTTGATCGGTCAAATACAAGGGACGATCGGAAGTAGAAGGTGAATGAACGATTGCAGTCTGGAAGGGGCACACAAAGCCAGCGAGGATGCTTCCGATTACTTGCTCGTCGCAGGCTACACGGGTGTTTGGCTTTGCTTTTCACAGCCCAAAAGTCCTTTTTGGAAAAGTTACAAAAAGTTAGGATTTTCTGACTTTTCCAAAAAGTTCCTTTTCCTTGTATAAAAACTCCAAAAGTAGCTTTGAAAAATAGTTTTGCCAAACATCTTTTTCTTTTTTTCTTTTCCAAAAAGGACTTTTGGGCTGTGAAAGGCTAAGCCAAACACCCCCTACGAAGAGGGCCGAGGAACCTCTGTCGACAGAAGAAGAAGATGGGAATAAGCAGTAGGGCTATGCTCCCTTCTCGTCCGGCTCCGAGGCACAAGGGTTAAGGATCAGTTGCGGGTGGAGGGTGCGTCACCAAGGTTGATAAGGCCGATAGCAAGGAGCGAGAGGGAGGATATAATAGGTTTCATGGGTCTCGGTGGGTGCAGTGATGGAGTGGAATGCGAGGCCAAAGAAGGAGTCCGGTAGAGGCATGTCAAGCAGCGCCTCCAACTTCTGGTGAGGTCTCCAGCAGCATCTCTCGACGTATGACAAAGGTTTTGCTCCGGTAAGAATAGGTAAGTGGATCGGAGCAGTCCCGTGTTGCTTCCCATTTATTTTTGACAGAAATGAATAGGTGTCTGGGTTGGTGTTGCTGCCTCAATGGTTTACCAGAGCACCACCCGTGCTTGGCTGATCGAAGGAGGTAAAAAGCAATGATTTGGGGGTGTTTGGTTTGTTTCATTTGAAAGGGAAAAGAACGAGGGATGTTGAGAGGATTAAACTCCATGACATAACTCTAAGGTAGGTTTTTTTATGATTTCTTTGTTCAAAAGAGATTCAATGGCAACTTATAAGAGTATAGCAATACTTGTATAAATTATTTGTGGATGTGTTGAAGGTATGGTTGGATGATTATTTGAAGAAGAAAAATGATGTGAGGGGGCTGTTCACTGATAGCTTCAATTGAGAAGAACACGTTTCCTTTTTGTATGGTTTTGTATTAAAAGATTTTTTTTGTATGGTTTTGTATGAAAAGATGTTTACTTTCTGCGTAAACTTTGGTGTGTTAGCATTAATAGTTGTCAATTTGTGTATGTATGAATCCCTGAAGGATTTTTGGAGTGTACAACCTCTATTGCTTTATTGTGTATTATGTGGGTTGTTTGTGTGTATTTTTCCATATATTGTTGATCCTATGGTGAAAGTACTTATACATGTATATATTTTTAGCTATTTTGGTAATAATTTGATATACCCATAATGTAAATGTATAGTTGTTATTTGATGTCCATTTGACAGTATAATATATGTGTATCATTTTGTGGGTTAAATGGACCCATGTGAGTAGGATTTGAGCTTTATATAAATAATAACCCAAAGTTTTTATCATATTTTTTTTATTATTAAGCTTAGTAAATCCTCTATGACATACATATTAATTCTTGTATATAATATTATTGAAATTTCACACTTCTTGTTACATATACTATAGTTAATTTATGTTCATTAGACACATGGATATAATATATTTTATGAAAACTATAGCAAAATCTTATAATTGTTCGTAACTTATATTCTATGCACAAATGTATATAGTTAAACACGAATTTAGAAATATGGGGCTACTTCCATCGTTAAAATCCACGTCAATCGGATTTAGATTCTTATTTTTTTTTCTTTTTCTGGAATACCTTACCAATAATAGAAATCATGTCGAAATCAATAGTTTAATGTTTCGCAATTAATAAATCTGAAAACGTCTAATTTTTTTTCGTCTTTTATAAATATTTTTACTAAAAATATTTTAAGGTTAAAATTAAATATTAGAGTATGACCTGAGTCCAAAAACGTTCTCAAAATTTCCATCTGAGGTGTGCAAGTTCCTCAATGGACAGAAACAGTTTCAACAGTTTTAAGAAAATCACTATTACAGTGGTTTGGATTCTTAAAACGGTCATATCTTTTGCGTACGAACTCCGTTTTGGACGTTCTTTATATTTTCAGAAATAGTGAAACACGCACTATGAGACTAGAGTGTTTGTATTGCTCACAACTTCTTAATATGAAATTTCAGTTTTTTAGACGCATTAACTAAGGTTGCAGTTTGAGTTGTTTGATTCATTTGCCAGTTTACACATTTGGAGGTAACATACCATCTGGTATCTTATAATAGTTTAAATGAACTCACTTATTTCACATAATATGCACTAAAACTCAATGAGTAAATTTACCAAGAGGTTTACTATGAACTTGACGTTCACAGTCTTTGGCCTAAATTCCAAGATGTCACATTACCTCCCCGTTAAGAGAATTTTGTCCCAAAATTATTTAGTTCAAGATTATTTTGTTCCATTATTGTTTCGTTCCACAGGGGTTCCACCTCTGCTGGCATCAGAAGAGTGATACTGAGCCATGGCAGTTGCCACTGCTGTAGCTACGACAGCATTCAGGGCTACAGTATCGATGACCGGAGGCGGAGGAGGTGGTGGAGGTGCAGGATTATTCCTATTCCTGGGAGACTTGCGAGGAGGCATCCTTCAGCTAAAAGTTTATAAAGATAAGAACGATGGTAAGAATCAATTTGTAAGCAACATGAGAGTGACACATGGACTAACTAACCATAGTCCAACAGTTGAAAGAGTGTTTGAAACCATAATAAGAAATATTAGTAGGAAAACACAAGTGTATAGATTTTTCCCAGATAGATAGATCTCAAAAATACTGGTATTACTGATGTAATAAGTTCAGGGAAAATCGACCTAACAGTAGGTCATACATTATACCATATAGAAAAGTTTGACAGTTCTTAGATTTCAAATTTGAGTACGGAAGTTAGAAACATTTTACACACAAGTGCTACTTGGAGCACAGATGTTAAAGGCTATCCTTTAATTAAAAGACGGAGATGTACTAGACATCAACCAACGGCGATGGGAAAATCCCGGGCGAGTATTGCGGTCGGACACTTGACGAAACACCTCTTGAATGGATCGATCCTGAGTCCTCTGACGAGCTCGAAGTTCCAATATTTCAGCTCGTGAGGCAGCCAACTGCTACTGCAGGGTTTTATTTGTCCTCCGGGTCCGTTCCATGTCTTCTTCAAGACGGCGGATGCAGACTGTGTTGACACCTGAGTCGGCATCAATCTCTTTGACCCGGTCGACGGCTGCTCCACCTTGCTCGACAATACGAGCTATTCTGCGGATAAAGACAGGCAGAGCTTGGTCAGTAGAGCCACCATCGCTGACGTTGTAAAAGGTTCGGTCCCCAAAGTATGGTAAGGGTTGACCCTGATCATCACTCCAGCGGTTCAGGTTGTTTGCCCACATGGGTGTAGGACCTGGAAATGCTGGTCGAGGGTGGTTGTTCGGGGCTTGACCTACGAGCGGTAGGTTGTTGACTTCAGGCTCGGAGTCGGATCCATCCGAAAAGCCTTCTGCGAGTGATCATCCAAAGGGATTGGATGATCAACTTCGGGCTCTTCATCGATCCACCCGACATTGCCTTCATTGGGAAAGTACGGGTCGCCATGATGGATATCTAGCCATCAAGATCTACTCGAGAATAGAGGTATAAGAATATAGTATACGTGTAACTAGTAGCACAAAATACTCCTATAGTATTTTAAGTTTAAGTTCTATTGATCTTCTTGTGGTATTGTTGGTAAGTTTTTGGACTTGTTAACCTATCACAACCATTCTAAGGCATGTGCTAATCACTCCTAGGATCAGCATAGTTGATCAGGCTATGCCATTCCCAGGACAGACCATACATCCCCGAGCTCACTTGTGATATTTAACAATCGTAATACTTTTGTTCTTGTCATTTGTGACACTTATTTTAGTATGAATGCAGACTAGTATACTTAGTTAAATATTTTATTATTTAAAGTATAGACTCTTGGTCAGAGTTTAATCCCTAATGGGTTTATAGTTTAGTATATCTTTTATGGGTTGATATACTCAATTCACTATAAACAATGCTCTGATACCAATCTGTCACACCCCAAAACCAAGAACGGCGGAAACGTTCTGGGGCGGAGGACGTCATGTAAGGTAATCATAACACAGTAAATGTAAATAGGCAAACAACATCATCCATTGCATTAAATATATAATTTTAATACATGCGTGTTCTGTATAGTTTTAGACACCAAAAATATAACGTAAATCAAAATAATAAAATGATGACTCTTGAGTACGCTCCATCATCTCAAAAGCTGGCATCGGTACCTGTCTACTGATGACCTGAGAATACAAGTTATTTTGAAAGAGTAGATCAGCATTAAGCTGGTGAGTTCATAAGTATTTTAGTGTCAATGTTCGTTGTCAAAAACGTTTGAACCTGTCTCAATGTATAAGTTTGTAAAAGTTTGAATCTCTCAGAAAATCCTATATTTTCTATAAAAGTAGCCTTCTACCAAGGCTTAACTGTTTTGTAAACTCGTCTGTTGTAAAAGTGTGTAATTACCCAAGTATAACTATCATTTGATAAAATATAGTTTGTACATTAATGCTTAAGTGAGATTATCACCAAAATATGTAATGGGTAAATCATTGTAGTACTGTAGCTTTGTATAATAAGAACTACTGTTGTACTAATTACTACTACCTTAAACCGGATTTATATTAAGGTATAATGTGATAATTGCACCATACTATCGACTGATAACAACGACATAAAGAACGGTCGTAATAACGGAATGACGTTTGGCACCTGCAGACCTGCAGGTCCGGCTGTAGCTAGTAGCAAGGTGTAGGATAGTCAATCCAGTATAGTTCTATACGCAAACTCA
Organism: Lactuca serriola; assembly: GCF_051521515.1. Taxonomy (NCBI): domain Eukaryota; kingdom Viridiplantae; phylum Streptophyta; class Magnoliopsida; order Asterales; family Asteraceae; genus Lactuca; species Lactuca serriola. Next base: position 189,597,004 of record NC_136413.1, read on the forward strand.
ACGCTCTCCCTCCAAGAGAATTCTGGCTACAACTCGGGCCATGACATTTAAGGCATGCTCCGATACAGTGGATCACATTTGTTATCGTATTCTTGCATATGTGATGAAATGTTTCTTGTTCTAGTATAGTTGTATATGTTCTCGTAGTATAGTTGTATATATTCTCTTCCTAGTATAGACTCATGAATGAACTGACTCATTGATCTAGCAGTTGTAATAGTATGGTTCTGTGTTACCCCGATGGTAACTTGTTAACGGTGCGTCTAGTACGTATGGTTATGGAAGTACTTTTATGTCTATATATGTATATTTGATATGTAATTAACATGGAAACGACCTTCGGATGGTCACCCAAAATCCCACCAGACCACATCCAAATCGAGGAAAAGGAAATAGGGTGGATGGCCTTCCTAAGCCCTTTAGACATTATTTATACGTCTATACATATATGGGCATGCAATTTATAATATAAAAACATAAATAAGTATTTATAAGACATTTGAAACATAAGTATTATTTTTAAAGAAAGATTGACTTGATGTCAATCTATAAAACAATTTGAAGGCGTAGATTTGATTAAAACAGATTAAGTATAAGGAACATTTGTTTAAATCACAGTTGTAGTGTAAATTCGAAAAGTAAATGGGTTTGGAAAACATTTAGAAGTAAAACAGTTTGATAGGTAGTTTGAATAGTGATAAAATCATGGTTTCCCTAGTTATTAATCACATGTGCTTAATGCAATCACATGTGATTTAAACAATAACTATAAGTATTTAACTTGTATTCCCCCCCTTGAAAGCATATAAAAGCATTTAGAATATTTAAAAAGGTTGATTAAGGGGTATGAAACTCACTTGATTGATTGAAGAAAGCGAGATGGAAAACCGGGCAGAGTTTCGTCTCGGAAAACGGATTTCTCTCGGGATGCTCGGGAATCTCGGGAGTAAAATCGACCCTTGGGACTTGAGCAAAAAGACCAGAGCTTCGGGTTATAACGGGCACGGAAAACGAGGCAAGGTTGTGAGAGAGAGGAGAGAAATGAGCAACATTTTCGGAAAGCCTCGCATCCTATTTATAGGAAGGCTGAACCGCCTCCGAACGCGGGGCGTACGCTCGTACGCAGCGCGTACGCGTACGTCATGCATGACCGAAGCCTCGACTGCCTCGGTTCGGATGGGACGGGTTGCTGGGTACGCAGGTCGGATGGGACGACGGGTCAGACGGGACAGCGGGTCGGACGGGTCAGAGCTTCGGACGGGTCGGACGGGTTAGATTCTTCGGATAGTGCGACGTGGACGATCCGAGACCCTCGATCTCAGTACGCGGGGCGTACGAAGGTACGCAGGGCGTACTTCGGTCCAATCCGATGACTCCCCTTCGGATATTACCGGGAATTTATAATTAAATTCATATTTATTTTAAATAAACTTCAAAAATTCATATCTCCCTCATACGAACTCCGTTTTTGACGTTCTTTATATCCACGCGAAGGTGAGACCATGATCTACAACTTTCGTTTAGATTCCGTTGGCAAATTCCGAAATTATTTTTATTATTTATTTATTAAAATGACGTGATTAAGGAATTTCTTCAAAAATTCATAACTTCCTCATACGAAGTCAGATTTGGACGTTGTTTTTATGTACGCAAACCTTGATATGATTCCTACTACTTTATTTAGTCCGAATAAGATTTTAGGAAGGTTACATTTTGACCTAAATTTGATCGGTTTTATATTACATTGACTCGAAATATCGGGTTGTCACAACACAACCCTACAATTTTCGGCCACTTATTCCGAAGATATCCAACCAAAAATTTGAAGCCTCCCTCCTTCTCCAAAATCTTGTTCCGTTGGTAGTGTTGGGTCTGAACAACTAGAGGCGTGGCAATTGTGACGCTTGTTCTCAAAGTCTCGACAACACTAAGGATTTGCATTGTTATTTCCAGATAACAATCAAAGGTATATTGAGGAGTGGTATCCGAGCACAGGTTTTAGTTGGATCCTAACCTTGATATTTCATTTGAGTGTTAAACTGAGGATTATTCTTATCTAACTAAAATTATTTTTCTTCTCTTTATAAAGGTTTACTCCTAACAATGCTTCTGGTTCCTTCTCCTCCAACAACAACAACAACAACTTCTCTATATTGAAACTCTGCTCGAAGGTGCAATTGGATGGCACCAACTACAATGACTGGATTTGCAACATCAAAATTATAGTTTGTTTTGAGGATAAGGAGTATGTCCTCAAGAGACCGATCGATGACATTGATGAAATGTCACTCCTGATGAAATGGCTGTCTACGAGAAACACTACCAGGATACAATAAAAGTTGCTTGCATCATGGTGGCAACAATGACTCCAGAATTACAGATCCATTATGAGGATTACTGGTTGTACGAGATGAACAAGGACCTTATATAAAAGTACCATAAGAGAGTTCTTCAAGAGAAGTACAAGGTGGTAAAGTCCATCATGGCATGCAAGATGAAGGATGGTGAGTCTATAAGCAACCACGTTTCAAGAGCGCAACGATACTTGGATAGGATCATCAAGCTGAATGTGAATTTTGTTGAAGAGTTGGAAATCGACATAGTGTTGAACTCTTTGCGAAGTTGTTATGATCAGTTCATTTTGACATATCAATTGAAAAACAACGTAACTACTTTGTCACAATTGCACAACCTCCTGCGAACAACTGAAGTAGGAATGAAGGGAAAAGGTATTGCATCCACTCCTGCAACAGCTCCTGTTCTGGCCATTGGTCAAGGGAAAGGGAAAAAGAGGAAAGGTCCTCCCAAGCTAAACTAAAAGGGAAAGTCACAAGCTGGGTCATGTAGCAGTGGACCCAAAGCAAAGTCTAGTTTCGATGCTCCCCCTATTTCCGACCGAAAGGAGGCCACTTGCTTTTGTTGCAATGACAAGGGGAATTAGAAACGAAGCTGCCCAAAATACTTGTAGGATATCAAGGGTGGCAAGGTGAATCCAACCTCGGTAGGTATTTACACTATTTTATCTGATAACTCATCGTATTCTCATTCTTGGGTCCTTGATACAGGATATGGGTTTCACATTTGTTCTGATATGTAGGGGCTAAGAAGAAGTGAGGATGTGGAGCATGGAATGATGAACTTGATCATGGTCAATAGGCGGTCTTCACCTGTTACCAATATTGGAGTTTATAGCTTAGTGCTTAATAGTAGGTTAGGGTTAGATTTATTGAATTGTTGCTACTTGTCAGAGATTACACGAAACATCATTTTATTTCACGTTGTATTTAAAAAAAGGTTTTAGATATTCTTTTGATGATAAGAATGGTTATATTTATGCTTATAAAAATGGTGTGTTTTCTCTTAAAGCTTAACCTTGTGATGGTGTGTATGAAACTGTGATGATTGTAGAAAATTTAAGAAATTGTGTTTTTCATATTGATTCGTCTAATGGTATAGACAAAGCGTGCTTGTGGCATTGTCATATTGGACATGTTAACAAGAAACGCATGTCCGAACTCCAAAAGGATGGAGTGTTGGAATCATTTGACTTAAGTTCAGATGATACATGCGAGTCTTGTTTGCTAAGTAAGATGAAAAAATCACCTTTCACTTGTTCTTGTAAAAGAGGCGAAGGATTGTTGGATCTCATACACACAGAAGTGTGTGGACCCTTCAGATCCACCCTAAGGAATGCAAATAGATTCTATGTGACTTTTGTTGGTGATTATAGTAGATATGGCTATATCAACTTAATCAAGCATAAGTCAGAAACTTTTGAAATGTTCAAAGAGTTTAAACATGAAGTCGAGAATCAATGAGGCAGGAAGATAATGATGCTCCGATCTGATAGAGGTAGAGAGTATCTTAGTATCAAGTTCCTTGACTACCTCAAGGAATGTGGAATAGTTTCACATTTGAATCCTCCTAGAACACCACAACTTAATGTTGTGGCTGAGAGGCATAGTCGGACCTTGTTGGACATGGTTTGTTCCATGATGAGTCGAGCTTCTCTCTTAATCTCCTTCTGGGGGTATGCCTTAGAGAATGCCGCCCACATTCTTAATCTTGTCTCAACTAAGAAGGTTGCCAAAACATGTCATGAGATGTGGAAAGGGAAGGTTCCTTTGTTAGAACATCTCAAGGTTTGTGTAACATCCCAAAAATATGACCCAAAAATTTCGTTTTCAAATACATTAATAAAAACCATAATTCTCAATCATAAACATAATTCGTTATATCAAATCTGAGTATCATCTCAAAACATGTTTTTTTATCAGAGTAAACATCCCAGGCTAAAACTTCTTGGTGTGTGCCATGCAGTCATCCCGAGCTCTTCACTCCGCTACCGGAAGCACCTGAAACCAAAACTGAAAACTATAAGCAGGAAGCTTAGTGAGTTTGCCCAATCTACCACATACCATACATATCACATACTTCTAACACTAGGCCTAGCCCGCTACATCGGGCCCCGCCCGACATCGGACGAGTCCGACATCAGGCCCTGCCTGACATCGAGCCCCACTCGGTATACAGATCTGTCTCTCTTAGGCCCAGCCTATCACAGGGCGTCGCACACTATACACATACATGCAGTCAAATAACATACTAGCGCATAAAGCAAACATTCTCTACTATACTCCTATACTAAGGCCTCGCCTATCTTGGGCCCCGCCCCTGGTCAGCTACTGATGAGTTATGGGACCCCATCCACATTCCTGATGTTAGTAAGATACGGGTCTCCGCCCACACTCACTTCTCTCCTATCACGAGCCTCGCCCCTACTCTGCTAATATTAAGATATGCAACCCCATCCATACTCAGCTAGTGATGAAATACGAGACCTTGCCCACACTCACCTCCCTACCAGGCACATACAAGTATCACAAAGACAACAAGTATTATCTAACATGTACTTATAAACCTTCCTCGGGCCTCGCCTGACATCGAACCCTAGTCTGAAACATACTCCCATACAAACGTACTTTGGGCTTACCCTGACATCGGACCTCAGTACGGATCCTATCGTACCGACACATACAAGAATCACAATGACTTCTAGCATACAACATTCCTCGGGCCTCGCACGACATCAGATCGTAGCCCGAAACATATACTTTAAGTGACTAGGGCTAACCCCACGGTCTTCCTACAATACATTAACATAATGGGCCGACATTGGTGCCTTAGACCCATACAAACAATGAGGAGACTCACCTTGCACTGCTGAAGACAAGCTGAACAACTTTGATTGCTAACCGGCAATTCCTAAACTGCTGATCCTTCGGCTCCCCGAACTAATAATACCCAAAACAACACTTAGACCACAATATCCTCAAAAGTCAAACCAGGTCAAACTTGGCCAAAGTCAATTCTCTGACTTGACTCTACTCGATAAAAGTTGGCCCACCAACTCGTCGAGTCCCATTATCCATACGAAACTCAGGACGTCGATCCTACTCGTCGAGTTCACTTTCAAACACATCGGGATCCTTATTCAACTGATTCGCCGAGTTCACCTTGGAATTCGTCGAGTCCGTCTTCATAAGTTAGGGATATTGCCTTACAATTGCTGAGTTCATTCCTTGAACTCGTCGATTATGATGATCTTCAAGTCCATAATGAACCCAAACGGCTGAGTCCTCCTCTAGATTCAACTACCTCACACTGAAACTGGAATGTTGCGGGAACCAAGACCTAACTTTCCGAGTCCAAAGAACAACTCGTCGATTCCCCTAAGGTACAACTCTATTCAGACGATTTCCAAGCCAAACAGCTTCTCCCAAAGGTAGGTCCAACCTCCTAGAGCATGCTTTCCATGTAAAGTTGCAAACTTTACGTATGAATAATTCCCAAAAGCCAAAACTAACCTATAAGAAAGGGATTTACTATGGACGAGGGCTTTAAGCCTCAAAAGCTTGAGACTTTAATGCATTAGTCACCTTGGAGAGTCTATATCTGAAGTTGCAAACTTCAGATCGTGATCCATGCAATCACTAGTCACAAATGTGCTAGAAAAGGCCATGAAGCTCAAGATGAAGGGATCTATCATATGAATGCCCAAGGTAACAACTTGTTACCTTTTATTAGCTTCCAAACTGAAGTAGATGTTGGATCTAAACTCTCTTCCTCGTTCTTGTTGGATATGGTGTCTAAGTCCATAACTATATTTGAGATGTACTTAACCCAATCCGGCATGGTCCATTTGGGTTGCACTTCACCCAAACAACTTATATGGATAATATTTTGAGAACAGTATAAGTTCTTAATATTAATATATTATAAGTTCTAATATATTAATATGAAATCATATTATTTAATTAGTCTTGATGTAAAATTAATTTAGAATTAATTTAGTGATCAAAAGTGTGACTAATTAAATATGGACTCTTGTATTTATATAGTGTGGGCTAATGCTTATTTAGAATGGGCTAGGCTTGCATGGTAAGTACATGGATAGTCCATGGAGCTTTAACCCATGGATCTCATGGAAATGAAAGGTGATGGGAATTAGGGCTTACATGGATGTAACCATAATCCACCACACTATATAAAGGTGTCCTTGGCACATGAAATGACACTAGTTGTGTGTGAGCAAAGGTGGCCGATTTCTACAAGTGTTCATACTCCCTCTAAAGATTTCCAAGGTTTGTGGTGATTTGTGACTTCCATTTGAGGAATCTACATTATTGGTGCCGAACTCTCAAACTCCAAGCAATCAACCACTACTAAAAGGTATGTAATTCTACTAGTGGTTTTATGATTCAAGTACCGCATACCATGCTAGTTAGGAAGTAAACTTTAGAAAATTATTATTTTGCATGTATCTTAGAGAAAACATAGATCCAAGGTTTCTAGGGTTGCATGTACACCGTAGGTGTGTTAGAATGCTCAAAACCCTTCAGTGGTATCAGAGCCTAGGTTTGTATTCTTGATACTTGCTGCAAACTTGTTTTTCAAAACCAAAAACTACCCAGACTGGAAACCTTGATGAGTTTTGGCCAAAAACTCGTCGAGTTCATGAGTTAATACATGAACTCGACGAGTTTGTCTTCCAGTGAGTAGTTTTTCATGGTTTGCTGCTGGAAATGGACTACAAACATTACCCTAAACTGTTTTGATCTTATAAAACTTGTTTTGGATGGTGTAATTGTGACATCCCAAAAATCTCGGCCAGAAAAGACCGATTTTCATTTATGCTTTTAAATAATTTTAGAGTAAATCCTTTTGATTTGAAAGAGTTGCGGAATTTGTTCCCAAAAAGAAAACATGATAAAACAATGTTTACCAAAGCATTTCATAAAAGAAATGTATTTTCATTATAGAATGACAACTCGGGGTGTCATGTTCCGATACAGACCAATAAGCATAAACGATAACATTACAAGTCATTCAAAAAATATATACATATACAGACTTGTAAACAAAACAACTTGATGGTTCATCCATCTTATGCTCTCGCGCCACTTCCTGTAATACAAATAAAACTGAGTGGGTCAGGCTTGGGAGTCTGGTGAGCATATAGGGTTTTCAACCCACAATAAATAATTAAATTTAATTTCCACCAACCAACAATAACCCAATTACCCATTCCCGTTATTCTCACTTTATGTCCCTAAGACAACTAACATAAGGGACCTAGTCTAAGAATATTTCATCGGGGCGACAACACATGCTTCGGCAGTTCCTTAGCAATATAAGTCAAATAAGGCAACCATGAGGGGGATGGAGTACAACGAATGAACACCCAAGTTCATTAACACCTACAGGTGGCGAACCTGCTAATGTTCCACAAGACTGTCTAGAAAAGTCTGTGGTCGTCATCTAAACTCCGCTAGATGACTGAATCAAAACAACAACGAGGCCTCTCATCTGTTTATTACACACCAACTATCTACCCATGTTCTACCCAACATATTAGTAGATAAAATATACATTTTTATACATAGATAAAAACCTGTATAGCATGCTTTGATCAATACATATTCCACATAACAGATGAGGCACACACACAGAACACGTATTTCATAGAAAACCAAATCAGATCCATGAGATAGAAGAGAGTGAATATACATTCACACATATAACACAAAATATACACATAACATGTATTTCGCATAAAATACTTCATATTTATGCGTTAGAAGAAAGTAACAACACACTCACACCTATAAACAACAATATACTTAATACACTCGAACCATACTTGTATTATTATCGTGTTTATGAAAGGTAGTATACACTCACTTGATCAGAAGATGATCGGACAACACTATGACTTGCAGAAGTAGTAATCCTCAGCAGATCTGGAAGACCTTCACAAAAATCGAACTTCTCGCGGGCAGAGCTTCGGCTCGGGAATCGCACTTCTCGGGATCTTCGGGATCTCGGGACTTGCTTCGAGGCTCGAGAATATTATCGGGGCTTCGGTGTATTTCTAGCACGCAAATCGATGCAAAACAGGAGAGAGAAGAGAGAAAAATAGCAAAAGAGTCTGCTGCCCTCGCATCCTATTTATAAGAGGCCGGAGCCTCGGAGTACACGGGGCGTACTGCAGTACGCGGGGCGTACTGCTCCGAAATCGTTACTGCTTACGTATCCGAAGTACTCGAGTGCGAGTGTCCACATACCTCGGTGTATGCGGGGCGTACTTCGGATGAGTCCGATGACTCCTCTTCAGATAATGCCGGATTTTCCAATTAAATTTAAATACAAATTATTTAATAAACTTCGGAAATTCATATCTTCTTCATACGAACTCCGTTTTCGACGTTCTTTATATCCACGTGAAGATGAGACTACGCTCTACAACTTTCGTTTAGACTTCGTCGGCTAATTTTAACTTTATTTTTATTATTTATTTTTAATAGGCTGGGACAGAAAAACTTCGTTATAAATTCATAACTTCTTCGTCTGACGTCCGTTCTCGCCTAACTTTATATCGCTTTGATACCAACAACGAGATCTTCAATTCTCGTTTAGATTGCTTCGGCTAAAAACCGTTCGATCTAAAATCGAGTATTTCAGGCTGCATACCGCTAAGCCGAAACTTCGATAAATCATAACTTCCTCATATGAAGTCAGATTTGGGTGTTCTATATATATTCGGAAACCTCGTTTCAACTACTACAACATTAACCAAAGATATCAAGTTTATTTTACACTTAAATTTTGACGCTTATTTTTATTCTTAATTAATCAAACCACATAATTAAGCAATTAAGCACAAAACACATAATACTCAAATAATAAAATCTTATTATTTCAAAACAGGTTACAAAGGTTAACCTAGACTATTACATTGCTAAAAATGGCAAGCCCGGAAACACAGGCATTACAATTCTCTCCACCTTAGAATGATTCCGTCCCCGGAATCACACATCAACAAACAAATGCGGATAGCGACTCAACATGTCACTCTCCGTCTCCCAGGTGAGATTCGGCCCATTCGTGTGTTTCCATCGGACAAGCACTAACCCAACCATTTTGCGTCGCAACTTCTTAGTCTTTCGGTCAACAATTGCCTCTGGTTCTTCAATCAACCTTTTGTTTTCATCAATTGTCAATTCAGAAATTGGAATTATATCGGGAACTTCTCCCATGAACTTCCTCAAATAACACACATGAAAAGTGTTGTGAATTCCATTCAGTTCTTCGGGTAATTCGAGCTTGTAAGCTTGGTTCCCAACCCTCTGAAGAACTTTAAACGGTCCAATAAACCTTGGACTCAACTTTCCCCTTTTACCAAATCTTATAAGTCCCTTCCACGGCGAGACTTTAAGCAAAACCGAATCTCCAATTTCAAAAGTCATCGGTCTTCGCTTTTTGTCAGCATAGCTCTTTTGACGATCCTGAGCTGCTAACATTCTTTCCCTAATTATTTTCAACTTTTCAGCAGTTTGATGAACCATCTCCGGTCCCATAAACTGCTTTTCCCCAGCCTCAAGCCAACAAGACGGCGTACGACACTTCTGTCCATACAAAGCTTGATAAGGTGCCATCTTAATGCTCGAGTGAAAACTATTATTATAGGAAAATTCTACCAATGGTAAATGTTCATCCCAATTACCTAGGAATTCCAAGGTACATGCTCTCAGCATATCTTCAAGTGTTTGTATCGTTCTTTCACTCTGACCATCAGTCTGCGGATGGTAAGCTGTGCTTAAACATAACTTGGTACCCATTTCCTCTTGTAGACTTTTCCAAAACCTTGAGGTGAAATGGCTATCACGATCCGATACAATCATTAACGGAACACCGTGAAGCCTCACAATTACCTTCACGTAAGAATTCGCAAGCTTTTCCATAGACCATTTCTCCTTGGATGCTATGAAATGCGCACCCTTAGTGAATCGATCAACGACCACCCAAATCATGTCGTGACCATTCTTTGTTCTGGGCAGTTTAGTGACAAAATCCATAGCAATGTCTTCCCACTTACCCATAGGCACAGGCAATGGTTCTAAACTCCCGTACGGTTTCTGATGTTGTGTCTTGACTCTCGCACAAGTCACACACTCGGCCACATACTTTGCAACATCAAGCTTCATCGTCGGCCACCAGTAGTAGGGTTTCAGGTCCCTATACATTTTAGTGCTACCAGGATGAATTGAGTACATGATTTTGTGAGCTTCTTCCATCAGAAGATCCCTAATTCCTCCTGACTTAGGTATCCAGATACGATCTTGGAATACCTTCAGTCCATGAGCGTTTGTATCAAACACCAACGTTTTACCCAAACGTTCCTCCTTTCGGTCATTTTTCTCAGAAGCTTCCTCTTGAGCTTTCTTTATACTTTCCACAATGGTCGAGAAAACTTCAATTCTCAACGCTCTTGGCCTTTTCCTTTCAAGATTGACTTTCCGACTGAGAGCATCAGCAACAACATTAGCTTTACCGGGGTGGTAAAGTATCTCGCAGTCGTAGTATTTAAGTAATTCTAGCCAGCGTCGTTGCCTCATATTCAATTCCTTCTGATTAAAGAGATATTGGAGACTCTTATGATCAGTAAAATGCTTGCACTTCGTGCCATAGAGGTAATGCCTCCATATTTTCAGAGCGAAAACTACCGCTGCCAACTCCAAATCATGAGTCGGGTAATTCTTTTCATGCTCCTTCAGCTGTCGAGACGCATATGCTATCACCTTTTCTCTTTAGGTCAAAACACAACCCAATCCAACCCCATACACATCACTATAAACAACGAAGTCTTCAACTCCGTCGGGTAGAGAAAGTATCGGTGCCTCGCATAGCTTCTTCTTTAGCTTCTCGAATGCTTCTTTATGCTTATCACTCCAAGCATAAGTAGCTCCTTTGTGGGTCAAAGCTGTTAATGGAGTAGCAATCGAAGAAAAGCCTTGGATAAACCTTCGGTAATATCCGGCTAATCCTAAAAAGCTTCGAATCTCCGTGGGACTTTTCGGTTGTTCCCACTTCATTACAACTTCAATCTTTGCTGGATCAACCATTATCCCTTCTTGTTTGACCACGTGACCCAAGAATTGGACTTCACGAATCCAAAAATCACATTTGGAGAACTTTGCATACAACTTCTCCTTCTTCAAAACTTCCAACACTTCTCGCAAGTGTCTGCCATGCTCCTGTTGGCTTTTCGAGTAAATCAGAATGTCGTCTATGAACACTATCACGGATTTATCAAGGAAAGGATTACAAACCCTATTCATTAAATCCATGAATGTTGCTGGAGCATTAGTTAGTCCAAACGACATAACCAAGAACTCGTAGTGTCAATATCTAGTTCTGAATGCAGTCTTCTCGATATCTTGCTCTCTTACTTTTAGCTGATGATATCCTGACCTTAGATCGATCTTCGAGAAATAGCTCGAACCTTGCAATTGATCAAACAGGTCATCAATCCTTGGCAACGGATATCTATTCTTTATTGTTGCCTTGTTCAGCTCTTTGTAATCAATGCAAATTCTCATACTTCCATCCTTCTTCTTCACGAATAACACCGGAGCTCCCCAGGGCGATGAACTAGGTCTAATGAAACCTTTGTCCAATAATTCCTGAAGTTGCATCATTAGCTCCTTCATCTCCGTCGGTGCTAATCGATAAGGTGCTTTTGCTATTGGCGTGGTTCCTGGTAACAAGTCAATTCTGAACTCCACTTGTCTATCAGGTGGTAATCCAGGAAGATCTTCGGGAAATACTTCCGGATACTCACACACCACTAGAATACTCTGCATCACCTTCGTTTCCTTCTTAGCATCAATCACGGATGCTAAATATGATGTACATCCCTTGGTCAAACACTTTCTGGCTTTCATTAGGAAAATGATTCCAGAATTCACTCTGCGTTTGTCCCCATACACCATAAATGAATCTTTCCCAGGCGAGTTTACTTTAACTAACTTCTTCTTGCATAAAATTTCGGCATCATTGGCGCTAAGCCAATCCATTCCCAACACGATGTCGAAACCATTTAGTTCGATAGGCAACAATTCCTCGTGAAACTTATTCCCATTAAGGTCGATTAAGATGTTTTTTATACAATGGATAACAGGTACAAACTTGCCACTAGCAACTTCGACTAATAAAGCATTATCTAGTCTATCAACAGGCAAAGCTAGTTTTCTACCAAACTCATGCGAAATAAAGGAGTAGTTGGCTCCAGAATTAAACAAAATTTGAGCAGGTAATTCGTTTACGAGAAAGGTACCTGAAGCGACATCAGCTTCATCTTTCACGGCCTCAAGTGTCATCTGGAAGGCTCTCGCCTTCGGCTTTGGTGGAATGTTGGGCCTAGCTGCCTCCTTCTTCTTCGGACAGTCTTTCAAAATGTGCCCCTATTCATTACAACCAAAACACATCCTTTTGTTGTTCGGACACTCATTGGCAAAATGTCTAACCTTTCCACACTTGTAGCAGGTTACATCCTCGCTACATTTCCCAAAGTGCTTTTTCTTACACTTATCACACCACTTCGCTTCGTCTCCCTTTCCTCCAAACTTTTTCGAATCAGATTTAGAAAATTTAACTTTCTTACCGGAACCAAATGTTCCCTCAGAATTTCTTTTCTCACCAACCTCAACCTTGACGGTGGTTCTCCCCTTAATCATGTTCTCAACAGACTTGGTAGCCCAGATAGCTACCTCTAGAGTATGTGCCTGACGTACTAGCACCTCATACTCCCATGGGAGTCCCTTCGCATACCGGTCCACCTTTGTCAGCTCGTCTGGGAAGATATGCAAGGAAAACTCCATCTTATCGGTAAAGTTATTGGTGTATTCATCAACTGACATGCTGCCTTTCGTCAATGCCAAAAACTTGTTCTCCAATTCCAATAGATTTTGAGCCGAGCAGAACTTGCGCTTGAACTGCACCAAGAACTCTGCCCATGACAATTGCAGTGGCTCATTAGGGCTTAACGTCTTCCCTAGAGTGTTCCACCAACGAACGGCTCCACCTCGGAATTGACGCACTGCATAGATAGTCTGCAACTTGCCTCTGCAGCCACAAGTCATAAAGGCTAACTCCATTTCGGAGATCCAATCCATAACTCCAATCGGATCCTCCTTTCCATCGAAGGTCGATGGTTTGCAAGTTAGAAAGTCCTTGTACTTGCATCCCATTCCATCATTCCTTCCATCATGGTTATTTTGCCTAACCATCGGTGGGTTGGCTTGACCAACAGACCCACTGAAGTTTCCACCTTCCGAGTGCCCTTCATTTAATTCGGGCTCTTCCACACGAATTGACAGTTCTTCACGATTCTGTTGAAGCAACCGTCTTGAAACGACCAAAAAATACGACCCAAAAATTTTCATTTTTCAATATAATCAAAACCATAATATGAGTATCATAACATAAAAACATACGCGATTGTATCCCAATCATAATAAAATACTGTGCGGAAAACTGTATCATACTATATCAAATCCAAAACAACTAAAACCATCCCCAGGATAAAAGCTAAGCTGTGGTGTGTGCGATGCTGTCACCCCGAGCTCTTCCCTTTGCTTGCGGAAGTACCTGAAACCAAAACTGAAACTGTAAGCACGAAGCTTAGTGAGCTCCCCCAAAATACCACATACCATACAATAACATATAACACATATTGGGCCTTGCCCACTGCATCGGGCCGAAGCCCGGAAACTGCATCGGACCGAAGTCCGGAACTGACTGGGACCTTGTCCCCTGCATCGGACCAAAGTCCGGAACTAACTGCATCGGACCGAAGTCCAGAACTAACTGGGACCTTGTCCCTGCATCGGACCGAAGTCCGGAACTAACTGCATCGGACCGAAGTCCGTAACTAACTGGGACCTTGTCCCCTGCATCGGACCGGAGTCCGGAACTAACTGACTGAACATATCATAGCATATCAACTAGCATGAACACATATACTGCATACTGCATCGAGCCGTAGCCCGGAACACATAACACGTAACACATAAAACATAGCCCATAAATCCTGTCTGAGCCACGAAGGCATCAAACATACTAGCTGCTACATCGGACCGTAGTCCGGAAACTACTGCTAACTGGACGGGCCGACATTGTGGCCTTAGACCCGTCCTTACTTGAAGGAAACTCACCTCGTAAGCTGGCTGCTGAGTGTGTGGCTCGGGAAGCTAACGGCTGCTGCTCCTGAATCTCCTCGGCTACAAATCCATAAGCACACTCAATCAAATACTAAACACTGCACTTGGGGTAAAATGACTCTTTTACCCTTGGTTAAAGTCAACTCTCTTTGGGCTGACTCGCCGAGTTGGGCCACCCAACTCGCCGAGTCCTACTCTCACTTCTCAGTTCTACACGCTGCTACTCGTCGAGTGTGGCATCGACTCGACGAGTACCCTCTTGATCCAAGAACTCAGACAATCTTCATCCGACTCGCCGAGCCGTATGAACAAACTCGACGAGTTGTTCATGATCCTAAGAAGATTGCCTTGGACTCGCCGAGTTGTATGAACAACTCGCCGAGTCCCTCCATCACTGAGTCTTCCCTCAACTCGCTGAGTCCACTCTCTAACTCACTGGATTCACTCGACACTGACCAAAATGAAGGACTCGGGAACTCGCGACCCAACTCGCCGAGTTGTTCTTCCCGACTCGCTGAGTTGCCGCCATGCAACTGATTTTTACTCGATTTTGTTGAATCCAACACATACAATTGATAGATCTGAGTCCATTAAGCTGATTTACCACGTAAAGTTTCCAACTTTACGTGCACAACCTCATGAATAAGGGAAATAAGGCTAAAAGATGCATAAAATGGGTAGATCTATGATTAATATGCAAAGTAACTCCAAAAAGACAGTAGATCTGGGCTCTACAACACCCCATCATTCAGATCTAAAGATATCTCGACTTATTAAGGCATTCATGCAAACATAAGGCTTGGAACAAGCATCAACTAGCTCTTAGGAGGGCCCTAATGGAAGTTTAAAGCATATAACAAGAGGGAACTCCGAAAATACCTCAAATAACTCAGATTTGCCCTTGGATCTTTGCACTACAACTCTTCTCCTTGCTTCTTTCTTCTTCTCCTTCTTCACACCTTCACAAAATGGCACCAAAAACACTTATAAGCTCTCAAAGGGGGATCAGGGTTTTCTCACTGTGTTCTCAAGGTGAGGGAGGCGAAAATGGGGTTATAAGGTGGTTTAAATAGTGGGCAACCCGGGGATTTAGGGTTTCACCCAGACGGATGGACTCGCCGAGTCCAGGATATGGACTCGTCGAGTCCCCGGCTCACGCGTGCTCGCAGCCGCGACCCTACTCGGCGAGTCAGGCTATGAACTCGCCGAGTCCCTCTTGCAAAACTTACAACAATTACCAATGAATTAACATACCGGGAACGGGTCGTTACACGTCTAGTTTCATCCATCTGACGATCCAACATCGTCTAAATCATCAATTGCACACCAGCCATGGTTATTGGCTTAGGTGTTGCTGCTATGACAGGTATTTGTTCAATCACTGGTGGTTGATTCCTGTTTTCGTCAGCATTTCCAACTCCACTTCTTGTTCTCACCATTTTGATCTACACACCGAATAAGGTGAAATTAGATTCTCAATCACGATAGATATTCAAATCATCCTTATCACTCTGAAACGTTTACATGCTAGTTCTAATACCGTAGACGTACGCTTAGAATCCTACACACATAAAGTTTCTAGATCCGGTCGGCAACTGACCATAGATCCGAACAAATAATATCATATATGGCAACATATAACATTTAGCACATAAAGCATTTTAGGCAACTTTCCTAAAATAAACTAGTGCTCGTGTCTAAAACATAACAGACACACATCTCAAAACTTCACTTAGCATTCTAATTTTATGTCTACAAATCCTACAAATTCCTAGTTCGCTTAAACTAATGCTCTGATACCAACTGTGACATCCCCAAAATCTCGGCCAGAAAAGACCGATTTTCATTTATGCTTTTAAATAGTTTCAGAGTAAATCCTTTTGATTTGAAAGAGTTGCGGAATTTGTTCCCAAAAAGAAAACATGATAAAACAATGTTTACCAAAGCATTTCATAAAACAAATGTATTTTCATTATATAATCAAAACTCGGGGTGTCATGTTCCGATACAGACCAATAAGCATAAACGATAACATTACAAGTCATTCAACAAATATATACATATACAGACTTGTAAACAAAACAACTTGATGGTTCATCCATCTTATGCCCTCGCGCCACTTCCTGTAATACAAATAAAACTGAGTGGGTCAGGCTTGGGAGCCTGGTGAGCATATAGGGTTTTCAACCCACAATAAATAATTAAATTTAATTTCCACCAACCAACAATAACCCAATTACCCATTCCCGTTATTCTCACTTTATGTCCCTAAGACAACTAACATAAGGGACCTAGTCTAAGAATATTTCATCGGGGCGACAACACATGCTTCGGGGGTTTCTCAGCAATATAAGTCAAATAAGGCAACCATGAGGGGGATGGATTACAGCAAATGAACACCCAAGTTCATTAACACCTACAGGTGGCGAACCTGCTAATGTTCCACAAGACTGTCTAGAAAAGTCTGTGGTCGTCATCTAAACTCTGCTAGATGACTGAATCAAAACAACAACGAGGCCTCTCATATGTTTATTACACACCAACTATCTACCCATGTTCTACCCAACATATTAGTAGATAAAAATATACATTTTTATACATAGATAAAAACCTGTATAGCATGCTTTGATCAATACATATTCCACATAACAGATGAGGCACACACACATAACATGTATTTCATAGAAAACAAATCAGATCCATGAGATAGAAGAGAGTGAATATACATTCACACATATAACACAAAATATACACATAACACGTATTTCGTATAAAATACTTCATATTTATGCGTTAGAAGAAAGTAACCACACACTCACACCTATAAACAACAATATACTTAATACACTCGAACCATACTTGTATTATTATCGTGTTTATGAAAGGTAGTATACACTCACTTGATCAGAAGATGATCGGACAACACTATGACTTGCAGAAGTAGTAATCCTCAGCAGATCTAGAAGACCTTCACAAAAATCGAACTTCTCGTGGGCAGAGCTTCGGCTCGGGAATCGCACTTCTCGAGATCTTCGGGATCTCGGGACTTGCTTCGGGGCTGGAGACTATTACCGGGGCTTCGGGGAATCGATGCAAAACGGAAGAGAGAAGAGAGAAAAACAGCAAAAGAGTCGGCTGCCCTCTCATCCTACTTATAGGAGGCTGGAGCCTCGGAGTACGCGGGACGTACTGCTCGAAATCGTTACTGCTTACGTATCCGAAGTGCTCGAGTGCGAGTGTCGACATACCTCGGTGTACGCGGGACGTACTTCGGATGAGTCCGATGACTCCTCTTCAGATAATGCCGGATTTTCCAATTAAATTTAAATACAAATTATTTAATAAACTTCGGAAATTCATATCTTCTTCATACGAACTCCGTTTTCGACGTTCTTTATATCCACGCGAAGGTGAGACTACGCTCTACAACTTTCGTTTAGACTCCATCGGCTAATTTTAATTTTATTTTTATTATTTATTTTTAATAGGCCGGGACAGAAAAACTTCGTTATAAATTCATAACTTCTTCGTTTGACATCCGTTCTCACCTAACTTTATATTGCTTTGATACCAACAACGAGATCTTCAATTCTCGTTTAGATTGCTTCGACTAAAAACCGCTCGATCTCAAATCGAGTATTTCAGGCTGCATACCGCTAAGCCGAAAGTTCGATAAATCATAACTTCCTCATACGAAGTCAGATTTGGCCGTTCTATATATATTCGGAAACCTCGTTTCAACGACTACAACATTAACCAAAGATATCAAGTTTATTTTACACTTAAATTTTGACGCTTATTTTTATTCTTAATTAATCAAACCACATAATTAAGCAATTAAGCACAAAACACATAATACTCAAATAATAAAATCTTATTATTTCAAAACGGGTTACAAAGGTTAACCTAGACTATTACATTGCTAAAAATGGCAAGCCCGGAAACACAGGCGTTACTGTAATGGTTATGCTAATCCATTTTCAATGGCTATTATCAAAATTTCAAGTTTTCTATGGTTATTTATGATTCTTGAAATTGTTGATATGAATGTTCATGAACTTATGAGTTTAGAAGATCATAGGAATTATTTGCAACTTGCTTGGTAATTTAACTCTTGATCTTGATGTGTTTTAATGGAATCCATAATTTGTCCTCAAGTTATGGATTACCAAAAATCTTTCTTTTAAAGTCCATTAATAAACACATAGGTTACATAAAATGAAAAGTCTCTCATTTTAATAAACCATTAACTCATAAGTTATAAAAGATGAAAAGTTTTGAAAGTTACAAAACATGCCCTAAAGTTTTGGAACATGTAAAGTCTCACACACGTTGGTAAAACTTTAGTTCCAACCCCTAGAATTTTAAAAGTTAAAATTCAACCCTTATACATTTTAATATTATAAGTTTAATAATATTTATATATGTATAAGAACAGGTTGTTTTGCCGTTAGTAGGCCTCATTCATGAAGTCGGTCTATAAGGGGGTTATAAGGTTGTTGCCTATAAAATGGCAGCTTAACGAGTGTCCACTCTCACCCACCGCTTCCTTGACTGGTGGAGGGTCGATAGCCGAATAGGTAGGACAATGACTTTAATCCTCATTAAAAGTATGATGGTTATAAAGTAACTAAGTGTTTTTATAAATTCCCAATCTTAGTTACTTTTGGAAAATTTTAATAAGGTGCTAACCCATGAAATTACACTTTACACTTTACTTAAGTCGTTAGTGGAGCGTGTGTGTTAACCGGCACACTAACCTGTACTTAACAAGGTAAGGAAAGGGTGGATTAAGGTTTATCATAGATCGGTGGAGCTCGTGTGGTTAACCGGCACATCAATTTAGTGATAAACATTAAGAGCACCAAGTAATTTGCATGGTTACTTCACACCTTGTTTTGTGATCCTCGGCATCCCAGTCGCAAAACTTGAAGGGCACAATCGAGACTGAAACATGCCATTGAAAAGTTCAATGAATCTCAAAGAGTCTAGGAGTTTCAAAATCAATTAAAACCTAATAATTTATTTCATTTTTATGGTGGAAATTGGTGAATCGTGATTCACCTACCTTCAAATATTTTATAGCTTGGATTACGACATCCCTCTTCTAAGTTATATAATATTGTGTTGGATCCTAGACTTAATATTACATTTGGGTGTATTATTAAGGACTATCTTTATATCTAATCTAAACTTGTCCTTTTTTTTTTTTTCAGATGTCTTCCAACAATGCTGCTTCTGGCTCAAACCCTTCTGACTCCTTCTCTCTCATGAACCTTTATGGGAGAGTCATCTTTGATGGATCCAACTTTATGGATTGGATCAGGAACATCAAGATGGTTACTCGGTATGAGAACAAGGAATATGTCCTTGACAAGGAGCTTAAGGAACTTGATGAGTCATCTGCTATTCCTGAGGAGATCGCCGAATACCAGGCACATGAGAGAGATGCTACCAAAGTAGCATGTATCATGTCATCTCCTCCATGATAACGACCCGAATGAAAGATGGTGAACCCATCACGGGCCACATGCAGAAAATGCAAAGATATGTGGACCGTTTGCTAAAACTGAATGTGAACTTTCCCGAGGAGTTGGCAATTCACATCATTTTGCACTCCTTACCTTCGTGTTATGATCAATTCCGAATGACCTACCAGATGAACAAGGAGGAAGTTACACTCAGAAAACTTCAAGGACTTTTGAATACCGAGGAAAGTGATCTTAAAAGTAAATCGGTTGTTAGCGCTCCTACTCCTACCGCGGCTCCTGTCTTGGCAATCGGGCTAGGCAAATGAAAGAAGAGGAAGAGCCCTTGGAAAGGTACCAAGGGAAAGTCCCTTGATGACTCCTTTTCAAGTGGAACCAAGAAAGGTTTCGTCACTCCTTCTGCCAACCCTAAAGAGGCTAAATGCTTCTATTGCCATGAAAAGTTGCACTGGAAGCGAAACAGCCCAAAGTACCTGCAAGATGTTAAAGATAGGAAAGTGAAACCCAACCATTCATGTATTTACACTATATTGTCTAATAAATCACGCATTCTAATTCTTGGGTCCTTGATACAGGTTGTGGTATTCACATATGTTCTGATTTGTAGGGACTAAGAAGAAGTGAGAATGTGGAGCGTAGGAAGAGAAACTTGATCATGGGGAATAGGAAAGCTTCCCCTGTCACAAAGATTGGAGTTTATTCTTTGTTGCTAAGTAGTGGGTTAGTGTTAGATTTGAATAAGTGTTGTTACTCATCTGAAATGAGGAGAAATATTATCTCCTTTCATGATTTGTACAAACAAGGTTTTACCTTTTCATTTGATAATGAATGTGGTGGTATTAATGCTTTCTTTAATAATGTTCTTTATTTTAAAGCATTACCTTGTGATGGTGTGTATGAAACTGTGTCAGTTGTTGATAACCTAGGAAATAATGTATTATGCATCGATTCTTCCACTAGCTTGGATAAAGCATCATTATGGCATTGTCATCTTGGACATGTAAGAAAGAAACGCATAGTCCAACTCCTAAAGGATGGAGTCTTGGAGTCATTTGACCTAAAGTCAGATGATAGTTGTGAATCTTGTTTGCTTGGGAAAATGACAAAGTCACCCTTCACTAGTACTTGTGCTATGGGTGAGGGTTTGTTGGACCTGATACATACTGATGTGTGTGGACGCTTCAGAACCACTACAAGAGATGCTAACCACTTCTATGTGACTTTTACTGATGATTTTAGTAGATATGGATATGTCTACTTAATCAAGCATCAGTCAGAAACCTTTGAAAAGTTCAAGGAGTTTAAACAAGAAGTGGAGAATCAGTTGGGCAGGAACATTAAGATACTTCGATCTGATCGAGGTGGTGTGTATCTTAGTATAGAGTTCTTTGACTAACTTAAGGAATGTAAGATTGTCTCACAATTGACACCTTCCAGAACACCACAGCTTAATGGTGTGGCTGAGAGGCGTAATCAAACCTTGGTGGATATGGTTCGTTCCATGATGAGTCGAGCTTCGCTACCAATCTCATTTTGGGGGTATGCCTTAGAGACTGCTGCCCATATCCTTAATCTAGTCCCTACAAAGAAGGTTTCCAAAAAACCTCATGAGATGTGGACTGGTAAAGTTTCCAATCTGGAACACATAAGGATTTGGGTTTGCGAGGCTTTCGTGAGGTGCAAGACTCACGATAAGCTCGAACCTCGAAGTGAGAGGTGTATTTCCATCAGCTACCCACAGAGATCCTTTGGTTACCTCTTCTACAGACCCAGTGATAATGTGGTCTTTGTGGCAAGGAGAGGAGTCTTTCACGAGAGAGAGTTCGTTAGCCAAGGAATAGTGGGAGGCAAATTGACCTTGAAGAAATTCAAGATTCAAGTGGTGAAGGAACCTCAAACCCTATGGTTTCCATATTGCTACGGAAGGTGATACACTTATCAGTGATAGCACACTGGTATGTCTGGATGAGCCTAACAGCTACTCGGAAGCCATGGCAGGCCCTGAGGCTGCTAAATGGAAAGAGGCTATAGACAGCGAGATATAGTCCATGTATGGCAATCAAGTTTGGAACTTGGTTGAAAATTTACCTGGTCATAAGACAGTCGGGTGCAAATGGATCTTCAAGAAGAAGACCCACATGGATGGTAATGTACACACTTATAAGGCGCGACTGGTTGCAAAGGGCTTTTCTCAAACTCTGGGAGTTGATTATGATGAGACCTTTTCACCAGCAACGAAGATTAAGTCTATTAGGGTTATGTTAGCCATTGCTGCATTTCATGATTATGAAATATGGCAAATGGATGTCAAAACTGCTTTCCTAAATGGAAAGTTGGCTGAGGATGTTTACATGAGTCATACAGAGGGTTTTGTCAGTACAGAGTACCCTAATAGAGTGTGTAAGCTTGAGAAATCCATCTATGGATTGAAACAAGCACCTCGCAGATAGAATCTTTGTTTCGATGAGAAAGTCAAAGAGTTTGGGTTTTCGAGGAGTGAAGATGAATCTTGTGTATATGTCAAGGCTAGTGGGAGTATAGTTAGCTTTTTGGCATTGTATGTGGATGACATACTACTTATAGGCAATGACATCCTAAATCTGCAGGAAGTGAAATCCTGGCTAGGGAAGTGTTTCGCTATGAAGAACCTTGGAGAAACTACCTATATCCTAGGGATAAGGATTTTGAGAGACATGAGTAAAAGACTAATTGGACTTTGTCAGAGTACCTACTTAGAGAAGGTGCTGAATAGGTTCAGCATTCAGAATTCCAAGAAAGGAGAGTTACTGATCCAGAGTAACGCCAGCCTGAGTAAGACTCAGAGCCCGAGTACAGAGGATGAGATAGCAGAGATGAGTCGAGTACCATATGCTTCCGCTGTAGGCTCGATCACGTATGCTATGACTTGTACTCGTCCTGATGTGGCATTTGCATTGAGCATGGTCAGCAGATATCAGGGGAACCCTGGCAAGGCTCTCTAGACTGCGGTAAAGAACATTCGCAAGTACCTGTGGAGGACTAAGGATTGGGTCCTTACCCTCGGTGGGAGTGATAAATTAAGAGTAGTAGGGTATAGTGATGCCACTTTCCAGACTGATAGGGATAATTTCCGCTCTCATTCAGGCTGTGTCTTTACCTTAAACGGAGGAGCAGTTACTTGGAAAAGTTCCAAGCAGGAGACAGTGGCTGATTCAATTTGCGAATCAGAGTATATAGCGGCAAGCGAGGCAGCAAAGGAGGCTATATGGCTTAAGAACTTCATTGGAGGCCTTGGAGTTGTACCAGCTACAAAGGAGCCTATAGAGATTTTCTGTGATAGTGAAAGTGCAGTTGCCTTAGCCAAGGAACCAAGGGATCATGGGAGATCTAGACACATCAACAGAAAATATCATTTCATCAGACATCAAATAGAAGAAGGACTCCTTGTGGAAAAGAGGGTGTCATTGGATGAGAACCCAACAGATGCCCTCACGAAGGGACTGGGTAGGGTTAAGTATCTCCAACATGCAAGGCGCATAGGGCTGAAGGATGATATTAGTTTTAGTAATTAGATAGCTTTTGAAGTGTGTAAAGTGTAATTGATATTTGATGATAAATAAAAGTTGTTGTTTATTTATAAGTAAAGTGTTGCTATCTTCTGTGAATCGTTAACTATCATTTCAATTTTCATGTTTTGACTTCCAGAATAATTATTTTATGCTATATCATATTATTCACATTGTCCATAGTCGTTCATATGTTGGAAGTAGATATGAATCAAGACTGTCATGAGTTGGCTTGTAGATGTCTAAGATATTGGACATAGCAAAGAGTTGCTACAACACTCATGAGTGGTCATAAATTCTGAGTATTGAATTCAACCCACGCTCACTTGTATCACTTCATGGAATTTATCTCCAGTGATCGTGAGACGGTAATATCATATAAGTCTTCAAACCTAGAGATATGAGTTGTTGCCAATGAGTTGGTTATACATTGATTGTACAAAAGCGCATTGGTAACTCGATATTATAAAACGTGGCTTTGTGTATAATTCAACAAGTAGTAGAAATGGCATATGAGTCGAAATTTATCTGTTCCTTCTTGGATTACAAGCGATATCTGGGCCCCTTGATGATTTTGTGTTGACCCATGTACCGGGCCCGGTCAGAACTAAATTGATGTGTCAATTAAGTTCTATGTCAAACAAATCAGAAATCGGGAAATAAACTGCTGGACAATAAGCAAGAGATTGTTCCATGTATTTGTCCGGCTGATATCTATAACAGAGGACTATAAGATCCATACGAAACTCTGGACTTCGAACCTACTCGTCGAGTCATCCTTGAGCTCGTTGAGTTCACCTTCAAACACATCGGGACCCTCATTCAACTAATTCACCGAGTTCACCTTGGAACTCGCCAAGTCCATCTTCGTAAGTTAGGGATATTACCTTATACCGACTGAGTTCGTTCCTTGAACTCGTCGAGTATGATGATCTTCAAGTCCATAATGAACCCAAACGGCTGAGTCCTCCTCTAGATTCAACTTCCTCACACTGAAACAGGAATATCAGGGGAACCAAGACCCGAATCGCCGAGTCCACAGAACAACTCGTTGAGTCCCCTAAGGTACAACTCTATTTAGACAATTTCCAAGCCAAACAGCTTCTCCCAAAGGTAGATCCAACCTCCTAGAGCATGCTTTCCATGTAAAGTTGCAACCTTTACGTATGAATAATTCCCAAAAGCCAAAACTAAGCTACAAAAAATGGATTTGCTATGGAGGAGGGCTTTAAGCCTCAAAAGCTTGAGACTTTAATGCATTAGGGACGTTGGAAAGTCCAGATCTGAAGGTGTCTAAGTCATAACTATATTTGGATAAGGTGTCTAAGTCGTAACTATATTTGAGATGTACTTGACCCAACTCGGCATGGTCCATTTGGGTTGCACTTCACCCGAAAAATTTATATGGATAATCTTTTGAGAATAGTATAAGTTATGATTTATTAATATATTATAAGTTCTAATATATTAATATGAAATCATATTATTTAATTAGTCTCGATCTAAAATTAATTTAGTGATCAAAAGTGTGACTAATTAAATATGGACTCTTGTATTTATATAGTGTGGGCTAATGCTTATTTAGAATGGGCTAGGCTTGCATGGTAAGTCCATGGATAGTCCATGGAGCTTTAACCCATGGATCTCATGGAAATGAAAGGTGATGGGTATTAGGGCTTACATGGATGTAACCATAATCCATAACAGTATATAAAGGAGTCCTTGGCACATGAAATGGCACTAGTTGTGTGTGACAAAAGGTGGCCGATTTCTACAAGTGTTCATACTCTCTCTAAAGATTTCCAAGGTTTGTGGTGATTTGTGACTTCCATTTGAGGCATCCACATTATTGGCGCCAGACTCTCAAACTTCAAGCAATCAATCACTACTAAAAGGTATGTAATTCTACTAGTGGTTTTATGATTCAAGTACCCCATAACATGCTAGTTAGGAAGTAAACATTAGAAAGTTATTATTTTCATGTATCTTAGAGAAAACATAGATCAAAGGTTTCTAGGGTTGCATGTACACCATATGTGTGTTAGAATGCTCAAAAGCCTTCATTTCATTGCTTCCAATCTTCCAAGATATACACCACAAAACAACCTTTAGCTTCACAATGCACAAGAAATGGGGTTGGGTGGCTAGGGTTTTATTTCTGGACTTGAGGGGTTAGTAAGGCGGCTGAGTGAGAGGCCTTATGTTCTTTAAATAGGGTACAAGGCCCGAGTTTAGGGTTTCCCAAACCCTGGCCAACTCGTCGAGTCGGTCCACCGACTCGTCGAGTAGGTCACTTAACCCGCGACCCAAATCATGTTCCTACTCGTCGATTTCCTCCCTGGATTCGGCGAGTAGACCTCTTGACTTGGGGTTTTTCTTTCCTTTTCTTGACCTTCTGAATTCCGGATGTTACAACTCTCCCCCACTTAAACTAGACTTCGTTCTCGAAGTCCGCCATGGCCAACTACCCCGCAACCTCTCACGGTGGTCCGATACGTTGCATACTCTGTCTGCCCGGTCCACTCCTCGAAGAACCGATTCCATTTTTCTTCCATTCGATCTTTCTTGAGCAAAATTCTAACCCTAGAGGGCATCCTCTGGAGAACCATCCAATTGCTATAAACCTTTAGTGCATCGCTATTACCCAACCAATACTTTTTCCTGTACTCCTCGAGTACTCATGCTGAACATCCTACGGGTTCAACCCTTCTTTTCCTGCGCGCTAACTGGCCTTCCCAAGGCAACCTTCTCGATCTCTAAGTTGAACCAACCCTTTGCTATACCAAATCTCCAGTCATACCCAGTGTGGGTTCCTTTGCTGTCAACTACTGAATGCTTCCTCTTGTGATGCCTTAGTGCTGAACGCCTAACCCAGTGGGTGGATCAGATAATCCTTCGAGTAAAAGATCCGTTCATGCAATGGTTCGACTCCGATGAGAGCTGCGGAACAAAATTAAATCCTCACCTCTAACATTATTTAACCTACTGTGAGAGGCGTCACACCACTCGATCAACTAACTGCTCCATACACGAATTCCATTATCACTATCTCTGTACGAAGATCCTTCTATCTCTTATCTGCTTTCCGGATGAATTGAGACCACCCTGGTCCTGACTAATCTGCCATTTTCTGGTTTACCAGACTCCCACCGGTTACTAAACCCAAGCTCCAACTCTCTATCGCTCCCAGTGACTTCTGAAGAAACTTTGGCTATCTAAAACTGCTCTATCTACATTTCCACTATGGATCTATAATTCATGGGATCCTTGATCCCCTATCCTGACCCTATGGTCTCTACCATGTCCCACCTGTGCTGCTATAATCACACGGGCCTCGCCCAAGCTATATCTCGGAGTGGCCTCCCCCACATGTCTCACCTATCTAGGGCTATACAGGACCAACTCCATCTGTAACTCAACAAACTATCCTTCCTGACACCTATCATACTAACTAGGAGATACGGGCCCTCACCCACACTTTGCTAACTAAGTTGCTAATGAATGTTTCAGCTTACCCGCAGTCTTACAACACACCCCACGCTTGTCTAACTGTTGGTGAATGCTACAACTATCCCGTAGTCTTAAATCCTGCCTAAACTCGCGCCTTGTCGGAATTCTCCAACCTGGTTCCCAACAATTCATCAACTAATCGTGGGGACACAAACTCAATGTGGGGAAGTTTCCCAAACTCCCAACTCACATGTTCCTCCATCCAACCAGCCACTTGAGCTGCTTCTTTCTTACCAAGAATGCAAGCTCATCCCAGTCTCGCTCTTACGTATGTCGGTGGCCACTCGGGTGACACTACCCCACTTTGATTCAGCTAGGTCCTCATAGCTCAAAGTTTGGATGAATTTCCCAATTTTCCCCGTCATCCTCTGGCCACTATGGTGACAACCCACACTACCACTGCGGGTGATCTAACCGACCTACTCCCATATGATACCTCCCCTGAAAACTAGTGAGTCACACCCGAGTCTCAAACATGCATGCTATAATTACTGCATCCTGAGTAACCTGCTCTAAAATAGAACGATCTCTAACTATCATTCAAAATACCAGGGTAAGCAGATGGCATGTAACTCTATCATAAGCAGGCCACCAAAATCGGAAATACCTTTACCAATACCGATGCAGAACCATAACAATAAAATCATAACACAAATTAACGGAGACTGAAAGATATGCACCTGACACATCGAGCTGCTCACGCCTCCTATGAAACCAACTGATACGCCCTGCTCCTTGCCGCAGGTGCCTCTGCCCAGGCCTGCCGACCGTCAGCAATCCTTAGGGTTACAGAGGCAAGTGCTATCACCTGTCCTGCTGAAAGCAAACTCGGATATTGGGCCTTCTTGTGGCCCTTCTGACTGCAATGGAAACATATCAGGTCTGATCCCTGGGTGGTGGTAGCAGTACAATCTCTGCTAAACTAACCGATCCGGCCGAACTTGAAGCAGCTTGACTCACCACCACTTCCGCTCCTACATGCACCCTCGTGCGTCCTGCCGCATTTGCCATAGCAGCCCCATTCCTGATGACTTCTCGACCTAGAATCCGATGACTTGGGCCTCTTGCCTGAACCCATAGATACCTGAAACTTTGCCAACTTCCTCTTCTTCTCTGTCTGTATATCAATCTCTCTCTCTCTCTCTCTCCCTGGCTCGAGCAATCATATCTTCCAGCGTCTTGCAGCTAGACTGACTCACAAACTGGCTGATATCACTCCTCAACTCCCGTGGTACCGATCCTTCTTCATCTCCTCATCCGCCACATACTGTGGAACCAGAAGGGCTCTCTCCTTGAACTTGGCGGTGATCTCTATCACAGTCTTTGTAGTCTATCGCACGTCCTGGAACTCCCGTGCTAACTGCGGCACCTTTGTCACTGGTGCAAACCCGGACTTAAACCTGGCCGAGAAATCACTCCATGTCATCGCGTCCAACATGACATCATCCCTCATAGCATGTCCAAACTCCTCCCACCAATCACGTGCTCTGTCCTTCAAAAGATAGGAGGCTAGTTTGACCTTGTCCCCCTCGGGACACCGACTAGAACGAAAGGCATTGGCGACATCACCCAACCATCTGCTGCAAGCAATGGGGTCCCTAGCCCCATGATAATCCGAAGCTCCACAAGCTCTAAACTCTCGGAATGTCAATGTACGCGCTCCCATCAGTCTCTGTAGTTTGTCGCACGTCCTGGAACTTTGGTGCTAATTGCTGCACCTCAGTCACTAGTGCAAACTTGGCCTTAAACCTGGCCGAGAAATCACTCCATATCATCGCGTCCAACATGACATCATCCATCATAGCATGTCCAACATCCTCCCACCAATCACGCGCTCTGTCCTTCAAAAGACAGGAGGCTAGTCTGACCTTGTCCCCCTCTTGACACCGGCTAGGACGAAAGGCGTTGGCGACATCAGCCAGCCATTTGCTGCTAGCAATTGGGTCCCTAGCCCCATGGTAATCTAGAGCTCCATAGGCTCTGAACTCTCGAAATGTCAATATACGCGCCCCCATCATGGCCATCATCTCTATGCGGAAGGCTCCCAGCCTCTCATCCAAAATCTCTAGTATTCCGTCCTTGACCGTGATAAAGATCACATGAGTCTGGGCTAGAACACCGTGCGTAATCTCGACTGATACAAACTCCCTCATCCACTCCTTGAGCTTCTCGGTTCCTAAACCCGAGCCCGATCCCTCTCCGGCACCTGATCCGTCCACTGGTCTCTTAAGCAAATGTCACCATGCTTAAAACATGCCATAAAAACCATCAGAATACACATCGCTACCGAGGGATCACACACACATTACAAGTTCCCTGGTTTTATCTCGGCCCCTCTTAAATCGAGTACAAATCCTCTGCTTTCAGTAGTACGAGCCCATACTACCTTCTACATCTATCCGTACTTTCCTCAAAAGTTGCCTCGACTCCACCAAGTCTCTTTCACTACCACTACTGCTCCCAGCACTAAACTCATCCTACGCTTACCCTAGGGAAAACTCCAACCCTACCCAATCCTCAACTACTGAAGGTATCTTCATAATGCCAATTATCATTACAAGAATACCATCACATGTGACGTGGCTCAATTAATCCTTCGAGTAAAGGACCGGTCCCTACACCGATTGGACTCAAACAAGAGTTTCCCAATAGGGCCAAATCCAACACTCTAAGATTATTCAACCCTGATCACATGTGACTTGGCATATTCACCTAATGGCTAACTCCCATCACTCAGAGTCCCACAAAGCACAAAGCATGTAGCATTTAGACAAAACGAAAATCTAACCAGAACATAAGCAAGAAATCATCTTCACATATCAAGAATCTGCACTAGCATGCGATATAAGCTAATATAATCAGGAATACCCTAATCAGACTATCCTACCATTGTCTAACCATCACTAACATGAAGCTCAATAAACACACATAACAAGCATATGAGGCATCCTTCCTAGATCCTTAGGCCTAAACTAGCATGTTGATCACATAATCATATCATAACATAAACTTGTATGGGTAATTTGGGAGAACTTACTTGAGCTCAGCTAATTGCATGCACCACCCCCTTTTCTTTTTCCAAAGTCCTTTTTTTCTTTTTCTTTTTCTTTTTGAAATCCTTTCTCTTTTCAAATTTATTTTCATAAAACGATTTTCTTTTGAAAATTTTCTTACAGCGCCCTAGGTTTGAGTTCAGTCACACCCGAGAGCGTGCCCGAATCCCTCAAACCAAGGCTATGATACCAACTTGTAACATCCCAAAAATATGACCCAAAAATTTCGTTTTCAAAGACATTAATAAAAACCATAATTCTCAATCATAAACATAAGTTGTTGTATCAAATCAGAGTATCATCTCAAAACATGTTCTTTTTATCAGAGTAAACATACCATGCTAAAACTTCTTGGTGTGTGCCATGCAGTCATCCCGAGGTCTTCCCTCCGCTACCGGAAGTACCTAAAACCAAAATTGAAAACTGTAAGCACGAAGCTTAGTGAGTTTCCCCAATCTACCACATACCATACATAATCACATACTGCAAACACTGGGCCTAGCCCGCTACCTCGGGCCCCGTCCGACATCAGGCCCCGCTCGGTATAGAGATCTGTCTCTCTTAGGCCCCGCCTATCTTTGGGCCTTGCCCACTATAAACATACATGCAGTCAAATAACATACTAGATCATACATAAAACATTCTCTACTATACTCCTATACTAAGGCCTTGCCTATCTTGGGCCCCGCCCCTGGTCTGCTACTGATGAGTTATGGGACCCCATCCACATTCCTGCTGTTAGTAAGATACAGGTCCCGGCCCACACTCACTTCTGTCCTATCACGGGCCTCGCTCCTACTCTGATAATATTAAGATATGGAACCCCATCCATACTTAGCTAGTGATGAGATTCGATACCTTGCCCACACCCACCTCCCTACCAGGCACATACAAGTATCACAAAGACAACAAGTATTATCTAACATGCACTTATAAACCTTCCTCGGGCCACACTCGACATTAAACCCTAGTCCGGAACATACTATCATACAAACATACTTTGGGCTTACCCTGTCATCGGACCTCAGTATAGATCCTATTATACCGACACATACAAGAATCACAAAGACTTCTAGCATACCACATTCCTCGGGCCTCGCCCGACATCGGATCATAGTCCGAAACATAAGTGCCTAGGGCTAACCCCCGGGTCTTTCTACGATACATAAACATAATGGGCCAGCATTGGTGCCTTAGACCCATACAAACAACGAGGAGACACACCTCGCACTGCTGAAGACTAGCTGAACACCTCTGACTGCTAACCGAGAATTCCTGAACTGCTGATCCTTCGGCTCCCCGAACTAATAATACCTAAAACAACACTTAGACCACAATACTCTCAAAAGTCAAACCAGTTCAAATTTGGTCAAAGTCAACGGTCAAAGTCAACGCTCAGAGTTGACTCTACTCGCCGAGTTGGCCAACCAACTCGTCAAGTCCCACTATCCATAGCAAACTCTGGACTTGGATCCTACTCGTCGAGTCTTCCTTGAGCTCGTCGATTTCACCTTCAAACACGTCAGAAGCCTTATTCAACTGACTCGCCGAGTTCACCTTCTAACTCGTGAGTCCATCTTCATAAGTTAGGGATATTGCCTTAGACTCGCCGAGTTCGTTCCTTGAACTCATCGAGTACGACGATCTTCAAGTCCATAATGAACCCAAACGGCTGAGTCCTCCTCTAGATTCAACTACCTCACACTGAAACAAGAATATTGGGGGAACCAAGACCCGACTCGCTGAGTCCAAAGAACAACTAGTCGAGTCCCCTAATGTACAACTCTATTCAGATGATTTCTAAGCCAAACAGCTTTTCCCAAAGGTAGATACAACCTCCTATAGGATGTTTTCCACATAAAGTTGCAACCTTTACGTATGAATAATTCCCAAAAGCCAAAACTAAGCTACAAGAAAGGGTTTTGCAATGGAAGAGGGCTTCAAGCCTCAAAATCTTGAGACTTTAATGCATTACGGACCATGGAGAGTCCAAATCTGAAGTTGCTATCTTCAGATCGTGCTCCATGCAAACACTAGCCACAAATGTTCTAGAAAAGGGCAGGAAGCTCAAGATGAAGGAATCTATCAAATGAATACCCAAGGTAACAACTTGTTACCTTTTATTAGCTGCCAAACTGAAGTAGGTGCTGGATCTAAACTCTCCTCTTCGTTCTTTGCTTCCAATCTTCCAAGATATGCACCACAAAACAACCTTTAGCTTCACAATGCTCAAAAAATGGAGTTAGGTGGCTAGGGTTTCGTTTATGGACTTGAGGGGGTAGTAAGGAGGCTGAGTGAGAGACCCCGTGTTCTTTAAATAGGGTACAAGGCCTAAGTTTTGGGTTTCCGAAATGCTGGCCAACTCGCCGAGTCGGTCCACCGACTCGTCGAGTAGGTCACTTAACCCGCAACCCAAATCGCGCTCCTACTCCTCGAGTTCCTCCTTGGACTCGACGAGTAGACCTCTTGACTTGCGGTTTTTCTTTCCTTTGTTGACCTTTTGAATTCTGGATGTTACAGTTTGGGGTTGTGAAGCTATTGTTAGATGAGAGACTCACA
Source organism: Lactuca serriola (assembly GCF_051521515.1). Lineage (NCBI taxonomy): Eukaryota > Viridiplantae > Streptophyta > Magnoliopsida > Asterales > Asteraceae > Lactuca > Lactuca serriola. Next base: position 189,629,724 of record NC_136413.1, read on the forward strand.
ATAAGCTGGAACATCAAAACGAGAGATGTATTTTCATCGGTTACTGACAAAAGTCCTTTGTATATTTGTTCGATAGACCTAGTGAGAACGTGGTTATCGTAGCATGAAGGGGAGTCTTTCGTATGAGAGAGCTCATATGCAGAGAGGACAGTGGGAGTACAATTGGTCTTGAAGAAATTCAAGTGTCAAACGATGAAGGAACTTCTGATAATACTAGGGGTCAACCTGAGGAAGAAATTCCAATTTAACCAATTAACGAGTCATTACCTCTTAGGCATTCCACAAGAATTAGAATGCAACCTGAGTTATATTGTTTCCATATCACCACAGATGGTGATACATTTATTAGTGATAGTACACTGGTAAATTTGGATGAACCAGCTAACTACAAGGAAGCCATGGCAGGCCCTGAGTCAGCCAAGTGGAAAGAGGCAATTTACAACGAGATCAAGTCCATGTATGACAATCAAGTTTGGAATTTGGTTGACAATGTACCAGGTTGTAAGATGGTAGGGTGTAAATGGATCTTCAAGAAGAAGACCAACACGGATGGAAATGTACCCACTTTCATTTCACGGCAAGACTGGTTGCGAAAGGCTTTACTCAAACCCCAACGATTAACTATGACGAGAGTTTCTCACCAGTACCAAAGATTAAATCTATTAGGGTAATGCTAGCTAGAGCTACATTTCATGACTATGAAATTTGGCAGAGGGATGTAAAAATTTCTTTCCTTAATGGGAAGTTGGTTGAGGATGTTTACATGAGTGAGCCATAGGGTTTTATGGATGCAAATTATCCTAATAGAGTGTGTAAGATTGAGAAATCAATCTATGGATTGAAACAAGTTTCTCGCAAATGGAACCTTTGCTTTGACGAGAAGGTCAAAGAGTTTGGTTTCTCTAGAAGTGAAGATAAATCTTGTGTATATGTCAAAGCTAGTGAGAGTATAGTAACCTTCCTGGTTTTGTATGTTGATGACATACTTCTTATAGGAAACAACATTACAATTTTGAAAGAAGTTAAGTCTTGGCTTGGAAAGTGTTTCAGTATGAAGGATCTGGGAGTGGTTGCTTATATTCTAGGGATAAGGATTTTGAGAAACAGGAGTAAAAAGCTAATTGGACTTAGTTAAAGTACATACTTGGATAAAGTACTAAAACATTTTAGTATGGAGAATTCCAAGAAGGGAGAACTGCCAATACAGAGTAATACCAAACTGAGTAAGACTTAGAGTCCGAGTATCGATGCTGAAATAGCATAAATGAGTAGAGTTCCATATGCTTCCGCCGTTAGATCTATCATGTATGTTATGCCATGTACTCGCTCTGATGTGGCTTTTGCTTTGAGCATGATTAGTCATTATCAAGTGCATTCGGGTAAAGCTCATTGGATAGTGGTCAAGAATATTCTTAAGTATCTACAAAGAACTAAGGATTGGTTCCTTGTGCTTGGTCGCAGTGACAACTTAATAGTAACCGGGTATAGTGACGCTAGCTTTCAAATAGACAAAGACAACTTCTGTTCTCAATCTGGATGGGTGTTTTCCTTGAATGGAGGAGCGGTAACCTAGAAAAGTTCCAAACTGGAGATGGTGGTTGATTCTAACTGTGAATCAGAGTACATAGAAGCAAGAAAAGCATCGAAGGAGGCTATTTGGTTGAAAAACTTCATCAGAGACCTTGGAGTTGTTCCAACAATCAAAAAGCCAATGGAGATTTTCTGTGATAATAAAGGGGTGTTTGGCTTAACAAAGGAACCAAGATCAAGGCATATCGATAGAAAATACCATTTCATTAGACAGAGAGTAGAATAAGGTCACCTCGTCGAGAGGAGGGTATCGTTAGAAGAGAATCCAGCAGATCCACTCACAAAGGGTCTGAGTAGGATTAGGCACGTTCAGCATGCTAGGAGCACTGATCTGAAGGATGATATTAGTGTTAGTAGTTAGATAGTTTTTTAGAAACTTGTAACAAAATAAATGCAATTGAATCTTGATGATTAAGTAATGGAATATTATTTATGAGTATTGTTTACTATCTTTTGTCAATTGTTTATTATTGTGTTTCATTTTTGCATGTTTTACTTTCCGGATAATTAGATTAGTCGAATTTCCACAGTCGATCATACTTTTGGAACTAAGTAGTAAATTCAGACTGTCATGAATTGATTGTAGATTCTCTAAAGAGTTTTAGGCATATTAATGGCTTTGTTGCAGTGTTTATGAGTACTTTGAAATGGAGAATTTAAGTATTGGATTAACCCACGCACAGAGAATTACTTCATGGAATTTATCACGAGTAATTTTGATACTAAAGGGTTTTAAGCATTCTAACACTCCTATGGTGTAGATGCAACCCTAGATGCTTTGGATCTATGTTTTCTCTAATATACATGCAAACTTTCAATTTTCCAAAGCATCATCCTAACTAGCATACAATGGAGGATCTATACTACAAAATTCTAGTTAGATGACATACCTTTGTTGTAGCTTTGAAACCTTGAATCTTTAAGATCCTAGAACCAATAATGTGAATGCTTCAAATGGAACCACAAATCACCACCAACGATTTCGAGGACTTGAGAGAATATTTCTTGCTCACAAAATCGGATATGCTCTTATAAATACTCACTAGTGCCGATTTCATGTGCTAGAGGATCTCTTATATAGTGTGTCATGATTAGGGTTACACTATGCAAACCCTAATGTGCATGACTTTCCACTTTCCTTAGGCTCCATGGGTTTTAACCTCAATGGAGTATCCATGGGTCACCACATGGGTTTATCCCAACATAGAGAACTATGGATCGCAAGCCCACTGTATAAGAATGAATGATTTACACAATCGATCCCCACATATTTAATTTGTCTCTTTTGATCACGAAGTTAATTCCAAATTAATTCTTGATCAACACTAATTAAATAATATGATTTCGTATTAATATATTAGAACTTATAATATATTAATAAATCATTAATAACCTTCTTCTCAAAATTCCATCCTTACAGATTGTTCCGGTGAAGTGCAACCCAAATAGACCATGCTACTCTCAGGTCAAGTACATACCAAATATAGTTATGGACTTACACATCTTATCCAACAGTTTCCCACTTGGATAAGTCTAATAATTATAGTTGTAAGTATAACTTCAGGATCCGACTAGCAATTGTGGCTCTTAAATGCCTTTGTCGAATTTAGACGTACCATTTTAGATAAGTGATTATAGAATCCTCTGTTCTCAAGATATCAATCGGACAAACACATGGAACACAGTCAATCTTATTTTCCAACAGTTTGTTTCCCGATTTCTGATTTTTTTGACATAGAACTTAATCAAACACATCAATTTAGTTCTGACCGGGCCTGGCACATAAGTCAAAACAAAAGCATCAAGGGGCCCAAGATATCGCTTTTAATCCTCCAAGGACTAAAAGGAACAGATAAACTTTGACAATATATTCTTGTACTAACTATTCACTGAACCATACACAATAGCACGTTTTATAACATCGAGTTACCGATGCATTTTCATACTATCAATGTACGACCAACTCATAGTCAACAACTCATATATCTAGGTTTGAAGATTATATGATATTATCGTCTCACGATCACTCGAAATAAATTCCATGAAGTGATACAAGTGAGTGTGGATTAAATCCAATACTCAGACCCTGTGAGCACCCATAAATGTCATAGAAATGTCTAACCATTTCTGACAATCTACAAGCCAAATTCATGACAGTCTTGCTTCAATACCTACTTCCAAAGTATGATCGACTGTGGATAGTTTGAATAATATAATTATTCTGGAAGTCAAAACATGCAAAAATGAAACAATAGTAAATGACTGACACAAGACAGTACCATACTAGTAAATAAAAAACACCTTTTATTTAAGCATCAAATGTCAATTACATTTTAATTATTACAAATTTTGAAAGCTACCTAATCACTAAAACAAATATCATCCCTTAACCCAATACGCCTCGCATGTTGTAAATGCTTAACCCTACTCAGTCCCTTCGTGAGGGGATCTGTCAGGTTCTCATCTGATGACACCTTATTTTCCATGAGGAGTCCTTCTTCTATCTTGTGTCTTATGAAGTGATATTTCCTGTCAATGTGTCTGGACCTGCCATGATCCCTCGGTTCCTTGGCTAAGGCAACCCCACTATTGCTGTCACAGAAAAGCTCCATAGGCTCCTTTATAGTTGGTATAACTCTAAGGTTTCTGATGAAGTTCTTCAGCCATATCGCCTCCTTCTCCGCTTCGCTTGCTGCTATGAACTCTAATTCGCACGTTGCATTAGCTACAATCTCCTACTTGGAACTTTTCCAAGTAATTTCTCCTCCATTCAGGGTAAACACTCAGCCCGACTGAGAGCGGAAATTATCTATTTTGGTTTGAAACCTGGCGTCACTATACCCCACCACTCTCAATTCATCACTCGCATCGAGGGTAAGGACCCAGTCCTTAGTCCTCCTTAGGTACTTAAGAATGTTCTTTACCGCAGTCCAGTGAGCCTTGCCAGGATTCTCTTGATATCTGCTGACCATGCTCAAAGCAAAGGCCACATCAGGACGAGTACAAGTTATATCATACATTATCGAGCTAACAGCAGAAGCATATGGTAATCGACTCATCTCAGCAATCTCAACCTCTGCACTCGGACACTGAGCCTTGCTCAGTCTGGCATTGTTCTTGATCGGTAAGTCACCTTTCTTGGAATTATACATGTTAAACCTCTTCAACACTTTATCCAAGTAGGTACTTTGACTAAGTCCAATTAGTCTCTTATTCCTGTCTCTCAATATCCTTATCCCTAGGATATAGGCAGCTTCTCCAAGGTCCTTCATAGCGAAACATTTCCCAAGCCAGGATTTCACCTCCTACGAGGTTGGGATGTCATTTCCAATGAGTAGTATGTCATCCATATACAATACCAAAAAGCTAACTATACCCCCACTAGCTGTGACATATACACAGGACTCATCCTCACTTCTCGAAAAGCCAAACTCTTTGACTTTCTCATCGAAACAAAGATTCCATCTTCGAGATGCTTGTTTCAAACCATAAATGGATTTCTCAAGCTTACACACTATATTAGGGAACTTTTCATTGATAAAACCGTCTGGCTGATTCATGTAAACATCCTTAACCAACTTTCCATTAAGAAAAGCGATTTTGACATCCATTTTCCATATTTCATAATTATGAAATGCAGCAACGGCTAGCATAACCCTAATAGACCTAATCTTCGCTACTTATGAGAAGGTCTCGTCATAGTCAACTCTTGGAGTTTGAGTAAAGCCCTTCACGACCAATCACGCCTTATAAGTGTGTACTTTCCCATCCATGTCGGTCTTTTTCTTGAAGATCCATTTGCACCCGACTATCTTACGACCCGGTACATTGTCAACCAAGTTCCAAACTTGATTATCATACATGGACTGAATCTCACTGTCCAAAGACTTTTTCCATTTAGCAAAATTGGGGCCTGCCATGGCTTCCTTGTAGTTGTTAGGTTCATTTAGATTGACTAGTGTGCTATCACTGATAAATGTATCACCTTCTGCAGTAATATGGAAACCATAGAACTCATGTGGAACACTAACTCTACCGGAACGCCTTAGAGGTATAGACTTGTCGATTGGTTCAACAGGAGTTTCCTCTTTAGGTTGATCGCTAGTGTTTGAGGTTCCTTCACCGCTTGACTCTTGAATCTCTTCAAGGTCAATTTGCCTCCCACTGTCTTCTTTGCCCATGAGCTCACTCTCGTGAAAGACTTCTCTCTTTGCAACTAACACAACATTGTCACTCGATCTGTAGAAGAGATAACCAAAGGATTTATGTGGGTAGCCGATGAAAATACACCGCTCTACATCCTTACTTCTTTTTAGGCCCTACACATCAGAACAAATGTGAAATCCACAACTTGTGTTAAGCACCCAAGAGTTAGTATGTGATGAGTTTTTAGATAGAATAGTATAAATACTTTCATGGGTGGGTTTAACCTTCCCATCTTTAACATCTTGCAAGTATTTGAGGCAGCTTCGCTTCCAGTGCCCTTTTCGTGACAGTAGAAACACTCTGCTTCTTTAGGAAAGGAAATAGGAGCAACATAACCAACATTGGTCCCACTTGAAGAGGATCCCTCAAGAGACTTTCCCTTGCGGCTCTTTGAGGTAGCCTTCCTCTTCTTCCCTTTTCCTTGTCCATTTTCCAGAACATGGGCGGTGGTAGGAGTAGTAACAACCAATTTACTTTTGAGACCACTTTCAGTAGTCCTCAAAATCCCTTAAAGTTTGATGAGTGTGACCTCCTCCTTGTTCATATGATAGGTCATTCAGAACTGATCATAACATGGAGGTAAGGAGTGTAGAATGATATCTATAGCCTGCTCCTTAGGGAAGTTCATATTTAACTTTAGCAATCGGTCCACAAACCTTTGCATTTTTTGCAAGTGGCTCGTGATAGGTTCACCATCCTTCATCCTGGTTGTTATCGTGGAAGAAATGATTTCATACCTCTCTTGACGAGCACTCTAATGGTATCTTTCCATCAGGTCCTGGTGCATCTCAAAAGGGTAGAAATCGTCATAGGACTTTTGGAGTTCAGCTGACATGGTGGCAAGCATGATACAAGCTACCTTGGTGGCATCCTTCTCATGTGCCCTAAACTCAGCAATCTCCTCAGTAGTAGTAGAAGACTCATCAACTTCCTTTAGCTCCTTGTCTAGGATATATTCTTTGTCCTTATAGCGAGTGACCATCCTGATATTCCTAATCCAATCATTGAAGTTGGAACCATCAAAGATGACTCTCCCGCAAAGGTTCATGAGAGAGAAGGAGCCAGTAGGGTTTGAGCCAAAAGAAGTGTTGGAAGACATGTGAAAAGAAAGAAGGACAAAGTTTAGATTAGATAAATAGTCCTTAATAAAACAGCCAAATGAAATCTTAAGGCTAGGACCCAACACAATATTTTACAAATTAGAAGAGGGATGTCGTAATCCAACTTGCGAAATATTTGAATGTAGGTAAATGACGATTTACCAATTTCCACCTTGAAAAATGAAATATTTATTAAGTTTTAATTGGATTGAAACTCCTAGATCCTTTGAGATTCATTGAAGAATTCAAAGGCATGTTTAAATATCGATTATGCCCTTCAGGTTTGTGACTGGGATACTGAGGATCATAAACAAGGTGCGAATAACCATGCAAAATTTGGTACTCTCGATTTTATAACACAATTGATGTGTTAGTTAACCACACATGCTCCATTGACATTATGATAAACATCAAGCCACCCTTCACCACCCTTACTAGTCCAAGTTAATGTGTCGGTTAACCACCGATGCTCCATCAATGATTTGGTAAGGTGCAAAGTGCAATTTTCATGGTTTAGCATCAATTTCACATTTTCCAAAAGTAACTAAGATTGGGAATTTAATAAAAAATTTAGTTACTTTATCATCATTATACTTAAGGAGAATTATGGTCCTATCCTACCAGTTCGGCTAACGACCCTCCACCAGTCAAGGAAGCGGTGGGTGAGATCGGACACCCATTAAACTGCCATTTTATAGGCAGTAACCTTATATCCCCTTTATAGATCAGTTGTGTGAATGAGGCCTACTAACAGTGTGACATCCCCAAAATCACGGACAAAAAAGACCGATATTGTTTATGCTTTGTTTAAACATCAAAGTAACATTTTAAATAAAAGTGTTGCGGAATTTGTCCCAAAACAAAATATGATAAAGATTTATCAAAAGCATTTCTAAAGAAATGTATTTCATTAAAAGACTTGGGATGTCATGTTCGATACAGATCAAAAGCGTAAACAGTACAATATAAGCCTTACTATATTATTTCATATCTACAGGCCTATGTCCGCAATCCCTCATCCAAACATCACATCTATGCTCATGCGCCACTACCTGTAATACAACAAATTGAGTGGGTTAGGCTGGGGAGCCTGGTGAGCACATAGGGTTTTCAACCCACAATAAATAAGTTTATTAATTTCATCAAACAACAATAACCCGATTACCCATTCCCGTTATCCTCACTTTACGTCCCTAAACACCTATCATAAGGGACCTAGCCTAAGGATCATCATCGGGATGGACACTACTGCTAAGGGGATTCCTTGGCAATAAATGTCCTAAAGGCAACCATGTGGGGGATGGAGTACACCGGTGAACACATCGTTCACAACACCTACAGGTTGCGAGCCTGCTAGTGTTCCAATGGACTGTCTAGAAGAGTCCATGGTCGTTATCCATACTCCGCTAAATGAAAGAATCAACAACATCAACATCGAGGCCTCTCATCATTTTATCACACATCAGCTATTACATCTACCCATGTTTTACCCCAACATTTTCGTAGATATAAAATACATATACAGTTTAAATCATTGAAAACATGTATAAAAATGTTCATCCAGCATAGATAGCAAGTATTCAGATAATATGAACATATAGGACGTAATTTATATAAAATACTTCATATCTATGTGTAAGCTGAAAGTAACTATGCACTCACCTGAAAGGTTGTGACTCAGCACTCGGACAACGCTTCAATACTCTTAAAACAATTTTCTTTCCATAAAACCTAGTATCAATACCACTAGGGTTTAGTCTAACGATAACCGCGACAAATTAACAGTCTTACTATAGCATGCGAGGCCTCGGCCCCCTTTTATAGCCTGCGAGGCCTCGGTACGGTGGGCATACCTCGGACCTACGCTGGGCGTACTCTCGCATCGTACAACACGTGTTGCGGAAGGGCTGGGTCATCGTGGCGTAATGTAGACCGAGGGAGGAACAAGACCGTTACATGTTCCGAGCCTCGTATACGAGGCGTACTCGTACGCTGGGCGTATGCTAGGACTACGTGTCAGCCATCCAAACCGAGGCGTGATCAGCAAGCGACAGTCCAGATGCTGCCACCTCATCAACTTCGCACCAGATTCGTGATTTTCTACTCCGGCTTCTAAAAATCATAACTCTCGCATACGAGCTCCGTTTTTGACGTTGTTTACATCCACGCAAAGGTGGGAACGTACTCAACAACTTTCGTTTAGACTCCGTCGGCTAATTTTCGCTCTATTTCAAAATTTATATTATTAACAGGCCGGGACAGGATTGGTCCGTTAAGTTCTCATAACTTCTTCATCCGACGTCCGTTTTCGCCCATCTTTTTCTCGTTACGCTACTCTTAATGAGATCTTCAATTTTCGTTCAGGTCGTGTCGGCTAAAAACCGCTCGATCTAATATTCGAATTTCGGGTTGTACACTTCTAATCCGAAACTTCGAAAAATGATAACTTCTTCATACGAAGTCAGATTTGGGCATTCTTTTTATTGATGTTCTTAGTTTAACATACTCTACGACTTTTGTTTAGAGCTCTAAGGCTAAAGCTCACTCTATCGTAAATTTACTATTTACGCTTCCCGGTACCGTGTCGGTTCCGTCGCGAAACTTCAACAAGTCATAACTTCTTCGTTCTAACTCGGATTTTAGCGTTCTTTATATCCCCAGAATCCTTGTTTCGACCACTACAACTTTATATAAAGATATCGGGCTTATGTCACACTTTATATTTGACGCTTATTTTTATTCATTATTGATTATACATCTATAATTAGCACATAATTCACATAATACTCAAATATTTGATCTTTATTACTTCAAAAAGAGTTACAATAGTTAAACTAGACTATTACATTGTCAAAAATTCTTAGCCCTGAAACCCGGGCGTTACAATTCTCTCCCCCTTAGGATGATTCCGTCCCAGAATCATGCATCAGCAAACAGATGTGGATAGCGACTCATCATGTCATCCTTTGTTTCCCAAGTGAGATTCGGCCCATTTGAATGTTTCCATCAGACTAGCACTAAGTTGACCATCTTGCGTCGTAACTTCTTAGTCTTACGGTCAACAATTTCCTTAGGCTCTTCGATCATTCTTTTGTTCTCATCCATCCTTAACTCTGAGATTGGAATTATGTCGGGAACATCTCCCGTGAATTTCCTCAAATAACACACATGGAAGGTGTTATGAATACCATCTAGTTCTTCGAGTAATTCGAGCTTGTAAGCTTGGTTCCCAATCTTCTGAAGAACTTTGAATGGTCCAATGAACCTTGGACTCAGCTTTCCTCGTTTCCCAAATCGTATAAGTCCCTTCCACGGTGAGACTTTTAGCAAAACCGAATCCCTAACTTCGAAGGTCATCGATCATCTTTTCTTGTCAGCATAGCTCTTCTAACGATCCTAGGCTGCTAACATTCTTTCCCCAATCACCTTCAACTTCTCAGCAGTCTTATGGACTATCTCGGGGCCCATAAACTGCTTCTCTCCGGCTTCAAGCCAACAAGATGGCGTACGACACTTCTGTCAATACAAGGCTTGATAAGGTGCCATCTTGATGCTCGAGTGGAAACTGTTGTTGTAGGATAATTCTACCAGAGGTAAGTACTCGACCCAGTTCCCTTGGAACTCGAGGCTACATGCTCTCAGCATATCTTCCAGTGTCTGAATCGTTCTTTCGCTCTGACCATCAGTTTGCGGATGGTAAGCAGTACTCAAACACAACTTTGTACCCAAATCCTCTTGTAGACTCCTCCAAAACCTCGACGTGAAACGACTATCACGATCTGATACAATTTTAAGAGGAACACCGTGAAGTGTTACAATTTCCTTCACATAAGCATTTGCGAGCTTATCCATAGACCACTTCTCATTGGCTGCTATGAAGTGTGCACTCTTGGTGAAACGATCCACGACTACCCAAATTATGTCGTGTCCGTTCTTTGTCTTGGGAAGTTTAGTCACAAAATCCATGGTGATGTCTTCCCATTTACTCATGGGTACACGTAAAGGTTCTAAACTCCAATACGGTTTCTGATGTTGTGCCTTAACTCTCGCACATGTCACACACTCGACCACATACTTCGCAACATCGAGCTTCATCGTCGGCCACCAGTAGTAGGGTTTTAGGTCCCTGTACATTTTAGTGTTACCGGGATGAATCGAGTACATGTACTTGTGCGCTTCTTCCATCAGAAGGTCTCTTATTCCTCCCATCTTAGGTACCCAAATTCGATCTTGGAATACTTTCAGTCCTCGACTGTTTGTACCAAACACTAACAGTTTGCCCAAATGTTCTTCCTTTCGGTCATTCTTCTCTAAAGCTTCTTCTTCAGCTTTCCTGATACTTTCCACAATCGTCGAGACAACTTCGATTCTGAACGCTCTTGGCCTTTTCCTTTCAAGGTTGACTTTTCGACTGAGAGCATCGGCGACAACATTTGCTTTACCTGGGTGGTAGAGTATCTCACAGTCGTAGTCCTTGAGTAACTCTAGCCAGTGTCGTTGCCTCATGTTTAATTCTTTCTGATTAAAGAGATACTGGAGACTCTTATGATCGGTGAACAACTTGCACTTCGTGCCGTAGAGGTAATGCCTCCATATCTTTAGAGCGGAAACTACCGCTGCCAACTCCAAATCGTGAGTGGGGTAGTTCTTTTCGTGCTCTTTCAATTGTCGAGATGCATATGCCATCACCTTTTCTCTCTGGGTTAGAACACAACCCAACCCAACTCGAGATGCGTCACTATATACCGCGAAGTCTTCAACTCCATCGGGTAGAGAAAGTATCGGTGCTTCACATAACTTCTTCTTTAGCTTCTTGAATGCCTCATCATGTTTCTCACTCCACGTATACGTAGCTCCTTTGTGGGTCAATGCTGTTAATGGAGCCGCTATCGAAGAAAATCCTTAGATAAATCGTCATTAATATCCGGCTAATCCTAGAAAGCTTTGAATCTCCGTGGGACTTTTCAGACGCTCCCACTTCATTACAACGTCAATCTTTACGGGATCAACCATTATCCCTTCTTGGTTAACCACGTGACCCAAGAACTGGACTTCTCGTATCTAAAAGTCGCATTTGGAGAACTTGGCGTAAAGCTTCTCCTTCTTTAATAATTCCAATACTTCCCGTAGATGCTTGCCATGCTCCTCTTGGCTTTTTGAGTAGATCATAATGTCATCGATGAACACTATCACATATTTATCATGGAATGGTTTACAAACCCTGTTCATTAAATCCATGAATGCTGCTGGAGCATTGGTTAGTCCGAATGACTTAACCAAGAACTCGTAGTGTCCATATCTCGTTCTAAATGCAGTATTCTCTATATCCTGCTCTCTTACCTTCAGCTGATGATATCCTGACCTAAGATCGATCTTTGAGAAGTAGCTCGAACCTTGCAGCTGATCGAATAGGTCATCAATCCTTGGCAATGGATACTTGTTCTTCACCGTTACCTTATTCAGCTCTCGGTAGTCTATGCACATCCTCATGCTTCCGTCCTTCTTCTTCACGAATAACACCGGAGCTCCCCAGGGTGATGAACTAGGTCGAATGAAACCATTGTCCAAAAGCTCCTGAAGTTGCATCATAAGCTCCTTCATCTCCGTCGGTGCTAATCGGTAAGGTGCTTTTGCTATCGGTGTCGTTCCTGGTAACAAGTCTATCCGAAATTCTACTTGCCTATCCGGTGGTAACCCGGTAAGATCTTTGGGAAAGACTTCCAGATAATCACACACAACCGGTATATTTTGCACCTCTTTTTTTTTCCTTCTTAGCATTGATCAGGAATGCTAAGTATGATGCACATCCCTTGGACAAACATTTTCTGGCTTTCATCAGGGAGATGATTCCAGAATTCACTCTGCGTTTGTCCCCATACACCATAAATGATTCCTTTCCGGGTGGGTTTACCCTTACTATCTTCTTTTGGCATTGAATCTCAACATCGTTGGCGCTAAGCCAATCCATACCCAAAATGATATTGAAACTGTTTAGCTCTATGGGTAATAGCTCCTCATGGAATTCGTTTCCGTTTAGGTCGATGACTACGTTCTTAATATGATTACTAACAGGTATGAATTTGTCACTGGAAACTTCTATAATTAGGGCATTATCAAGTTTTTCTTCAGGAAATGCTAATTTCCCACCAAATTTATGCGACACAAATGAGTAGTTGACTCCGGAATCAAATAGTATATTTGCAGGCAAACCATTTACAAGAAAGATACCTGCAGTGACGTTTGCTACCTCTTTCGTAGCCTCGAGCGTCATCTGGAAGGCTCTTGCCTTCGGCTTCGGTGGTATGTTGGGTCTTCCTGTCTCCTTCTTCTTTGGGCAATCCTTTGAAATATGCCCCTCCTCGTTGCACTCATAACAGACATTCTTAGTGAACGTGCATTCGTTGGCATAGTTGTGGCAACCCGAAATTTTCATTCGGTCAAACCCTAAAAGTCAATCACTTCATATGATAATTCAAGTTCACTTTTACTTGTTTTTAGGAAATTAATGTTCGTTTGATTATTTTATTAATTAATCTTTAAACGAACGGGTGAGCGGATGGGCCGTCTCGGGTGTTGAAATTTCTAAACCGCAAACACCTCGTGTCTTAGAAGTTCACAGCCAAACTTTTAAGTTTGGGCCAAAAAAAATCTTCCAAAAACCATGAACTCATGCATTAAGCATGAGTACACTCCCCAAACTAGTCATTTTATGTTTACTCCCTATTCACCCTAAAAGAGTAAACTCAAAAACCCTCTCAAGTATCATCCAAGTTTTTGCTCAATATCTTCAATCTAGTAAGTGTTCCTAACCCTTTCAAGTTAGTATAACACTTAATCTAGTGATTTTACATCTTTTCATCCATCCATTTATGTGTTTTGACTAGATTTCCAAAACACCAAGAACACACACTAGTGTTCCTGGACTTTAAGTTCATTTCAAGCTTCCACAAAGTAAGTACTTCTATCCTAGAGTCATTTAAAGCTTGCTATATATATTTATACCAAGGAAAAGTCCCAAGAACACCAAGAACAAAGTGTTCACGGTTTTGGGAGGCTCCCAAAACTGTAAACACCAAGTTTTGTGCCAAAGGGTGCTTTAGGGTGTCTAGATGCTTCACAATGCCTTAGGGACTTGTCTATTTCCATCCTTGATGTGTTTAACACATAAAAGAACAAGAAAAAAATCATTTATATGTGTTTACGGTTTGGGGATCTCCCAAAAACTGTAAACACCCCAAAAGGTGTTTAAATGTCCCATATTTACTCCTAATGCCTAGAATCTAACCTAGGCTATTACCTTGAAGTGTTTTGGACTTGAAAACACCAATATACCTAAGTCCATTAGAGTTTATGATAGTAAACTCATGGAGAAATGGTCCTTAGACCGTAAACTCCATTTAGGAGTGTTTTGATGCCACACAATACTTCCTAAGGCTTAATCATGAAGTAGGAATGCTTGGAATAGCTTAGAAAGCTTCAAACAACAAATGGTCAAAAAGAGGGCGAGTTTATGACCGTAAACCCTTTTGCTAGTGACCACAAAACTGTAAACTCCTTAAAGGAGTGTTCCTTGAACGCCAAGCACACTAGCCCTTCCCTACAACACTTAGATGCAATCCTTGAGACTTATAACACTTGTATAAAGTGTTTAGCATATCCTAGGGTGTCTTGACTTGTTTATTAGTTGTTAAAGGCTAATTGGATACATATATGTGATATTATATGTTAACTAGGATCATAGAGTGTGTTCAAGACTTCACTTGACACCTAGCATCCTGTTTCGATCCGTTCATCCCAACCACTTGCTACAGGTGAGTTCATACCCCTTAATCAATGTTTTAAATGATTTTAAATGCTTTAATGGGGGGAATACAAGTAGAAAATAGCATGATATTAAATCAATCATAAGTATTTATAATTGTGTCTCCATCCAACTGATTTCACATGCTTCAAAATATGATGTATGAAATGGTTTTCTATCTTAAAAATACCATGTTATCAAAAGTATTACGTCTGAAATGTTTATTAAAATGACATCAAGCCATTGTTATTTATTGTTCAAAACTCTTTAATGTCATACAAAACCATTTCTTTTACCTTCTTGAACAAAACTATATCTATATACTTATGTTCTTATATATGTATTGATATTATAGTTTTCATCCTTCATTTAGTTTTCCCACACTCTTGTGTAGCAAGGGTGTATAAACCTGCTTGGACAATCTATTACCTTCCAGTTAACTATTATAGGGATAGTTAGGAGACACAAAACATAATTCCTATTACAAGGAATTACACCAGAGTCAGTCCATTCATGAGTCTATACTATACATTACATGTTACATGAATACGTCTACATAGATACGCTTACATGAATACCTTACATGAATACCTTTACATAAATACATTTACCTGTATACACTTACATGGATACTTGTACCTAGATTCACTAGGATGATTTACTAGTACATTATGTGTAGATTGTCCTGCCTATCCTAGCTCAACGGGATATCTAGACGGTACTAACCATTCTGGAACCCACCTGTTAGCAACAGTGGTAGATGAACATCTACGGATGCTTACGGTTATTACTTATATTAGGGGTACCTTTTCGGGACTAACCATTCCTTTGGCCTACTGTTCGCTACATAGGTAAATGAACATCTACGGATGCCTACGGTTAATACTTATATTAGGAGTACCTTTACGGGATTAACCATTCCTTAAACCTACTGTAGCTACAAAGGAAAATTGAACAATCTACGGATGTTCAAAGGTTATACATGTCGCTATTCGCGATGTGGTGTTTATCCTAATACAAAAGGATAACACTTACATGATTACATTTTTCCTATTACTTTATTTCGTGATACATTTACGTAAACGATGTGTTAGACTAAGTATTGTTAGTCAAAAAGAAGGAAAACCATCTTTGTTATAGCAAAACATACGAGTCTTGGTAGTAGACTACTTACAAAACACACGATTCTTGGTAGAAGACTACATACAAAACACATGAGTCTTGGTAGAAGGCTACTTACAAAACACACGAGTCTTGGTAGAAGACTACTTTCGAAACACACGAGTCTTGGTAGAAGACTACCTTCAAAACATTTAGGTCTTGGTAGTAGGCTACTCAATATACTAAAAGAAATCATAGGGATTTGATAGAGTATTCAAACGCTTTCAACTGCTTTCAAACAATTCACACTTATACAGTCTTTTTCCAAAGGTTTACAAGTCATTACTTTACAGTTTTACAAATCAAAGACACCTTAATACTTATGAATTCACCAGCTTTACGTTGATACTCGCTTTCAAAATAACTTGTATTCTCAGGTCACCAGTTAGACAGGTACGATGGCCAGGTTTTGAGAAAATGGAGCACAGACAAGACTCGTCTTTTATTTTGATTACATATTTTGGTGTCTTATTACAATTAAAGAACACACATGTATTAAAACTTTACTTTTAATGCAATGGATGATGTTGTTGCTTGTTTACTACTTTACACTGTTATGATACTTCACATGACGTCCTCCACCCCGGAACGTTTCCGCCGTTCTTGGTTTTGGGGTGTGACAATAGTGCCCAGGCTTTCCGCATTTGAAACAAGTGACCCCTCCGTCACACTTCCTATAGTGCTTCTTCTTGCATTTGTCTCACCATTTTGCTTCGGTTCGTCCTCCTTTCGAACCAAACTTCGAGAAGTTACCCTTCTTACCGAACCTCGAGGATCCGTCAAATTTCCTTTTCTTTCCCCCCTCCGCTCTCTCCAGACCCTTCTCTCGTATCTGGGTCTCCACATTTTTAGCAGCCCAGATGGCAGCTTTCAGAGTGGTATTTGGCTTGACCATTGGACCAAAGTCCGCTGGTAATCCGAGGGAAAATTTGTTAACCTTGTAGAGTTCAGTTGGGACGATGTGAGGAACAAGCTTCATTTTCTCAGTAAAGCTTGCAGCGTATTCAGTAACGTTCATTCTTCCCTTCTTTAGATTCTGGAACTCGTTGTTGATCTCTAAAGGATCCTGTTCAGAGCAGTATTGCATCTTTAATTGTACCAGAAAATCCTCCCACGACATCTTGATTGCTTCACCTTTGGGCATTGAATCAGCTAGTAGCTTCCACCAGCTTAGTACTCCAGATTTCAACAGAGGAACCACGAGAGCGGTCTTCTGCTTGGTGCTACACTCGCAACTCTCAAACATCGTCTCCAGATTAGAGATCCAGTTCATGACTTCCACCGGCGTCGGAATTCCAGATAGACTCGGTGGTTTGGATGCCATGAAATCCTTGTATTTGCATCCACGTCCGTCATTTCCTCCCTCCTGGTGGTTTTGCCTAACTATCGGTGGGTTGGCTTGACCAACAGTCCCATTGTAGTTTCCCTCCTCAGTCTGCCCTTTGTTTAACTTGGTCTGTTCGATCTGTATAGTTGCTTCCTCTCGATTTTGCTGGAGCAAACGTCTAGTTTCCTCCATTTGACGATCCAACATCGCATGGATCATCGCTTGCACTCCGGCCATCGTTATTGGCTCAGCAGCGGCTTCTACAACCGATATTTTCTCAATCACTGGGGGTTAGTTTCTGTCCCCATTTGCATTCACGGTTTCCGCTACGGGTCCTTGCCATCTTGATTTATACACCGAATAAGGTGAATATAGATCTTTATTTAGGACTGATGTTTAAATCATCCTTATCACTCCGAAACGTTTACATGCTAGTTCTAATATCATAGTCGTACGTTTAGAATCCTAAACACATAAGGTTTCCAGACCCGGTCAGCAATAGACCATAGATCCGAACAAATAACAGCATATCATGCATAAAGCATTTAGCACATAAAAGCATTTTAGGCACAATTCCTAAAATAAGCTAGTGCTCACACCTCACAATCATTGCTTAGCATTCTAAGTTTAAGTCTAGAAATCCTACGAATTCCTAGTTCGCTTAAACTAATGCTCTGATACCAACTGTGACATCCCCATTTTCACGGCCAGAAAAGACCGATTTTGTTTATGCTTTGTCTAAAAATCAGAGTAACATTTTAAATAAAAGTGTTGCGGAATTTGTCCCAAAACCAAATATGATAAATATTTACCAAAATCATTTCTAAAGAAATGTATTTCATTAAAAGACTTGGGATGTCATGTTCGATACAGATCAAAAGCGTAAACAGTACAATATAAGCCTTACTACATTATTTCATATCTACAGGCCTATATCCGTAATCCCTCATCCAAACATCACATCTATGCTCATGCGCCACTACCTATAATACAAGAAACTGAGTGGGTCAGGCTGGGGAGCCTGGTGAGCACATAGGGTTTTCAACCCACAATAAATAAGTTAATTAATTTCATCAATCAACAATAACCCGATTACCCGTTCCCGTTATCCTCACTTTACGTCCCTAAACACCTATCATAAGGGACCTAGCCTAAGGATCATCATCGGGATGGACACTACTGCTAAGGGGATTCCTCAGCAATAAATGTCCTAAAGGCAACCATGTGGGGGATGGAGTACACCAGTGAACACATCGTTCACAACACCTACAGGTTGCGAGCCTGCTAGTGTTCCACTGGACTGTCTAGAAGAGTCCATGGTCGTTATCCATACTCTGCTAGATGACAGAATCAACAACATCAACATCGAGGCCTCTCATTATTTTATCACACATCACCTATTACATCTACCCATATTTTACCCCAACACTTTCGTAGATATAAAATACATATACAGTTTAAATCATTGAAAACATGTATAAAAATGTTCATCCAGCATAGATAGCAAGTATTCAGATAATATGAACACATAGGACGTAATTTTTATAAAATACTTCATATCTATGTGTAAGCTGAAAGTAACTATGCACTCACCTGAAAGGTGGTGACTCAGCACTCGGACAACGCTTCGATACTCTTGAAACAATTTTCCTTCGATAAAACCTAGTATCAATACCACTAGGGTTTAGTCTAACGATAACCGTGACAAATTAACAGTCTTACTATTATTATTATTATATAAGTGTTAAATAACATTCAATATAACTCATAATAATAGCCCAAATAATTATTTCAAGGACCTAATAACATTCCTATAATTATTTGAAAGCTATATTAAAAATTGCATAAGCGTAGCTTACTTACAGCAGATTTTAACGAAAACCGGAACTTTATTTGGAGCAGCGTTTCAAAACCGAAAGACTCTTTTTCTCGGGACTCCAGGAGCCTCGGGGCTTCCCTCGGGTGCTAGGGGGTTTACCTAGGGTTTAGGAGGGTTTAGGGCACTTAGAGAAAGAAAGAAGCTAGATAGAGAATGATTTTTGGAGTGAAAAATGAAGCTACCTCGGCCCCCTTTTATAGTCTGCGAGGCCTCGGTACGGTGGGCATACCTCGGACCTACGCTGGGCGTACTCTCGCATCGTACAACACGTGTTGCGGAAGGTCTGGGTCATCGTGGCGTAATGTAGACCGAGGGAGGAACAAGACCGTTCCGCGTTTCGAGCCTCGTACATGAGGCGTACTCATACGTTGGGCGTCCGATGCGAACGTTCGGCGTATGTGAGGACTACGTGTCAGCCATCCAAAGTGAGGCGTGATCAGCAAGCGACGGTCCAGATGTTGCCACGTCATCAACTTCGCACCAAATTTGTGATTTTCTACTCCGACTTCTAAAAATCATTAACTCTCGCATACGAGCTCTGTTTTTTACGTTCTTTATATCCACACGAAGGTGGGAACGTACTCTACAACTTTCGTTTAGACTCCGTCGGCTAGTTTTGGCTTTATTTCAAAATTTATATTATTAACAGGCCGGGACAGGATTGGTCCGTTAAATTCTCATAACTTCTTCATCCGACGTCCGTTTTCGCCCGTCTTTTTCTCGTTAATCTACTCTTAACGAGATCTTCGATTCTCGTTCAGGTCGTGTTGGCTAAAAACCGCTCAATCTAATTTTCGAATTTCGGGTTGTACACTTCTAATCTGAAACTTCGAAAAATCATAACTTCTTCATACGAAGTCAGATTTGGGCGTTCTTTTTATCGATGTTCTTAGTTTAACATACTCTACGACTTTCGTTTAGAGCGCTAAGGGTAAATCTCGATCTATCATAAATTTACTATTTACGCTTCCCGGTATCGTGCTAGTTCCGTCGCGAAACTTCGACGATTCTTAACTTCTTCCTTATAACTCGGATTTCAGCGTTCTTTATATCCCCGAAATCCTTGTTTCGACCACTATAACTTTATATAAAGATATCGGGCTTAGCTCACACTTTAATTTTGACGCTTATTTTTGTTCTTTATTGATTATACATCTATAATTAGCACATAATTCACATAATACTCTAATATTTGATCTTTATTACTTCAAAAAGAGTTACAATAGTTGACCTAGACTATTACATTGTCAAAAATGCTTAGCCCTGAAACCCGGGCGTTACAAACAGTAAGACTTACTTGATCTTATATATATATATATATATATATATATATATATATATATATATATATATATAGATTTATTAACTTATAATATATATATATATATATATATATATATATATATATATATATAAACTTATAATACAATAAAGTATAAGGGTTGAATTTTAAACTTTTAAAATTCTAGGGTTTGGAATTAAAGTATTCTAAAGTGACTTTACATATTCCAAAACTTGAGGGCAAGTTTTGGAACTTGTCAAAACTTTTCAAGTCCATAACATATGAGTTTTAATGCCTCCTAAAGAAGTGACTTTTCATTTTCCATTACTTAGGGACAAGTCATGGAGCACATGAAAGGCCATTAAGATCATCAATTAAACTAACAAGCATGTCAAGTAATGTCCATGATCTAGATTAAACTCATATCAACAGGACAATTCAAATCAAACAAATTTCATGTAATTAGCCTAACCATATAAACTAATACAAAACTTGAAAAATTGACAATTATCTTTTAAATTGGATTAGCATGATCTTTACTACATCAAAAACAGGTTTACAAGTTCAAAAACAGTTTAGGGTAATATTCCTTGTCCAATTCCAACCTTAAAACTCAAAAATATGCACTCTGGAGCACCAACTCGTTGAGTGCATGAACTAACTCGGCGAGTTGGTCAGATTTGTCAAGGGTCCCGGCGAGTCCACTATCCAGAAAGAAGAAAATCAATTTTTTAAGCATTGGAAAGCAAGTAGCATCAAGTATATTGGAAAATAATCCTAGGCTCTGATGCCACTGACGGGTTTTGAGCATTCTAACACTCTTATGGTGTACATGCAATCCTAGCTGCTTTGGATCTATGTTTTCTCTAATATACATGGAAACTTTCATTTTTCCAAAGCATCATCCTAACTAGCATACAATGGAGTATCTATACTACAAAATTCTAATTAGATGACATACCATTGTTGTAGCTTTGAAACCTTGAAGCATTAAGAGCCTAATACCAATAATGTGAATGCCTCAAATGGAACCACAAATCACCACCAACAATTTGGAGAACTTGTGAGAATATTTCTTGCTCACAAAATCATATATGCTCTTCTAAAGACTCACTGGTGTCGAAGTCTGTGCTAGATGATCTCTTATATAGTATGTCATGATTAGGGTTACACCATGCAAACCCTAATGTGCATTACTTTCCACATTCCTTAGGCTCCATGGGTTTTGACCTCCATGGGGTATCCATGGGTCACCACATGGGTTTAGCCCAACATAGAGAACTATGGATCACAAGCCTACTATATAAGAATGAATGATTTACACAATCAATCCCCATATATTTAATTAGTCTCTTTTGATGACAAAATTAATTCCAAATTAATTCTTGATCAATACTAATTAAATAATATGATTTCATATTAATATATTCGAACTTATAAAATATTAATAAATCATAAATAACCTCTTCTCAAAAGTCCATCCTTACAGATTGTTCCGGTGAAGTGCAACCCAAATGGACCTTGCTACTCTCGGGTCAAGTACATACCAAATATGTAAATGCATTAGTAACTTGATGTTATAAAATGTATTGTTGTGCGTAATTTGATGAGTAAATAGTGAAAGAAGATAAGTTAAAGTTTATATGTTCCTTTTTACCCTTAGGGGGAAAAGGCGATATCTTTGGGCCCCTCAATAATTTGGTGTTGACTTATAGTGTCGGGCCCAGCCAGGACTAAATTGATATGTTCGATTAGTAGTTCTTTGTCATTACAAATCAGGAATCGGGAAACAAAAGTTTTGGACAGTGAGATTGATTCTATTCTATGTCTCATGTTTGCATGCTATCTTGCAGAATAGACGATTATATGATCACTTATCCTAGGACACGTACCTCACTAGATTAAAATTTGACAGTGGCTTTGAGAGATACAATTTGCTAATCGGTTTAGAAGAATATACTGGTAGTTATAGTTATTAGACTTATCCAAGTGGGAGACTGTTGGATTAGGTGTCTAAGCCCATAAGCATAATTGGTATGTACATGAATTGATAGTAGCACAATCCTTTTGGGTTACCTTAAAGACTAGCAACTAGGAAAGATGATTTTAGAGAAAGAGGTTGATTTATTATTTGATTAATTAATTGAAATAAACAATTTGTTAATATATTTTGAGAATAATATATTAATTAGAAATAGTAATATTTAACTGATATTTAATTAGAAATTAATTAAAATTAATTTTGGGATTAAAAGAATTAATTAAAAGTATAGGGACTGAATTGTAATTGTTCAATAGTTAAACAAGAGGCAATCTAGAATCCTCCATAGGCTATGGATGGTTTTCTTGTGCCTTAGGGTTTCTATAATAGTCCCTAATGGATAATCAGGAAAGTAGATAAATACCCGGTTTAAGATAATCTTGGACTTGAGCTTATGTTGGGTTTCCCATCTGCATTATAAATAGGGACATAACCCTACAATTTTTGGCCACTTGTTCCCAAAAGATCTAGCCGAAAAGTTGAAGCCTCCCTCCTTCTCCACAATCTTCTTCCATTGCAAGTGTTAGGTGGGAACCACTAGAGGCGTGACAATTGTGATGCTTGTTCTCAAAGTCACGACAACACTAAGGATTTGCATTGTTATTGCTACATAACAATCAACGGTATGTTTTGTAACCCTAATTTTGTATTTTGATTATATACTAGTGTTCTAGGGTTTCTACATTGTTGTTCATATTGTACGGTCAATTAGAGAAAACACAGATCAAAATTCTTAGGGTTGCATGCACACAGAGGATTATATGTTTTGCATAATACCAATCAATCCATCCGTTTGAGAATGATAGGTTGGACTCATATCAAGTTTTGTTCCTAGGAACCATTACAACGATTGTCCAAACTCTGGAAGTGAATCTACTATCTCGGTCTGAGATGATAGATATTGGCACGCCATGTAGTCTGACTATCTCTCTGAGATGGGTCCTGGTGATTTACTCCATCTTCTCAATTTCTTTGATGGTTAAGAAGTGGGTAGACTTGGTCAAATGGTCAACCACTACCCAGACGGTGTCATAACCATTTGATATTCCTGACAGCTTTGCTATGAAGTCCATGGTTATCTATTTCCATTTCTATTCCGGGATTGAGGGTTTTTGTAGTAGTCCTGATGGATTTTGGTACTCCGCTTTGACTTTAGAGTTAGTCAAACATTTACCGACATAAGTGGCAATCTTTGACCTCATTTTGGGCCACCAATAAAGATTCTTGAGATCGAGATACATCTTATCTGATCTAGGATGTGCCGAATATCTTGATTTATGAGCTTCATTTAAGACTAGAATCTTGACTTCACCAAACTTTAGGGTCCAAATTCGGTTCATGAAATATCGTGTTCCGTCTTCCTTGAGGTCGAACTATTTTTTCATATTTCACATGTTTTACTCTACGATATTCTCGGGTTTTTTGTGCTTCTAGCTAAGCATCACAAATTTGGGTGGTGAGGTTCGAGCGGATGGTTAGGGTTAGATCCTTTACATGAAGAGGCTTTGTCATTCTTTCCTGCTTAAAGCGTCTACTACAACATTTGCTTTACCAAGATGATAAAGAATTTCGTATTCGTATTCATTTTTCAATTCGACACACCTTCGTGATCTCATGTTGAACTCTTTTTGGTAGAAGATGTGTTGGAGGCTTTTGTGGTTGGTGAACATGACACACTTCGTTCTATAGATGTAATGTCCCCAAATCTTTAAGGTAAAATTTATAACTCCCAACTCTAAGTCATGGTTAGTGTAGTTGGTATTGTTTGGCTTGAGTTGTCTGGATGCATATGCAATGGCTTTATTCTTTTGAATCATTACACATCCTAACCCTTGGGTTTAGGCATCACAAAATACTACAATGTCTTCTGTTCCTTTAGGAAGAAACAAAATTGGTGCACTGCACAACAAGTGTTTCAATTTCGGGAAGGCAGACTCTTGTCTATTTCCCAAATCAAATTTCTTGTCTTTCTAGGTTAGAGGGGTTAGAGGCTCGATAATTTTAGGGAAATTCTTGACAAATGTTTCTGCAAGCCGTAGGAATTTGCGTACTTCATTTGGTGTCGTTGGTTAGTCTGATTGCTATAACCATAAACACATAGTGACTGGACCAAGTCTTGATTGTTGTCTTTGGAGTGTCTGCTGCTTGGACTCTGAGTTGATAATAGTCGGATCTTAGATCGATCTTTGAGTAGTAACGGGATCCTTGTAGTTGGTCGAATAGGTTATTGATCCCCGGGGGTGGATATCAGTTCTTGATGGTGAGTTTGTTCAACTCTCGATAGTCGATGCACATTCTGAATGATTTATCCTTCTTTTTGACAAACAATACCGAAGCTCCCCACGGGGAGAAGCTGGGATGGATAAAGACTTTGTCAAGAAGTTCTTGAAGTTGACTGGATAGTTCTTGCATTTCCGATGGCTCCATACGATAACGAGATGTTGCCACTGGTGGTGCAACCGGGATTAGGTCGATTTGGAATTCGACCTGTATGACTGGAGGTACTCGAGGTAGATTCCCTGTACCCTAAGTATGCAAGAAGCATTGTAATTAATAATAATAATACTTTTATTTATAAGCTAGTTGCTATATTGTATTCCCCTTTCGAGGATACGAGTTCTCTATAGCCAATTTAGATCTGATACCAATCTATCACACCCCCGGCCGAGGCAGTGGAACATGCCAGGCTGTGTGACTAAGTTCATGGATCATAGGTAAACTGAATATATAAAATAAGTGCAACAATAAATAAAATAATATTTGTGTTTCATCTTGATATTTGAATACAAGGTTTTTATAGATAATAATATTACATGAATTGCCTCCAGAGATAGGCATATAATACATAGCAAGTAAACTTGGTCACCTGTAATCCAATCCGTCTTGAATGTCTGTTTAGTGATTACCTGATAACACATGTAATTTTTAGGGCAACACAAGGTTGGTGAGAGTTATAGGTTTTCTCCTAACAACAGTAATACTTTTATTAAGTCTACAAAGTATTTTCTTTGTATGTATAACAATAGTTAAAATAATGTTTTCAACGAGTCTTTAAAAGCCAAAATGTATTATTGTATAAGAAAATTCAAACTTGAAACTATGTTTGTAATGAATCTTTTAAAGCCAAAATATATCTTTTGTATAAGTAAATCTATATTTATAACTATGTTTGTAATGAATCTTGGAATGTCCTTGAAAACCTAATTGTACTATTATATAAGTAATTCCATACTTAAAATAGTTTTGAAAGGAAACGAGCCTATGGTTTGTATTGTGTGTGTGTGAGAGAGAGAGAGAGATTCTAGTTAACGTTTATAATGAGTCCTATAACCGAGCTATATATCTGAGTGTACCCCCCCCCCCCACAACATTTCATTGGACGTTGTAGTAACAACTATATACACTAATCACCCGTTTCGATTTATCGTTTGAGGTTGTAGCTAGCACCGCAGGTGGGGATGTCAACCCCGTATAGATATATACATATGTATCTCAATCCGAAGATTAACGGTTATAGTAGTATGGGTATGCTAAGTGTTTTGTCTCAGTTAATAAATGGCGTCTCACTAAAAAGATCTTAACTAGAAAGTATGTGAATAGCTTTCAGCCCTAACTTAATTGTGGTTAAGTCACTAGGCATAATGAATTTCACTGTATAGAGTTTATAAAAGCCGAGTATGGTTGGTATGTATGTAAAAGTGTAATGTACTCATTTTTATAAAGATGTATATTTCAAAGTATTGAATATATGTCCATGAATAAACTTTATGTACTTAAAAATATAAATATACATGAATAACAATAACTTGATTCCTTAAAATACTACAAAGTTTTATAACATGCTAGTTATAATATACAATTTCACATAAAAATCATATATTTTTGTATCATATAGTATTTGTTGTGTGGACTAGTTATTTCACGATAAAATAACCATAATACGTATACAAAATGTTTATACCAGTTTATTTGTAGCAATATGTTAAATTGTTAAATAACATTTTTATAAACTAGATTTACTGTATTTTCGCATAAATGATAATGTAGTTTTATAAACAAAGTATATAGACATATGTATTCCCGTCCAAAATAATTAAAACATTAAAAATGGGTCGTAAGCTGTTACTCTTGAAGCGTGAGTCCCATTGTTTCTAACTTGGTTTCTATTGAGAAACTTTTCTTGAGAAACCGCAAATTCGTAATTCTTGAACATTGAAATTCTATTGGGACCGTTTCGTAACGAATTTAAACTATTAGGGGCTGTTTGGTAATTTAATTAACCGAAACAAGACTGATTTGGTTAAAATAAATAGAGGGAGGGACTGCAATGGTTTAAATGAGATTAATGTTTGAGAATTAGACTAATGTTGATAAGAAATCTCTATGGAGGGGCTGTTTTCTCTTAAATAAACCAAAGTTTGGCAAAAAGGGGCTTATTTTAGAAAGAATGTTGCAGCAGGGTTTATTTTGTCATTTTATCGAAGTTGGAAGGACTTAGGGCTTATTCGTCCCGTCTTATGTTTGATCGGTCAAATACAACGGACAATCGCAAGTAGAAGGTGAACGAACGATTGCAGTCAGGAAGGGGGCAACGAAGCCAGCGACGATGCTTCCGATCCCTTCTCGTCCGGCTCCGAGGTGCAAGGGTTGTGGATCGATCGCGGGCGGAGGGTGCGTCTCCGAGGCCGATAGCAAGGAGCGAGAGGGAGGGTAGAAGAGGTTTCGTTGGTCTCGTTAGGTGCAGCGATGGAGTGGAATGCGAGACCAAAAAAGGGGTCCGGTAGAGGCATGTCAAGCAGCGCCTCCAGTTTCTGGTGAGGTCTCCGGCAGCAGTCCTCGACGTGCGACGGATGTTTTGCTCCGGTAAGAGTAGGTGAGTGGATCGGAGCAGCCCCTGTTGCTTCCCGTTTTTTGTTTTTTTTTGTTTTTATTTTTTATTTTTGACAGAATGAATGGGTGTTTGGGTTGGTGCTGCTGCCTCGCTGGTTTACCAGAGCACCACCCGTGCTTGGCTGATCGAAGGAGGTAGAAAGCAGTGATTTGGGGGTGTTTGGTTTGTTTCATTTGAAAGGGAAAAGAACGAGGGATGTTGCGAGGATTAAACTCCATGACATAACTCTAAGGTAGGTTTTTTTTTTTTTTTTTTTTTTTTTTCAAAAAAGATTCGATGGCAGATTATAAGAGTATAACAATACTTGTATAAATTATTTGTGGATGTGTTGAAGGTATGGCCGGATGATAATTTGAAGAAGAGAAAGGATGTGAGGGGGCTGTTCACTGACAGCATCAATTGAGAAGAACACTTTTCCTTTGTGTATGGTGTTGTATAAAAATGTTTTTTTGTATGGTTTTGTATAAAAAGATGTTTACTTTGTGTGTTAGCATTAATAGCTGTCAATTTGTGTATGTATGAATCCTTGAAGGATTTTTGGAGAGAAAAAACTATGTTACTTTATGTGTGTATTCCGTGGGTTGTTTGTGTGTATTTTTCCATATATTGTTCGTCGTATGGTGAATGTAATTACACATGTATATTTTTTAGGTATTTTGGTAACAGTTTGATATACACATAATGTAAATGTATCGTTGATATTTGATGTCCATTTGACAATATAATATATGTGTATCATTTTATGGGTTAAATGGACCCATGTGAGTATGACACTTCTTATTACATATATATTATAGTTAATTTATGTTCATTAGATATATGTATATAGTACAATTTATGAAAACTATTATGAAAACTATAGCAAATTTTTAATTGTTCGTAACTTAAGTTCTATGAACAAATATATATATATATATATATATATATATATATATATATATATATATATAGTTGAACACAAACCTAGAAATATAGGGCTACTTCCATCGTTATAATCCACATCAACCAGATTTGGATTTTTATATTTTTCTGGAACACATTACCAATAATAGAAATCATGGCGAAATCAATAGTTTAATGTTTCGCGATTAATAAATCTGAAAACATCTGACTTTTTTCAACTTTTATAAATATTTCTACTACAAATATTCCAAGTATAAAATTAAATATTAGACTATGACCTGAGTCCAAAAATGTTTTCGAAATTTCCATCTGAAGTGTGCAAGTCCTTCAATGGATAGAAATGATATTAACAGTTTTAAGAAAATAAGTATTATACTAGTTTCAAATCTTAAAACGGTCATATCTTTTGCATACGAATTCCATTTTAGGAGAAGATACATACACGTCACGACGTCGGGTGCTGTACGTGCCTCCTCTGCGGTCAACTGAAAGGCTCTGCTCAACGTAACAGGAGCAGGTGTCGGCACCTGTCCTGCTGCTGCTAAACTCGGACACTGGGACCTCTTATGGCCCCTCAGATTGCACTGAAAGCAAATCAGTTCAGATATTGTCAGGGCAGAGGTGGTAGCAGTACAATCTCTGCTAAGATGACCAATTCAGCCGCACTTGAAGCAGCCCGAACTACCAGCCCTGCACGTCACCTCGTGCAACCTACCATACATGCCACAGCGGCCTCAGAACTACTGGCCCTTCCCTTGGGAATCTACCTTGGGCTTCTTGCCCGAACCCTCCACACCAGATGTCGCATCTGGCTTCCTCTTCCTCTAAATCTCTAAATCAATCTCTCTCTCTCTCTCTCTCTCTCTCTCTAGCCCTAACAATCATATCCTCCAACGTCTTGCAGCTGGATCGGCTCACAAACTGTTGGATATCGTTCCTCAACATCTGTCACACCCCAAAACCGAGAATGGCGGAAACGTTCTGGGGCGGAGGACGTCATGTATGTATCACAACAATGTAAAGTCGTAAACAAGCAACAACATCATCCATTGCATTAATAGAATAATTCAGCTTACAAATGTGATCTTTCATAGTATAAAACAACATAATGAATACTCAATTTAAAAGACGAGTCTTGACTGCTCCGTCTGCTCTAAACCTTGCATCGGTACCTATCTATTTGTAACCTGAGAATACAAGTTATTTTGAAAGCGAGTATCAGCAATAAAGCTGGTGAATTCATAAATATTTTAACGTTATTGCTTTGAAAAGTTGTTATGAAAGACTGGTGAATGTTTGATGAAACATTTAGTATAAGTATGAAAACCCTAGAAAATCCAATATTTCCTACTAGTCTAAAAAGTAGTCTTCTACCAAGACCCGAATGTTTTAAAAGTAGTCTTTAACCAAGACCTGACTGTTTTGAAAGTACGCATCACTTGAAAATGTGACGGTTTTTCCCTGTTTAACTATTATTATAAAAATAAAAAAATATAATAACTTATGTTATATCCTTTGGTACTAAGATACACACGGCATGGAAACTAGCCGTAAATGGTTCAACCGTAGACATCTGTAGATGTGCATTTACCTCTGTTGCTAACAGCCGGGTTTAGGAATAGTTAGTCCCTTAAGTATACCTGTAATGGTATCAACCGAAAACACCCGTAGATGTTTATTTACCTCTGTAGCTAACAGTGGTGATAGGAATGGTTAGTCCCACAAAGTATCCTTTGGTACTAGGATATAAAGTCCAATTTATCTCGTCGCTGATGTGATTGTATCACAAGGTAAAGATAAGAAGGAGAACTATATAACAGTATCTACACATATAATATGTAATAGTAACTCATCATATATTATCTACGTAAACGTACTCATCTAAGCGTATCAATGTAAACGTATCTATGTAAACGTATTCATGTAAGCGTATCTATGTAAACGTATTCATGTAAGCGGAATCTCTGTAAGAGTATCCATATAAGTGTGTCCATGTAAGAGGAATCTCTGTAAGAGTATCCCTTCATATAGCATGTAGTCTAGACTCATGAATGAACTGACTCTGGTGTAATTTCTTATAATAGGGATAGTGTTTTGTATGCCCTAAACTACTCCTATAATAGTTTACTAGAATGTAATTGATGAGTGTCCAAGTAGGTTTATACACCCTTGCTACCCAAGAGCGTCGAAACTGAATTAACTGATGGAACATTTAGGACTATATATGCACACATGATATATAACTAATATTTAAACGACCTCCTGACGGGTACCCGATATCCCACCAGACCGCATCCAAATCGAGGAAATAGAAACAGGGTGGATAGCCTTCCTAAGTCTTTTAAACATTTCTTATATAACTATACATATAGAGACATGCAATTTATAATATAAAAGCATAAAAGAAGTTTTGTAAAACCGTTGAAAAGTTTAATAAATAAGAATTTATGACTTGATGTCAGTTTATAAATCGATTCGAGAACCGTTTGACAAGACAATTTAAGTGTGAGAAAACCTTTTTTTGAAGCACAACTATAACAGATTCAAAAAGGAAACCTACGGTTTGTAAGACAGTTTCTAAAAGTGTTTTAACGTGTAAAAACATTTGTGAAAACTATTTGAAGTACATATGAAAATGTTCGTTTGTTCTTGTATATAAATGTATCTCCTTGAAATAGTATTTCTAGTATGTAAAAGTCCGTGATGTTCTCGTAAAACTATACCTATTATAGTTTTCTAAAAGTGTGTCTCGTTTGTATAGTAATCCCTAGTGAAATGCTCACTTGTTATGAAAAGTATAATTTTTGTAGTGCCTAAGATGGACACATATACATATAGTATAAGTGGAGTGTTTGATTTATACATATATATATATATATATATATATATATATATATATATATATATATATATATATATACATATATATATATATATATATATATATATATATATATATATATATATCAACATTTTTCATTTCAAAAATACGATATTATCGTGATATATTTTCCATTTGAAAGTTTCCCTATAATAGTTATAAATCACATATGATTCCGTTGATAAAAAGCGTATAATGAAACTTTATATAACACACGATAATAATCGTGTGTTTTACTTGTATTCCCCCCTTAAAAGCATAAAAAAGCATTTATAAAACATTTAAAAGTGTGGATTATAGGGGTATGAACTCACTTGATAGATTGAAGAAAGCGAGACGAAAACCGAGCAGAACTTCTACTCAAGCAAGCGGATTTCTCGGGATTCTCGGGAATCTCGGGAGCATAAAACTTCCTTCCTAACTTGGATATGAAAACCGGGACTTCGGGATGGCTCCGAGGGTTTAAACGCAGAGATTCGGCGCGAGAAAGGGAGGAATTGAGCAAAAATGGCCGGCTTCCTCGCACCCTTTATATAGGATTTGAATCCCTTGCGTACGCTGGGCGTACTGACGAGGGTACGTTGGGCGTACGCAACGTCATGGCTTACCGCATCCTCGGACAAAGCATCGAAGCGACGTGGACGGATTGAGGCCGAGCATCCGAGTACGCTGGGCGTAACCTAGATTGGTCCGATGACTCCTCCTTCGGATAATACCGGATTTTGAATTTAATTTATATTTTAATTATTTAGTAAACTTCAAATCTTGACTTTATTTTTAAATATTATATTTTAATAGGTCGGGACAGGAAAAGTCCGTTAAAGTTCGATAACTTCTTCATCCAACGTCCGTTTCCGTCAGACTTTTTACCATTGCACTTCTATTGTTGAGACCTTCTATGATCATTTAGTTTGTGTCGGCTAAAATTCTCTCGATCTCTATTTCGAGTTTTTAGCTGTCTACTGTTATATCCGTAACTTAGAATAATCATAACTTCCTCATACGAAGTCAGATTTGGACGTTCTTTTCATGTACGTTTACGGTTTAATGATATCCAAAACTTTCATTTAGATACCTAAGGATAAAAAATTATTGTATTGAAACTTCGCGTTTTACGTCTATCATTGTTGCCGGTTTTTCTGAGAATCTTTGGTTGGTCATAACTTCTTCGTTATAACTCGGATTCTAGGGTTCTTTATATGTACGAAAACCTTGATACGATTCCTACTACTTTATTTAACCCAAATAAGATTTTAGGAAAGTTAAATTTTGACTTGTGATTCATTATATTGTCTTAAAATATCGGGTTGTCACATCATCCCCCCGTTAGATGGAATTTCGTCTCGAAATTAGAGTTCATGCAACGGATATAAGTTTTATTTGCTTCTCGTGTTCTTAAGTGAACTCGGTTCCACGCTTGGTATTCTAGCAAACCTTTCACTATCAGGATACGACTTTGCTTCTTTCGTTTGACTTCACTGCCATGATAACTCCTCTTGGTAGAAAGTATGTTGAATGTTTTTCACTTCCGGGCTCGTAGTGACAATGTGTGCAAGGAATGTGCGATATTCCTTTCGTAAGTGATTTTAAGCTTGAATACACGAAATGATGCGAAGGTTCGTTCTTGATTTTCCTCCACAAATAACAAAAGGTTCTTTGATAGGGCGGTTAAGATGAACTGCTTTCCCAAAGCGTTTGGTATCGGCTTAATGTAGACTCAACCAATTCATACTGATTAAGACGTCAAAACCTTGTGGTTGATTAGATGTCATGAAGATCTAAAAGAAAGTATGATTACTCCCGAATTAAGGAAAAGGATAGGTATTGCTAAGTTTGTTCACACGGAAGCACGATCACTCTCAGTCTTGGGCAGTCTTCGTCTTGAAGTTCATAGTAGAACCCATACCAGGTTCATCAATCACAGTCTCGGGTATACGAGTCGTATATAATTAAGATTGAAACTGTGGGTCTTTGGATTGAACTTGACGTACTGCACGAGTGGTACTCCGGGGAGGTTTGTTGAATTTTTCTTCGGAAAGGATAAGAAACATGAGGTGCTCTATGCACGAGTACTTCGGTGTTCTGGAATGACGGCTTTGCTAGAAAGACGATTTCGGAGGAAGAGATGTACGTATGAAGATGTTTTTGTGAGGATCAAATTGAATCAAGTCGTATGCTAATGTCGGAATCATAAGGAAACTTAAAGACATTAGATTTGAACATAAGATGTTTACAGACAAAACACAACCGTGCAACCATCAACAGAGTTACAGTACTTTAGACTACTACAAGACTATTGCTGCGAATAAGGTATACTACATAAGGAAAGTATACACAGCACGAGCATCCCTATACCGACGGGATCCCGCAAAAGATAAGACGCTGGTTGCACTAGTTTTGGATGGTTTATAAGTCTGTTACAACGAAACGCCTGAATTACATTAACGTGGGTTCGGAGTAGGTTCTCCTGCAGCTGTGATCCTGAGAATCCTACCGTCTGTGCCAGAGTTCTTTGTTATAGGGCAATCCTTCTTGAGGTGCCCTATCTCCCCGCATTGGTGGCATGATTAGATAGTACTAGCCTTGGTGGCGGGAGTGAGGTGTTTAGCCAGTGTTATGTGGACACGAGTGCCTTCCTCACTACACCACCTTGGAAATTGCTTCCTAAAGCGTTCTGCAGGAGTTGCCACTTGTTGTTGTGGCATGGCAAGTCTTTGGGATCTCTTGCGCTCTTTTAGGGCTTGACGATATCGTCTCTTCCTTTCGGTCTTACAGCTTCGCAAGTCTATGACTGTTGCCATTTGTTGGTTTCCCGGATTGGTACTATAATCGGAACTCTCGACTCCTTTGTCAGTCTTGTTTGTGTTGCCGGAGTTGATGTGTGTAAGGAAGGTTGTCACAGCAGTTGCTACCGCAACTTGTAACGTAGTGGCGTCGATATGGAGGATAGAGGTTTCGTTGCTCGGCTGATTGATTCCGGATGACTACATGATTCTGCAACACAAAAGATAAAGATTTTGTGAGCGATTTTGGTTGACTCTAAATGTACTTCGATCGCTTAAGTAACAAGTAAGAGTATGTTCTTGAAAGTTTGACCTACATCCCTATGATCCAGTCCTAGTATAGAATTGAAGTATGTTCATGATGGTTTGACCTACATCCCTATGATGCAGTCCTAGTACAGAGTAGAAGTATGTTTGTAGAAGGGTCTTAAGACGTTTTTCATTCAAGCCGAGGTATCGCTGGTTGGTGAATAACATGATCCAACCACTAAAAGAGGCTTGGAAATGTCTCCGGAGTTAATTTACTATAGTCTAATGACTTGACTAAAGCATGTTTCAAATAGACTCCAATGAAAGTATGATGAGAGTATTTGAACAAGGAGTGACACGGAAGTTAGCCGACCGTCAATATCTTTGATATTCATGACATAAAAGTTCGGGAAAATGACCTTGTAAAAGGTCTTACATCATATCCATAGAAGATAGTTCTTGACATCATAAAGGCCTAACCAAATGTACTTACAGTACAAGATAATTTCATAGAAAATGCCACATCGGGCATAGACAGAAAATGATTCCTTTTTACAAGGAAATAAAGTAAGGCATTTACTACTGGAGACGATCACCCTTATGGTGAACCCTTAGTTCGGCTAGTTGACGTTCAATATCAAGCAGGTATCTTTCGTACACTTTATTGCGTACTTGGAGCTCTATGACTTCGGCTCGGTTTTCAGCTAGTGCTTGCAGCAGGGTCTCATTGTTTCTCTCGGATCTCTCACGAGCATCTTCCAGACGAATGGTGCGGAGGGTATGCATTCTCGCATTGGTATTAACCTCTTCGATACGTTGGAGAGCCGACCTGCCCTGAATTTTGTTTCGGGCAACTCTACGGATTAGGATTGGTAGAACTCTGTCTGCTAAGCTCCCTTCGTTTACGTCGTAGAAGCTTTGGTCTCCATTAAACGGCATAGGTTGATCTTGCTCTTCGCTCCATGTTTCCATGCATTCTACGCAAGGAGGCGTCGGGCCATAAAAAGCGGGACGAGGGTTAGGATATGAAACTAAAGCCATCAGGGTAGGTTCTCTACTTCAGGTTCGGAGTCAGACCCTTCAGCAAAGCCTTCAGCTTGGTGACCATCCATAGGGATTTGGTGATCAATCACTGGATCCTCTCCGAGTCATCCAACATTGTCGTGGTTAGGGTAGTACGGGCTGCCGTGGGGATGGAGTCCAGCCATGTTATCTACGCGAGAATTGGGGTCAGGAAATAATTATTAGACGAACTATCTAGATAATTATTAGAAAATCTTCATCAGTTACATCGCTATTTGTAAAGTGCATACCAGTCATATGTAATCAACACAGGATAGGCTTTCGAATAAGTGACCTTAACTCCAAATTCACAAGGTATAAGGGTAAAGCAAAAATTTCACCGATTCCAAGGCTATAACATCCTAGCTACATATAGCCTTAGTGTATCCACTTAGCAACTATTAACTTTGTAATGAAGATCCTTTTTAGTTCTCAAGTAAGTAATTATGGTAACCCAAAATACCCCTATGGTATTTTAGACTTAGGTTCTGTTATAATGTTCTCATTGTGGTAATGTTGGTAAGTTTTTAGACTTGTTGCCATATCACAACCATTCTTGGGCATGTGCTAATCACTCCTCGGACCAGCATAGTTGATCAGGCTATGCCATTCCCAAGACTGACTATACATCCCCAAGCTTACTTGTGATATTCAATAATCGTAATACTTTTGTTCTTGTCGTTGTGACACCGATTTTAGTATGAATGCAGGCACGTATACTTACTTAAATATTTTATTATTTAAAAGTATAAACTCTAAATCAGAGTATTTTTAATCCCATTGTATTTATAGTTAGTATATCTTTTATGGGTTGATATACTCAATTCACTATAAACAATGCTCTGATACCAATCTGTCACACCCCAAACCCGAGAATGGCGGAAATGTTCTGGGGCGGAGGATGTCATGTATATATCACAACAATGTAAAGTCGTAAACAAGCAACAACATCATCCATTGCATTAATAGAATAATTCAGCTTACAAATGTGATCTTTCATAGTATAAAACAACATAATGAATACTCAATTTAAAAGACGAGTCTTGACTGCTCCGTTTGCTCTAAACCTTGCATCGGTACCTGTCTATTTGTAACCTGAGAATACAAGTTATTTTGAAAGCGAGTATTAGAAATAAAGCTGGTGAATTCATAAGTATTTTAACGTTATTGCTTTGAAAAGTTGTTATGAAATACTGGTGAATGTTTGATGAAACATTTACTATAAGTATGAAAACCCTAGAAAATCCAATATTTCCTAATAGTATAAAAAGTAGTCTTCTACCAAGACCCGAATGTTTTAAAAGTAGTCTTTAACCAAGACCTGACTGTTTTGAAAGTACGCATCACTTGAAAATGTGACGGTTTTTCCCTGTTTAACTATTATTATAAAACTAAAAAAAAATATAATAACTTATGTTGTATCCTTTGGTACTAAGATACACACGGCGTGGAAACTAGCCGTAAATGGTTCAACCGTAGACATCCGTAGATGTGCATTTACCTCTGTTGCTAACAGCCGGGTTTAGGAATAGTTAGTCCCTTAAGTATACCTATAATGGTATCAACCGAAAACACCCGTAGATGTTCATTTACCTCTGTAGCTAACAGTGGTGATAGGAATGGTTAGTCCCACAACGTATCCTTTGGTACTAGGATATAAAGTCCAATTTATCTCATCGCTGATGTGATAGTAACTCTTCATATATTATTTACGTAAACGTACTCATCTAAGTGTATCAATGTAAACGTATTCATGTAAACGTATCTATGTAAACGTATTCATGTAAGCGTATCTATGTAAACGTATTCATGTAAGCGGAATCTCTGTAAGAGTATCCATATAAGTGTGTCCATGTAAGATGAATCTCTGTAAGAGTATCCCTTCATATAGCATGTAGTCTAGACTCATGAATGAACTGACTCTGGTGTAATTTCTTGTAATAGGGATAATGTTTTGTATGCCCTAAACTATTCCTATAATAGTTTACTAGAATGTAATTGATGAGTGTCCAAGTAGGTTTATACACCCTTGCTACCCAAGAGCATCGGAACTGAATTAACTGATGGAACATTTATGACTATATATGCACACATGATATATAACTAATATTTAAACGACCTCCTGACGGGTACCCGATATCCCACCAGACCGCATCCAAATCGAGGAAATAGAAACAGGGTGGATAGCCTTCCTAAGTCTTTTAAACATTTCTTATATAACTATACATATAGAGACATGCAATTTATAATATAAAAGCATAAAAGAAGTTTTGTAAAACCGTTGAAAAGTTTAATAAATAAGAATTTATGACTTGATGTCAGTTTATAAATCGATTCGAGAACCGTTTGACAAGACAATTTAAGTGTGAGAAAACCTTTTTTTGAAGCACAACTATAACAGATTCAAAAAGGAAACCTACGGTTTGTAAGACAGTTTCTAAAAGTGTTTTAACGTGTAAAAACATTTGTGAAAACTATTTGAAGTACATATGAAAATGTTCGTTTGTTCTTGTATATAAATGTATCTCCTTGAAATAGTATGTCTAGTATGTAAAAGTCCGTGATGTTCTCGTAAAACTATACCTATTATAGCTTTCTAAAAGTGTGTCTCGTTTGTATAGTAATCCCTAGTGAAATGCTCACTTGTTATGAAAAGTATAATTTTTGTAGTGCCTAAGATGGACACATATACATATAGTATAAGTGGAGTGTTTGATTTATACATATATATATATATATATATATATATATATATATATATCAACATTTTTCATTTCAAAAATATGATGTTATCGTGATATATTTTCCAGTTGAAAGTTTCCCTATAATAGTTATAAATCACATATGATTCCGTTGATAAAATGCATATAATGAAACTTTATATAACACACAATAATAATCGTGTGTTTTACTTGTATTCCCCCCTTAAAAGCATATAAAAGCATTTATAAAACATTTAAAAGTGTAGATTATAGGGGTATGAACTCACTTGATAGATTGAAGAAAGCGAGATGAAAACCGAGCAGAACTTCTACTCAAGCAAGCGGATTTCTCGTGAATCTCGGGAGCATAAAACTTCCTTCCTAACTTGGATATGAAAACCGGGACTTCGGGATGGCTTCGAGGGTTTAAACGCAGAGCTTCGGCGCGAGAAAGGGAGGAATTGAGCAAAAATGGCCAGCATCCTCGCACCCTTTATATAGGGTTTGAATCCCTTGCGTACGCTGGGCGTACTGACGAGGGTACGCTGGGCGTATGCAAGGTCATGGCTTACTGCATCCTTAGGTAAAGCATCGAAGCAACGTGGATGGATTGAGGCCGAGCATCCGAGTACGCTGGGCGTAACCTGGATTGTTTCGATGACTCCTCCTTCGGATAATACTGGATTTTGAATTTAATTTATATTTTAATTATTTAGTAAATTTCAAAAATTCATATCTTTCTCATACGTACTCCGTTTTCAACGTTCTTTATATCCACGCGAAGGTGAGACTACGATCTACAACTTTTGTTTAGACTCCATCAGCAAATCTTGACTTTATTTTTAAATATTATATTTTAATAGGTCGGGACAGGAAAAGTCCGTTAAAGTTCGATAACTTCTTCATCCGACGTCCGTTTCCGTCAGACTTTTTACCGTTGCGCTTCTATTGTTGAGACCTTCGATTCTCATTTAGTTTGTGTCGGCTAAAAGTCTCTCGATCTCTATTTTGTGTTTTTAGTTGTCTGCTGTTATATCCGTAACTTAGAAAAATCATAACTTCCTCATACGAAGTCAGATTTGGACGTTCTTTTCATGTACGTTTACGGTTTAACGATATCCAAAACTTTCATTTAGATACCTAAGGCTAAAAAATTATTGTATTGAAACTTCGCGTTTTATGTCTATCAGTGTTGCTGGTTTTGCCGAGAATCTTCGGTTGGTCATAACTTCTTCGTTATAACTCGGATTCTAGCGTTCTTTATATGTACGAAAACCTTGATACGATTCCTACTACTTTATTTAACCCAAATAAGATTTTAGGAAAGTTAAATTTTGACTTAAATTTGACTTGTGATTCATCATATTGTCTCGAAATATCAGGTTGTCACAACATCTCATCATTCCACGCCTTTTTCATCTCCTCGTCCGCCACATACTGCGGAACAAGAAGGACCCTCTCCCAAAACATAGCGGTGATATCCATCACCGTCTCAGTCGTCTGCCAAAGGTCCTAGAACTTCCTAGCAAGTTGGATCACCTCAATCACAGGTGCAAACTTGGCCCTGAACCTGGCCGAAAAGTCACTCCAAGTCATCGCATCTAAATCTACATCATCTCGAATGGCATGTTCTTCCTCCTCCTACCAGTCACGTGCCCTGTCCTTCAGAAGACATGAAGCAAGTCGTACCTTGTCCCCCTCAGGACATCGACTCGTACGGAAGGCGATGGCGACATCAGCCAACCACCAGCTGCTAGCAATGGGGTCCCGGGCCCCATGATAGTCTGGTGTTCCACAAGCTCGGAACTCCCTGAAAGGGATCGTGCGTGCCCTTAGCATGGCCGCCATCTCGGTGCGGAATGCACCCAACCTCTCATCAAGTATTTGTTGGATTAGATGTCTAAGCCCATAACTATTATTGGTATGTACTTGACCCGAGAGTAGCATGGTCCATTTGGGTTTCATATCATCAGGGCAATTTGTTAGGATGGACTTTTGAGAGAAGATGTTATATATGATTTATTAATATATTATAAGTTATAATATATTAATATGAAATCATATGAGTTAATTATTATTGATCAATAATTAATTCAGAGATTAATTTGGTAATCAAAAGAGACTAATTAAATCTATGGGGACTAATTATGTTAATTAGTTATATTTATATCTGTTGGGCTTATGATCTATATTGGACCAACTTTATGTATGGATACATAAAGAGTTGGGCCACATGAACCATGGATCATTAAACCCATGGGTATGGATATAGGTTGTGGGTTATACCGATGACTCTTGGATTCCTCACACATATAAATAGATGCTTCTAGCCCAAAAAACGTGAGCTACTCTAGTCTTAGAGTTCATGGAGTTTTTGGGGCATGGAGATTCTCTCTCAAGCTCATTCTTTGACCATAATGTGTTGTGATTCCACTTGAGGCTTCCACACTATTGGGGCTAAGCTCTTAAGGGTAGATACATCAAGACTTCAAGCTCCTCCATAAGGTATGTTATCCTAACTAGATGCTGGTGTAGTATATGATATTTGCATGGTAGTATAGGGTAATACCTTGGAAACTCCATATTTGCATGTATAAGAGAGAAAACATAGATCCAAGGTATTTAGGGTTGCATGTACACCTTAAGAGTGTTAGAATGCTCAAAACCCAATAGTGGTATTAGAGCCTAGGCTTGTTTTCAATTATACTTGATGCAAAGTGCTGAGAAAATCGATTTTCTGGTTGTTTGGGAATTGGACTTGCCGAGTCCACTGATGAACTCGCCGAGTCCATGAAGAAAATCATCCTACTCGTCGAGTAGGTTCACACACTCGACGAGTAGGAGCCCCTGACAGCATATTTTTGACTTTTAAGGCTGGAATTGGACTAGAATCATTACCCTAAGCTGTTTTTGAACCTATAAACCTGTTTTTCATGTGGTAATGATCATTCTAATCCAATTCAAAAGATAATTGTCAAAAGTTTCATGTTTTTTATTAGTTTAATGATTAGGCTAATTACATGAAAATTTCTTTATTTGAATTGTCTTGTTCATATGAGTTTAATCAAGATTATGAATATTGCTAGACATGTTTGTGATAGTTGTTTTCAATCCAAATTAATCTAAAAGTTATTCATAATATATGTTTTTGTAACTTTTCCTCAAGTGATATGAAGAGTCTCATTAAAATGTTATTAAAACCATAGGTTAAGAAACATGAAGAGTCTTTTTGTCATAAATAGTTTTATGAACTCCATAACTTGTCCTCAAGTTATGGATGTTCAAGAGTCTCTTCATTAAAGTTTTTTAAAACCTTAATTAAACTCATAAGTTATGAAAATCTAAGAGTTTTGAAAATTTTCAAAACTTGCCCTCAAGTTTTGGAATTTGCAAAGTTACCTCCCCATGTATACCTTAATTCCAAATTAAACCTTAGAATTTTAACAGTTTAAAATTCAACCTTATACTATTATAATATTAAAAGTTAATGGTTATATATATGTATAAGATAAAGTCAATCTTACCGTTAGTAGGCCTCATTCATGAAGCCAATCTCTAAGGGGGGGGGGGGTATAAGGTTACTGCCTATAAAATGGCAGTTTAATAAGTGTCCACTCTCACCCACCGCTTCCTTGACTGGTGGAGGGTCGTTAGCTGAACGGGTAGTGAAGGACTATAATTCTGCCTTCATTAAAAGTATAATGATAAATACTAAGTAACTAAACACTTATAAATTCCCAATCTTAGTTACTTTGGAAAATGTGAATTTGGTGCTAACCCATGAAATTACAATTTGCACCCTTGTTAAGTCGTTAGTGGACCGTGTGTAGTTAACTGGCACAGTAACATGGGACTGAAAATGTGTGGCAAAGGGCGACTTAAGTTTTATCATAGATCGGTGGAGCGTGTGTGGTTAACAGGCACATCGATTAGGTGATAAAATTAAGGGCACCAAGTCAATTTGCATGGTTATTCACACCTTGTTTGTGATCCTCGGCATCCCAGTCACAAACTTGAGAGGGCACAATTGAGATTCAAACATGCCATTAAAAGTTCAATGTATCTCAAAAGATGTAGGAGTTTAAAATCCAATTAAAACTTAATTCAATTTCGTTTTTCATGGAGGAAATTGGTAAATCGTCATTTACCTACCTTCAAATATTTTATA
Source organism: Lactuca serriola (assembly GCF_051521515.1). Taxonomy (NCBI): domain Eukaryota; kingdom Viridiplantae; phylum Streptophyta; class Magnoliopsida; order Asterales; family Asteraceae; genus Lactuca; species Lactuca serriola. The sequence continues at coordinate 189,671,750 of NC_136413.1, forward strand.
ACTTGGATTACGGCATCCCTCTTCCAAGGTATAAAATAGTGTGTTAGGTCCTAACCTTAATATTTCATATTGGGTGTTATATTAAGGACTTTAAATCAACTAAACTTGAATTTCTCCCATTATAGAGGCCTAGTTAAGACAATTATGGCCTTCCCAAATCTTTAGGAACAAGCTATCCTATTGAAGATGATATCCCACATGGCAATCAAGGTGAAAGATTAATCCCTTTTTTGTGCATTAATGGGACTGGAAATCATGCTTCACTTCCTCCACCTCCTCCAATTATTCTCCCTATCCCAGAAGATCAAATACTTGAAAAGATCAGGGTCACTCAAACCCTATTGGCAGGTCGGGTGTCGAAGTCTCGAGGTAGCTGGTTGTTGACTTGGTTCTTCAGTCACACTCTGATGACAGATCAAGACATGACCTTTAATGATCTTACCTATTTGCTTGATGCTGCTAAATTAGCAATGATTTAGGACACTGGTAAAGCAAAACTTGATTGTAAGATCAACTTCCCAAACTTCCATGGACATTGATAATGGTAACATTAGAAGTCAAGAAAAACTTTCTCTTCCTAATGGAAAGGGATCGGTCATGGTCAAGTCATTTGACCTAATGGTAAAGAGAAAGGATAAGTCTGAGATAGTCTCATGTACCATTTCCAAAGAGTCCATATGTTTCTTTTGCCAAAAGAAGGGGCATTGGTTGTGAAGCTGCCAGATTTACCTAAAAGATCTGGTAAAGTCAAAAGTTTGACTCTACTTCAGGTAAAGTCCATTATCTAACTCTATGAAGTCTCTTTTGGATATTCTTAATACATGATTTAATGTAATTACATTTTGATTTTTTGGAAGAATCAAAGGAAACCTGAAAAAGGGTATGTTGATTCTCATCGTGAAGACGGATTTCAATCGCATGGTTCGGTGATCAGAATTATGAGCTGCTGCTTAAAGAGTTATGATAGATTGCTTAGGAATAGATAACAACATGTTTTTCATATGTATTTGCATTGTAAGGATAAGTTTTTCCGCAAGTTTTAAAATAAAAGAAAAAGGTTTTTATTTTATTTATTTTAAGCATGCTTACAATGGCATTTATGAAAAATTGTAGTTTATATGATTTCATTGATAGCGATATTGGAAAATGGATTTGATTCTTTCATTTATGGTAGTGTCATAATTTACCAAATAAGGAAAGATTCTCATCACCCAAGTTTCAGTTGGATAGAAACTTGGAATCATGCAAGTTGTACTGTGTGATGAATGAGAATTTTCATCTTTGGGAAATTAAGACTAAGACCTTGTTCACATGTATGTGTGAATCGAGTGAAGGACTAAAGGAATGGGTACACTTGGTTGTGCGCTGATCAGGTTCACCACAAAGTTCAATACGATTATTCATTATGATTTACTAAAGTTTAGTAAATATGGTTATGCTTACAAGTTTAAGTGTAATTCTGAAACATTGGAAAAGTTTCAATGTATGGCAAAACGGATAAGAAGAATCAAATAAGGCAGAAATATAAAAGTTTCTCCAATCTGAAGAGATGGGAGAATACTTGTCACACCTCGAAAACCAAAGGCGGAAACATTTCCGGGGTTGACTCCATGTTGAGTATCAAATCCAATGTACATAGTAATCACAGTAAACAACCATTATATTACATATATTTGAAAGTTTACATTTGTTTCAAAAGTAAATTGTACAAGTGTTATACATATATCATATAAACAAAAGTTGAGACGAGTCTTCTGAACACTTCGTCTTCACCAAAAGATATCACCGGGTACCTGTCTAATGTGGACCTGAGAATACAAGCAGTTTGAAAATCATCATAAAGCTGGTGAGTTCATAAGCGGTTTTGTTTTATGAAAATGTATCGGTTTCCTTTAGTTTTCCGAAAAGGTTTGTTATCCAAGAAAATCCCGTATTTTCTTATGTAAAGTTAGTTTGGTTATCTTTCATTACAGTTCAATTACACGATATATGTTAACCCCAGGAAAATCCCATATTTTCCTAAATGCAAGATTGATTGAATAACACAGAGTATAGTTCAATACACAAAACTATATATTGAAAATCATGGGATTACTATCCCGAATTAGATATGAAATACTTTAATATACACTAATTGTAATTAGAAAGTAGTTTGAAAATCTTGGGATTATCATCCTGAACTAGTTACATGATAGTTTGGTATACTTGAAATTATAGATTGAAAACCATGGGACTACTATCCCAAACTAGATATAAGATTGTTTGATAAAACCATGGGATCACTATCCTGAACTAGGTATAAGATAGATGGATAAAGCCATGGGATTATTATCCCGTACTAGATATAGTTTCAAACCATGGGATTACCATCCCGTACAAGATATAGATTGAAATCATGGGACTATCATCCTGTACTAGATATAAGATATATACATACTGAAAACCATGGGAATAACATCCCGCACAAGATATAAGTTGAATAGACTGAAAACCATGGGACTACCATCCCGAACTAGATATAAATTCTAAAATTGAAGCTGTGAATAAACTTATATTAATACATATTGTGAGTTGGGTAACCATGCTGATACGACAACGAGACCTCCTTGATGTTTGTCAGACGTCGGACGATATCCAGAATTTGTCACCCCAGGCGTGCCCGCCTAACTGTAGCTAGCAGTTAAGGTGTGGGATTGTCAGTCCCGAATAGATCTATTCACAAATTCCTCGCTCTCCCTCCAGGAGACTCTGGTTACACTTCCGGGGAGGATTTACTGATCATCCATAAAGGGTAGTAACTACTCACAAACTAGTACTAAACTATTCACAGGATTTTCATACGATATCAAACATACAAAGATTATGAAACTTAATACAGTGAAAATGGATACATACAGAGAAACTATCTGGCAATACATTCAATTGATACGGAGATAAACTGAATCCGACATAGTTTATCTAATAACTTTATATAGATATTAGTACATGATAAAACGAACACTAAAGAATTCCCAAATTATTCCCATAATAATTTGATTAGTTTGGTTATTTTCTTAACTAAAATCCATTTAGTTGTAATTGGTAAATCATTCCTTATGCTCAGCATAATACATAAGGAGTAAAAGAGTTTAATAATTTGCCAGATATTATTAGAAACATATCAATGTTATGATTTGAAAACAGTTATAGTTTGCTTGTATTCCCCCCCTGAAAACATTGAAAACACAGAAAAGGCGTAGGGGTATGAACTCACCGGACAAGAAATGTGACGATTTCGGATGTTAGACGTTGGTCTGGGGCTTGCAAACGCACGAGGTTCCTAAGTATAATGTAAAGATACACATTTGTATCTAATTAGGACTGAGATTGATTATTTGATAGGGACAATTACTTCTAGTCGCAAAAACACCCCGATACAAGTGTTTGGAGGGACCCGGGTGGCATTTGGGGACACATTAAGCTAGGATAATGACTTGGGACCTCAAGAGTAAACTCCTTAGGGAGTTTAATGACCCCCTCCCCATGAGTTTACGGCCGTAAACTCATGGTGGGGTGATTTATGGGCAAAAATGGCTTAAATCACTTAAGGGAATTTTTCTAGGTTTGGTTCAAAGTCTTAGAATGGATTTTAAACATCAAATTGACTTATTTATGGGAGTTTATGGCCTAGCATGGACTCATGGCCGTAAACTCCTAAATACTCATGAAAATTATGTTAAGTGGTTCCAAAACAAATCACATGTGATTGCTAAATTTATTCCAAGGCCTTACATGCATTTCCTTGAAATTTTGGAGGGGTTTTTGGAGTTTACGGCCTATGAGACCCCCCTCATGGCCGTAAACTCTCCTAGAGAGTTATTCAAGATGTTTTAAGGCTAAAAACGTGTTTGTAAGGTCTTCTAAAATTCATTCCAAGGCTTTAGGGGTGATTTAGTGGCTTTCTAACACCTTTAAAGGAGTTTACACCCCAAAATGAAGAGTTTACGGCCCAAGAACAAGTCTTGGCCGTAAACTCTCAATTATCCTTCAAATAATGTGTTTCTAGTGTCCCAAGGCTAAAACCAATATTCTAAAATTCATATCTAAGCCTTACTAGTGTTTTGGAAGGGTTTAAGGTCATAAAAACCCCATATATATGAGTTTACGGCCCAAGCATGTTCCTTGGCCGTAAAATCCTTCAAATCATTCAAAATTCATGTCTCAATTGTTCTAAGTCCATTTCATGAAGTCATTTAGCCATATCTAAGTCCTAAAGTTGTTTAGGAGGGGTTTAAAGGCATAAAAACCCTTTAATTATGTGTTTACGGCCCAAGCTCCTTCCAGGGCCATAAACTCATCTACATGGTCTTAAATCATGATTAAATCTCTAATTTGAAGGTCAAAGATGCTATACAATGAGTTTAGGAAGGTACCTTAGAGATTTGAGGCCTTACAATTGAGTTTTGGACCCTTAAACTTGGATTTAGGAGAGAGGTTAGAGAGAGTAGAGAGAGGAAGAAAAAGCTTCAAATGAATGTTTAAACACGTTTATATAGGTCCTAAAACTTGGACATGGTGGAATTTACCCGATACCGGCCTTAAACGAGGCTTTAGGTCGCACCCGATTAAGTTTCCGTCACTCGGCGGGGACGTTTCTAACTTTTTGAAATAAACGTTTTTAGGCTATATTCATGAGTTCCTAAAGGATTTGGACACTCATTGGATTTATAATAACATATAAATTTAAATTATTCAACCCAAAACGAAAACGGAACGATTGACAAACGGTGAATCTTTACGGGTAGAACGGGTTATCGGCGATGAACAACTTCGGGTTGTTACAATACTTGAGTATCTCGTTTTATGACTATCTTAGTGATTTTGATACCATATCACAATTGATTCTCTAAGAACACCTTAGTGCATTTGTTTAACTAAGGAGAGGAATCATGAATTGTTGAAATGGTTAAATCAAAAGATAAATCATACTTCGTTCCAAAATCAAGTCTTAGAGTCATAGTCTAAGATTGTAACATGAGTGACATAATTTTAAGAAAGCTTTCTAACACTTATCAAATGTAAGAGTAAAATGTTTCTTACTCTTGTACATTTGAAATTGGTAAGTTGTGATGTTTTGGATAAAACAGAAACCAACTAAGACCAATTGTGAGAAGTGCTTATCTTGATAAGAATCCACAATAACTCTTGAATATTTGTTTTGTAAAGGAATGGTTCTTGACAAGAGAATCTCATATTTCAAGAGGATAGTGGGAGTCCTAAAGATCCTGAAAGAATTTCAAGATCTAATCAAGAGTAAAACATGTAGTTTATCACTAGCACCCGACTGAAGGTTTATAACCTATCGTGTTGACATATTCCTATTTCTGTGCCAATTCCAGTTAAAGTTGGCTTTGTATATGAGTTATGAAACTTCTCAATTGGGTGCATAACAACTTGTAGGCAATGGTAGGCCCTTGTGCTACCGGGTGGCAAGAAAATGAGATTGGGCAAGTTCAATCCATATGAGTTTGGATTTGTCACTAACCTTGTCTTATGATTATGGTTATGATAAATTCACATGGATAGGAACACATACATCATAAAATCTAAGTGTCATAAGGTTTCTCTCTGATTCATGAAAATGATGGTGAGGAAAGGCTTTCACTAAGTAGATTTTAAGAAGATAGCAAGTGTGATATTTGCATTCTCAAAGTTATTAGTGGAGCGCGTGTGGTTAACCAACACACTAACATAGGCTTGTGAGAAATGGCAAAGGTCTAAACAATTGAGACTATGATTACGACATCCATTTTCATAGTTCTACAATTGTTTAGACACACATGTGATCTATCTCAGGAAAGGTGTATGATTTTAATAAAGTCTTATCAAAGCATCTCGTATCAGAAAACTAAACTTTGGTAAGAAAGTCAATAAAGTATTGATTTCTAGAAGTCCAGCTGGTATCTGGGTACATGTCAAAGCTAGTGGGAGCATAAAGTGTTATGCTAGTTCAATTATCATGTTAGTGGGAGCATGATTATTATGTTACGTCTTGCAAGTTAGCAATGTTAATTATAGAAAACAAAAGTTTCAATTTGCTTTGAAAAGTTGTTTTGTTATAATTAAGGGAGAGGATTTAATACCTCATTCCAATTCTACAAGCTTAGATTGAGATTTTAATCAACTTTAGTCAAAGATATATATGAATGCTATGTTGGAATGGTTCAACATAAGGAAATTCTATATATGTTGCGTTCTCAAAATTCGATTATGATTACGACATCCCTCTTCATAGTTCGAATTGTGAGAACATGGCAAATAAAACTTTTTATAGCATGAATCGTGTCCCATATGCTTCGGGTATAGGATCGATTACATCCATTCTAAATTTTCCAAATTCTTAGGGAATTAAGAGGGAAAAAGGAATAGAACCGGATATGACTAAAATGATTAAGCAATTGTCGAGGACAATCTGAGGTTTACTAAAGATTGGTTGCTCATGGACAATTGGAAGTATAATGTTAAACTTTGGAAAGGACCATATTGACATATTCTGAAAAGAGGCAACTCTTGTTTAGAAGTGATAGTCACAATGGTAATATGGAATTGTTTCCATACGTGGAAGTTATTCTCTGAATCTGTGTATGAATAGAAAACTTAATGCAAAGAAGGATGTTCAAAGGAATGTACTTTGAATATGAGACTTCGTTTCCATGGAATTGATCTCCATTGGAATACATTGTAAATGTCTGTTGCCAGGTCTTTGTGACTGTTGTGCATAGTCATTACTAGAGAATCTTGTATATAAGTTTAGAGTCTATCAGATTATAGTAAATGGAAAGATTTTGGTATTCTTAGATTTATAAAAGGGATTGGGATTGTGAAATGAGCAGCATTGGAGTCGTGTTCAATTGATGTATTTCACAAAAGAAAGGACCATAGGTAAACATAGTGTGCATGTTTGGTGCATGGCATGACTATTGATTTTATTCAAGTATTAAGTTGATAAAATTGAAACATTGAATAATGAGTAATCAATATGGTGCTTAGATAAAAGGTGTTTTTATTTACTCTCAAAGTGTTGGGGCCATATAGGATTAGTATTATTCTTGTCTTTCACTTTGCATGTTTTGACTTCCAGAATAATTATTTTATTCAAACTCTTCGTAGTCGGTCATACGTTGGAAGTAGGTATTGAATTAAGTCTGTCATGAATTTGGCTTGTAAGATTTGTCTAAGGTGCATTAGACATAGCAATGGTTGATGCAACATTCATGAATGCTCATAAGTTCTGAGTATTGGATTAAACCCACACTTATTTGAATCACTTCATGGATTTTATCACGAGTGAATCATGAGACGATAATATCTTATATTCTTCAAACCTATAGTTATGAGTTATTGACTATGTGTTTTGTTATACATTGATTGTATGAAAACGCATCAGCAACTTGATGTTATAAAACGTGCCTTTGTGTATGATTCAACAAGTAGTCAGTACAAGCATATGATTCAAAGTTTATCCAGTCCTTTTACCTCATAAGGATAAAAGCGATATTTGTGGGCCCCTCGATGATTTAGTGATGACACCCCTAAGTGCTTGGCCAAGCCTGGACTGATTTGATTTGTTCAATTAGTCATTTTTCATAAATCGAAAATCGGGAAACAACAAATGGACTGAGAGAATGATTATAATCAATGTCTCAATCCATATGATATCTAGAATGGAGGAATATATGATCACTTATCTAATTGACACGTCATTTGATTTGTTCAGAGTTCGACAGCGGCTTTAAGAGCTATGATTGCTAGTCAGGTTATGAAGTCGTACTTGCAATAATAATTTTAGACTTATCCAAGTGGAATACTGTTGGATTAGATGTCTAAGCCCATAACTATTATTGGTATGTACTTGACTCGAGAGTAGCATGGTCCATTTGGGTTGCATATCATCAGGGAAATTTGTTAGGATGGACTTTTGAGAGAAGATGTTATATATGATTTATTAATATATTATAAGTTATATAATATTAATATGAAATCATATGAGTTAATTAGTATTGATCAAGAATTAATTTAGAGATTAATTTGGTGATCAAAAGAGACTAATTAAATCTATGGGGACTAATTATGTTAATAAGTTATATTTATATGTGTTGGACTTATAATCTATATTGGACCAAGTTTATGTATGGATACATAAAGAGTTGGGCCATATGAACCATGGATCATTAAACCCATGGGTATGGATCTAGGTTATGCGTTATACCCATAACTCTTGGATTCCTCACACATATAAGTAGATGCTTCTAGCCCAAAAATCATGACCTACTCTAGTCTTAGAGTTCATGGAGTTTTTGGTGCATGGTGATTCTATCTCAAGTTCATTCTTTGTCCATGATGTGTTCCGATTCCACTTGAGGCTTCCACACTATTGGGGCTAAGCTCTTAAGGCTAGATACATCAAGATTTCAAGCTCCTCCATAAGGTATGTGATCCTAACTAGATTCTTGTGTAGTATATGATATTTGTATGGTAGTATAGGGTAATACCTTGGAAACTCCATATTTGCATGCATAAGAGAGAAAACATAGATCCAAGGTATTTAGGGTTGCATGTACACCTTAGGAGTGTTAGAATGCTCAAAACCCAACAGTATTTCCAAGATGCCCTCCTTGATCATATCGAAGATCATATGAGTCTGGATCCAGAGCCCGAGCCTGAACCCTCACCGACACCTGAACTGCCAACTGGTCTAATGCGTAGCGTCACCATACTGAAAATACACGATAATAAACATCATTATACTCATCATAACTCGAGGGATCTCATATACTACAAGTTCCCTAGGTACATCTCAGCCTTCCTAGATTCGAGTATGGATCCTCTAGTTTCATTAGTACGGGCCCATACTACCTTCCACATCTATCCGTTCTTTCCTCAAGTACTGCCTCGACTCCACCAAGTCCCTTCTACTACTACTACTTTCTGCTAGTCTCATCCTAGGCTTGCCCTAGGGTAATCTTCGACCCACTCTCTACCATCAGTTACATAAGAAGTCCTTGCTATCTTCCCCTAACTAGCTCGCGAATACTACTACATATCACTAAGGCCAGATAATTCTTCGAATGAGAGGTCCTACCCTACAATGTTTAGACTCAAACAAGAGCTACGATATAGAGCGAAACACAACCTTCTGAAATTATTTAGTCCTCGTAATATCTAACTTAACTTATTTGTTTACTAGTTAGTTAAAGATAACTAGGACTCCTAAAAGCACAAAGCAAGTAGCATTCGAGCATTTAGTAACCATAATCACGAATATCCTACTCAGGACATCATATTCTTGACTAATCAGTACTAGCATACAGTTCAAAAAGCTCATACAGCAGGCATATAAGGCATCTTTCCTGGATCCTTAGCCCTAACTAGTATGCAGTTCTCATACACATATAACAGGCATACAAGGCATCATTCCTAGATCCTTAGCCCTAATCTAGCATGCAATTCACATAATCGTAACATAACAAACTTGTACGGGTATTTTGGGATAGCTTAGTTGAGCTCAGCTGATTGCATGCACCACACTCTTTTTCTCTTTTCTAAAATCCTTTTTATAAAAATGGCTTTCTTTTGAAAATTTTATTTCAAGTCCTCAATTTGAGTCCATACATACCCGAGAGTATGCCGAATCTCTCAAACCAAGGCTCTAATACCAACTTGTAAGTTTAATTTGTACACAAGATTGGATTTGGGGTAGCATAAGAGACACAATCAATTATGAAAAAGATTGGGAAGAAAATCAACAAATTGACAAAGGTAATTATTTATTATCTTAATGATTGTAAATTTAATATCTTTTCCTTTTAATACTAACATTATTTGATTTTTTTATATAGATTTGAGGAAGATGATGTAGTGAAGGTGCAAGAAGAACGAGTATATTTTTGAATGTCTTTTGGAACTTGACATGTTATTATTTTCATAATATGTAATGGTTTTCTATGTTTTCTAGATTTAAGACGTGAGTTTTTTGGTAAATGCAAAATACATGCATATACATTGTTATGATGTTATCAAGTAATTTAAATGGTTGACTTTGGTTGTTATTATTTCATCAGAATGCATTCATGTAAACTTTTCTTTATCTTTCGATTTTGGCTTATTTCTAGTGTTCTAATTTACAAATCTTCCATCTAAAACAATGAGTAAAAAATCTAGTCTATGTATTAAACTCTTTTTTAATTCTATTATGAGATTCAACATTTAAACTAAGATTTGTAAGTATTTGTTTTTTTAACATCTTATTAGATTAGATTAAAATTGTTAAGCCTTGATATTTCAAGTATTATTGACTAAAAAACATCAATGTTCAAAGTTTCAACACGACAAATTTCTTTTATTAAATTTATTTTTAGGTACCATTTAAAACTAAAAAAAAAAATTGGGTAATACCCGAATTACCCAAACCCGACCCACTACCCGAATTACCTGAATTTATTTTGGGTCGGGTAACGGGTATTTTTCTTAACATGAAAAACCCAAATCACCCGACCCGAATTCCTAGAAACCTGAATTTATTTTGGGTCGATTAACGGGTATTTTTCTTAACTCGCCAAGTTCCATAAATCAGAAACCCTCAAATCGCAATCCAACTCGTCGAGTTTCTCCTATCAGCAGAATCAGGACTTTCCCACTCCACTCATTGGGTCCGTCTGGAACTCTTTGAGTCTTTCCTCGTACAGGGTCGGGGCATTTCGACCCAACTCATCAAGTTCTTCAGTTTGATAAGCTATCTTAATAGATTAGGCTCCTATCCTTCGGATCTAAGCTTCATACTTCGTGTGTGTATATATATATATATATATATATATATATATATATATATATACATACATACATATATATATATATATATATATATATATATATACATAATGAAAATGTCCTTTTAAGGCTAAAGCTTCCAACTTTACCTGTAAATACCCTTCCTTAATGGGTTTAGCTCAAACCCTTACTCTTTAAGACTTAAATCTTGATCTAAAAGCCATTAATACTTCAAGCTAAGGCATAAAAATTGAGATCTAGACCCTAGACACTACATGAACACGTAAAGTCTCTGACTTTCTCCCCATGCATGGCCTTTTGGAGCTTAAAAGGCCAAAATGACATCCTAAATCTTGCATGGGGCTCCAATGGCCATAAAGTTTGCACCTTTATGCTATGAAATCCCTTTAAGGTCCGAGATCTGGAAGTATACTCACTTTTGACGTCCATTTCCCAAGGATCAAGATATTTGGACCAAAATCCCGATAAAAGTGAAAATGAAGAGATCTATGAAATCATTAAGCAAGTTTGAGACTTCCTTAACAAAAAGTGAAGAGGATGGGATGAAGTTTTTGGATCTACTCACTCCTTCTTGAGTCATCAAGCTTCTTCTTCTTCCACAAGCTTCAAATACACAAGTTTTCTCTCAATAATGGCTCACAAGCTCACACAAGGCATTAGGGTTTCGAGATTTAGGTTTTGGGAACTGGAGGCTGTAAAAGAGGCCAACCTTTAGAGGTTAAAGTGTTTAAATAGGGTGCAAAATCCAAAAAATTAGGGTTTCACTCTGCTAGTCCTACTCCTCGAGTTGAGTCTCTCAACTCGTCGAGTAGACCTTACAACCTGCGTCCAATTCCATTCCTACTCGACAAGTTTGGCGCCTCCAACTCGTCGAGTTTCTATTCAAAAGCTAATAAATCTTTACTTAAATACATAATAGGAACTAGGCGTTACAATGTTAAATTGTTAAATAACATTTTTATCAAATGGATTTATTGTATTTCACATAAATGATAATATATATGTCATAGTTGTAAATCACATGATATAAACTCTTGAACTTTACCCTCCAAAACGAAATAATGTTAAAAGTTTCCTTTTTTTAGAATATAACGCATGATTCACAAGTCAAACTTTGACTTGCATACTCACATTAATTTATATGAAACAGTCGATTAATCCTTTCTTTTACTTATAAGGAAAAACGAATTAAGAAAACAATATGATAGTCAAAATCTCTTCCTTTTTTTCATTTGAAGAAGTGTAAAATTAAAAACAAGAGCAATATAAATGATATTATGGTGAGAGGGTAAGAAAGAGGCATAAGTTTAGAACATAGTCAGATGTTGAAGATGAAGTAATTTAGAAGGTAAGGTAATATGGTCCATTTATTTCATTTTTTAATTTTAATGATGTTAAATTATGAAAAATGAATATAAAATACAAAAAAAAAACAAATTTGTCAAAAGGACACTAGAGAAAGTCAAACAGAGAGCTAAGTTATTTGTTATTCTAGATTCTCATTTGACTATTTGATTTAAATTTTGTTGCTATTCTTATTTACAGTTTGCTGTCAAAAGTTATTTGTTATTCTAGATTCTCATTTGACTTTATTGTTAATTAGTGTTTTAACTCGTTGGTAATTAATTAGTGATTGTCATGCTCTGTTGTTTTATAAAGGCTTGTTTTATAATTATGTTGTGTTGTTTTATAAATTTTTGTTTTATAATTGATAGTTTGTCATGTTATTATCGCATAGACACAATCCCAGAACACTAGCTAGTTTTTCATGAACCCTTTCAATGGATATTTACCTTGGAATTAACAGTTTTTCTATTTATCAAAAATTTTCATGATTTTTATGTTTTTTAACAATTTTTTTTGTTTTTCTGTTTTAGATGTCAAATACGGATGACTATATTGAAGTGGAAGATGAGACGATTGAAGTTGAAAACCCAACCAATGATCAAGTTCCACAAGAAAAAAAGAAAAAAAACTAAAGAATTCAACCCAAGATCGAAAGCTTGGAAAGAATTTGAAATGTATAAGGATGAAAACGGTGTTCAAAGATGCAAATGTAAGCATTGTGGTGGTGGGAATTACAAGTGCGAATCAAGTGGTTATGGGACCAAAAATCTAGGTTATCATTTAACGAAATGTAAAGCTTACTTGGATAAACTTAGTGATGGGCAAAAACAATTAACTTTCCAATATGGTGATGAAAACAAATTGTCAACTTGGAAATTTGATCAAAATGAGAGTCATAAGGCTCTAGCCCACATGTTGGTAGTTGATGAACTTCCTTTTAGCTTTGAAGAAGGTGCAGACTTTAGGTATTACAATAGTGTTACTCAACCATTGTTTAAAGTTCCATGTAAAAGTACAAGCACAACGGATGTCTACCAATTGTTTATAGACGAAAAAGAAAAAATTCGTGACTTTATTAAAAATATGTTGGTAGAATATGTCTGACCACCGATACATGGGCTTCTAAACAACAATCATGTTATATGTGTCTCACCGCCCACTTTATTGATAATGAATGGAAGTTGAAAAAAAAAGTTTTATGTTTTTCTTCTCAAGAGAGTCATCGTGGGGTTGATATTGGAAAAATGGTTGAGAAATGTTTAATGGAGTGGGAAATAGAAAATATTTTCACAATTTCTGTTGACAATGCAAGTGCCAATGATTTGGCAATTGACTTTTTGAAAAAAAGTTTTCAAAACTCCAACACGTGTCTTCTAAATGGGAAATGGATGCATATTCGATGTGTTCCCCACATTTCAAATTTAATGGTGCAAGATGGCATAAAAAAAGTTGATAAGGCAGTTGAGATAGTTCGATGGGTGGTTAAATGGATTAGGCAATCGCCTTCTAGAATTCATAAGTTTACCGAGTTTGCTAAGGTTGCTAATCCCGATATAACAAAACACTTGAAGAGAGATGTGCCAACAAGATGGAACTCTACTTACCATATGTTGAAAATTGCACAAGCTTACGAAAAAACTTTTGAGAGATATGATCTTGAGGAATTTGATTTTCGGAACGAAATTGGAAATGCGGGTTTGTCGATACCTTCATCAAGCGATTGGGAAAGGGTTGGGAATGTATGTCATTTGTTAAAACCTTTTCATGATGTTACTTTGAGAATTTCCGGGACACTTTATGTGACATCAAAAACGTGCATTGGAGATATACATTTCATTCGTACGTTCTTGGATGATGCTATTTCCGATTCCAGTCTTTGTGATATTGCATTGGCCATGAAAGTAAAGTTTGATAAGTATTTTGGGGACGTAGAAAAAATGAATTTATTGCTCTACTTTGCTTTGATTCTTGATCCAAGGAACAAAGTAAAGTATTTGGTTATACTACTTGAGGATCTTTATGGAGAAAAGGGGGTGGAGGCCAAAAAGAAATATATCATGGATTCTATGTATGAATTATATAATGATTATATTAGAATTCATTCTCCAAGTTCTACTTCAAGTACTGCCGAGTTTACCACTTCATCATCGATATTAGGAAAACCCCAAAACCCGGATTTAATGGCACCTAACTCCCCATTGAGAAATAAACTAAGAGAAAAGATGAAGACGAACATAGTTGAATCAATTGGGGAGTTAGAAAAGTATTTACAGGAAAGTCTTGAAGACGACTCAGAAATGTTTAATATTCTAGATTGGTGGAAAGTGAATAGTCCCATATTTCCAATTCTATCATCGATGGCAAGAGATGTGTTCGCCATTCTCGTCTCAACGGTGGCTTCGGAATCCGTTTTAAGCACTAGTGGAAGGGTTTTGGATCCGTCTAGGAGTTCTTTGACACCTAAGATTGTTGAAAGTTTAATTTGTACACAAGATTGGATTCGGGGTAGCATAAGTGACACAATCGATTATGAAAAAGATTGGGAAGAAAATCAACAAATTGACAAAGGTAATTGTTTATTATCTTAATGATTGTAAATTTAATATCTTTCCTTTTTAATACTAACATTATTTGATTTTTTTTATATAGATTTGAGCATGATGATGTAGTGAAGGTGCAAGAAGAACGAGTATATTTTTTAATGTCTTTTGGAACTTGACATGTTATTATTTTCATAATACGTAATGGTTTTTATGTTTTCTAGATTTAAGACGTGAGTTTTTTGGTAAATGCAAAATACATGCATATACATTGTTATGATGTTATCAAGTAATTTAAATGGTTGACTTTGGTTGTTATTATTTCATCGAAATGCATTCATGCATACTTTTCTTTATCTTTCGATTTTGGCTTCTTTCTAGTGTTTTAATTTACAAATCTTCTATCTAAAACAATGAGTAATAAATCTAGTCAATATATTAAACTCTTTTTTAATTCTATTATGAGATTCAACATTTAAACTAAGATTTTTAAGTATTTGTTTTTTTAACATCTTATTAGATTAGATTAAAATTATTAAGCCTTGATATTTCAAGTATTATTGACTAAAAAACATCAATGTTCAAAGTTTCAACACGACAAATTTCTTTTATTAAATTTATTTTTAGGTGCCATTTAAAATTAAAAAAAATCGGGTAATACCCGAATTACCCAAACCCGACCCACTACCCGAATTTATTTTGGGTCGGGTAACGGGTATTTTTCTTAACATGAAAAACCCGAATCACCCAACCCGAATTACCCGAAACCCGAATTTATTTTGGGTCGGTTAACGGGTATTTTTCTTAACTTGCCGAGTTCCATAAATCAGAAACCCTAAAATCGCAATCCAACTCGTCGAGTTTCTCCTATCAGCAGAATCAGGACTTTCCCACTTCACTCATCAGGTCTGTCTGGAACTCGTCGAGTCTTTCCTCCTACAGGGTCGGGGCATTTCGACCCAACTCATCAAGTTCTTCAGTCTGATATGCTATCTTAATAGATTAGGCTCCTATCCTTCGGATCTAAGCTTCATACTTCATATATATATATATATATATATATATATATATATATATATATATATATATATATATATATATACTGAAAATGTCATTTTAAGGCTAAAGTTTCCAACTTGACTCGTAAATACGCTTCCTTAATGGGTTTAGCTCAAACCCTAACTCTTTAAGACCTAAATCTTGATCTAAAAGTCATTAATACTTCAAGCTAAGGCATACAAATTAAGATCTAGACCCTAGACACTACATGAACACGTAAAGTCTCTTACTTTCTCTCCATGCATGGCCTTTTGGAGCTTAAAAGGCCAAAATGACATCCTAAATCTTGCATGGGGCTCCAATGGCCATAATGTTTGCACCTTTATGCTATGAAATCCCTTTAAGGTCCTAGATTTGGAAGTATACTCACTTCGGACGTCCATTTCCCAAGGATGAAGATATTTGGACCAAAATCCCGATAAAAGTGAAAATGAAGAGATCTATGAAATCATTAAGCAAATTTGAGACATGCTTAACAAAAACGTGATGAGGATGGGATGAAGTTTCTGGATCTACTCACTCCTTCTTGAGTCCTCAAGCTTCTTCTTCTTCCACAAGCTTCAAATACACAAGTTTTCTCTTAATAATGGCTCACAAGCTCACACAAGGCATTAGGGTTTCGAGATTTAGGTTTTGGGACCTGGAGGCTGTAAATGAGGCCAACCTTTAGAGGTTAAAGTGTTTAAATAGGGTACAAAATCCTAGAAATTAGGGTTTCACTCTGCCAGTCCTACTCCTCGAGTTGAGGCTCTTAACTCGTCGAGTAGACCTTACAACCCGGGTCCAATTCCATTCCTACTAGACGAGTTTGGGGCCTCCAACTCGTCGAGTTTCTATACAAAAGCTAATAAATCTTTAATTAAATACATAATAGGAACTAGGCGTTACAATGTTAAATTGTTAAATAACATTTTTATAAAATAGATTTATTGTATTTCACATAAATGATAATATATTTGTATAAACAAACTATATAGGAACATGTATTTCACCCCAAATAATTAAAATATTAAAAAGGGGCAAGCACTCACCTTTGAAGCATGAGTTCCATTGTTTCGAATTTGGTTTCTTTTGAGAAACTTGTATCGAGAAACCTCAAATCCGTAATTCTTGAACTTTGAAATTCTCTCGGGATTGTTTCATAATGAATTTAAACTATTGGGGGCTATTTGGTAATTTAATTAACCGAAATTGGATTGCTTTGTTAAAAATAAATAGAGGGAGGGACTGAAATGAACTATATGGGATTAATGTTTGAGAATTAGACTAATTTTGATAAGAAATCTCTATGGAGGGGCTGTTTTGTCTTAAATAAACAAATGTTTGGCAAAAAGGGGCTTATTTAAAAAACATGTTGCAGCAGGTTTTATTTTGGCATTTTATCGAAGTTGGAAGGACTTAGGGCTTTTTAATCCCGTCTTATGTTTGATCGGTTAAATACAATGGACGATCGCAAGTACCACATGAACGAACGATTGCAGTCAGGAAGGGGGCACACGAAGCCAGTGACGATTCTTCCGATTACTTGCTCGTCGCAGGCTACGAAGAGGGCCGAGGAACCTGTGTCGACAGAAGAAGAAGATGGGAATAAGCAGTAGGGCTATGGTCCCTTCTCGTCCGGCTCCGAGGCGCAAGGGTTAAGGATCGGTCGCGGGCGGAGGATGCGTCACCGAGGTCGACGAGGCCGATAGCAAGGAGCGAGAGGGAGGCTAGAAGAGGTTTCCTCGGTCTCGGTGGGTGCAGCGATGGAGTGGAATGCGAGGCCAAAAAAGGGTCCGGTAGAGGCATATAAAGCAGCGCATCCAGCTTCTGGTGAGGTCTCCGGCAACAGTCCTCGACGTGCGACGGATGTTTTGCTCCGGTAAGAGTAGGTGAGGTGATCGGAGCAGCCCAAAGTTGCTTCCGTTTTTTTTTTTTTTTTTTTTTTTTTTTTTTTTTTTTTTGACAGAAATTAATGGGTGTTTGGTTGGTGCTGCTGCCTAGATGGTTTAGTGGAGCACCACCAGTGCTTGGCTGATCGAAGGAGGTAGAAAGCAGTGATTTGGGGGTGTTTGGTTTGTTTCATTTGACAGGGAAAATAACGAGGGATGTTGCGATGATTAAACTCCATGACGTAACTCGAAGTCCGGTTTCTTTTTTTTTTTTTTTTTTTTTTTTTGTGATTTCTTTGTTCAAAAGAGGTTGAATGGCATATTATAAGAGTATAAAAATACTTGTATAAATTATTTGTGGATGTTTTGAAGGTATGGCTCGATGATTATTTGAAGAAGAGAAAGGATGTGAGGGGGCTGTTCAGAGACAGCTTCAATTGAGAAGAACACTTTTCCTTTGTCTATGGTTTTGTATAAAAAGTTTTGTGCGTGGTTTTGTATAAAAATATGTTTGTGTGTAAAATTGGTTGTGTTAGCATGAATAGTGTCAATTTGTGTATGTATTAGCCCTATCGAAAATACCCGTTACCCGAGTTATTCACTCAATTTTTCGGGTATCGGGTTAATTTTTTCGGGTATTTGGGTAACCCGATTTTTTTTTCAGGTCGGGTAAAGGGTAAGGTTCTTGGGATTCGGGTATGCCCGATTACCCGAAATTTCTTTAATAATAACGGGCCCAAAACATATGATGAAATCCCTTTATCCGTCCCAATTAGTCTTAGTCCCAAATCCAAATCGCCTCGTTCTATTTTCTCTTCGTCAAAAGAAAACCGTCGTTCGCAGTCCACTCATCATCGTTCGTCACACGTACATCAACTTCAGCTAGTCGTTGCTGCCTCCTCGTCGGTCATAAGCCGGTCGTCGCCTCGCCGGGTCATCAGGTATTCGGGTATTTTCAGGTGAACTTCCGATACAGTAACTGGCTTTATGAAAAATGAATATAAAATACAAAAAAAAAAAAAAAAACAAATTTGTCAAAAGGACACTAGAGCAAGTCAAAGCTAAGTTATTTGTTATTCTAGATTCTCATTTGACTATTTAATTTAAATTTTGTTGCTATTCTTATTTACAGTTTGCTGTCAAAAGTTATTTGTTATTCTCGATTCTCATTCGACTTTATTGTTAATTAGTGTTTTAACTCGTTGGTAATTAATTAGTGATTGTCATGCTCTGTTGTGTTATAAAGGTTTGTTATATAATTATGCTATGTTGTTTTATAAATTTTTGTTTTATAATTGATAGTTTGTCATGTTATATTCGCATAGACACAATCCCAGAACACTAGCTAGTTTTTCATGTACCCTTTCAATGGATATTTACCTTGGAATTGACAGTTTTTCTGTTTATCAAATTTTTTCATGATTTTTATGTTTGTTTTTTTTTTTTTTTTTTTTTTTTTTTTTTTTTTTTTCTGTTTTGGATGTCAAATACGGATGACTATATTGAAGTAGAAGATGAGACGATTGAAGTTGAAAACCCAACCAATGATCAAGTTCCACAAAAAAACAAAAAAAAACTAAAGAATTCAACCCAAGATCGAAAGTTTGAAAAGAATTTGAAAGGTATAAGGATGAAAACGGTGTTCAAAGATGCAAATCTAAGCATTGTGGTGGTGGGAATTACAAGTGCAAATCAAGTAGTTATGGGACAAAAAATCTAAATTATCATTTAACGAAATGTAAAGCTACTTGGATAAACTTAGTGGTGGGCAAAAACAACTAACTTTCCAATATGGTGATGAAAACAAATTGTCAACTTGGAAATTTGATCAAAATGAGAGTCGTAAGGCTCTAGCCAACATGTTGGTAGTTGATGAACTTCCTTTTAGCTTTGTAGAAAGTGCAGGCTTTAGGTATTACAATAGTGTTACTCAACCATTGTTTAAAGTTCCATGTAGAACTACAAGCACAACGGATGTCTACCAATTATTTGTAGACGAAAAAGAAAAAATTCATGACTTTATTAAAAAAAACGTTGGTAGAATATGTTTGACCACCGATACATGGACTTCTAAACAACAATCATGTTATATGTGTCTCACCGCCCGCTTTATGGATAACGAATGGAATTTGAAAAAAAAATTGTGTTTTTCTTCTCAAGAGAGTCACCGTGGGGTTGATATTGGAAAAATGGTTGAGAAATGTTTAATGGAGTGGGAAATAGAAAATATTTTCACAATTTTTGTTGAGAATGCAAGTGCCAATGATTTGGCAATTGAATTCTTGAAAAAAAGTTTTCAAAACTCCAACACATGTCTTTAAATGGGAAATGGATGCATATTCGATGTGTTCCCCACATTTTAAATTTGGTGGAGCAAGATGGCATAAAAAAAGTTGATAAGGCGGTTGAGATAGTTCGATAGGCGGTTAAATGGATTAGGCAATCGCCTTCTAGAATTCATAAGTTTACCGAGTTTGCTAAGGTTGCTAATCTCGGTATAACAAAACACTTGAAGAGAGATGTGCCAACAAGATGGAACTCTACTTACCATATGTTGGAAATTGCACATGCTTACGAAAAAACTTTTGAGAGATATGATCTTGAGGAATTTGATTTTCGGAACGAAATTGAAAAGGCGGGTTTGTCGATACCTTCATCAAGAGATTGGGAAAGCGTTAGGAATGTATGTTATTTTTTAAAACCTTTCCATGATGTTACTTTGAGGATTTCTTTGACACTTTATTTGACATCAAACACGTGCATTGAAGATATATATTCCATTCGTACGCTCATGGATGAAGCTATTTCCGATTCCAGTCTTTGTGATATTGCATTGGCCATGAAAGTAAAGTTTGATAAGTATTTTGGCGACGTAGAAAAAATGAATTTATTACTCTACTTTGCTTTGATTCTTGATCCAAGGAACAAAGTAAAGTATTTGGTTATACTACTTGAGGATCGTTATGGAGAAAAGGGGGTGGAGGCCAAAAAGAAATATATCATGGATTCTATGTATGAATTATATAATGATTATATTAGAATTCATTCTCCAAGTTCTACTTCAAGTACTGCCGAGTTTACCATTCATCATCGATATTAGGGAAATGCCAAAACCCGGATTTTATGGCACCTAAACCCCCGTTGAGAAATAAACTAAGAGAAAAGATGAAGACTAACATAGTTGAATCAATTGGGGAGTTAGAAAAGTATTTACAAGAAAGTGTTGAAGACGACTCGAAAATGTTTAATATTCTAGATTGGTGGAAAGTGAATAGTCCCATATTTCCAATTCTATCATTGATGGCAAGAGATGTGTTCGCCATTCTCGTCTCAACGGTGGCTTCAGAATCCGTTTTAAGCACTAGTGGAAGGGTTTTGGATCCGTCTAGGAGTTCTTTGACACCTAAGATTGTTGAAAGTTTAATTTGTACACAAGATTGGATTCGGGGTAGCATAAGTGACACAATCGATTATGAAAAAGATTGGGAAGAAAATCAACAAATTGACAAAGGTAATTGTTTATTATCTTAATGATTGTAAATTTAATATCTTTTCCTTTTAATACTAACATTATTTGATTTTTTATATAGATTTGAGCAAGATAATGTAGTGAAGGTGCAAGAAGAATGAATATATTTTTGAATGTCTTTTGGAACTTGACATGTTATTATTTTCATAATATGTAATGATTTTCTATGTTTTCTTGATTTAAGACGTGAGTTTTTTGGTAAATGCAAAATACATGCATATACATTGTTATTCTGTTATCATGTAATTTAAATGGTTGACTTTGGTTGTTATTATTTCATCAAAATGCATTCATGTATACTTTTCTTTATCTTTCGATTTTGGCTTATTTCTAGTGTTTGAAATTACAAATCTTCCATCCAAAACAATGAGTAATAAATCTAGTCTATATATTAAACTCTTTTTTAATTCTATTTTGAGATTCAACATTTAAACTAAGATTTTTAAGTATTTGTTTTTTTAACATCTTATTAGATTAGATTAAAATTGTTAAGACTTGATATTTCAAGTATTATTGACTAAAAAACATCAATGTTCAAAGTTTCAACACGACAAATTTCTTTTATTAAATTTATTTTTAGGTGCCATTTAAAACTAAAAAAAAAATCAGGTAATACCCGAATTACCCAAACCCGACCCACTACCCGAATTACCCTAGCGTGCTGCAAGTGTTTAACCCTACTCAGTCCCTTCATAAGCGGATCTGTTGGGTTATCCTCCGATGATACCCTGTTCCCTACGAGGAGTCCTTCTTCCACCCAATGTCGAATAAAGTGATATTTTATGTCGGTATGTCAAGATCTGCTATGATCCCTCGGTTCCTTGGACAAGACAACCGCTCCTTCATTATCTTAGAAAATTTCCATGGGATCCTTTATGGATGGCACAACTCCAAGGTCTCCAATGAAGTTCTTCATCCATATTGCCTCCGTTGACGCTTCGCTCGCCGCTATATACTCTGATTTGCACATTGAATCAACCACGATCTTCTACTTGGAACTTTTCCAACTCACTGCTCCTCCATTAGCGTAAAGACCCAGCCCGACTGCGAACGGTAGTTATCCCTGTCGGTCTAAAAACTGGCGTCACTATACCCTCGTACCCTTATGTCATCACTCCCACCGAGGACTCGAAACCATTCCTTGGTCCTCCGAAGGTACTTAAGAATATTCTTGACTGTAGTCCAATGTGCTTTGCCAGGGTTCCCTTGATATCTGCTGACCATGCTCAAAGCGAAGGCCACATCAGGTTGAGTACAAGTCATAGCATACATGATTGAGCCAAATGCGGAAACGTATGGTACTCGGCTCATCTATGCTATCTCGCCTTGGGTACTCGGGCTTTGAGTCTTACTCAACTTGGCATTACTTTGGATTGGTAACTCCCCCTTCTTGGAATTCTCCATACTAAAACGCTTTAGTACCTTATCCAAGTAAGTATTCTGACTAAGTCAAATTAGTCTTTTACTTCTATTTCTCACTATCCTTATTCCCAAAATATACGCAGCCTCTCCGAGGTCCTCCGTAGCAAAGTACTTCCTAAGCCAGGACTTTACTTACTGCAGCGTCGGGATGTCGTTTCCTATGAGTAGTATGTCATCGACATACAATACGAAGAAGCAAACTATACTCCCACTGGCTTTGACATATACACATGATTCATCCTCGCTTCGCAGAAAACCAAAATCTTTGACTTTCTCATCAAAACAAAGATTCCATCTGCGAGATGCTTGTTTCAGTCCATAAATAATTTCTCAAGCTTACACACTCTATTAGGGTGCTTTGTATCAACAAAACCCTATGGCTGAGCCATGTAAACATCCTCAGCCAACTTTCCATTAAGGAAAGCGGTTTTGACATCCATCTGCCATATCTCATAGTAATCAAATATAACAATGGCTAGCATCACCCTAATAAAATTTATCTTTGCAACCGGTGAGAAGGTTTCACGTAGTCAACTCCAAGAGTTTGAGTGAAACCATTCGCAACCAATTGTGCCTTATAGGTGTGTACATTCCCATCCATGTGGTATTCTTGTTGAAGATCCACTTGCACCCGACCGTCTTACAACCTGGTACATTGTCAACCAAATTACAAACTTAGTTGTCATACATGGACTGAATCTCGCTGTCTATAGCCTCTTTCCATTTTGCAGACTTTAGGCCTACCATGGCTTCCTTGTAGCTGTTAGGTTCATCCAAATTTATTAATGTAATATCACTAGTAAACGTATCACCCTCACTTGTTATATGAAAACCATATAACACAGGTGGAACACTAACTCTACTAGAACGTCTAAGAGGTAAGGATTCATCAATCGGTTCAACCGGAGTTTCTTCATCTGGTTGAGCTCCAGCGTTATAGGTTCCTTCATCGCTCGACTCTTGAAGCTCTTCAAGATCAATCTGCCTCCCACTGTCCCCTTGGCTTATGAGTTCTCGCTCTCAGAAAACCCCTCTCCTGGCAACGAAGACAACATTGTCACTCGGTCCATAGAAGAGATATCCAAAGGACTTATGTGGGTATCCGATGAAAATACACCGCTCACTACGAGGATTGAGCTTGTTGTGAGAGTCTCTTCTTATGAAAGCCTCGAAACCCCAAACCTTGATATGTGCCAACGAGGGAGCTTTCCCTATCCACATCTCGTGAGGTGTTTTGGCAACCTTCTTCGTAGGGACTAAGTTAAGGATATGTGCGGAAGTCTCTAAGGAATACCTCGAGAATGAGATAGGTAGTGAAGCACGAATCATCATGCAACGAACCATGTCTAGCAAGGTTCGATTACGCCTCTCAGCAACACCATTCAACTGCGGTATCCTAGGTGGCGTCAATTGCGAAACGATTCCGCATTCCTTGAGGTAGTCGTGGAATTCATGACTTAGGTACTCTCCACCTCGATCGGATCGAAGCATCTTGATTTTCTTGCCCAACTGATTCACCACTTCTTGTTTAAACTCTTTGAACTTTTCAAAAGTTTATGACTTGTGCTTGATTAAGTAGATATACCCATATATGCTATAATCATCGGTAAAAGTCACATAGAAGCAGCTCGCATCCCTTGTGGTGGATCTAAAGGTGTGAAAACCTGAAATTTCAAGCCAATGTGATGAATTCCAGTCGAACCTTATAACCCATTTTAAGTTAATAAAATATCTTCGAAAATAAAATGTTCAAAAAGTTTCAATTGGGTTGTCTAAATGATAAATATCGTTTCAAGGGTTTCAGAAATATAAAGAACACTAAAAACCGTGTTATAACAAAGAAGTTATGACCAATCTAAGATTCGCGGAAAAAACCGGCAATGCTAGTAAACGTAAAACGCAAAGTTTCAATACAATAATTATTAGCCTTAGGTGTCTAAACGAAAGTCATATATTACGTTAAACCATGAGCATGCATAAAAAGAACGCCCAAATCTGACTTCGTATGACGAAGTTATGATTTTTCTAAGTTCCGAAGTGGCCGTAGACAGCTAAAAACTTGAAACAATGATCGAGTGATTTGTGGCCGACACAACCTAAACGAGAATCGAAGATCTCGTCAATGGTAGCACAACGGTAAAAATTCTGACAGAAACGGATATCGGATGAAGAAGTTATGGATTTTAAACAGACTTTTCGTGTCCCAGCCTATTAAAAATATATAATTAAAATTAAAGTCAAAATTTGCCAATGAAGTCTAAACGAGAGTTGTAGAGTACATTCTCACCTACGTGTGCATATAAAGAACGTCGAAAATGGAGCTCGTATGCGAAAGTTGCGGATTTTACAAGTTCGAGGCACACACACCAAGACGATTTACGCCCAGCGTACCCTCGTACGCCCAACGTACTCGAGTGCTAGGCCTCGGTTCGTCCACGTCGCTCCAATGCTCCGTCCAAGGATGTGGTAATCCATGACACATGTGAACACCCAGCGTAACCAAAGTACGCCCAGCGTACTCCGAAATTACGCCCAACGTAATCCCTCTTTCAGCACCCTATAAATATCATGTGAGGCTGCCCGGGTTTATTTGCTTCCTTACTCATTTCTTTCACCTTGGAACCCCTCTAAAGCCCCTCTAAACCACCCAAAAGTCTCGGTACACCCCTAAGTACACAACGCAAGGCCCGACACCCTGCAGTTCCTGAGAAATAAATCAGCTTTTCTAGTCGAAGTTCAGCTCGATTTATTGTCTCAACTTCTTCAAGCCACCACTTCAATCAAGTGAGTTCATACCCCTGCAAACACACTTTAAATACATTTTAAATGCTTTTTAAATACTTTAAGGGGGGAATACAAGTAAACACCCGGTTATTATGGTGTGAAAATATCTATCCTTTGCTATGTATTCCATATTGTTATTTAATCAATCTTATGTGATTTATAACTAGTATACAAATGGATTTACTACACGTTTAGCTATTTCACCAAACATATTACTTCAAAGGACTTTCTCAAACGTTTTTACATGTTAAAACTCTTTATCAAACTGTCTTACATACTTTATGTTTCCTTTCAAACGCTGTTACAATCGTGTTTCAAACAAAGGTTTTCTTATACTTAAAATTGTTCTTATCAAACAAACTACTTTCAAATCATCATTTCTTAGTTATTAAACTTTTCAAAGGTTTTACCAAAACTTCTTCTACACTTTTATATTTTCCAATGCATGCCTATATATGTATAGTTATATAAGTAATGTTTAAAGGACTTAGGACGGCTAGCTCGCTTTATTTCCTTTTCCTCGTTGGGATGTGGCCTTAGGGCATCGGTTATTCGTCAGAATGTCGTCTAAATATTAGTTAAATATCATGTATACATATATAGACATAAAAGTTCAATCAGTTGGTTCAGTACCTTTGGGTAGCAAAGGCATACTTCGGTTATACACGTACATTACTAGTAACTATAATAGGTATAGTTAGGAAATACTACTTACTATTCCAAGTACAAGGAATCACACAAGAGTCAGTTCATTCATGAGTCTATAATAATACATTACATACTATATGAAATACGAACACATTACATACAATTACAGGACATACAATTACAAGACATACAATTACAAGAGATACGATTACATAGATACGTTTACATAAATACGATTACATAGATACATTTACATAGATACTATTACATAGATTCTATTACAGGCGTTCGGGACTTACCATTCCACACCCAAGGCTGTTAGCTACAGTAGGGGAAAATGCACATCGATGGTTGTCTACGGTTGTACTGTTCGGCGAGTTATCACGCCGTGAATATCCTAGTGCAAAAGGATACAATTTTAGTTATTATATTATTTTTCCTTATTACCTTAATTTTGTGATACATACACATAAACGATGAGGTAGACGATAGTTTTATAATGATAATAATTATACAAGGGAAGAACCGTCACATTTACAGTAATGCATACTTTCAAAACAGTCGGGTCTTGGTAGAAGGCTACTTTTTATACTAGTAGGAAATATGGGATTTTGTAGGGTTTTCAAACGTTTACAATTATTTTACAAACATGTTCATTGATACAAAATTTTCTCCTAACATTTACAAGTCTTTCTTTACAGTTTTACAAATCAAAGTCACATAAATACTTATGAATTCACCAGCTTTATTGTTGATACTCGCATTCAAAATAAGTTGTATTCTTAGGTCACAAATAGACAGGTACGACGACTAGGTTTTGCGAAGACGGAGCCGTCAAGACTCGTCTTTTATTTGAATATTCATTATGTTGATTTATTCTATGAAAGAACTCACATGTAATTAAAATTACACTACTAATGCAATGGATGATGTTGTTGCTTGTTTACTACCTTGCATTGTTGTGATACATTACATGACGTCCTCCGCCCCAGAACGTTTCCACCGTTCTCGGTTTTGGGGTGTGACAAAAGGGCCCACACACATCGGTGTGTATGAGATCCAATAAACCCTCACCCCTCCCACAAGTGCCAGTGAAGGGTGACTTGGTCATCTTTCCAGGTAAACAAGACTCGCACATGTCATCGTCCCTAAGGTCGAATAACTCCAATACTCCATCCTTTTGGAGTTGGGGTATGCGTTTCTTGTTGACATGTCGAAGACGACAATGCCACAAGCATGTTTTATCCAAACACATCATTTCCTAAATTGTCTACAACCATCACAGTTTCATATATTCCATTACAAGGCAATGATTCAAAATAGAAAGCACCATTAAGATAAGCATTGATAGAACCCTTTTCATTATCAAATGAATATCTAAAACCATGTCTATACAAACATTGAAATGAAATGATGTTTCTTGCCATATCTGGCAAATAGCAACAATTATTTAAATCTAATCCTAATCCACTACTAAGCACTAAAGAGTAAACTTTGATCTTGGTGATAGGCAACGATCTTTTGTTTCCCATGATCAACTTTATCTTCCTATTCTCCACATCTCTATTTCTTCTTAGGCCCTAAAAATCAGAACAAATGTGAAAACCACATCCTATATCAAGTACCCAAGAAAAATCATGTGATGAATCATTAGATTTAATAGTGTAAATACTTGCGTAGGACGACTTGATCTTTCCATTCTGGATATCTTGCAAATATTTCGGACAGCTTCGTTTCCAATGCCCTATTCCGTGGCAGTGGTGGCACTCTGCCTCCTTGGGTTTGGAGTTGGGTTTAGCAGAACCAACCTTGGTTCCACTAGAAGAGGAGCCATTTTGGGACTTTCCCTTATGGTGGCTCTTTGAGGGAGCCTTCCTATTCTTACCCTTCCCTTGCCCAATTTCCAAGACTGGGGCAGCAGTAGGAGTTGGAGATGATGCAATGGATTTATCTTGAGGTTGTTCTCAGCAGTCCTCAACAATCCTTGAAGCTTGCTCAAGGTGACCTCCTCCTTGTTCATGTGGTAGGTCATGCAGAACTGGTTAGCAAGGAGTGAAGGATGATGTCAATTGCCAGCTCTTCATCAAAGTTCACATTCAACTTTAGCAGGCGATCGACATATCTTTGCATCTTTTGTAGATGAGCGGTAAGGGACTCTCCATTACCCGTTTTGGCAGTGATCATCGAAGTGATGATCTCGTACCTTTCTTGCCTAGCGCTCTGGTAGTACCGATCCAGTAGATCTTGATGCATCTCATAGGGGTACATGTCCTCATAGGACTTCTGGAGTTCTGCAGTCATAGTCGCCAACATGATGCAATGGACTTTTGTAGCATCTTTTCCTTTTAATACTAACATTATTTGATTTTTTATATAGATTTGAGCAAGATGATGTAGTGAAGGTGCAAGAAGAATGAATATATTTTTCAATGTCTTTTGGAACTTGACATGTTATTATTTTCATAATATGTAATGATTTTCTATGTTTTCTAGATTTAAGACGTGAGTTTTTTGGTAAATGCAAAATACATGCATATACATTGTTATGATGTTATCATGTAATTTAAATGGTTGACTTTGGTTGTTATTATTTCATCAAAATGCATTCATGTATACTTTTCTTTATCTTTCGATTTTGGCTTATTTCTAGTGTTTGAAATTACAAATCTTCCATCTTTCTGGGGTATTCCTGGAAGGTCTTTTGAATTACATATGGGAAGTCACATGCCATTGGGATGCCTTTAATGTTGATTTTCTTCTTTGGCTTTATATACAATATGAGCGAGGAACACATAATTCTTCTTATGCAGGCACTTCTGTGCCTTGATGAACGAAATAAGACAAAGATTGGCGCCAGGTTTATCACCAAAGATTATTAGGGTTTAGTGATTAGGGAGGTGAAGGCGAACGACCTTCTCGCGACACATAATATCATTATGGTGGGGGTTTAACCAATTTATGCCGATTATCACATCAAAACTCCTAATATTTACTGGCATCAAATCTAATTTGAATGAATGGTTGTTTAGTGTTAAGGTGCACCCTACATAAATATCTTTCGGTGATTTGTTTTTCCCATTAGCCATCAGCACCGTGAAGGCTTCATTTAGCTTCTGGGGTTGTTGTTTTAGTAAGTGTTTGAATTTGTTACTAACGAAGCATCGCTCAACTCCATTATCTAATAAGATGCAAGCGAAAGAGTTGTTAAGTGGGAACATACCAGGAACAACCGTCGAGTCTTGGACTGTTTCGCCTTGTCCCAAGGTCAGGACCCTTCCTGATCCTCTTGCTCCCTGATTGTTATCCTTGGGGAAATTGTGCCTGAAGTTACCGGTTCCTCCACACCCATGGTAGGTGTGACTGGCCCCAACATTCGTGTTGTTGTTACTATTTTTGCGATTGTTGTTGTTGTTGTTTGGTTTTTGATTCGGTTGTGGATAAGTTCTACAGTATCTAGCGGTGTGAATATTTCGGTTGCATCTATTACAACACCGCTTCTGGCAGGCTCCCTTATGATGGAAATTGCACTCGTTGCATTTTGGAAGGCTTCCAGCATATGGTCTCGCTGGTGTTGATGTAGTAGGTGTCATGGTCGCATGGATAACAACAACATGTTGCTTCTTCGAGGACCCTTGAGTTGACTGTCCCTTTCTCTTACTTCCAAAATTTCACTTCCTGCTCTTAATTTTGGGTTTTTGAGTGCCTTGATAAGTTGTCACTCATTGGTTTTTGGGGTTGTTACTTCGACTGGAGTGGTCGACACTATTTCCACCTTTGTTGGTGTTGTTAGCATTGAGTTGTGCCATAGCCGCGGTTACGACAGTTGTTACAGTAGCTTGGAATGTAGCAAAGTCCATCCGCATGATTGGTGTATCATAGGCATGCTTGTTATCTTTGTGGGATGACATTTTCTACTGCATGATGATAAGTAAGATCGTAAGTAATGATGGTCATTTTTGGTTGTACTCTATAAACTTCGTGTTTCGTCGTATGATTCACAATGTTTCCACCTACATCCCTATGATGTATTTATGGTAGCGGGTAATCATAGAGTTGTCACGAATATTAAGTCTATCCATAGAGTATATAGGTTGTTTTGGTTTTGAGGTCCTTGAGCATCTAGTGGTTTCGAGATTTTCGGTTGTGCATATAAGTGGATTCATGCAATAACACAAAATAAGAAGAAGAAATAGTTGTTTCGTTAGTGAGTACCATCTTAGTATGAGAAAGAGAGTCATAACAAATAGTAATGTGGGGGGGGGGGGTGGGGGAGAAAATGTTGATCCTAATCGCGGCAGAAAGTGTCTGGAGGTGGTGCTGATGAAGTGGATGCACCCTAGGGATAAGCTACTTGTTGCTCGGTGTCTCGCAGTCGTGCCTCCCAACTGACTATCTCGCTTGGAAGTCCCCAATCATTTTATGTGTTTGTCTCTCATCTCTCTCAGTTGCAGCCCACATTTGGTCCGTTTTATTTGGGGTGTCCTGAGCTTGGTTGCCCATGTCTCGGGTGCACCGTACCATGACTGGGAAGGCCCGGTCAGCTGGTCCTCCATGACTAAGATTGAAAAAATCTCGGGTCATACCGTAGGGCGGTGGTATCTCCTGCTGGCGAATCTATCTATAATATCGAGTGCCAATGAGGCGCGGGGCCACCGGGCCCATACGATAAGTCAGTACTCTGGCCATGTATGGAGGATTGATGACCTCGGATTCTGCATCCGAGGCATCATCATCATTGCCCTTGAGCTCTTCCTCTTCAAGGTCCACCACTGACTCGACGGATCCTTCTGCAAGTTCTACTTCATGTTCCTCCTCTGGTTCTTCCTCCAAGTCTCCTTCTGGGTCTTCCTCTAGGTCGAGCCACCTTGCTTTTCCCTGACTAAGGAGATCGGGGTTTCCTAGCTAATGATACCCGGCCATAGTGTCTGCACGCAAGTGTATAAATACTAGAAACCAATAACATACCAAATACTCCTATAGTATTTTAAATTTTGTTTACATTTGGTTCTATAAGCTCTTTGGATAATTTGGTGGTAAGGTTTTGATTCATTGTCCATCACAATTACTCCTGAACACATGTTGGTCGTATTTTGAATGAACATAGTTGATCAGGCTATATTCACCCCCAATCCGACTACATAACTGCCCGGGTTTAATAGTGATGTTCAAATCCTCCAAAGACTTTTACTATTCTTGTTGTGTTATTACTCTAAAATGCACACATAGGTATGTATTTGGATTATTATGTTCAGAGTATTTTAGTCTCATTGTATTTATAGTTGCATATCCTGTATGATTAGATATGCTAGTTCACTATAAACAATGTTGTGATACCAATCTGTCACACCCTCGAACCAGATGGCAGAAACGTCCGGGGGCTTGAGCGTGACTCCACTGTTGTAGTATCATTACAGAGTATATAATTGAAACATAACATCATCATCATCACACATGTAATATAACAACATTCATTATTTACATTGAGTATTGTATTGAATATTACATGACAAAATAGTCAGAGTATGATGAAACAAAATATTCATTAGTTTGTTCCGCTCAACTTTCTTCAACGGTTTCCTGAGAATACAAGTTAATTTAAAAAGGTCAACATAAAAATGTTGGTGAGTTCATAAGCATGTTTGTGAAAATGATTTGGATTATTCGTAAAACCTAGAAAATCCGATATTTTCTGTAAACAATTTAGTATGTTTGTGTCAGATCTCGTATTAATGCATGTGTATTATTGTTTATTAGGATGTATAAAGATAATGCAGAAAGTGTGAAGAGAATGCCTCCAAACAACCCGATGTTGTCTGTAATAGAGAATGCTGCCGTACCAACCCTCAAGGTTGAGTACCAGTACATGTATGTTCCCAAATAATCCAAAGAGAAAAAAAGGATGGTCTTCCGTAAATTTATAACGTTAATTCCTCTTAGCGATCTGTTACAACCATGCTTGATAATGAAAATTTCACCTGTCTTGACGTCTAGAAGATGCCGACTTGTTTAAGATACAGTTTTTCAGCCTAGACCGGACTAGTCTAACTGTAGCAAACAGCTCAGGTGTCGGGCGTCACCCCCGTATAGATCTATACATAAACTCACGCTCTCCCTCCAAGAGACTCCGGTTATAACTACAAGCTACGATCGTACACTCAATAGGTGTCAACCGACAAAACTCACTAGATCCTTAATCGAATTTACATGAAGAAAAATGTATAAAACTCATTCCAGGCCCAATGAACCTTGTAAGTGAGACACTAGGGCATCGCTAAACATGTGAGTCATTTCAAGAAGTAATAGGAATGAGATTTATATAACATGGGCCTAAAATATATGTATAAAGACAACTAAGACCCATTTCACATTTAAGGTATTTACAGGTCCAAACAGCACGCAAATAATATCCAAGGTCCTTCGCACATGTTAATGGGTCAATGAGATCCAATAAACATACAAATAGTATTCAGGACCCATCAAACATATTTTTAGATTTATGAAGTAAATAATAGATAATCACCAAATAAATCATGAAAAACACACATATTCATGCATATACACATAGATCTACACAAGGCAACTTGTATTCTCCCGTAAAACCAAGTAAAAATCGAAAATAGGGGGTATAAACTCACCTTGGGGTTTGAATTCGGTTTTTGATTAAGAAGTGAGAAGATCTCGGCTTTAGCAAGCCTCTTGTGGAGGGTTTTGAACTTAGATGGTTCTAAGAACATGATCCACAAGAAAATGGGTGTAAGAGGAGTTTTTTAAGAGATCAAGAAGTTAAATCGTAGATCTAAGTGAGAACTTACCAAAGTTGATGATCTTGAAGAAGAATCTCTTAAAGACACACACCAAATCTCGAAAATCTAGAGAGAATTAGGAGACTTCTTGAGAGACTTCTTGTGAGAGTCTAAGAAAATGAAGATGGTGTTGATATGTGTGTGTTCTCGGCCAAATTTAGAGGAGGAGGAAGTGAGAGAATCAAATGGTTAATACTTGATGGTTACGAGTTTTTAGCCTGGATTACCATTAAATAAAGTTTAGGTGGCAAGCAGGGCCGGTCCAAGCCCAGGGTGAGCTGGGCCAGGGCCCACGACAACAAATTTTATGGGGGCAGCGAGTTATTTGGACCTAATGTTATGGATACTGTTATATTGGGCCTCATATGTTGGTTCCATAATCCCACTCTAAAGAAAATGAGGAAACACGATTCATGACTCATGAGGCGGCAAAATTAAGCTATTCTACTAGAATAAATAAACACACACCTAATTAGTGCATCAAACGACGAGATGGGAGAAGACGAGGAGACGGGCATGCAAACTGGTACTATTATTTTCTCATAATTGTTATTTTAAATTTCTCCTAAATCCTAATTCATTATCCCAATCTGATTTGTGTTCTTTGTTCACCAGTTCTCCTAAATCTTAATTCTTAAGTGCTAAAGTTCTTAAAGAGACTTTTGTTTCTCATATATTTTCGTTCTTCCTTTGTTGTAAGCCCTAATTCAATATTCTATAGTGTCATTTGTGTTATTGGACATACTTTCTAATTTCCTTCTACTATTTTTTTCTTGTGTATTTTTTTATTTTAAATATATGTCAACGGTTTTACTTGAGAATTTGTATAGCTTTGATTTCAGGGAAGTTTCTCTTTCATTAGTAGTTAAAATGCTGAAGACTCAGGTTTTTTCCAAGTCGTGTATGTATCTATAGTCTAATTTTTTTGTGTGAATATTATAAACTATGATTTTCTTAACAGAAAGAGACGATGGAGGATTCTGTTGAATGTAGAGTTAGTTTAGTAGTTTAATTTCTTATCAGACTTTCTCTTTTGGTTGTGTTCGGATCTGATATTTATGTTTATGGCTTTAATTTTTTGACGAGTTCCAATTGTTCGATGAAAGTACTAAGTGAAATGTATGGTAAAGTTTAGGGAGTAAAGTAGCTAGCCATGGTCCTCAACTCTATTTATCATATTTATAAAAACAATTTATTTTAATAGTAAAGAATTGGAAAATATATGTTTGTGAAAAAGATGCAGATCGTTTTGAGAAAAAGATTTGTGGTAGGCCCTGTACATGAACTATATCAAGTTAAGATATGCAAGGCAATATTTGATTTTCATTGATTTTCCCATTAACTTATTACCTAAAGGTATTCATAAAGTTTGCAGAAAATTAGATGTAGATTTGTTTCTAGTCGTAAAATCACTTATTATAACTTATTGAATATAAGCTAACTTGTTTTGTTGACTTATCTTTATTTCGGAGTGTTGACTTAAATATTTTTTTTTATTGCTAGTACCTATAGTGTGGGAAAACTACAATAATCAAAGCAATTCTTAATCTACAATTATAAATGGCTTAATTTGTATGCTTGCAGTATGCATGACATCAATCTTAAAGTTTCACTATCAAGGAACAATGGCGACCATTAGTTATTTCTTTTCTTTTCTTTTGTTTATTATTATAGTTCTTTGTGTTACATTTTTGCAACATATAATGGTAATAGATAGATATATAAGGGCATTATTAACATTGGTCGCCCGGGGCAACGAAACCCAACGGACCGCCCTTGGTGGCAAGCCCACATAAACCTTCTTTTCTTCATTTTTTTTGTTTTAGTTGTTGGGCCGAGAGGAAGAAAGAAAACGAGAAAGGAGGAGTGGTTTGGGCCTTGAATTCTTGATTTCGATATTATGGGCCCAAATGGAAGGTTCTTGGCCCATTAAAATAAAATGTCACACCCTAAAACCAAGAACGGCGAAAATGTTCTGGGGCGGAGGACGTCATGTAAAGTATCACAACAGTGCAAAGTAGTAAACAAGCAACAACATCATCCATTGCATTAATATTAAAATTTTAATACATGAGTGTTCTTTTATAGAAGAAGACATGATAATAAGTAATCAAAATAAAAGACGAGTCTTGACAGCTCCGTCTTCTCAAAACCTGGTCATCGTACATGTCTACTGGTGACCTGAGAATACAAGTTATTTTGAAAGCATAGATCAGCATTTAAGCTGGTGAATTCATAAGTATTTTAGT
The DNA here is from genome assembly GCF_051521515.1 of Lactuca serriola. NCBI lineage: Eukaryota > Viridiplantae > Streptophyta > Magnoliopsida > Asterales > Asteraceae > Lactuca > Lactuca serriola. The sequence goes on from NC_136413.1 coordinate 189,706,829, forward strand.
TTCATTGATTAGTAAAACTATAAATAAAATACTTGTAAATGTTTGAAGAATAAGTTTGTATAAGTATGAAAACCCTAGAAAATCCCATATTTCCTACTAGTATAAAATGTAGTCTTCTACCAAGACCCGACTGTTTTGAAGGTTTGCTTCTCTGTATGAATGAAGGTTTTTCCCGTGTGTAACTATTATTATCAAAATATAGTCTACCTTATTGATTATGTGAATGTGTCACAAGATAAAAGTAATAGGGAAAATTATATAATCATTGAAATCGAATCCTTTTGTCTTAGGATAAACACGACGTGGTAACTAGCCGAACAGTACAACCGAGAACATCCATCGATGAACAGGTCCCGCTGTAGCTAGCAGCCAGACGTAGGATGGTCAGTCCTATACAGTATGTAGTAACTCTCCTTATATAGTATATAGTATAGTATGTAGTAATTCTCCTTGTATAATATGTAATAGTATTTCTTCATATAGTATGTAATAGTATCTCTTCATATAGTATGTAATAGTATCTCTTCATATAGTATGTAATATATTTGTATAGACTCATGAATGAACTGACTCTTATGTGAGTCCTTGTACTAGGAATACTAATTAGTATCTCCTAAACTATACCTATTATAGTTACTAGTAATGTATGTATATGACTGAATGAAAGTATGTCCTTGCTACCCAAAAGTACTGAACTGACTACTAGAACTTTTATGTCTACATATGCATAAATAATACGTAACTAATATTTAGACGACATTCAGACAAATAACCGATACCCTAAGGCCACATCCAAACAAGGAAAAGGAATTAAAGCGAGTTAGCAGTCGTAAGTCCTTTAAACATTACTTACATAACTATACATATATAGGCATGCATATGACAATATAAAAGTTTGAAAAGAAGTTTTGTAAAACATTTGAGGAACAATTTAAAAGTAGTTTGTTTGATATAAACAGTTTAAAGTATAAGGAAATCTTTGTTTGAAACATAATTGTAACAAAATTCGAAAGGAAAGATTTAGTATATAAAACAAGTTTGATAAAGAGTTTAACATGTAAAAATCTGTTTGCTTGTTAAAACAACTAAAAGTTTAGTAAATCCACAGTTTGATAGTTATTAATCACATGTGATTGATATAATAACTATAATGATTCAACTTGTATCCCCCCAGAAAAGCATTTAAAAACATTTAAAAGGTTGCTGAGGTTTCTTCAGGAAGGATACGAAACATAAGATACTCTATGCATGAGTACCTTGGAATTCTGGAATGACGGCTTCGATAGAAAGGCGATTTCGGAGAAAAGAATTTACGCACGAAGTTGGTATTGTGAGGGTCGAATTGACTCAAGTTATCTGATAATATTGGACTCACTTGGAAATAAAGGCATTAGACTAGATCATAAAGGGGTTACAGACAAAACATAACAGTGCAACTTCTAACAGAGTTTCTGTACTTTAATTTAACTGCAAGACTACTACTGCGAACAAGGTATACTTCAAAAAGCAAGTATACGCAGCACGAGAGTCCCTTGACCGAAGTGATCTTGCAAAAGATAAGACTAGAATTGCACTGGTTTTTAACTGTTTGAAAGTATACTTAATTACTGTCGATTGGAAGTGTACCTATATTATAGTAGGTTCCTTTGATGTCTTTTGTTGTTCTGGGGTCAAACTCCTCCTGTTCCCCCGTCACTCTTCTATGTTGGGCAGTCCCCTTTGAAATGTCCCATTACGCCGCATAGATGGCATACTCGAGAAATTTCGACATTGGTAGTCGAAGTAATTTGTTGGATCCGAGTCCTGCAGGAGCGGGTAGTGTGCCCGTTCTTGTTGCAGTACTTGCAGTGTAACAGATGACAACTACCTAGATGATGGAAGTTGCACTTATTTCACTTTGGTAGGTTTCTAGCATACGGTATGGTGGGGTTAAGAATAACCGGGATACTAGTAGGGATGGTAGTAGGAGTTACAGACGTTGTGGCCGCGAAGGCTGCCACAGGTTGTTGTCTTTTGTTTGTCCCTTGGGGTCATTTTCCTTTAAAAATATCCCAGAACTTTTGTTTATTACTCTTGAGTTTGAGATTCGGGGTGTCGTGGTAGTTTGATACTCGTTGATGTACTTGGCTGTTACTTTGATTGGAATTATTGATAACCATCCCGCTAACATTTGTATCGTTAGCGTTTAGGTGAGTCATGAAATTTGTCACGGCATCTGAGACTGCATCTTGAAAGGTACTTGCATCTATCTGAAGAGTTGGTGTTTTGTTGATGGGTTGTTTACTTTTCTTCGACGGCATGATTCTGTTACACGATAAGAAAATGAGTTCGTGAGCGATTATGGTTGGCCTCAGATGTTTTCTAATCATTCAGGTAAATGTAAATTTTCCGTTTTGCTAAACTATTCTCGATGGTTTGACCTACATCTCTATGATGCAGTCCTAGTACAATGGTAGAAGTAGGTTCGTAGAATGGCCATAAGTCGATTGTTGTCCGAACTAGGGCTAGGGGTGTAAACGAGCCAAGCTATTCGTGAGCTACTCGAGCTCGGATCGTTAAAAGCTCGACTCGAAACCAATTTTAAATGAGCCCGAGCCGAGCCCGAGCTTAATAATAAGCTTGTTTATTAAACGAGCTCGAGCTCAAGCCTATGTCAGAAAGCTCGATTAGGCTCGCGAGCCTAAACGAGCCTTTATATAATATTATTTATTATATATATATATATATATATATATATATATATATATATATATATATATATATTAAAATAAAAACATATTAGTGGAATTATGAATTTCGGGTATTAGTAAACGAGCTTTTTAACGAGCTCGAGCCGAGCTTAAGCTTATTTAGGCACGCCCGATAAAAACGAGTCGAGCCCGAGTCCGAGCCGAGCTTGTATAACTCTTTACGAGCTCGAGTCGAGCTCAGTAAAAGAAAGCTCGAATCGAGCCGAGCTCGAGCTCGAGCCTCATATAATTTAAACGAGCCCGAGCCGAGCCTGGCCAGGCTCGGGCTCGGCTCGGCTCGTTTGCACACCTAACTAGGGCATCATTGGTTGGTGGATAACAGGATCCAACATTCAAAAAGAATTGGAAGTGATCCCTGAGCGGAATTACCATAGCTCAATAACTTGGCTAGAGTGAGTTTCAGATAGAATTCTAACGATAGTAGAATGAAAGTATTTGAACAAAGATTAACACAGAAACTAATCGACTGTCAATCTCCTTGATATTTATGATGTAATAAGTTTGGGAAAATGAACTTGTAGTAGGTATTACATCATATCCGGAGTAGAAAAATTTTGACAGCATAAAGTCCTAACTAAAGTACTTACGGTACTGGGGTAGTTACATAGAAAAGTGCTACATATGTCATAGACAGGAAAACGGTTCCTTATAACAAGGGAGGAAAGATAAAGCATCTCCTACTCGTGACGGTCATCCCTCTGCTGAACCCTTAGTTCAGCCAGCTGGCGCTCCATATCAAGCATGTGTCTTTCGCACACCCTCTGGCGTACTCGGAGCTCTATGACTTCGGCTCGTGTTTCGGCTAGTGCTTGTAGCAGGGCCTCGTGGTCTCTCTCAGACCTCACATGAGCATCTTCAAGATGGGTGGTACGGATGGTATGCATTCTTGAATTGGCATCAACATCTGTGATGCGATGGAGAGTTGTATTGCACTGGATTTCGATTCGGGCAACCCTGCGGACCAGGATTGGCAAAACCCTGTCTGCCAAGCTTCCCTCGCTCAGGTTATAGAAGCTTTGGTCTTCGTTAAATGGATTGGGCTGGTCTTGCTCTTCGCTCCATGTCTCCAAGCATTCTACCCAAGGGGGCGTCGGGCCTTGAAAAGCCGGACGAGGGTTAGGATTTGGGTTGGGAGCCACCGGGGGTAGGCTCTCAACCTCGGGCTCGGAGTTAGCACCATCTGAAAAGCCTTCAGCATGGTGATTATCCAAAGGGATAGGATGATCATCCTCTGGCTCTTCTCCAAAGCATCTAGCATTGCCTTCATTCGGGAAGTACGGGTCGCCGTGGGGATGGGGTCAACCCATGTTATCTACGCGAGAATTGGGGTAACGAAATAATTATTAGACGTACTAACTAGATAATTATATGACAATTTTCATCAGTTACTTCAATATTTGTAAAGTGCATACCAGTTATATGTAATCAAAACAGGATAGGCCTTCGAATAAGTGACCTTAACTCCCAATTCACAAGGAATATGGGGTAAAGCAAAAATTTACAGACTGTAAGTCTATGTCTTCCTAGTTACATATAACCTTAGTATATCCACTTAGCAACTATTGACTTATTAATGAAGATCTTTAGTTCTCAACCAAGTAATTATAGTAACACAAAATTCTCCTAATGTCTTCATTTTAATAGTATTGGTAAGTTTTTAGACTTGTTGCCATATCACAACCATTCTTGGGCATAAGCTAATCACTCATCGGACCAGCATAGTTGATCAAGCTATGCCACTCCTAGGACTGACCATACATCCCCAAGCTTACTTGTGATATTCAACAATCGTAATACTTTTGTTTTTGTCGACATCCAGCATTACCTTCGTTCGGGAAGTACGGGTCGCCGTGGGGATGGGGTCCAACCATGTTATCTACGCGAGAATTGGGGTAACGAAATAATTATTAGACGTACTAACTAGATAATTATATGATAATTTTCATCAGTTACTTCAATATTTGTAAAGTGCATACCAGTTATATGTAATCAAAACAGGATATGCCATCGAATAAGTTACCTTAACTCCAAATTCACAAGGAATAGGGGGTAAAGCAAAAATTCACAGATTCTAAGTCTATGTCATCCTAGTTACATATAACCTTAGTGTATCCACTTAGCAACTATTGACTTATTAATGAAGATCTTTAGTTCTCAACTAAGTAATTATAGTAACACAAAATTCTCCTAATGTATTCATTGTAGTAGTATTGGTAAGTTTTTGGACTTGTTGCCATATCACAACCATTCTTGGGCATAAGCTAATCACTCGTCGGACCAGCATAGTTGATCAGGCTATGCCACTCCCAGGACTGACCATACATCCCCGAGCTTACTTGTGATATTCAATAATCGTAATACTTTTGTTTTAGTCATTGTGACACTGATAGTATGAATGCAGGCATGTATACTTAGTTAAATATTTTATTATTTAAAAGTATAAAATCTTGGTCAGAGTATTTTAATCCCATTGAATTTATAATCTATATATCTTTTATGGGTTGATATACGTAATTCACTATAAACAATGCTTTGATACCAATCTGTCACACCCCAAAACCAAGAACGACGGAAACGGTCTGGGGCGGAGGACGTCATGTAAAGTATCACAATAGTGTAAAGTAGTACACAAGCAACAACATCATCCATTGCATTAATAGTAAAACTTTAATACATGAGTGTTCTTTTTTAGAATAAGACATGTTAATAAGTAATCAAAATAAAGGACGAGTCTTGACTGCTCCGTCTTCTCAAAACTTGGTCATCGTACGTGTCTACTGGTGACCTGAGAATACAAGTTATTTTGAAAGAGTAGATCAACATTTTAAGCTGGTGAATTCATAAGTATTTTAGTTTCATTGATTAGTAAAACTGTAAAGAAAAGACTTGTAAATAGTATTTGAAGGTTTGCTTCTCTGTATGAATGAAGGTTTTTCTGTGTATAACTATTATTATTAAAATATAGTCTACCTCATCGATTATGTGAATGTGTCACAAGATAAAAGTAATAGGGAAAATTATATAATCATTGAAATCGTATCCTTTTGTCTTAGGATAAACACGGTGTCGTAACTCGCCGAACACTACAACTGAGAATATCTGTTGATGAACAGGTCCCGCTGTAGCTAGCAGCCAGGTGTAGGATGGTCAGTCCCGTACAGTCTGTAGTAACTCTCCTTGTATAGTATATAGTATAGTATGTAGTAATTCTCCTTGTATAGTATGTAGTAGTATTTCTTCATATAGTATGTAATAGTATCTCTTCATATAGTATGTAATAGTATCTCTTCATATAGTATGTAATATATTTGTGTAGACTCATGAATGAACTGACTCTTATGGGATTTCTTTTACTAGGAATAGTAATTAGTATCTCCTAAACTATACCTATTATAGTTACTAGTAATGTATGTATATGACTGAATGAAGGTATGTCCTTGCGACCGAAAAGTACTGAACTGACTACTAGAACTTTTATGTCTACATATGCATTAACAATATGTAACTAATACTTAGACGATATTCGGTCAAATAACCGATACCCTAAGTCCACATCCAAACAAGGAAAAGAAATTAAAGCGAGTTAGCAGTCCTAAGTCCTTTAAACATTACTTACATAACTATAGATATATAGGAATGCATTTGACAATATAAAAGTTTGAAAAGAAGTTTTATAAAACATTTGAGGAACGATTTAAAAGCAATTTGTTTGATATAAACAGTTTAAAGTATAAGGAATTCTTTGTTTGAAACACAAATGTAACAGAATTCGAAAGGAAAGATGTTGTATATAAAACAAGTTTGATAAATAGTTTAGCATGTAAAAATGTGTTTTCTTGGTAAAATAACTAAAAGTGTAGTAAATCCACAGTTTGATAGTTATTAATCACATGTGATTGATATAATAACTATAATGATTCAACTTGTATCCCCCCATAAAAGCAATTAAAAACATTTAAAAGGTTGGTTAAGGGGTATGAAGTCACCTGTAGTGAGTGGTTTCGATGAACGGATGGTATAGGATGCTAAGCATCAAGTGAAGACTTGAACACACACACGGATCCTATTTAACATATAATGACACATATATGTATCCAATTAGTCATTTAACAACTAATTAACCAAGTTAAGACACCCTAGGACATGTAAAACACTTTGGTTCAAGTGCTATAAGTACCAAGGGTTGCATCTAAAGGTTGTATGGCCTCACATTGGAGTTTACTGCCCAAATGGTAACACCATGTGAGTTTACGGCCAATGGTCATTTCCCCCATGAGTTTACGGTCGTAAACTCATGGTAATTAGTACCATTTTGTGTTTTAAGGTCTTATAAGTCAAGGTTAAGTATCCTATGATCAAGTCCAAGCCTTAGGAAGTAATAGTGGCACCATTGCACCACCTTTTAGGAGTTTACGACCCATGGTCAATCCCCCATGAGTTTACAGCTGTAAACTCATGTGTGCTTGATTCTTTTGCTTGTTTAAGGTCCTATACTCCTCAAGGATGTGATCTAGACTTGTATCCAAGGCTTACGAAGGGACTAGGGCACAAATGCACACTTAAATAGAGTTACGGCCCAAGGAGGTGCCTTGGCCATAAAATCCCTTTTGATTATGTTTTCTTGATGATTTCTAGGTGTAAACTAGTTGGATCATGTATAGAACAAGCTAAGACAAGAGTACTTACAGTATAGAAGCTTGTAAGGGTGGTTAAGGTCCAAAAACACTAGTGTGTGTTCTTGGTGTTTTGAAGAACACTTGAAGATCTAATCAAAAGAAGAGATTTAATGGATGAAATCATGTGTGAATCAAGAAGAAGTGAGGTATAGCACTTAGATGAAGTGATTTACTTACATGAATGGAAGATTGGAAGGAAAGCTCAAAATGATACTTGAGAGAAAACCTGGGTTCTAAGCTTGAAATGGAAAGAATGACTGAAAATGGCTAAGTTTTTCTTATATAGGCATGGAGTTTATGGCCCCATGAGTTTACGGCCGTAAACTCATGGTCTCATGGCCGTAAACTCCTCATTTGAGGGTTTAAAGCTTGGTTGGTGGTTTGGAACTCTAGTTGACCCATTCTAGAATTTGATCCTTTGATATATTTAAAGATCAGAATGCTCAAACGGACTTCAAACTGTGCTCGAAGTTAGCAGGAGTAAGTTTGACTTTCAATGAATTACTTGACTATACAGGATAGAAAATTTCGTGTTGTCACATCATCCCCCCGTTAGAGGGAATTTTGTCCCGAAATTTAGAGTTTAGGCCAGGAAGTATGTATGAATAATTGAGTAAGGAGATGAGGATACTTCCATTTCGATTGATCCTTGCGCTCCTAAGTGAACTAAGGTCCTCGCTTGGCATTCCCGCGAACCTTCACTAATGGGATGCGGCTTTGTTTCTCCTGCTTGACCTCTCGGTCCGTGGTCACTATGGTTCTTCCACGAAGTTAAGGCTCTTGTTCATCTCGATCTCATCGAGTGGGATTACAAGAGTCTCGTCGGAAAGACACTTTTTCAAGTTCGAGTCATGGAAGGTAGAATGTGCGTTACTGAGCTCGCGGGGTAGGTTGAGTTTGCAAGGTATAGGGCCGATTCTATCAAGAATCTCGAAAGGCCCTATGTACCTTGGATTTAGCTTTCCATGCCTTCCGAAACGTATCAAGCCTTTCTGGGGTGAGACTTCCAAAGGAACGTGGTCTACTCCTAGAATTCCAAAGGTTTCCTTATCTTGTCAGCGTAGCTTAGAAATTTGCGAATTTCTGTAGGCGACTTTGGTGCTGACTAATTCTCAACAGTTTTGATTTTGGAAGGGTCCACATGAATTCCCACTTCACTAATAGTGTGCCTTAGGAACTCGACTCTTCAAATCCAAAACTCGCATTTAGAGAGCTTCGCGTAATGTTTCCAAGGTCTGTCTTAGATACTTTCTATGCTTTTTCTTACTATGAGACTAGATAAGTAGGTTATTTATAAGGGCAATGACGGACTGATCCAAGTAAGGATGGCATACCCTATTCATTGAGTTCATGAATACTACAGGCGCATTGGTCTTATCGGAGAGGTATCGCTACGGACTTGTAGTGTCCGCAACGAGTTCGGAAGGCCGTCTTCGGGACATCCTCCTCTTACACTCGTAACTGGTGATACTCGGATCTCAGATCCATCTTTGAAAGGTGATTTGTTCCTTGCGGTTGGTCATACAATTTATCTATGAGAGGCAGAGGGTAACGATTTCTAATGGTGATCTTGTCGAGGTCTCTATAGTCGATGCACATACTAAACAATTTGTCTTTCTTCTTTGATGAACCAGACTTGAGTTCCCCAGGGTGAGAAGCTTGGCTTTACCAAGCCAATTCTAAGCAGTTCGTTAAGTTTATCGGACAGTTCTTGCATATCTGTATGTGCTAGACTATAGAGCGATTCAGTTACAGGGGTAGCCCCTGCAACTAATTTGATTCCGAAGTTGACCTTGGCGTCATGGAGGTAATCCTGGGATTTCTTTTGGAAAGATATCGGGAATATCCAAAAGAAAGTATGATTACTCACGAAGTAAGGATTATGATAGGTACTCTTGTTCTATCTAAATCTCTTGTCCCCGCCCAGCGAGAAGCCATTTGATTGGACTCTAAGTTTATCCGCATGGCAGCATGATCAATCGTAGTTTTGGGAAGTCTCTGTCCTGAAGTTCATATTAGAAGTCATACTTGGTTCATCAATTGCAGCTTCGCGTATACGAGTCATATATAATTAAGATTGAATAGGCAGTCGAATAAATGATTCTTCTTTAAGCTCACATCCAAACAAGGAAAAGAAGTTAAAGAGGAATCATCAATTCTAAGCTTGTAGAGCCTTGATTTTGTACCACCCTTGCGTATACATTCCTCAGCGATAGATCAATCGTAGTGGTATTCGAATTGAACTTGACGTACTGTACGAGTGGTATTCCGGGGAGGTTTGCTGAGGTTTCTTCAGGAAGGATACGAAACATAAGATACTCTATGCATGAGTACCTTGGAATTCTGGAATGACGGCTTCGATAGAAAGGCGATTTCGGAGAAAAGAATTTACGCACGAAGTTGGTATTGTGAGGGTCGAATTGACTCAAGTTATCTGATAATATTGGACTCACTTGGAAATAAAGGCATTAGACTAGATCATAAAGGGGTTACAGACAAAACATAACAGTGCAACTTCTAACAGAGTTTCTGTACTTTAATTTAACTAAAAGACTACTACTGCGAACAAGGTATACTTCAAAAAGCAAGTATACGCAGCACGAGAGTCCCTTGACCGAAGTGATCTCGCAAAAGATAAGACTAGAGTTGCACTAGTTTTTAACAGTTTGAAAGTATACTTAATTACTGTCGATTGGAAGTGTACCTATATTATAGTAGGGTCCTTTGATGTCTTTTGTTGTTCTGGGGTCAAACTCCTCCTGTTCCCCCATCACTCTTCTATGATGGGCAGTCCCCTTTGAAATGTCCCATTACGCCGCATAGATGGCATACTTGAGAAATTTCGACATTGGTAGTTGAAGTAATTTGTTGGATCCGAGTCCTGCAGGAGCGGGTAGTGTGCCCGTTCTTGTTGCAGTACTTGCAGTGTAACAGATGACAACTACCTAGATGATGGAAGTTGCACTTATTGCACTTTGGTAGGTTTCTAGCATACGTTATGGTGGGGTTAAGAATAACCGGGATACTAGTAGGGATGGTAGTAGGAGTTACAGACGTCATGGCCGCGAAGGCTGCCACAGGTTGTTGTCTTTTGTTTGTCCCTTAGGGTGATTTTCCTTTAAAAATATCCCAGAACTTTCGTTTATTACTCTTGAGTTTGAGATTCGGGGTGTCGTGGTAGTTTGATACTCGTTGATGTACTTGGTTGTTACTTTGATTGGAATTATTGATAACGATCCCGCTAACATTTGTATCGTTAGCGTTTAGGTGAGTCATGAAATTTGTCACGGCATCTGAGACTACAGCTTGAAAGGTACTTGCATCTATCTGAAGAGTTGGTGTTTTGTTGATGGTATGTTTACTTTTCTTCGACGGCATGATTCTGTTACACGATAAGAAAATGAGTTCGTGAGCGATTATGGTTGGCCTTAGATGTTTTCTAATCATTCAGGTAAATGTAAATTTTCCGTTTTGCTAAACTGTTCTCGATGGTTTGACCTACATCTCTATGATGCAGTCCTAGTACAATGGTAGAAGTAGGTTCGTAGAATGGCCATAAGTCGATTGTTGTCCGAACTAGGGCTAGGGGTGTAAACGAGCCAAGCTATTCGTGAGCTACTCGAGCTCGGATCGTTAAAAGCTTGACTCGAAACCAATTTTAAACGAGCCCGAGCCGAGCTCGAGCTTAATAATAAGCTTGTTTATTAAACGAGCTCGAGCTCAAGCCTATGTCACAAAGCTCGATTAGGCTCGCGAGCCTAAACGAGCCTTTATATAATATTATTTATTATATATATTAAAATAAAAACATATTAGTGGAATTATGAATTTCAGGTATTAGTAAACGAGCTTTTTAACGAGCTCGAGCCGAACTTAAGCTTATTTAGGCACGCCCGATAAAAACGAGTCGAGCCCGAGTCCGAGCCGAGCTTGTATAACTCTTTACGAGCTCGAGTCGAGCTCAGTAAAAGAAAGCTCGAATCGAGCCGAGCTCGAGCTCGAGCCTCATATAATTTAAACGAGCCCGAGCCGAGCCTGGCCAGGCTCGGGCTCGGCTCGGCTCGTTTGCACACCTAACTAGGGCATCATTGGTTGGTGGATAACAGGATCCAACATTCAAAAAGAATTGGAAGTGAGAGCGGAATTACCATAGCTCAATAACTTGGCTAGAGTGAGTTTCAGATAGAATTCTAACGATAGTAGAATGAAAGTATTTTCACAAAGATTAACACAGAAACTAATCGACTGTCAATCTCCTTGATATGTATGATGTAATAAGTTTGGGAAAATGACCTTGTAGAAGGTATTACATCATATCCGGAGTAGAAAAATTTTGACAGCATAAAGTCCTAACTAAAGTACTTACAGTACTGGGGTAGTTACATAGAAAAGTGCTACATATATCATAGACAGGAAAACCGTTCCTTATAACAAGGGAGGAAAGATAAAGCATCTCCTACTCGTGACGGTCATCCCTCTGCTGAACCCTTAGTTCAGCCAGCTGGCGCTCCATATCAAGCATGTGTCTTTCGTACACCCTCTGGCGTACTCGGAGCTCTATGACTTCGGCTCGTGTTTCGGCTAGTGCTTGTAGCAAGGCCTCGTGGACTCTCTCAGACCTCACATGAGCATCTTCAAGATGGGTGGTACAGATGGTATGCATTCTTGAATTGGCATCAACCTCTGTGATGCGATGGAGAGTTGTATTGCGCTGGATTTCGTTTCGGGTAACCCTGCGGACCAGGATTGGCAGAACCCTGTCTGCCAAGCTTCCCTCGCTCAGGTTATAGAAGCTTCGATCTTCGTTGAATGGATTGGGCTGGTCTTGCTCTTCGCTCCATGTCTCCAAGCATTCTACCCAAGGGGGCGTCGGGCCTTGAAAAGCCGGACGAGGGTTAGGATTTGGGTTGGGAGCCACCGGGGGTAGGTTCTCAACCTCGGGCTCGGAGTTAGAACCATCTGAAAAGCCTTCAGCATGGTGATTATCCAAAGGGATTGGATGATCATCCTCTGGCTCTTCTCCAAAGCATCTAACGTTGCGTTCATTCGGGAAGTACGGGTCGCCGTGGGGATGGGGTCCAGCCATGTTATCTACGCGAGAATTGGGGTAACGAAATAATTATTAGACGTACTAACTAGATAATTATATGATAATTTTCATCAGTTACTTCAATATTTGTAAAGTGCATACCAGTTATATGTAATCAAAACAGGATAGGCCTTCGAATAAGTGACCTTAACTCCAAATTCACAAGGAATATGGGGTAAAGCAAAAATTTACAGACTGTAAGTCTATGTCTTCCTAGTTACATATAACCTTAGTATATCCACTTAGCAACTATTGACTTATTAATGAAGATCTTTAGTTCTCAACCAAGTAATTATAGTATCACAAAATTCTTCTAATGTCTTCATTTTAGTAGTATTGGTAAGTTTTTAGACTTGTTGCCATATCACAACCATTCTTGGGCATAAGCTAATCACTCATCGGACCAGCATAGTTGATCAAGCTATGCCACTCCTAGGACTGACCATACATCCCCAAGCTTACTTGTGATATTCAACAATCGTAATACTTTTGTTTTTGTCGACATCCAACATTACCTTCGTTCGGGAAGTACGGGTCGCCTTGGGGATGGGGTCCAACCATGTTATCTACGCGAGAATTGGGGTAACGAAATAATTATTAGACGTACTAACTAGATAATTATATGATAATTTTCATCAGTTACTTCAATATTTGTAAAGTGCATACCAGTTATATGTAATCAAAACAGGATAGGCCATCGAATAAGTGACCTTAACTGCAAATTCACAAGGAATAGGGGGTAAAGCAAAAATTCACAGATTCTATGTCTATGTCATCCTAGTTACATATAACCTTAGTGTATCCATTTAGCAACTATTGACTTATTAATGAAGATCTTTAGTTCTCAACTAAGTAATTATAGTAACACAAAATTCTCCTAATGTCTTCATTGTAGTAGTATTGGTAAGTTTTTAGACTTGTTGCCATATCACAACCATTCTTGGGCATAAGCTAATCACTCGTCGGGCCAGCATAGTTGATCAGGCTATGCCACTCCCAGGACTGACCATACATCCCCGAGCTTACTTGTGATATTCAATAATCGTAATACTTTTGTTTTAGTCATTGTGACACTGATAGTATGAATGCATGCATGTTTACTTAGTTCAATATTTTATTATTTAAAAGTATAAAATCTTGGTCAGAGTATTTTAATCCCATTGAATTTATAATCTATATATCTTTTATGGGTTGATATACGTAATTCACTATAAACAATGCTTTGATACCAATCTGTCACACCCCAAAACCAAGAACGGCGGAAACGGTCTGGGGCGGAGGACGTCATATAAAGTATCACAACAGTGTAAAGTAGTACACAAGCAACAACATCATCCATTGCATTAATAGTAAAATTTTAATACATGAGTGTTCTTTTTTAGAATAAGACATGTTAATAAGTAATCAAAATAAAGGACGAGTCTTAACTGCTCTGTCTTCTCAAAACTTGGTCATCGTACGTGTCTATAGGTGACCTGAGAATACAAGTTATTTTGAAAGAGTAGATCAGCATTTTAAGCTGGTGAATTCATAAGTATTTTAGTTTCATTGATTAGTAAAACTGTAAAAGTAAAGACTTGTAAATAGTATTTGAAGGTTTGCTTCTCTGTATGAATGAAGGTTTTTCTGTGTATAACTATTATTATTAAAATATAGTCTACCTCATCGATTATGTGAATGTGTCACAAGATAAAAGTAATAGGGAAAATTATATAATCATTGAAATCGTATCCTTTTGTCTTAGGATAAACACGGCGTGGTAACTCGCCGAACACTACAATTGAGAATATCCGTCGATGAACAGGTCCCGCTGTAGCTAGCAGCCAGGTGTAGGATGGTCAGTCCCGTACAGTATGTAGTAACTCTCCTTGTATAGTATATAGTATAGTATGTAGTAATTCTCCTTGTATAGTATGTAGTAGTATTTCTTCATATAGTATGTAATAGTATCTCTTCATATAGTATGTAATAGTATCTCTTCATATAGTATGTAATATATTTGTGTAGACTCATGAATGAACTGACTCTTATGGGATTTCTTTTACTAGGAATAGTAATTAGTATCTCCTAAACTATACCTATTATAGTTACTAGTAATGTATGTATATGACTGAATGAAGGTATGTCCTTGCTACCGAAAAGTACTGAACTGACTACTAGAACTTTTATGTCTACATATGCATAAATAATATGTAACTAATATTTAGACGATATTCGGACAAATAACCGATACCCTAAGTCCACATCCAAACAAGGAAAAGAAATTAAAGCGAGTTAGCAGTCCTAAGTCCTTTAAACATTACTTACATAACTATAGATATATAGGCATGCATTTGACAATATAAAAGTTTGAAAAGAAGTTTTATAAAACATTTGAGGAACGATTTAAAAGCAATTTGTTTGATATAAACAGTTTAAGGTATAAGGAATTCTTTGTTTGAAACACAAATGTAATAGAACTCGAAAGGAAAGATTTAGTATATCAAACAAGTTTGATAAATAGTTTAGCATGTAAAAATGTGTTTTCTTGGTAAAACAACTAAAAGTGTAGTAAATCCACAGTTTGATAGTTATTAATCACATGTGATTGATATAATAACTATAATGATTCAACTTGTATCCCCCCCATAAAAGCAATTAAAAACATTTAAAAGGTTGATTAAGGGGTATGAAGTCACCTGTAGTGAGTGGTTTCGATGAACGGATGGTATAGGATGCTAAGCATCAAGTGAAGACTTGAACACACAGACGGATCCTATTTAACATATAATGACACATATATGTATCCAATTAGTCATTTAACAACTAATTAACCAAGTTAAGACACCCTAGGACATGTAAAACACTTTGGTTCAAGTGCTATAAGTACCAAGGGTTGCATCTAAAGGTTGTATGGCCTCACATTGGAGTTTACTGCCCAAATGGTAACACCATGTGAGTTTACGGCCAATGGTCATTTCCCCCATGAGTTTACGGTCGTAAACTCATGGTAATTAGTACCATTTTGTGTTTTAAGGTCTTATAAGTCAAGGTTAAGTATCCTATGATCATGTCCAAGCCATAGGAAGTAATAGTGGCACCATTGCACCACCTTTTAGGAGTTTACGGCCCATGGTCAATCCCCCATGAGTTTATAGCTGTAAACTCATGTGTGCTTGATTCTTTTGCTTGTTTAAGGTCCTATACTCCTCAAGGATGTGATCTAGACATGTATCCAAGGCTTAGGGAGGGACTAGGGCACAAATGCACACTTAAATAGAGTTTACGGCCCAAGGAGGTGCCTTGGCCATAAACTCCCTTTTGATTATGTTTTCTTGATGATCTCTAGGTGTAAACTAGTTGGTTCATGTATAGAACAAGCTAAGACAAGAGTACTTACAGTATAGAAGTTTGTAAGGGTGGTTAAGGTCCAAAAACACTAGTGTGTGTTCTTGGTGTTTTGAAGAACACTTGAAGATCTAATCAAAAGAAGAGATTTCATGGATGAAATCATGTGTGAATCAAGAAGAAGTGAGGTATAGCACTTAGATGAAGTGATTTACTTACATGAATGGAAGATTGGAAGGAAAGCTCAAAATGATACTTGAGAGAAAACCTGGGTTCTAAGCTTGAAATGGAAAGAATGACTGAAAATGGCTAAGTTTTTCTTATATAGGCATGGAGTTTACGGCCCCATGAGTTTACGACCGTAAACTCATGGTCTCATGGCCGTAAACTCCTCATTTGAGGGTTTAAAGCTTGGTTGGTGGTTTGGAACTCTAGTTGACCCATTCTAGAATTTGATCCTTTGATATATTTAAAGATCAGAATGCTCAAACGAACTCTAAACTGTGCTCGAAGTCAGTAGGAGTAAGTTTGACTTTCAATGAATTACGTGACTATACAGGATAGAAAATTTCGTGTTGTCACATCATCCCCCCGTTAGAGGGAATTTTATCCCGAAATTTAGAGTTTAGGCAAGGAAGTATGTATGAATAATTGAGTAAGAAGATGAGGATACTTCCATTTCGATTGATCCTTGCGCTCCTAAGTGAACTCAGGTCCTCGCTTGGCATTCCCGCGAACCTTCACTAATGGGATGCGGCTTTGTTTCTCCTGCTTGACCTCTCGGTCCATGGTCACTATGGTTCTTCCACGAAGTTAAGGCTCTTGTTCATCTCGATCTCGTCGAGTGGGATTACAAGAGTCTCGTCGGAAAGACACTTTTTCAAGTTCGAGTCATGGAAGGTAGAATGTGCGTTACTGAGCTCGCGGGGTAGGTTGAGTTTGCAAGGTATAGGGCCGATTCTATCAAGAATCTCGAAAGGCCCTATGTACCTTGGATTTAGCTTTCCATGCCTTCCGAAACGTATCAAGCCTTTCTGGGGTGAGACTTCCAAAGGAACGTGGTCTACTCCTAGAATTCCAAAGGTTTCCTTATCTTGTCAGCGTAGCTTAGAAATTTGCGAATTTCTGTAGGCGTCTTTGGTGCTGACTAATTCTCAACAGTTTTGATTTTGGAAGGGTCCACATGAATTCCCACTTCACTAATAGTGTGCCTTAGGAATTCAACTCTTCAAATCCAAAACTTGCATTTAGAGAGCTTCGCGTAATGTTTCCAAGGTCTGTCTTAGATACTTTCTATGCTTTTTCTTACTATGAGACTAGATAAGTAGGTTATTTATAAGGGCAATGACGGACTGATCCAAGTAAGGACGGCATACCCTATTCATTGAGTTCATGAATAATACGGGCGCATTGGTCTTATCGGAGAGGTATCGCTACGGACTTGTAGTGTCCGCAACGAGTTCGGAAGGCCGTCTTCGGGACATCCTCCTCTTACACTCGTAACTGGTGATACTCGGATCTCAGATCCATCTTTGAAAGGTGATTTGTTCCTTGCGGTTGGTCATACAATTTATCTATGAGAGGCAGATGGTAACGATTTCCAATGGTGATCTTGTCGAGGTCTCTATAGTCGATGCACATACTAAACAATTTGTCTTTCTTCTTTGATGAACCAGACTTGAGTTCCCCAGGGTGAGAAGCTTGGCTTTACCAAGCCAATTCTAAGCAATTCGTTAAGTTTATCGGACAGTTCTTGCATATCTATATGTGCTAGACTATAGAGCGATTCAGTTACAGGGGTAGCCCCTGCAACTAATTTGATTCCGAAGTTGACCTTGGCGTTATGGAGGTAATCCTGGGATTTCTTTTGGAAAGATATCGGGAATATCCAAAAGAAAGTAAGATTACTCACGAAGTAAGGATGATGATAGGTACTCTTGTTCTATCTAAATCTCTTGTCCCCGCCCGGTGAGAAGCCATTTGATTGGACTCTAAGTTTATCCGCATGGCAGCATGATCAATCGTAGTTTTGGGAAGTCTCTGTCCTGAAGTTCATATTAGAAGTCATACTTGGTTCATCAATTGCAGCTTCGCGTATACGAGTCATATATAATTAAGATTGAATAGGCAGTCGAATAAATGATTCTTCTTTAAGCTCACATCCAAACAAGGAAAAGAAGTTAAAGAGGAATCATCAATTCTAAGCTTGTAGAGCCTTGATTTTGTACCACCCTTGCGTATACATTCCTCAGCGATAGATCAATCGTAGTGGTCTTCGAATTGAACTTGACGTACTGTACGAGTGGTATTCCGGGGAGGTTTGCTGAGGTTTCTTCAGGAAGGATACGAAACATAAGATACTCTATGCATGAGTACCTTGGAATTCTGGAATGACGGCTTCGATAGAAAGGCGATTTCAGAGAAAAGAATTTACGCACGAAGTTGGTATTGTGAGGGTCGAATGGACTCAAGTTATCTGATAATATTGGACTCACTTGGAAATAAAGGCATTAGACTAGATCATAAAGGGGTTACAGACAAAACATAACAGTGCAACTTCTAACAAAGTTTCTGTACTTTAATTTAACTACAAGACTACTACTGCGAACGAGGTATACTTCAAAAAGCAAGTATACGCAGCACGAGAGTCCCTTGACCGAAGTGATCTCGCAAAAGATAAGATTAGAGTTGCACTAGTTTTTAACAGTTTGAAAGTATACTTAATTACTGTCGATTGGAAGTGTATTATAGTAGGGTCCTTTGATGTCTTTTGTTGTTCTGGGGTCAAACTCCTCCTGTTCCCCCGTCACTCTTCTATGTTGGGAAGTCCCCTTTGAAATGTCCCATTACGCCGCATAGATGGCATACTCGAGAAATTTCGACATTGGTAGTCGAAGTAATTTTTTGGATCCGAGTCCTGCAGGAGCGGGTAGTGTGCCCGTTCTTGTTGCAGTACTTGCAGTGTAACAGATGACAACTACCTAGATGATGGAAGTTGCACTTATTGCACTTTGGTAGGTTTCTAGCATACGTTATGGTGGGGTTAAGAATAACCGGGATACTAGTAGGGATGGTAGTAGGAGTTACAGACGTCATGGCCGCGAAGGCTGCCACAGGTTGTTGTCTTTTGTTTGTCCCTTGGGGTGATTTTCCTTTAAAAATATCCCAGAACTTTCGTTTATTACTCTTGAGTTTGAGATTCGGGGTGTCGTGGTAGTTTGATACTCGTTGATGTACTTGGTTGTTACTTTGATTGGAATTATTGATAACCATCCCGCTAACATTTGTATCGTTAGCGTTTAGATGAGTCATGAAATTTGTCACGACATCTGAGACTGCAGCTTGAAAGGTACTTGCATCTATCTGAAGAGTTGGTGTTTTGTTGATGGTTTGTTTAGTTTTCTTCGACGGCATGATTCTGTTACACGATAAGAAAATGAGTTCGTGAGCGATTATGGTTGGCCTTAGATGTTTTCTAATCATTCAGGTAAATGTAAATTTTCCGTTTTGCTAAACTGTTCTCGATGGTTTGACCTACATCTCTATGATGCAGTCCTAGTACAATGGTAGAAGTAGGTTCGTAGAATGGCCATAAGTCGATTGTTGTCCGAACTAGGGCTAGAGGTTTAAACGAGCCAAGCTATTCGTGAGCTACTCGAGCTCGGATCGTTAAAAGCTTGATTCGAAACCAATTTAAACGAGCCCGAGCCGAGCTCGAGCTTAATAATAAGCTTGTTTATTAAACGAGCTCGAGCTCAAGCCTATGTCACAAAGCTCGATTAGGCTCGCGAGCCTAAACGAGCCTTTATATAATATTATTTATTATTATTATTGTTATTATTATTATTATTATTATTATTATTATTATATATATATATATATATATATATATATATATATATATATATATATATATATATATATATATATATATATATAAACATATTAGTGGAATTATGAATTTCGGGTATTAGTAAACGAGCTTTTTAACGAGCTCGAGCCGAGCTTAAGCTTATTTAGGCACGCCGGATAAAAACGAGTCGAGCCCGAGTCCGAGCCGAGCTTGTATAACTCTTTACGAGCTCGAGCTCGAGCCTCATATAATTTAAACGAGCCCGAGCCGAGCCTGGCCAGGCTCGGGCTCGGCTCGGCTCGTTTGCACACCTAAATAGGGCATCATTGGTTGGTGGATAACAGGATCCAACATTCAAAAAGAATTGGAAGTGATCCCTGAGCGGAATTACCATAGCTCAATAACTTGGCTAGAGTGAGTTTCAGATAGAATTCTAACGATAGTAGAATGAAAGTATTTTAACAAAGATTAACACAGAAACTAATCGACTGTCAATCTCCTTGATATGTATGATGTAATAAGTTTGGGAAAATGACCTTGTAGAAGGTATTACATCATATCCGGAGTAGAAAAATTTTGACAGCATAAAGTCCTAACTAAAGTACTTACAGTACTGGGGTAGTTACATAGAAAAGTGCTACATATGTCATAGACAGGAAAACCGTTCCTTATAACAAGGGAGGAAAGATAAAGCATCTCCTACTCGTGACGGTCATCCCTCTGCTGAACCCTTAGTTCAGCCAGCTGGCGCTCCATATCAAGCATGTGTCTTTCGTACACCCTCTGGCGTACTCGGAGCTCTATGACTTCGGCTCGTGTTTCGGCTAGTGCTTGTAGCAGGGCCTCGTGGTCTCTCTCAGACCTCACATGAGCATCTTCAAGATGGGTGGTACGGATGGTATGCATTCTTGAATTGGCATCAACCTCTATGATGCGATGGAGAGTTGTATTGCACTGGATTTCGTTTCGGGCAACCCTGCGGACCAGGATTGGTAGAACCCTGTCTGCCAAGCTTCCCTCGCTCAGGTTATAGAAGCTTCGGTCTTCGTTGAATGGATTGGGCTGGTCTTGCTCTTCGCTCCATGTCTCCAAGCATTCTACCCAAGGGGGCGTCGGGCCTTGAAAAGACGGACGAGGGTTAGGATTTGGGTTGGGAGCCACCGGGGGTAGGTTCTCAACCTCGGGCTCGGAGTTAGCACCATCTGAAAAGCCTTCAGCATGGTAATTATCCAAAGGGATTGGATGATCATCCTCTGTCTCTTCTCCAAAGCATCTAGCATTGCGTTCATTCGGGAAGTACGGGTCGCCGTGGGGATGGGATCCAGCCATGTTATCTACGCGAGAATTGGGGTAACGAAATAATTATTAGACGTACTAACTAGATAATTATATGATAATTTTCATCAGTTACTTCAATATTTGTAAAGTGCATACCAGTTATATGTAATCAAAACAGGATAGGCCTTCGAATAAGTGACCTTAACTCCAAATTCACAAGGAACATGGGGTAAAGAAAAAATTTACAGATTTTAAGTCTATGTATTCCTAGTTACATATAACCTTAGTATATCCACTTAGCAACTATTGACTTATTAATGAAGATCTATAGTTCTCAACTAAGTAATTATAGTAACACAAAATTCTCCTAATGTCTTCATTTTAATAGTATTGGTAAGTTTTTAGACTTGTTGCCATATCACAACCATTCTTGGGCATAAGCTAATCACTCATCGGACCAGCATAGTTGATCAAGCTATGCCACTCCTAGGACTGACCATACATCCCCAAGCTTACTTGTGATATTCAACAATCGTAATACTTTTGTTTTTGTCAGCATCCAGGATTGCCTTCGTTCGGGAAGTACGGGTCGCCATGGGGATGGGGTCCAGCCATGTTATCTACGCGAGAATTGGGGTAACGAAATAATTATTAGACGCACTAACTAGATAATTATATGATAATCTTCATCAGTTACTTCAATATTTGTAAAGTGCATACCAGTTATATGTAATCAAAACAGGATAGGTCATCGAATAAGTGACCTTAACTCCAAATTCACAAGGAATAGGGGGTAAAGCAAAAATTCACAGATTCTATGTCTATGTCATCCTAGTTACATATAACCTTAGTATATCCACTTAGCAACTATTGACTTATTAATGAAGATCTTTAGTTCTCAACTAAGTAATTATAGTAACACAAAATTCTCCTAATGTCTTCATTGTAGTAGTATTGGTAAGTTTTTAGACTTGTTGCCATATCACAACCATTCTTGGGCATAAGCTAATCACTCGTCGGGCCAGCATAGTTGATCAGGCTATGCCACTCCCAGGACTGACCATACATCCCCGAGCTTACTTGTGATATTCAATAATCGTAATACTTTTGTTTTTGTCATTGTGACACTGATAGTATGAATGCATGCATGTATACTTAGTTCAATATTTTATTATTTAAAAGTATAAAATCTTGGTCAGAGTATTTTAATCCCATTGAATTTATAATCTATATATCTTTTATGGGTTGATATACGTAATTCAATATAAACAATTCTTTGATACCAATCTGTCACACCCCAAAACCAAGAACGGCGGAAACGGTCTGGGGCGGAGGACGTCATGTAAAGTATCACAACAGTGTAAAGTAGTACACAAGCAACAACATCATCCATTGCATTAATAGTAAAATTTTAATACATGAGTGTTCTTTTTTAGAATAAGACATGTTAACAAGTAATCAAAATAAAGGACGAGTCTTAACTGCTCTGTCTTCTCAAAACTTGGTCATCGTACGTGTCTACTGGTGACCTGAGAATACAAGTTATTTTGAAAGAGTAGATCAGCATTTTAAGCTGGTGAATTCTTAAGTATTTTAGTTTCATTGATTAGTAAAACTGTAAAGAAAAGACTTGTAAATAGTATTTGAAGGTTTGCTTCTCTGTATGAATGAAGGTTTTTCTGTGTATAACTATTATTATTAAAATATAGTCTACCTCATCGATTATGTGAATGTGTCACAAGATAAAAGTAATAGGGAAAATTATATAATTATTGAAATCGTATCCTTTTGTCTTAGGATAAACACGGCGTCGTAACTCGCCGAACACTACAATTGAGAATATCCGTCGATGAACAGGTCCCGCTGTAGCTAGCAGCCAGGTGTAGGATGGTCAGTCCCGTATAGTATGTAGTAACTCTCCTTGTATAGTATATAGTATAGTATGTAGTAATTCTCCTTGTATAGTATGTAGTAGTATTTCTTCATATAGTATGTAATAGTATCTCTTCATATAGTATGTAATAGTATCTCTTCATATAGTATGTAATATATTTGTGTAGATTCATGAATGAACTGACTCTTATGGGATTTCTTTTACTAGGAATAGTAATTAGTATCTCCTAAACTATACCTATTATAGTTACTAGTAATGTATGTATATGACTGAATGAAGGTATGTCCTTGCTACCGAAAAGTACTGAACTGACTACTAGAACTTTTATGTCTACATATGCATAAACAATATGTAACTAATATTTAGACGATATTCGGACAAATAACCGATACCCTAAGTCCACATCCAAACAAGGAAAAGAAATTAAAGCGAGTTAGCAGTCCTAAGTCCTTTAAACATTACTTACATAACTATAGATATATAGGCATGCATTTGACAATATTAAAGTTTGAAAAGAAGTTTTATAAAACATTTGAGGAATGATTTAAAAGCAATTTGTTTGATATAAACAGTTTAAGGTATAAGGAATTCTTTGTTTGAAACACAAATGTAATAGAATTCGAAAGGAAAGATTTAGTATATAAAACAAGTTTGATAAATAGTTTAGCATGTAAAAATGTGTTTTCTTGGTAAAACAACTAAAAGTGTAGTAAATCCACAGTTTGATAGTTATTAATCACATGTGATTGATATAATAACTATAATGATTCAACTTGTATCCCCCCCATAAAAGCAATTAAAAACATTTAAAAGGTTGATTAAGGGGTATGAAGTCACCTGTAGTGAGTGGTTTCGATGAACGGATGGTATAGGATGCTAAGCATCAAGTGAAGACTTGAACACACACACGGATCCTATTTAACATATAATGACACATATATGTATCCAATTAGTCATTTAACAACTAATTAACCAAGTTAAGACACCCTAGGACATGTAAAACACTTTGGTTCAAGTGCTATAAGTACCAAGGGTTGCATCTAAAGGTTGTATGGCCTCACATTGGAGTTTACTGCCCAAATGGTAACACCATGTGAGTTTACGGCCAATGGTCATTTCCCCCATGAGTTTACGGTCGTAAACTCATGGTAATTAGTACCATTTTGTGTTTTAAGGTCTTATAAGTCAAGGTTAAGTATCCTATGATCATGTCCAAGCCATAGGAAGTAATAGTGGCACCATTGCACCACCTTTTAGGAGTTTACGGCCCATGGTCAATCCCCCATGAGTTTATAGCTGTAAACTCATGTGTGCTTGATTCTTTTGCTTGTTTAAGGTCCTATACTCCTCAAGGATGTGATCTAGACTTGTATCCAAGGCTTAGGTAGGGACTAGGGCACAAATGCACACTTAAATAGAGTTTACGGCCCAAGGAGGTGCCTTGGCCATAAACTCCCTTTTGATTATGTTTTCTTGATGATCTCTAGGTGTAAACTAGTTGGTTCATGTATAGAACAAGCTAAGACAAGAGTACTTACAATATAGAAGCTTGTAAGGGTGGTTAAGGTCCAAAAACACTAGTGTGTGTTCTTGGTGTTTTGAAGAACACTTGAAGATCTAATCAAAAGAAGAGATTTCATGGATGAAATCATGTGTGAATCAAGAAGAAGTGAGGTATAGCACTTAGATGAAGTGATTTACTTACATGAATGGAAGATTGGAAGGAAAGCTCATGATGATACTTGAGAGAAAACCCGAGTTCTAGGCTTGAAATGGAAAGAATGACTGAAAATGGCTAAGTGTTTCTTATATAGACATGGTGTTTACGGCCCCATGAGTTTACGGCCATAAACTCATGGTCTCATGGTCGTAAACTCCTCATTTGAGGGTTTAAAGCTTGTTTGGTGGTTTGGAACTCTAGTTGACCCATTCTAGAATTTGATCCTTTGATATATTTAAAGATCAGAATGCTCAAACGAACTCTAAACTGTGCTCGAAGTCAGTAGGAGTAAGTTTGACTTTCAATGAATTACGTGACTATACAGGATAGAAAATTTCGTGTTGTCACATCATCCCCCCGTTAGAGGGAATTTTGTCCCGAAATTTAGAGTTTAGGCAAGGAAGTATGTATGAATAATTGAGTAAGGAGATGAGGATACTTCCATTTCGATTGATCCTTGCGCTCCTAAGTGAACTCAGGTCCTCGCTTGGCATTCCCGCGAACCTTCACTAATGGGATGCGGCTTTGTTTCTCCTGCTTGACCTCTCGGTCCATGGTCACTATGGTTCTTCCACGAAGTTAAGGCTCTTGTTCATCTCGATCTCGTCGAGTGGGATTACAAGAGTCTCGTCGGAAAGACACTTTTTCAAGTTCGAGTCATGGAAGGTAGAATGTGCGTTACTGAGCTCGCGGGGTAGGTTGAGTTTGCAAGGTATAGGGCCGATTCTATCAAGATTCTCGAAAGGCCCTATGTACCTTGGATTTAGCTTTCCATGCCTTCCGAAACGTATCAAGCCTTTCTGGGGTGAGACTTCCAAAGGAACGTGGTCTACTCCTAGAATTCCAAAGGTTTCCTTATCTTGTCAGCGTAGCTTAGAAATTTGCGAATTTTTGTAGGCGTCTTTGGTGCTGACTAATTCTCAACAGTTTTGATTTTGGAAGGGTCCACATGAATTCCCACTTCACTAATAGTGTGCCTTAGGAATTCAACTCTTCAAATCCAAAACTCGCATTTAGAGAGCTTCGCGTAATGTTTCCAAGGTCTGTCTTAGATACTTTCTATGCTTTTTCTTACTATGAGACTAGATAAGTAGGTTATTTATAAGGGTAATGACGGACTGATCCAAGTAAGGACGGCATACCCTATTCATTGAGTTCATGAATACTACGGGCGCATTGGTCTTATCGGAGAGGTATCACTACGAACTTGTAGTGTCCGCAACGAGTTCGGAAGGACGTCTTCGGGACATCCTCCTCTTACACTCGTAACTGCTGATACTCGGATCTCGGATCCATCTTTGAAAGGTGATTTGTTCCTTGCGGTTGGTCATACAATTTATCTTTGCGAGGCAGAGGGTAACGATTTCCAATGGTGATCTTGTCGAGGTCTCTATAGTCGATGCACATACTAAACAATTTGTCTTTCTTCTTTGATGAACCAGACTTGAGTTCCCCAGGGTGAGAAGCTTGGCTTTACCAAGCCAATTCTAAGCAGTTCGTTAAGTTTATCGGACAGTTCTTGCATATCTGTATGTGCTAGACTATAGAGCGATTCAGTTACAGGGGTAGCCCCTACAACTAATTTGATTCCGAAGTTGACCTTGGAGTCATGGAGGTAATCGTGGGATTTCTTTTGGAAAGATATCGGGAATATCCAAAAGAAAGTATGATTACTCACGAAGTAAGGATTATGATAAGTACTTTTGTTCTATCTAAATCTCTTGTCCCCGCCCGGCGAGAAGCCATTTGATTGGACTCTAAGTTTATCCGCATGGCAGCATGATCAATCGTAGTTTTGGGCAGTCTCTGTCCTGAAGTTCATATTAGAAGTCATACTTGGTTCATCAATTGCAGCTTCGCGTATACGAGTCATATATAATTAAGATTGAATAGGCAGTCGAATAAATGATTCTTCTTTAAGCTCACATCCAAACAAGGAAAAGAAGTTAAAGAGGAATCATCAATTCTAAGCTTGTAGAGCCTTGATTTTGTACCACCCTTGCGTATACATTCCTCAGCGATAGATCAATCGTAGTGGTCTTCGAATTGAACTTGACGTACTGTACGAGTGGTATTCCGGGGAGGTTTGCTGAGGTTTCTTCAGGAAGGATACGAAACATAAGATACTCTATGCATGAGTACCTTGGAATTCTGGAATGACGGCTTCGATAGAAAGGCGATTTCGGAGAAAAGAATTTACGCACGAAGTTGGTATTGTGAGGGTCGAATTGACTCAAGTTATCTGATAATATTGGACTCACTTGGAAATAAAGGCATTAGACTAGATCATAAAGGGGTTACAGACAAAACATAACAGTGCAACTTCTAACAGAGTTTCTGTACTTTAATTTAACTGCAAGACTACTACTGCGAACAAGGT
Source organism: Lactuca serriola (assembly GCF_051521515.1). Lineage (NCBI taxonomy): Eukaryota > Viridiplantae > Streptophyta > Magnoliopsida > Asterales > Asteraceae > Lactuca > Lactuca serriola. The sequence goes on from NC_136413.1 coordinate 189,733,796, forward strand.
ATACTTCAAAAAGCAAGTATACGCAGCACGAGAGTCCCTTGACCGAAGTGATCTCGTAAAATATAAGACTAGAGTTGCACTAGTTTTTAACAGTTTGAAAGTATACTTAATTACTGTCGATTGGAAGTGTACCTATATTATAGTAGGGTCCTTTGATGTCTTTTGTTGTTCTGGGGTCAAACTCCTCTTGTTCCCCCGTCACTCTTCTATGTTGGGCAGTCCCCTTTGAAATTTCCCATTACGCCGCATAGATGGCATACTCGAGAAATTTCGACATTGGTAGTCGAAGTAATTTGTTGGATCCGAGTCCTGCAGGAGAGGGTAGTGTGCCCGTTCTTGTTGCAGTACTTGCAGTGTAACAGGCAACAACTACCTAGATGATGGAAGTTGCACTTATTGCACTTTGGTAGGTTTCTAGCATACGGTATGGTGGGGTTAAGAATAACCGGGATACTAGTAGGGATGGTAGTAGGAGTTACAGACGTCGTGGCCGCGAAGGCTGCCACAGGTTGTTGTCTTTTGTTTGTCCCTTGGGGTGATTTTCCTTTAAAAATATCCCAGAACTTTCGTTTATTACTCTTGAGTTTGAGATTCGGGGTGTCGTGGTAGTTTGATACTCGTTGATGTACTTGGTTGTTACTTTGATTGGAATTATTGATAACCATCCCGCTAACATTTGTATCGGTAGCGTTTAGGTGAGTCATGAAATTTGTCACGGCATCTGAGACTGCAGCTTGAAAGGTACTTGCATCTATCTGAAGAGTTGGTGTTTTGTTGATGGGTTGTTTACTTTTCTTCGACGGCATGATTCTGTTACACGATAAGAAAATGAGTTCGTGAGCCATTATGGTTGGCCTCAGATGTTTTCTAATCATTCAGGTAAATGTAAATTTTCCGTTTTGCTAAACGGTTCTCGATGGTTTGACCTGCATCTCTATGATGCAGTCCTAGTACAATGGTAGAAGTAGGTTCGTAGAATGGCCATAAGTCGATTGTTGTCCGAACTAGGGCGAGGGGTGTAAACGAGCCAAGCTATTCGTGAGCTACTCGAGCTCGGATCGTTAAAAGCTCAACTCGAAACCAATTTTAAACGAGCCCGAGCCGAGCTCGAGCTTAATAATAAGCTTGTTTATTAAACGTGCTCGAGCTCAAGCCTATGTCACAAAGCTCGATTAGGCTCGCGAGCCTAAACAAGCCTTTATATAATATTATTTATTATATATATTAAAATAAAAACATATTAGTGGAATTATGAATTTCAGGTATTAGTAAACGAGCTTTTTAACGAGCTCGAGCCGAACTTAAGCTTATTTAGGCACGCCCGATAAAAACGAGTCGAGCCCGAGTCCGAGCCGAGCTTGTATAACTCTTTACGAGCTCGAGCTCGAGCCTCATATAATTTAAACGAGCCCGAGCCGAGCTTGGCCAGGCTCGGGCTCGGCTCGGCTCGTTTGCACACCTAACTAGGGCATCATTGGTTGGTGGATAACAGGATCCAACATTCAAAAAGAATTGGAAGTGATCCCTGAGCGGAATTACCATAGCTCAATAACTTGGCTAGAGTGAGTTTCAGATAGAATTCTAACGATAGTAGAATGAAAGTAATTGAACAAAGATTAACACAGAAACTAATCGACTATCAATCTCCTTGATATTTATGATGTAATAAGTTTGGGAAAATGACCTTGTAGAAGATATTACATCATATCCGGAGTAGAAAAATTTTGACAACATAAAGTCCTAACTAAAGTACTTACAGTACTGGGGTAGTTAGATAGAAAAGTGCTACATATGTCATAGACAGGAAAACGGTTCCTTATAACAAGGGAGGAAAGATAAAGCATCTCCTACTCATGACGGTCATCCCTCTGCTGAACCCTTAGTTCAGCCAGCTGGCGCTCCATATAAAGCATGTGTCTTTCGTACACCCTCTGGCGTACACGGAGCTCTATGACTTCGGCTAGTGCTTGTAGCAGGGCCTTGTGGTCTCTCTCAGACCTCACATGAGCATCTTCAAGATGGGTGGTACGGATGGTATGCATTCTTGAATTGGCATCAACCTCTGTGATGCGATGGAGAGTTGTATTGCACTGGATTTCGTTTCGGGCAACCCTGCGGACCAGGATTGGCAGAACCCTGTCTACCAAGCTTCCCTCGCTCAGGTTATAAAAGCTTCGGTCTTCGTTGAATGGATTGGGCTGGTCTTGCTCTTCGCTCCATGTCTCCAAGCATTCTACCCAAGGGGGCGTCGGGCCTTGAAAAGCCGGACGAGCGTTAGGATTTGGGTTGGGAGCCACCGGGGGTAGGTTCTCAACCTCGGGCTCGGAGTTAGCACCATCTGAAAAGCCTTCAGCATGGTGATTATCCAAAGGGATTGGATGATCATCCTCTGGCTCTTCTCCAAAGCATCTAGCATTGCGTTCATTCGGGAAGTACGGGTCGCCGTGGGGATGGGGTCCAGCCATGTTATCTACGCGAGAATTGGGGTAACGAAATAATTATTAGACGTACTAACTAGATAATTATATGATAATTTTCATCAGTTACTTCAATATTTGTAAAGTGCATACCAGTTATATGTAATCAAAACAGGATAGGCCTTCGAATAAGTGACCTTAACTCATAATTCACAAGGAATATGGGGTAAAGCAAAAATTTATAGATTCTAAGTCTATGTCATCCTAGTTACATATAACCTTAGTGTATCCACTTAACAACTATTGACTTATTAATGAAGATCTTTAGTTCTCAACTAAGTAATTATAGTAACACAAAATTCTCCTAATGTCTTCATTGTAGTAGTATTGGTAAGTTTTTAGACTTGTTGCCATATTACAACCATTCTTGGGCATAAGCTAATCACTCGTCGGACCAGCATAGTTGATCAGGCTATGCCACTCCCAGGACTGACCATACATCCCCGATCTTACTTGTGATATTCAATAATCGTAACACTTTTGTTTATGTCATTGTGACACTGATAGTATGAATGCAGGCATGTATACTTAGTTCAATATTTTATTATTTAAAAGTATAAAATCTTGGTCAGAGTATTTTAATCCCATTGAATTTATAATCTATATATCTTTTATGGGTTGATATACGTAATTCACTATAAGCAATGCTTTGATACCAATCTGTCACACCCCAAAACCAAGAACAAAGGAAACGGTCTGAGGCGGAGGACGTCATGTAAAGTATCACAACAGTGTAAAGTAGTACACAAGCAACAACATCATCCATTGCATTAATAGTAAAATTTTAATACATGAGTGTTCTTTTTTAGAATAAGACATGTTAATAAGTAATCAAAATAAAGGACGAGTCTTAACTGCTCTGTCTTCTCAAAACTTGGTCATCGTACGTGTCTACTGGTGACCTGAGAATACAAGTTATTTTGAAAGAGTAGATCAGCATTTTAAGCTGGTGAATTCATAAGTATTTTAGTTTCATTGATTAGTAAAACTGTAAAGAAAAGACTTGTAAATAGTATTTGAAGGTTTGCTTCTCTGTATGAATGAAGGTTTTTCTGTGTATAACTATTATTATTAAAATATAGTCTACCTCATCGATTATGTGAATGTGTCACAAGATAAAAGTAATAGGGAAAATTATATAATCATTGAAATCGTATCCTTTTGTCTTAGGATAAACACGGCGTCATAACTCGCCGAACACTACAACTGAGAATATCCGTCGATGAACAGGTCCCGCTGTAGCTAGCAACCAGGTGTAGGATGGTCAGTCCCGTACAGTATGTAGTAACTCTCCTTGTATAGTATATAGTATAGTATGTAGTAATTCTCATTGTATAGTATGTAGTAGTATTTCTTCATATAGTATGTAATAGTTTCTCTTCATATAGTATGTGACAGTATCTCTTCATATAGTATGTAATATATTTGTGTAGACTCATGAATGAACTGACTCTTATGGGATTTCTTTTACTAGGAATAGTAATTAGTATCTCCTAAACTATACCTATTATAGTTACTAGTAATGTATGTATATGACTGAATGAAGGTATGTCCTTGCTACCGAAAAGTACTGAACTGACTACTAGAACTTTTATGTCTACATGTACATAAATAATATGTAACTAATATTTAGACGATATTCGGACAAATAACCGATACCCTAAGTCCACATCCAAACAAGGAAAAGAAATTAAAGCGAGTTAGCAGTCCTAAGTCCTTTAAACATTACTTACATAACTATAGATACATAGGCATGCATTTGACAATATAAAAGTTTGAAAAGAAGTTTTATAAAACATTTGAGGAACGATTTAAAAGCAATTTGTTTGATATAAACAGTTTAAAGTATAAGGAATTCTTTGTTTGAAACACAAATGTAACAGAATTCGAATGGAAAGATTTAGTATATAAAACAAGTTTGATAAATAGTTTAGCATGTAAAAATGTTTTTTCTTGGTAAAACAACTAAAAGTGTAGTAAATCCACAGTTTGATAGTTATTAATCACATGTGATTGATATAATAACTATAATGATTCAACTTGTATCCCCCCATAAAAGCAATTAAAAACATTTAAAAGGTTGGTTAAGGGGTATGAAGTCACCTGTAGTGAGTGGTTTCGATGAACGGATGGTATAGGATGCTAAGCATCAAGTGAAGACTTGAACACACACACGGATCCTATTTAACATATAATGACACATATATGTATCCAATTAGTCATTTAACAACTAATTAACCAAGTTAAGACACCCTAGGACATGTAAAACACTTTGGTTCAAGTGCTATAAGTACCAAGGGTTGCATCTAAAGGTTGTATGGCCTCACATTGGAGTTTACTGCCCAAATGGTAACACCATGTGAGTTTACGGCCAATGGTCATTTCCCCCATGAGTTTACGGTCGTAAACTCATGGTAATTAGTACCATTTTGTGTTTTAAGGTCTTATAAGTCAAGGTTAAGTATCCTATGATCAAGTCCAAGCCTTAGGAAGTAATAGTGGCACCATTGCACCACCTTTTAGGAGCTTACGGCCCATGGTCAATCCCCCATGAGTTTACAGCTGTAAACTCATGTGTGCTTGATTCTTTTGCTTGTTTAAGGTCCTATACTCCTCAAGGATGTGATCTAGACTTGTATCCAAGGCTTAGGAAGGGACTAGGGCACAAATGCACACTTAAATAGAGTTTACGGGCCAAGGAGGTGCCTTGGCCATAAACTCCCTTTTGATTATGTTTTCTTGATGATTTCTAGGTGTAAACTAGTTGGTTCATGTATAGAACAAGCTAAGACAAGAGTACTTACAGTATAGAAGCTTGTAAGGGTGCTTAAGGTCCAAAAACACTAGTGTGTGTTCTTGGTGTTTTGAAGAACACTTGAAGATCTAATCAAAAGAAGAGATTTCATGGATGAAATCATGTGTGATTCAAGAAGAAGTGAGGTATAGCACCTAGATGAAGTGATTTACTTACATGAATGGAAGATTGGAAGGAAAGCTCATGATGATACTTGAGAGAAAACCTGAGTTCTAGGCTTTAAATGGCAAGAATGACTTAAAATGGCTAAGTTTTTCTTTTATAGGCATGGAGTTTACGGCCCCATGAGTTTACGGCTGTAAACTCATGGTCTCATGGCCGTAAACTCCTCATTTGAGGGTTTAAAGCTTGGTTGGTGGTTTGGACTCTAGTTGACCCATTCTAGAATTTGATCCCTTGATATATTTAAAGATTCAAATGCTTAAACGGACTCTAAACTGTGCTAGAACTTTGCAGGAGTAAGTTTGACTTTCAATGAAGTACTTGACTATACAGGATAGAAAATTTCGGGTTGTCACATAAAAGGAATGGAGTTTACCACCCATTAGGGAAAATTAATTCATTTATGGCCCAATGAGGCCCATTAGGGTTAGAATGAATCATTCTAGGCCCAAATGGTCCAAAATGTTATTGGTTTATGTATTGGGTCCATTTAGAATTTCACTTTTGAATTTTGATTAATTTTGTGTAGAGTTTTGAACTTCACTTGTGAATTTTGATTAATTTTGTTGTCATGGAATGAACATAGTGCATGGTATCAAGTTAGGGTTACAAGTATTATCATAGATGATGTTTACATGATTACATAATTTCCTGGCTAAAAATGCCAGTTGTGACAATTAGTGTGTCAGTTAAACACACACGCTTCAATAACGTCTTAGCAAGGGTACAAAGTGTAATTTCATGGAATTGCATCAATTCACTTTTGTCTAAAGTAACTAAGATTGGGAATTTTGTAAAACATTTAGTTACATTTATAAATTCATTATACTTTTAATGAGGAAAAGGGTTGCCCTATCCTACCCGTTCGGCTAACGACCCTCCACCAATCAAGGAAGCGGTGGGTAAGAGTGGACACCCATTAAACGGTCATTTTATAGGCCATAACCTTATACCCCCCCTTATAGATCGGCTCCGTGAATGAGGCCTACTAACGATAAGACTAGCATTTAAGTTATACATACATACATATATATATATATATATATATATATATATATATATATATATATATATATATATTAATCTTATAATAAATATAGTATAAGGTTGAATTTTAAACTTGTAAAATTCTAGGGTTTGAAATTTAAATAATTCAAATTAATCTTTTAATTAAACATTTAAATCTCAAAACTTGAGGACAAGTTTTGAACTTTTCAAAACACATAGGATCAAATAGCAAATAATTAAAATTAAACATTTACTTTAATGATTATCTAAATTTGATCTATTCTATTTTGTTTACAAGATAATTCATCAAATAAATCAAATAATGAAACTTTATCTCATAAGGAATTTATTATTCAATTAAATGGTAATTATCTTTTGTTTTGGTAAGGATAATCATATACTAACAATAAAATTCAGATTTTATTAGTAAAAAATAATTTTGGCAATTATCCTTCAACAAAACAGCCAAAAATCCCAGTTTTCCCTCTGTCTGACTCCCCGACTCGGTGAGTCACTAATTGGACTCGCCGAGTTGGGCTGACTCGTCGAGTTCAACTAGTGACTCGCCGAGTCAAGTCGGGCAGAGGGCAGAAAAACGTTTTTCAGAAAAAGATGAACATACAATGCATCAATACAATAGAAACCAAAACTGGCTCTGATACCACTGATGGGTTTGAGCCAAAAGAACATCGTATGTGCTCATGCAAACCCTAAAGCTTGGATCTAGGTTTCTCTATTGTACATGAAATTCATCCAAGACTTATAAAACCTAGATCTTGCATATATATTTCTAAATTGACATGTGAAAATAGATCTAGATGATTACCTCTTCAACAATGGCTTGAATCTTCTTGTCTTGGAGCTTAGAGTCACATATGTCACTCCTCTAATGGATTACAAACACCATAAGCAAGAGGATGCTAATTGAGTGACGGAAGAGGTACAATTTTGGCTAAGAAGACTCTTAGGGTTTCCAGTTGCCGGAATCTGATGCCCTAGGGGGTCTATTTATACTTGTGCTACTACAGTTTCAGTCAAAGCCCTAATGGACAACTTAGGCCTTAAGTAATCCAAGGAATCTTCTAGAATAAATTTCGTACATGCCTAGTCCATAAGCCTTCTCAGCCCGATATTCAATTATCACACATTTGACAGTTTAAGTCCCCGTTATTTAAATAATGTCTTTTAGCTATAGAATTAATTCTTAATTAATTATTGTCTAATGTTAATTAAACTATATGATTTCTCCTTTTATATATTATCCATATAATATATTATTAAACCATAATAACCTCTCTCTTTATAAATCATCCTATGTTGTTGCTTTGGTGAAGGCAACCCAAAAGGACCATGCACAACTGGGTCAAGTACATACCAAATATAGTTACGGGCTTAGACACTAATCCAACAGTAACATCCAAAAATATGGTCCCAAAATTTTCATTTTTATAATAGATAAAATGGTATCTCAAAATATCAATCATACATCTCAACAAAACCAATGTATCAAATGTTATCAAAATCAGAGTGAATATCAAATGCGGAATCCCAATGGTGTGTGCGATGCAGTCAACTCAAGCTCTTCCTATTGGAACCGGAAGTACCTGAGACATAAACTAATATCTGTAAGCACAAATCTTAGTGAGTTCCGAAAACTCCCACATACCATACATACTACAATCATATAATGGGCACCGCCCAGTCATCGGGCCTCGCCCGGTCATCGGGGCATGCCATCGTTAGTAAATCATCTATGACATACATATAAATTCTTGTATATAATATTATTGAAATTTCACACTTCTTGTTACATATATACTATAGTTAATTTATGTTCATTAGACACATGTATATATTATATTTTATGAAAACTATAACAAAATCTTATAATTGTTCGTAACTTATATTCTATGCACAAATGTATATAGTTAAACACAAATTTAGAAATATGGGGCTCTTTCCATCATTAAAATCCACGTCAACCGGATTTACATTCTTATATTTTTCTAGAATACATTACCAATAATAGAGATCATGTCGAAATCAATAGTTTAATGTTTCGCGATTAATAAATCTGAAAACGTCTAACTTTTTACATCTTTATAAATATTTTTACTACAAAAGTTTTAAGGTTAAAATTAAATATTAGACTATGACCTGAGTCCAAAAACGTTCTCAAAATTTCCATCTGAGGTGTGCAAGTCCCTCAATGGATAGAAACCGTTTTAGCAATTTTAAGAAATTAGTATTATAGTGGTTTGGATTCTTAAAACGGTCGTATCTTTTGCATACGAATTCTGTTTTGGACGTTCTTTATATTTTCGAAAATAGTGAAACACGTACTATGAGACTAGAGTGTTTGTATTGCTCACAACTGCTTAATATGAAATTTAAGTTTTTAGACGCATTAACTAAGGTTACAGTTTGAGTTGTTTGATTCGTTTGCCAGTTTAAACATTTGGAGGTAAGATACCATCTAGTATCATATAATATTTGAAATGAACTCATTTATTTCACATAAGATGCACTAAAACTCAATGAGTAAATTTAGCAAGAGGTTTACTGTGAACTTGACCGTTCACAGTCTTTGGCCTAAATTCTAGGATGTCACATTACCGCCCCGTTAAGAGAATTTTGTCCCAAAATTATTTAGTTCAAGATTATTTTGTTCCATTATTGTTTCGTTCCACTAGTGGAGGGAGCACTGCTGAAAAGTTGTGGATGTTTTTGCTTCATCTGGTTTACACGTTCCAAGTAAACTCTGACCCTCTACGAGAGTTCCATCATACTTTTACTATGGTAATGCGGTTTTGTTTGAGGTTTTTGATTTCTCGATCCACGATTTCCACCGGTTCCTTCATGAAATGAAGTTTAGTATTGACTCGGATCTCATCGAGTGGAATGACAACTTTCTCATTATAGAGACACTTTTTAAGATTACACACATGGAAGGTATCGTGATCTTTATCAAGTTCTTGAGATAAATTTAGTTTGTAAGCCATCAGACCAACCCTTGTCAGGGTTTCAATAGGTCCGATGTACAGGGGTTTCGTGTTACCTCGTTTTCCAAATCGAATGAAATTTTTCCATATTGCGACCTTTTTCTAGGGCACGGTATCTTACTTTAAATTCTAAGGGTTTGCGTCTCACGTTAGTATAGGTTTTTTGTCTACTATGTGCGGCCTTTAATCATTCCTGTATCTAAAAGATCTTCTTCGTTGTTTCATGAATTATCTCACGAACAGTGTGTAGAGTATCTCTAACATGCTTTTTTATCTAGTTGAGTATCTCCAACTTATGCACAACATATCGAAGAACGACATCTACGTCCATACAAGACCTCGAATGGAGAGGCCATTATGCTAGTGTGATAACTATTGTTATATGAGGATTCATCTAACGGACGGTACGTACTCCATGAATTACTGAAGTCTATCACCCAAACACAAAGCATATCTTCTAGAGTTTGTATCGTCCTTTCACTCTGTCCATGTTGGATTAAATGTCTCAACCCGTACCTATAATTGGTATATACCAAAATTGATAGTAACACAGTCCTTTTGGGTTGCCCTCAAGACTAGCAACTAGGAATGATGATTTTGGAGAAAGAGGTTGATTTATTATTTGATTAATAAATTGAAACTAATAATTTGTTAATATATTATGAGAATAATCTATTAATTAGAAATAGTAATATTTAATTGATATTTAATCAAAAATTAATTAGAATTCATTTTTGGATTAAAAGAATTAATTAAAAGTGCAGGGACAGAACTGTAATTGTTCAATAGTTGAGAAAGAGGCAATATAGAATCCTTCATAGGCTATGGACGAATTTCTTGTGCCTTAGGGTTTCTAAAATAGTCTCTAATGGATAATCAGGAAATTGGATAATTACCCTGGTTTGAGATAATCTTGGACTTGGTCTTATTTAGGGTTTTTCCTATATGCACTATAAATATGACATAACCTTACAATTTACGACCACTTGTTCCCAAGATATCCATCCAAAAGTTTGAAGCCTCCCTCCTTCTCCACAATCTTGTTCCATTGCTAATGTTGGGTGTGAACAACTAGAGGCATGACAATTGTGACGCTTGTTCTCAAAGTCTCGACAACACTAAGGATTTGCATTGTTATTGCTACATAACAACCAAAGGTATGCTTTATAATCCTAATGGTGTATTTTGATTATATACTAGTGTTCTAGGGTTTGTACTTGTTCATATTGTATGTTCAATTAGAGAAAACATAGATTAAGATTCACAGGGTTGCATGCACATATATGATTATATGTTATGAATAATAACCATGAGTGATATCAGAGCGTAGCTTATGTTTTCTATTGGATTGATATAATGGTTGATCTTGAACAACAAGAAGAAAACATAATTGTCATTCTATACCAAAAACACATTGTATTGGCCTCTAACACTGTGTAGTGATCATTTACCACGACATGTTGGACTGTCGGATCCACAAATTTTGGTTTTAAGATATATCATGAATTGATTAGGATAATTACCTTTAATAATATTTTTAATTGTATAAAACTGAATTTCTTAAAATGTAATCTGACATCCTTATTTTGAATTCATGATTGGTTTTATTTTTAATTTAATTAAGTGAACATTAATTTTGAAATATTAAAAACATAACCTTCGTATTTTTGAAAAGTTTTAAAAATTACACCGTTATATTATATGTAACATTAAAGGTCATATATATATATATATATATATATATATATATATATATATATATATATATATATATATATATATATATATATATATATATATAAAAGACAAGTCAGTCGAACCGCTAGTACGCCTCATTTACGAAGCCGATCTATAAAGGGGGTATAAGGAAATTGCCTATAGAATTGTTTTAAAATCAGAGACTCTTAGTCCCAAATGTGTTTATAGTTTGTATATCCTATGTTGTTTGATATACTTAATTCACTATAAACCGTGCTCTGATACCAATCTGTCACACCCCCAAACCAAGGATGGCGGAAACGTCCGGGGGTGGAGGACTTCATGTTTAGTATCATAACAACAATGGCAATAGTGATGAAAGTAAACACAACCAACATATATATAATTGAAAGAGTTACATCATTGTATGAATTACATGTTTCAAAATCAATTACAATATGTTGTCAAAATATGATAAGTTTGACGCCTCAACGCCCCATCCTCAAAAATACTTTGTTACCTGTTTAGCGATTTCCTGAGAATACAAGTAGTTTGAAAAAGTGTCAACACAATGGTTGGTGAGTTCATAAGTTTTGTATATAATTATGAAAAAAGCTTGTCTCGTAATTGCATAGTTATTCCAGAAAAATCCGATATTTTCCTTCAAATTAATACTGTAGTCTTGTATCCAAAGACTGAAACGTATGAGTAATCTTCCTTATTTACAGAAATAACGGGAGTTTATTTCAATATAAACGCGTATGATATTAGTGAAATTCTCGTAAATTCTTAAGTTTGTTAATACTTTCTGTGAGTTATTATAATCATACTTGACATAGACGGCCTCGTAATGTGACGTTCTTCAGGCGTCGCCGTTAAATGACACTTGTCACCACAGACCTGCCGGTCTAGCTGTTGCAAGCAGCTCTGGTGTGGGTTTGTCAAACCCAATATAGATCTATACACAACTATCACGTTCTCCCTACAAGAGACTCTGGTTACAATTTACAGGACTTGTCGACTTTGTTACTTTGGAAGTAACCCGAAGGGAATGACTCACAAATTTATTCATTAACAGATTTACGTGAACTAAACTGAAAACCTTTGGTAAATAAGTTTGAGAAGTAAATGATACATAAACTATACCTATTATAGTTTATCCAAAACGTTTGTAATGTATAAGAATTCTTGTATGAATGCTTTAATGCTATGAATCCATAAACTATGCTCATTATAGCTTAATATACGAGTTCTAAATGAATGATTAATCTTATCATGAATGACTATATTTCAGTTTATGATGATAAACTAACAAGGAAACACATTCAATATTTAGAACTTATCGTTGTACACTTTGCTCAACATAATACAAGGTGTTATGAAAGTTATAAGCTGTTAACAAATTTTCAACCTTTCTACACTGTTTTTGAAAAGTCATAGAAAAATCATACGAAGTTGAAAACTAAATCCGTCAATTCTGAGAGTTCCCAAAATGTGTCTAGTTTACTCATAATTTTTATCATGATTTTTAATGACCTCCAACTTGGCTGAAAAAGTCCATAATCACAGACTGGTCCGGATTGGTGTTTGAAATGATAGGCAGTTTTGTAAAAATCACCATAAATTTTAGAAAAATCGTATGGAGATGTGCAAGTAGAAATTTTAAAGCTAAGAACTGGAATTACTTACACCTAAAACAGTTTTTCAAAAAAAAAAATGTTTAAGTTGTCCAAAACAGTCCGTGAATGGTGTCCAACTTTTCTGATGAAAGCTGTTAGAAAAATTTAGTTATGTTCTTGGTGTTTTAACTTGTATTCCCCCCCTAAAAACTTAAGAAAACATAAAAATGTAGAGGTATGAACTCACCTTGAGTGATTTCAGTAGGTAAGTGTTGAAGAAGAGAAGTGTTCAACCCAAGAACACTTGAAGAATCACTTGAAGATTCGAAGATCTAACAAGAATGTGATGATGTTTGTGTAAGAAATCTTTGATTTTGAGTAGGAGGATGTGTAATAATCATAAGAAAGATGATGATACTTACTAATTGTAGGAGAAGAGTCTTGGAGTATGCCTTGAAATTCTTGAATTAGAGAGAAAAAGATGAAAGAGTTTGGAGTGTGATTCTTGGTAAAAAATGAGAGAATGATTAAAGTGTGAGGAGAGAGGATGGATGTTCCAGCCCTAAGAACGTGGGAATAGTTGTAAATAGTGAGAAAGGACCTATGGAGTGACTAGGGATGGGCTGGTGGTGAATAGTGACATGGAGTGGGTATATGAGTGGTTGCTTGTGTTATAGACATAAGTAAAGTCAACACATACCTTTGTACTTCACCCACTCTCTTTTGGATAAGGTTTTATCCTTAAAAATGTGATTAATTAATAGTTAAGGGTCCTTATATGTTAAAATAAAGTTTTGGGTGAAAATCCCATGTTAAAACAATTAAAAACGGGCCTAAAATGCGAATTTAGTCGAAAACCGGGAGAAAAAGCATTCCCAGCGAAACCTCTCGGTCCTGGGCCGAGGTTCGGTCCCTAGGCCGAGGTTCGGTCCTTGCTGGTGCCGAGTCGGAAGTGGGTTGCGAATCAGAGGCGAGATGCGAAGGGTCCTAGGCCGAGGGTTCGGTCCGAAGCTCAGAAGCGAGGGTCAGAAGCGAACGTGGTCAGAAGGGAAGGTTCGGTAGCCATTAGAAGAGAAGAGGTCAGATCCGAAATGTGCCGAACGTTCGGGTTCGGTTGAGGCATGCGAGGTTCGGGCCCGAGAGGACCTTTCGGGTTCGGTTCAGCAGCCTTTGACTCAGAAGGGTTCGGTTCCTAAGAGGGGTTTCGGTTCCTAAGAGGGGTTTCGGCTCCTTAAGTCCGTTTTTCGCGTAGACTTCCGTTTTTGGGCTGTTTTCGCCAAATTCGAGGGTCGGGATGCCCCGAGTGATTATACAAAGTTAAGAGAGATTTGAGAGAGATTCCACATACTTAGAGAGATTTGGGAGAGATTTGACATACTTGGAGAGATTTCACATACAGAGAGATATTTAGGAGAGATTTCACTTTCTTAGAGAGATTTGGGAGAGATTTGACATTCTTGGAGAGATTTCACATACAGAGAGATATTTGGGAGAGATTTCATATTCTTAGAGAGATTTGGGAGAGATTTGACATTCTTGGAGAGATTTCACATACAAAGAGATATTTGGGAGAGATTTCACATACTTAGAGAGATTTGGGAGAGATTTGACATACTTGGAGAGATTTCACATACAGAGAGATATTTGGGAGAGATTTCACATACTTAGAGAGATTTGGGAGAGATTTCACATACTTAGAGAGATTTGGGAGAGATTTGACATACTTGGAGAGATTTCACATACATAGAGATATTTGGGAGAGATTTCACATACTTAGAGAGATTTGGGAGAGATTCTCGATAAGAAGAGATAGAGTGAAAACGATTGAGAGCGGTTTCGTGTGTGACGAATGTGAGTGTCCGGCTTCGCAATGCAAGGTCCGTAAACCCCGTTATGCCATGTTTTAGGATCTTACACACTCCCTATGAGTATGCAACATTGTTTTATTATTCTTGTTCATTGTTTAGCACTAAGGTTAAAGAAATTTAAACACACGAACTTTCCAAGTGATGTTTTCTCATTAAGATAGTGAATTATACAGAAATTACATAATACAAACCCTATTATACAAGGTTTAATTGAGTTGACCGGTTTGACTCGTTGACCTTGTCCGGCTTAGACTTGACCCGAATTTGACTATTGTCACATCATCCCCCCGTTAGAGGGAATTTCGTCCCGAAATTTACGCTTTGGCCAGGACTTTAAGAGTTTAGGAAAAGATGCGGGTACTTTTGTTTCATTTGGTCTTCGCGCTCCCAGGTGAACTCAGGTCCTCGTTTAGCGTTCCATCGAACCTTCACGATGGGAATACGACTTTGTTTCGTTCTTTTGACCTCCCGATCCATAATCTCAACTGGCTCCTCTACGAAGTGGAGATTTTCGTTAACTTCGATCTCATCAAGAGGTATTACAAGTGTCTCGTCAGACAGACACTTCTTTAAGTTGGATACGTGAAATGTGGGGTGTATGTTATTAAGTTCTTGAGGTAATCGGAGTTTATACGCCACAGGACCAATCCTGGCGAGGATTTCGAACGGTCCAATGTACCTCGGGTTTAGTTTCCCACGTTTACCGAAACGTATCATTCGTTTCCAAGGGGAAACTTTTAGTAATACCCGATCTCCGACCTGGAATTCTAAGGGTTTGCGTCGCTTGTCCGCGTAACTCTTTTGCCGATCTCGGGAGGCCTTCAGCCTTTCTCGGATTTGAACAATCTTTTCTGTGGTCTCCCTTATGATTTCAGGACCAGTGAGGGTGCTATTAGGGACTTGGCCCCTAGCTATCTGAGTATCCCCCACTTCGGCCCAACATAGGGGTGATCTGTACTTGCGACCGTAGAGAGCTTCGAATGGAGCGACTTTATTGCTGGTGTGATAGCTGTTATTGTAGGAGAATTCAATCAGCGGAAAATGGGTATCCCATGCTTTACCAAAGTCTATCACACAGGCTCTCAACATGTCTTCTAATGTTTGTATAGTACGCTCGCTTTGCCCGTCGGTTTGTGGATGGTAGGCCGTACTCATGTCTAGCCTAGTTCCCAAGGATTTCTGCAGGGACTGCCAAAATCGCGAAGTGAACCTACTATCTCGGTCTGAGATAATAGATATTGGTACACCATGCAGTCGCACAATCTCCTTGATGTATATCCTGGTTAACTTCTCCATCTTGTCGGTTTCCTTTATTGGCAGGAAGTGCGCAGACTTGGTCAATCTGTCTACGATTACCCATATAGTGTCAAACCCGCCTAAAGTCTTAGGCAACTTGGTTATGAAGTCCATGGTTATCCGTTCCCACTTGCATTCCGGTATATCAGGCTGTTGTAGTAGTCCTGAGGGTTTCTGGTATTCCACCTTGACCTTGGCGCAAGTCAGACACTTGCCCATATAAGTAGCAATCTCGGCTTTCATATTCGGCCACCAGTATAAATTTTTGAGGTCTAGATACATCTTGTCTGACCCTGGATGGATGGAGTATCGAGTCTTGTGTGCTTCATTCATGACCACGTCTCGGATCCCACCGAACTTCGGTGTCCAGATTCGGTTACTGAGATAACGAGTTCCGTCATCCTTGACTTCTAAGTTCTTATCTATTCCCCTTAATGCCTCACCTGCCACATTCTCTGGTTTCAAGGCTTCTAGTTGGGCTTCCCTGATTTGCGTGGTCAGGTGGGAATGGATGGTCATGGTTAAGGATCTTACTCGGCGGCCCGAGTATTCCTTCCGGCTTAGGGCATCAGCCACTACATTGGCCTTACCCGGGTGGTAGCGAATTTCGCACTCATAGTCGTTTAGCAGTTCAACCCATCTCCGTTGCTGCATGTTGAGCTCTTTTTGATTGAGGATATGCTGAAGACTTTTGTGATCGGTGAAGATGGTGCATTTTGTGTCGTAGAGGTAGTGTCTCCAGATCTTTAAGGCGAACACTACCGCCCCCAGTTCAAGGTCATGGGTAGTGTAATTAACTTCGTGTGTTTTAAGTTGTCTTGACGCGTAGGCGATGACTTTCCCTCTCTGCATGAGCACGCATCCGAGGCCTTGATTTGAAGCATCGCAATATACCACGAAGTCATCAGTTCCTTCTGGAAGAGACAAAACTGGTGCGCTGCATAGGGCTTGTTTTAATGTCTGGAAAGCGGCTTCTTGTTTATCTCCCCACTTAAATAGCACACCTTTTTGAGTCAGGGTGGTGAGTGGTTTGGCGATCTTGGAGAAGTTTTGTATGAATCTTCGGTAGTAGCCGGCGAGCCCTAAAAATTGTCGAATTTCCGTCGGCGTTGTAGGTGCTGACCAGTTTTTGATAGCTTTGATTTTAGCGGGATCCACGTGTATCCCCTTCTCGCTAACCACATGGCCAAGAAAATTCACTTCTCTAATCCAGAATTCGCATTTAGAGAATTTGGCGTAAAGCTTCTCAGCCCTTAGTGTTTCCAAGATTAGCCGGAGATGTTGACGGTGCTCTTCCTCGCTTCGGGAGTAAATTAAAATATCGTCGATGAATACAATCACGAATTTGTCTAAGTAGGGTCGACACACTCGATTGATCAGGTCCATAAATACTGCCGGTGCGTTCGTTAATCCGAAGGGCATTACCACAAACTCATAGTGCCCGTAGCGAGTTCTGAACGCAGTCTTGGGAATATCCTCTTCTTGAACTCGTAGTTGATGATAACCCGACCTCAGGTCGATTTTTGAAAAGTAGCTTGCTCCTTGGAGTTGGTCGAAGAGGTCATCGATTCGGGGTAGGGGATATCGGTTCTTGATAGTGAGTTTGTTTAGCTCCCGGTAGTCTATGCACATGCGAAAATATCCGTCCTTCTTCTTTACAAACAGGACCGGTGCTCCCCAGGGGTGAGAAGCTTGGCCTGATGAATCCTTTGCTCAACAGTTCATTTAACTGGCTGGAAAGTTCTTGCATTTCTGCCGGTGCTAAGCGGTATGGAGCCTTGGCGACGGGGGTAGCTCCTGGGATTAAGTCGATCCGGAACTCGACTTGTCGTGCAAGGGGTACACCTGGAAGATCTTCAGGGAATACATCGGGATAGTTGCACACCTCGGGAATGTCGTTGATATCCTTCACCTCTTGTTTCGCATCTACTACGTGGGCTAGAAATGCGTGGTATTCCTTTCGGAGATACTTTTGGGCCTTGACGCAAGAGATGACTTGCAAATTTGAACTGGGTTTGTCGCCATAGATGAAGAGGGTTTCGCCATTTGGCAGATTAAGGCGAACGGCCGTTTCGTAACATAGAATGTCGGCACAATGGAAACTTAACCAATCCATACCGATGATTATGTCAAAGCATTTTATTGTGACCGGCATCAGGTCTACTTTAAACGAATGGTTGTTTAGAGTGAGGGTACACCCTGAGTGTATATCATTAGTGTGCTCTTCTTTCCCATTATCCATTTCTACTACGTATGTATCTTTTAATGAATGAGGGGTTTGTTTTAGTAATTGTTTGAATTCATGGCTCACAAAACTCCTCTCTGCTCCACTATCAAATAGTACGCATGCATATGTGTTATTGAGGAGAAACGTACTAGAAACCACCGAGGGATCCTTGACTGCTTCTCCGTGTCCCATCGTCAGGACTCTCCCTACACCTCCAACATTGGTGTTTCGTGCTTTTGGGCAGTTTCTTTTGAAGTGCCCTACCTCTCCACATCCGTAACAGGTTTGACTTGCTCCGGTGTTGGCGGCTGGGGCGACTTGAGGGACGGATTGGGCTGGCACTTTACAAAATCGAGTAGTGTGCCCCTTCCGGTTGATATTTCTGCAGTGCATTTCCCGACAAGCACCGGTATGGTGGAAGTTGCACTTGGGAAGAGTTCCTGCGTATTGCTTTGGTGGCGCTGGAGCGGTAGCAGTAGTGGCTGCATGGATAGCAACAGTCTGTTGCTTCTTTGTGGGGTCCTGCACCGGTTGTTTCTTTTTACTGTTCCAGAACTTCCTCTTGTTGTTCCCTCCTTTCGTTTGGTCGGTGGTGGCGACCATGGTGCCACGGCTGGCCCTATGATCGATAAGTTGTTGTGCCAATTCCTTGGCACTCTCAAAGGTAGTAGGTTTCGAGGCCAGAACACTATCATGAATCTGGGATGATATCCCCCAAAGGTATCGTTCTACCTTTTTCTCCTCTGGGGTGACCATTGCCGGACAGAGGAGTGCTAGGTCATTGAATCGGGCAGTATAAGCTTCGAGATCCGTCCCCGACATCTTGAGATTCCAGAGTTCTTCTTCGAGTTTTTGTATTTCTCCCCTCGGGCAATACTCCTTTAACATCAACGCTTTTAAGTTTTCCCAGCCTATGGAGTTAGCCACTGCAAGAGTAAGTGACTTAACTCGGCCATTCCACCAAGTAAGAGCTTTTCTTGTGAAAGTGAATGCCGCATACTTGACTTTGCTCGCTTCGGGACAAGCACAGATTTCGAAGACTGCTTCGGTCCTTTCGAACCATCGCATCAGCGCTATGACGCCCCCACTTCCGTCGAAAAGATCGGGCTTTCCATTCGTGAAGTCTTTGTAAGAACACTCCTTAGTACGCCCCGTGCTGTCCCCCTGATTCGAGTTAGTATTCCCGGATCCGAAACCGCCGGAACCATTTGTACCCATTTGCGACATTGCTGCCGCCACGGCTGCTGTTACTGCAGCCTGAAACATCACAGGATCAAACTCCAGAGGTGGTGGCGGAGGGGGTGGTGCTGAGTTTCCGTAAGGTCTTGGTCTTTTCCTTGGTGGCATGGTTTTGACACAAAAAAAAATATAAAAGAACAGACTTGTCGGTAAGACTTCAATGGTGATAACGATTCGAGTGTTACTTGTTTCATCTCAATTGTACTTTATCCGAGTTTACTAATTTAGAAGGTAATTCATCGAAAATTTTACGCAATTAAACTTATGAATTAAATAGTGTTGACCCGAGTAGAGTCATGTGTTTGGTTCGTGTCAGCATCTAAGGAAGTAAAATACATGCCACATTCATTGATAATTTGTTAGTACATATTGTTTTGAGAAATTTGGCCTCATAAGGGTCTACATTACATCATAATAAAAGATAAAGTTTTGGCAGTACAAAAGCCCCTTTGACTGGTGCGATCACTTAGTCGCGAGGTCAACCTATTCGCAATAAAGAGTAGCACCAACGCATACTCGAAATCCTAGATTTATAACAAAATATAAGTAGCGCGAACACTACTCGTGGCGGGTAGCATCTGGTCCATGGTGGCCCTGGGATGAGGTCGAGGCCCCCTGAAGTTCCGCAATCCGGCGTTCGGCCGCGATCACTCTCTCCTCGAGAGCTGCGTGCCTCTCCTGGTACTCCCTTACCTCCGCTCGAGCAGCGGTAAGGTCCTCGATGATTTGGTCCAATGGATAGAAGTCCCTCTCCAAATCCCGAGTGCGTGCATCGGTGGCTGCCGTAATAGCGCTGAGATTTCGAACCTGGTCTGCCATTTCCCTACTCTGGTTCCCCAAGTTCGTGATGTGCTGGGTCATAACGGGGAGAACTCTGTCAGCCGGTTCCCCATGACTGAGGTCATAGTAACCTCGTTGGTCGCCATAGGGTGACCTCTGGCGTTGTTGCCGGCTCCACCTCTCGATCATGGTTGCCCAACGGGGCTCAGGCCCGTTGTGCCCCCAGCGGTTTGCAGGTACCCTCGCGATGTAAGGAGGGTTGAAGACTTCCTCCTCTGGCTCTTCTTCACCTTCATCCTCATCCATGTCCACCTCGTCGTCTTCCTCTTCTTCTTCTTCTTCTTCTTCGTCTACCTCCTCTTCTTCTTCTTCGGGATCCTCTTCGGGATCCTCTTCAATCAGCTCTTCGGGCTCTTCCTCAATCCAGCCGGCATTTCCCTGGTTGGGAAAGTATGGGTCTCCTGGTAGGTGAAATCCTGCCATGTCGTCTGCGCGAGAATAGAGGGGTAAGAAGCAGATAGCGGTAGATATTAATAATATTGTGATATAGCAACATACAAATACTCCTATAGTATTTTAAATGTTTAGATTTGGTTCTTATAGCATTCTTTGTAGGGTGAAGTTAGGTTATTAGATTTGTTGCCCTCCTACGACTATCCCCCAAGATGAGTAAGTCACTTCCCGGACTAATATAGTTGATCAGGCTATATCCTTCCCAAAACTGATTACTCATACCAAGGCATACTCGTAGCGTTCAACTCCTCTTCTTTTAGTTTATGTTCTTCTAGTTATGACACTACGCGAGTATGCAATGCATGTAGGTATACTTTTAAACAAGAACTATTCGTTTTCTAAAAGTATAACCGGTTATAATGTTTTAAAATCAGAGACTCTTAGTCCCAAATGTGTTTATAGTTTGTATATCCTATGTTGTTTGATATACTTAATTCACTATAAACCGTGCTCTGATACCAATCTGTCACACCCCCAAACCAAGGATGGCGGAAACGTCCGGGGGTGGAGGACTTCATGTGTAGTATCATAACAACAATGGCAATAGTGATGAAAGTAAACACAACCAACATATATATAATTGAAAGAGTTACATCATTGTATGAATTACATGTTTCAAAATCAATTACAATATGTTGTCAACATATGATAAGTTTGACGCCTCAACGCCCCATCCTCAAAAATACTTTGTTACCTGTTTAGCGATTTCCTTAGAATACAAGTAGTTTGAAAAAGTGTCAACACAATGGTTGGTGAGTTCATAAGTTTTGTATATAATTATGAAAAAAGCTTGTCTCGTAATTGCATAGTTATTCCAGAAAAATCCGATATTTTCCTTCAAATTAATACTGTAGTCTTGTATCCAAAGACTGAAACGTATGAGTAATCTTCCTTATTTACAGAAATAACGGGAGTTTATTTCAATATAAACGCGTATGATATTAGTGAAATTCTCGTAAATTCTTAAGTTTGTTAATACTTTCTGTGAGTTATTATAACCATACTTGACATAGACGGCCTCGTAATGCGACGTTCTTCAGGCGTCGCCGTTAAATGACACTTGTCACCACAGACCTGCCGGTCTAGCTGTTGCAAGCAGCTCTGGTGTGGGTTTGTCAAACCCAATATAGATCTATACACAACTATCACGTTCTCCCTACAAGAGACTCTGGTTACAATTTACAGGACTTGTCGACTTTGTAACTTTGGAAGTAACCCGAAGGGAATGACTCACAAATTTATTCATTAACAGATTTACGTGAACTAAACTGAAAACCTTTGGTAAATAAGTTTGAGAAGTATATGATACATAAACTATACCTATTATAGTTTATCCAAAACGTTTGTAATGTATAAGAATTCTTTTATGAATGCTTTAATGCTATGAATCCATAAACTATGCTCATTATAGCTTAATATACGAGTTCTAAATGAATGATTAATCTTATCATGAATGACTATATTTCAGTTTATGATGATAAACTAACAAGGAAACACATTCAATATTTAGAACTTATCGTTGTACACTTTGCTCAACATAATACAAGGTGTTATGAAAGTTATAAGCTGTTAACAAATTTTCAACCTTTCTACACTGTTTTTGAAAAGTCATAGAAAAATCATACGAAGTTGAAAACTAAATCCGTAAATTCTGAGAGTTCCCAAAATGTGTCTAGTTTACTCATAATTTTTATCATGATTTTTAATGACCTCCAACTTGGGTGAAAAAGTCCATAATCACAGACTGGTCCGGATTGGTGTTTGAAATGATAGGCAGTTTTGTAAAAATCACCATAAATTCTAGAAAAATCGTATGGAGATGTGCAAGTCGTCATTTTAAAGCTAAGAACTGGAACTACTTACACCTAAAACAGTTTTTCAAACAAAAATGTTTAAGTTGTCCAAAACAGTCCGTGAATGGTGTCCAACTTTTCTGATGAAAGCTGTTAGAAAAATTTAGTTATGTTCTTGGTGTTTTAACTTGTTTCCCCCCCTAAAAACTTAAGAAAACATAAAAATGTAGGGGTATGAACTCACCTTGAGTGATTTCAGTAGGTAAGTGTTGAAGAAGAGAAGTGTTCAACCCAAGAACACTTGAAGAATCACTTGAAGATTCGAAGATCTAACAAGAATGTGATGATGTTTGTGTAAGAAATCTTTGATTTTGAGTAGGAGGATGTGTAATAATCATAAGAAAGATGATGATACTTACTAATTGTAGGAGAAGAGTCTTGGAGTATGCCTTGAAATTCTTGAATTAGAGAGAAAAAGATGAGAGAGTTTGGAGTGTGATTCTTGGTAAAAAATGAGAGAATGATTAAAGTGTGAGGAGAGAGGATGGATGTTCCAGCCCTAAGAACGTGGGAATAGTTGTAAATAGTGAGAAAGGACCTATGGAGTGACTAGGGATGGGCTGGTGATGAATAATGACATGGAGTGGGTATGGGAGTGGTTGCTTGTGTCATAGACATAAGTAAAGTCAACACATACCTTTGTACTTCACCCACTCTCTTTTGGATAAGGTTTTATCCTTAAAAATGTGATTAATTAATAGTTAAGGGTCCTTATATGTTAAAATAAAGTTTTGGGTGAAAATCTCATGTTAAAACAATTAAAAACGGGCCTAAAATGCGAATTTAGTCGAAAACCGGGAGAAAAAGCATTCCCAGCGAGACCTCTCGGTCCTAGGCCGAGGTTCGGTCCTTGCTGGTGCCGAGTCGGAAGTGGGTTGCGAACCAGAGGCGAGATGCGAAGGGTCCTAGGCCGAGGGTTCGGTTCGAAGCTCAGAAGCGAGGGTCAGAAGCGAAGAAGCGAGGGTCAGAAGCGAAGGTGGTCAGAAGGGAAGGCTCGGTAGCCATTAGAAGAAAAGAGGTCAGATCCGAAATGTGCCGAACGTTCGGGTTCGGTTGAGGCATGCGAGGTTCGGGCCCGAGAGGACCTTTCGGGTTCGGTTCAGCAGCCTTTGACTCAGAAGGGTTCGGTTCCTAAGAGGGGTTTCGGTTCCTAAGAGGGGTTTTGGCTCCTTAAGTCCGTTTTTCGCGTAGACTTCCGTTTTTGGGCTGTTTTCGCCAAATTCGAGGGTCGGGATGCCCCGAGTGATTATAGAAAGTTGAGAGAGATTTTGAGAGAGATTTGAGAGAGATTCCACATACTTAGAGAGATTTGGGAGAGATTTGACATACTTGGAGAGATTTCACATACAGAGAGATATTTGGGAGAGATTTCACTTTCTTAGAGAGATTTGGGAGAGATTTCACATACTGAGAGATATTTGGGAGAGATTTCATATTCTTAGAGAGATTTAGGAGAGATTTGACATTCTTCGAGAGATTTCACATACAAAGAGATATTTGGGAGAGATTTCACATACTTAGAGAGATTTGGGAGAGATTTGACATACTTGGAGAGATTTCACATACAGAGAGATATTTGGGAGAGATTTCACATACTTAGAGAGATTTGGGAGAGATTTGACATACTTAGAGAGATTTGGGAGAGATTTGACATACTTGGAGAGATTTCACATACAGAGAGATATTTGGGAGAGATTTCACATACTTAGAGAGATTTGGGAGAGATTCTCGATAAGAAGAGATAGAGTGAAAACGATTGAGAGCGGTTTCGTGTGTGACGAATGTGAGTGTCCGGCTTCGCAATGCAAGGTCCGTAAACCCCGTTATGCCATGTTTTAGGATCTTACACACTCCCTATGAGTATGCAAGATTGTTTTATTGTTCTTGTTCATTGTTTAGCACTAAGGTTAAAGAAATTTAAACACACGAACTTTCCAAGTGATGTTTTCTCATTAAGATAATGAGTTATACAGAAATTACATAATACAAACCCTATTATACAAGGTTTAATTGAGTTGAGCGGTTTGACTCGTTGACCTTGTCCGGCTTAGACTTGACACGAATTTGACTATTGTCACAATTTGCATGGTTATTCACATCTTGTTTGTGATCCTCGGTATCTCAGTCACAAATGGAAGAACATAATCGAGATTAAACATGCCATTGAAAAGTTCAATGATTCTTAAAAGATCCAGGAATTTCATTTAAAACTAAAATTGTTAAAATTTCGTTTTCGATGGTTGTGAATTATTTAGTTGGATCCTAGCCTTGATATTTCTTTTGGGTGTTATATTGAGGATTATTCTTATCTAACCAAAACTATATGTTTTCTATTTATATAGGTTTACTCCAAATGATGCTTCTGGCTCCTTCTTCTCCAACAACTACAACAACAACAACAACTTCTCTCTGTTGAACATCCGTTCGAAGGTGCAATTGGACGACACCAACTACAATGACTGGATTTGCAACATCAAAATTGTAGTTAGTTTTGAGGATAAGGAGTATGACCTCAAGAGACCAGTTGATGAGATTTATGAAACGAAAGCCACGCCTAAAAAAATGTCTGCCTATGAGAAACACTACAAGGATACAATAAAACTTGTTTGCATCATGGTGCAAAAAATGACTCCAGAATTGCAGAGACGCTATGAGGATTAATGGTCGTACGAGATGAACATGGACCTTATGGAAAAGTACCATAAGAGAGCTTGTCAAGAGAAGTACAAGGCGGAAAAGTCCCTCATGGCATGAAATATAAAGGATGTTGAGTTTGGAAGCAACCACGTTTCAAGAATGTAAGGATATGTGGATAGGCTCATCAAGTTGAATGTGAATTTTGATGAAGAGTTGGAAATCGACATAGTGTTGACCTCTTTGCCAAGTTGTTATGATCAGTTCATATTGATATATCAATTGAACAATAACAAAACTACTTTGTCACAATTGCACAACCTCCCGCGAACAACTGAAGCAGGAATGAAGGGAAAAGGTATTGCATCCACTCCTATTGATTCTCCTGTTCTGGCCATTGGTCAAGGGAAAGGGAAAAAGAGGAAAGGTCCTCCCATGCTAAACTAGAAGGGAAAGTCACAAGCTGGGTCATGTAGTAGTGGACCCAAAGGAAAGTCTAGTTCCGATGCTCCCCTTATTTCCGACCCAAAGGAGGCCACTTGCTTTTACTGCAATGACAAGGGTAATTAGAAATGAAGCTGCCCAAAATACTTGAAGGATATCAAGGATGGCAAGGTGAATCCATCCTCGGTAGGTATTTAGACTATTTTATCTAATAATTCATCGTATTCCCAATCTTGGGTCCTTGATACAGGATATGGGTTTCACATTTGTTCTGATTTGTAGGGGCTACGAATAAGTAAGGATCTGGAGCATGGAATGATGAACTTGATCATGGGCAATAAGTGGTCTTCACCTGTTACCAATATTGGAGTTTATCGCTTAGTGCTTAATAGTGGGTTAGGGTTAGATTTATTGAATTGTTGCTACTCGTCAGAGATTACACGAAACATCATCTCATTTCACGCTTTATTTAAACAAGGTTTTAGATATTATTTTGATGATAATAATGGTTTTATTTCTGCTTATAAAAATGGTGTATTTTATTTTAAAGCTTTACCTTGTGATGGTGTGTATGAAAATGTGATGATTGTAGAAAATTTAAGAAATAGTGTTTTTCATATTGATTCGTCTAATGGTATAGACAAAGTGTGCTTGTGGCATTGTCATCTTGGACATGTTAACAAGAAACATATAGCCCAACTCCAAAAGGATGGAGTGTTGGAATAATTTGAATTAAGGTCAAACGATACATGTGAGTCTTGTTTGCTAGGTAAGATGACAAAATCACCTTTCACTTTTTCTTGTGAAAGAGGTGAAGGATTTTTGGATCTCATACAGACAAAAGTACATGGACCCTTCAGATCCACCCCAAGGGATGCAAATCGATTCTATGTGACTTTTACTGGTGATTATAGCAGATATGGCTATATCTACTTAATCAAGCATAAGTCATAAACTTTTGAAAAGTTCAAAGAGTTTAAACGTGAAGTCGAGAATCAATGAGGCAGGAAGATAAAGATGCTCCGGTCAGATAGATGCATAGAGTATTTTAGTATCGAGTTCAATGTCTACCTCAAGGAATGTAGAATAGTTTCACAATTGACTCCTCCTAGAACACCACAACTTAATGGTGTGGCTGAGAGGCATAATCGGACCTTGTTGGACAAGGTTCATTCCATGATGAGTCGAGCTTCTCTTCTAATCTCTTTTTGGGGGTATTCCTTAGAGAATGCTACCTACATTCTTAATCTTGTCCCTACTAAGAAGGTTGTCAAAACACGTCACGAGATGTGGACTGGGAAGGTTCCTTTGTTAGCATATATCAAGGTTTGGGGTTGTGAAGCTTTTGTTAGACGAGAGACTCATAACAAGCTCGAACCTTGAAGCGAGAGATGTATTTTCATCGGTTACTGACAAAAGTCCTTTGTATATTTGTTCTACAGACCTAGTGAGAATGTGGTCTTCATAGCATGAAGGGAGTCTTTCGTAAGAGAGAGCTCATATGCAAAGAGGATAGTGGGAGTATAATTGGTTTTAAAGAAATTCAAGAGTCAAACGATGAAGGAACTTCTGATAATACTAGTGGTCAACCTGAGGAAGGAATTTGAATTGAACCAATTAACGAGTCATTACCTCTTAGGCATTCCATTAGAATTAGAATGCAACCTGAGTTATATTGTTTCCATATCACCACAGATGGTGATAAATTTATCAGTGATAGTACACTGGTAAATTAGGATGAACCATCTAACTACAAGGAAGCCATGACAGGCCCTGAGTCAGCCAAGTGGAAAGAGGCAATGGACAATGAGATCAAGTCCATGTATGATAATCAAGTTTGGAATTTGGTTGATAATGTACCAGGTCGTAAGATGGTAGGGTGCAAATGGATCTTCAAGAAGAAGACCAACATGGATGAAAATGTACACACTTTCATTTCAAGGCAAGATTGGTTGCAAAAGGCTTTACTCAAACCCCAACGGTTGACTATGATGAGAGTTTCTCACCAGTACCAAAGATTAAATCTATTAGGGAAATTCTAGCCATAGCTACGTTTCATAACTATGAAATTTGGTAGATAGATGTCAAAATTGCTTTCCTTAATGGGAAGTTTGTTGAGGATGTTTACATGAGTGAGACAGAGGGTTTTGTGGATGCAAAGTATCCTAACAGAGTGTGTAAGCTTGAGAAATCAATCTATGGATTGAAACAAGCTTCTCCAAAATGGAATATTTGCTTTGACGAGAAGGTCAAAGAGTTTGGTTTCTCTAAAATGAAGATAAATCTTGTTTATATGTCAAAGCTAGTGAGAGTATAGTAACCTTCCTGGTTTTGTATGTTGATTACATACTTCTTATAGGAAACAACATTACAATTTTGCAAGAGGTTAAGTCTTGGCTTGGAAAGTTTTTCACTATCAAGGATCTGGGAGTGGTTGCTTATATTCTAGGGATAAGGATTTTGAGAAACAGGAGTAAAAAGATAATTAGACTTAGTTAAAGTACATACTTGGATAAAGTATTAAAACGTTTTAGTATGGAGAATTCCAAGAAGGGAGAACTGCCAATACAGAGTAATACCAAACTGAATAAGACTTAGAGTCCGAATACCGATGCAGAAATAGCATAAATGTGTAGAGTCCCATATGCTTCCACTATTGGATCTATCATGTATGCTATGCCATGTCCTCGCCCTAATGTGGCTTTTGCTTTGAGCATGATTAGTCATTATCAGGGGAATTCGGGTAGAGCTCATTGGATAGTGGTCAAGAATATTCTTAAGTATCTATGAAGAACTAAGGACTGGGTCCTTGTGCTTGGTGGTAGTGACAACTTAATAGTAACTGAGTATAGTGACGCGAACTTTCAAATAGACGGAGACAACTTCCGTTCTCAATCTGGATGGGTGTTTTCCTTGAGTGGAGGAGCGGAAACCTAGAAAAGTTCCAAACATGAGATGATGGTTGATTCTACCTGTGAATCAGAGTACATAGCAGCAAGCAAAGCATCGAAGGGGGCTATTTGGTTGAAGAAGTTCATCAGAGACCTTGGAGTTGTTCCAAGAATCAAAGAGCCAACGGATATTTTCTGTGATAATAAAGGGGCGTTTACCTTAACAAAGGAACCAAGATCAAGGCATGTCAATGGAAAATACCATTTCATTAGACAGAGAGTATAATAAGGTCCCCTTACAAAGGGTCTAAGTAGGATTAGGCACATTCAACATGCTAGGAACACTGATATGAATGATGATATTAGTTTTAGTAGTTAGATAGTTGTTTAGAAACTTGTAACAAAATAAATGTAATTGAATCTTGATGATTAAGTAATGGAGAATTATTTATGAGTATTGTTTACTATCTTTTGTCAATTGTTTATTATTGTGTTTCGTTTTTGCATGCTTTACTTTTCGGATAATTAGATTAGTCAAATATCCACAGTCGATCATACTTTTGGAAGTAAGTAGTAAAGTAAGACTGTCATGAATCAACTTTAGATTGTCTAAAGAGTTTTAGGCATATCAATGGCTTTGCTGTAGTGTTTATGAGTACTTTGAAATGGAAAAATTAAGTATTGGATTAACCCATACTCAGATAATTGCTTCATGGAACTTATCACGAGTAATTTTGATACGATAATATCTTATAACCTTTAAACGGAGATATATGAGTTGTTTACGAGTTTTTTGTGCATTGATAATACGTAAACACATCAGTAACTTGATGTTATAAAATGTATTGTTGTGCGTAATTTGACGAATAAATAGTGGAAGCATATAAGTTAAAGTTTATATGTTCCTTTTTGCCCTTAGGGGAAAAAATGTGATATCTTTGGGCCCCTCGATGATTTGGTGTTGACAAATTGTGTCGGGCCCGGCCAAGACTAAATTGATGTGTTCGATTAGTAGTTCTTTGTCATTACAAATCAACAATCGGGAAACAAAGGTTTTGGATATTGAGATTGATTCTATTCTATGTCTCATATCCGCATGGTATCTTACAGAACAGAGGATTATATGATCACTTATCTTAGGACACGTAACTCACCAGGTTAAAGTTCGACGGTGGCTTTGAGAGCTACAATTTGCTAATCAGTTTAGAAGAATATACTAGAAATTATAGTTATTAGACTTATCCAAGTGGGAGACTGTTGGATTAGGTGTCTAAGCTCATAACCATAATTGGTATATATGTGAATTGATAGTAGCACAGTCCTTTTAGGTTTCCCTGAAGACTAACAACTAGGAAATATGATTTTGGAGAAAGAGCTTGATTTATTATTTGATTAATGAATTGAAATAAAAAATTTGTTAATATATTTTGAGAATAATATATTAATTATAAATAGTAATATTTAACTAATATTTAATCATAAATTAAACAAAATTAATTTTAGGATTAAAAGAATTAATTAAAAGTGCAGGGACTCAATTGTAATTGTTTAATAGTTGAACAAGAGGCAATCTAGAATCCTCCATAGGCTATGGATGGTTTTCTTGTGCCTTAGGGTTTCTAGAATAGTCTCTAATGGATAGCCAGGAAAGTAGATAATTACCCGGTTTAAGATAATCTTGGACTTGGGCTTATATAGGGTTTCCTATCTGCATTATAAATAGGGACATAACCCTACAATTTTTGGCCACTTGTTCCCAAGAGATCTAGCCAAAAATTTGAACCCTCCCTCCTTCTCCACAATCTTCTTCCATTGCTAGTGTTGGGTGCGAACCACTAGAGGCGTGACAATTAAGATGCTTGTTCTCAAAGGCTCGACAACACTAAGGATTTGCATTGTTATTGCTACATAACAATCAACGGTATGTTTTGTAACCCTAATTGTCTATTTTGATTATATACTAGTGTTCTAGGGTTTCTATACTGTTTTTCATATTTTATGTTCATTTAGAGAAAACATGGATCAAAATTCTTAGGGTTGCATGCACACATAGGATTATATGTTTTGCATAATACCCATCAATCCATCCGTTTGAGGATGATAGGTTGGACTCATATCGAGTTTTGTTCCTAGGAATATTTAAAACGATTGCCCAAAATCTGGAAATGAATCTACTATCTCGATCTGAGATGATGGATATTGGCACGCCATGTAGTCTGACTATCTCTCTAAGATGGGTGCTGGTGATTTTCTCCATCTTATTAGTTTCTTTGATGGTTAAGAAGTGGGTAGACTTGGTCAAATGGTCAACCACTACCTAGATGCTGTCATAACCACTTGATATTTTTGACAGCTTTGCTATGAAGTCCATGTTTATCTACTTCCATTTCCATTCCGGGATTGACGGTTTTTGTAGTACTCTTGATGGCTTTTGGTACTCCGCTTTGACTTTGGAGCAAGTCAAACATTTATTGACATAGGTGGCAATCTCTGACCTCATGCTAGGCCACCAATAAAGCTTTTTAAGATCGAGATACATCTTATCTGATCTGGGATGTACCAAATATCTTGATTTATAAGCTTAATTTAAGACTAGAATCTTGACTTCACCAAACTTTGGGGTCCAAATTCGATTCATGAAATATCGTGTTCCGTCTTCCTTGAGGTCGAACTATTTGTCCATTTCGAATGTTTTATTCTATGATATTCTTGGGTTTTTTGTGCTTCTAGATGAGCATCACAAATTTGGGTGGTGAGGTTCAAGCGGATGGTTAGGGTTAGTGCCTTTACACGAAGAGGATTTGTCATTCTTTCCTGCTTAAAGCGTCTACTGTGATATTTGCTTTACCAAGATGATAACAAATTTCGCATTCGTATTCATTTTGCTATTCGGCACAGCTTCATTATCTCATGTTAAACTGTTTCTGGTAGAAGATGTGCTGGAGGCTTTTGTGGTCGGTGAACATGACACACTTCATTCCATAGATGTAATGTCTCCAAATCTTTAAGGCAAACTCTATAACTCCTAACTCTAATTCATGGTTAGTGAAGTTGGTATTTTTTTGGCTTGAGTTGTCTGGATGCATATGCAATGACTTTATTCCTTTTCATCAGTACACATCCTAACCACTGGGTTTAGGCATCACAAATTACTACAAAGTCTTATTTTCCTTCTGGAAGAAACAAAATTTGTGCACTGCACAACAATTGTTTCAATTTTGGGAAGGAAGACTCTTGTCTATTTCCCCAATCAAATTTCTTTTCTTTCTGGGTTAGAGCGGTGAGAGGAAATTCTCGACAAATGTTTCTGCAAGCCTAGGAATTTGCGTACTTCATTTGGTGTCGTTGCTTAGTCTGAATGGTATAACCAGAAACTCATAGTGACTGGACCAAGTCTTGATTGTTGTCTTTTGAGTGTCTACTTCTTGGACTCTTAGTTGATGATAGCCGGATCTTAGATCGATCTTTGAGTAGTAACGGGATCCTTGTAGCTGGTCGAACAAGTTATTGATCCTCGGGAGTGGAAATTAGTTCTTGATGGGGTGTTTGTTTAACTCTCGATAGTCGATGCACATCCTGAATGATTCATCCTTCTTTTTGACAAACAATACCGGAGCTCCCCATAGAGAGAAACTTGGTTGGATAAGGACTTTGTCAAGAAGTTCTTGAATTTGACTGGATAGTTCTTGCATTTCCGATGGCTCCATATGATAAGGAGATCTTGCCACTGGTGGTGCACCCGAGATTAAGTCGATTTGGAATTCAACCTGCCTGACTGGAGGTACTCGAGGTAGCTTCTCTGTAAATACGTCTGGGTAGTCGCACACTTGCAGTATGTATTTGATTTCCTTACCCTTGTCTTGCATATCCACCACGTGGGCCAGGAAAGCGAAGTATCTTTTCTGCAAAAACTTTCTTGCCTTCATGCAAAAGATGATTGTTAGATTGTTTCCTGATTTCTCTCCGTAAATCACGAGAGCTTCGTTGTTGGGTAAAGGTATTTGAATGTCTTTTTTTGTAAAAGAAAATATTTGTTCAATGAAGTGATAACCAATCCATTCTGATGATCACATCGAAACTTCCAATGGTCATAGATATTAGGTTGACATGAAAGACGTGGTTATTCACGGTGAGAAGACAATTAGTTAGTATTTATAAGGTGCGATCTAACTGGATGCTTTCTACTTTTACCGTGTAAACTTCATTAATTTTGCATAATTTATGGTTAATCATGCTTCTAAACTTATCAGAAATAATGATTCTATCTGCAGTAGTATCAAATAATATTGATTCATAATTATTGTTGATAGGAAAACATACCAATAACCACAGCTGGTTCCTGGCGAGCATCTCCAACACCTATCACCAATGCTCTTCCATTTCCACCGTGAGTTTTGGGGAGTCCTTCTTTGAATGTCCTGGTTAATTGCATTCGAAGCAACTTCGACTTCCTCCTGCAGTAGTGGTTGAGGTTGTGTTGTTTCGGGCCTTTCTGTAGAATGTAGAGGTGTGACCTCCCAAGTTACAGATGCTGCACACCATATAATTTTCAACATGGTAGAAATTGCACTTGGTACTATGGTGTAAGTTCCCAGGGTAGGGATTGGATGGAACGTGAGTGTTTGTGATTGCGATGTACACAACCAATTATTCTAGATTGGGTTTGTGATGCTTAAAGTTCCCCTTTGACTTGCCATGAAACTTCCTTTTTGTATTCCTAACCTGGTTTTTTTCAGTGTAAGGGGTTATGGTTCCTTGACGGATACAATGCTCAGTCAATTGATAGCCCAATTGCTTTGCATAACCAAAAGTAGTGGGTCTGGATGCAGTAACTAGACCTAGAACTTCTGAATCTAACCCCTTGATGTACCTTTCGATCTATTTGTATTATGGGTTCATCATTCTCGGGCAAAGGTTTGCGAGGTCGTTAAATCAGGAGGTGTAAGCAGTCATCTCCAATCCTATCATGGTAAGGTTCCAAATTATAGAGGATGATCGATTAAAGAAATCTAACAGATTTCCTAATTATAGAGAGTGATTGATTCCAGAAATCCTATAGATTTCCAAATTATAGAAAGAAATGAATTCCTACCGATTTCAAATGATAGAGAGAGGTTTGGAGACTACTGAATGTTTAATTGTGAGCTATGGGTTTCTCTACTGTGACGGTAGCAGGAGCTATTGGTTCTTTGTTCTTCTTCGGGTTTAAGTGAACTAGGAAAATCTGAACGTTATCCTAGATTTTAAGTATTTAAAATGTACATGTTGTTTTGGAGTTGATATAAGTTTTCTTAGGTGGTAGGTTTCTGTAGTGAATCTTGAGAACATCCTTCAATCTCTAAAACTTTTAACCATTATAGTATGTCAAACTCCTTACTCAAGGCTGGTTGTGCACCGACCCGACCATAAATAACTTATGCGTATGTTCCAAGTTTATTTATGGTATGGCTTATGTACGATACTCACCTTAGTTGAGGCGCTTGACCTAAAGGGTTGAGTTGGTAGTTTTAGTTGGAGATATGTTAGAATTTTATTAAGTTTTCTCATTGTAGGTCAGAGTGTATCTCTCTCTCTCTCTCTCTCTATATATATATATATATATATATATATATATATATATATATATATAACTCTTATATATTATTGTTGGAGGGGTTTGCAGTATTATTAAATTTTATTTTGTACTCCAAGAATACCAAGTACAAACAAGGGTTAGACATGAAACACCAGAGGGCAGGACCATTTTAGCGAATAAGCCGTTCTGAAATCCAACAACCCTATGCAGCCATTCAAACGTAAGTAGGCAAGAAGCAATGTAATTAATAATAATAATACTTTTAGTTAAAAGCTAGTTGTTTTATTGTATTCCCCTTTCGAGGATACGAGTTCTCTATAGCCAATTTAGATCTGATACCAATCTATCACACCCCCGGCCGAGGTGGTGGAACACGCCAGACTGTGTGACTAAGTTCATGGATCATAGGTAAACTGAATATATAGAATAAGTGCAACAATAAATAAAATAGCATTTGCGTTTCATCTTGATATTTGAGTACAAGGTTTTTATAGATAATTATAGTACATGAATTGCCTCAACAGATAGGCATATAATACATAGCAAGTAAACTTGGTCACCTGTAATCCAATCCGTCTTGAATATCTGTTTAGTGATTTCCTGAGAATACATGTAATTTTGAGGGTCAACACAAGGTTAGTGAGAGTTATAAGTTTTCTTCTAACAACAGTAATACTTTTATTAAGTCTAAGAAGTATTTTCTTTGTATGTATAACATTAGTTAAAACAGTGTTTTCGACGAGTCTTTAAAAGCCAAAAAGTATTATTGTATAAGAAAATTCAAACTTAAAATTGTATTTGTAACGAATCTTTGAAAGCCAAAATGTATCTTTTGTATAATTAAATCCATATTTAAAACTATGTTTGTAATGAATCTTTGAATGTCATTGAAAACCAAATTGTACTATTATATAAGTAATTCCATACTTAATATAGTTTTGAAAGGAAACGAGCCTATGGTTATAGTGTGTGTGTGTGTGTGTGTGATAGAGAGATTCTAGTTAATGTTTATAATGAGTCCTATAACCGAGCTATATGACTGAGTGTACCCCCTACAACACTTCACTGGATGTTGTAGTTGACGGGTTTGAGCCATAAGAACTTTCCTATGTGCACATGAAAACCCTAATGCTTGGATCTAGGTTTATCTAATTGAACATGCATTACATCCAAGGCTTACAATTCTAGATCTAGCATTATCAATTGAATCTTATCGTATGAAATCGGATCTAGAACAATACCTTGAGTTACTTGCTTGAAACACCAACTAGCAAGAGGATGATCTTGAGAGAGAGAGAGGAGGGTGAGAAATTAGCTCTAGGGTTTCTTGCCTTGCATGAATGCCGATTTCCCTCACCCAAGGGATCTGTTTATACAATGAGCTACTAGGGTTTCACCCTTAACCCTAATTGAATAACTTATTCCCTAAGCAATTCAAGATCCTCCTAGATATTAGGCTTGGACGATTTTATGTTCTCCCAACCCTAAAATCCGTCCACCCCTATATCCATAAAGATACATAGCCCAAAACACAACTATCACACAATTGACGGTTTATGCCCCTTTATTCAATTAACCTCTTTAAGTCACCAAATTAATTCTCAATTAATATATGACTTATATTAATCAAATAACATTATTATTTCTTTAATATATTATTCTCATAATATATTAACAATAATATCTCTTCTCTCTTAACAAATCATCCTGTCAAGTTGCTATGGTGAAGGCAACCCAAAAGGACCATGCACAACCGGATCAAGTACTTACCAAATATAGTTACAGCCTTAGACACTAATCCAACAGTCTCCCACTTGGATACATCTAGTAACTATATATGCAAATATAATCCGATTAGCAATCATAGCTCTCAAAGACGTTGTCAAACTCTGATCTTATCGGTATCCTGTCCTTTAGATAAGGGATCCTACAGTCCTCTGTTTAGATATTGTGTGCACAATCTCATGGAACTTATTGTCCAGTAGTTGGTTTCTCGATCTCAGATTCATTTGACATAGAACTTAATTGAACACATCAATTCAGTCCTGACCGGGCCCGGCACATAAGTTAAATCAAATCATCGAGGGGCCCTGATATCGCTTTTACCCTCTTAGGATAAAAGTAACAGATA
The DNA here is from genome assembly GCF_051521515.1 of Lactuca serriola. NCBI lineage: Eukaryota > Viridiplantae > Streptophyta > Magnoliopsida > Asterales > Asteraceae > Lactuca > Lactuca serriola. The sequence continues at coordinate 189,770,028 of NC_136413.1, forward strand.
AACTTTGACTTATATGCATTTATTATTTACTAATCAATCATATACAACAACATGTTTTATGACATCAAGTTACTGATGCGGTTTCGCATTGTCAATGCACAACCAATTAATAAATAATAAACCATATATCTTGGTTTTAAGACCATATGATATTATCGTCTTGCGATCACTTGTGTCATATTCCATAAAGTGATTCCAGTAAGCGCGGGTTTATTCCAATGCTCAAAACTTGTTCATAAGCACTCATGAACGTTGCAGCAAACCTTTGCTATGTCTAATACCTTTTAGACACTCTACACACCAATTCATGACAATCTTCATTCATAACTACTTCCAACATATGAACGATTGTGGACCATTCGAATAATTCGATTATTCTTAATAACTCAATTATTCAGGAAGTCAAAACATGCAAAGTGAAACAATAGTTAAACAATTAACATAAGACAGTAACTTTACTTATAAATAATACTCCTTTATTTAATCATCAAATGTCAATTACATTTATCTATTACATGTTTCCAAAACTATCTAATCTAAACTAATATCGTCTTTCAGCCCAATGCTCCTAGCGTGCTGCAAATGCTTAACCCTACTCAGTCCCTTCGTAAGTGGATCTGTTGGGTTATCCTCTGACGATACCCTCTTTACTACGAGGTGTCCTTCTTCTACTTGATGTCTAATAAAGTGATATTTTCTGTCGATATGTCGAGATCTACCATGATCCCTTGGTTCCTTGGTCAAGGCAACCGCTCCCTCATTATCACAGAAAATTTCCATAGGCTCCTTTATGGCAGGCACAACTCCATGATCACCATTGAAGTTCTTCAACCACGTCGCCTCCTTTGACGCTTCGCTCGCTACAATGTACTCTGATTCGCACGTTGAATCAGCTACCGTCTCTTGCTTGGAACTTTTCCAAGTCACTGCTCTTCCATTAAGGGTAAAGACCTAGCCCGACTGCGAACGATAATTGTCCCTGTCGGTCTGGAAGCTTGCGTCACTATACCCTCTCAACTTTAATTCATCACTCCCTCCGAGGACAAAAACCATTCCTTGGTCCTCCGAAGGTACTTAAGTATATTCTTGACCGCAATTCAATGAGCTCTGCCAGAGGTCCCTTGATATCTACTGATCATGCTCAAGGCAAAGGCCACATCAGGGCGAGTACAAGTCATAGCGTACATGATTGAGCCAACTGCGGAAGCATAAGGTACTCGGCTCATCTCCACTATCTCGACTTCTATACTCGGACTTTGAGTCTTACTCAATTTGGCATTACTTTGTATCGGTAGTTCTCCCTTCTTCGAGTTCTCCATACTAAAACGTTTTAGTACCTTATCCAAGTAAGTGTTCTGACTAAGTCCTATTAGTCTCTTACTTCGTTCTCTCACTATCCTTATTCCCAAAATATAGGAGGCCTCTCTGAGGTCCTTCATAGCGAAGCACTTCCCGAGCCAGGACTTAATCTCATGCAAAGTCGGGATGTCGTTTCCTATGAGTAGTATGTCATCGAGATACAAAATAAGAAAGCTTACTATACTCCCACTGTCCTTGACATATACACATGATTCATCTTCACTTCGTACAAATCCGAACTCTTTGACTTTCTCATCGAAGCAAAGATTCCATCTGCGAGATGCATGCTTAAGTCCATAAATGGACTTCTCAAGCTTGCACACTCTATTGGGATGCTTCGGATCGACAAAACCTTCTGGCTGAGCCATGTAAACATCCTCAGCCAACTTCCCATTAAGGAAAGCGGTCTTGACATCCATTTGCCATATCTCATCATCATGAAAAGAAGCAATGGCTAGCATCACCCTAATAGACTTTATCTTAGCAACTGGTGTGAAGGTCTCATCATTGTCAACTCCAGGAGTTTGAGTAAAGCCCTTTGCCACCAATTGTGCCTTATACGTGTGCACATTCCCATCCACGTCGGTCTTCTTCTTGAAGATCCATTTGCACCCAACCGTCTTACGCCCGGGCACATTGTCAACTAAATTCCAAACTTGGTTGTTATACATGGACTGAATCTCGCTGTCCATTGCCTCTTTCCATTTTCTAGACTCTGGGCTTGCCATGGCTTCCTTATAGCTATTAGGTTCATCTAGATTTATTAGTGTACCATCACTAATATACATGTCCCTTTCGGTAGTAATATGAAAACCATAAAACTGGGGTTGAACTCTAATTCTTTTGGAACGTCTAAGAGGTAAGGAATCGTCAATTGGTTCAACCAGAGTTTCCTCCTCAGGTTGAGTGCCAGCGTTAAAGGTTCCTTCATCGCTCGACTCTTGAATCTCTTCAAGATCGACTTGCCTCCCACTGTCTCCTTGGCTTATGAGTTCTCGCTCTCGGAAAACTGCTCTCCTCGTAACGAAGACAACATTGTCACTCGGTCTATAGAAGAGATATCCAAAGGATTTCTATAGGTAGCCGATGAAAATACATCGCTCACTACGAGGTTCGAGCTTGTTGTGAGTTTCTCGTCTTACGAAAACTTCACAGCCCCAAACCTTGATATGTGCCAACGAGGGAGCTTTCCCTGTCCATATTTCGTGAGGTGTTTTGGCAACCTTCTTTGTACGGACTCCGTTAAGGATATCGGCAGCAGTCTTTAAGGCATACCCCCAGAATGAGATAGGTAGTGAAGCACAACTCATCATAGAACGAACCATGTCTAACAGGGTTCGATTACGCCTTTCTGCCACACCATTCAACTGCGGTGTCCTAGGTGGCATCAATTGCGAAACTATTCCACATTCCTTGAGATTGTCGTGGAATTCAAGACTTAGGTACTCTCCTCCTCGATCGGATCGAAGCATCTTGATTTTCCTGCCCAATTGATTCTCCACTTCATGTTTGAACTCTTTGAGCTTTTCAAACGTTTCTGACTTGTGCTTGATTAAGTAAATATACCCATATCTACTATAATCATCGGTGAAAGTCACGTAGAAGCGGTTCCCATCCTTGGTGGTGGATCTAAAGGGCCCACACACGTCGGTGTGTATGAGATCCAATAAACCCTCACCCCCCTCACAAGTGCGAGTGAAGGGTGACTTGGTCATCTTTCCAAGTAAACAAGATTCGCATGTGTCATCTTCCCTAAGGTTGAATGACTCCAAGACTCCATCCTTTTGGAGTTGGGCTATGCGCTTCTTGTTGACATGTCCAAGACGACAATGCCACAAGGATGCTTTATCCATACTATTGGAAGAATCCATACACAACACATCATTTCCTAGGTTATCTACAACCATAATAGTTTCATAAATTCCATTACAAGGCATTGCTTCAAAATATAAAACACCATTTAGATAAGCATAAATCGAACCATTGTCATTATTAAACGAATATCTAAATCCTTGTCTAAATAAACCATGAAAAGATATGATGTTTCTTGCCATATCTGGTGAGTAGAAACAATTATTTAAATCTAAATTCAATCCATTACTAAGCACTAAATAATACACTGCAGTCTTGGTAATAGGCGACGTTCATCTGTTCCCCATGATTAGATTTATTCTTCCAAGCTCCACATCCCCATTTCTTCTTAGTCCTTGCAAATCAGAACAAATGTGGTAACCACACCCTGTATCAAGAACCCAAGAAATAGCCTGAGATGAATCATTAGATTTAATTGTGTAAATAGCTTCGAAAGATGGCTTGATCTTCCCATCCTTGATGGCTTGCAGATATTCCGGGCAGCTTCTCTTCTAATGCCCTATTTTGTGGAAGTGGTGGCACTCCGCCTCCTTTGGGTTTGGGTTAGGTTTAGCAGGATCAACCTTGGTCCCACTAGAAGAGGAACCATCTTGGGACTTTCCCTTGCGGTGGTTCTTTGAAGAAGCCTTCCTCTTCTTGCCCCTTCCCTGCCCAATAGCCAAAACAGGAGCAACGGGTGGATTGGGAGTTGGTGCAATAGACTTATCCTTGAGGTTGCTCTCAGCAGTCCTTAGGAGCCCTTGGAGTTTTCTTAGGCTGACCTCTTCCTTGTTCATGTGGTAGGTCATCCTAAATTCGTTGTAGCATGAGGGAAAGGAGTGAAGAACAATGTCGATAGCCAAATCTTCCCCAAAGTTGACATTCAACTTGCGAAGACGATCAACATACCTTTGCATCTTTTGTAAGTGCACGGTTGGAGACTCTCCACTTCCCATTTTAGCAGTGATCATATTCGTTATGATCTCATAGCGCTCTTGCCTCGCGCTTTGTAGATATCTCTCCATCAAGTCTATATGCATCTCATAAGGATACATGTCCTCATAGGACTTTTGGAATTCAGAGTTCATTGTGGCTATCATGATGCACAGAACTTTCGTTGCATCACACTCATGGGTCTCAAAGACAACCATTTCTTTGGGAGTAGCAGTTTCTGGATTGATCTTCTCGAGCTTCTCATCGAGAACATACTCTTTTTCCTCGTAACGCGTGATCGTGCGAATGTATCTTATCCATTCGCTAAGGTTCGATCCATCGAAAGTCACTTTTTGACAAAGGCTCATTAGCGTGAATGAGCTAGCAGCAGCGTTGTTTGCGTTAGACATCTACAAATAGAAAGGAGCAAAGTTTGATTAGAATTAAGTCCCTAATTAACACCCAAAATGAAAATTTAGGGCTAGGACCCAACAACATTATTTGCACATTAGAAAAGGTATGTTGTGATCCAGCATGAAAATAATTTGGAGGTAAGTGAATGACGATTCACTAATTCTTCACCATGAAAAACATAAGCTTAAGTTTTAAATGTATTGAGAATTCCTAGATTTTATTGAGATTCATTGAACCTTTCAATGGCATGTTTAAATCTCGATATGCCCCTCTAGATTGTGACTGGGATGCCTAGGATCACAAAGCGGGTGTGAATAACCATGCAAATCTACATGGTGCCTTCATTGTTACAGTCACCTATTTGATGTGCCAGTAAACCACAAACGCTCCATCGAACTATGACAAACAATGAATCACCCTTTGGCACCTTTGCTTAGAACCAATTGGTGTGCCGATTAACCACACACGCTCCACTAACCTCTTAGCAAGAGTGCAAAGTGTAATTTCATGGGATTGCATCAATTCAGTTTTCCTAAAGTAACTAAGACTGGGAATTCTATGAAATACGTTTAGTTACTTTATACAGATTCATTATACTTATTAATGAGAAGAGGTTTGCCCTATCCTACCCGTTCGTCTAACGACCCTCCACCAGTCAAGCAAGCGGTGGGTGTGAGTGTACACCCATTAAGCGCCATTTTATAGACAACAACCTTATACCCACCTTATAGACTGGCTTCGTGAATGAGGCCTACTACCGGTAAGACTAGCATTTAAATTATACATACATACATATATATATATATATATATATATATATATATATATATATATATATATATATATATATTAAGCTTGTAATAATATAATAGTATAGTGTTGAATTTTATACTTGTAAAATTCTAGGGTTTGAAATCTAAATTATTCAAATTAAACTTTTAATCACAAAACTTAAATTTTAAAACTTGAGGACAAGTTTTAAACTTTTTAAAACATAAGGATCAAATAGCAAATAATATAAATCAACTAATTAGATTATCTCAATTTGATCTTATTCAATATTACTTGCAAGACAATTCACCAATTCAATTCAAATAATCAATTATTATCATATAAGGAAATTATTATTCAACTAATTGGTAATTATCTTTTGTTTGGTTAAGAATACACTCATATATATATGATTAAAATCGGATTTTAATGACCAAAAACAGTTAAGGCAAGTACCCTCAAGTAAAACAACAAGAAATCCCAAAACTCCCTCCGTCTGACGCTCGAACTCGCCGAGTTCCACTATGGACTCATCGAGTTGGAGCTACTCGCCGAGTCCACAGTGGAAGTCTCCGAGTTCATCAGGCAGAATCATAAAAAACGAATTTGTTAAGAAACAAGCAATCAACCAATACATCAATTCAATAGAAATCAATCAAAGCTCTGATACCACTGATGGGTTTGAGCCATAAGAACTTTCCTATGTGCACATGCAAACCCTAATGCTTGGATCTAGGTTTCTCTAATTGAACATTCATTACATCCAAGGCTTACAATGTGACAACCCTATATTTTTCCAAAATCAGTGTAACGCTCGAATGTCAAATACAACGAAAACTATTTGGAATCAACTAAATTAACCTCAAAAATAAAGTGTTCAAATATCTAAGTTGGGATGCATCAAGTTTTAGATATCGTGCCAAGGTTTCCAAAAACATAAAGAACGTTCAAAACCGGGTTATATTGAAGAAATTATAACCACTCGTATATTTAAGACAAACCGTTAAAACGTTATTTAATGTAAAAAGAGAAATCTCGATAAAATGCATTTTTGCCTTAAGTATCTAAACAAAAGATGTAGAGTTCCCTAAACTGTAAACATACATAAAAAAGATCGCCCAATTTGGACCTCGTATGAAGAAGTTACGAATTTTCAAAGTTTCGTAATAGTAGTAGAGGGCTAAAAAGACAAACGAAAACCGACATCGAACAAAGAAACTATGAATTTTTAACGAACTTTAGGATTCCCGGCCTATTAAAAACATATCATTAAAAATAAATTCAAAACTAGCCGACGGAGTCTAAATGAAAGTTGTAGAGCATAATCTCACCTACGCGTGGATATAAAGAACGCGAAAAACGGAGCCCGTACGCGAAAGTTACGGAATTTAGAAGACGGGAGCCGGGATTACGCCCCGCGTAATATGGGAGTACGCCCCGCGTACTAGACCCAGAGTCGAGTCCCATCGGCTGCACCTCTATGCTTAGCTAGACCGGAGTCGTAAGCCATGACACATTGTTACGCCCCGCGTAACCGAAGTACGCCCCGCATACCGAGTACGCCCAACGTACTCCGGAAGTACGCCCCGCGTACAAGGAGTTTCCAGCCTATAAATAAAGAGGTTAAGCTTCGAGTTTTTGCACACATTCTCAAATCCTCAGTCACTCTCCCATACTTCTAAGCACCAGAGATCATCCCGACGCCCTCGGTTTCCGCACTCGAGCCCCCGACGAAAGATCTACGCTGCAGAGATCCCCGAAGAGCCCGAAGACGCAACTTTCCGCGGTCGAAGTTCTGCTCAACTCTAGCCTCTCTCTCTCTTTAAACCAAACGAGTGAGTTCATACCCCTACTTTTCAATTCTTTTCATGTTTTAGGGGGGGAATACAAGTACATTACAAGTCAAAGTATCGTTTTTATAAACATAATTATAATATCTACCTTATAGGGTATTGATACAAACATCTTTATGTTTAGAGGGCTATTATATCACCAAGTTATTCTTACTAAATGGAAACATACTTTTGAGAAACTATAATGAGTATAGCTAACAAGTTATTCATACATTTTACATATACATCTTGACAAATGAAATACTTTCAAATGAAGTAAAGTCTTTATCATCGTAAATCTGTTTATACCAAGTAATGTGAGATATTCAAACTTCAACGTACTCGTATGTATGCATTTCAAGTCCTGTATTATATACCATAATCTCTTGGAGAGAGAGCGTGATACTTGTGTATAGATCTATACGGGATTGACAACCCCGCACCTAAACTACTAGCTATAGTTAGACCGGCAGGTCTGGGGTGACAAATGTCATAACACTACAACACCTGAAGAATGTTGTTACAGGCCGTCAGTGTCAATAGTATGGTTATAAAACTCACATAAAAGTATAAAAACAAGTTTGATTTACGAGATTCATATATGCATTCAGTTTTCCACTTTATTTTTAGCATAAAGTTTATCATTTTTATTCAAGTATGGAACATACTAACGCACTCCAACTCTGGAAACTTTTCAAACCATTTATAGAAAATATTGGATTTTCTGAAAACCTCGTTCATCGATTTACTACCAAAAAGGACATACTTTTCAATGCAAAACACTTATGAACTCACCAACTTAATTGTTGACACTTTTTCGAAACCACTTATATTTCTCAGGGAATCCGTAATACAGGTAACCACCAGCTTTTGAAGAAGGAACGCTAAGGACGTTTATCATTAAACATTTATATCATCATATTGTAATATTCTTTTGCAAACATGTATAACGCAACAAGATACGTTTTTATTATATATATGATGGTTGTGTTACTTTCTTTACAATATTCAATTGTTGTGATACTACGTGAAGTCATCCACCCCCGAATGTTTCCGCCATTCTGGTTTGGGGGTGTGACATACAATTCTAGATCTAGCATTATCTATTGAATCTTATCATATGAAATCGGATCTAGAACAATACCTTGAGTTACTTGCTTGAAACTTCTTCTCCTTGGAGCTTAGAGTCACAATTGTCACTCCTCTAATGGCTTACAAACACCAACTAGCAAGAGGATGATCTTGAGAGAGAGAGAGAGAGGAGGGTGAGAAATCGGCTCTAGGGTTTCTTGCCTTGCATGAGTGCCGATTTCCCTCACCCAAGGGATCTGTTTATACAATGAGCTACCAGGGTTTCACCCTTAACCCTAATTGAATAACTTAGGCCCTAAGCAAATCAAGATCCTCCTAGATATTAGGCTTGGATGATTTTATGGTCTCCCAACCCTAAAATCCGTCCACCCCTATATCCATAAAGATACATAGCCCAAAACACAACTATCACACAATTGACGGTTTATGCCCCTTTATTCAATTAACCTCTTTAAGTCACCAAATTAATTCTCAATTAATATATGACTTATATTAATCAAATAAAATTATTACTTCTTTAATAAAGTATTCTCATAATATATTAACAATAATATCTCTTCTCTCTTAACAAATCATCCTGTCAAGTTGCTATGGTGAAGGCAACCCAAAAGGACCATGCACAACCGGATCAAGTACTTACCAAATATAGTTACAACCTTAGACACTAATCAAACAGTAGTAACAACTGTAAACACTAATCACCTGTTTCGATTTATCGTTCGAGGTTGTAGCTAGCACCGCAGGTGGGGATGTCAACCCCGTATAGATCTATACATATGTATCTCACTCCGAAAATTAACGGTTACATTAGTATGGGTATGCTAAGTGTTTTGTCACTGCTAATAAATGGCGTCTCACTAAAAAGCTCTTAACTAGAAAGTATGTGAATAGCTTTCAGCCCTAACTTAATTGTGGTTAAGTCAGTAGGCATAATGAATTTCATTGTATAGAGTTTATAAAAGCCGAGTATGCTTGGTATGTATGTAAAAGTGTAATGTACTCACTTTTATAAATATGTATATTTCAATTTATTGAATATATGTACATGAATAAACTTTATGTACTTAAATATACAATAACTTGAATCCTTAAAATACTAAAAAGTTTTATAACGTGCTAGTTATAATATACAATTTAACATAAAAATCATATATTTTTGTATCATGTAGCATTTGTTGTGTGGACTAGTTATTTCACGATAAAATAACCATAATACGTATACAAGAAGTTTATACTAGTTTATTTGTAGCAATATGTTAAACTGTTCAATAACATTTTTATAAACTAGATTTATTGTATTTTCGCATAAATGAGAATACATTTTTATAAACAAAGTATATAGACATATGTATTCCCGTCCAAACTAATTAAAATATTAAAAAGGGGTCGTAAGCACTCACTCATGAAGCGTGAGTCCCATTGTTTCGAATTCGGTTTCTATTGAGAAACTTGTCTTGAGAAACCGCAAATCGGTAATTCTTGAACATTGAAATTCTTTCGGGATTGTTTCGTAACAAATTTAAACTATTAGGGGCTGTTTGGTAATTTAGTTAACCGAAACAAGACTGCTTTGTTTAAAATAAATAGAGGGAGGGACTGTAATGGTTTAAATGAGATTAATGTTTGAGAATTAAACTAATGTTGATAAGAAATCTCTATGGAGGCGCTGTTTTGTCTGAAATAAACCAATGTTTGGCAAAAAAAAAAGGGCTTATTTTAAAAAGAATGTTGCAGCAGGGTTTATTTTGTCATTTTATCGAAGTTGTAAGGACTTAGGGCTTATTCGTCCCGTCTTATGTTTAATCGGTCAAATACAAGGGACGATCGCAAGTAGAAGGTGAACGAACGATTGCAGTCATGAAGGGGGCACACGAAGCCAGCGACGATGCTTCCGATTCCTTGCTCGTCGCAGGCCACGAAGAGGGCCGAGGAACCTCTGTCGACAGAAGAAGAAGATGGGAATAAGCAGTAGGGATACGCTCCCTTCTCGTCCGGCTCCGAGGTGCAAGCGTCTCCGAGGCCGATAGCAAGGAGCGAGAGGGAGGGTAGAAGAGGTTTCGTTGGTCTCGTTGGGTGCAGCGATGGAGTGGAATGCGAGGCCAAAAAAGGGGTCCGGTAGAGGCATGTCAAGCAGCGCCTCCAGCTTCTGGTGAGGTCTCTGGCAGCAGTCCTCGACGTGCGACGGATGTTTTGCTCCGGTAAGAGTAGCTGAGTGGATCGGAGCAGCCCCTGTTGCTTCCCGTTTTTTGTTTTTGTTTTTTTTTTAATTTTTTTTTTGACAGAATGAATGGGTGTTTGGGTTGGTGCTGCTGCCTCGCTGGTTTACCAGAGCACCACCCGTGCTTGGCTGATCGAAGGAGGTAGAAAGCAGGGATTTGGGGGTGTTTGGTTTGTTTCATTTGAAAGGGAAAAGAACGAGGGATGTTGCGAGGATTAAACTCCATGACATAACTCAAACGTAGGGATTTTTTTTTTTTTTCTGTGATTTCTTTGTTCAGAAGACATTCAATGGCAGATTATAAGAGTATAACAATACTTGTATAATTTGGATGTGTTGAAGGTATGGCTGGATGATTATTTGAAGAAGAGAAAGGATGTGAGGGGGCTGTTCACGACAGCTTCAATTGAGAAGAACACTCTTCCTTTGTGTATGGTTTTGTATAAAAATATTTTTTTGTATGGTTTTTTTGGTATAAAAAGATGTTTACTTTGTGTGTAAACTTTTGTGTGTTAGCGTTAATAGCCGCCAATTTGTGTATGTATGAATCCTTGAAGGATTTTTGGAGAGTACAAACTCTGTTACTTTATGTGTGTATTCTGTGGGTTGTTTGTGTGTATTTTTCCATATATTGTTCATTCATATGGTGAATGTAATTACACATGTATATGTTTTTAGGTATTTTGGTAAATATATAGTTGTTATTTTATGTCCATTTGACAATATATGATATGTGTATCATTTTATGGGTTAAATGGACCTATGTGAGTAGGATTTGAGTTTTATATAAATAATAACCCAAAGTTTTTATCATATTTGTTTTATTAGTAAGCTTAGTAAATCATCTATGGCATACATAAAAATTCTCGTATATAATATTATTGAAATGTCACACTTCTTATTACATATATATTATGTGATGGGTTTTAGCCATAAGAACTTTCCTATGTGCGCATGCAAAACCCTAATGCTCGGATCTAGGCTTTCTAATAAACATGCTTTGAATCCTAGTCTTCTAATTACTAATTAGGTTAAATAACAACATTGAAACAGATCTAGAATCATACCTTTGAGTTCCTTGTTGATCTTGAGATCTTGGAGCTTCTAGAGTCACAAATGTCACTCCTCTAATGGCTTACAAACACCAAAGCAAGGAGGATGATTTGGGAGAGAGGAGAGGGGAGGAATTTCGACCAGAGGTTCCTTACTTTAGGTCAAGTGCCGAATTCCATCAGCCATAGGGTCTATTTATACTTGTAGACTCCTTAAGGGTTACAACCTAAACCCTAATTGGATAATCTTCTCTTAAGGCTATCCAAATCCATTCCATAGATAAGCATATGGACGATTTTAGCTATCCAAAAGCTCTTAGAATTCGTCCATACCATATCCCAATGGATTTACAGTCTAAAGCTTAACTATCAAACAATTGACAGTTTATACCCCTTTATTTAATTAATCTCTTTAAGTCACCAAATTAATTCTAATTAATTCTATGACTTATATTAATTAAATAACCATATATTATTCTTTATAATATTTACTCTCTTAATAAATCATCCTATCAAGTTGCTATGGTGAAGGCAACCCAAAAGGACCATGCACAACTGGGTCAAGTACTTGCCCAATATAGTTGCAGCCTTAGACACTATTCCAACAGTCTCCCACTTGGATAAGTCTAGTAACTATACAAGTACAATTCGGTTTGCAATCGTAGCTCTCAAAGACGCTGTCAACTCTGATCTAATCAATCTTGTCCTTTAGATAAGGGAACATACAGTCCTCTGTTAGATATCATGCTGACAATCCTATGGAATGGTTAGTCAAGCATTTAGGTTTCTCGATCTATGATTTATTTGACATAGAACTTAATCGAACACATCAATTCAGTTCTGACCGGGCCTGGCACATAAGTCAAATCAAATCATCGAGTGGCCGAGATATCACTTTTTCCCTCTTAGAGAAAAGTTACAGATAAACTTCGACTTATATGCATTTACTTACTCATTAACCAACTATACACAACAATACGTTTTATAACACCAAGTTACTGATGCGTTTTCGTATTATCAATGTACAATCAATTAACAAATAATAAACCATATATCTAGGTTTTAAGACTATATGATATTATCGTCTTGCGATCACCTTATATATCGTATTCCATAAGGTGATTCCAGCAAGTGCGGGTTTATTCCAATGCTCAAAACTAGTTCATAAGCACTCATGAACGTTGCAGCAATCCTTTGTTATGTCTAACACCATTTAGACATTCTACACACCAATTCATGACAATCTTCATTCATATCTACTCCCAACATATGAACGATTGTGGACCATTTGAACAATTCGATTATTCCTAATAAACTCAATTATTCTGGAAGTCAAAACATGCAAAGTGAAACAATAGCTAAACAATTAACATAACATAGTAACATTACTCATAAATAAAACTCCTTTATTTAATCATCAAATGTCAATTACATTTATCTATTACACGTTTCTAATACTATCTAATCTATGCTAATATCATCCTTCAGCCCAATGCTCCTAGCATGCTGCAAGTGCTTAACCCTACTCAGTCCCTTCGTAAGCGGATCTGCTGGGTTATCTTCTGATGATATCCTCTTCACTACGAGTTGTCCTTCTTCTACACGATGTCTAATGAAGTGATACTTTCTGTCGATATGTCTTGATCTACCATGATCCCTCGGTTCCTTAGTCAAGGCAACCGCACCTTCGTTATCACAGAAAATCTCCATTGGCTCCTTTATGGCAGGTACAACTCCAAGATCACCGATGAAGTTCTTTAGCCATATTGCCTCCTTCGACGCTTCGCTCGCTGCAATGTACTCTGATTCGCACGTTGAATCAGCTACGGTTTCTTGTTTGGAACTCTTCCATGTCACTGCTCCTCCATTTAGGGTAAAGACCCAGCCCGACTGCGAACGGTAGTTGTCCCTGTCGGTCTGGAAACTGGCGTCACTATACCCTCGCACCTTCAAGTCATCACTCCCTCCGAGGACTAAGAACCATTCCTTCGTCCTCCGAAGGTTCTTAAGGATGTTTTTCACCGCAATCCAATGTGCTTTGCCAGGATTCCCTTGATATCTGCTAACCATGCTCAAGGCGAAGGCTACATCATGGCGAGTACAAGTCATAGCGTACATGATTGAGCCAACTGCGGAAGCGTATGGTACTCGGCTCATTTCCGCTATCTCAGCTTCGGTACTCGGACTTTGAGTCTTACTCAATTTGGCATTACTTTGTATCGGTAGTTCTCCCTTCTTTGAGTTTTCCATACTAAAACGTTTTAGTACTTTCTCTAAGTAAGTATTTTGACTAAGTCCAATTAGTCTCTTACTTCTTTCTCTTACTATCCTTATTCCCAAAATGTAAGTAGCCTCTCCGAGGTCCTTCATAGCGAAGCACTTCCCGAGCCAGGACTTAACTTCCTGCAGAGTCGGGATGTCGTTTCCTATGAGTAAAATGTCATCGACATATAGAACAAGGAAGCTTACTATACTGCCACTAGCTTTGACATATACACAAGATTCATCTTCGCTTCGTACAAATCCAAACTCTTTGACTTTCTCATCGAAGCAAAGATTCCATCTGCGAGACGCTTGTTTAAGTCCATAAATGGAATTCTCAAGCTTACACACTCTATGCGGATGCTTCGGATCCACAAACCCCTCTGGCTGAGCCATGTAAACATCCTCAGCCAACTTTCCGTTAAGGAAAGCGGTCTTGACATCCATTTGCCAAATCTCATAATCATGAAATGCGGCAATTGCTAGCATCACTCTAATAGATTTAATCTTCGCAACTGGTGAGAAGGTCTCATCATAGTCAACTCCGGGAGTTTGAGTAAAGCCCTTCGTGACCAATCGCGCTTTATATGTGTGTACGTTTCCATCCACGTCGGTCTTCTTCTTGAAGATCCATTTGCACCCAACGGTCTTACGTCCGGGCACGTAATCAACCAAATTCCAAACTTGGTTATCATACATGGATTGGATCTCGCTATACATTGCCTCTTTCCACTTTACAGACTCCTGGCCTGCCATGGCTTCCTTATAGCTATTAGGTTCATCAAGATTTACTAGTGTACCATCACTAATATACGTGTCGCCTTCGGTAGTAATATGAAAGCCATAAAACTGGGGATGAACTCTAACTCTATCGGAACGTCTAAGAGGTAAGGATTCGTTAATTGGTTCAACCGGAGTTTCCTCCTCGGGTTGAATGCCAGTGGTAGAGGTTCCTTCATCTATCGACTCTTCAATCTCTTCAAGTTCGATTTGCCTCCCACTGTCTCCTTGGCTTATGAGTTCTCGCTCTCGGAAAACTCCTCTCCTTGCAACGAAGACAACATTGTCCTTCGGTCTATAGAAGAGATATCCAAAGGATGTCTGCGGGTAGCCGATGAAAATACATCGCTCACTTCGAGGTTCAAGCTTGTCGTGAGTGTCTCGTCTTACGAAAGCCTCGCAACCCCAAACCTTGATATGTGCCAACGAGGGAGCTTTCCCTGTCCATATCTCATGAGGTGTTTTGGCAACCTTCTTAGTAGGGACTCGGTTAAGGATATGGGCGGCAGTCTCTAAGGCATACCCCCAAAAAGAGATTGGTAGTGAAGCACGACTCATCATAGAGCGAACCATATCCAATAAAGTTCGATTACGCCTTTCTGCCACACCATTCAACTGCGGTGTCCTAGGAGGCGTCAATTGCGAAACTATTCCACACTCCTTCAGATAATCGTGGAATTCAAGACTTAGGTACTCTCCTCCTCGATCGGATCGAAGCATCTTGATTTTCCTGCCCAATTGATTCTCCACTTCACTCTTGAACTCTTTGAACTTTTCAAAGGTGTCTGACTTTTGCTTGATTAAGTAGATATACCCATATCTACTATAGTCATCGGTAAAAGTCACATAGAAGCGGTTCCCATCCTTCGTGGTTGATCTAAATGGTCCACATACATCGGTATGTATTAGGTCCAATAGACCCTCGCCCCTTTCACATGTACTCGTGAAGGGTGACTTAGTCATCTTTCCAAGTAAACAAGACTCGCATGTGTCATCTTCCCTAAGGTCGAATGACTCCAACACTCCATCCTTTTGGAGTTGGGCTATGCGTTTCTTGTTGACATGTCCAAGACGACAATGCCACAGGGATGCTTTATCCATACTAGTGGAATAATCAATATTCAAAACATCATTTCCTAAGTTATCAACAATCATAACGGTTTCATATATTCCATTACATGGTATAGCTTCAAAGTAAAAGACACCATTTAGATAAGCCAAAATAGAACCATTCTCATTATTAAAAGAAAATCTAAACCCTTGTCTATATAAACCATGAAATGAAATGATGTTTCTAGCCATTTCTGGCGAATAGCAACAATTGTTCAAATCTAAAACCAAACTATTCCTAAGCACTAAAGAATACACTCCAATCTTGGTCACAGGCGACGATCTTCTGTTCCCTATGATTAGATTGATCCTTCCTTGCTCCACATCCCTACTTCTTCTTAGTCCCTGCGAAAGATGGCTTGATCTTTCCTTCTTTGATTGCTTGCAGGTACTCTGGGCAGCTTCTCTTCCAATGTCCTATCTTGTGGCAGTGGTGGCACTCTGCCTCCTTCGGGTTAGGACAGGGCTTAGCGGGATCAACTTTGGTCCCACTAGAAGAGGCACCATCTCGGGCTTTCACCTTGCGATAGTTCTTCGATGAAGCTTTCCTCTTCTTTCCCTTTCCTTGACCAATAGCCAAGACAGGAGCAGCGGGCGGATTGGGAGTAGGTGCAACAGACTTGTCCTTGAAGTTGCTCTCAGCAACCCTCAAGAGACCTTGGAGCTTGCTTAGGGTGACCTCTTCTTTGTTCATGTGGTAGGTCATCCTAAATTGGTTGTACATTGGAGGCAAAGAGTGAAGCACCATGTCGATCGCCAAGTCCTCACCGAAGTCAACATTTAACTTGCGAAGGCGGTCGACATACCTTTGCATCTTTTGCAAGTGCACGGTAAGTGATTCTCCATGACCCATCTTCGCGGAAATCATGTTAGTGAAAATCTCATACCTCTCTTGTCTAGCGTTTTTGTGGTACCTCTCCAATAAGTCTTGGTGCATCTCGTACGGGTACATGTCCTCGTAGGACTTTTGGAATTCGGAGTTCATGGTGGCGATCATGATGCAATGTACCTTCGTTGCATCTCGCTCATGAGTTTCAAAGGCGGTGATTTCGGCTGGAGTAGCGATTTCGGTGTTGATTTTCTCGAGCTTCTCATCAAGGACATACTCTTTGTCCTCATAGCGAGCAATGGTGCGAATGTATCTTATCCATTCGCTAAAGTTCGTTCCATCGAAGGTGACCTTTTGGCAAAGGCTCATCAACATGAAAGAACTAGCAGCAGCGTTGTTTGCGTTCGACATCTACAATTAGAAAAAGGACAAAGATAGATTAGAATAAGAATCCCTAATTATCACCCAATAAGAAAATTAGGGCTAGGATCCAACAATAACATTTACATATTAGAAAAGGGATGCCGTAATCTAACATGCAGATAAATTGAAGGTAAGTGAATGACGATTCACTAATTCTCCATCACAAAAACCTAAACTATTAGTCCTAAGTGTTTTTTAGAATTCCTAGGTTCGGATGAGATTCATTAAAACTATTCAATGGCATGTTTAAATCTCGATATGCCCCTCTCATTTGTGACTGGGATGCCGAGGATCACAAAGCGGGTGTGAATTACCATGCAAATTCACATGGTGCCTTCATTGTAACGATCACCTATTCGATGTGCCGGTAAACCACACACGCTCCATCGAACTATGATAAACAATGAATCACCCTTTGCCACCTTCGCTTAGAACCAATTAGTGTGCCGGTAAACCACACACGCTCCACTAACATCTTAGCAAGGTGCAAAGTGTAATTTCATGGGATTGCATCAATTCACTTTTCCTAAAGTAAGTAGGATTGGGAAATTTTTTAAAATATGTGTAGTTACTTTATATTTCTTATTATACTTTTAATGAGAGGATGAGGTTGCCCTATCCTACCCGTTCGGCTAACGACCCTCCACCAATCAAGCAAGCGGTGGGTGTGAGTGTACACCCATTAAGCGCCATTTTATAGGCCGCAACCTTATACCCACCTTATAGATTGGCTTCGTGAATGAGGCCTACTAACGGTAAGACTAGCATTTAGTTATACATATATATATTATTCTAGTAATATCATATTAGTATAGGGTTGTATTTTAAAACCTTTTAAAATCTTGGGTTTTGAAATTTAAGTTGTCTAAATTAAAGCTTTTAATCACAAATATAAATTTCAAAACTTGAGGGCAAGTTTTAAACATTTAAAACATGGAGGATCAAATAACAAATAATTCCAATTAACAATTAATATCCTAATTATCTATATTTGATTTATTCAAGATTTCTTTGAAAGATAATTACCAAAATAAATAAAATAATTAATTAATTATCATATAAGGAAATTAAATATTTAATTAGTTGATAAATACCTTTTATTAGATCAAGATAATAGTCATATATATCAAAAAATCGGATTTAGGTTGATCTATTGTGATTAAGGTAAGTTTCCATAAGATAAAAACAAAGAAATCCCGAATCTGGTCATTCCTGACGCCTGGACTCGCCGAGTGCACAAGGGGACTCGCCGAGTCAAGCCTACTCGCCGAGTCAACCTTGGGACTCGCCAAGTCAGTGACTTAGAAACCAAAAAATCGAATTTTTGCAGGTTTGTTTCAGTTAATCAAGCAACAATTTAAAGAAAACCAAGCTAGGCTTTGATACCACTGATGAGTTTTAGCCATAAGAACTTTCCTATGTGCGCATGCAAAACCCTAATGCTCGGATCTAGGCTTTCTAATAAACATGCTTTGAATCCAAGTCTTCTAATTACTAATTAGGTTAAATAACAACATTGAAACAGATCTAGAATCATACCTTTGAGTTCCTTGTTGATCTTGAGATCTTGGAGCTTCTAGAGTCACAAATGTCACTCCTCTAATGGCTTACAAACACCAAAGCAAGGAGGATGATTTGGGAGAGAGGAGAGGGGAGGAATTTCGACCAAAGGTTCCTTACTTTAGGTCAGGTGCCGAATTCCATCAGCCATAGGGTCTATTTATACTTGTAGACTCCTTAAGGGTTACAACCTAAACCCTAATTGGATAATCTTCTCTTAAGGCTATCCAAATCCATTCCATAGATAAGCATATGGACGATTTTAGCTATCCAAAAGCTCTTAGAATTCGTCCATACCATATCCCAATGGATTTACAGTCTAAAGCTTAACTATCAAACAATTGACAGTTTATACCCCTTTATTTAATTAATCTCTTTAAGTTACCAAATTAATTCTAATTAATTCTATGAATTATATTAATTAAATAACCATATATTATTCTTTATAATATTTACTCTCTCTTAATAAATCATCCTATCAAGTTGCTATGGTGAAGGCAACCCAAAAGGACCATGCACAACCGGGTCAAGTACTTGCCCAATATAGTTGCAGCCTTAGACACTATTCCAACATTATGTTCATTAGATACATGTATATAGTATATTTTATGAAAACTATAGCAAATTCTTATAATTGTTTGTAACTTAAGTTCTATGGACAAATATATATAGTTGAACACGAACTTAGAAATATAGGACTACTTCCATCGTTATAATCCACATCAACCACATTTGATTCTTATATTTTTCTGGAATACATTACCAATAATAGAAATCATGTCGAAATCAATAGTTTAATGTTTTGCGATTAATAAATCTGAAAAAGTCTGACTTTTCTCAACTTTTATAAATATTTCTACTACAATTAAATATTCCAAGTATAAAATTAAATATTAGAATATGACCTGAGTCCAAATATGTTCTCGAAATTTCCATCTAAGGTGTGCAAGTCTCTCAATGGATAGAAATGATTTTAACAGTTTTAAGAAAACCAATAATATACTAGTTTCAAATCTTAAAACGGTCGTATCTTTTGCATACGAATTCTGTTTTGGATGTTCTTTATATTTTTGGAAACATGGAAACACGTACTATGAGACTAGAGTGTTTGTATTGCTCATAATTGTTTATTACCAAATTTTAGTTTTTCAGACATGTTAACTAAGGTTGCAGTTTGATTCGTTTGACAGTTTACACATTTGGAGGTAAGATACCATCCGGTATCTTATAATAATATTTTTATTTAGAAGCTAGTTGCTATATTGTATTCCCCTTTCGAGGATACGAGTTCTCTATAGCCAATTTAGCTCTGATACCATTTTGTCACACCCCGGGCGAGGCGGTGGAACACACCGGGATGAGCAAGTAAGTTCATGGATCACAGCTAAACTAAATATATAACACAAGAACAACAATAAACAAAATAGCATTCGCCTTCCATCTTGATTTTTTAATACAAGGTTTTTACAAATAACAATTGTTCATGAATTGCCTTAACAGATAGGCATACAATACATAACAAGTAAACTACGTCACATGTAATACAATCCATCTTGAATGTTTGTTTAGTGATTTCCTAAGAATATATGTAACTTTGGGGTTAACACAAGTTTGGTGCGAGTTACAGGTTTTTTGCTAATAGTAGTAATACTTTTAATAAGTCTAAAAAATATTTTCTTTGTATGTATAACAATAGTTAAAACAATGTTTTCAATGAGTCTTTAAAAGGAAAAATGTTTTTTGGTATAAGTAAATTCATACTTAAAACTATGATTGTAACGAATCTTTGAAAGACAAAATGTATATTTTGTATAAGTAAATTTGTAACACCCTGATTTCCTAGATGTAGAATCTTGAGGATTTAGTGCAAGTTGAAGGTCCTACTCGACGAGTTGGTTGGCCCAAACTTGTCGTGTAGGAGTTGATCAGGACGCGTGGGTTAGGAAGCCTACTCGTCGAGTTGGAGGGATGGACTCGACGAGTTGAAGCTGTGTGATGAAACCCTAATTTCTTGGATATGCAGCCTATTAAAAGGACTATAAGTCCTTTACCCCGCCTCCCTTACTACCTTTCATTTCCAGAGAGTAACCCTAGCAAGCTAAGTGTGTTTTTGGAACATTCCTTGAAGAAGCTTGAGGACCTAGAGGCTTGGAATGAGGGAGAGCTTTTAGATCCAACATTTACATCGTGTTGGCATCCAGTGGGAGGTAAAAAGTCTCTACCTTGGCTTTCCATTCCTTAGATATCTTCTTATGTGAGTTTATGGGCTTTTTAGAAATGAGGGCCATTCTCAAGTTAAGCTTGCCCAGAGGGTATGAGTTTCAGATCTAGACTTCTCTAGGTGCCAAGTACATAAAGTGTAACACCGTAAATTTTCAAACAAAATTTTCATTTATAAAATCACATAATTCTCATAACACATTTCACAAAAATCTCATTTATTTAATTTACAAAAAGCAACTCTAT
The DNA here is from genome assembly GCF_051521515.1 of Lactuca serriola. Classification (NCBI taxonomy): domain Eukaryota; kingdom Viridiplantae; phylum Streptophyta; class Magnoliopsida; order Asterales; family Asteraceae; genus Lactuca; species Lactuca serriola. Next base: position 189,790,980 of record NC_136413.1, read on the forward strand.
AATTGTTTGATTTATAGTACATGATCCTCGAAACATAACTCTTTCTCTGGTGTGTACAATTAAGCCGGCGCCTTCCCGCGATCCTAAGAAGAACCTGAAACACATATCACATAACACGGTAAGCACGAAGCTTAGTGAGTTCCCCAAAATACCACACATATCATATTAGCCACTCAAGGCTAACTCAATACAACCCTCCAGTCAATGTGTCTCAGTGGAGACCCTCCGGTCCCACAACTCGGGTAGACCCTTCGGTCCTAACTCAATAAGCTCATAACAATAATACTCAAAATAAATCACAAATACATAATGCAGAATACCACAATACACAAGTAAGCACATAAGAAATCACGGTCACACAAAGATACCACTCATGGTAAGTATAGTGAGAAGACTCACCTCAGATGATGAATAACTCCTATAACACTGCTGCTGCGCATCGACCTCTATCTCTGAGCCAAACCCACAATTAACCGAATTAGGAACTAAGTCCAAAATCCCACCCAAGGTCTAAAGGTAGCCCACTAACCAGGCCATCCATAACCCAAAACCCATTGGGCCCACCAAGGCCCAATAATAAGTGGGTTCTCCCGAGGCCCAACTCTCAAGTCTAGATGGCAAGCCCAACACAAGGGCCCAAGGCATATATATATATATATATATATATATATATATATATATATATATATATATATATATATATATTGCTCTGATACAAATCTATAGTACACAAGCCCAAAAATCCAGGCCCAACCCTCAAGGCCCAAAATGAGACTTAGCCCAAAATTCCACAGTGAGGTTATGCGGGGCGTACCTCCCATGGTACACTCAGCGTACTCATGAATCCAGATTGGCTATCGGGGACACTTGGTCAGTACGCAGGACGTATTGGAATTACGCTCTATGTACTTCCCACTTTCACTCTTTCTACTCATTTGGTCTTAATCAATTAAGATCTTGGCTTATATCATAGCTCTGGATTCCTTAATGGCTCTTACTCCATAAAGTAAGTGACTTTAAGCCTCTGCATGGTTGATAAGGTCACCAACACACAAAACTCTCACTCTTCTATCTAGGGGTGTTCGTTTGGATGGATCGGTTGGATCCGATATAATCAAGTGAATCCAAATTGATTTCGATTTTCAAAACATGGATCCGAATAGTCCAAACTGTATTCAAATACGATCCAATCCGATCCGATTACAATTCGTTTGGATCGGTTTTTATAATTCGGTTTTCAAAAACGAAAATGTTTTAAAACAACATATAATTATAATATTATCCAACTTTACAAAATAAACGAAAACAAATTATTTAGTTGTGATTTGAAATTTATAAACAACTACTAAAAAGATATATTATAGTTAAATATTTTATAGATAGAAAACTTTTGATAGAAAATGCATATTAATGTTTTTTTATCGGGTGAAATGTTTTGAACCTATTTGAAAAAATAAATTACAAACTTAATATATAACTATTGATATATATTATAAATAAATAAATAATAAATATTTATTCGATTTTTTTGGAGTATTTGATTCTTATTTTATAAACCAAAACCAATCTGAAATCCTAAATAATTATTCGGTTTTGTTGAAAACCAATCCAAAAATCCAAATATCTGAACCAATAGTACAATCTAAATTGTCCAATTGGACAATTCAGTTTTATCCAATTAGTGAACAACCCTACTTCTATCACAAAATGCTCCTATCTCATGCATGGCTTGATTCCAACGTCAGAGTCTTGATTTTTATGACACTACACCACTAAATACACTTAAAGGGGGTTGATCATAGTCTCTGGAGCTCAAATATAACATAAAGTCTCCAACTTTTGGGAAGCATCACCAAAAGGACCTCATATCATACAAAATATCTACCAAAGACACCTGAACCCAATAGGAACTCCCAACCCTGAACAAGGACAAACCCTTCTGCCGTTGCGGTACTCGATCTGTCTCTCCATAACTTGGAACCTCTAGTGGTCTGTCTCTCTGTCAGATCACCCTTGCAAAATATCATCATGTTAATCGCTCATCGAATAACAGACTTTAAGAAAACTCTAACAAATTTGATTCTCTAATCGATCCCGATCGTAACTCAAAAGTAATGAAAAGGTCATATCCCACTAAGGATCCACCGTCTGAACAACTATCAAAACTCTTCTGAAGGAATGATCCTCAAAACTCTGTCTCCAAAAAACAAAACAGTCAAGCCAACTCGAAATGATCCTCTGATACCCCTAGTCATAAGCCCCAGTTTATCTTAGACGTCCCTTCCAACACTGAGCACCATGTCAACTCCGACCCAATAGTTGAACCTCCAAAGGTTACCCACTGCACACCCAATAAAACGACTTACCATCTTCCTTCTCACAATAACTATGCCGAATCATTGTGACACAAAAGTCATGAAGTTTGCAATACCCCAAGCGAATACTACAACCCCATATGAAGTCGTCTCACCTCCGACCTCTATCATCTACCACCTACTGGTTCCATACGTCTCCTGGTTCTTCCCATACCAACGAAACTGACCCATTCCAGTCTGAGACATTAAATGGAGATCAATACCCCTCAAAATGAAACCCATCTACGAATCTGGAACCTCATCTCGCCTACTCAATACATGAATTGTCCCAAACTCAACTTGAGAGTCTGATTAAACAAAATAATTGGAGCCACTCATTTTCAATCTGACACTCAAACCCATACCCGTGATTTGCGAATTTATGCACACACCGTCTCTCCCACTTCCTTCCGATTACGGTAAACCCTCCTCAACTCGGGATATAACAATTCCCGAACGTCATGGAGACCCCAGTCTTACCCCTAGTCTGGCAACCATGTTCCCGAAGACTAAAGTGGTAAGGCTACCCAAGCCTAAGAACTCCTCTGCGTCATACTCTGACTAGTGAATACTACAACTCCCCATAGAACAATATTCACTCTTATCGACTACTGAGTGATACGGTTCCTACCGTAGTCTTAAGATGCTCCTTTATTGACTCATGAGTGCTACAGATCCCCACAGACTTACGACACCCTTTCACTGACTCGTGAATGTTACGGCTTCCTGCAGTATCACAACACTCTCTCGCTAACCAGTGAATACTACGGCTCCCCGCAGTACCACGACACTCTCTCGCTGACTAGTGAGTCTTCGGCTCCCCGTCGTATCATAAAACTCTCCCGTTAACCAGTGAAAACTACGGATCCCCACAGTTGTTGGATTAGGTGTCTAAGCCCATAACTATTTTGGTATGTACTTGACCCCATTGTGAGCATGGCCCTTTTGTGTTGCCTTCACTATAGCAACTAATAGGACGAATTAAGGAGAAAAAGGTTTAACTATGATTTATTAACATATTATATGAATAATGCATTAAAAGAGAAATCATATTATTTAATTAATATTAATCAAGAGTTAATAAGAATTAATTTTATGGCTAAAAGACATTAACTAAATATAGGGGACTGATTGTATAATTATAAGATAGTTACATAAATGGGTTAATGGACTCCATAGAAGTTAGAGTGGACGAAATCTATGGTGAAACCCATAAGAATTCGTCCAAGGCCTCTAAGAAGGGAGTCCATGGCTGCTTAGGGCCTAAGCAGTCATATTAGGGTTTCCTGGTTGAAAACCCTAATAGCTTACCTATATAAGGAACCCCTAAGCCCCAAAAACATAACCATCTCTTTGAGAGAGCCCTAGAACGTTTTTGTGGCTCTTCCTGCTTCTTCTAAGTTCATCTTGTTGCTCATGGTGTTTGTGACTCCATTAGAGGTGCAACATTTAAGGCACTAAGCTTTCAAATGTCAAGATCAAAAGGAATTGAGATTGTTATTGGAACATAACAAGCAAGGTAAGATCTAAACCCTAATTCATATGTCAATTCAATTATTATATGCTAGATCTAGGGTTTATGAGCTTTGGATGATTATTGCATTTTCATTAGACAAACTAGATCCAAAGCATTAGGGTTTGCATGTACACCATAGGATTGATGTAGTGCTCATAACCCATCAGTGGTATCAGAGCCTAGGTTGTTTGTATGATGTATTTGATGATTTATATGATTATTCAAAGTTGGAAATTGAAAAATCTTGGATCTGGAGCCTGGACTCGCCGAGTCCATAGTTGAACTCGCTAAGTTCACTGGCAACTCGACGAGTCCAATGTTGGCTCGACGAGTCGGAGTGTCAGATACCAGATTTTTCAGGATTTTGAACTGTTTTGGCTTGGGATAATTACCATAAACGTTTTTTATTGATAAAATTCGTTTTTTTATTAATTTGGAGTGATTATCCTTGCCAAAATAGAAGATAAGTGTCAGTTAATTAGATAATCACTTCCTTATATGATAAACTTGATTTATTTGATTTATTTGATTGGATTATCTTTCCATAAACTGAATTAGGTCAAATTTAGATAATTACCAATTATTTGATTAATTAAATTATTTGTAATTAGATCTAGATAGTTTTGAAAGTTTAAAAACTTGCCCTCGATTATTGGAATTTAATTTTTTGATTAAAAGGTTTAATTTTGAAATGTTTAAATTCTAAACACTAATGTTTTGAAAATTTTCAAAATTTCCCTAAAGTTTTGGAATTTAAATTTTTCATTCAATGTTTTAATTTTAAAATGTTAAATTCTAAAACCATAATTTTTTGAAAAAAATCAAATTAAATCCTTATGGATTTATTAAATTAATTAAGTGTATAATTAAAAGAGAGTTAATAAATCCATAATGATATGGTTTATATTTAATTAAATTAAAATGTATAATGTATTAAATTAAACCACTTAGTACTTTAGAAGTGTAAAATACACCCTTATACTATATAAAATTAAAAGTCTAATATTATATATGTATGGGTAAAGAGTCAGTCTTACCGTTAGTAGACCTCATTCACGAAACTGGTCTATAAGGGGTGTTTAAGGAAACGGCCTGTAAAATGACTGTTATTGGGTATCCACTCTTACCCACTGCACTCTTGACTAGTGGAGGGTCATTAGCCGAACTGGTAGGATAGGACACAACCTTCCATTATAATTATAATGAATACGAAGTAACTAAAAACTTTTATAAATTCCCAAATCTTAGTTACTTTAGGAAAAATGTGGAGTTGGTGCTATTCCATGAAATTACACTTTGTACCCTTGCTAAGACGTTAGTGGAGCATGTGTGGTTAACCGACACACTAATTAGGCTCTAAGAAAATGTGGCAAAGGGTGACTCGATGTTTGTCATAGATCGATGGAGCATGTGTGGTTAACTGACACGTCGATTAGGTGACTGTAACATTGGGGGCACCATGTATATTTGCATGGTGATCCACAACTTGTTTGTGATCCTTGGAATCCCAGTCACAAACGAAGGGTACACTCGAGATTTAAACATGCCATTGAAACGTTCAATGAATCTCAAAAGATCTAGGAGTTTCAATTCATTTAAAACTTAATTTTCAATATTCATTTTTCATGGAGGAAATTAGTAAATCGTCATTTACCAACCTTCAAATGTTTTGCAATTTGGATTATGACATCCCTCTTCCAAATTCCAATATATTGTGTTGGGTCCTAGCCTTGATATTTCATTTGGGTGTTATATCAAGGATTCCAATCAACTAACTTGAATTTCTCCCATTTTGTAGATGTCAAAGTCTGACAACTATGGTCTTCTTGAATCCGTTGGAAAACGTTTTCCACATGAAGATGATGTTCCACGATTGGATTGTGGAAATGGAAATCATGCTTCACTTCCTCCACCTCCTCCAATAATTATCCCTGACCAACGTGTTCGAAGACTTGAAAAGTTCAAGGTCACTCAAGCCCTATTGGCAAAAAGACACAAAGATGGAAAGTCTGTATGTGCTCATGTCTTGGATATGAAGTTGCATAATGATAGATTGGGAATGTTGGGTGTCGATCTCTCAAGGAAGTTGGCTGTTGAATTGGTTCTCCAGTCATTTCCCAAATCATATAGTGAGTTCATTAGAGAGTACTATGTGATGGACCACGACGTAACCCTCATTGATTTGACTTATTTGCTTAATGCTGCTGAATCAACGATGATTTGGCGCACTGGTCAAGCAAATTTGTCTGGCAAATCAATGTCCCATCCTTTTATGGGAAATGGCAACACTGGAAGTCCAGAAAACTTTTCTCTATGCAAGAGAAAGGCTGAGTTTGAGATAGTCCCATGTACCATTCCAGAAGAATGCATATGTTTCTACTGCCAAAAGAAGGGACTTTGGTTACGAAGTTGCCCATACTACCTAAGAGATCTAAGAGATGGGAGAGTCAAGATGTATGACTCCGCTTCAGGTAAAATCCACTATCTAACTCTATTAAGTTTTCTATTTTAGATTCTTAATACATGATGTAATAAGATTGCATTTTGTTGTAGGATCGAAGAAAAGAAAGGAAGCTTAAAGGAAGAAGTAAGTTGAGTCTGATCTCGAAGAAAGGGTTTTCAATCGCATGATTCGATGATTGGATTTTAAGCTGCTACTTAGAGTTATGATAGATTGCTTTGGAATATGTAATAGCATAGTTTGCAATTGAATTTGCATTGTAAGGACAAGTTTTTCCGCACCTTTTTATAAATAAAATAAATTTTGAGTTTTGTCTTATATATATATATATATATATATATATATATATATATATATATATATCCTTGCAATGTTATTTATGAAAATTGATGCTTGTGTGTTTCTATTGTAAGCAATATTAAGTGGATGTGATTCTTAGTTATGTTATTTATGGTAGTGTCATAATTTTCTAAGTAAGGAAAGATTCCCATCTCCCAAGTTTCAATTGGACAGAAGCTTGGAATCACATGATTTGAATCATGTGATGTATGGAAATCTTGGTACTTAGGAAATTCAGACTAATTCCTTGATCACACAAGTATGTGAGTCAAGTGAAGGACTAAAGGACTAGAAAACGATGTTGTGCACTGGTCAAGTCCACCACAAATAACAATAAGATTATTCGTCATGATTTACTAAAAGTCTAGTAAATGTGGTTATGCTTAAAAGATTAAGTATAATTCTGAATTATTGAAAAGTGTCAATAATAGCATAACGAATAAGAAGAATCAATTAGGTAGAAAGATAAAAGTTTCTCCAATCTGGAAAGAAGGGAGATTACTTTTGTATCATGTTTTATGATTGTCTCATTGATTGTGAAACCATACCACAATTGATCCTCTAGGTAAAACTTAGTTCACATGTATGGCTAAGAAGAGGAATTGGAAATATTTGAAATGATTAAATCAAAAGGTGAATCATACTTCGTTCCAAAATCGAGTCTTAGAGTCATACTCCAAGATTGTGACTTGAGTGACATATCTTAAGAAGTTTTAACACACTCATCAGATGTAGAGTAGAAAATTGTTTTTCTTACTCTTGCACGTTTGAAATTTGTAAATTGTGATGTCTTGGATAAGACAAAGACCAAATAATACCAATTGTATGTCATGTTTGTCTTGATAAGAATCTGCACTAACTCTTGAATATTTGTTTGTCAAGGAATGTTTCTTGACAAGAGAATCTTATATGTCAAGAGGTCAGTGAGAGTCTAAATGATCTTGAAAAGTTTCAAGAACAAATCAAGAGTAAACTTAGTTAAACACTAGCACACAATTCTTGTTTCTATGCCATTCCAGTTTAAGTCAACTATGCATGTGAGTTCTATGAGTTCTCAATTGAATGCATAAAGGTAAAACACCTTGTTCAATGAAAGTACATTGACTAGTATACGTGAACTGTTGAACAACTTAGAAGCAATGGTGGGACATTTGATGTAAAGTAATTAAGAATAAACAAGTTAATTCCATATGAGTTTGTATTTGTCACAAATATTCTCTTATGATTATGATTATGACAAATTCACATGGATAAGAACACATACACCATAAAATCTAAGTGTCATAAGGTTTCTCTCCGTTTCATGAAAATGATTGTGAGGAAACGCTTTAAGTAAGAGAGATTTTAAGGAGATATTGATTGTGTAAATTGCATTCTCAAATTCGATTATGATTATGACATCCCTCTTCATAGTTCGAATGGTGATATTTGGCAATTAGTTTGAACATTTAAGACTTACTTCTATAAGTTCTAAAATGGTTTAAACACACATATGAGCTTTTTAAGGAAAGGTGTATGAGTTTTAGAAGCTTGATAAAAGTTTATCGAAGCATCTCGTATTAGAAATATGAACTTTGGAAGTCAATAAGTATTGATTTTAAGAAGTCCAACTATTTTCTGAATACGTGTCAAAGCTAGTGGGAGCATAAGTGTTATGCTGGTGTGGAGATAATTATCATGTTAGTGGGAGCATGATTATTATTTTAAGTGTTGCAGGTTAGCAATATTAATTATAGAAAACAAAGTTTCAATTCACAAAGTTGCAAAGGTTGAATAGTTGTTTTGCTATAATTAAGGGAGAGAATGTTATGCTTCATTTCAAATCTAAAGGCTTAGACGAAGAAATTTTAATTAGATTTAGTCAAAAGACATATATAAATGTTAAGTTGATAAAGGTTTAACATAGGGGCATTCTAGATATGGCAGTATTATAGCAAGAAACTGGTAAAGTATCACATTTTTCATTATGAATCGTGTCCCATACGCTTCGGGTATAGGATCGATTGCATATGTTGTAATATTTGACCGTTCTAAAATTTTCCAAATGCCTAGGGCATTAAGAGGGAAAAAGGACTAGAACCGGATTTGACTAAAATAATTAACAACTGTCAAGTACAATCTAAGGTTCGCCAAGAATTGGTCACTTGTGGGCAGTTGGAAGTATAGTAATGAATGGATCATAATGGCATTATTATGATTAGATATGATTCTATTAATAATGAGTTCCCGTATGGAAAATATGGAAATGTTTCCATATTGGGAGTTAGATATCAAGAATCTATGTCTAGATTAGAAACTTTTATGCAAGAAGGATGTTCAAAGGAATGTACTTTGAATGTGAGACTTCACATTTATGGAACTGTCTTGTAACAATCGCCAATAGAGAACTTTGTAATTTAATTGGCAAAGTCTTGGTGACTTTTGTGAAATAAGATTACAAAAGGATCATTGCATAAAATGTTAGAATCTAACACACTCTAGTAGTGGCAATAATTTGGTATTCTTACAATAATTATAAGGATTAGGAGCTGTGAAATGAGTATCATTGGAAATGTGTTAAATTGATCTACTTCACAAAGTAAGGACCATAGGTAAACATAGTATGCATGTTTGGTGCATGGGAAAACTGTTGTTATAATTCAAGTAATAAGTTGATTATCCGATGCAATGAATAATGTGTAATCATTATGGTGACTAAATAAAAGGAGTTTTATTTATTCTCAAAAGTTTGGGGCCATATTGGATTCGGTTATTCTTGTGTTTCATTTTGCATGTTTTGACTTCCTAAATAATAATGTCATTCGAACGTTCCACATTCGCTCATACTTTGGGAGTAGGTATGAAAGAAGATTGTCATGAAGTGGTTTGTAGATTGTCTAAAGTATGTTAGACATAGCAAAAGTTTGTTGCAACGTTCATGAGTGCTTATGAATAAGCTTTGAGCATTGGATTAAACCCACGCTCACTTGGATCGTTTCATGGATTTGATCATGAGTGATTGGTGAGATGATAATAACTTATATTCTTAAAACCGAGATGTGTGAGTTGTATTCCGAAAGTCGATTGCACATTGATAATAAGTAAACGCACCAGTAACTTGGTGTTATAAAACATATTGTTGTGTGTGATTTGATGAGTAGGTACAAGTGAGCATTTGAGTCAAAGTTTATCTGTTCCTTTTACCCAAGGTAGGATAAAAGCGATATCTGTGGGCCCCTCGATGAGTTAGTGATGACACCCTAAGTGCTTGGCCAAGCCAGGAGTAAGTTGATGTGTTCAATTATAGTCTATTGTTAGTCGTCATAAATCGGAAATCAGGAAACAACACATAGACTGAGAGAATGATTATAATCCATGTCTCATGTCTATACAATATATAGAATGGAGGAATATATGATCCCTTATTAAAAGGACATGTTTCTGATATGATCAGAGTTCGACAACGGCTTTTGAAAGCTACGATTGCTGATCAGGTTCCGAAGTCATACGCAATATAGTTATTAGACTTATCCAAGTGGGAGACTGTTGGATTATGTGTCTAAGCCTATAACTATTTTGGTATGTACTTGACCCGATTACGATCATGGTCCTTTTGGGTTGCCTTCACGATAGCAACTGATAGGATGAATTAAGGAGAAAAAAGTTTAATTATGATTTATTAATTTATTATATGAATAATGTATTAAAAGAGAAATCACATTTTTTAATTAATATTAATCAAGAATTAATAAGAATTAATTTTGTGGCTAAAAGACATTAATTAAATAAAGGGGACTGATTGTGTAATTATAAGATAGTTGCATAAATGGCTTAATGGATTCCATAGAAGTTGGAGTGGATGAAATCTATGGGGAAACCCATAAGAATTCGTCCAAGGCCTCTAAGGAGGGAGTCCATGGGCTGCTTAGGGCTGAAGCAGTCAGATTAGAGTTTCCTGGTTGAAAACCCTAATAGCCTACCTATATAAGAAACCCCTAAGCCCCAAAAACATAACTAACTCTTTGAGAGAACCGTAGAACGTTTTTGTGGCTCTTCTTCCTTCTTCTAAGTTCATCTTGTTGCTCATGGTGTTTGTGACTCCATTAGAGGTGCAACATTTGAGGCACTAAGCTTTCAAAGGTCAAGATCAAAAGAAATTGAGATTGTTATTGCAACATAACAATCAAGGTAAGATCTAAACCCTAATTCATATGTTAATTCGATTATTGTATGCTAGATCTAGGGTGTGTGAGCTTTAGATGATTATTGCATGTTCATTAGACAAACTAGATCCAAAGCTTTAGGGTTTGCATGTACACCATAGGATTGATGTAGTGCTCATAACCCATGAGCAGTATCGCGACACTCTCTCACTGACTAGTGAGTACTACAGCTCCCCGTAGTATCACAACACTCTCTTGTTAATCAATGAATACCACGGCTCCCCGCAGTATCACGACACTCTCTCGGTGACTAGTGAGTACTATGGATCCCCACAGTATCACAACACTCTCCCGCTAACTAGTGAATACTATGGCTCCCCACAGTATCACGACACTCTCTCCCTCACCGACTCACCATGGGCTCACTCCATGGTTTCCCCTGATAAACCCAAGCGATTACTCCGACCCGGATCCACTTGCTCTCTTATCACCCCATAATCTCATCATCAGGTCATCACTACATTGAGTTCACCAACTCATGCTTCGCAACTTAACGTAGATAGGTGCTTAGACCCACCCAGCTTATGCACCACCACTCCTGATGTATGTTCTCATAGGCAAGGAAGTTTTCTCAGAACAAATGCACCATTAGATAATCCCACTCCGGCAACACTTAACTAATGGGTTCCCACCAGAATAAAAGTCTCTCGGTACTCCACTCGCCATCTCACAACTCGAGTCCCAACATGACCAAAATTAGGATTTCATGCACTGGTACCTCGGTACACCATCAAAGCATCTCACGATGTCTTGCATCAACCACTGATCTTCCGCTCCTGCAACTCAAAACCTCGAAATGCTCCCATATTATAAATTGAAACACGGAGAAATCATCGATGACTGAAAACATGTTGACGACAATCCAAAGCTCCATCCTATACTGATCACCACCCATACGAAACTAGTCATATCGACTATAAAATTGGTTGACAAATTTATTGCTGTCCCTCCTGGAGTATAGATCACAATCTATACCTATACCCGCAAATCTTCAGCTATTGCACCCTGACTCAGAAACCCAACCACCTCGAACTCAACATTTGCAACCTAAAAAATCCATGGCAACAATAAATTCTCTAAACAACGGCTACCTGTCGGGGGTTCACTCATCCTTTCTTAAGCACATACATACATCATCTCGCCTTGCACCTCGCCTCATCCACCAATAATCCAGGTCTCATGTGTCCGCACCGCAGATCTCCATAACCAGTTCTCTAACCTCACTTGAACGAATCGCTGATCCTCTTAATAGAATACCCAGTTCTCCCCTACTCAGGGTTCAAACCATCACCAGTTGGCATACCAACAATCTACTCCATAGACTGTTTCACCAAGTACATCACACTTAACTCTTGGAACGTACCACATAATCACTCAATGATCTTCCCGATGGAAACCAAGCTACTCCAAATATCCTGTGACTCAGAAAAAAAAACCTCAGAATCCTCCCACATGACTGATGGGTTTTGGCCATATGAACATTCCTATGTGCACATGCAAACCCTAATTCTTGGATCTAGGTTTCTCTAATTAAACATGCATTGGATCCAAGACTTCTAATAACTAATAGAGTATAAGAACAATACAAAATCAAAGTTAGAAGTATACCTTGAAACACTTGTTTGATCTTCTTGTTCTTGGAGCTTTAGAGTCACAAATGTCACTCCTCTAATGGCTTACAAACACCAACTAGCAAGAGGATGATTTGAGAGAGAGAAGAGGGAATAAAAATCGGCCAGGGTTTCTTTGTTTTAGCAGAAGTGTCGATTTCCCTTGCCCCAAGGGTCTATTTATACTTGTAAGGCTCCTAGGGTTTCACCCTTAAATCCTAGTTGGATAATCTTTACTCAAAGCAATCCAAATCCTTTCCAAGATATGCCCTTGGACGATTTGTGGCTTATCCCAAGCCCTAGAAATTGTCCAACCCTATCCAAGAAGGATTTACAGCCCAAAGTGTAACTATCAAACAATTGACAGTTTATACCATCTTATTTAATTAATCTCTTTAAGTCACCAAATTAATTCTAATTAATTTATGACTTATATTAATCAAATAACAATATTATTATTCCTTTATTATTCTCATAATATATTAATAATATTTATTCTCTCATAATAAATCATCCTGTCAAGTTGCTATGGTGAAGGCAACCCCAAAGGACCATGCACAATCGGGTCAAATACTTGCCTAATATAGTTGCAGCCTTAGACACTATTCAAACAGTCTCCCACTTGGATAAGTCTAGTAACTATATGTACAAGTACAATTCGATTTGCAATCGTAGCTCTCAAATACGCTGTCAAACTTTGATCTAATCAATCTTGTCCTTTAGATAACGGATCGTACAGTCCTCTGTTAGATATCATGCCGACAATTCGATGGAATAATTAGTCTAGCATTTGGTTTCTCGATCTCCGATTCATTTGACATAGAACTTAATCGAACACGTCAATTTAGTTCTGACCGGGCCCAACACATAAGTCAAATCAAATCATCGAGCGACCGAGATATCGCTTCTACCCTCTTGGGATAAAAGTAACAGATAAACTTCGACTTATATGCATTTAATTATTCATTAATCAACTATACACAACAATGCGTTTTATAACACCGAGTTACTGATGCGTTTTCGCATTATCAATGTACAACCAATTAACAAATAACAAACCATATATCTTGGTTTTAAGACTATATGATATTATCATCTTGCGATCACCCTTTTATATCATATTCCATAAGGTGATTCCAGCAAGCACGGGTTTGTTCCAATGCTCAAAACCAATTCATAAGCACTCGTGAACGTTGCAGCAACCCTTTGCTATGTCGAAAACCATTTAGACAATCTACACACCGATTCATGACAATCTTCATTCATATCTACTTCCAACATATGAACGATTGTGGACAATTTGAACAATTCGATTATTCTTAATAAACTCAATTATTCTGGAAGTCAAAACATGCAAAATGAAACAATAGTTAAACAATTAACATAAGACAATAACATTACTCATAAATAATACTCCTTTATTTAATCATCAAATGTTAATTACATTTCTCTATTACATATTTCTACTACTATCTAATCTATGCTAATATCATCATTCAGCCCAATACTCCTAGCATGCTGCAAGTGCTTAACCCTACTCAGTCCCTTCGTAAGCGGATCTGTTGGGTTATCTTCTAATGATATCCTCTTCACTACGAGTTGTCCTTCTTCTACACGATGTCTAATAAAGTGATATTTTCTGTCGATATGTCGAGATCTACCATGATCCCTTGGTTCCTTGGTCAAGGCAACTGCTCCTTCATTATCACAGAAAATCTCCATGGGCTCCTTTATGGCAGGTACAACTCCAAGATCACCGATGAAGTTCTTCAACCATATTGCCTCCTTCGATGCTTCGCTCGCTGCAATGTACTCTGATTCGCACGTTGAATCAGCTATGGTTTCTTGCTTGGAACTTTTCCAAGTTACTGCTCCTCCATTCAGGGTAAAGACCCAGCCCGACTGCGAACAGTAGTTGTCCCTGTCGGTCTGAAAGCTGGCGTCACTATACCCTCGCACCTTCAAGTCATCACTGCCTCCGAGTACTAAGAACCATTCCTTCGTCCTCCGAAGGTACTTAAGGATATTCTTAACCGCAATCCAATGGGCTTTGCTAGGATTCCCTTGATATCTGCTAACCATGCTCAAAGCAAAGGCTACATCAGGGCGAGTACAAGTCATAGCATACATGATTGAGCAACTGCAGAAGCGTATGGTACTCGGCTCATTTCTGCTATTTCAGCTTCGGTACTCGGACTTTGAGTCTTACTCAACTTGGCATTACTTTGTATCGGTAATTCTCCCTTCTTCAAGTTTTCCATACTAAAACGTTTTAGTACCTTCTCTACGTAAGTGTTCTGACTAAGTCCTATTAGTCTCTTACTTCTTTCTCTTACTATCCTTATTCCCAAAATATAAGAAGCCTCTCCGAGGTCCTTCATAGCGAAGCACTTCCCGAGCCAGGACTTAACCTCCTGCAGAGTCGGGACGTCGTTTCCTATGAGTAATATGTCATCGACATATAGAACGAGGAAGCTTACTATACTCCCACTGGCTTTGACATATACACACGATTCACCTTCGCTTTGTACAAATCCAAACTCTTTGACTTTCTCATCGAAGCAAAGATTCCATCTGCGAGATGCTTGCTTAAGTCCATAAATGGACTTCTCAACCTTACACACTCTATTCGGATGCTTCGGATTCACAAACCCCTCTGGCTGAGCCATGTAAACATCCTCAGCCAACTTTCCGTTAAGGAGAGAGGTCTTGACATCCATTTGCCAAATCTCATAATCATGAAATGCGGCAATAGCTAGCATCACTCTAATAGACTTTATCTTCGCAACCGGTGAGAAGGTCTCATCATAATCAACTCCTGGAGTTTGAGTAAAGCCCTTCGCAACCAATCGCACCTTATACATGTGTACTTTTCCATCCACGTCGGTCTTCTTCTTGAAGATCCATTTGCACCCAACGGTCTTACGTCCGGGCACATTATCAACCAAATTCCAAAATTGGTTATCACACATGGATTGGATCTCACTATCCATTGCCTCTTTCCATTTCGCAGACTCCGGGCCTGCCATGGCTTCCTTATAGCTATTAGGTTCATCAAGGTTTATTAGTGTACCATCACTAATATACGTTTCCCCTTCGGTAGTAATATGAAAACCATAAAACTGGGGTTGAACTCTAACTCTTTCGGAACATCTAAGAGGTAAGGATTCGTCAATCGGTTCAACCGAAGTTTCCTTCTCGGGTTGAGTGTCAGCGGTAGAGGTTCCTTCATCTATCGATTCTTGAATCTCTTCAAGCTCGATTTGCCTCCCACTGTCTCCTTGGCTTATGAGTTCTCGCTCTCGGAAAACTCCTCTCCTTGCAACAAAGACAACATTATCCTTCGGTCTATAAAAGAGATATCCAAAGGATTTCTACGGGTAGCTGATGAAAATACATGGCTCACTACGAGGTTCAAGCTTGTCGTGAGTATCTCGTCTTACGAAAGCCTCGCAACCCCAAACCTTGATATGTGCCAACGAGGGAGCTTTCCCTGTCCACATCTCGTGAGGTGTTTTGGAAACCTTTTTAGTAGGGACTCGGTTAAGGATATGGGCAGCAGTCTCTAAGGCATACCCCCAAAAAGAGATTGATAGTGAAGCACGACTCATCATAGAGCGAACCATGTCCAACAAGGTTCGATTACGCCTTTCTGCCACACCATTCAATTGTGGTGTCCTAGGTGGCGTCGATTGTGAAACTATTTCACAATCCTTGAGATAATCATGGAATTCAAGACTTAGGTACTCTCCGCCTCGATCGGATCGAAGCATCTTGATTTTCCTGCCCAATTGATTCTCCACTTCATTCTTAAACTCTTTGAACTTTTCAAAAGTTTCTGACTTTTGCTTCATTAAGTAGATATACCCATATCTACTATAGTCATCGGTAAAAGTCACATAGAAGCGGTTCCCATCCTTCATGGTTGATCTAAACGGTCCACATACATCGGTATGTATTAGGTCCAATAGACCCTCACCCCTTTCACACGTACTCGTGAAGGGTGACTTAGTCATCTTTCCAAGTAAACAAGACTCGCATGTGTCATCTTCCCTAAGGTCGAATGACTCCAACACTCCATCCTTTTGGAGTTGGGCTATGCGCTTCTTGTTGACATGTCCAAAACGACAATGCCACAAGGATGCTTTATCCATACTAGTGGAAGAATCTATGTTCAAAACATCATTTCCTAAGTTATCAACAATCATAACGGTTTCATAAATTCCATTACATGGTATAGCTTCAAAGTAAAAGACACCATTTAGATAAGCCAGAATAGAACCATTCTCATTATTAAAAGAAAATCTAAAACCTTGTCTATATAAACCATGAAATGAAATGATGTTTCTAGCCATTTCTGGCGAATAGCAACAATTGTTCAAATCTAAACACAAATTATTCCTAAGCACTAAAGAATACACTCCAATCTTGGTCACAAGCGACAATCTTCTGTTCCCCATGATTAGATTGATCCTTCCTCAAAGTCAACATTCAACTTGCGAAGACGGTCGACATACCTTTGCATCTTTTGCAGGTGCACGGTAAGAGACTCTCCATGACCCATTTTAGCGGAAATCATGTTAGTGAAAATCTCATAACGCTCTTGTCTCGCGTTTTGGTGGTATCTCTCCAAAACGTCTTGGTGCATCTCGTACGGGTACATGTCCTCATAGGACATTTGGAATTCGGAGTTCATAGTGGCTATCATGATGCAATGTACCTTCGTTGCATCATGCTCATGAGTTTCAAAAGCGGTCATTTCAGCCGAAGTAGCGATTTCAGGTTTGATTTTCTCGAGCTTCTCATCGAGGACATACTCCTTGTTCTCATAGCGAGCAATTGTGCGAATGTATCTTATCCATTCGCTAAAGTTCGTCCCATCGAAAGTCACCTTTTGACAAAGGCTCATCAATGTGAATGAACTAGCAGCAGCGTTGTTTGCGTTCGACATCTACAAATATAAAGGACAAAGATAGATTAGAATTTGAATCCCTAATTATCACCCAATAAGAAAAATTAGGGCTAGGATCCAACAACAATATTTACATATTAGAAAAGGGATGCCGTAATCTAACATTAAAACAATTTGAAGGTAAGTGAATGATGATTCACTAATTCTCCACCACAAAAAACATAACTTTAAGTTCTAAATGTATTGAGAATTCCTAGGTTTGGATGAGATTCATTAAAACTTTTCAATGGCATGTTTAAATCTCGATATGCCCCTCTCGTTTGTGACTGGGATACCGAGGATCACAAAGTGGGTGTGAATTACCATGCAAATTTACATGGTGCCTTCATTATAACGATCACCTATTCGATGTGTCGGTAAACCACACACGCTCCATCGAACTATGATAAACAATGAATCACCCTTTGCCACCTTTGCTTAGAACCAATTAGTGTGCCAGTAAACCACACACGCTCCACTAACTTCTTAGCAAGGTGCAAAGTGTAATTTCATGGGATTGCATCAATTCACTTTTCCTAAAGTAACTAAAATTGGGAAATTTTGAAAAACATGTAAATTGCTCCCGGTTGTTCAATCATTTGATAACCAGAGTCATTCTTTGAGAAATGATCACTATGAGTCAGACTCAATAAAATTTGATCAATCCTTTTTTCTGTCGTTAAGATGGAGAACTGAACCAAGAATTCTCTTTTTTCATCATCAATCGAATCGCTATTTGCAACCCAGGATTCTATTTTACTTTGTATTTCATAGTATACTTTTAATGAGAGATGAGGTTGCCCTATCCTACCCATTCGGCTAACGACCCTCCACCGATCAAGCAAGCGGTGGGTTTGAGTGTACACCCATTAAGCGTCATTTTATAGGCAACAACCTTATACCCACCTTATAGACTGGCTTCGTGAATGAGGCCTACTAACGGTAAGACTAGCATTTTAATTATACATATATATATATATATATATATATATATATATATATATATATATATATATATATATATATATATATATTAATCTTGTAATATTATATTAGTATAGGGTTGGATTTCAAACTTGTAAAATTCAAGGGTTTGAAATTTAAATTGTCTAAATTAAACTTTTAATCATAAAACATAAATTTCAAAACTTGAGTGCAAGTTTTAAACATTTAAAACATGGAGGATCAAATAACAAATAATCATAATCAACAATTAATTCCATAATTATCCATATTTGATTTATTTAAGATTTCTTGCAAAATAATTTACCAATTTAATCAAAATAATTAATTAATTATCACATAAGGAAATTAAATATTTTATTAATTGATAAATATCTTTAATTAGATCAAGATTATAGTCATATATATATATATATATATATATATATATATATATATATATATATATATATATATATATATATCAAAAAATCGGATTAGGGTTGATCTAATATGATAAAGGCAAGTTTCCATAAGATAAATATCAAAAAAATCCCGATTTTGGCCCTTCCTGATGCTCGGACTCGCCGAGTTTCCAACTGGACTCGTCGAGTCAAGCCAACTCGCCGAGTCCACCATGGGACTCGTCGAGTTCATGACACAGAACCACAAAATTCGAATTTTGCAAGCAAGAAACAAACAATTATGCATAATTTTAATAGAAACCAAACCAGGCTCTAATACCACTGATGGGTTTTGGCCATATGAACATTCCTATGTGCACATGCAAACCCTAATGCTTGGATCTAGGTTTATCTAATTAAACATGCATTGGATCCAAGACTTCTAATAACTAATAGAGTATAAGAACAATACAAAATCAAAGTTAGAAGTATACCTTGAAACACTTGTTTGATCTTCTTGTTCTCGGAGCTTTAGAGTCACAAATGTCACTACTCTAATGGCTTACAAACACCAACTAGCAAGAGGATGATTTGAGAGAGAGAAGAGGGAATAGAAATCGGCCAGTGTTTCTTTGCTTTAGCAGAGGTGCCGATTTCCCTTGCCCCAAGGGTCTATTTATACTTGTAAGGCTCCTAGGGTTTCACCCTTAAACCCTAGTTGGATAATCTTTACTCAAAGCAATCCAAATCCTTTCCAATATATGCCCTTGGACGATTTGTGGCTTATCCCAAGCCCTAGAAATCGTCCAACCCTATCCAAGAAGGATTTACAGCCCACAGTGTAACTATCAAACAATTGACAGTTTATACCCTCTTATTTAATGAATCTCTTTAAGTCACCAAATTAATTCTAATTAATTTATGACTTATATTAATCAAATAACAATATTATTATTCCTTTATTATTCTCATAATATATTAATAATATTTATTCTCTCATAATAAATCATCCTGTCAAGTTGCTATGGTGAAGGCAACCCAATTTAATAGAAACCAAACCAGGCTCTAATACCACTGATGGGTTTTGGCCATATGAACATTCCTATGTGCACATGCAAACCCTAATGCTTGGATCTAGGTTTCTCTAATTAAACATGCATTGGATCCAAGACTTCTAATAACTAATAGAGTATAAGAACAGTACAAAATCAAAGTTAGAAGTATACCTTGAAACACTTGTTTGATCTTCTTGTTCTTGGAGCTTTAGAGTCACAAATGTCACTCCTCTAATGGCTTACAAAAACCAACTAGCAAGAGGATGATTTGAGAGAGAGAAGAGGGAATAGAAATCGGCCAGGGTTTCTTTGCTTTAGCAGAGGTGCCGATTTCCCTTGCCCCAAGGGTCTATTTATACTTGTAAGGCTCCTAGGGTTTCACCCTTAAACCCTAGTTGGATAATCTTTACTCAAAGCAATCCAAATCCTTTCCAATATATGCTCTTGGACGATTTGTGGCTTATCCCAAGCCCTAGAAATCGTCCAACCCTATCCAAGAAGGATTTACAGCCCACAGTGTAACTATCAAACAATTGACAGTTTATACCCTCTTATTTAATGAATCTCTTTAAGTCACCAAATTAATTCTAATTAATTTATGACTTATATTAATCAAATAACAATATTATTATTCCTTTATTATTCTCATAATATATTAATAATATTTATTCTCTCATAATAAATCATCCTGTCAAGTTGCTATGGTGAAGGCAACCCAATTTAATAGAAACCAAACCAGGCTCTAATATCACTGATGGGTTTTGGCCATATGAACATTCCTATGTGCACATGCAAACCCTAATGCTTGGATCTAGGTTTATCTAATTAAACATGCATTGGATCCAAGACTTCTAATAACTAATAGAGTATAAGAACAATACAAAATCAAAGTTAGAAGTATACCTTGAAACACTTGTTTGATCTTCTTGTTCTCGGAGCTTTAGAGTCAAAAATGTCACTCCTCTAATGGCTTACAAACACCAACTAGCAAGAGGATGATTTGAGAGAGATAAGAGGGAATAGAAATCGGCCAGGGTTTCTTTGCTTTAGCAGAGGTGCCGATTTCCCTTGCCCCAAGGGTCTATTTATACTTGTAAGGCTCCTAGGGTTTCACCCTTAAACCCTAGTTGGATAATCTTTACTCAAAGTAATCCAAATCCTTTCCAAGATATGCCCTTGGACGATTTGTGGCTTATCCCAAGCCCGAGAAATCGTCCAACCCTATCCAAGAAGGATTTACAGCCCACAGTGTAACTATCAAACAATTGACAGTTTATACCCTCTTATTTAATGAATCTGTTTAAGTCACCAAATTAATTCTAATTAATTTATGACTTATATTAATCAAATAACAATATTATTATTCCTTTATTATTCTCATAATATATTAATAATATTTATTCTCTCATAATAAATCATCCTGTCAAGTTGCTATGGTGAAGGCAACCCAAAAGGACCATGCACAATCGGGTCAAATACTTGCCTAATATAGTTGCAACCTTAGACACTATTCCAATAGTGACTGCCTCTAGTCATCTCGAAGCCTCAGACTGACACACCGCCGGATACGCCAATTGTTTTGAATTAGTCCTGACCCTCAATCTGGAAATAATGCACTATCATGCACTTCGACTCAGACTCTCGACCAGCCTCCCATCGCAGGAATCATAAAAGATAAAACAAGAGACCTCACTCACACAGTCGATACACAATGTAGACAACGAGGGCCACCGCCCCGATGTACTCCTCTTTAATCACCTAGAACTGCTGCCAAAAGCATGCCTCACTCATAAAGGCACCTTCCTTAGTCTCTCCTATCTTAGTCCCTACTAATGACTCCTTCATGGTATATAAAAAAATAGCTCACAACAGACACATTGCCCAAATACACTGGTGAAAAGGTCATCGCCATATGCTACCCCACGGGGTTTACCTCCAACTCTGAGACCGGAAGATCGTTATCTCTTTTGCTTCTCCCAAGAAATGGGGACAGCACAAATCCTGTCACAAAAGTTCTTTTTGTTACCGGTTGGGGGTTTGAAACCAGAGAAAGAAGATCTGGTTGGGTATACAGAGTGAAATTAATTACCAGCTTTCATACCAAGGAGTCTTTTCCCGTATAGCTTGAGGTGGTGAGTAGAAAGGGGTCGATTATCTATCTATGACGCATCAAATCGACTGAGATCAAGAAATCCTGAGTAACGAAATATATTCTTCACACGAATCAACGAACGACTCGTCAGATTCGAACTGACATAGGGTTTTGACCTATCTTCTACAAAAAAGGAGTCGCTTTGGTGACGCGGTTCAGGCGGGGGGGGGGGGGGTGACATCCATGGGTTCCATGTGAAGAGAGAAGGATGGGACGGGAGAGGAATTTTCGGGGACTAGCAGCTGTTCTACATGTGGACACCTTTTAGGATTGTTTACATGTTTTGCGTGAGTGTCATTTTACTAAATTGATCTGGAACATCTTTATTCCCACCGAGCATCAAAGTGCCTTCTACTCCTTGGCATTCACAGATTGGTTATGCAGCAATGCTTCTTGTAAAGATCTTAAGTTTGGTTTTGATTGCCAGTGGCGTATGACCTTATGTGCGATAGCATGGAATATTTGGGTTTGGAGGTGTCGAGCTGTTTTTGATGGAGACTTTATTCTCCCTCATGATCCTAACCGGAGGATTGCTAATGATGTTTAAATTGCTGTCTTTGCTTTCTATTCGAAGAAAACAGAGCCAAGTATGCAGGTAACCAAGTTTCTTTCTTGGGAATTTCCTTCCGTTCAAATAAAAAAAAACTTATGACCAAACAAAAAATGACTTAACTAATGGCCAGATTTCCCTCTCCTCATTAAAAACTACTTCTATCTAGCTCCTTTCTTCACCATCTTTTGGTCAAAAAGAGTAAGAGTATTAAATCCCAAAAGTCCTAGGAGTTAAGTATGTTGGTGATGAACTAGTTCTCGTTCACCCCGGGTGGAATGAGTCAAGCTAGTTCTGAAATCGCCAGAGCCCTCTTGTTCTAATCTTTTTCATAACAATAGCTTGTAGCATTTCATATTTATTTGTCTAGGGGATGGGATGTAAAAGAAGGCTTTATCATCTAAAGGCAGGGGTGAGCTTTCTCACTATACCTCGCTCTTTTTTTATCCTGCCTGCTTTCTTATCCCTGTTCCGTAAATTTCATACGTAGACAGTTAGTTGCTCTGACTAGTTTTTTAGTGCAAAAAAGTACCAATTCTTTTGCTAAGCATAAGAGAATAAAGAGGCATTTTTAACATTTCAAATCGATATTCTTATCGAAGAGAAGCAACGAAAAAACCCTAAATCTTACTACTAGAAAAAGAAGTCCTATAGTTTACAACTTTTCTTTCTATAGTAATTTGACCTCTTGCTCCACCCATCAGTCTTCTATGAAGAGAAAAATTAAAAGCTCTTCCCTATCTACTCAGTATTCGGAGGTGAATCATAGAACACTAAAAGTTGTGCTATCTTATGGACCTAACATAGGTGACATCCCTCACGTGCACCAAGAGCACATTCGAAATCAGTGCCGTCTTCTCGGGTCAGAATTAAGGGAAGATAATTACTGAAGCTGGATGGCTTGAAATTGAAAGAAAGGTTGCTTCAAGAAGCTATGCCGAATCCTTTCGTTGTTCTTTTGTTCCTCTCTCGGGACTGTAAATGGATTAGAAACCTACGTCTCATCTACTGGTCGATTGCTCAACTCAGACCGCGATCTTCCAATAAGCATTATCTCTACTCATCCCCGAGTCTTGCAACTCCAACCGACATTTCACCAAAAATCTCTCAGAAACTAACTCGATTTCCCTCTCAAGGTATGCTCCATTGAAACTCGTTTGACATGGCCCTTTGGCCCTACAGTCTATCATATTTGCTCTAAGCCTAATCAATCACAACGAGATAACCACTAAAATCTAAAGCACTAACCACCACGAACCATGGTACTCGAACTATGTTATCACCTCTCAATCTGCCACAAAACATGGTACTCAAACCATGTTATCACCCCTTAATCTGCTACTTAGAACCTCTGGAATTCTTCCTGTTTCGAGTATGGGTCCTCTGCTTTAAGTAGTACGGGACCATACTACCTGCCACATCTACCCATACTTTCCACACAGATTGTCCCAAATTTCCTAAGTAGCTGCTCAACCTTCTCGATCACCAATCCCAATATACCTGGTCGGTACCCAGCAAATACTCTCCTCTATCAACATACTCTAAATTCACTCCCTAGGCTCTTCCTAGGTTCTCACACTTCTCTTCCATCAGCTGCTGAAGAAATCCTTACGACGCTAACCATCTACCTCCTAAATAACGTCATATTCACTTAATATCTGACTCCCATCATGAAGAGTTCCACAAAGCACAAAGCAAACATCATTCGAGCATCGAATAATGTCCACTAACATGTAAAACCACTCTAGGTTACAACTATATTTGATTTACTCACACTCAAAAGGTATCACCGAACTTAAGCAACCCTACCTCTCATAGGTATCTAACTACTCCCTCAGTAGGCTCCTCCAATGCTCATATAGGTATCTCTCCTAGATTACTCCTCTACTCAAAGCACTCTCTAAAATATTCCTACTGGATACTCTTACTCCACATATACTCAAAGCACATCCTAGATAGCAACAATTCCTAGGCTAAGGCATCACAAATCAGACAACTCTAGCCCTAATATATGAAATACCTAGCCTATCTTCTAACATGCATCACTAATATCTCAACAATAACTGATAACACAAATTAGAAAGGGTATTTTGGGAAATCACCGTTTGGGCTCTGGCTGATTGTACACACTGCTCCTTCTCGTTTTCTCATAGAAACTCTTGCTCGTTTTAGAAAAATCATTTCTTTTGAAAATTTTTCTCAAATCCCCAGTCTGAGTCCAGACATACCCGAAGGTGTATCCAAATCCCTCAAACCTAGGATCTGATAAATTTTCAAACATATATTTCATTTTTAAAATCACCTAATTCTCATAACACATTTCACAAAAATCTCGTTTATTTAATTTACAAAACGCAACTCCATAATTGTTTGATTTATAGTCCAGGATCCTCGAAAAATAACTCTTTCTCTGGTGTGTACAATTAAGCCAACTCCTTCCTACGATCTTGAGAAGAACCTGAAACACATATCACATAACACGGTAAGCATGAAGCTTAGTGAGTTCCCCAAAATACAACACATATCATATTATCCACTCAAGGCTAACTCAATACGATCCTTCGGTCCCACAACTCGGGTGGACCCTCCGGTCCTAACTCAATAAGCTCATAACAGTAATACTCAGCATAAATCACAAAGGCATGATGCAAAATATCAGAATACACAAGTAAGCATATAAGACATCACGGTCACACAAAGATACCACTCATGGTAAGTATAGTGAGAAGTCTCACCTCGGATGATGAACAATTCCTATAAACACTGTTGCTGCGCACCGGCCTCTATCTCTAAGCCAAACCCACAATCAACCCAATTAGGAACTAAGTCCAAACACTCACTTAAGGTCTAAAGGTAGCCCACTAACCAGCCCATCCATAATCCAACACCCATTGGGCCCACCAAGGCCCAATAATAAGTGGGTTCTCCCGAGGCCCAACTCTCAAGTCTAGATGGCAAGCCCAACACAAGGGCCAAAGGCACACACACACACACACACACACATATATATATATATATATATATATATATATGATATTTGTGACAACTAAAAAACCCTGCATCCAATCAAAGTCAAACTTACTTCTACTAATTTTTAGCAGTTTTGGAGTCAGTTTGGGTGTTTCAATCTTAAATACATCAGAGGTAATTATAGGATGTATAGTCCAGAGTTAATTGTACAACACTTAAGTCTCATAACTCCAAAAGTTTGAAGTTTACGGCCATAAAATGGAATTTACGGCCGTAAACTCTAGGGTATAAATATGACACTTACTCATTTTTAGTAATTTTTACCATTTTCAAGCCAAGAACTCATTCTCTCTCAAGTATCATCCGAGGTCTTCGCTAGATCTTCAACTTGGTAAGTGTTTCCTTCCTTGATTAGTTGATATACTTCAATATCTAGTGTTTGTACATGATTTCATCCATGAAATCTCTTCAGTTGATAGATCTTCAAGTGTTCTTCATTCCACCAAGAACACCAAGAACACACACTAGTGTTCTTGAGCCTTAAGCACCCTTACAAGCTTCTATATTGTAAGTGCTCTTGTCTTAGCTTGTTCTATAATTGAATAAACTAGTTTACACCTAGAAAACATCAATAAAACAAGATCAAAAGGGTTTTTACAGCCAAGGAAACCTCCATGGGCCTTAAATCCTAATTAAGGGTGCAAATGAACCCTAATCCCTTCCAAAGCCTTGGTGCCAAGTCTAGAACACTTCCAACATGAGCTAAGGACCTTAAAATTTGAAATGGTACAAAATACAATGAGTTTACGGCCGTAAACTCATGGAGAAATGGTCCTTGGGCCGTAAACCCAAGTTAGTGGTGCTATGGTGCCACCATTCCTTCATAAGGCTTAGACTTGACCATAGAACACTTCATTATAATTTGTAAGACCTTATAACACAACTTGGTACTAAATACCATGAGTTTACGTCCATAAACTCATGGGGAAATTACCCCTAGGCCATAAACTCATGTGGTTATTACCATACGGGCCATAAACTCCAAAGAGAGGCCCTACACCCCTTATATGCAACCCTATGTGGTTTAACACTTCAATACAAGTGTTTCCTAGCCCCTAAGGTTGTTCCATTAAATAATTAGTTGTTATAAACACTAATTGTAAGCATATATGTGTCATTATATGTTAAATAGGATCCGTGTGTGCTCAAGTCTTCACTTGACACTTAGCATCCTTTACCGATCTTACATTCGCATCACTCACTTCAGGTGAGTTCATACCCATTAACTTATCTTTTAAATGATTTTACATGATTTTATGGGGGGAATACAAGTAGAAAACATGCTAGTTATAAGATCAATCACATGTGATTTATAATTGTGTTTCAAACAAGGATTTTATATACTTCAAATTGTGTTTCAAAACAAACTACTTTTAAATCATTTTATAAACTGAGATCAAGTCATTATTTATTTATTGTTCAAAACTCTTTAAATGTATTACAAAACCTCTTTTTTAACTTATAACAGAGAATACTATAACAGAGAATACTATAACAGAGAATACTAGACAGAGAATACTATAACAGAGAATACTATACAAAGGATACTATACAGATAATGATATACATAGAATACTATTACTATAACAAGTACACTATAACAAGATTCAGAGATAACATAATGTGAGATACTACATCATGACACATCGACCAATTCGTTATGTCACGTTTTGTAACTAGAATCTCCTGGAGGGAGAGCGTGAGTTTGCATATAGATCTATACTGGATTGACTATCCTACACCTTTGTTGTTCGCTACAGTGGGATTTGCAAGTCTACGAGTGCCAAATGTCATTTCTTCCGACGTCTTTCATCATCGTGTTATAGTCATATTAGTATGGTAACAATCATATCACATTTTTCCTTAATTAAACCATTGATTTTAAGGTAGTTATTACTTCAGTGATTAATACAAATAATATTGCAGTACACATATACATTTTCCCATTATATTCAAATTGTGATCTTCCACATAAAGGGTAATATAAAACTATATTTTGGTAATGATAGTCATATTTGGGAAAAGCATTCACTTTTACAAAGGAACAAACATACAATACAATCGGGTCTTGGTAGAAGACTACTTTTTATACTAGTAGAAAATATAGGATTTTCTAGGAGTTTTCAAACATATACAAACATTTACATTGATCAATTACAAACATTTTCATCAAACTTATACAAACATTGACACTAAATACTTATGAACTCACCAGCTTAAATGTTGATCTACGCTTTCAAAATAACTTGTATTCTCAGGTCACTAGTAGACAAGTACCGATGACCAGGTTTTGAGAAGATGGAGCATCTTCAAGACTCATCTTTTATTTTGATTATTCATTTTCGGTGTCTTATTACTATTAAAGAACACGCTTGTATGAAATTATTCTATTAATGCAATGGAGGATGTTGTTGCTTATTTACTACTTTGCATTGTTATGATACTGTACATGGCGTCCTCCGCCCCAGAACGTTTCCGCCGTTCATGGTTTTGGGGTGTGACAATATTCCTCTGATCCAAATATCTAGTACACAAGCCCAAAAATCTAGGCCCAAAATGAGACTTAGCCCAAAAGTCTACAATGAGGTTATGTGGGGCGTACCTCCCTTGGTACGCTCAGCGTACTCATGAATCCAGATTGGCCATCAGGGACACTTGGTCAGTATGCGGGGCATATTGGAATTATGCTCAGTGTACTTCCCAGTTTCATCTCTTTCTACTCATTTGGTCTTAACCAGTTAAGACCTTGGCTCATATTACAACTCTGGACTCCCTAATGGCTCTTACTCCATAAATTCGGTGACTTTAAGCCTTTACATGGCTGATAAGGTCACCAACACACAAAACTCTCACTCTTTTATCACAAAATGCTCATATCTCATGGATGGCTTGATTCCAAAGTCCAGGTATTGATTTTAATGACACTTCACCTCTAAATACACTCAAAGGGGGTTGATCATAGTCTCTAGAGCTCAAATATCACATAAAGTCTCCAACTTTTGGGACAAAACCCTAAAATACTCTATTATGATGCACAAAACAAAAGAGTGAGAAAGTTTGGAGCTTTATACCTCTAGATGAAGCTCCTAACTCAGATATGCTCAGATCCAAGGCCTGGACTCTCACTCCTTCTTCTCCAAAGCTCCTTATTCACTCCAAGAACACACAAAATCACTTAAGGGTTCTCAAATAGACACTCACAAGCTCAAGAATGAGGATTAGGGTTTGAGAGGGTTTATTGACTGAGGATGGTGGCTAGGAATAAGTCCATCTCATTCTTTATATAGGGACACCCCTCATTTAGGGTTTTCATTCTGTGCCTAGTACGCCCAACGTACTAGGTGGCTCCGCTTGAAAGTCACACACATGAGTACGCTAAGCGCACTCAGTTGCCACCTTTCCCAAATAAGGGACTTATCCTGCCAAAACTTCAAACGTCCATACCTTCCTCGATATAACTGATGGGTTTTATACAAACAATCCTATGTGTGCATGCAACCCTAGAGTTGGATCTATGTTTTCACTATTAGTTATACAAATTTATGAACACAAAAAGAAACCTGGCATGCTACTATTATTTTCGAAATTCATATATAAAAATAGAATACATACCTTTTGTTGTTATATAGCAATAACAACTAGTTCCTTGAATTTCCTTAGCTCTTGAAAGCAAGTACCACAAGTGTAGTACCTCTAATGGCTCACAAACACACTAGGTGAAAGGATGAATATGGGAGAGAGGAGAGAAGGGTATCTTGCCCTAGATTTCTTCCCTTTTAGGGTTTCCCAAGGCTTGGACGAAATCTTAGTGCCTTAGGGTGCTATTTATACTTAAGGCTAACTAGGGTTTCAAGGTGTAAACCCTAATCCCTTAGCTTAGGGCCTAAGCAAGTCCATGGACTCCTTTCTTTAAGCCCTTGGAAAAAAAAACTCCTAGATCCTTCTAGGATTTTCGTTCAAGCCCTAATAAAGGTGATCCAATGGCCCAAAGCCTCAACTATTCAATAATTACTAAATAGCCCCTGCACTTTCAGTCAGTTCCTTTAATCC
Source organism: Lactuca serriola (assembly GCF_051521515.1). Taxonomy (NCBI): domain Eukaryota; kingdom Viridiplantae; phylum Streptophyta; class Magnoliopsida; order Asterales; family Asteraceae; genus Lactuca; species Lactuca serriola. The sequence continues at coordinate 189,820,596 of NC_136413.1, forward strand.
CAAAATTAATTCTAATTTAATTTCTGATTAAATACTAATTAATAATATGATTCCAAATTAATATATTATTCATATCATATATTAACAAATCATATTTATACCCTAATTTATTATTCCTAACGATAAACCAGCCTCTCTCCTCAACAATCATCTGTCTAGTCACCAGTGTGAAGGCAACCCAAAAGGACCATGCACAATCGGGTCAAGTACATACCAAAATATTTATGGACTTAGACACTAGTCCAACAGTCTCCCACTTGGATAAGTCTAATAAAAATTATGCGTATAACCTCAGATCTTGATTAGCAATCGTAGCTTTCAAAAACCGCTGTCAACTCTGATCCTATCAGAAGTGTGTCCTTTAGATAAAGGATAATATATTCGTCCATTCTTGATATCATATAGACTTGAGACATTGATTGAAATCATTCTCTCAGTCTATGTGTTGTTTCGCGATTTCCGATTTATGATGACTGACAACAGACTACAATTGAACACATCAAATTAGTCCCGACTTGGCCAAGCACTTAGGGTGTCATCACTAAATCATCGAGGGTCCCACAGATATCACTTTCATCCTACTTTGGATAAAAGGAACGGATAAACTTTGATTCAATGCTTGCTTGCACTCATTCACCGAATCACACACAACAATATGGTTTATGACACCAAGTTACTGGTGCGTTTACATACTAACAATGTGTAACCGACTTGCAAGATACAACTCACACATCTCGGTTTCAAGAATATAAAATATTATCGTCTAACCAATCACTCGTGATAAAATCCATGAAGTCATCCAAGTGAGTGTGGGTTTAATCCAATGCTCAAATCATATTCATAAGCACTCATGAACGTTGCAGCAAACATTTGCTTATGTCTATTACACTTTAGACAATCCACACACCAATTCATGACAGTCTTCATTCATACCTACTTCCAACATATGAACGACTATGGTCCGTTCGAATAATTTGATTGTTCTGAACCAATTTAATTATTCAGGAAGTCAAAACATGCAAAGTGAAACACAAGAATAATACTAGTCCCGTATGGCCCCAAACTCTGGGTATAAATAAAACATTTTATTTAATCACCATATTGATTACTCATTATTTGTTGTTTCGGGTAATCAACTTCTTTCTTGAATTATTACTACACTTGTCCCATGCTCTCAGCATGCACACAATGTTTACCTACGGTCCTTACTTTGTGAAATTGATCAAATGAACACATTTCCAATCATACTCATTTCACAACTCCCAATCCTTATCATAAGTGTAAGAATATCAAATTCTTGCCACTTATAGAATATGCTAGATTCTAACATTTATGCAATGATCATTTCGTAAATTCATAGCTCAAAATCATCAAGACTTGGCCAATCTCTATCAGAAACAATTCTATAGATATGATGTCTCTCACTCAAAGTACATTCCTTTGAACATCCTTCTTGCATAAAAGTTTCTAATCTAGACATAGATTCTCAATAACCAGCTCCTAATATGGAAATATTTCCATATTTTCCATATGGCAACTCATTCTTAATAGAATCTTATCTATTCATAATAATGTCGATATGGTCAATCCAATACCATACTTCCAACTACTCACAAGCGAGCAATCCTCAGTGAGCTTTGGATCGTCCTTTGATAGTTGTTTAATTATCTTAGTCAAAACCGATTCTTGTCCTTTTTCCCTCTTAATGCGTTGCACATTTGGAAAATTTTAGAATGGTAAAATATTATAGCATTTGCAATCGATCCTATACCCGAAGTGTATGGGACACGATGCATAATGTCTTACATAAAGATATGATACTTTATCAATCTTCTGCGATAATATCTTATGTGTCACGTTCTTATAATTCAAATTATGAAGAGGGATGCCATAATCATAATCGAAATTTTGAGAACACACTATGTATCCTTGACTAAATTTGTTAACATTCCACAACCTAAGCCTTTAGACTTGAAATGAAGCATAATATTCTCTCCCTTAATTTTAGCAAAACAACTTTTCAACCCTTACAACATTGCAAAGTATAACTCCTGTTTTCTATAATTAATATTGCTAACTTGCAATAATTGCCATAATAATCATACAAGCATAACATTTATGCTCCTACTATCATGATGATTATTATCATATAAGTATAACACTTATGCTCCCACTAGCTTTGACATGTATTCAGAAAACAGCTTAACTTCCATAAAACAATACATATTGAATTTCTTAAGTTCATATTTCTAATACCTAATGCTTTGATAATCCTTTATCTAAGCTTCTCAAACTTATACACCTTTTCCTTAGATAGCTCATATGTGTGTCTAAAGAATTCAGACTAATTGCCAAATCTCACAATTCGAATCATGGAAAGGGATATTATAACCATAATCGAATTCGAGAATACAATTTTCACAATCACAATCTTTTTAAAATCTCTCTTAGTGAAAGCATTTCCTCACATTCATTTTCATGAAGGAGGGAATCTTATGAGACTTAGATTTTAATGGTCTATGTGTTCATATCCATGCGAATTTGTCAAAACCAAAGTTTGCGACAAATCCAAACTCATATGGACCGAACTTTCTCAATCTTGATTTCTTGCCTTATGGTAACATGAGTACCCACCATGTCTTCCAAGTAGTTAAGCAGCTCATCCTTTCCTATCAATGTGCATTTCATTGATCAAAGTTCTTGCCTTTTATGTGTTCAAATTAGAACTCATAGAACTCACATGCATAATTAAATCAATTGGAACGACACAGAAACAAGATAGTGTCAAGACGATAGGTTGTGAACCTCAAGTCGTGTGCTAGTGATGATCGATAAGGTTTATTCTTGATTAGTTCTTGAACTTTTCAAGATCATTAAGACTCCCACTGACTCCTTGACATATAAGATTCTCTTGTCAATAAACATTTATCGACAAACAAATATTCAAGAGTTAGTGTAGCTTTTATCAAGACAAAACACTTCACAAATTGGTCCTAGTTGGTCTTTGTCTTATCCAAGACATCACAACTTTTCACATTTGAGGAATGTTATAAAACTTCTTAAGACTTGTCACCCAATGTCATAATCGTAACTCTAATACTTGTTTTAGGAACGAAGTATGATTGACTTCTTGATTTAACCATTTCTTCAATTCTTGATTCCTCTTCTCAGACATACAATTGTACTAAGACTCATTTAGAGGATCAATTGAGATATGGTTCTTAATCATTAAGACCTATCATAAAACACAATAAAAGGTACTCTCCCTTCTTCTTAGAATAGAGAAACTTTTATCTTTCTGCATACTTGATTCTTCTTATCCGTTTTGCTGTTGATTAAAGCCCTTTCAATCAACTCATAATTACACTTAATCTTATAAGTATAATCATATTTACTAAACCTATAGTAAATCATGACGAATATCTTTGTCACTCTTGTGGTGGACTTGATCAACACACAACTTTGTGACTCGATCTCCTAGTCCTTCACTTGACATTTTGTCAACGAATTAGTCTAATTCCAAATATAAAATTTCTCATTCATCATGCAACCAAGTTGCATGATTCCAAGTCTTTGTCCAATTGAAACTTAGGCGATGAGAAACTCTCCTTATTTGGTAAATTCTTGACCTTTCCACAAAAAACATAATTAAGAATCAAATCCATTATTGCTAATAATAGAAAAATACAAACATCAATTTTTCATACACGTCATTGCAAGGATAAATAAATAATATAAAATCAAAATTTATTTTATTGCGGAAAAATTTGTCCTTACAATGCAATTCAATTGAAAACTATGTTAATATATATTTCATAGCAATCTATTCTAACTCCAAGTAGTAGCTCAAAATTCTAATATTCAAGCAATGCGATCGAAATCCATTTCTTCACGATTAGATTCAGCTCACTTCTTCCCTTAAGCTTCCTCTCTTTTCTTCGATCATATAAAACATCAAAATGTAATCTTATTACATCATGTATTAAGAATCTAGAATAGGAACTTAAAAGAGTTAGTTAATGGATTTTACCTGAAGTAGAGCCATGCATCTTGACTCTCCCATCTCTTAGATTTCTCAGGTAGTTAGGGCAGCTTCGTATCCAATGTCCCTTCTCTTGGCAATAAAATCAAATGGACTCCTTTGGCACAACACATCGGACAATCATAGACTTAGTTCTTTCTAGACTTCCGATGTTGCCAGTGCCCATTGCAGTTTGGGAGTTTGACTCACTAGAGAAATTTGCTTGACCAGCACACCAAATCAATGCTGATTCAGCAGCTATAAGAAAATAGGTGAGATCAATGAGGGTTACGTCGTGATGCATCATATAGTACTCTCTAACGAACTCACTATATGATTCAAGAAGTGACTGAAGAACCCAATCAACAGCCAACTCGCCTGAAATCTCGACAACCAACATCCTTAACCTATCGATGTATGACTTCATCTCTACAACATGTGCACACACAGGTTTCCCATCTTCATGTTTACTTGCCAAAAGGGCTTGAGTGAGTTTAAACATTTCAAGGCTTCAAACTTGTGGGTTAGGGAGAATAATTGGAGGAGGTGGAGGAAGTGAAGCATGATCTCTTGTTCCTCGATCATATCGCGGAATATCATCTTCATGTGGAAAGCTTGTTCCACGGGATTTGGGAATACCATAGCTGTCATACTTTGACATCTACAAAACGGGAGAAAATTCATGTTAAGTTGATTCGAATCCTTTATGTGACACCCAAATGAAACATCAAGGCTAGGATCCAACACAATACTCTACAACCTAGAAGAGGGATGTCGTAATCTAGTTGCAGAATATTTGAAGGTAGGTATATGACGATTTACCAATTTCCACCATGAAAAACAAAAAGGAAACTTAAGTTTTAAATGTATTGAAAACTCCCAGATCTTTTGAGATTCATAGAACTTTTCAATGGCATGTTTAAATCTCGACATGCCCCTCGATTTGTGACTGGGATGCCGAGGATCACAAAACAGGGTGTGAATAACCATGCAAACTTACATGGTGCCCCCCAATGTTACAGTCACCTATTCTATGTGCCGGTTAACCACACACGCTCCACCGAACTATGACAAACATTGATTCACCCTTTGCTACCTTTGCTTAGAACCATTTAGTGTGCCGGTTAACCACATCCGCTCCACTAACGTCTTCGCAAGGGCACAAAGTGTAATTTCATGGAATTGCATCAATTCACTTTTGCCTAAAGTAACTAAGATTGGGAATTTTGTAAAAACATTTAGTTGCTTTATACTTCATTATACTTTTAATGGAAAGGGTTTGCCCTATCCTACCCGTTCAGCTAACGACCCTCCACCAATCAAGAAAGCGGTGGGTGAGAGTGGACACCCATTAAACGGCCATTTTATACGCCATAACCTTATACCCCCTTACAAACCGGCTTTGTGAATGAGGCCTACTAACGGTAAGACTAGCATTTAAGTTATACATATATAATATTAGACTTTTAATGTTATACATAGTATAAGGGTGTATTTTACACTTTTAAAATACTAGGTGGTTTAATTTTATAAAGTACACTTTTAATTTAATTAAATATAAACCATATCATTATGGGTTTATTAACTCTCTTTTAATTATACACCTAATTAATTTAATAAAACCATAAGGGTGTAATTTGAACTTTTCAAAATTAGGGTTTTAGAATTTAGACTTTTTCAAAATTAAACCTTTTAATCAAACAATTTAAATTTCAAAACTTGAGGGCAAGTTTTGAAACTTTTCAAAACATAAGCAAGAACATTCTAGATCAAATTACAAATAATAATAATTAACCAATTAATTAGTAATTATCTAAATATGACCTAATTCAATTTCTTTCAAGATAATCTATCAAATAATTCAAATAAATCAAGTTTATCACATAAGGAAATGATTATCTAATTAATTTGACAACTATCTTTTATTTTGGTAAGGATATCTTTTAAATTAAACAATTAATTTAATCTAATCCCTTAAATCCCTTAGATTTCGAAATTATGGGATGGGATAAATCAAAATCTTTAATTACCAAATTTAAACATTTAAAGGATAATTACAAGATATGGCATTATCCAAATCCCTAAAATTTAGGATCTAACCTTGGGAAGGAGGAAATTTCGAAATCCAAGGGTTGGATAACCCTAGATTTCAAAATCTTGGAGGCTAAGGAAAGGGTTTAAAACCCTATCAAAAAATCGCCAACTAGGGTTTTCCAACCCTAATTGCGAAAATTACCAAGCCCTAGGGTTTACTAGCAATAAATCCTAATTTTTCAAGTTCATACATTTGAATAATGCTAATTGAAAACAAAAACAAATGGTTCTGATACCACTGATGGGTTTTATACAAACAATCCTATGTGTGCATGCAACCCTAGAGTTGGATCTATGTTTTCACTATTAGTTATACTTTATGAACACAAAAAGAAACCTGACATGCTACTATTATTTTCGAAATTCATATATTAAAATAGAATACATACCTTTTGTTGTTATATAGCAATAACAACTAGTTCCTTGAATTTCCTTAGCTCTTGAAAGCAAGTACCACAAGTGTAGTACCTCTAATGGCTCACAAACACACTAGGTGAAAGGATGAATATGGGAGAGAGGATAGAAGGGTATCTTGCCCTAGATTTCGTCCCTTTTAGGGTTTCCCAAGGCTTGGACGAAATCTTAGTGCCTTAGGGTGCTATTTATACTTAAGGCTAACTAGGGTTTCAAGGTGTAAACCCTAATCCCTTAGCTTAGGGCCTAAGCAAGTCCATGGACTCCTTTCTTTAAGCCCTTGGATGAAAACTCCTAGATCCTGCTAGGATTTTCGTTCAAGCCTTACTAAAGGTGATCCATTGGCCCAAAACCTCAACTTTTGAATAATTACAAAATAGCCCCTGCATTTGCAGTCAGTTCCTTTAATCCCAAAATTAATTCTAAATTAATTTCTGATTAAATACTAATTAATAATATGATTCCAAATTAATATATTATTCATATAATATATTAACAAATCATATTTATACCCTAATTTATTATTCCTAACGATAAACCAGCCTCTCTCCTCAACAATCATCCTGTCTAGTCACCAGTGTGAAGGCAACCCAAAAGGACCATGCACAATCGGGTCAATTACATACCAAAATAGTTATGGACTTAGATACTAATACAACAATAAGTCCATTTCTAATGAACCTCATATCCACGAAAAGGTGAGAATATGCCCTACGCTTCTAGCAACTTGTTACAACCCTGAGTCTTCCTCATACCCAGCTTGCAGCCCATGAACCTTAATCACAAACGATCCGAAATAGGATGTTACATAAAGTTTCAAGCTTTATGAAGCTTTGACCCATCTTCATGTCCTAAACTCCTTCTTGAGCTTAGTTTTGGGTGATTTAGCCGTGGGAGGCCTTGCATGATCGTAAAGTTAGCAACTTTACAACATAACTCCATCCTAAGAGGTTGGATCTGGAGTTTGAAGCATTGGAATCGACTGGAATGAGTCTAATGAGAAAGGGCTGAGGAACTCAACGAGTTGAGTTGGGTTTTCCCATTTCTGGTTTTAGAGTGAACACGACGAGTGGTTAGGGTTTTTCCCCGGTCTTCTGGACTCTACATGGACTGGACAAGCTGGTTAGCAACTCGGTGAGTTGACTCAGGTTTTCATGATGTCTAAGTACTGAGGAGTGAGGACTCGACGAGTTCATGGGTTGCACTCGACAAGTTGAGTCAACATGGACGGTTAACTTCCATTGACTTTTAGGGTTAGGTCAAGTTGTGGACCTTGGAGAGCATGGAGGGGTAAAATGGTCTTTCACCCTGTTCGGAGATCTAGTAGAGGAGTTAGCTTAATGTTTTATATAATTGTTAAGTAGAGATGATTATGATATGTGTAGGCGGATTCTAGACCAGTAGTTCGAGTATGGGATATATTGCTTTACTCCGCGAGGTGAGTCTTCTCGCTATACTTACCTGAGTAGTAATCATTGTGTTACTGGAGGGTCTTATGTGCTTATACTGATTTATGTGATATCATGCATTTTGTCTTTGTGATTTATGTCGTATATTACTCATGTGCCTTATTTAGTTATTCTGTTCTTGTGAGACCAGAGGTTCTTCACTAAGATACCAGACTTGAGGGTCCGACCCGAGCTGTGAGACCGGAGAGTCTTCACTTAGACACATGACCGGAGGGTCCTTATTAAGATATAGCCATGAGAGGGTAATTATTTGTGTGTGGTATTTTGGGGAACTCACTAAGCTTCGTGCTTATCGTGTTCTGTGATATGTGTTTCAGGTACTTTTCAAGATCGCGGAAAGGCGCCGACTTAATTGTACACACCAGATAGAGATCATTATTTTGAGGATTCTAGGATTTTATCAAACATTGTGGACTTGTGTTTGACAACTTATACATTTTGTGGTTTTTGGGAAATGTGATATTGAGTTATGTGATTTTAAAATTGAAATTTTTATTTGAAAATTTACAGTGTTACAAGTTGGTATCAGAGCCTTAGTTTGAGGGATTCAAATGTACTCTTGGGTATGTCTGGATTCAAACTGAGGATTTGAGAAAAAAATTCTAAAAAGAAATAATTTTTCTAAAATGAGTAAGAGTTTAAAGAGAAAACGAGACGGAGCAATGTGCACAATCAGCCAGAGCCCATGCGGTGATTTCCCAAAGTACCATTACTTGTTTACATTATGAGATATCTACTAGATATTAGAGCTACATGCTAGAGGATAGGCTACGTATTTCAAAAATTAGGTCTAGAGTTGCCTGATTCATGATGCCTTAGCCTAGGGACTGCTATTGATTGATATTATCTGCTATTTGCTCTATGTATGTGATGAGTAGGAGTGCCTAGCAGGAATCTTTTAGAGATAGCTTTGAGTAGATGAGTAATCTAGGAGAGATACCTAGATGTTCATTTGAGGAATCTATTGAAAGACTACTTAAATACCATGAGATGTAGGGTTGCCTGAGTTCAGTGATGCCTTTTGAGTTATGAATAGAGCGAGTGGAGTTGTATGCTAGAGTGGCTTTATGCGCTCGTGGAGATTATTCGATTCCTGAATGATGCTTGTTTTGTGCTTTGTGAATTAGACTAATTTTGATAAGAAATCTCTATGGAGGGGCTGTTTTGTCTTAAATAAACCAAAGTTTGGCAAAAAGGGGGCTTATTTTAAAAAGAGTGTTGCAGCCAGGTTTATTTTGTCATTTTATTGAAGTTGGAAGGACGTAGGGCTTTTTCGTCCCGTCTTATGTTTGATCGATTACAAGGGATGATCGCAAGTAGAAGGTAAACGAACGATTGCAGTCAGGAAAGGGGCACACGAAGCCAAAGACGATGCTTCTTGTTCCTTGCTCGTCGCAGGCCACGAAGAGGGCCGAGGAACTTCTGTCGACAGAAGAAGAAGATGGGAATAATCAGTAGGGCTACGCTCCCTTATCATCCGGCTCCAAGGTGCAAGGGTTGTGGATCGGTCGCGGTCGGAGGGTGTGTGTCTGAGGCCGACAGCAATGAGCAAGAGGGAGGCTAGAAGAGGTTTTGTCGGTCTCGATGGGTGCAGCGATGGAGTGGAATGCGTGGCCAAAAAAGGGGTCCGGTAGAAGCATGTCAAGCAGCGCCTCCAGCTTCTGGTGAGGTCTTCGGCTAGAGTCCTCTACGTGTGACAAGTGTTTTGCTCTGGTAAGAGTAGGTTAGTGGATCGGAGTAGCCCCATCTTGCTTCCAGTTTTTTACATAAATGAATGGGTGTTTGGGTTGGTGCTGCTGCCTCGATGGTTTGCCAGAGCACCACTAGTGCTTGGCTGATTGAAGGATGTAGAAAGTAGTGATATGGGGGTGTTTGGTTTGTTTCATTTGACAGGGAAAAGAACAAGGAATGTTGTGATGATTAAACTCCATGACATAACTGTAAGGTAGGTTTTTTTTCTGTGATTTCTTTGTTCAAAAGATATTCAATGGCAGGTTATAAGAATATAACAACACTTGTATAATTTATTTGAGGATGTGTCGCAGGTATGGCTGGATGATTATTTGAAGAAGAGAAAGGATGTGAGGGGCAGTTCATTGACAACTTCAATTGAGAAGAGCACTTTTCCATTGTGTATGGTTTTGTATGAAAAGATTTTTGTGTATGGTTTTGTATAAAAAGATGTTTACTTTGCGTGTAAAATATGGTGTGCTAGCATTAATAGCTGTCAATTTGTGTATGTATGAATCCTTGAAGGATTTTTGGAGAGTAAAAACTCTATTGCTTTATTTGTGTATTGTGTGGGTTGTTTGTTTGTATTGTTCCATATATTGTTGGTCCTATGGTGAATGTACTTACACATGTATATGTTTTTAGGTATTGTGGTAACAATTTGATATACACATAATGTAAATTTATAGTTGTTATTTGATGTCCTTTCTACAAAATAATATATGTGTATCATTTTATGGGTTAAATGGACCCATATGAGTAGGATTTGATCTTTATATAAATAATAACCCAAAGTTTTTGTCATATTTGTTTTATTATTAAGCTTAGTAAATCATCTATGACATACATATAAATTCTCGTATATAATATTATTGAAATGTCACACTTCTTATTACATATATACTTTAGTTAATTTATGTTCATTAGAAAAATTTATATACTATATTTTATGAAAAATATAGCAAATTCTTATAATTATTCGTAACATATGTTCTATGGACAAATATATATATATATATATATATATATATATATATATATATATATATATATATATATATATAGTTGAGCACGAATTTCGAAATATAGGGCTACCTCCATCGTTAAAATCCACGTCAACCAGATTTGGATTCTTATATTTTTCCGAAATACATTACCAATAATAGAAATTATGTTTAAATCAATAGTTTAATTTTTCACGTTCTCAAAATTTCCATCTGAGGTGTGCAAGTCCTCAACGGAGAGAAACGGTTTTAGCAGTTTTATGAAAATAAGTATTATAGTGGTTTGGATTCTTAAAACGGTCGTATATGTTGCATACAAACTCCGTTTTGGATGTTCTTTATATTTTCGGAAACAAAGAAATACATACTATGAGACTAGAGCGTTTGTATTGCTCACAACTGCTTAATACAAAATTTTAGTTTTTTAGACGCATTAACTAAGGTTGCAGTTTGAGTTGATTAATTCGTTAGCCAATTTACACATTTGGAGATAAGATACCATCTGGTATCTTATAATAGTTGAAAGGAGCTCATTTGTTTCACATAAGATGCACTAAAACTCAATTAGTAAAGTTACCAAGAGGTTTACTGTGAACTTCACCGTTCACAGTCTTTGACCTAAATTTCGGGATGTCACATTACCTTCTCATTAAGGGAATTTTGTCCCAAAATTATTTAGTTCTAGATTATTTTGTTCCAATAATGTTTCGTTCCACTAGTGGATGGAGCACCGTTGAAAAGTTGTGGATGTTTTTGCTTCATCTGGTTCACACGTTCCCAAGTAAACTCTGACCCTCTACGAGAGTTCCATCGGACTTATGTTATAGTAATGCAGCTTTTTCTGGGGTTTTTGATTTCCTGATCTATGATCTCCACCGGTTCCTTCATGAAATGAAGTTTAGTGTTGACCTGGATCTCAACGAGTGGAATGAAAAGCTTCTCACTAGAGAGACACTTTTTAAGATTACACACATGGAAGGTATCATTCGAGTTCTTGAGGTAAATTGAGTTTTTAATCCATCAGACCAACCCTTGTTAGGATTCCAATACGTCCGATGTACGCGGGTTTAGTTTTACCTTGTTTTCTAAATCGATTGACATATTTCCATACTGCAACCTTTTTGTAGGACACGATCTCCTACTTTGAATTCTAAGGGTTTGCGTCTGACGTCAGTAAAGCTTTTTTGCGTACTAGGTGCTGCCTTTAATCGTTCCTTTATCTAAAGATCTTCTTCATTTTTTCATGAATGATCTCAGGACCAGTGTGTAGAGTATCTATAACACTAGTCAAAATAGGTCGATAACAATCACATGTGACTATACCAATCATGTAATGTGATTTTGTTAAACTAGTGATGTAGTAAACTTACTATGTATTTCATGATAATTCTAATACAAATATGAACTTTCATACATACTTTATAGTCTAAATCAGAGTATGCGTCCATACGATTCCAAAAATATAGATAACATCTAAATCTGACTTCGCATGAAGAAGTTATGATAAACCAAACCCTATAAATATCTATAATAATAGGAATTTAAAATAGGATTAGAACTATCTATTGGAGTCTAAAAGGGAGTTGTAGTACTCCTAAATACCTACGCGTGGATATAAAGAACGTCAAAAACGGAGTTCGTATGCAAAAGTTATGGCCTTCCGAAGATGTCGCTGTCAGAAACCCTAATTTGACTGAACTCAGGACGTGAGCATAAAAACTCATGACGTGAGGAGTCAAACCACCACATTTTGAATCTAGAAGTCTACAGAACGATAACCCAAAAGCTCACGATGTGAGCAAAGTTTTCTCACGACGTGAGGACGCTGCAGGACACTATTCGAGGCAAGAAAAAACGCGTTAAAGCTATGGGATGACTCTTGCCATAGCTCACGATGTGAATCTATCATTCTCACGTTGTGAGAGGCCAAAAATCAGCCTATAAATAGCAAATCCGGCCTCCTCTCTCCTTACACGATTTCTTTTCTCTCTTTATCTCGTTTGCTGAACCTGTTTCGCTTCCCGAGCCCCGACGACCTCGTACCGCTGACCGTTTCTGCTTAGATTACATAAAATCACGATACTAAGGTGAGTTTCATGGCCCCAGTTTCTAATTTTTTGAGGGAAAACGCATGCTAAATATTGTACATACGTTAATATTATGTCTATATGATAGTATATTAGTATCAACGTAGATAGTTATATTAAACGGGATATAGTTATTTAAATATAATATTTTGAATATATACAACTATTATGAACTTGTTAGCATGTTATTATAATAATAATGTAGATCTTGAGTTATACTTAGGATTCTATATATATGTTGTGTGCGATATAGTTCCGAAGTTATATTCGGAAGTTCTATATGTTAATTTAGAATGTATGTTGTTATTGTGGGTTTTATGTCAAGATAAAACTTGATATGTTATATATTATTGTTGGTTTTATGTCAAGATAAAACATAGTTTTACTTCAAGTTATAGCTGTTATACTGCCTAAATGTTATGAAATTAGGAGTAATGTTTAAAAGCATAGTCTAGTAACTTAGGGTTTTAAACACAAAAATGCTTTTGTTGTTAGAACTATAGAACGCCGTCAAAGTCTACCTGAGCTACTGTATTCATCATCTAAGATTGGGGATCTTAGTGAAAGTCCTCTGACCTGTATTCGTTAATCCCGTGTGAGTGTGACAACCCCATCGTGGTTGTTAGCTGATGTGTGCAAACTCACTTACTTTTAAACCTACTTTCAATTATAAAATAACACACAAAGGCAGTGAACCTATCAATTGTGGTAAAGTTAAATAAGTAGGGTATCGAACACTGGGAACGGCAAATTAAAACTAAAAACTAATTCTATCTAAATTAATTAATAAATAGAGGGTTTTCTCTAGTTTTACAAGACTAGAAACTTGCTAACTATTACTAATTTAAAAACTAGAAAACAAAGAACTAACTAGATTCAATAATGGGAAGGAACTTCTGTTTAGTTCAACTCAATTGATCCTATGGTTGATTTCAAGGTAATGGTGCAATGGATTAATTCTTTTGTCGGTTACCGATTCCAGTGATTAGATTCGCATTCACTACACTAATCCTTAGCAAATAAACTAACTTAAACAGTGGCCAGTTGTCTAATTTAATTAGATTTACTAGATTAATTATTCGGGTTAATTTAGACTTGCAATAGTTAACTAATTTAATCTTTTAATTAACTTCTTGTTGATGGTCATCACACAAGCTTGCACATGAATTTACTCAATTTTCTTATTAACTCTAGTTTCATGTTCATTAATCCTAGACATATGACAAAGTCATCACATAGCATATGAGGTTGATAATCAATAGATGTTCATGCTAATCAATTATCTTCCTATTAACAGAAAATTAATTATTATTCACACACAAGGTTCTTTAGCAAGCTAAAATAACAAAAATTACCAACTTAGAATTAGTCCTACCAACAATCAAACCATATTATCAATTTTGTATCCCGAAACAGAAGTCTAAAGGTTTTAGCTCATAATTGAAGTAAATAACAGCAAACAAACAGAGTCTAATTGTTTAACCATAATGACAAAACAAAAGATTAAGTGGAATGATGAAATTTGCCTCAATTCTCCTTCGGGATTGAATTCTAGCTTATGACTTCGTCTTCTAGGGTTTTTCTGACTTCTTAATTGCAGCTAAATCCTTCTGAATCGTTTCAGAATTCTCCTCCATCGTTCTGAGGAGTTATCTTTATATATACGAATCGACTCGTCGAGTCAGGTGGCGACTCGTCGAGTCCATCTCTCAGTCCCCGTATTGTGATAACTCTCTGGGATCCCGAGTCTTTATCTTCTCGAATCTTCGCTTGGACTCGCCGAGTAGTCGACCCTACTCGCCGAGTAGGTATTATTTTTAGTGTTTGTCTTCTTTGTTCCATTCTCGAACTCTCAACCACTTCTCCTACTTCCTTCTGCTTCCGAGCTTCATTTTTGGACTGAAAATATAATTCAAACACTTTTAAGTACCTTTTGTCCATAAAATGCAATAATTTAGCTAATAAATGAATAAAAATCTATACTTAATATGAACTAAATATGCACATATCATTAGCTACAACCAATATTTGGCGGGTGACGAACTTGCCTAATTTACTACCTTCCGACGTCGATGAAGCGTATCGAAACTACCACAAGGTGTGATCCTTGTACTACCGCAAGGTGTGATGCTTGTACTACCACAAGGTGTGATCCTTGTACTACCCTAAGGTGTGATCCTTGTACTACCGCAAGGTGCGATCCTTGTACTTCCGTAATGTGTGATCCTTGTAACTACCACAATGTGTGATCCTTGTAACTACCACCAGGTATGATCCTTGTAATAATAACCAGAGGTATAAAACTAAGTCGTACAGTCGTAGCTACAGACTCATGGTAACATAACTTTAGAAGCATTATACTTTGTCGATATACAAGTATGAATGTTAAGTATAAGTTTCCTAAAGACTTATACTCTAAGTATAAGAATCTAGTAGGTATATTACTTGTATATTAAGTAGACCACTATACCTATCCTACTTACTAATATAGAATTGAAATAGATTTATACGTAGTGGTTTTACTCGTTTAGAATTGAAATAAGATTTCTACGTAGCAACTTAGTTTGTATGGAATTAAAAACATTTATACTTATACTCTAGGTTCAAAGAACTTATAGCTATATATTTATTTGGTAAGTAAAGCATTATACCTAGGATATATATACTAAATGTTTGAGAGTCAAAATGATACTTTTAAAACTATACTTTTTGAACTTGGAAAATGTATTATTTATATATGGAGTTAAAACCTGTGAACTCACCAACTTTATGTTGACGTATTGTTAAAATGCATGTGTTTTCAGGAAGTTGATAACTATGATACAAGAAATGACGTTACACTTCCCGATGTTTCCGCCGACGGTCGGGGTGTGACAGTATCTCCATCATGCTTTTTATCTAGTTGAGTATCTCTAACTTTTGTCCAAAATATCGGAGAATGACATCTATGTCCGTACAAGACCTCCAACGGAGCGGCCTTTATACTAGTGTGATAACTATTGTTATATGAGGATCCATCTAACGGCTGGTGAGTACCCCATGAATTACTAATGTCAATCACCCGAACACGGAGCATATCTTCTACAGTTTGTATCATCCTTTCACTCTATCAATGTTGGATTAGGTGTCTAAGCCCATACCTATAATTGGTATATATACTTGAATTGATAGTAGCACAGTCCTTTTGGGTTGCCCTCAAAACTAGTAACCGGGAAGGATGATTTTGAAGAAAGAGATTGATTTATTATTTTATTAATAAATTGAAACGTATAATTTGTTAATATATTATGCGAATAATATATTATTTAGAAATAGTAATATTTAATTGACTTTTAATCAGAAATAGTTAGAATTAATTTGGGGATTAAAAGAATTAATTAAATGTACAGGGACTGAATTGTAATTTTTCAATAGTTGAGCAGGAGGTAATCTAGAATCATCCATAGGCTATGGACGGTTTTCTTGTGCCTTAGGGTTAGAGTATATATATATATATATATATATATATATATATATATATATATATATATATATATATATATATATATATATTATTGTTGGTGGGGTTTGCAATATTACTAAATTTTATTTTGTACTCCAAGACTACCAAGTACAAACGAGGGTTAGACATGAAACACCGGAGGGCAGGAACATTTTAGCGATTAAGCTATTCTGAAATCCAACAACCCTATGCAGCCCTTCAAACGTGATTCCGTGTACCGTAAGTAGGCAAGAAGCAATGTAATTAATAATAATAATACTTTCATTTAGATTATAGTTGTAACAGCCCGAAATTCAGGTAAGCTTTATGACCCTTTCTATTTTGAGAATTGGCATGATGAGTCCCTTAAATTTGTATGTTGGATTTGTGAGTACGCTAGGTGTAATGAAGCGTACGCCGCACGTACTCACGCGCTTATTTTGGACGCGGACTCACCTGGGTACGCTGGGCGTACCCAGGGTTACGTTGGGCGTAGTGTGCCCAGATGCAAACCCTAAATATTGGCTTGTGCACTATAAAAGGAACATTAAGTCCTTTACCCCAACCACCATACCTCAGTGAGTGAACCCTAAGAGAGCAGAAAACCCGTTTTGAGCTTGTGTGTGTGTTCTTAAGCTTGAAGGAGCCTTTTTAAGGTGAAGGAGGAGAAGAGGAAACCATTGTTGAAGCTTGAAGTTGGAGAGCAAGAGTAGATCCGAGTTCTATAGAGGTTGGAGCTCCTTTTTGAGGTAAAAAGCTCAAAGCTTTCCTTGCATTTCATGAGTTTTGCTTTATGGACCCATTTTTAGGGTTTTTGGTTCAAAGGTGGAGACTTTGTATGCAAAGAGTCTCCATGAGCTTAGATCTGGCCTTTCCCAGTGTAATATGTGTTGAGGATTCATAAAAATCCAATCTTGGTCGTGGATATTGAGTCATGCATGAGTTAGGGTCTTAATGTGGAAAAAGGAAAGGTGTTTTGAGTGATAGATGATCTTTTCAGTCATGCAAGGCTTAAAGGCTTCGACTTTATGGAGTAAGGACCCTTAGGGAAGTCAGATCTGAAATATGAGTTCTTGTCTTAACCGTTTAAGACCAAAATACTCAATATGTCTGAACTGGGATTTACGTTGGGCGTAATCCCAGTACGCACAGCGTAGGGGGAGACGCACCCCAATTTTGTGAAGGCACCGGGTACGCCCAGCATACATGTTTGGTACGCACAGCGGAACCCAAAGGGTTGACTTTTCTTGACTTTTAGGGTTTGGTCAACTTTAGGGTATTTGAGCCATGATAGGGGTAAAATGGTCTTTTACCCTTCTAAGAATGATAGGAAAGGAAAGAGTCTAGCCTTAGGGAAATATATTGATGAGAAGTGTTTTCTATGATTAGGCGGAGGCTAGATCCTATCATAGAGTCCGAGATTTCCGAGTTTTCGAATTACCCAAGGTGAGTCTTCTCACTATACTGTACCCGGAAAGGTACCTATGTGTGAACGGAAGGTCTTGTATGCTATGAGATTCATGTATTGTATGTTATGCGTTGCATGTTCTATATGCGTTATGTATGTGATATGTATGCTATGTATGATATGGGCCGGAAGGCATTATGACATGGACTGGAAGGTCAGGGAGTCATGGACCGGAAGGTCGGTATGAGTAGGACCGGAAGGTCAACTGGGACTGGGACGGAAGTCCCCTGAGACACATGGACCGGAAGGTCGTGTAGAGTATGGCCTGGAAAGGCGTATGTGTGTAAGTGGTATTTGGGGGACTCACTAAGCTTTTATGCTTACGGTTGTTATGTTATGTGTTTCAGGTACTAGCGAGGACCGTGGCAAGACGCCGGTGTGACCCGTACACACAGAGAGAAGATTTGATTTGTGATCTTGGGATATGTTTTGAATTGATAACTATTGTGGAATACTTTTGAGAATGTTTTATATATGAAAATTTTGGTTGTTGAAAAATGAAAATTTTGATTTGAAAATTACATCGTTACAAGTTGGTATCAGAGCCTTGGTTTGAGGGACTCGGATGCACCTTCAAGCGTATCTGAACTCAAACTGAGGATTTGAGAAAATTTTCAAATGGTAAAACTAATTTTTTTTCTAAAAGAGCAAGAGGTTTTGAGACAACCAGAGCGGAGCAGTGTGTACGGTCAGCCAGTGCCCGAACGGTGAATCCCTAAAATGCCCTTACGTTATGTGATATGATATGTTATGTTATGCATGCTAGAGTTGGCTAGGTATTGATATTAGGACTAGAGTGGACTGATTTTGTGATGCCTTAGCCTAGGAAGAACTATGCTGCTATGTGATGCTTGAGAGCGAGTAGGTAGCAGTGAGAGGCTGATAAGAGGTCTACTGAAGGGTAGCCTATGCTAATGAGATATAGAGTACTTGTGATCTGGGATCCAAGGAGGAGGACTTAGGGTGAACACTGATGCGGTGTAAACGGTAGTATAAGGGCTCGTACTACCGAAGACAACGGAGCAGTGCGCACTCTAAGTAAGAATCCTTTGGGTACTAAGGAACAAGTAGGGTCGAGTTATCGAGTGCAAGCATGCTCGAGCAAGTGTTTGATATTATTTTGTTATATTTCAGAGACATCATGGTTAGGACACGCCACAGACCTAAGGCGAGCGGTGTGAGTGACAAGGAGCTTCGTCAGATGATCCACGATGAGGTGGAGGCGGCGATCAGGGCCGAGATTCCAGAGATCTTTGGGTCTATCAAGACCACACTGATTGAGACTTTCGACGAGCGGTACGCCATGGTGACTGAGGTTGCTGCTGCTGTAGCTACCGCAGCTGTGGCTGCTGCCAGGCCTCAGGGAGGTGACTCATTGTTGTTTCAGGAGTTCAGCAACACGAAGCCACCAGAGTTTGATGGGACGCAGGATCCAATCGCTGCGATGAGATGGATTGCTGATATTGAGGGATGCTTCTATACGTGTTCATTTCCGGAGCATCTGAGGGTTTGGTTCGCGTTGAACCAGCTTCGCTTGGGAGCGAAGGACTGGTGGAAGATGGTGACGGCAAGCTTTACAGTTGTAGAGATTTCAGAGGTGACCTGGGAGAGGTTCACCACCATGTTCAGAGATGAGTATGTTCCCCCGGTGGAGAGGGAACGGTTGGTTCAGGAGTTCTTGACCCTCAAGCAGGGTACTGATTCGGTCACTATGATTATGAGGAAGTTTCATGAGAGGTCGATGTTCTGCCCTGAGCAGGTGTCTACTGATCAAACACGTATGAGCTGGTATTTAGGTATTCTGTGGAAAGACATTCGGGAGTTCGTTTCGAACTCGACGTACCAGACATTTGCTGAGCTCCAGGGAATTCCCGGAAGAGAGAGATTGATTTGGAGACTTAGGCCAGGGAGGAGGCCGAGTCTTAGAGGATGGATTGGCGGCCGACTCAGTCTCAGCCGGCAGCCAAGTGGACCAAGTCCGCTGATTCGAGGACTGGAGGCTAGAAGGGCCGCACTTGCAGGAAGTCCGGCAAGGGACATGAGGGGGTCTGTCGATCGGGTGCTTGCTACAAATGTGGAAAGGAGGGGCATATCGCCAAGGATTTCCCCAAGGGATTTATGGTTTGCTTTCATTGCAACCAGACTAGCCATCGGAAGGCCGAGTGTCCGCAGTTGCATCCGGGGTCAGCAAAGGGATCTGCGCCTGCTGCTAGGGTTACCGAGGTTCGGCCAGTGAAGGCCGAGGCACCAAAGGCTCATGGGAGAGCTTTCCAGTTGACAGCGGAGGAGGTCTGCACAGCGCCTGATGTTGTGGCTGGTATGTATTCTTTATTTTTTTTTTTGAGTCGAGATATTGTGCTTATATGATGATATGTGTAGGTACTTTTCTTGTGAATTATGTACCTGCTTTGGTGTTATTTGACTCAGGTGCGAGTCGGTCATTTGTTTCCTTGGCATTTAGTCAGCACATTAGTATCTGACAAGAGGCATTGAGTCGACCTCTGCGAGTTTCTATAGCTGACGAGCGAGCGGTGTATGCTACGTGTAACATCTGGATTCCCAGGTATATTATTTTATTCATTTATATTGAATTTTGGAGAGAGACTCGGCGAGTAGGAGCCCTGACTCGCCGAGTTGGATCGCGATTTGAGTGGTCTGATTAATGAGGGACTCGGCGAGTCCATGCTGTTTAATGAAACCCTAATTTCTCAGGTTTGCGCCCTATTTAAAGGCCCTTATGGTTGTCATTTGTGGCCACCAGTCCATAGAGAGAAACCCTAGAGTACTGGAGCGTTTTGAGAGAGAAAATAAGCCATTCTTGACCTTTGTGGTGTTGTTTAGCAAAAAGAAGGTGGTTCTAGCCAAGGGAAAGCGAAGGAGGTTCCTATTCTGAGGATTTGAAGCTAAGATCATTTCATTTGAGGTATTACATCGGCTCTTCTTCTGTTTTAGGAAGAATATATGGTTTTAGGGTTTCTTGTGCCCCTGTCTAAGTTGATTTGAGGTCCAATTAGTCCCTTCTGGTGATGAGGCTTAGGATCTGGATCCATAGAGGTCTAGAGAGCCTTACTCATCAAGCTTTATGAAGATCAATGGAGGTCTTGACCTTGGGTTAAGGTATTTGGGGCTAAATCATCATATATGGTCATATGGATGTTGCATGCGCATCAAGATTGAGACTTTACGTGATTATAGTGGTTGGAAAGGCCAGATCTATGGATTAAAGGAACAGATCTGACCTTAGAAGGTCGTTTGAGTGTGATCCTGGCATGTACTCGCCGAGTCCATGAGAGGACTCGACGAGTTGAGTCGGGTTGCCCTGCGACTCAAGATCTGTGACGACCCGTGGAGTTTAGGGTTGACTAAGTGAGTCAAGAGAGGACCAGGGGCGAAGAGGAAAGGCGTGTACTCGCCGAGTCACCTTAGTGCACTCGGCGAGTAGGGTCAACAGTGACCGTTGACTTTCATTAACTTTTAGGGCTTCGGTCAGCAGTTGGACTTTTGAGTCAAGGAGGGGTAAAATGGTCTTTTACCCTTTTGAAGGATCATAGAAGGGGGTTTAATCTAGCCTTTGAGAGCCATTACTTATTGAGGATATTTTGTATGTGATTAGGCGGGGGCTAGATCAGTAGATTCGTGTGCGAGATCATCCGAGATACCCGAGGTGAGTCTTATCACTATACGTTACCTAGAGTGGTAATTATGTGTAGAACGGAAGGTCGTGTATTCTATGTGTATGTATGATATTATGTGTTTTGTGTATATGTATGCTATGTGATACATAGACCGGACTGAAGGGTCCAACGATATAGACCAGGCCGAAGGGTCCAACGATACAGACTGGACCGAAGGGTCCAACGAGTTATGACCGGACCGGAGGGTCCAACGAGCTACGAGACTGGAGGGTCCCGCTAAGACACATTAGACCGGAGGGTCGCATTGTAACCTTGAGTGGCATATGTGTTTCATGTGGTATTTTTGGGAACTCACTAAGCTTTTATTCTTACAGTTGTTGTGTGATGTGTTTCAGATACTAGTGAGGATCGCGGGAAGGCGCCGACATGATTTGTACACACACGAGGAGTTTCTATTTTATGATCTCGGGATATGATGTTATGATTTGAATATGTGAATAATGGTGTTTTTATAACAATTATGGATGGAAATGTGTTTTATAAAATGTGAAAATTTGTTTTGAAAATTCTGGGTGTTACAAGTTGGTATCAGAGCCTTCGTTTGAGGGATTCGGGTGCACCTACGGGCGTATCAGAACTCAAACTGAGGATTTAAGAGATTTTCAAAAATAAAATTCACAAAATGTTATTAAAGAGTAAACAGTCTTGAAAGTGCAGAGCAGAGCAGTGTGTACAATCAGCCAGCGCCCGAACGGTGATTTCCCAAAATACCCTTACATTATGTGTTTTGAGATATGATGTGATACGATATGCATGCTAGATTAGGCTAGGTAATCATATTAGGACTATAGTGGCCTGATTGTGATGCCTTAGTCTAGGAATGGTTTGCTGCTTTGTGATGCTCGAGAGCGAATAGGCAGCCTATGCCAGTGAGATATTGTGTACTTGTGATCTGGGATCCATGGAGGAGGACTTTGAGTGAATGTTGATGCTGTGTGGACGGTAGTATAGGGCCCATCATACTAAAGACACCGGAGCAGTGCACACCTTAAGTAAGAATCCTTTGGGTACTAAGGAACAAGTAGGGTTGGGTTATTGAGTGCGAGTATACTCGAGCAAGTCTCTGATATCTTGTGCTGTATTTCAGAGAGACATCATGGTTGGGACACGTCACTGGCTAGGGACTAGAGAGGGGGTTGTGAGCGATGAGGAGCACCGCCAGATGATTCATGATGAGGTGGCTGCTGCCATCCGTAATGAGATTCTAGAGATGTTCAGGTCTATCAAGACCATGTTGATGGAGACTTTTGATGAGCGATACGCCGCTCTTACTCATGCAGGTGTTGATGCGGCCACTGCAATCGTCGCTGCTGCCAGGCTGCAGGGGGTGACTCGTTGTTGTACAGAGAGTTCAACAACACGAAGCCACCAGAGTTTGTTGGGATGCAGGATCCGATTGCTGCTATGAGATGGATTACCGATATTGAGGGTTGTTTCTATACTTGCTCGTGTCCAGAGCATCTGAGGGTTTGGTTTGCGCTGAACCAACATCTCTTGGGGGTGAAGGACTGGTGGAAGTTTGTGACGGCAAACTTCACTATGGCAGAGCTGACTGCGGTGACCTGGGAGAGGTTCACCACGATGTTTCGAGATGAGGATGTTCCTCTGGTGGAGAGGGAGCATTTGGCTCAGGAGTTATTGAGCCTCAAGCAGGGTGCAGATTCTGTTACTGTCGTTACCAGGAAGTTTCATGAGAGGGCGATGTTCTGCCCTGAGCAGGTGTCTACTGAGCAGGCGCGCATGAGCAGGTATTTGGGCGTTTTGAGGAGGGATATTTGGGAGTTCGTGTCGAACTCGACTTACCGGACATTTGCTGAGCTCCAGGCAAATACCCGAAAGAGGGATATTGAGTTGGAGACTCAGGCCAGGGAGGAGGCCGAGTCGCAGAGGTCGGATCGGCGGCCGGCACAGTCTCAGTCGACAGTCAAGCGGGCAAAGCCCGCTAATTCGAGATCTGGGGGTTCGAAGGGTTGCGCTTGTGGGAAGTGCGGCAAGAGCCACGAGGGAGCGTGCAGAGATGGGGTGTGTTACAAGTGTGAGAAGGAGGGGCATTACACGAGGGACTGCCCCAAGGGATTGTCGGTTTGCTTTCATTGCAACCAAACCGGCCATCGGAAGGCCGAGGGCCCACAACTACTCTAGGGATCAACGCAGGGGTCTGCACCTGCTGCTCGAGCTTCTGAGACCCGGCCAGTGAAGGCTGAGGCACCGAAGGCTCGCGGGAGAGCCTTCCAGTTGACAGCGGAGGAGGTCCGCGCAGCGCCCGATGTCATGGCTGGTACTTTTCTTGTGAGTTATGTGCCTGCTTTAGTGTTATTTGACTTGGGTGCGAGTTGATCATTTGTATCAATAACCTTTAGTAGACACATCAATGTTCAGCGAGAGGCGTTGAGTCGACCTCTACGAGTTTTTATAGCCGACTAGCGAGCAGTGTATGCTACGGAGGTGATTCGGGGATGTGTGCTCGAGATCTTCGGTGTCGAGTTTCCGATTGATCTGGTCCCGATTGCGATGGGGGACGTGTGTGTTATAGTGGGAATGGATTGGCTGAGCCGATTTGGGGTTGTTATAGACTGTGAGCGTCAGTTGGTGATGATACGAGATCCCAGTGGGGGAGTACTTATGGTGTACGGCGAGGGTACCCATTCTGGGTCAACATTTTGTTCGGCCGCTAGAGCGAGGCAGAGTCTACAGTGGGTCTGTAGTTGGTTTGTGGCTTATGTGGTGGATACAAGAGTAGATGCAGAGAGACCGAGATCGGTCGATGAGGTCCTGATAGTGCGTGAGTTCCCGGATGTTTTCCCCGAGGAGTTGTCGGGTGTGCCTCCCGAGAGGCAGGTAGAGTTTCGTATTGATTTGGTTCCGGGGGCAGGGCCTATTGCTAAGGCACCCTATCACCTTGTGCCACCAGAGATGCAGGAGTTATCCTCACAGTTGCAGGAGTTGCTGGGGAAGGGGTTTATTCGACTAAGTAGCTCACCTTGGGGAGCGCCGATTCTTTTTGTCAAGAAAAAGGATGGCTCACATCGGATGTGTATTGATTACTGGGAGTTGAACAAGTTGACGATCAAGAACCGTTACCCATTACCGAGGATCAACGATTTGTTCGATCAGTTGCAGGGAGCATCTTGGTTCTCCAAGATCGATCTGAGTTCTGGGTATCATCAGATGAGAGTGCGCGAGGAGGATATCCGGAAGACGGCGTTCAGGACTCGTTATGGGCATTACGAGTTCGTGGTGATGCCTTTCTAGCTCACCAATGCACCGGCGGCGTTCATGGATCTCATGAACAGGGTGTGTAGACCGATGTTGGATCATTCGGTGATCGTGTTCATCGACGATATATTGGTGTATTCGAGATCTAGAGAGCAGCACGAGGAGCACCTGAGAGAGATTCTCGGGGTATTGAGGATGGAGAGTCTTTATGCCAAATTCTCCAAGTGTGATTTCTGGTTACGAGAGGTCCAGTTCTTGGGGCATCTCGTCAACCAGAAGGGGATATTAGTCGATCCGGCCAAGATTGAGGCGGTTATGAGTTGGGAGGTGCCGAGATCCCCCACCGAGATCAGGAGTTTCTTAGGGTTGGCTGGCTATTATCGGTGATTTATCAAGGATTTCTCCAAGATCGCCGTGCCACTCACCAGGTTGACCCGGAAGGGTGTTGCTTTTTCATGGGGCCCAGAGCAGCATGCCTCCTTCGAGACACTTCGCCAGAGATTGTGCGAAGCCCCAGTGTTAGCCCTTCCAGAGGGTATGGAGGACTTTATGGTGTATTGTGATGCCTCGATATCGGGGCTAGGAGCGGTGCTGATGCAGAGAGGACATGTTGTAGCATACACATCGAAGCAGCTGAAGCCTCACAAGACAAGGCATCCCACCCACGATCTGGATTTGGGGGCAGTGGTGTTCGCCCTCAAGATCTGGCATCACTATTTGTATGGGGTTCGGTGTACCATATTCACAGACCACAAGAGTTTGAAGTATCTGATGGATCGGCCCAACCTGAACATGCGACAGAGGAGATGCTTGGATGTGGTGAAGGATTACGATTGTCAGATCCTGTACCACGCGGGAAAGGCTAACATTGTAGCCGATGCCCTGAGTCATAGGGCAGAGAGTGCGCCTATACGAGATGTTTGTTTGAGATTGTCAATGATGACGCCGGTGTTGGACACCATTCGAGGGGCCCAGGATGAGGCCATTAGACCAGAGAACCATAAGAGAGAGCGGGTTATCGGGCAGGTATCGGAGTTCGTTACCGATAGTCGAGGACTTATGACCTTTCAGGGTCGGATTTGGGTACCATTTGTGGGCGGAACTCGCACCATCTTGATGGAGGAGGCGCATAGATCGAGGTTTTCGATCCATCTCGGGGCCACTATGATGTATTTGGACCTAAATAAAGAGTATTGGTGGCTCTGTATGAAGAAGGATGTTGCATGGTTCGTCGAGAGGTGTTTGACCTATCGCAGGGTTAAGGCCGAGCACCAGAGACCGCATGGTAAGTTGCAACCGTTGGAGGTTCCCGAGTGGAAGTGGGAACAGATTACCATGGATTTTATCACCAAATTGTCGAGGAATGTTAGGGGCGTCAATGCAATTTGGGTGATTGTGGACAGGTTGACGAAGAGCGCTCATTTCCTTTCTATCAGTGAGAGCTCTTCAGCTGAGAGGTTGGCAGAGTTGTACGTGAGGGAGGTGGTATCACGGCATGAAGTGCCGATCTCGATCATCTCAGATTGAGATGTGTGTTTCACTTCCAGGTTCTGGAAGAAATTTCTGTAGGAATTAGGTATGAGGCTGCATTTTAGTACCGCATACCACCCTCAGACTGACGGACAGAGCGAGTGGACGATTTAGATGCTTGAGGACATGCTTCGAGCATGTGTTTTGGACTTTGGAGGTTGTTGGGACACGTACTTACCCTTGGCTGAGTTTTCCTATAACAACAACCATCATTCGAGAATTAGTATGCCACCCTTTGAGCTGTTGTATGGAAGGAGGTGTTGGACTCCCATTTGATGGGGAGAGGTAGGGCAACGTGTGATGGGTAGCACTGAGATAATACTTCAGACGACCGAGCAGATTCAGCAAGTCCGACAAAGGTTGTTGACGACTCAGAGGCGTCAGAAAAGCTATGCAGACAGGCATCGCTCGGAGCTCGAGTTTCAAGTTGATGATTTCATACTCCTGAAGGTATCTCCTTGGAAAGGAGTGATCCGATTCAGGAAGGGAGGCAAGTTGGGGCCTTGGTATATTGGTCCTTTCAGGGTGACCGCCAGGGTGGGCAGAGTAGCGTATCGTTTGGAGCTACCTGTGGAGTTGAGTCAGATTCATGATACCTTCCACATATCTCAGTTGAAGAAGTGTATTGTCGATGAGTAGGCAGTGCTTCCCCTAGAGGACATTCGGGTGGATGCGAGCCTGAACTATGTTGAGAGGCCGATCGCGGTCTGGGATAGGAGGATCAAGATTTTGAGAAACAATGAGGTGTCACTGGTTCAGGTCCAGTGGCAGCATCAGAAGGGGTCAGGGCTGACTTGGGAGTTGGAGTTAGAGATGCGTGAGCAGTACCCAGAGTTATTTGCTGAGAGTGACATCGAGGGCGAAGTCTGATTCTAGTGGGGGAGAATTGTAACATCCGGATTCCCAGGTATATTATTTTATTCATTTATATTGAATTTTGGAGAGAGACTCGGCGAGTAGGAGCCCCGACTCGCCGAGTTGGATCGCGATTTGAGTGGTCTGATTAATGAGGGACTCGGCGAGTCCACGCTGTTTAATGAAACCCTAATTTCTCGAGTTTGCGCCCTATTTAAAGGCCCTTATGGCCGTCATTTGTGGCCACCAGTCCATAGAGAGAAACCCTAGAGTACTGGAGCTTTTTGAGAGAGAAAATAATCCATTCTTGACCTTTGTGGTGTTGTTTAGCAAAAAGAAGGTGGTTCTAGCCAAGGGAAAGCAAAGGAGGTTACTATTCTGAGGATTTGAAGCTAAGATCATTTCATTTGAGGTATTACTTCGGCTCTTCTTCTGTTTTAGGAAGAATATATGGTTTTAGGGTTTCTTGTGCCCTTGTCTAAGTTGATTTGAGGTCCAATTAGTCCCTTCTGGTGATGAGGCTTGGGATCTGGATCCATAGAGGTCTAGAGAGCCTTACTCATCAAGCTTTATGAAGATCAATGGAGGTCTTGACCTTGGGTTAAGGTATTTGGGGCTAAATCATCATATATGGTCATATGGATGCTGCATGTGCATCAAGATTGAGACTTTACGTGATTATAGTGGTTGGAAAGGCCAGATCTATGGATTAGAGGAACAGATCTAACCTCAGAAGGTCATTTGAGTGTGAGCATGGCATGTACTTGACGAGTCCATGAGAGGACTCGACGAGTTGAGTCGGGTTGCCCCGCGACTCGCGATTTGTGACGACCCGTGGAGTTTAGGGTTGACTCAGTGAGTCAAGAGAGGACCAAGAGCGAAGAGGACAGGCGTGTACTCGCCGAGTCACCTTAGTGCACTCGGCGATTAGGGTCAACTGTGACCGTTGACTTTCGTTGACTTTTAGGATTTCGGTCAGCAATTGGACTTTTGAGTCAAGGAGGGGTAAAATGGTCTTTTACCCTTCTAAAGGATCACAGAAGGGGGTTTAATCTAGCCTTTGAGGGCCATTACTTATTGAGGATATTTTGTATGTGATTAGGCGGGGGCTAGATTAGTAGATTCGTGTGCGAGATCATCCGAGATACCCGAGGTGAGTCTTCTCACTATATGTTACCTAGAGTGGTAATTATGTGTAGACCGGAGGGTCGTGTATGCTATGTGTATGTATAAGATTATGTGTTTTGTGTATATGTATGCTATGTGATATATAGACCGGACCGAAGGGTCCAACGATATAGACCGGGCCGAAGGGTCCAACGATACAGACCGGAGCGAAGGGTCCAACGAGTTATGACCAGACCGGAGGGTCCAACGAGCTACGGGACTGGAGGCTCCCGCTGAGACACATCGGACCGGAGGGTCGCATTGTAGCCTCGAGTGGCGTATGTGTTGCATGTGGTATTTTGGGGAACTCACTAAGCTTTTATGCTTACAGTTGTTGTGTGATGTGTTTCAGGTACTAGTGAGGATCGCGGGAAGGCGTCGACATGATTTGTACACACACGAGGAGTTTCTATTTTATGATCTTGGGATATGATGTTATGATTTGAATATGTGAACAATGATGTTTTTATAACAATTATGGATAGAAATGTGTTTTATAAAATGTGAAAATTTGTTTTGAAAATTTTGGGTGTTAGACTACGGATGTGATTCGTGGATGTATCCTTGAGATAATCTGTGTGGAGTTCCCGATAGATCTGGTCCCGATTGTGATGGGGGACGTATGTGTTATAGTGGGCATGGATTGGTTGAGCCGATTTGAAGCTGTTATAGACTGCGAGCATCAGTTGGTGACGATACGAGACTCTAGTGGGGGAGTACTTACGGTGTACGGCGAGGAAACCCGATGTGGGTCAGCGTTTTGTTCGGCTGCGAGGGCGAGGCAGAGTTTGCAGCAGGGTTGCAGCGGGTTCGTAGCCTATGTGATGGACACGCGAGTGGCCACTGGGCAACCAAGTTCGATTGAGGAGGTTCCGACAGTGTATGAGTTCCCGGATATTTTTCTTGAGGAATTGACGGGTGTGCCTCCCGAGAGGCAAGTGGAGTTCCGTATCGATTTGGTTCTGGGAGCAGCACCTATCGCCAAGGCGCCTTATCGCCTCGCGCCGCCAGAGATGCAGGAGTTATCCTCCCAGCTTCAGGAGCTGCTGGGGAAGGGATTTATTCGACCGAGTAGCTCGCCTTGGGGAGCACCGATCCTTTTTATCAAGAAAAAGGATGGTTCAAACCGGATGTGCATTGATTACCGGGAGTTGAACAAGTTGACGGTCAAGAACCGTTATCCATTACTGAGGATCAATGATCTGTTCGATCAGTTGCAGGGTGCGTCCTGGTTCTCCAAGATAGACTTGAGGTCGGGTTATCATCAGATGAGGGGTTCGTGATGAAGATATCCAGAAGACGATGTTCACAACTCGTTATGGGCATTACGAGTTCGTGGTGATGCCTTTTGGGCTCACCAAAGCACCAACAGCATTCATGGATCTCATGAACAGGGTGTGCAGGCCGATGTTGGATCGGTCGGTGATCGTGTTCATTGATGATATTTTGGTGTATTTGAGATCTAGAGAACAGCATGAGGAGTATTTTAGGGAGATCCTTGGAGTTCTGAGACCGGAGAGGCTTCATGCCAAATTCTCCAAGTGTGAGTTCTGGTTACAAGAGGTCCAGTTCTTGGGGCATCTCGTCAACCAGAATGGGATTTTGGTCGATCCGGCCAAGATTGAGTCGGTCATGACGTGGGAGGTGCCAAGATTGCCCACCGAGATCAGAAGCTTTCTAGGATTGGCCGACTATTATCGGAGATTTATCAGGGATTTCTCCAAGATCGCTGTGCCAATCACCAGGTTGACCCGGAAGGGTGTTGTTTTTTCATGGGGCCCAGAGCAGCAGGCCTCTTTCAAGACACTTCGCCAGAGACTGTGCGAAGCCCCGGTGCTCGCTCTCCCGGAAGGGATGGAGGATTTCGTGGTGTACGGTAACGCATTGATATCAGGGTTGGGAGCGGTGGTTATGCAGAAGGGGCATGTGATAGCATATGCATCGAGGCAGCTGAAGCCTCATGAGGTGAGGTATCCCACCAACGATCTGGAGTTGGGGGCGGTGGTGTTCTCTCTCAAGATCTGGCGTCACTATCTGTATGGGGTTCGGTGTACCATATACACGGACCATAAGAGCTTGAAGTACTTGATGGATCAGCCCAAACTGAATATGCGCCAGAGGAGATGGTTGGATGTGGTAAAGGATTACGACTGCGAGATCCTGTACCACCCGGGCAAGGCTAATGTTGTAGCCGATGCCCTGAGCCATAGGGCGGAGAGCGCCCCGCTGCGAGATGTTTGCATGAGATTGACAGTGATGACTCCGGTGTGGGACACCATTCGAGGGGCCCAGGTGGAGGTCGTGAGACCGGAAAATCGCAAAGGGGAGCGAGTGATTGGGCAGGTATCGGAGTTTGTTACTGATAGTCGAGGACTTATGACCTTTCAGAGTCGGGTTTGGGTACCGTTTGTGGGCGGAACGCGTACCATCTTGATGGAAGAGGCGCATAGATCGAAGTTCCCGATCCACCCCGGGGCCACTAAGATGTATTTGGACCTGAAGAAGGGGTATTGGTGGCCCTATATGAAGAGGGATTTTGCATGGTTCGTAGTGAGGTGCTTGACCTGTCGCAAGGTTAAGGCCGAGCACCAGCATCCGCATGGTAAGTTGCAGCCATTAGAGATTCCCGAGTGGAAGTAGGAACAAATTACCATGGATTTTATCACCAAATTCATTGCCATCAGTGAGAGCTCTTCTGCGGAAAGGCTGGCAGAGTTGTACGTGAAGGAGGTGGTATCGCGACATGGAGTACTGATCTCAATTGTCTCAGATCGAGATGTGCGTTTCACTTCCAGATTTTGGAAGAAATTTCATGAGGAATTGGGTACGAGGCTGCATTTTAGTACAGCATACCACCCACAGACTGACGGACAGAGCGAGCGGACGATTCAGACGCTAGAGGACATGCTTTGGGCATGTGTATTGGATTTCGGCGGGAGTTGGGACACGTATTTTCCCTTGGCCGAGTTTTCCGATAACAACAGCCATCGCTCGAGCATTGGTATGCTACCCTTTCAGCTGTTGTATGGGAGGAGGTGTCAGACTCCCATTTGCTGGGGTGAGGTAGGGCAACGTGTGATGGGTAGTACAGAGATAGTGCTTCAGAAAACATAGCAGATACAGAGGGTCAGACAAAGGTTGTTGACCGCTCAGAGTCGCCAGAAGAGTTATGCGGATAGGCGACGATCCGAGCTCGAGTTCCAGGTCGGAGATTTTGTACTCTTGAGGGTATCTCCTTGGAAAGGAGTAATCCGATTTAGGAAGAGAGGCAAGTTGGGTCCCCGGTATATTGGTCCGTTCAGGGTAGTTACTAGGGTTGGCAGGGTAGCATATCGGTTGGAGCTGCCCGCGGTGTTGGGGCAGATTCATGATACCTTCCATGTGTCGCAGTTGAGGAAGTGTATAGCCAACGAGTCGGCAGTGGTACCACTGGAGGATATTCTGGTGGATGCGAGCCTGAACTACGTGGAGAGGCCCGTTGCGATTATTGATCGAAAGACCAAGATTCTAAGGAACAAGGAAGTCCCCTTGGTGCAGGTCCAGTGGCAACATCGGTGAGGGTCCGAGCTGACCTGGGAGCCGGAGTCGGAGATGCGGGAGCAGCATCCGGAGTTGTTTGCAGCATGAGACTTCGAGGGCGAAGTCTGGTTCTAGTGGGGGAGAATTGTAACAGCCCGAAATTCAGGTAAGCTTTATGACCCTTTCTATTTTGAGAATTAGCAAGATGAGTCCCTTAAAGTTGTATGTTGGATTTGTGAGTATGTTGGACGTAATGAAGCATACGTCGTGCATACTCAGGCGCTTATTTTGGATGCAGACTCGCCTGGGTATGCTAGGCGTACCCAGGGTTATGCTGGGCATACCCAGGGTTACGCTGGGCATAGTGTGCCCAGATGCAAACCCTAAATATTGGCTTGTGCACTATAAAAGGAACGTTAAGTCCTTTACCCCAGCCACCATACCTCAGTGAGTGAACCCTAAGAGAGCAGAAAACCCATTTTGAGCTTATGTGTGTGTTCTTAAGCTTGAAGGAGCCTTTTTAAGGTGAAGGAGGAGAAGAGGAAGCCATTATTGGAGCTTGAAGTTGGAGAGCAAGACTAGATCCGAGTTCTATAGAGGTTGGAGCTCCTTTTTGAGGTAAAAAGCTCAAAGCTTTCCTTGTATTTCATGAGTTTTGCTTTATGGACCCATTTTTAGGGTTTTTGGTTCAAAGGTGGAGACTTTGTATGCAAAGAGTCTCCATGAGCTTAGATCTGGCCTTTCCCAATGTAATATGTGTTGAGGATTCATAAAAATCCAATCTTGGTCGTGGATATTGAGTCATGCATGAGTTAGGGTCTTAATGTGGAAAAAGGAAAGGTGTTTTGAGTGATAGATGATCTTTTCAGTCATGCAAGGCTTAAAGGCTTCGACTTTATGGAGTAAGGACCCTTAGGGAAGTCAGATCTGGAATATGAGTTCTTGTCTTAACCGTTTAAGACCAAAATACTCAATATGGCTGAACTGGGATTTACGCTGGGCGTAATCCCAGTACGCACAGCATAGGGGGAGACGCACCCCAATTCTGTGAAGGCACCGGGTATGCCCAACATACATGTTTGGTACACGCAGCGGAACCTGGAGGGTTGACTTTTGTTGACTTTTAGGGTTTGGTCAACTTTAGGGTATTTGAGCCATGATAGGGGTAAAATGGTCTTTTACCCTTCTGAGAATGATAGGAAAGGAAAGAGTCTAGCCTTGGGGGAATGTATTGATGAGAAGTGTTTGCTATGATTAGGCGGATGCTAGATCCTATCTCACAGAGTCCGAGATTTCCGAGTTTTCGAGTTACCCGAGGTGAGTCTTCTCACTATATTGTACCCGGAAAGGTACCTATGTGTGATCGGAAGGTCTTGTATGCTATGAGATGCATGTATTGTATGCTATGTGTTGCATGTTCTGTATGCGTTATATATATGATATGTATGCTATGTATGATATGGGTCGGAAGGCATTATGACGTGGACCAGAAGGTCAGGGAGTCATGGACCGGAAGGTCGGTATGAGTAGGACCGGAAGGTCAACTGGGATTGGGACGGAAGCCCCTGAGACACATGGACCGGAAGGTCGTGTAGAGTATGGCCTGGAAAGGCGTATGTGTGTAAGTGGTATTTGGGGGACTCACTAAGCTTTAATACTTACGGTTGTTGTGTTATGTGTTTCAGGTACTAGCGAGGACTGTCGTAAGGCGCCGGCATGACCTGTACACACAGAGAGAAGATTCGATTTGTGATCTTGGGATATGTTTTGAATTGATAACTATTGTGGAATACTTTTGAGAATGTTTTATATATGAAAATTTTGGTTTTTGAAAAACGAAAAATTTGTTTTGAAAATTACATCGTTACACTAGTTGCTATATTGTATTCCCCTTTCGAGGATACGAGTTGTCTATAGCCAATTTAGCTCTGATACCAATCTATCACATGCCCGACCGAGGCGGTGGAACACACCGAGCTGTGTGACTAAGTTCATGGATTATAGGTAAACTAAATATATAGAATAAGTGAACAATAAATAAAATAGCATTCGTGTTGCATCTTGATATTTGAATACAAGGTTTTTATAGATAATAATAGTACATGAATTGCCTTAACAGATAGGCATATATTACATAGCAAGTAAACTTAGTCGCCTATAATCCAATCCGTCTTGAATGTTTATTTAGTATTTCCCTGAGAATACATGCAATTTTGAGGGTCAACACAAGGTTGGTGAGAGTTATAGGTTTTCTGCTAACAACAATAATACTTTTAATAAGTTTAAAAAAATATTTTCTTTGTATGTATAACAATAGTTAAAACAGTGTTTTCAATGAGTCTTTAAAAGCCAAAATGTATTTTTGTATAAGGAAATTCAAACATAAAAGTATGTTTGTAATGAATCTTTGAAAGCCAAAATGTATCTTTTTTATAAGTAAATTCATACTTATAACAATGTTATTAATGAATCTTTGAATGTCCTTGAAAACCAAACTATACTATTATATAAGTAATTCCATACTTAAAATAGTTTAGAAAGGAAACGAGCCTATGGTTTGTAGTATGTGTGAGAGAGAGAGAGATAGATTCTAGTTAATGTTTATAATGAGTCCTATAACCGAGCTATATGATTGAGTGTACCCGCTACAACGCTTCATTGGACGTTGTAGTAACAATTGTAGACACTTATCACCCGTTTCGATTTATCTGTCGAGGTTGTAGCTAGCAACCGCTGGTGGGGATGTCAACCCTGTATAGATCTATACATATGTATCTCGCTCCGAAGATTACCTGTTATAGTAGTGTGGGTATGCTAAGTGTTCAGACTCAGCTAATAAATGTTGTCTCACTAAAAAGCCCTTAACTACAAAGTATGTGAATAGCTTTCAGCCCTAATATAATTGTGGTTAAGTCACTAGGCATAATGAATTTTATTGTATAAAGTTTATAAAAGCCGAGTAGGCTTGGTATGTATATAAAAGTGTAATGTACTCACTTTTATAAAGATGTATATTTGAAAGTAGTGAATATATGTACATGAATAAACTTTATGTATTTAAATATATAAATATACATGAATAGCAATAACTTGAATCCTTCAAATACTACAAAGTTTTATAACGTCACATAAAAATCATATATTTTTGTATCATATAGCATTCGTTGTATGAACTAGTTATTTGACGATAAAATAACCATAATACGTATACAAAAAGTTTATACTAGTTTATTTGTAACAATATGTTAAATTGTTAAATAAAAAATTTATAAACTAGATTTATTGTATTTTTGCATAAATGATAATATATTTTTATAAATAAAGTATATAGGCACATGTATTCCCGTCCAAAATAATTAAAATATTAAAAAGAGTCATAAACACTCACCCTTGAAGCGTGAGTTCCATTGTTTCGAATTCGGTTTCTTTTGAGAAACTTGTCTTGAGAAACCACAAATCCGTAATTCTTGAGCATTGAAATTCTCTCGGGACCGTTTCGTAACGAATTTAACTATTAGGAGCTGTTTCGTAATTTAATTAACCGAAACATGACTGCTTTGGTTAAAATAAATAGAGGGAGGGACATTAACGGTTTAAATGAGATTAATGTTTGAGAATTAAACTAATGTTGATAAGAAATCTCTATGGAAGGGCTGTTTTGTCTTAAATAAACCAAAGTTTGGCAAAAAAGGGCTTATTTTAAAAAGAATGTTGCAGCAGCGTTTATTTTGTCATTTTATCGAAGTTGGAAGGACTTAGGGTTTTTTCGTCCCGTCTTATGTTTGATCGGTCAAATACAAGGGACGATCGCAAGTAGAAGGTGAACGAACGATTACAGTCAGGAAGGGGGCACACGAAGCCAGCGACGATGCTTCCGATTCGTTGCTCGTCGCAGGCCACGAAGAGGGCCGACGAACTTCTGTCGACAGAAGAAGAAGATGGGAATAATCAGTAGGGCTACGCTCCCTTCTCGTCCGGCTCCGAGGTGCAAGGGTTGTGGATCGGTCTCGGGCGGAGGGTGCGTCTCCGAGGTTGACGAGGCCGATAGCAAGGAGCGAGAGGGAGGATAGAAGAGGTTTCGTTGGTCTCGTTGGGTGCAGCGATGGAGTGGAATGCGAGGCCAAAAAAGGGGTCCGGAAGAGGCATGTCAAGCAGCGCCTCCAGCTTCTGCTGAGGTCTCCGCAGCAGTCCTCGACATGCGACGGATGTTTTGCTCCGGTAAGAGTGGGTGAGTGGATCGGAGCAGCCCCCGGTTGTTTACCGTTTTTTTTTTTTTTTTAATTTTTTTTTTTTGTGTTTTTTTTTGACAGAAATGAATGGGTGTTTGGGTTGGTGCTGCTGCTTCGATGGTTTACCAGAGCACCACCCGTACTTGGCTGATCGAAGGAGGTAGAAAGCAGTGATTTGGGGGTGTTTGGTTTGTTTCATTTGAAAGGGAATAGAACGAGGGATGTTGCGAGGATTAAACTCCATGACAATATGACATAACTCTAAGGTAGTTTTTTTTTTTTTTTTTTTTTCTGTGATTTCTTTGTTCAAAAGAGATTCAATGGCAGATTATAAGAGTATGGCTGGATGATTATTTGAAGAAGAGAAAGGATGTGAGGGGGCTGTTCACTGACAGCTTCAATTGAGAAGAACACTCTTCCTTTGTGTATGGTTTTGTATAAAAATATTTTTTTTGTATGGTTTTGTATAAAAAGATGTTTACTTTGTGTGTAAACTTGGTGTGTTATCATTAATAGCTGTCAATTTGTGTATGTATGAATCCTTGAAGGATTTTTGGAGAGTACAAACTCTATTGCCTTATGTGTGTATTGTGTGGGTTATTTGGGTGTATTTTTCCATATATTGTTGGTCCTATAGTGAATGTACTTACACCTTTATATGTTTTTAGGTATTTTGGTAACAATTTGATATACACATATTGTAAATGTTTAGATGTTATTTGATGTCCATTTGACAATATAATATATGTGTATCATTTTATTGGTTAAATGGACCCAAGTGAGTAGGATTTGAGCTTTATATAAATAATAACCCAATGTTTTTATCATATTTGTTTTATTATTAAGCTTAGTAAATCTTCTATGGCATACATAAAAATTCTCGTATATTATATTATTGAAATGTCACACTTCTTATTACATATATACTGTAATTAATTTACGTTCATTAGACACATGTATATAGTATATTTTATGAAAACTATAGCAAATTTTTATAATTGTTTGTAACTTAAGTTCTATGCACAAATATATATAGTTGAACACGAATTTAGAAATATAGGGCTATTTCCATCGTTAAAATCCACATCAACCAGATTTGAATTCTTATATTTTTCTGGAATACATTACCAATAATAGAAATCTGTCGAAATCAATAGTTGAATGTTTTCGGATAAATAAATCTGAAAACGTTTGACTTTTTTCAACTTTTATAAATATTTCTACTACAAATATTTCAAGTATAAAATTAAATATTAGACTATGACCTGAATCCAAAAACGTTCTCGAAATTTCCATCTGAGGTGTGCAAGTCCCTCAACGGATAGAAACGATTTTAACAGTTTTATGAAAATCAGTATTATACTGGTTTCAAATCTTAAAACGGTTGTATCTTTTGCATACGAATTTCGTTTTGGACGTTCTTTATATTTTCGAAAACAGGAAAACACGTATTATGAGACTAGAGTGTTTGTATTGCTCCCAACTACTTAATACAAAATTTTAGTTTTTCAGACGTGTTAACTAAGGTTGCTGTTTGATTTGTTTGTCAGTTTACACATTTGGAGGTAAGATACCATATGGTATCTTATAATAGTTAAAAATGAACTAATTTATTTCACATAAGATGCACTAAAACTCAATGAGTCAAACTACCAGGAGGTTTACTATGAACTTGAGTGTTCACAGTCTTTGACCTAAATTTCGGGATGTGACAACATACAACCCCTAGGGCACTCCACTATATAATAACCAAAATACCACTACCACAACATCCTATGATATACGAATATATACACAGATCTAGCATATCACTATAGGACAACAACATCCTGTATACCAGGATACAAATCTGACAGATCACCACAACAAAACAACATCTTATACACCAGGATACATAACCTAGTGGGTCGGCATTGATGCTTTCTACCGACATATACAATGAAGGAAACTCACCTGAATCGAAGAACTCTGAAACACTGTGATACGATCCCTTTTTCTGCACTATTTGCACCTGCAAATCCACTAATACCAGAACCAGGTAGAATCGTAATTAATAGCCCAATATGTGACATCCCCATTTTTACGGCCAGAAAAGATCGATTTTGTTTATGCTTTATAAAAATCTGAGTACTTCTTTAATAAAAGTGTTGCAGAATTTGTCCCCAGAAAAACATGATAAATACGTTATTAAAACATTTTCGAAGAAACGTATTTTATTCATTTTAAAACGTTTGGGATGTCATCGTCAATACAGGAACATAAGCATAAACAGAACTTACATTTATTTACACTAATGATTTACATCTCCTTTATTCTCTCAGTGAATTATGTCTTCGTATTGATACATGTGATACAAAGAAAACTGAGTGGGTCAGGCTTGGGAGCCTGGTGAGCATATAGGGTTTTCAACCCACAATAATACATTTATTATATTCAATTATCAACAATCAACCCAAATACCCATCCCCATTATCTTCTTTAAGGTTTTACCCTAAGAACAGATTATACTTTCTTCATTCATTCCAAAGGGTTTACCTAAGGAGCTGGCACATAGTCCATTTGCTACCACAGTTTATACAATAGACACTATGTCGCATAGTCACCAGGGTTCATACAATTGGCACTACGTCTCATAGTCACCAGGGTTTACACAATAGGCACTACGTCTCATAGTCACCTGGGTTCATACAAATGGGCACTACGTCTCATAGTCACCAGGGTTTACACAATAGGCACTACGTCTCATAGTCACCTGGGTTCATACAATTGGCACTACGTCTCATAGTCACTAGGGTTTACATAATAGGCACTACGTCTCATAGTCACCTGGGCTTACTCAATAGGCACGAAGTCGCATCGTCACCAACTATTCCATCTACCCATGTTCTACCCAACCTTTTTGTAGATATAAATACAAACACAATTTAAATCATTTAACACCCGTATAAAAACATCAATTCCAAATCCATCTCAAATAGATAATTAATATATAACACATAGCACGTATTTCATAGCTAATACTTTATATTTATGTATTAGAAGAAAGTAACTATGCACTCACGCATATAAACAATATATATAAATATACACATAACACGTATTTTATAAAATACTTCATATTTATGTGTAAGATGAAAGTGACTATACACTCACTTGATCAGAAGATGATCCGACAGCACTACGGCTTGCAGAAGTAGTGTCTCTTCGTAGATCTAGAAGATCTTCACAAAAACCGGCTCCTCGCGGGCAGGGCTTCGGCTCGGGAATAACGCTCTTCGGGATTCTCGGGGCTTCGGATCTCGCTTCGGGGCTCGGGAATAATACCGGGGCTTCAGGGTACAAACGGCACACAAAACGAGGCAAAGGACTAGAGAGAAGGAAGAAATTGTGAATGAGAAAAGAGCTGCCTTCAGATCCCCTTTTATAGTGCTGAACCCTCGCACGTACGCGGGGCGTACGAGGCTACCCGGGGCGTACGCCTCGGTTTGTAAGCGCTTGCGTCATCGGAGGTACTCGAGTGCTGACTTCGTCATCCTTCGTTGTACGCGGGGCGTACAGCAGTACGCGGGGCGTACTTCGGATAGACCGGCTGACCCTTCTTCGGATAATATCGGAGGTTAATTAAAAATAAATATTAAATATTTACTAAAATTCAAAAATTCATATCTCCTTCATACGAATTCCGTTTTCGACGTTCTTTATATCCACGCGAAGGTGAGACTACGCTCTACAACTTTCGTTTAGACTCCGTCGGCTCATTTTGAATTTTATTTTTATTAATTATTTTTAGGAGGCCCGAACAGGAAAACTTCGTTATAAAATCATAACTTCTTCGTCCGACGTCCGTTCTCGTCTAACTTTTCATCGTTTCGCTACTAACAACGAGATCTTCGATTCTCATTTAGATTGTTTCGGCTAAAAACCGCTCGATATCAAATCGAGTGTTCGGGCTGCATACTGCTAAGTCGTAACTTAGAAAAATCATAACTTCCTCATACGAAGTCAAATTTGGGCGTTCCTTTTATGCACGCTCTCGGTTTAACGAAATCTACAACTTTCATTGAGATCGCTAAGGCTAAATATTGCTCTAACATAAATTCACTTTTTACGTCATTCAGCGTCGTGCCGGTTCTGTCGCAAAACTTCCACAGGTCATAACTTCTTCGTTATAATTCGGATTTCGACATTCTTTATATGTATGGAATCCTTGTAACATATACTATAACCTAGTTAAGATTAATCATTCTAAATAATCTTCTATTAGAAACTCATTTTTGACGCTTATCGTCTTTAAATTGACTAGCCCTGTTCTACGGGCGTTACACAATATCCTTAAGTTTGACCCAAAGTCAAACTTGTTCAAAAGTCAACAGTCAACAAAAGTGAAAGTCAAAGGCTGTTAAGTATGCCCAGCATACTCGACCTATACCCAACGTACACGACTTCTCCTCACCCCTCTACTTTATCCATTAAGGCCCTTTGTCCAGAGCTAAGATCTAGACTCAGAAAACCGACCTTAAGCCATAAAGTTTCCACCTTTATGACTTTCCATTGCTAGAAAAGGTCCAAAAGCGAAAAACCTAACTTATTAGTCCATTGAGACATCATAACTCTTGCATGGAAGGGATTGAAGGACCAAGATCACATTTTTATGGTTCCTACTAGCTCCATAATGGATAATGTTTCAAACTTTATCCATTAGAATGGTCCAAACAACGAAGATCTAGTATTTAAGTCTCAAAGGGACAAAAAATTCATCTCTCTCAACTTAATCCATTAAGTCTAAGTCTCCAACCTTCATATCTAAGTCAGATATGATGTTTAGATGGATGAAGTTTTCGACTTTATCCATAACAAGGTCACAAACTTTTAAGATCTCAACTTTATGCACTAAAGTGACCAAAAGGTCATAACACCCAAAACTAGATATATCAAACAAATGTATCATCAAGATTCAAGCTTTATACCTCAAGAAGAAAGATCCAGGTGAATGAGTTCTTGATCTACAAGCTCCAATGAAACCAACACTTCTCTAATAAGCTCCTTCTTCTCCAAGAGGCTCCAAGAACACTCCAAAGCACTTAAAAACACCTTCTTTTGCTCACAAGGCTCAAACTAGGGTTAAGGTTTCAAGGGAGGAAGTTAGAGAGGTGGAGGATGAGAATGGAAACGGTTTGGGGAAGTTAAGGAGCTTAAATAGGGTTTAAACCCCAAAATTAGGGTTTGGGTTCTGATCGCATATGCCCAACGTACTTCTGGTACGCCCAATGTACCAGGGTGAATCTCCGTGATCATCTTCGCCTAGTACGCCCAATGTACACCATGTACGCCCAACATACTAGGCTAAACCTAAAACCCTCCTAACTTCTAACAGTCATAACTTCTTCATTCCAACTCCGTTTTCGATGATTTTTATGTCCATGGAAAGGTATTAAAGAGACCTAAAATATTATCTAAATATATTGGAATAAGAACGTCTCGAAAAAAATCCATATTTCATGCAAGAACCCAGTCTATGACTTTTCCCTTTCTACCCTTCAGCCCAAAACATAATTCAAGGGTTAAATATCTTAACCATCATTACCTCCTTCCACAAGGATGAAACTTTGCCTGCTTAAGGCCCAAAGCCTTAACACAATCGACTTCCAACCCACGGAACTGAAATATGAAACTATAGGAAACAGGATGTTACAATTATGCCCCATTTAAATTTGATTTCATCCTTGAAATCAACTCTCGTTTCCACTTCATGATGCAACCCCTCACATCAACGAACTGTCTGGAAATTCGTAGATTTTATCAGCTCAAGATATACTTGTCAAAAATTCGTCATGTTAATACCCTACATAAGTGCACCATTGTAACGAAAAACAAATAGTCACATAATAAACTAGTCCACACTCCTACTCGGCTCCAACAACCTAACTTAGCTATCCACTAACAACACTTAGACTTACCCCTTATCCACTAACCAACAACAATACTCAGGCTTACCCTCATCACATCCCTCAACCTGGGCTCCTAACACCTTAGAGTCTGAAGCATACGTATTCCCTACAGATGCTATCACAACTAATACTAATACGAATCGAAGGGACATCGAACAACTGAAGATGATCTTGATGCGAAATTAGAAGATTCAACATCTGTGTGGAAGTCTTGAACTTGGAGTAATCCGACTAAAAACCAAAGCTTGGCACAAGTTCTTCCTACTACGAGGTTCCACTTTCCTCTACTTGAAATATGCTAGAATCTGGAAACTTCACAAACCTTCGAAACCCAAACTAACTTAAACTCTACCACTTGATCCCAACCACTGATATTCAGATACACCGGAAAATCTAAACCCACACAACATTCA
This sequence comes from Lactuca serriola, assembly GCF_051521515.1. Lineage (NCBI taxonomy): Eukaryota > Viridiplantae > Streptophyta > Magnoliopsida > Asterales > Asteraceae > Lactuca > Lactuca serriola. The sequence goes on from NC_136413.1 coordinate 189,862,937, forward strand.
CAAATTCCAATACACATACAACCAAGGAAAAAGATAATTAATCCATTCAGAACAAGAAATCAAATTTAATAGAGCTAAATAAAAAAAAATTCACTCAATTGATCATCCAAGATGACAACCAAACTTCATACATAAACAGAAAATACATCGAATACCAACACCATAACAATCAACCAAATAGAGGAACTGATAACTCAAACCTCATTCTCCGGGACTCCATCCACTCCATGACGACCATTGGGTAACTGCCAATCTAGGGGTGTAGAGTCCAGCACCTCACCAAAAACAATAATGTGACAACGAGCTCTGATGTGGCCCTCCTGGCCGCAATGGAAACAAACCCACAAACTCCAACTGCAATCCATACTAAAATGACCCTCCTCGTCACACCTATGATATACAAATGATCGACACCTTCCATCATGGAACTTCTTGCACCTGCCACACTCAGAACTCTTCCCCTCAGCCGATCCTGAACCAGGGTCGGCGGACTTGACACGCTTGGCTGCCAATTGATATTGTCCTGAAGTTGTTCCCTCCTCCTGTTGTTGAATATCTAACTCAATTCCATCCTCCTAGCGCTTGAATGCATCTCAGTCAAGGTGTGGTACTACTGAGTAGATACAAACTATCAAATATCCGTCTTGAGCACACTCAAGTATCGCGACATATGTGCCTGCTCTGAAGCGGCATACTCAGGGCACAAAAGAGCCCTCACTGTGAACATCTTTGTGATCTCCATCATCGACTTAGTCGTCTTTTTGAGCAATAGGTATTCCTGTACTAGTCTCTGACGCTCCACAAGAGGAACATACTCTACTCAGAACATATCCAAAAACAGCTCCCAAGTCACTGTAGTTCGATCTGCATGCGAAATGCCCTGGGTCACAAACTCCTACCAATCCTTCGCACCCTAGCAAAGAAAATTAAGTGTAAATTTCACCTTCTAGCCCTCTGGGCATGAACACATGAAGAAACATCTCTCCACATCAGAAATCCATCTCGAAGCGATGATCAGGTGTAACATCTCGGGTTTCAGGTATTTTCAAATCTTTCCCTTGGTTTTTAAATATGTCATTTTTGGGTCCTTGGATTATAAATATGTATTCTTAAGAATCCCTAGTGCTAAAATGGTATTTTTAGTAGCAGAAGCAGTACGTTAAGCGTACATGTGCGTACACTAAGCATATGTATGCTGGGCGTACTAATGTCCGGGTGAAACCCTAATTTTTAGGGTATGAGGAGTATTTAAACACCTTTATGGATCATTTAGCCTCACCCCGTCAGGCTCCAAGTCCTTGAGTCATTCTTAGCAAACCCTAACCCCATAAAAATATGTTTTGAGCTTAAAGTGTGTTATTTGTGTGCTTAAAGGAGAAGGAAGTGTATCAAGGAGTCGAGAAGGGAAAGCAAGCTTGTGGATGTTGGATTATCATCTTCTTGGGAAGCTCCAGAAGGTAAAAAGTTGCTATCTTTATGCTTGGTTTGCTTAGATCTGATCTTAGTAGCTTTCTGGTATTCTTTTGTCCCAAAAACTCCCATTGTTGTGCATGTTTGGCGTTGGACGTTTTGGGTTGTCCTTTCAGACCCTAGGAAGGGTTCGCCATAAAAATGAGGTCCCTTTAGCTAGCTTGGCTCCATGCTTCTTATGAAAGGTCTTAATGGATTAATACCATGTATTAAGGACTTTTTGGATGTCTAAAGTCATAAATTTGGAGACTTTATAACTCTAAGGTGCATTTGGACCATGCATCTGAATTTTGGGCTTAAATGCTTAAGCCATTAAGCACTTATTGAGATTTTGGACTCTACGAGGGAACGCCCCACATACTCGGTCAGCCACCTCATGGTGGGTCAATGTGAGACAGTGTACACCTAACGTACCGAAGGAGTACACCCTGCGTATGCCTTTTGTTGGACTTTGGACTTTGGGCTTCGAGTTTTGGGCCACCTTTTGGGCTTGAATGCTTGGGTCCTAATTGGTATATCTAAGTATGAGCGTTTTGGGCCAAGTGAAGAGTTGGACCTTAGGTAAGGCCCAAAAAGGAGTTTGGGCCCAATTCGGAAAATTGGGCTAATGTTGGGCCATGTATAATTTTGGTCTTTTTTGGATCAAGAATTGGGCCTGGGTCTTGGCCCAATTATAGATAGGGTGAAGTGGCCATTTACCCGAAGTTTGGGTCATTAGTCAAGGGCGGTGATTCAATTATTAATTGGATGTTTATTTGTGGTGATAGTTTGGGATTTTAGTGGGCCATCAGTTAGAGGATTTTTGTGCGATTCATCAGTGTGAGGTGAGTTTTACCTCACTGTACTTTCGAGTCGACGGAACCAATGTCGGCCCTTAGATTGATATCTGATTATGCATGTTATGCTATAGTGATCTATTAGATCATTATCCAGGTAAATAGAATGATGTTATTCTATAGTTATCTATTAGATCAAAATCCTGGTAGATAGGATGATTTTATGCTTAGTGATCTGTAAGATCTGTCTATTTGTTTGCTAGTTGGTTAATAGTATGGTTATTTGTATGATATGCACATGATTGGTTGGTGGCTGAGGTGTAACGTCCCAAAAATCATGACCAAAAATTTCTTTTTAAAATATTAATAAAACCATAAGTATCCAATCATTTCAACGATAACTACAGATAGATATATCAAATTAGAGTATCGTTTCAAAACATGTTCTAATTATTAGAGTAAAAACATACCAGGCTAAAACTTCTTGGTGTGTGCCATGCGATCATACCGAGCTCTTCCCTCCGCTACCGGAAGTACCTGAAACCAAAACTGAAAAACGCAAGCATGAAGCTTAGTGAGTTCCCCAAAGAAGGGGCATTTTACCTTGATTAAGCTGAAAATGGAATGAGATTTCGGGATCTACAAGCCCCAAGTCGAATACTTAAGCTCTTCTTCTTCCTTCCAAGCTTCACAAGCCCACTAAACACCAAAATGACCTTAACACACACACACACAAACGGCTAGGGTTTCGATATGCAGCTCTAGGATAGTATTTAGGGACAAGGGAGGCCGAGTTAAGGCGTTTATATAGGGTTCAAACCCTCATTTTTGGGTTTTTGTCCAGACAGCACGGACTCGTTGAGTCCGGTATCTGACTCGCCGAGTCAGTCACTTAACTCCCGGGTCCAATTCGCTTCTACTCGACGAGTTGGGCCACCAACACGTCGAGTCTCAGGTCAAAATGCCAAGATGCTTAATTTAAAAATACGTACCAGGAACCAGGCGTTACAACTTTGGTTCATCACGACGTGACGAAGGCTAATTCACGACTATTTTGTCCCTATTTTGCCATGATGTGACCAAGAATAGTCACGATGTGGCGACCGTCTCAATGAATTTTTGAGGGTTGAATTTGATTGGATCGTTGGCTTTTTACCAAGTTTGAATTTAGGTCAAACTTGGGGTTTTGGGCTGTAATTTGAGGAATTGTCCTTGTTTGTTGTATAGGCGGCCCGTAGAGCCGGTATTTGGATCTATGATCAATTCAATTATCTTCTAGATTTCAAGGTGAGTTTCTCACTATACTCATGGGTCGAAGGCACCAATGTTGTCCCACTAGATTATGGTATGTATCCTTTTATATAGGATGTTGCTATGCTATAGTGGTCTGTTAGATTGGTAGATCTATAAGATTACATGTATTGTTGGTTATTCTTTATCTGTTTGCATATGTCAACATAGTATGGTTGCGTTGAGGCGGTACTATTTTGTAATGTAAGCTAACAATCCCGAGAGCAATCCTGTCATAAGTTGAGGGCTACAGCGGTCAATCCAGTCTTATGTTTTGGGCTCGAGAGCAAGCCCATCATGAGCTGTGGTCCTGGAGGGGCAACCCAATCTCATGTTGTGGGCTCAGGGATAATCCATTCAGATGTTGTGAACCCAGTGTGAATGCATTGTACATGTATAGTTGTGTGGGGTATTTTGGGGGAACTCACTAAACTTTGGCTTACAGTTGTTGATTTCAATGTTCCAGGTACTTCCGATGATCAGGGCAAGGCGAAGGCATGATCATACACATCCTCCTATTGTCTTATGCTTTGATAGATTGACATGATACTCTGATTTACTTGGATATGATTTGAAAACATTAGTTGTTTATCTTTGGTTTCTAGTGGAAATGTTTTTATGAAAATGAAAAATTTTATCAAAATTTTTGGGATGTTATACACATCATTAGTACACATCACATAGGTTCTTGGCATACAGTTGCATGAATTCTTGTACTAGTATTAAAAACTCATTCCATACTTTGAAGTTAACGTAAAATATTCGTAATCCATCAATGTATATTAAGAATAAACTAAAGGGTAAAGAGTGAGTAGAGGTGAGCAATCTCTCTAAACCAACCCAAAACCAAAATTGTTTAAGATGAATCAAGAGGTCCGATAACTAGACCGATTAACCTACATTGGAGTCGGTGTCGCTTTGGATTTTCCGGTCAAATAGTCGATTGGAACTGATAAAAGTTCACAGTAACAGGTACAAATACATAAAGCTCTATCTCTTAAATGAACTAGCCAATGCTTTAAACCCAAATGAGTAGAATAATTGCAAATCAACTATAAAAAATTAATCCCCAAAATATTCATCCTTTAATGCCAAATCAACCAACAATGTTGAAACAACATAAATTCACCTTTGACGTCCCATATTTTGGGACCTATAACTCAATCAATATGTAACAAAATGACGTGTTTATATAGTTTGAAATGAAGTACAATTAGTAAACTATATGTTAGAATAAAAATCAATGTCATTTTGGTGTTAAATGAAGGAGTTATGACAGTCAAAAGAAGATGACAGATTCAACATAATTATATAAAAAAAATACATTAACTTCCTAGTTGTTCCATTAGGAACAGTGGCACCGAACCAGCCATACCCAAAACCGAAATTGATGATTATTGATAATCAAAACCGAAGCACTATACGAAATTCAGTCCCAGTTTGGTCTGGTACAACCGAGAAACTGTTTGGTCCGACCATGTTGCTTGCTCACCCCTAACTGGGAATATTAGTAACACATTTTTCTTTTGTTATTTATATTAGCAGCATACTTATTGTTTTTGTACATATTTTATGGATGAACTTTATCTTTTACTTATTTTAGCAACATATTAATTTTTTTAACTTATAATAGCAACATATTTACATTTAACTATCAATATGAGTCGGGTATTTTATTTGCTACATATTGCTATTATAAGTAAAACGATGTATAAATATCTTGGTAATGTGAGTGAAAATATATAACTACATTGTCGATGTTTGTGTGAAAAAGGAATAATATATTTTCTTTGTTGGTTAATAAAAATAAAATATGATGTCTTAACATCAAAAATCATTATAAATAATGACAATGTTAGTTTTCGATTCAATTAAGTTATGTTGTTGTTTCTTCAAGCTCTTTATTCAACATATATCACACAAAATTAGTATTATGTACCTTGACATATAGGACATAATTGACAAAACTAGCTAGTAGGTGTAAATTGAAACTTGAAGTTGGAAGATGATGATTGGTAGTTGAATGGTGGTATTTGATGACCATTAACTTGTAGTTATACTTTCTATATATTTATGTATAAATGTTTGACAAAAATAATTGTTAGTTTTTAAGTATGTAAAATTAGTTAAAAACTAAAAATTAGCTATCTGTTTGAAGTAGTTTGTGGATTTAGAGTATTTTGTTTAAAAACTCTAAAAGGTCCTGCTGCCAAACAAAAAAAAATCAAACTTTTTTTTTAAAAACTAAAAGCTAAAAACTCTACATCAAACACACAAAATATGAAACTCTTATTAATATTGGTAGTCTTAATCAAACTCTTTTTCAGAAAAAAGAAGAATATGTGGTTTATTAATTTTCTTTAGGACATTGTACATGTTTGCACAAGATCCAAAAAACAACTCAATTGTCAACAGAAAATTGTTTTTTAGTTTCATCCAGACCACATTTTCCTTGACCACTTCAATTAGACAATCAAATCATTATTACGTTAATTCATTTTGCTGATATTTTATGTGCACATGAACTTTCTTAACAAATAGTGCATGTCCACATATGCATCTTATCAGATTAATTTAACTTGATCCAGCAAACACTAACCCATTATTAAGGTATCTTTCTGAATTCTGATGTGATGCATTTATGAACTGTTAATCTTTATTAAGACTCGCACCCGTTGGATTATTTTACTAGACAACGTGAAAAGTTCCTACGTATCCTATGGCATAATGTATTAGTTCCTTAATTTTAACAATTTGAAAGTGAAAATAAAAACCTAATGAAAGTTTTAATATACGAATTTTAAACATAATTTATTGTCTCAATTGGTTTATGAATAGTAATTTGAAAATTCTTGACTAAGGTATATTGAGGGATGAAGATTGAACATCAACATGAAATAGAATATATTTTAATAAAAAAATATTTAAAAAAAGACATTCCTATCATTGCTTATATATACACATAGATTCCTAGAAATATGTTTCTCTACTACTAATATGATTATAAATTGCTTATATTTGACATTTTATTTCATCTGTGAATTACAAATATTGGTTTAGGTTGCATGTTTGTAATGTTTTAAGTTTGAAGTTTACAACTTGATATATTATATATCCTCTACTAAATAATTTTCTATAATTATATGCTGTTATTAATTATGTTAATTGTTTCTTGTCTTTATTTTTCAGGTTCTTAATGTTGTGCTGGAGAAGATTTGTTAATCCGCAAGTGGAACAAACATAAAGATTAGCATCATCTGGGAGCTCTCTTTAGCGAAATCGTTCGTTGAATCAAAGTTCTAGGATATGCTTGTGAGGCATGCAGTAAACTTATTTCATCATTTTCGTAACTACCAAAGAAAATAAAAATGTAAAAGAAGATACAAGTCATACTAGATATATAATATATTTAAGGGTTAGAAAATTTGAAATAATTTAAACAAAATGGGGGTTTCAGTTATTTTCGAAAAGTAAAAGAATAAGATGAAGTAGGCTTTAACCTTTTGGGTTTGACAAATTGTATGGGCTGTAGCCCATTTTTCAGAAACTTATTTGTCATGATACTGTTGCTATGGATATGGTCAAGTCAATTGGTCATTAACTAACCTATGTTTTCGTATTAATGAAATTTCTGAAAAAAAACTTATTGATGATATGTATTTGGAATTTTGGTCGTCTGAATGAATAATTTGATATGAAATGAAGTGAATGAAATCTCGAATGACAATTTTGAAGAAATAAATGTTTGGAGTATGAACCTATTTAGTTCTTTATGAAATTACTTATGTATGGGTTCAATCCGGTAGTTGATATGAATTATAGTTATAAGTATTTGCAGTTAGGGATTCGAATGTAACAACTTCAACACGGATCGTATCGCGGCAAACCAACTTTAGGTAAGTGATTACTTTGCCTTTGCTAGTTTATACTTCCTATCGAAATTCAAAAAACGTTTTCGTATTAGTAGAGAATTATACCTACGTATAGGTAGAGATTTGGCAAATAATTACGAGTTTTATCAATTGCGTTGAGATGCTAGAGATAAACATGATTTTACTACAATACAAAAATTCACAGCCGCACTTCGACAATTAGCATACGACATAACCACAAGCACATCATATGAGTATTTGAAAATCCATGAGAGGATGGGGCGAGACTGTACGTATTTTTTGTGAGTATATTGTAGAGCTTTATGATGACATATACTTGTGGAAGCTGACTAGAAGTGATGTCGAATAGTTGTATGTCACACGTCAAGCTAAACACGCTCTTCTATGAATGCTTGATAGCATTGATTGTATGTATTAGGAGTAGGAAAACTGTTCAAATGCATGACGAGGTCAATTCACACGAGGTGATCATGACATGTTGACTTTGATACTAGAAGTAGTTGCTTCACATGACCATGGTTTTGACATGCATTCTTTGGTCCAACGGGGTCAAACAACGACCTAAATGTGCTTGGAGCGTCTCCAATACTTAACGATATTCTTTAGGATAAAGCTCCAAACATGTCATATGTTGTGGATGGACATGAATATAACTTTGGGTATTACCTTGGTAATAGGATATATTTATATCATGCTACATTTTCAAGTCATACTTATATCTGACCGATGATAAAAGAAAATTGTTCATGTTAGCATAAGAATCGAAAATGAAGGATGTTGAATGGGCGTTTGGAGTCCTCAAAAGCAAGTGACACATAATCAAACTTCTGGCACGATCATGGGGTAGGATAAAATTAATGAAGGTGCTAACTGCTTGTGTCGTTTTACAAAACATGATGATATAAAAAGAGGATATGGCCATTTGTATGTATACTTTGAACGATATACTTAATACAACTGTAATAATACAAGTCGGAAGCCCAACTTACTTCATGAGACTTTTGACAATACAAAATAGAGAAACACATCACAATCTACATCACGATTTGACTGAACACATATGGAAAAAACAATTCGAACAAAACAATGAAAATGCTTATTAGGATGATTACGACGATGACAATGAGGACGAGGACGATGAAGATGAAGACGATGAGTAGTATTTTCTATTTTTAGTTTAGTTTCAATATTTTTTTCGATAGTAATGTATGTTTTGATTTCTATGTGTTTTTTTTATTTCTAGGACGACAATGACGATTTCTATGCGTTTTTATTGTAATATAGGTTTCAAGTTATTAGTAAAATGTTTATTGAAGTTTAAAATTATGTTTTTTATTTAATCCAATGTTAAAAATCATAGAAAAACAGAAAATATAAATGTTATGGAGTGGTGCGGTAGTAAGGATGTAGTTAAGATAATGTGTCACTAATGTGGCGTCACCTTTCTAATGATAATGTAGTGACCATACCCCTTAGCCTTAAAATGTCTTATGAATCGATAATCGAATCGAAATCTTAGATAACTAGATCGAAATCGGAACTATAACAATGGATTAGAATTAAAAGAATTGTATATTACTTTCCCTCTCGTTACCTTTAATCATCACATGCTCTCTCTCTCTCTCTCTCTCTCTCTCTTACAATCACAATCGAATTCCCCTTATTACTAACTCTTTTTTCTCTAATACTCTGTCGCATTCTCCTTTTGATTCTCACTCAAGATTCTTTATGTTGATTTTGAATCCTTGCCACTTACGTGATATCAAATAAGAAGGTATGATTTGTCTTTTTGATTTCTGTTTATTGAAAGATTATAAGTTTTTGTATCCATTTTTTTTTGTAAATTTGCTTGTCATTCTAGTTATATCAGATTTTTGTTTTTGAAATCCTATCTCTCTTGTTTGTATATCAGATTTCTGAAGTCGATTTCTTTAGAAACTGTAACATACACGTTCAGTTATCGTGTTTTGTTAGTTTAAAAATGAATATTATTAAATAGTATATAGTTTTGAGCATTGACTTCGAATAAGATAGTTTTATGAGATTTGAAGTAAAACTATGTTTAGAATCATTCGAGAAGTATTGGAAGTCTTATAAGATTCCGATCAAAAGTCAATTATCAAAATTAACGAAAATATAATATTTAAGTTGGAAATAAGTAAAACTAATGTTACTGATAATTGTAAATTATCCTGTTAGAAATGTTTAGGCGAAAACCTCATCGAAATCTGAGTTATAACGAAAAAATTATGACTTATTGAAGTTTCGCGACAGAACCGACACGACACCATATGACGTAAAAAGTGAGTTTACGATAAACTACTTTTTAGCCTTTGTAATCTAAATGAAACTCGTAGTATTCATTAAACTAGAAATTTTCATCAAAAGAACGTTTAAATATGACTTCATATGAGGAAGTTATGCTTTTTCTACGATTTAGTATAGCAATACATAGCCCGAAACTCGAAATAAAGATCGAGTGATTTTTAGCCGACACAACTTAAATGAGAAACGGAGGACTTGTCAATAGTAGTACAACGATAAAAAGACAGATGAAAACGGACGTCGGATGAAGAAATTATGAAATTTTAACGAACTTTTCCTGTCCCGGCCTGTTAAAAATATAATATTAAAAATTAAGTCAAAATTAGCCGACAGAGTCTAAATGAAAGTTGTAGAGCAATGTCATACCTATGCGTGCATATAAAGAACGTCAAAAACAGAGTCTGTATGCGAAAGATATGAATTTTTGAAGTTTTAGACACAAACTTCGAGGCTGGTCTGAAGGATTACGCCCAACATACAGAAGTACACCCAGCGTACTCATGAACGTGATCTGGAATCGGTCACCCCCTACTCCTTCGCATGATGGACACGTGTCATAGCCTTGACACGTCCGAGCAGATCTTTTTGTACGCCCAACGAAGAGCCTTGCGAGGTAGTACGCCCCGCGTACTCTAAAATTACGTCCAACGTAATTAGGTGCTTCGGACACTATAAATAGGGTGCGAGGCTGCCCGGATTTAGTTTAATATTTTCACACTTTTACACCCTCTATTCTCTCTCAAGTTACCATAATACCCTCCGAAGCCTAGGGAACTACCCTAACACCCAAAGCACGCCTCGGAGAATCGAAGAGCCTGAGAAAACATCAGTCAAAACTCTGCCCGCACAAAGCCCGGTTTTCTACAACTCCCGATTTCATCAAAGAAAGTCATTTTTGGAAATGAAGTGCTGGCCAAATTATCATTTTGTCGTTTGGTTATTTCATGGTGAGTTCAATATAGGGACAATTGTATATTATGTGTTATATGTACAATGTGCTTTCTCGTGTTATTATGATAATGGAGTTATACCATTGGCCATGTACATCATGTCTCGTATCACTTTGGTATTGGCTTTGTGCCTTTGGCCATGTAGAGAATGACTCGTATCACTTTGGCATTGGTATGAAGCCTTTTACCATGTAGAGCATGTATCATATCACTTCGGTATTGATTTTGTGCCTTTAGCAATGTAGAGAATGACTCGTATCACGTTGGTTATTGGAAGAATGCTAGGTAGGGTTAAAAGTCTGTATATTCTAGCAAAATGATAATTCAAAATTGTATTTTCTATGCCACTTGGGCTGAAGTCATATTGATGTATATCATGTTGAAATTGTTGTATTTCATTGATCGTAAATCTTTGAATCAAGTTATTGGTTGACATGGAAAGCCTGTCATATGATACTCATATGCCTTTGTTGTTCTTTGTCCCTCTTTGTTTCTATCATATATTGCAGGTGATAAGCATCCAGTATAGTTATGTACTGTTAGAAGATGTAGAATAGATGATATTATAATTTTTGTATTTAGTGTATAAATTCTTGAGAAATTATATAATATATTAAACTCTGTAAAAAAATTCTTAATAGTTGGTTTGCATCCAGTCTTTTAGTAAGTATCCAGACTTCTATAAATTATATTATGAATATGCATGTAGCATTTTTAGAGTAATAATGTGTATTAAAGGGGTCTTTCAGAAACAGTGAAAATCAATGCTCTAAGTCTCAGAATTTTCACTCTATTAGGTATTATGTTTGTAAATTTTTGTATGTAAATGAATAATAAGAAGTCATGTGTTCCAAAATTTCTAATGTTTAACTTCTAACTTGACCCTTTAAGAGTTTCCGATTCAACGTATTAGGTATATAATATTGTAAATTGAATTGTTGTTTATCAAAGTTTTTATTTAATTTTAGTTATCATTTTTATTATTTTTGTTACTTATTTTATTTTATAAGTTACTTTAATATTAGGTTTCCATAAATTTGAGACATAGACGAGATGTTATTTTCTTAAAGTTGTATTTTCTTATTATAATGTTTCCTAAAATGCATATATTTGGAAGCAAAAACGAAAGAAATAGAAAGTTGTTGATGTATTTTTACAAAAACAAAAATGATATATAGATATGTTTTTCAACCAATAAATTTTTATAATTTAAATGAACATGATAATAATTTGAATCTGTAACACCCAATTCCTGGTATGCCTTTAATTCAAGTGTTTCTTATGTTTTTCTTTGGGAATCGACGAGTTGGAGGCCCAACTCGTCGAGTAGAGTCGTGATCCGCGGGAAGTTTAAGTAGTCTACTCGACGAGTCGGGAGACCGAATCGGCGAGTAGTCGTTGTTTCAGTGAAACCCTAAATTGAGTGTTTGCACCCTATTTAAACACATTATACACCCTCAACTCATGCCCCATCGTCCAGAGAAAACCCTAACTCGAAACCCTAGTTGTTTTTAGTGTGTTCTTGAGCCTTGTGGTGTTACCTTGTGTGATTAAAGCTTGAAGAAAAGAAGGAGGCTTGTGAGATCAAGGGGAAACAAGAAGATCCAGAGTTTTGAGCATATTTCCAGCTTATTAGAGATATAAAGCTGAAAACCTTGTCTATTCATTATCTAGATCTAGATTTTGGACCTTTTTCTACAACTTTCTAAGCCCTGGAGAGGTTGTATTCGGGATTGAGTATTGGACCCGACCCGACATGGTCCATTTGGGTTGCACTTCACCCGAACAATTTATGGATAATCTTTTGAGAATAGTACAAGTTATGATTTATTAATATATTATAAGTTCTAATATTTTAATATAAGATCATATTATTTAATTAGTATTGATCTATAATTAATCTAGGATTAATTTAGAGATCAAAGATATTACTAATTAAATATGGACTTCTATATTTATATAGTGTGGGCTAATGCTTATTTGGAATGGGCTAGGCTTGCATGGAAAGTCCATGGATACTTCATGGAGCTTTAACCCATGGATCTCATGTAAATGAAGAGACATGGGTATTAGGGTTTACATGGATGTAACCCTAATCCACCACACTATATAAAGGAGGCTTTGGTTCTTGAAATAGACTAGTGGACACTTGTTGAAGTGAGTAAAGCAAGAGGGCCGATTTCAAGATAGTAGTCACTATTCTCTCAAAGTTCCAAGTTTGTGGTGATTTGTGATTTCCATTTGAGGCATTCACACTATTGGTGCTAGGCTCTAAAATTCCAAGCAATCAACTACTACTACAAGGTAAGTATTTCTACTAGCTTTATTTGATTCATGTTCCCCATGCCATGCTAGTTAGGATATGAACCTTGGAAAAATAATTATTTGCATGTATCTTAGACAAACATAGATCCAAGGTTTATTAGGGTTGCATGTACACTTAGGAAGTGTTAGAATGCTCAAAACCCATCAGTGGTATCAGAGCCTAGGCTTGTTTGTTTGATACTTGATGCAAATAGAGGAAAAAGTCGAAAAACTTGCTGTCTGATCATGAACTCGCCGAGTCCATGGGGGGACTCGCCGAGTTCATGTGAATCTTCAACCTACTCGCCGAGTAGGTTCATGCACTCGGCGAGTAGAAGCCTAAGACTGCAGATTTTCGACTTTAGTTGCTGGAAATGGACTAGAAACATTACCCTAAAATGTTTTGGTACTTCAAAAACTTGTTTTAGATGGTGTAATGTCTTTGCTAATCCATTTACAACAACTTGTTATCAAAATTACAAAGTTTTATGTGTAATTTTTGATTCATGAAAGTGTTCATATTCATGTTCTTGATCTTATGATGTTTAGATGATCATAGGAATTATTTGTAACCTTTGTGGTAGATTAATTATTGATCATTATGTGTTTTAATGGAGTCCATAACTTGTCCTCAAGTTATGGAAAACCAAAAGTCACTTGAATTAAAACCATTAAAAGAACACAAGAGTTAGAAAAATGAAGAGTCTTCATTTTTATTACTCTATTAAACTCATAAGTTACAAGAAATGAAAAGTTTTGAAAGTTTACAAAACTTTCCCTCAAGTTTTGGAACAAGTAAAGTCATATTAAAAACTTTAGTTCCAACCCTTAGAATTTTAAAAGTTAAAATTCAACCCTTATACTTATAATATTATAAGTTAATAATATATATGTATAAGATTAAAGTCGTCTTACTACTAGTACGCCTCATTCACGAAGTCGGTCTATAAGGTGAGTATAAGGTTGTTGCCTATAAAATGGCAACTTAATAGGTGTCCACTCTCACCCACCGCTTGCTTGACTGGTGGAGGGTCGTTAGCCGAACGGGTAAGACAAGGACTTATAAATTCTAATTAAAAGTATGATGAATATTATAAAGTAAATAAATGTTTTATTAAATTCCCAATCTTAGTTACTTTAGGAAAAATGTGAATAAGGTGCTAATCCATGAAATTACACTTTACACATTGTCTAAGTCGTTAGTGGAGCGTGTGTGGTTAACCGGCACACTAACTTGGACTTAACAAGGTAGGTAAAGGGTGACTTAATATTTATCATAGTATCGATGGAGCGTGTATGGTTAACTGGCACATCGATTGAGGGGTAATTTATTAAGGGTACCAAGTAATTTGCATGGTTACTTCACACCTCGTTTTGTGATCCTCGGCATCCCAGTCACAAAACTTGGAGGGCACACTCGAGATTGAAACATGCCTTTGAAAAGTTCATTGAATCTCAAAAGAATCTAGGAGTTTCTAAAAACCAAATTAAATATTTTTAATATTTCAACTTTGGTGGAAATTGGTGAATCGTCATTCACCTACCTTTCAAATATGTTATTACTTAGATTATGGCGTACCTCTTCTAAGTATAATATATTGTGATTGGGTCCTAGCCTTAATATTACATTTGGGTGTTTTATTAAGGACTATCTCTATGTCTAAACTAATTCTTTCTTTCTTTTCTTACAAGATGTCTGCAAACAACGCTGCTTCTGGCTCAAATCCTAGTGGCTCCTTTTCTCTTATGAACTTGTGTGGGAAAGTCACTTTTGATGGATCCAACTTTAATGAATGGATCAGAAACATCATAATGATTACTCGCTACGAGGACAAGGAATATGTCCTCGATAAGGAGCTTAAGGAGATTGATGAGACAGTTGCTACTCCTCAAGAGATCGCTGAGTTTAGGGCACATGAAAGGGATGCCACCAATGTGGCATGCATCATGATGGCCACTATGACCGCGGATCTCCAAAAATCCTATGAAGATTTCTACCCCTATGAGATGCACCAAGACTTGATGGAAAGATACCATCAAAGTGCTCGTCAAGAGAGGTATGCAATCACCTCCTCCATGATAACAACTCGCATGAAGGATGGTGAACCCATCACGGGCCACATGCAGAAAATGCAAAGATTTGTGGACCGGTTGTTGAAGCTAAATATGAACTTCCCCGAGGAACTTGCAATAGATATCATTTTGCATTCCTTACCTTCATATTATGATCAATTCCGCATGACATACCACATGAACAAGGAAGAGGTCACTCTCAGCAAACTTCAAGGACTCTTGTGATGGCGTGTATGAAACAATATCTGTGGTTGATAACTTAGGAAATAATGTATTGTGTATTGATTATGTTAATAATAATAACTTGGATAAAGCATCATTATGGCATTGTCGTCTTGGACATATAAGCAAGAAACGCATAGGCCAACTCCAAAAGGATGGACTCTTGGAGTCATTTGACCTAAAGTCAGATGATAGTTGCGAATCATGCTTACTTGGAAAAATGACAAAGACACCCTTCACAGGCTCTTGTGAGAGGGGTGAAGGTTTGTTGGACCTTGTACACACAGATGTGTGTGGACCATTCAAACATGCCACAAGGGATGCTAATCGTTATTATTTGACTTTTACTGATGATTACAGTAGATATGGATATGTCTACTTGATCAAGCATAAGTTAGAGACTTTCGAAAGGTTTAAGGAATTTAAATAGGAAGTCGAGAATTAATTGGGCAGGAACATTAAGATGCTTCGATTCGATCGAGGTGGTGAGTATCTTAGTTCAGAGATCCTCGACTATCTTAGGGAATGTGGGATTGTCTCACAATTGACACCTCCCAGGACACCGCAGTTGAATGGTGTGGCTGAGAGGCGTAATCGAACCTTGTTGGATATGGTTTGTTCCATGATGAGTCGAGCTTCACTACTAATCTCGTTTTGGGGGTATGCCTTAGAGACTGCCGCCCATATTCTTAATCTAGTCCCTACAAAGAAAGTTGCCAAAACTCCTCACGAGATGTGGACTGGTAAAGTACCCAACCTAGACCATATCAAGATTTGGGGTTGCAAGGCTTTTGTGAGGCGTGAGACTCATGATAAACTAGAACCCCGAAGCAAGAGGTGTATTTTCATTGGCTACCCACAAAGATCATTTGGTTACCTCTTCTACAGACCTAGTGATAATGTGGTCTTTGTAGCAAGAAGAGGAGTCTTTCGAGAGAGAGAATTTATAAGCCAAGGAGACAGTGGGAGGCAAATTGACCTTGAAGAACTTCAAGAGTCAAGCGGTGAAGGAACTTCAAACCCTAGCCCTCAACTTAAGGAGGAAACTCCTGTTGAGCCAATTGATGAGTCTGTACCTCTGAGGCATTCCACGAGAGTTAGGAATGCACCTGAGCATTACTATGGTCTCCATATTACTGCGGAAGGTGAGACACTTATTAGTGATGAGACACTAGTAGGTCTGGATTAACCTAACAGCTACACGGAAGCCATGGCAGGCCCTGAGTCTGCTAAATGGAAAGAGGCTATGGATAGCGAGATACAATCCATGTATGAAATCAAGTTTGGAACTTGGTTGAGAATGTACCAGGTCATAAGATTGTAGGGTGCAAATGGATCTTCAAGAAGAAGACCGACATGGATGGTAATGTACACACTTATAAGGCTCGGCTGGTTGCAAAGGGCTTCTCTCAAATTCCTGGAGTGGATTATGATGAGACCTTTTCTCCAGTAGCCAAGATTAAGTCTATTAGGATTATGTTAGCCATAGCTGCATTTCATGACTATGAAATTTGGCAAATGGATGTCAAAACCGCTTTCCTTAATGGAAAGCTGACTGAAGATGTTTACATGAGTCAGTCAGAAGGTTTTGTCAGCAACGAGTACCCTAATAGAGTGTGTAAGCTTGAGAAATCCATTTATGGATTAAAGCAAGCACCTCGTAGATGGAATCTTTGCGTCGATGAAGAGGTCAAGGAATTTGGCTTTTCTAGGAGTGAAGATGAATCTTGTGTGTATGTCAATGCTAGTGGGAGTATAGTTATCTTTTTGGTGTTGTATGTGGACGACATACTACTCATAGGAAATGACATTCCAACTCTGCAGGAAGTTAAGTCCTGGCTTGGGAAGTGTTTCGCTATGAAGGACCTTGGTGAAGCTACCTATATCCTAGGGATAAGGATTTTGCGAAACAGGAGTAAAAGACTAATTGGACTTAGTCAAAGCACCTATGTGGACAAAGTGTTGAAAAGATTCAACATGCATAACTCCAAGAAAGGTGAGTTACCCATTCAGAGTAATGCCAGATTGAGTAAGACACAAAGCCCTAGTACTAAGGCTGAGATAGCAGAAATGAGTCGACTACCTTATGCTTCAGTTGTAGGATTGATCATGTATGATATGACGTGTACTCGACCTGATGTAGCCTTTGCTTTGAGCATGGTTAGCAGGTATCAGGGGAATCCTGGCAAGGCACACTGGACTGCGGTAAAGAATATCCTCAAGTACCTGCGGAGGACTAAGGACTGGGTCCTTACCCTCGGTGGGAGTGATGACTTGAGAGTTGTAGGGTATAGTGATGCTAGCTTCCAGATTGATAGGGATAATTTCTGCTCTCAGTCGGGCTGGGTCTTTACCTTAAACGGAGGAGCAATCACTTGGAAGAGTTCCAAGCAGGAGACGGTGGCTGATTCCACTTGTGAATCAGAGTATATAGCAGCAAGCGAGGCAGCAAATGAGGCTATATGGCTAAAGAACTTCATCGGAGACCTTGGAGTTGTACCAGCTATAAAAGAGCCAATGGAGATTTTCTGTGACAACAATAGTGCGGTTGCCTTAGCCAAGGAACCAAGAGATCATGGGAGATCCAGACACATTGACAAAAAATATCACTTCATCAAACATCGAATAGAATAAGGAATCCTCGTGGCAAAGAGGGTATCATCGGATGAGAACCCAGCAGATCCCCTCACGAAGGGACTGAGTAGGGTTAAGCATCTCCAGCATGCTCAGAGCATAGGGACGAAGGATGATATAAGTTTTAGTAGTTAGATAAATTATGAAATTTGTAAAGTGTAAATGACATTAGATGATGAATAAAAGGTGTTTTATTTATGAGTAAAGTGTTGCTATCTCTTGCCGATCGTTTACTATATTTCATTTGCATGTTTTGACTTCTAGAATAATTATGTTTGGTATATCATATTATTCAAACCTCCACAGTCGGTCATATGTCGGAAGTAGGTATGAATCAAGACTGTCATGATTGGTTGCAGAGGTCTAAGGTGTTGGACATGGCTACAACAATCATGAGTGCTCATAAGTTCTGAGCATTGGACTCAACCCACGCACACTGGAATCACTTCATGGAATTTTATCTCAAGTGATCGTGAGACGGTAATATCATATAAGTCTTCAAACCTAGAGATATGATTTGTTACTTACGAGTTGGTTATGCATTGATTGTACGAAAACACATTGGTAACTCAATGTTATAAAACATTCCTTTATGTATAATTCAATGAGTGGTAGAACAAACATACGAGTCGAAGTTTATCTGTTCCTTCTAGGATTAGAAGCGATATTTGGGCCCCTCGATGATTTTGTTTTGACCTATGTACCAGGCCCGGTCAGAACTAAATTGATGTGCTCAGTTAAGTTCTATGTCAAACAAATCGGAAATCGGGAAACAAATGCTGGACAATAAGTAAGACCATGATCCATGTATTTGTCCGGCTGATATCTAGAACAGAGGATTATATGATCACTTATCTTAAATGGCGTGTTCTAGTTCAACAGAGTTTAAAGAGCTACGATTGTTGATCGGTTCCTGAAGTCATAGTTGCAACTATAGTTATTAGACTTATCCAAGTGGGAGACTGTTGGATATAGTGTCTAAGTCCATAACTATATTTGGTATGTACTTGACTCGACCCGACATGGTCCATTTGGGTTGCACTTCACCTGAACAATTTATGGATAATCTTTTGAGACTAGTACAAGTTATGATTTATTAATATATTATAAGTTCTAATATATTAATATAAGATCATATTATTTAATTAGTATTGATCTATAATTAATCTAGGATTAATTTAGAGATCAAAGATATTACTAATTAAATATGGACTTCTATATTTATATAGTGTGGGCTAATGCTTATTTGGAATGGGCTAGGCTTGCATGGAAAGTCCATGGATACTCCATGGAGCTTTAACCCATGGATCTCATGGAAATGAAGAGACACGGGTATTAGGGTTTACATGGATGTAACCCTAATCCACCACACTATATAAAGGAGGCTTTGGTTCTTGAAATAGACTAGTGGACACTAGTTGAAGTGAGTAAAGCAATAGGGCCGATTTCAAGATAGTAGTGACTATTCTCTCAAAGTTCCAAGTTTGTGGTGATTTGTGATTTCCATTTGAGGCATTTACACTATTGGTGCTAGGCTCTAAAACTCCAAGAAATCAACTACTACTACAAGGTAAGTATTTCTACTAGCTTTATTTGATTCATGTTCCCCATGCCATGCTAGTTAGGATATGAACCTTGGAAAAATAATTATTTGCATGTATCTTAGACAAACATAGATCCAAGGTTTATTAGGGTTGCATCTACACTTAGAAAGTGTTAGAATGCTCAAAACCCATCAAAAGGAGTATGGACTAGACGTGTTGGTAGGCCAACTTGGCGAGTCAGGTCAATTGGATGTCGACTTCGACCAATGTTAACTTTGACTGAATTGAGTTGACCCTGGTTAGGGTTGCATATTCAAATTGATAACTTAGAAGGGTTGTCGTGTAGGGATAGGGGACTCGAGGAGAGTCGATTTGGATGCCGAGGACAATTCAAACACTACACAACATTGAGGTGAGTTACCTTCCAGTAGAAGTCGGTCTAAGGCACCAACGCCGACCCACTAGTAGATGTTTAGTTGAGATGATTGTCTTTATGATAATTATCTGGTTTGCTATTGCTTGACATGTGTGTGTGCTAGTATGCTATGTTATGTGAGATGGTATTAGTAGAAGGGGACTAGTCCCCGATTCGGTCACTAGGACCAATGGGTAGGTTAGACACCCCATATATGTATGATAACATGATTATGATATGCTATTATACGCTAGCAGTAAGGGGTGAAATAGTCGCTATGTTCGGTTGGGATAGACCAGAGGGTAGGTCGACACCCCAAAGTAGCCTGACATGGGTAGGTCAGCACCTCAAAATGGCTTGACATGGGTTGGTCAGCACCCATAATGGCTTGACATGGGTAGGTCGGGCACCCCAGAATTGCCCGAAAATATGTATGTGGTTTTGGTATGTGGTATGATGGGGGAACTCACTAAGCTTTGTGCTTATAGTTTCACTTTTGATTTCAGGTACCTCTTCGTCTAAGGGGAAGGAATCGGCGGTGTAGCAGCGCATCACACACGCACATATGGTTTCCACATTGAGTTTCTGGGATTGTACTCTGATATATATTACTTATGTTGAGATGGTTTTCGAACACGGTGTTATAGTTTTTATAAAATGACATGACCTTGGTAATGTTTTGGTAAACTATGTTGTGAAGTATTTATTTAGAATGAAATTTTTGGCCTCGAAAATTGGGATGTTACAAGTTGGTATCAGAGCCTTGGTTTGAGGGATTCAGACACACCCTCGGGGGTGTCTGAACTCAAACCGAGGGCTTGAAAGATTTTTACAAGGAAATAGTTTTTCTGAAATCTAAATTAAAGAGTTATGAGAAAGAACAAGGTGTGTGACGCGTGCGATCGGCCAAGCTCAAGTAAGTTTTCCCCAAGATACCCATAGTTGTTATGTTATATGATATTATTATGAGAACTGCATGCTAGATTAGGGCTAAGGATCTAGGAGGATGCCTTGTATGTCTGTTACGTGTTTATGAGAACTGTATGCTAGAATAGGGCTAAGGATCCAGGAAAGATGCCTTGTATGCCTGCTATGGGAGCTCATTGAGCCGTATGTTAGTGCAGTAGTTAGCAGTGAGATAGCCTGATTAGGTTATGCTTGATTCAGTTACTCTATGCACGCATGTTGCTTGCTTTGTGCTATAGGGGTTCTGGCTAATTTTAATTAACTAGTATGAGAATATGTAATAGTATTCGCAAGCTAGTTAGGGAAAGGTGGTAGGGACCCCTAGTGCAGCTGATGGCGGAGAATAGGTCAGAGGGTGCCCTAGGAAAGCCTAGGATGAGATCAGTTGGAAAGGGATATTGGTAAGGGGACTTGGTGAAGTTGAGGCAATCCTTGAGGAAAGTACGGATAGATGTGGAAGGTAGTATGGTCCCGTACTACTGAAAGAAGAGGATCCGTACACGAGTCAAGGAGGGTCGAGATGGAACCAAGAAACTGGGAGAGTGTGTGAGACCTCTCAGGAGTATGTATGATCCTGGTGTTTACGTGTTTATTTTCAGTATGTTGGTCACACGACATGGAGCAGGAAGTTCAGGATCTGGATCAGGATCAGGATCAGGATCGGGTGCAGGGTCCAAGAAGGTCGATGACGGGTTATGCGAGTTCATCGTGTATGAGAACACGAGAGGTATCCTTGAGGCGACACCGATTATTTTCGGGTCGCTCAAGGAAGGGATTGTTGAGCTGATGGAGGATCGCCTCCGATCATTCAGGAGTGACTAGGCGTCCAGCCAGTCAAGTACGCACACACTGTCCTTTAAGGACTTTCGAGGGAGTGGTGCGCCATAATTTCATGGGGCGAAGGACCCCATTGCAGCCAGGAGATGGATCGCGGACATCGACTCTGTGCAGTGGACAAGCTTCTACCCGGAGTAGTCGAAGGTCAGCTTTGTTGTGGGATGTTTGAAGGATATAGCTAGAGATTGGTGGGAGTCATTTGGTGACTCGTTGGGAGCCCCAACCATCAAGGCTATGACTTGGTCAGATTTTGTGACAAGGTTCAGGATTAAGTTTGCGCCAACTGTGGAGCTTCAGCAGCTGGCCAGGGAGTTTCAGGATATGAGACAGACTACGAAGTCATTGGCGGAGATCACCGCCAGGTTCAGGGAGAGGGCCTTGTTGGTACCTCAGTATGCGGGGGACAAAGAAACACGGAAGACCCACTACCATGATATGTTGAGGGCTGATATCCGGGAGCACGTCATCTATTTAGCTTGCTTGACCCTAGAGTCCATGGTTGCCAGGGCGCATGAGAAGGAGATTGATTTGGAGCAGCTGAAAAAGAGGAAGGCATAGACTGAGCAGGTTACAGGGGTTTAGGGGAAGAAACCCAAGGGATCCAACGTTAGGTCAAAGGGCTAGCTGGGCCAGAGCCGCTGCAGGAAATACGGCATGCCGCATGAGGGAACTTGTAGAGCAGGATCGTCAAGCTACTACAAGTGCGGCAAGAAGGGGCACTTTGGCAGGGATTGTACTACCCCCGCCCCCACAGTTCAGACATCAGACCTGATTTGCTTCCATTGTAATCAGAGGGACCATAAGAAGGCCAACTACCCTAGATTGTCAGCAATATCAGCAGCAGCGCCAGCGGTGGCGCCGACTCCAACGACAACACGAGTTGTGGATGGCCGGAAGGTCAAGGAAGAGGATCCAGTGGTGCGGAGCCGAGCGTTTCTGTTGATAGCCGAGGAGGGACGCGCCGCACCCGATGTGGTGACGGGTATGATTTCTTCTCTCTAATCTTTTATATTAGGGTGCTGTGATTTTGATATGTGCTATGTGTGCTCTGTTTAGGATCGTTCCATGTGAACGGTATTCCAGTTCAGGTGTTGTTTGATTTGGGTGCTACCCGATCGTTTGTCTCTCTTGCGCTTAGCAAGAAGTTTCCTGAGTCCTCGGGCATGTTGGATTGTCCTCTAGAGGTCGAGATTGGGGACGACCAGTCATTGCGAGCATCAGAGGTTTTCAAGGATTGTGTTTTGAGATTGTTCGAAGAGCATTGCCTGGTAGACTTGGTTCCCATACCTTTGCAGGGGAACAATGTTATTATAGGTATGGATTGGCTAAGCCCCAATGGGGTGGTGATCGACTGCGCGTAAAAATTGGTGTGGATCAGAACCCCAAGTGGGGTAGAGCTAGTGATTTAGGGCGAGAGGCCACAACGAGGACCAACCTCATGTTCAGCAGCGAGGGCTAGGAGCTACCTTCAGCAGGGTTGCACAGGATATGTCGGCTATGTTATCGATACTCGAGAGATGGGTAAGGCGAAAGTGGGTGATGTGCCAATAGTACGAGAGTTCGCGGATGTATTCCGCGAGGAGTTTCCAGGGATACCTCTGGAGAGACAGGTAGAGTTCAGGATAGACCTAGTCCCTAGAGCGGCTCCGATAGCCAAGGCACCGTATCGGTTGGCTCCTCCTGAGATGCAGGAATTGTCTACACAGCTGCAGGAGCTGTTAGACAAGGGATTCATTAGACCGAGCAGTTCACCCTGGGGAGCTCCGATTTTATTTGTGAAGAAGAAGGACAGGTTGCATCGCATGTGTATAGATTATCAGGAGCTGAATAAGGTAACCACTCCTGAGGATTGATGACCTATTTGACCAGCTACAGGGAGCATCTTGGTTCTCCAAGATTGATTTGCGTTCATGTTATCATCAGATGAGTGTCAGAGAGGAGGATGTGCAGAAGACTATTTTCGGACGCGTTATGGTCACTATGAGTTCGTGGTGATGCCTTTCAGGTTCACCAATGCTCGTGCCGCGTTCATGGATCTCATGAACCGCGTGTGCAGACTGATGCTGGATCGGTCTGTGATAGTTTTCATCGACGACATCCTGGTTTACTACAAGACGCGAGAGCAACATGAGGAGCACTTGCGGGAGGTTCTAGATACATTGAGGAGGGAGAGCTTGTATGCTAAGTTCTCCAAGTGTGAGTTCTGGTTGTGCGAGGTGCAGTTTCTTGGGCACCTTGTCAACCAGAATGGGATTTTGGTTGACCCGACCAAGGTGGAGGTCGTGATGATATGGGAGGTTTCGAGGTCTCCATCTGAGAATCGGAGCTTTCTGGGGCTGGCGGGCTACTATCGGAGATTCATTCAGGATTTCTCCAAGATAGTTGTGCCCCTGACCCGGTTGACAAGGAAAGTCGTGGTTTTTTGCTGGGGGCCTGAGCAGCAGGCCACGTTCGAGACGTTGAGACAGAGATTGTGCGAGGTGCCAATTTTATCCTTGCTGGAGGGCATGGAGGATTTTGTAGTATATTGCGATGCGTCCATCTTAGGTTTGGGCGCAGTATTGATGCAGAGAGGGCATGTTATCGCTTACGCTTCAAGGCAGCTGAAGCCTCATGAGGCGAACTATCCAACGCATGATTTGGAGCTGGGGGTCGTTGTTTTCGCCTTCAAGATTTGGTGTTATTACCTCTATGGGATCCGTTTTACTGTTTACACAGATCATAAGAGCCTGAGGTATATCATGGACCAGCCAAAATTGAATATGAGGCCGTGTCGGTGGCTTGATGTGGTAAAGGATTATGATTGTGAGATTCTCTACCACCTGGGGAAGGACAATGTCATGGCCGACGCGCTTAGCCACAAGGCAGTGCCGATCAGGGACATCTGTATGAGGATGGCAGTTGTCACTCCGCTGTTGGACCAGATTCGGGAGGCCCAGTAGGAGGCCATGAAGGAGGAACATCGGAAGAGCGAGCAGATTGTGGGTCAGGTTTCCTCCTTCGACTATGATAGTCTGGGATTATTGACTCTTCACCGTAGGGTGTGGTTCCCGTATTTGGAGGTGTGCACTAGGTATTGATGGAGGAGGCATACAAATGCAGGTTCTCTATCCATCCCAGGGCGACGAAGATGTACATGGATCTTTGTCTTGATTATTGGTGGCTCTGTATGAAGAGGGACATAGCTTGGTTCGTGGAAAGGTGCCTGACCTGCAGGAAGGTCAAGGCTGAGTACCAGAGACCTCACGACAAGGTCCAGCCATTGGATATCCGGTTGTGGAAATGAGAAGATATTACTATGGATTTTATCACGAAGCTTCCCAGGACCGCGCGAGGGGTAGATTTGATTTGGTTTATCGTTGATCGATTGACCAAGAGTTCCCATTTCATTCAGAATTCAGGAGAGCGTTTCGGCTGAGAATTTGGCCGACATCTATATCAGGGAGGTAGTGACGTGACACGGGGTGCCAGTTTCAGTGATTTCCGACAGGGATGTGCTGTTCACTTCCAGGTTTTGGAAGAAGTTTCATGATGAGCTGGGTCCTCATCTGCACTTTAGCACCCCCTTTCACCCGCAGATGGATGGATAGAGCGAGCGGACCATCCAAACTCTAGAGGATATGTTGCGGGCGTTTGTTTTAGATTTTTGGAGGTAGTTGGGATACTTACCTTCTGTTGGAGGAGTTCTCTTATAATAATAGCTATCATGCGAGCATCGACCGTCCTCCTTTCGAGATGTTGTACGGGAGGAAGTGCAGGACCCTGCTATGTTGGGGTGAGGTTGGTCAATGGGTCATGGAGAGTACCGAGGTGGTACTCAAGATGAAGGAGAGGATCCAGCAGGTTCAGAGCAGGCTTCAGATTGCTCAGAGTCGGCAGAAAATTTATGTCGACAAGCGTCGATCGGACCTGGAGTTCAAAGTCGGGGATATGGTGCTCCTAAAAGTGTCGCCTTGGAAGGGCGTCATTCGATTCAGGAAGCGGGGCAAGCTGGGCCCCATGTATATTGGACCTTTCAGGGTTGTAGCCCGGGTGGGCAAGGTTGGATATAGGCTGGATCTGCTAGCTGAACTTAGTCGGATTCATAACATTTTTCACGTCTCCCAGTTGCGGAAGTGTCTGGTGGATAATTCGGCAGTAGTGCCATTAGAGGGTATTTAGGTGGATAACAGCCTGAATTACATCGAGTGGTGTCGCACCCCCGAACCAGACGGTGGAAACATCCGGGGGCTTGTGCGTGACTTCATCTTGAAATATCATTACAGTGAATATAATTGAAACATAACATCAACATCATCACACATCTAATATAACAACATTCATTGTTTACATCGAGTATTGTATTTGAATATTACATGCCAAAATAGTCAGAGTATGGTGAAACAAAATATAACACAATATCCATTAGTATGTTTCGTTCATCCTGCTTTAATGGTTTCCTGAGAATACAAGTTAATTTAAAAAGGTCAACATAAAAATGTTGGTGAGTTCATAAGCATGTTTGTGAAAATGAATTGTATGACTTTGAAACCACCAGAAAATCCTATATTTTCTGCAAACTGTTTAGTGTGTTTGTGTCAGATCTTGTATTAATGCATGTATGTTATTGTATATTTGAGTGAAAGGGTAAAGAGAATGTAGAGGGCATGTAAAAAGCATGTAAAGAGAATGTTCCCAGACAACCCGATGTTGTCTGTAAAAGAGAAAGCTGTCATACCAACCCCCGAGGTTGAGTACTAGTACAAGTATGTTTCCGAGTAATCCAAGAGAAAAGAGAATGGTCTTCCGTTAACTTCATAACGTTAATTCCTCTAAGTGAGTCATCATAACCATACTAAATAATGACAATTTCGCCTGTCTTGGCGTTGTTGGACGCCGGTTTTGATTAGATGGTTTTCATCACCCTAGACTGAGTTAGTCTAACTGTAGCGAACAGCTCAGGTGTGGGATGTCATCCCTGTATAGATCTATACACAAATCCCCGCTCTCCCTCCAAAAGACTCTGGTTATAACTACAGGCTACGATCATAATCTTAATAGGTCTCAACTGATAAAACTCACTAGATCATTAATCGAATTTACGCAAAGAAAAAAATATAAACCCATTCCCGGCCTAATGAACCATGTAAGCGAGCCACTAAGGCATCGTTAAACATGTAAATAATTTCAATGCCCAATTGGAATGAAATTATATAACATGGGTCCGAAATATATATGAAAGGACAACTGAGGCCCATTTCACATGTAAGGTATTTACAGGCCCAAATAGCACACAAATAGTATCCAAGGTCCGTTACACATGTTAATGGGTCAATGAGGCCCAATAAACATATAAATAGTATACATGACCTGTCAAACAAATAAATTGGCCTCTAAGGCCCAATAACCTAGGAAATGATCAAATTAATCCGTTTGTTAGTTTATCATTGATTTTGGTTCAAGTTTTCACTAAAATAGCATAAAAGCCCACTTTTTTGTAAAAATGACGTTCTTGGCCCAATAAGCCAAAAATTTACAATTAGGGCCCAATTTTTGTAAGAATAACACTTTAATCTCCATTTTGTTCAAAACTTGTGTTGATGACTAGTTTGTGGTAAAAATAACATTTTACACCCATTTTTGTCAAAAATATCATTTTTGGCTTCATTTTTTGTGAAAACACATATATTTCTGGTTTTGGGCTTTTCTGACCTAGTTGTTGGAAATTTCGTAGAAAAATCATCGTAAGTAGAAATTTGGATCCGTAAATTCTGGAAGTTTGGAAATTTTGTTTTCTTTGTTCACAATTTTTCTCATAATTTTTAATGGCTTCTAACAAGTGTCAATTTTCTCTCCTTCACAGGCTGGTCCGAAATTATTTCTAATCTGATAAGCAGTTTCTTAAAATTCGCCAAAAATTGTAGAAAAATCGTATGAAAACGTGAGCATAGTCATTTTAAATTTATAAACTTGAAGTTTTTTCATGTAAAACATTTTTGAAAAATATTATCATTTAGGTGGTCAAAACGATTCGAGATTGGACCAAAACCTTTCTATGAAAGGCTGATTTTTAAGTTTATTTTATAGATCTTGGAACACAACACTCATTTTTACTATTTTAAGTGTATAATTCCCAAATATACTAGTTTACATGTATTATATATGATAGTACATACTTTTCTCAAGGTTTTCATGTAGATCTAAGTGATAAACTTCATGCTCTTAACATATTCTTAGGTTTATGAAATAAACAACACATAACCACCAAATAAATCACGAAAAACACACATATTCATGCATACACACATAGATCTACACAGCACAACTTGTATTCTCCCCCAAAACAAAGTAAAAATAGAAAATAGGGGGTATGAACTCACATTGCTTTGACGTTTTTGGTTCTTTGTGATAAATTGAGTAGATCTCAGCCCTAGGAAGCTTCTTGAGGAGGCTTTCGAACTTAGATGGTTCTAGGGAGTTGGAACATGAAAAGATGCTATGTAAGGAAGAATTTTTAGCATTAAAATGGAAGGTAACAACTAGTAGGAGATGGTAACTTACCAAGAGTGTGAAGGATTTGATGAAAGCTCTTTGAAATACACCCACAACTCACGAATTTTTTGAGGAGAAAGGGAGAGTTCCTGAGATGATTTTGAGAGTGTTTGAAGGAAAAATTGAAGATGTATGTGTTTGTGCTTGCTCTTGGCCAATAATAAGAGAAGAGAGAGAGGGGTTTTTGAAGTGATGGTTGCATGGAGAACCACCATGCAAAACTGATGTGTCAAGTGCAAGTTATTTCCTCTTTTTCTTTTTTTTATCTAATAAGCATAATATGGACGAGAATTTGGTCTTAAGAGAAAGGAAATTAAGGGAATTTGGTCCTTCTCTTAACTTTATTGAATTTATGATGCCCAATAATAGATTTCGGCCCATTGGGCCCTTAAGAAGGTTCACGACCCAAAATGGTAAAAGGAATGGGTTTATGGACCATTAAGGTTAATTAAATCATTTATGACCCATCATGGTCCATTAGAGGTAGAATGGATCATTTTAGGCCAAAATGGCTCAAAATGTTATAGATTGATGAATTGATGATTTATTGGTCCCTTAGGCCCAATAAGAGAATCCTAGTCCATAATGATCTTGAGCCGGGATTTCTAGGGTTTCCAAACCTTATTTGCATATATGAGATGTATTTGAACGAGCATAGAGTATAGTATTCACTTAGAGTACAAGCTTTTACAATGGATGATGTTTACATGAGAAAAGAATTTTCCAGCAAAATGCCAGTTGTGACAAGTGGCCAGTGACAATCTTGGACAGGAAGTCAAGGGATCTGAGAAACAAGAGAGTGGAGCTGGTTAAGGTGCAGTAGCAGCACCGCAAGAGCTCGGAATGGACCTAGGATCCGGAGGACGAGATGAGTGAGCATTACCTCGAGCTTTTTCAAGACCGAGCAGCAGACTTCGAGGATGAAGTCTTAGATAAGTGGGGGCGATTTGTAACACCTAATTCCTGGTATGCCTTTAATTCAAGTATTTCTTATGTTTTTCTCTGGGACTCGACGAGTTGGAGGCCCAACTCGTCGAGTAAAGTCATGATCCACGGGAAGTTTAACTAGTTTACTTGACGAGTCAGGAGACCGACTCGGCGAGTTGACGTTGTTTGAGTGAAACTTTAAATTGAGGGTTTGCACCCTATTTAAACACATTATAACCCCTCAACTCAGCCCCTATCGTCGAGAGCAAACCCTAACTCGAAACCCTAGCTGTTTTTAGTGTGTTCTTGAGCCTTGTGGTGTTACTTTGTGTGATTGAAGCTTGAAGAAGAGAAGGAGGCTTGTGAGATCAAGGGGGAAACAAGAAGATCTAGAGTTTTGAGCATATTTCCAGCTTATTAGAGGTATAAAGCTGAAAACCTTGTCTATTCATTGTCTAGATCTTGATTTTGGACCTTTTTCTACAACTTTCTAAGCCCTAGAGAGGTTGTATTCCAAATTGAGTATTGGAAGTTCGTTTGTGCTTCAGATATGGGGTTATTGGGGGTCTTCATGGCATAAAGGTGCCCAGCTTGTTGCCATAAACACCCCATGCATCTTGTAGACCATCTTTTATGGCTTTTTGAGCCAAAGGTCCCATGCATGTACACCAAGCTTGAGGCTTTACGTGTAAAATGGACATTACAAGGCCCGATCTATGGTCTTGACGTGTTAAGACCCATTTTAATCGACTGTATAGTAATGGTCAAGGATGGACTCGGTAAGTCATTTTTAGGACTCAACGAGTCGGGGTGTAATGACCACCAAATCCTTTATGTCGATGGACCAGATGATAGTTTGGAAGGTCCCTCGATTTTTTAGGCTCATAAGGGACTTGTGAATCATGGGACTCGACGAGTGTTTGAGCAAACTCGATGAGTCCAAGGAAATCTCCCAATCTTTGAAGATGGAATCGACGAGTTTTTCTTACAACTCGGCGAGTCATAGACTGGACACATTCTTATGAAGGAAATGAACTCGACGAGTTCAAGGATGAACTCGGCGAGTCAGATGAAGATGGTCCCGATGGTATGATTGAAGGAGAACCCGTCGATTTCTTGCTAGACTAGACGAGTAGAGTGTCGGGGATTGGTTTGGGTTAGAGGAGTATGGACTCGATGAGTTGGTAGGCCAACTCGGCAAGTCAGGTCAACTGGATGCCGACTTTGACCAATGTTGACTTTGACTGAATTGAGTTGACCCTGGTTAGGGTTGCATATTCAAATTGATAACTTAAAAGGATTATCGTGTAGGGATTGAGGAGTCGAGGAAAGTTGATTTGCATGCCGAGGACAATTTAGACACTACACGACATCGAGGTGAGTTACCTTCAAGTAGAAGTGGGTCTAAGGGACCCAGGCTGACCCACAAGTAGATGCTTAGTTGAGATGATTGTCTTTGTGATAATTATCTGGTTTGCTATTTCTTGACATGTGTGTGTGCTAGTATGCTATGTTGTGTGAGATAGTATGAGTAGGAGGGGACTAGTCCCCGATTCGGTCACTAGGACCAATGGGTAGGTCGGACACCCCAGATATGTCTGACAGCATGATTATGATATGATATTATATGCTAGCGGTAGGGGTGAAATAGTCCTTGTGTTCGGTTGGGATAGACCGAAGGGTAGGTTGGTACCCCAAAATAGCTTAACATGGGTAGGTCAGCACCCCAAAATGGCTTGACATGGGTTGGTCAGCACCCCAGAATGGCGTGACATGGGTAGGTTGGGCACCCCAGAATTGCCCGACAATATGTATGTGGTTTTGGTATGTGGTATGATGGGGGAACTCACTAAGCTTTGTGCTTACAGTTTCAATTTTGGTTTCAGGTATCTCTTCGTCTAAGGGGAAGGAGGCGGTGGTGTAGTAGCGCATCACACACACATATGGTTTCCGCATTGAGTTTTTGGGATTGTACTCTGATTTATATTACTTATGTTGATATGGTTTTCGAACATGTTGTTATAGTTTTTATAAAATGACATGACCTTGGTAATGTTTTGGTAAACTATGTTGTGAAGTATTTATTTAAAATGAAAATTTTGGCCTCGAAAATTGGGATGTTACAAAATCATTTTTTTAAATGAACAATATAATAACTTAAATGAACATGTTATTAGTTTGAATGAAGAAAATAATACTAGGAATGAATAAGCTGCAAATTTAAATGAACATAATACTAATTTGAATGATGAAAACACTAATTTGATGTTTTTAATGCGTTGGAGCGAAAAATATTTCAAAACTGAAATTATTCAAGAATTACCTAAGGTTATCAACGTTATAAGAATGGTTGAATGGTTTGGCAATATTATTTATAGTTTAAAATATGTTTGGTAATATTTTTCATCTAAAAAAGTTAGAAGAAACATTTTTGTTTAAATTTGTTGTTTTTCATAAATATTTGTGACTATATTTATGTTTTTGATGATATTTATAAGAAAAAATGTGAAAATGGTCCATGTGGTATGCATGAAAAATGTCCAAGCCACTAAAATTTTATCTTGGTGGTCTTTTTGAGAATGTGTGTACTCATTTTCGGTCCCTTGAAAAACTGAAAATACTAAATTTCCCTTTTGATACATTTTTTTATGTTTTTTTTTTCAATTTAATTTAATGATTTGTTAATAATATAAGTTTGGCTCTCTCTCTCTCTCTCTCTCTCTCTCTTTCTCTCTCTCTCTCTCTATTAAATTAGATGAAAAGTATTGGTTATGAAGAAAGGTGAGTATCAATGGCCATTCTTCTTTCATCTTCTCTCGTTGTAACACCCGATGGTTCCAAGGTACGATTTATTTATTTAGTTAATTGTCTAAATCATGTAAGTTATGTTGGGCTTAGAGGATTGGGCTTTATATGTGGGCTTAGCTGAGGCTATATGCTGGGCGTAAGCCTGGTGTACGCGGGGCGTAGATGGTTCACATGGAAACGCGGAGGCATGCACGTACGTGTAACATAAAAAGTGGTACGCCTAGCGTATGTGGTCAGACTCAAAACCTTAATTTCTAGGGTTTAAGCTCTATATAATGTCATTAAGTCCCAAGTGTTAGCCTCCCTTTCAGCCTCTTCTGTATAGAAACCCTAAAATTGAGTCTTAGTTTCCATTGTTGAGTGTGTGAGCCTTTGGAGAGCTTTGGGTGTTCATTTTTGTGCATTTTGAAGGAGCTGAAGAAGCTAGAAGTTTCTTAGCCTGAAGAGGAGGCCTTGGATCCAGAATAACCACCTTATTTTCCAAGCTTTTGAGGTATCAAGTTCCCATCTTGATTGCTAGATGCTTAGATCTCTTTTTGAGCTATATTGTTATGTTTTTATCCATGGTCTGGTTGGATGTTGGGACTAGGACATCTGAAAGGCTTATTATTTCAAATCTAAGGTCTTCATGGGCTCCTTTGCCATAAAGGTGCCAACTTTATGGAGTTAGGGTTCTCATGCATTCATTAAGTCCTTTTTGAGCCTTAGAGCTTCTTATGGTCATGCATGGACGTAAAGTTAGCAACTTTACGTGATATTCAGCTTAAGGAGGCTAGATCTACACTTTGGGGTGAAGTCTGAACGAGTTAAGTGCTTAAAGTGGAAAGTGGATGAATTGTTTGAGTACGCTGAGTGTATAAGCATGTAAGCACAACGTAAAAGCCCTCAAGCTAGTACGCTTAGCGTACCAGCTGCGTACGCCCAATGTACTAAGTCTGATGCCATTTTGATGTTGGGCCCTTAGTTTGGGCCTCGTTTTAGGCTTAGAAGGTTAGGGTTTAGTTGGGCCATCTGAATTTTGGAGTTTATGGGCCAGGAATATATTAGGCCTTGGGATAAGGCCCATGTGAAGGGTTTGGGCCCAAAAATGGAAATTGGACCATATTTTGGGCCTTGATTGATTGTTTAACTTTTGGGCCCATTGGATTGTGGTTATGGGCTTCATTCTTGGACAAAGTTAGGTTAGGGGTAAAATGGTCTTTTTACCCCAAGTAAAGATTTTATGTTATGATGTGGATCCCAAATGTTAATTAGTTTTTATGTGGAAATTGATAGCTTAGGGAGCTGTAGGACCAGAAGTCAGGGATCATTCGTTTCATTCATCTTTTCGAGGTGTGTTTCCTTACTGGGTTTAGCGGGTCTAAGGCACCAAATTCCTCCCTCGTTTGGTTATGATATTATAATTGTTGTCTTTGTGATACTAGTATGTGCTTGTATATGTATGTTGATTGGGCGGGGTCCGTTATACGAGTGTGCGTGGGGCCCATATCTCATTATTATTCTAGTGTGGGCGAGGCCCGTATCTCATTGGTTGGGGCCCGTTATTTGAGTGTGGGCGGGGCTCGTACCTCATTTAGGCGGGACCCGGTATATGATATGTATGGTATGTGGTATTTTGGGAAGCTCACTAAGCTTTGTGCTTACGGTTTTACTTTATGTTTCAGGTACTTCTGGTTCCAAGGGGTAGAGCTCAGGCTGACTGCATCGCACACACCATATGAACAATGTTTTATATTTATTTCATTGGGTTGTATGAAAAATGTTTCAGAATACTATTTTTACTTAAATCAAAAATGAAATTTTTGGGTCATAATTTTTGGATGTTTCAAGTTGGTATCAGAGCCTTGGTTTGAGGGATTTGGTCACACTCTCAGGTGTGTTTGAACTCAAACCGAGGAATTGGTTAACTTTTCAAAAAGAAACATATTTTAAGAAAAGATTTTCTAAAATAAGGAAGGGTGTGGCGCATGAAATCATCCGAGTTCAAGTAAGTTATCCCAAAATACCCATACATGTTTATGATATGTTTTAAATTGTCAATATCCGAGTCGCATGCTAGTTTAGGGCTAAGGATCTAGGAGATATGCCTTTGTATGCCTGTTGTATGAGCTTATAGACTTGCATGTGTGAAATCCCCAATTTCACGGCCAGAAAAGACCGATTTGTTTATGCTTTATTTAAAAATCAGAGTATCCTTTTGAAGAAATATGTTGCGTAATTTATTCCGAAAAATATGATAAGTATATTATTAAAGCATTTATGAAGAAATGTGTTTTAATTATATTAAAAATGCTAGGATGTCATTGTCAATACAGTACATAAGCATAAACAGAAATAGTACAGGCCTTACAACATCTATTATTCTAATGACATATGATCCATTGATCTCTCATCAGATCATCACTCATGTACTCTATTGCCACTACCTGTAATACCAGAAAAATGTGTAGTTCATGCTTGGGAGCCTGATGAGCACATAGGGTTTTCAACCCACAATAATTAATTTTATTAATTTCATCAATCAATCAACCCGATTACGCGTTCCCGTTATCCTCACTTTCTGTCCCTAAAGCATTTAATTTAAAGGACCTAGCCTAAGGATTATCATTGGAATGGACAACACTACTTAGGGGATTTGTTAGAAGTATATGTCAGAAAGGCAACCATGAAGGGGATGGAGTACACCTGGTGAAAACGTAGTTCAAAAACATATACAGGTTGCAAGGCTGTCAGCGTTCCACTGGACTGTTTAGAATAGCCTGTGGTCGTCATCTATACTCCGCTAAATGACTGAATCAGCTTAAACATCGAGGCCTCTCATCTATTATTTCATCATCTATATCATCTACCCATATTTACCCATCATAATTATAGGTATAAAATACATATATAGTTTAAAGCGAATAAAACATCTATATTTTGCTCATCCACCATAGATATCAAGAACACGGATAATATGCACATATAGCATGTAATTTATATTAAATACTTCATATCTATGTGTAAGATGAAAGTAACTATGCAGTCATTTGCTAAAGTGATGACTCCAAACTCGGGCAGCGCTTCGCTTCTAACAAATTTATTTTCCTTCGACAAAACCTAGTATCATTATCACTAGATTTTAGTCTAATATTTATTGCGACCAATTATTATTCTAGATTTATCATTAACTCAAGGTCTACGAGCAATATTGTTTTTCTTATATTATATAAGTGTTAAACGATACTTTTTAACTACTATGTATAGAAAGGGGCCAGACATGAAACACCAGAGGGAAGGACCATTTTGGCATTTAAGTTGTTCTGAAATCCAACAACCCTATGCATCTCTTCAAACCAGATTCCCCGTACCGTGAGCAATTAAAAGGTATTATAATAACACTTTGTATAATTTATAATACTTAGCACATATATTGTTTACAAGTTCATAATAACAATAATGAACTTAAACATAAGTTATACTTAAAGTAGGGTAAGCATAATTCACTTACAAGGGGGTTTAGCTAGGAGTCGGGCTCTGCTAAGGCAGAACTTCTGAGCCAAAAGCTCTTCTTCTCGGAGCCTTCTAGAGCTCCGGGACTCGCCTCTAACACTTGGGAAGTACTAGGGAAGGGGAGCGGATAAGGAGGGTATTTGAGAGAGAAAGAATGGGAAAGGTGTGAAAGGAATGATGAAATACGCCTCTATTTATAGGATGAGGGTTGCGCATACGCAAGGCGTAACTTCGGAGAATGTGGGGCGTACTCGGTACGCTAGGCATACGAAGCCCTATGCTGGGCATACGCAGGATAGGTGTCTTAATCCGGTGTGAATCCGTGAAGAGAAATGAAGGGACCAGATCTTGCGACGTGTAAACCTCACATCTAACTCATAATTTAACTAGCTTCTAAATTTCGTAACTTTTGCATATGAGCTCCGATTTTTACGTTCTTTATATCCACGCGTAGTTAGCAATGTGATATGCAACTTTTGTTTAGAGTTTATCGGCTAATTTTGACTTTATTTTTAAAGTTATATTTTAATAGAGACAAAAAAAGAAGAAATGGCAAGAGAAATTTAATATCGATGGAGGTGCATTGCCGATGTGGAAATCAGGGCAGGGATTCTCTACAATGACACTGTAGACCAATTGAAAGGGATGTATTTTGGGGTAAAAAATATCACGGGTTCCAATCCTGTCATCCCTACCTATTCTTCTCCTCTGGAAACGAAGTCAGATTTGGACGTTCTCTATATACATGCTCTCGGTTTAACGTATACAGCGACTTTATTTTAGATTGCTAAGGCTAAAATGTAGTTTTTTGAAAACTCACTTTTTAAGACACACAACGTCGTGCCTATTTTGTCACAAAACTTGGACGGGTCATAACTTCTTCGTTATAAGTCAAATTTCAGCGTTCCTTATATCCTTGAAATCCTTGTTGCAACCACTTCAACTTTCTTCATAGATATTGGGTTTATCTATTCTTTTATTTTTGACGCATATTTTTTATTATTATTTTATTACATCGTGACAAGCATGTATATCACACATATATCATATGAATCACATAATACTCAAATAATTCTTCTTCGTTACTTCAAAATAGGTTGCAGTTGTTGACCCTAACTATTATATCATCATACTAATGCTTAGCATAGAAACACGGGCATTACATCTATTGAATTAATATATAAGTCCATAACTATATTTGGTATATACTTGACCCGACCCGGCATGGTCCATTTGGGTTGCACTTCACCGACACAATTTATATGGATAATCTTTTGAGAATAGTATGTTTATGATTAATATTAATATATTATAAGTTCTAATATATTAATATGGAATCATATTATTTAATTAGTATTGATCAAGAATTAATTTATAATTAATTAAGTGATCAAAAGGAACTAATTAAATATGGACTCTTATATATATGGAATGGGCCAAGTTCATTTAGGTTGGGCTAAGCTTTCATGGATAGTCCATGGAGTGTTTAACCCATGGATCCTAGGAAATGAAAGGTCATGGGTATTAGGGTTTAACCCTAATCCTCCATACTATATAAAGACGTCCTTGGTTGGTGAAATTGGCACTAGTGTGGTACACTAAGAAGGGCTAGCCAATTTCACTAGAGAGAACCAAGTATCCATATTCTCTAAAGTCTTCCAAGGTGTTTTGGTGATTTGTGATTCCATTTGAGGCTTCCACACTATTAGGGCTAAGCTCTTAAAGCTTGAATACATCAAGCTACATCAAAAGGTATGTCATCTAACTAGTACTTTGTAGTATAAGAACTTCATAATATGCTAGTTAGGATTAAAGCCTTGGAAAGTTCTTATTTGCATGTATTATGGAGAAAACATAGATCCAAGGTTTATAGGGTTGCATGTACACCATAGGGGTGTTAGAATGCTCAAAACCCAACAGTGGTATCAGAGCCTAGGCTTGTTTTCTTTTTATACTTGCAAAAGAAGCTGGAAAAACGAGTTTTGATGCTGTCTGCCCAGCAGACTCGCCGAGTCCAAGGCAAAAAGCATCCAACTCGCCGAGTTGGTTCGTGCACTCGACGAGTTGGACCCCCAGACAGCATAAATTCGACTTTTTTGGCTGGAATTGGACTAGGAACATTACCCTAAGATGTTTGTGAACTTATAAACTTGTTTTTGATGTGGTAATGTTCATGCTAATCCAATTTCAAAGATAATTGTCAATAGATTCATGATTTGTATTAGTTTAAGGTTTAGACTAATTACATGAAAAATTTTGATTTGAATTATCTTGTTCTTATGAGTTGCTTAGATTAATAGAAAAGTTGAGTGAAATAGTTGTTTTAATTAATTGTGTTTTTGTAACTTGTCCTCAAGTTATATGAAAAGTCACATTTAAGTTTCATAAAACTCATAAAAGTTGGCAAAGGTTACAAAAATAAAGAGTCTAGTTCTAATTAATTGGTGTTGTGACTCCATAATTTGTCCTCAAGTTATGGAGGACTAAGAGTCTCTTCATTAAATAATAAATAAAAAAAAAGTGTAACCTTAATTAATTCCATAAGTTATAAAATAAAGAAAAGTTAATTCTTTTATTAGTTTAAAGTCTTCCATAACTTGTCCTCAAGTTATGGAACTTGAAGAGTTTTTGGATTAAAACTACTTTAAACACATAAGTTATGGAATTAATTAGTTTTGAATAGTTTCAAAACTTGCCCTCAAGTTTTGGAATTTGAAAAGTTTTCACTTATGAATACTTTAATTCCAAGTTAGCCCTTAGAATTTTAAAGACTTAAAATTCAACCCTTATACTTTATAATATTATAAGTTAATAATATATATATATGTATAAGAGTAAAGTCAGTCTTACCGCTAGTACGCCTCATTCACAAAGCCGGTCTATAAGGTGGGTATAAGGTTGTTGCCTATAAAATGACAACTTAATGGGTGTCCACTCTCACCCACCGCTTGCTTGACTGGTGGAGGGTCGTTAGCCGAACGGGTTTGACAAGACTAGAATTCTCCCTTCATTAAAAGTATTAATGATAAATACTAAGTAACTAAACTCTTAATAATACCCAATATTAGTTACTTAGGAAAATGCGAATAAGGTGCTAATCCATGAAATTACACTTTGCACTTTGTTTAAGTCAGTTAGTGGAGTGTGTGTGGTTAACCGGCACACTAACTCGTATTTAACAAGGTAGGTAAAGGGTAACTTAATGTTTATCATAGTATCGATGGAGCGTGTGTGGTTAACCGGCACATCGATTGAGGGGTAAACACTTAAGGGTACCAAGTAATTTGCATGGTTACTTCACACCTTGTTTTGTGATCCTCGGCATCCCAGTCACAAAACCTGAAGGGCACACTCGAGATTGAAACATGCCATTGAACAGTTCAATGAATCTCAAAGATCTAGGAATTTCAAAATCAATTAAAAAAAACGTAATTATTATTTCGTTTTTCATGGTGGAAATTGGTGAATCGTCATTCACCTACCTTCAAATATTTTATAGCTTGGATTACGACATCCCTCTTCTAAGTTATAAAATAGTTTGTTGGGTCCTAGCCTTAATATTTCATATTGGGTGTCATATTAAGGACTTAAGATCAACTATCTTGAATATCTCCCAAAAGATGTCTGGTTTAGACATCTATGATCTTCCCAAATCTCTTGAAACAAGCTTTCCTAAATGAAGATGATGTCCCTTGGAAATCATACTTCTTTCACCTCCTCCAATTATTCTCCCTAACCCACAAGTTCTTGAAAAGTTTAAGGTCACTCAAGCCCTATTGGCAAGGCAAGGTCTAGGTGTGGTCACATCTTGGAGGTGTAGTCACATATTGACAAGCCGGGAGAGTTGGGTGTCAAAGTCTTGAGAAAGTTAGTGGTTCAATCACTTTCTAAGTCACATAGTGAGTTCCTTTGGGACACCTATGAAACAGACTATGACAAGACCCTTAATGATCTTATCTATTTGTTAAGATCAACTTCCTTAAAACTTGATGGACATTGACAATAGTGACACAGGAAATACAGGAAAGCATTCTCTTCCCAATGGAAAGGGATCGGCCATAGTTAACTCGGTTGACCAAATGGTAAAGAGAAAAGCTAAGTTTGTGATAGTCCCGTGTACCATTATCAAAGGGTCCATATGTTTATATTGCCAAAGAAAGGGGCATTGGTTGCGAAGCTGCCAAATTTACCTAAGGATGTTAAAGTCAATAAGTTTGACTCTACTTCAGGTAAAGTCCACTATCTAACTCTGCTAAGTTTCTATTCTGAGATTCTTGATACATGATGTGACTGGGTCACATGTTGATGTTTTAAGAATCAAAGAAAAGTGAAGAAACTTAAAGAAAGAATATGCTGAATCTGATCGCGTAGATGGATTTCTATCGCATAGTTTGAAGATCAGATTCTTGAGCTATTTCTTAGGAGTTATGATATATTGCTTAGGAATAGATAACAACAAAGTTTTCATGTGCTTTTGCATTGTAAGGATAGTTTTTCCGCAAAGTTTTAAAATAAAATAAAATTTTGATTTTATTTATTTTAAAATATCCTTACAATGGCATTTGAGAAAAAAAATTGTTGCTTATATGATTCCATTAATAGCAAGAGTGGAAATATGAAATTGATTCTTTCATTTGTGGCAATGTCTAAATTTACCAAATAAGGAAAGATTCTCATCACCCAAGTTTCAATTGGACCGGAACTTGGAATCATGCAAGTTGTATAGCATGATGAATGAGAACTTTCAAGTATTGGAAAAATTAAGACTAATTACTTGTTTACATGGATGTGTGAGTCAAGTAATGGACTAAGGGATCGAGTACATAGTCTTGTGCACTGATTAAGTCCACCACAAAAGATCGATAAGATTATTCGTCATAACTAAAGCTTAGTAAATATGGTTATACTTACAGGCTAAAGTATAATTCTGAGACATTGGAAAAGTTTCAATGTAAGGTAGAGCGAATAAGAAGAATCAACTTAGGCAGAAGGATAAAAGTTTCTCAAATCTGAAAAGATGGGAGAGTACTTTAGTATGAGTTTTTGTGATCATCTTAATGATTAAGAAACCATAGCACAATTAGTTCTCTAAGGAAATCTTAGTGCATTCTTATGACTAAGAAGAGGGAACTTGAATTGTTGAAATGGTTAAATCAAGAAGATGATTCATACTTCGTTCCAATACAAGTCTTAGAGTCATACTCCAAGATTGTAACTTGAATGACATGTCTCAAAGAAGGTTTAAAACACTTGTCAAATGTCACAACTAGCATTTTTAGCTAGGAAATTCTATTCTCATATAAACATCATCCATTGTAAAAGCATGTACTCGAAGAGAATACAATACTCTATCCTCGTTCAAAATACACGTCATATGTTCAACTAAGGGTTGGAAACCTTAGTAATCCCGGTCCAAGTTCCTTATAAACTAAAATTCTCCTATTGGGCCTAGAAGCCCTAAGTGGGCTCTAAATAGACCACATTCATAAAACTTTAGCATTTTGGGCCATGTGGGCCTAAAATAATCCATCTTACCTCTAATGAGCCTTGTTGGGCCATAAAAGATTTCGTTTGTCCCAATGGGCCGAAAATTTATTTTTGGGCTTCATAAATTCGAGTATGGGCCCAAGATGATTCCTTTCCTTTCTCCTTAGCCCAAATCAGCCCATGTTTAATAAAAAAAAAAGAGAAAAGAATGGATAAATGAAGACTAAACATGCATGTGACAACTCATGTTTAACCACCATGTATCTATGGTAGCATCTCATGTTTCAAGACAAACTATTACCTCATAAATAACAAGGCTATGATCTCTCTCTCCCTTCTCTCCATATTCTCGGCCAACCCTCTCACCACCTTCATTTTTCATTCAAAAACTCTCTTAAACACTGTTAAATACCTCTCCCCTTTTCCATCAAAAATCTCGAGTTGGTGTGTGCTTTCAAGAGGATTCTCCACCAAAAATCATCATCCTAGGTAAGTTTTTACTTATATCCATGGTTTAGCTTCTTGATTTCTTCAAAATCTCCTCTTAACCCTTTCCATTTTGTGAATCATACATCTTAGAGCCATCTAAGTTGTAAAGCTCCTCAAGAAGCTTGCTAGGGCCAAAAACCTCTTCACATCTTCATCAAAAACCGAAACCTTCAAACAAGGTGAGCTTCATACTCCCTATTTTTTTGTTTTATAAGTTTTGTGGGGGGGGGGGGGGGGGGGGAATAAAAGAAAATGTGTAGATCTATATGTATTTGTATGCCTTGTATGATTTCTATGCTTATATGTGTGTTTTTGTGTGATTATGATGTTGGATCTAGACATAAGCCCCTAAAAATTGAGATATACTTTATGTTAAATGATACTAGCATCAATTATATTTTTACATACAAAGTATTTCAAGAAAAATAGCTAAGTGGTTCGATAACATCTTCTTTGGGCTAAAAACTAAATTTTTGGACACAAAATGTTAAAAATATAAAGTTAAAGGGCCCAAAATGACATATTACGAATTCTGATGGGTGAGATGAGTCAAAACAGTTTCAATAATGTATTTTCTGAAAATATACCCTTTTGGAGGATTAAAAATATAAATTTCAAGCTTAATGGGCTAAAAATGACATTTTCGGCCCAATAGGGCCCAATATGCGAAATTTTCCAATTTGAGGGGCTGAAACTGTTTTTTTCTGTAAAACAGTGGACTACTAGTGTTCTAAGTCCTTTTCAAAGGTTAAAAATGCTTTTCATAATTAAAAAGGACCAAAGTTGCAAATTTTTTCCAATTTGGGCCAAAAGTGTAAAAATTGCGAAAAAGAGAGGTTACAGCCGAGAAAACTGTATTTTGAGGGACTAAAACTGTTTTCAACTAAAAATGTGCTGAAAAATATCAATTTCAATAAGTTTTGCTGTTAGAATGCCAAGAAAAATGGTTTAAGGACTAAACCGGAAATTTACTTATAGGGGTGAAAAAGTAAATTTACAAAATAAAGAGGGGCTGTAAACAGAAAAATTTCAACGTCAATTCAATACATCCGTTGTGGTCAAATATTGACACTACGACTACCGACGAATTACAATACACAACAACACCAAAAATCGTTATCAAACGAATGGATTCGGTCTCGAATCAATAACAAATCCGAAACTACTAACACGACGACAACTCGATTCATACACGGAAAATTTGGGAATTCAATACACACGTGAGAGTGCACAGACGTCGATACACCATCTTTAGACCCAAAAGTATAAAATCTTGTTTGTTGGGCCTAGCTAGCCCAATGACCTGATCTTTAGGCCCGAAGACATCAACCTTACGAGTTGTTGGGTCTTACATGATCCAACACAGCGTAAAAGGGCTTTCAATGGCAAACGTGTTGCTGGTCCCCAAGGGTCCTTCGGTACTGGTAGCAAAGTCGAGATTTCTCCAATGCGAGTTGGGCTAAGGGCCCTTCGCATTCACTATAGCCTTGAACGACGTAGGGAATTACCGGGGGCTTCGCACCTTCTTTTTCCCCTCGGTTGTGGGGTTACATGAGTCCGGGGGGTTGGGTTATGTGAATAAGTGCGAGCGACGCCTAAGGGATCGTTTGTACGGTTGTTAACTGGTCGTTTTCATTAACGTACGTTACAACATTTCACAACCCACTGTTTATCCAACGCCTCCGGAGCTCAACGAATACACCTGTCGTAACGAAATAACAACACATGAACTATTTAAAGTAAAGTGATAGGAAAACGTCGGGTTTTCCTAGGGTTTTCAATTAATACA
This sequence comes from Lactuca serriola, assembly GCF_051521515.1. Classification (NCBI taxonomy): domain Eukaryota; kingdom Viridiplantae; phylum Streptophyta; class Magnoliopsida; order Asterales; family Asteraceae; genus Lactuca; species Lactuca serriola. The sequence goes on from NC_136413.1 coordinate 189,906,159, forward strand.
CTTTTGAACTACATACCGAGTCTTACAAATCGTATTCTTACAATTATAGAAACAAACAAGCATACTTATGGATCTTCACACTTTTTATACTAAGTTCTTTTCAGAAAATATCGGATTTTCTGGTGGTTTTCAAACAATACAAAACATTGGATTTCAAACATTACTTATGAACTCACCAACATTTCATATGTTGACGTTTTTCAAAATACTTGTATTCTCAGGTAACAGATAAAGTGAAGAAAGAATTGTACTCTATGATGTTTTGCGGTTGTTTAACTAACAATGAACAATTTATTTTGGGGCATGTAATATTTTGAGACAATGTAATGGATGTAAACAGTATCAGTTGTAATATTTAAATGTTGGTGATGAATGATGTTATGTTTCATGTATATTCATTGTGATGGTATTCAATTGAGTCACAACAGCCCCCGAACGTTTCCGCCGTCTGGTTCGGGGGTGTGACATGTCAAATGTAAGAGTAAAAGTTTTCTGCTCTTGTACATTTGAAATTGGTAAGTTGTGATGTTTTGGATAAAACAAAGACCAACTTAGGCCAATTGTGTGAAGTGTTTGTCTTGGTTAGAATCCACACTATCTCTTGGATGTTTGACAAGGGAGTCTTATAGGTCAAGAGGACAGTGGGAATCTTAAAGGTCTTGAAAGTCTCAAGAACTAATCAAGAATAGAACCTGAAGTTCTTCACTAGCACACGAATTGAGGTTTATAACCTATCGTGTTGACATATTCTGTACCCATTCCAGTTAAAGTTAGCTTTGCATATGAGTTCTTAGAGTTCTCAATTTGTTGCCCAACAACTTGGAAGCAATGGCAGGACCTTGAGCTGCTAGGTCGCAAGAAATTAAGATTGAGTTTAGTCCATATGAGTTTGGATTTGTCATTATCCTTGTCTTGCGACTATGGTTTTGATAATTCACATGGATAAGAACACATACACCATTAAATCTAAGTGTCATAAGGTTTCTCTCCGATTCATGAAAATGATGGTGAGGAAACACTTTCACTAAGTAGATTTTAGCTTAGATAGCAATTGTGATATTTGCATTCTCAAAGTCGTTAGTGGAGCGTGTGTGGTTTACCGGCACACTAACCTGGACTTGTGAGAAGTGGCAAAAAAGGTCTAACCATTATGATTACGGCATCCCTCTTCATAATTGTTTAGACACACAAGTGTGCTATCTAAGGGAAGGTGTATGATTTTGATAAAGTCTTATCAAAACAATCTAGTATCAGAAATCTGAACTTTGGTAAGAAAGTCATTGAAGTATTGATTTCTGAGTACATGTCAAAGCTAGTGGGAGCATAAGTGTTATGCTAATAATCATCATGTTAGTGGGAGCATGATAATTATGTTAAGTATTGCAAGTTAGCAATGTTAATTATAGAAAACAAAAGGTTTCAATTGGGAAAAGTTGTTTTGCTATAATTAAGGGAGAGGAAATTATACTTCATCTCAAATCTATAAGCTTAGATCGTGAGGTTTTAATCATTTAGTCAAGGATATATATATATATGAATTTCATGTTGGAATGGCTCAACATAAGGAAATTCTGTATATGGGTCCATTATTTGCGTTCTAAAATTCTATTATGATTACGGCATCCCATTTCATAATCTGAATTATGAGAACTTGGCAAATTGAAATGGAAATATTATAGCAAAAGACTGGTTTAGTCTTTATGTGAGACATCATGAATCGTGTCCCATATGCTTCGGATATAGGATCGATTACATGTGCTATATTCATCCTTTCTAAAATTTTCCAAATGCCTGAGACATTAAGAAGGGAAAAGGTTTAGAACTACATACGACTAAAAGGATTAAACAATTGTCGAGGACAATCTAAGGTTTACCAAAGATTGGGTGCTCAAGGACAGTTGGAAGCATAATGATATTTCTGGAAGGACCATATTGACATAGTCTGTAAGGAGGCAACTCTTGTTCAGAAGTGATAGTCAAAATGGAATCTGGAAATGTTTCAAAGTTAGAATTTTCAATCTGTTTAAGATTAGGAAACATAATGCAAGAAGGATGTTTCCAAGGAGCTGATCTCCTTTGGAATACTCTGTAATGATTGTTGTCAAGTCTTTCTGACTTTGTGCATAATCATTACAAGAGGATCAATGCATATAAGTTTAGAATCTAACATATTTCAATAAATGACATGAATTTGGAATTCTTGTATTTGCAGTAAGGATTTGGGAGTGTGAAAAGAGAATCATTGAAGTTATGTTCAATGGATCTAGTTCACAAAGTAAAGATCATAGACAAACATAGTATGCATACTTGGTGTATGGCATGACTAGTGTTTAGAAAACATAGTGTACATGCTTGGAGCATGGGACAACTATTGTTTTAAATTCAAGAATAAAGTTGATAGCTGAAACAGTATACAATGAATAATGTGTAATCATATTGTGATAAATAAAAGGTGTTTTATTTATGTTCATAGGTTTTGATACCATATTGGATTCAATTATTATTGTGTTTCACTTTGCATGTTTTGACTTCCCGAATAATCTAGGTTATTCTTCCGGGATGACTGAGTTATTCAAACCATCCACAGTCGGTCATATGTTGGAAGTAGATACAAATTAAGACTGTCATGGGTTGGCTTGTAGAGGTCTAAGGTGTTGGACAAAGGGCTACAACACTCATGAGTGCTCATAAGTTCTGAGTATTGGATTCCACCCGCGCTCATTGGAATCACTTCATGGATTTTATCACGAGTGATGATGAGATGATAATATCTTATATTCTTCAAACCTAGAGATATGAGTTGTTACTATGAGTTGGTTGTACATTGATTGCACGAAAACGCATTTGGTAACTCGGTGCTATAAAACGTGCCTTTGTGTATGATTCAACAAATAGTAGAACAAGCCATATAAGTCTAAGTTTATCCATTCCTTTTACCTTCGGGATAAAAGCGATATCTGTGGGCCCCTCGATGATTTGATGATGACAAATGGAAGTGCTCGGCCGGGCCAGGACTGATTTGATTTGTTCAATTAGTCAGTCGTCATAAATCGGAAATCAGGAAACAACAAATGGACAGAGAGAATGATTATAATCCATGTCTCAGTCCATATGATATCTAGAATGGAGGAATATATGATCCCTTATCTAATGGACAAGTTCGTTGACAAGATCAGAGTTCGACAGCGGCTTTAAGAGCTACGATTGCCAGTTAGGTTTGAAGTCATACGCAATAATAGTTTTAGACTTATCCAAGTGGGAGACTGTTGGATTAATGTCTAAGTCCATAACTATATTTAGTATGTACTTGACTTGACTCGGCATGGTCCATTTGGGTTGCACTTCACCGACACAATTTATATGGATAATCTTTTGAGAATAGTATGTTTATGATTAATATTAATATATTATAAGTTCTAATATATTAATATGGAATAATATTATTTAATTAGTATTGATCAAGAATTAATTTATAATTAATTAAGTGATCAAAAGGAACTAATTAAATATGGACTCTTATATATATGGAATGGGCCAAGTTCATTTAGGTTGGGCTAAGCTTTCATGGATAGTCCATGGAGTGTTTAACCCATGGATCCTAGGAGTGTTTAACCCATGGATCCTAGGAAATGAAAGGTCATGGGTATTAGGGTTTAACCCTAATCCTCCACACTATATAAAGATGTCCTTGGTTGGTGAAATTGGCACTAATGTGGTACACTAAGAAGGGCTAGCCAATTTCACTAGAGAGAACCAAGTATCCATATTCTCTAAAGTCTTCCAAGGTGTTTTGGTGATTTGTGATTCCATTTGAGGCTTCCACACTATTGGGGCTAAGCTCTTAAATCTTGAATACATCAAGCTACATCAAAAGGTATGTCATCTAACTAGTACTTTGTAGTATAAGAACTTCATAATATGCTAGTTAGGATTAAATCCTTGGAAAGTTCTTATTTGCATGTATTATAGAGAAAACATAGATCCAAGGTTTATAGGGTTGCATGTATACCATAGGAGTGTTAGAATGCTCAAAACCCAAGAACATCATGCTAGTACTAATCAGTTAGTAATAGGATGGCTTGATTAGGTTATGTAAGTCCCCAAATTTGCTTGACGTATCAATATGATCCACTTGATAATCCTAATCGAGTGGATGATATAAGATCTAATGGAGAAGAAGAAGAACAACAACAACAATATGAATCTTCAATGTATTCAATGATTTGAATGATGATCCGGTTATACAAGATTCATACACACACAAATGTTCTCTCTTACTTTCTCTCTCTAGAACCCTAAGATATGACAATGGTAGTTCCTTCCTTGACCGAAAACGTCCCCTCCTTGGTGTAGACTCCTAAAGCACGCCTCTTCTATCCTATTTATACATATGAACTAAATCCCAAGGCCCAAACCCAATACCCAGACCGAAATCACATGTGATTACGGTCTAAGCTACAATGATACCCAATATTGTTTTCGGCGCTAGACGGAAAACTACAAAAGCCTAGAAAAGCAATTTATAAACCATATTTTAGACCCAGAAGGTTATGCTTGGTTCTGATTACTTGATGTCCAAATGTTGCTTGCTTCATGCTTTTAGGAGTTCTAACTAGCTTCAGCTAACTAGTAAATGAATATGCTAAGTTACATATTACGCGAACTAAATAATTTTAGAGGGTTAGGTTTTAAATCTATTGCGCAACTCTTGTTTGAGTCCAACCGTTGTAGTTTGAGACCTCTCATTCGAAGAGTTATCTAGTTTTTGTAATATATAACTGTATTCATGAGCTAGTTAGAGGAAGTTAGCGGGAGTTCCTTTTGCAGCTGATAGCAAAGAGTGGTGTGGAGTTGCCCCAGTAAAACATAGGATGAGATTTAGTGTTGGGAGCCTTATCTGCAAGGGAATTGTTGGACATAAGGCAACTTGGCTGAGTTAAGGCACTTCTTGATGAAAGTACAGATAGATGTGGAAGGTAGTATGGGCCCGTACTACTGGAAGCAGAGGATCCGTACTCGATTCAAGGAGGGTTGCGATGAGGTCAGGGAGCTTGTCAAGTTGTGCTTCCTTGATGTTTATATTTTGAAGCGTGTTCTTATAGTTTGTATTTGTATATTTCCAGTATGGTGGTTTTGTGAGGCAGACCAGTTGGCAGTTCCAATATTAGGGAGGGTTCGGGATCCGGTTCTAGAGTCGGGCAACTTGATGACTAGACGAGGGAGCTCATCTCGTCTGAGAATACGTGCATTATCTTTGAGCAAACTCCTGAGATCTTTGGCACAGTCAAGGAGGGTATTCTTGAGATCCTCGATGAGTGGTTGAGCACCTTTCGTGTTGAGATTGTGGCTTTGGTCGGGACGTGTTCTCTGACTTTCATAGAGTTCAGGGCATGTGGAGCCCCATATTATCACGGGGTAAGGGACCCCATTGTGAGCAGCAGGTGGTTAGCAGATGTTGCTAACGCCTTCCGTATCAGCTGATGTCCCGAGTGGGACAAGGTTATACTAGCTTCCTGCCTCTTGAAGGACAGGGCATATGATTGGTGGGAGGAGGTAGGGCGTGTTTTAGGTGATGATGTTGTTGATTCGATGGCCTGGGGTGATTTCTTGACCAGGTTTCGAGCTGATTTTTTACCGATGATTGAGGTGCAACAGCTAGTGCGAGAGTTCTAGGATCTCCACTACACTACTAAGACGGTGGCTGAGATCACCGCTATGTTTAGGGAAAGGGAAATTCTAGTTCTGAAATATGTGGCAAATGAGGAGATGAAGAAGGCCCAGTACCATGAGATGCTGAGGAGTGATGTTTGACAGTTTGTTAGTTGATCCAGCAGCAAGACACTGGAAGATATGATAGTGAGGGCTAGAGAGAGGGAGATTGATATGGAGATGGAGAAGAAGTGGAAACTAGATTTTGTGTTTAGTGTTGAGGGTCCTGGAAAGAGGACCAAGGTGGTTGATTCAAGAGGGAAAGGCCAGCAGGGCTGAGGCTACTTCGACAGGTGCAACAGGTAGCACGAGGGGACGTGCAGGGTGGGTGGTTCTGGCTTCTTTAAGTGCGGTCGGACTGGTCATGTCAGTAGGGATTGTACTGCTACCTCCACCATCACCCCGATATATGATCCGATTTTCTTTCAGTGTAATTAGAGGGGCCACAAGAAGGCCCACTATTTGAGTTTGGCTATAGCGGGACCAGTGTCAGCACCTGCTCCTGCGACTCTCCAGATTACAGACAGCCACCAGGGCCAGGAGGATGTGCCTATAGTGAAGAGCAGGGCTTTCCAGCTAATAGTAAAGGAGGCTCGTGCAAATCCCGATGTTGTGACAGACATGTATCTTTTCTTATCTCTTTAAATATATTGAATTGTTTGCTTATGTTTATGTGTTTTATTTTAGGATCATTCCTTGTGAACGGTATTTTTCATTCGGGGGCTACCCAATCGTTTGTTTCTCTTGCACTTAGAAAGAGATTCTATGGAGCTCCAGGGGAGCTGGATTATCCTCTAGATGTTGCTATTGCTGATGATAGGTCCATTCAGGTTGCAAGGGTTCATCGAGGTTGTACTCTCCAGTTATTCAGTGAGCAGTATCCGGTTGATCTGGTTCCTATTCCTCTACGTAGGAACAAGGTTATCGTAGGTATGGATTGGTCGAGCCCTAATGGGGGTAGTGATCAATTGCGAGCAATAGTTATTTCAGGTTCGGACCCCAAGTTGGGGAGAGTTGGTGATTCAGGGTGAGAGACTGCAGTGTGGGCTGAAAATGTGTTCTGAAGCAAGGTCCATACATTATCTTCATCAGGGTAAGACGACTGTCGATCATGTGTCGATCGTGTGAGATTATATGGAGGTGTTTTCGGAGGCTTTTCCAGGGCCACCTTCGGAGAGGCAAGTGGAGTTCAGGATTGATTTGGTTTTAGGTTCGGCTCTGACAGCCAAAGCACCGTATCGGTTGGCTCCTCCCGAGATGCAGGAGTTGTCTATACAGTTGCATGAGCTGTTAGACAAGGGATTTATTAGGTCAAGCAGTTCGCCTTGGGGAGCCCCAATTCTGTTTGTGAAGAAGAATTATGTGTCTCATCGTATGTGTATCGACCGCCGGGAGTTTCATAAGGTAACGATGAAGAACCGTTATCTCCTCCCGAGGACTGATGATCTTTTCGACCATCCTCAGGGTGCATCTTAGTTCTCCAAGATTGATTTGCGATCGAGTTATCATCAGATGGGAGTCCAGGATGAGGATGTGCAGAAGACAGATTTTCGGACTCGATATGGTCATTATGAGTTCGTGGTGATGCCTTTGGGGCTCACCAATGCTCCAGCCGCGTTCATGGATCTTGTGAACCACGTTTGCAGACTGATGTTTGATTGGTTTGCGATAGTATTCATCGATGATATCTTGGTTTATTCCAAGACTCAGTAGCAACACAAGGAGCACTTGAGGGAGGTGTTGGAGTCTTCGAGTAGGGATAGACTTTTCGCAAAGTTCTCCATGTGCGAGTTCTGGTTTTACGAGATGCAGTTTCTAGGGCACCTTGATAACCAGAAGGGTATTATGGTCAATCCGGAAAAGGTCGAGGCCATCATGCACTGGATGTTTTGAAGTCTCAATCTGAGATTCGGAGCTTTCTTTGTTCGGCTGGTTATTATCGGAGATTCATTCAGGATTTTTCCAAGATTGCGGTTCCCTTGACCCGACTGACTAAGAATTCGGCGACTTTTTCTTGGGGGCCTGAGCAGCAGGCATCTTTTGAGACTCTTAGACAACGGTTGTGTGTGGCGCCGATTCTGACCCTGTCGGAGGGTTTTGATGACTTTATGGTTTATTGTGATGCTTCGATCATGGGTTTGGGGGCAGTGTTGATGCAGCAGGGTCATGTGATCGTTTATGCTTAAAGGCAGCTGAAACCTCATGAGGCAAATTATCCAATGCATGATTTAGAGTTAGGGGCTATGGTTTTCGCCCTCAAATTTTGGTGGAATTACCTCTATGGGGTCCAGTGTACCATTTACACGGACCATAAGAGCTAGAGGTACTTGATGGATCAGCCGAAACAGAATATGAGGCAGCGTTGATGGTTGGATGTTGTGAATGATTATGATTGTGACATCCTTTACCTCCCGAGGAAGGCCAATGTAGTGGCTGATGCTCTCAACCGCAAGGCAGTCGCGGCTCCGATCAGAGTCCTATGCGTGAGGTTGACCGTGATTACGGCGTTGTTGGAGCATATTCGCGAGGCACATGTTGAGGCTATGAAGGAAGAGCACCGGAAGAGCGAGCGTATTATGGGTCAGGTGGCTTCCTTCGATTATGATAGCCGCGAATTGTTGACTCTACATCAGAGAGTGTGGGTTGCGTATTGGTGTGGTGTGCGCCAAGTTCTGATGGAGGAGGCTTACAAGTCGAGATTCTCCATTCATCCCGAGGCGACGAAGATGTATAGGGATCTTCGTCCTGATTATTGGTGGCCCTGCATGAAGTAGGATGTAGCATGGTACGTGGAGCGGTTCTTGACTTGCAGGAAAGTCAAGGCCGAGCATCAGCGACCTCACAGCAAGATGCAGCTACTAGAGATTCCCGTATGGAAATGGGAAGACATTACTATGGATTTTATCACAAAGCTTCCCAAGACATGGCGCATAGTGGATTATATCTAGGTCATCGTGGATTGATGGACCAAGAGCGCACCAGTCATTCTGATCCAGGAGATTATTCCTGCAGAGAAGTTGGCCGAGATTTATGTCCCGGAGGTGGTGGCACATCATAGGCACTCGTCTCCATTTCAGTTCTTACTTTCATCCGCAGACCGATGGTAAGAGTGAGCGGACAATTTAGACTCTTGAAGATATGCTACGTGCATACGTGCTGGATTTTGGTGGGATTTGGGATACGTATCTTCCGTTAGCGGAATTTAGCCCCGACCGTGCCCCACACATAAGTCAACACAAAATCATCGAATGGTCTAAGATATCGGTTTCACCCATTAGGATAAAAGGAGTAGATAAAATCTGACGTATATGCTTGTAGTATTTACTCATAAAATCGCACACAACAATACGTTTTATAACATCAAGTCATATATTTCAGTTTAAAGATTATACAATATTATCGTCTCACAATTACTCGTGAGAAATTCTGTGAAGTAATTAAAATGAGAGTGGGTTTAATCCAATACTCAAATCCTATTTCAGGAGTACTCATGAACATTGCAGCAAACCTTTGCTATGTCTAAGCACTTAGACAATCTACAAGCCAATTCATGACAATCTTCATTCACTACTTACTTCCAAAGTATGATCGAATATGGATAATTTGAAAAATCCAATTATTCATGAAGTAAAACATGCAAAAGTGAAACAATAGTAAAAAATTGACACAAGATAGTTAACAATACTTATATATAACTCTCCATTATATAATCATCAAATGTCAATTACATTTATCTATTACAAGTTTCTAAAAATATCTATCTAATCACTAAAACTAATATCGTCCTTCAGACCAATGCTTCTCGCATGCTGAACATGCTTAATCCTACTCAGACCCTTAGTGAAAGGGTATGCAGGATTCTCTTCTAACGATACCCTCTTGACGATGATGAGTCCTTCTTCTACCCGATGTCTGATGAAGTGGTATTTTCTGTCGATATGTCTGGATATGCCATTATCCCTTCGTTCCTTGGTTAAGGTAACCGCTCCTTCATTATAGCAGAAAATCTGCATGGGATCCTTTATGGATGGTATAACTCCAAGCTCTCCAATGAAGTTCATCAACCATATAGCCTCCTTTGATGCTTCGCTCGCAGCTATGTACTCTGATTCACACGTTGAATCAGCCATGGTCTCTTGCTAGGAACTTTTCCAAGTTACTGCTCCTCCATCAAGGGTAAATACCCAACTTGACTGAGAATGGAAGTTATCTTGGTCTATCTGAAAACTGGCATCACTATACCCTGTCACTCTCAAGTCATCACTTCCACCAAGTACAAGGACCCAATCCTTAGTCGGTCTGAAAACCTCTCCTTGCTAAAGCATTTTAGGACTTTCTCCAAGTAAGTATTCTGAATAAGTCCAATTAGTCTTTTACTCCTATTTCACAAGATCCTTATCCCTAGAATATAAGCAGCTTCTCGTATATCCTTCATAGAGAAACACTTCCCAAGCCAGGACTTAACCTCCTGCAACGTTGGAACGTCGTTTCCTATGCGTAGTATGTCATCAAATTACAATACTAGAAAGTTAACTATACTCCCACTAGTATTGATATACATACAGGACCCATCCTCACTCCTAGAGAAACCAAACTCTTTGACTTTCTCATTAAAGCAAAGATTCCATCTACAAGAAGCTTGCTTCAATCCATAGATGGATTTCTCAAGATTACACAATCTATTGGGGTATTTACCATCGACAAAACCTTCTGGCTGACACATGTAAACATCTTCAGCAAACTTCCCATTAAGGAAAGTAGTTTTGACATCCATCTGCTAGCTTTCATAATCATGAAACGTAGCGATGGCTAACACAACCCTAATTGACTTGATCTTGGCCACTAGTGAAAAGGTCTCATCATAGGCAACCTGCGGGGTTTGAGTAAAGCCCTTCGCAAACAGTCGTGTCATGAATGTGTGCACCTCTCCATCCATGTTGGTTTTCTTCTTAAAGATCCACTTGCACCCAACTATCTTTCGACCTGGTAGATTGTCAACCAAGTTCCAAACTAGATAGTCATACATGGACTGGATCTCGCTGTCTATTGCCTCTTTCCATTTGGTAGACTCGGGGCCCACCATGGCTTCCGTGTAGCTAGAAGGCTTATCTAAATTTATCAGTGTACTATCAACGATAAACATATCACCATCCATAGTAATATGAAAACCATAAAACTCCGGTCCCATTCTAACTCAAGTGGAACGCCTAAGAGGTAACAACTTGTCGATTGGTTCAACGGGAATCTCTTCCTCAGGTTGAGCACTAGTGTTAGAGGTTCCTTCACCACTTTATTTTTGAATCTCTTTAAGATCAATTTTCCTCCCACTGTCCTCTTGGCATATGATTTCCCTCTCATAGAAAACTCATCTCCTTGCTACAAAGACCACGTTATCACAAGGTCTGTAGAATAGATATCCAAAGGACTTTCATGGGTAGCTGATGAAAATACACAACTTACTTTGAGGATCAAGCTTATTGTGAGTCTCTTGTCTTACAAAAGCTTCACAACCCCAAACCATGATATGTGCCAATGAGGGAACATTCCCTGTCCACATCTCGTGAGGTGTTTTGGCAACCTTCTTTGTCGGGAATAGATTAAGGATATGGGCGGCAGTCTCTAAAGCATACCCCCAGAACGATATTAGTAAGGAAGCTCAACTCATCATGGAACGAAACATGTCTAACAAGGTTCGATTACACCTCTCAGCCATACCATTAAGCTATGGTGTCCTAGGAGGTGTCAATTGTGAAACAATTCCATATTCCATGAGATAGTCGTGGATCGATACTAAGATACTCTCCACCTCTATCAGATATGAGCATCTTTATCTTCCTGCCCAATTGTTTCTCCACTTCTTTCTTAAACTCTTTGAAATTTTCAAAGGTTTCCGACTTATGCTTGATTAAGTAGACATATCCATATCTGGTATAATCATCAGTAAAAGTCACATAGAAGCGATTAGCATCCTTTGTGGTGGATCTGAAGGGCCAGATGTGTATGACATCCAACAATCTCTTACCTCTTTCACAAGTACCAGTGAACGGTGATTTAGTTATCTTTCCAAGAAAACAAGATTCGCACGTGTCATCTGACCTAAGGCCAAATGACTCCAACACTCCATCCTTTTAGAGTTTGGCTATGCGCTTCTTGTTGACATGTCCAAGACGACAGTGCCACAAGCATGCCTTGTCTAAACCATTAGACGAATCAATATGCAATACATTATTTCCTAAGTTATCTACAACCATCACAGTTTCATATACATCATTACAAGGAAATGCTTAAAAAAATCACCATTATAATAAGCATTTATAGAACCACTTTCGATATTAAATGAATATCTAAATCCTTTTCTGTACAAACCATGAAAACAAATAATATTCCTCGTCATTTCTGACGACTAGCAACAATCATTCAAATCTAACCCTAACTCACTACTAAGCACTAAAGAATAAACTCCGATCTTGGTAACATGAGATGAGTTCCTATTGCCTAGTATCAGGTTCATCTTCCCATGCTCCACATCCCTACTTCTTCTTAGTCCCTACAAATCAGAACAAATGTGAAAACCATATCCTATATCAAGGACCCAAGAACTAGTATGTGATGAGTTATTAGACAGAATAGTATAAAAACCTACAAAGGTGGGCTTTATCTTCCCATCCTTGATGACCTACACGTATTTCGGGCAGCTTCTCTTCCAATTCCCCTATCTTGAAAATAGAAACATGTTGCATCTTTTGGATCGGAGGAGGGAGGGACAGGACCAATTTTACCTTTGGATCCGCTAGAAGAAGACACATCATGAGTTTCCTTTCCAGTTCTTCGAGGGAGCTTTCCTTTTTTCCTTTTTCCTTGTCCAATTGCTAAGACAAAAGCAACAACAACAGTAGGAGGAGTGGATCAATAACTTTTCCTTTTAATCCACTTTCAGCAGTTCTCAGTAGGCCTTGAAGTTTGCTCAATGTGAATTCCTCATTAGTCAAATGATAAGTCATTTTGAACTGATCATAGCAAGGAGGTAAGGAGTGTAGGACTATGTCAATAGCCAACTCTTCATCAAAATTCACATTCAACTTCAATAAACGATTCACATAGCACTGTGTCCTTTGTAGGTGGTTCATGATGGACTCTCCATCCTTCATCTTGGTCGTGATGAAAGACCAGACTATTTCATACCTCTCTTAATGCGCTCTTTGATAGTACTTTTCCATCAAGTCCTTGCACATCTCGTAGGTCCAATAGTCCTCATAGAACCGCTATAGCTAAGGAGTCATGGTGGCTACCATAATACATGACACCTTAGTATCATTCTTGTAGTGAGCCCCATACTTAGCTATTTCTTCGAGAGTAGCTTTGGACTCATCAATCTTGTTCAATGGTTTGTCGAGGACATATTCTTTGTCCTTGTAATGCAAGGCCATTCGAATGTTTCAGATCCAATCATTGAAATTGGAACCATCGAACGTGATCCTCGCACAAATGTTTAAGAGCGAGAAAGAGTTGTTGTAGGAACTGGAAGCGTTGTTTGAGGTACATATATGCAAAAGAAGAAGGAAAATGTTTTCATTAGATAAGGAATCCTTAATATAACATCCAAAATGAAATATTAAGGCTAGGACCCAAACAATAATTCACAATTCGGAAGAGGGATGCCGTAATCCAATTCTAAACTATTTACAGGTAGGTAAATGACGATTTACCAATTCCAGCACGAAAAATGAAATTTAAGTAAACTAGGTTTTATTAAATGAAATTCCTAGATCTTTTAAGATTCATTGAACTCTTTAATGGCATGTTTAATCTCGATTATGTCTTTCAAGTTTGTGACTGGGATACCGAGGATCACAAACAAGGTGTGAATAACCATGCAAATTAGCTTGGTACTCTAGATGTCATTTACCACCTGATCAATGTGCTAGTTAACCACACATTCACCATCAATCAATGATAATTTACGAGCTACCCATTGCCACCCTTTGTTATTCCAAGTTAGTGTGCCGGTTAACCACACACACTCCACTAGCGACTTGGCAAAGTGCAATGTGCAATTTCATGGATTAGCATCAAATTCACATTTTCCTATAGTAACTAAGATTGGGAATCTTTAAAAACATTTAGTTACCTTATATTTATCATTATACTTATTAATGAGAGAATTAATGTCATATCCTACCCGTTCGGCTAACGAACCTCCACCAATCAAAGAAGCAGTGGGTGAGAGTGGACACCCATTCAACCGTCATTTTATAGGCAGTTTCCTTACACCCCCTTATAGATCAGCTTCATGAATGAGGCCTACTAACACTAAGACTGATTGTCTTATACACACACACATATACATATATATATATATATATATATATATATATATATATATATATATATATATATATAAATTAAACTTTTACTATTATAATAATATCAGGCTTGTATTTTAAACTTTTATAATACAAGGGTTTTAGAATTTAATATTTCAAAATTAAACTTTTAATTAAATTTTAAATTCCAAAACTTAAAGGGTGCAATTTGAAACTTTTCAAAATTATTAGATTAAATTTTAAATAATTAATTGATCACATAATTTGTCATTATCTTAGAAGTTGACCAAATCCATCTATTTTAATAAGGAAATTAGATTACCATTCAACAAATTTAATTCATAGTCATAAAAACAAGTTATGGTGATTATCCTAATCCAAAATAGATCTAAAATTCGAAAAATCAACTAACAGACGAGTCAACTCGTCAATTCAGGGCATGGACTCGTCGAGTTCATCATAGAAATTGTCGAGTTTTTCAAACAGAAAATTATATTTGTTTTTCATTTGAATTGGACAGATCACTATTGCATCAAATATAATAGAAAAACATCCTCGACTCTGATACCACTAATGGGTTTTGAGCATAATAACATTCCTATGTGATCATGTAACCCTAATTGCTTTGGATCTAAGTTTTTCTCTAGTTGTACATGCAAATAGAAATTCCAAAGAAATAACCCTAATACTAGCATACAATTTTTGAGATCTTTATGAAAACTAGGGTTAGAATGTTACCTTGCTTGTTATCTCGTAATAACAAGTATTCCTTGGATGATCTTGACTCTTGAAAGCTCTAGTGCCTTAAGTGTTGCATCTCTAATGGAGTTACAAACACCAATAGCAAAGTATGAGTGAGAGAGAGGGTAGAACACTCTGAAAATCGGCTAGGGTTTGTCTTTGAAGCTTAGGGCCAAAAATCACATACCAAGGGGGTCTTTATATAGCTGAGCTGCTAAGGTTTCAGGTGGAAACCCTAATTTGATTGCTTAGGCCTTAAGCAGTCCTTGGACATGATTCCTAGAAGCCTTGGACGAAATCAAATAGGGCCTCCTATAGATTTCGTCCAATCCCTTCTTATGGAGTCCATCAGCCCAACTCTGCAACTATCATTGATTTACAAAACCAGTCCCCGTACTTTCAATCAGTTCGTTTAATCCCAAAATTAATATCAAATTAATTTATGATTAAACAGTAATTGAATAATATGATTTCTAATTAATATATTATTCTTATAATACATTAACAAATCATTTAGTAACCTCTTTCTTCAAAAGTCATCTTGTCAGGTTGTTATGGTAAAAGCAACCCAAAAGGACCATGCTACTATCAGATCAAGTACATACAAATTATAGTTATATTCTTAGACACATAATACAACAAGTTTTTATGTGGCAATTGATAGCTCGGGGAGCTATAGGACCAGTAGTTAGGGATCATTCGTTTCATTCAGTTTTTCGAGGTGAGTTTCCTCACTGGTTTTAACGGGTCTAAGGCACCAAGTCCGACCCTCTTTTGGTTATGATATTATACTTGTTGTCTGTGTGACACTTGTATGTGCTTGTATTGTTGGGTTAGGTGTCTAAGCCCATAAGTATAATTGGTATGTACTTGACCCAAGAGTAGCATTGTCCATTTGGGTTGCATTCACCAGAACAATTTGATGGGATGGATATATGAGAAAGAGGTTATTTATTATTTATTAATATATTATGAGTATAATATATTAATTGAGAAATCATATTATTTAATTAGTATTGATCAAGAATTAATTTTGAATTAATTTAGTGATCAAAAGAGACTAATTAAATTAACGAGACTGATTATGTAAATTAGTGATACATATGGTTTGGGCTATTGATCCATGATGGTCTAAGTTTATGTGAGAGTTTATGACGAGTTCGTCCACATGAGTTATGGATTATAAGCCTAAGTGCAACAATTAGGATTACATATGACTCTTGGAATTCTAACACTATATATGTAACCCCTTAGAC
Organism: Lactuca serriola; assembly: GCF_051521515.1. NCBI lineage: Eukaryota > Viridiplantae > Streptophyta > Magnoliopsida > Asterales > Asteraceae > Lactuca > Lactuca serriola. The sequence goes on from NC_136413.1 coordinate 189,922,189, forward strand.
CCCAAAATCGGATGCATAAGAAACATATCAAGAGTATAGCCGATATTAGGGTGTTCATTACCTCTCTCTCAAGTTCTCCAATTGTTGGTGGTGTTTTGTGAAGCATTAGAGGCATCACACTTGAGGTGCTAAGCTCTTAAAGGCCAAGTAATACAAGCTACATAAATAGGTAATCATCTAACTAGTTTTTATGATCCATATATCAAGTTGTATGCTAGGCAGGCTTCATGCTTTGGAAAAAATGAAATTTGCATGTATAACTAGAGAAAACTTAGATCCAAAGCATTAGCGTTGTATGTGCACCATAGGATGTTATAGTGCTCAAAACCCATCAATGGTATCAGAGCCTGGGATAGTTTTTTGTTACATTGATGCATCGGTCGATTTTCAAAGCTGAAAAAGTCACATTCCTGGCCTCTGACTGATGAAATCAACGAGTCCCATGATCTGACTTGACGAGTTCACTTATAAACTGGCAACTCGACGAGTAGAATCTTTTTCTTGCAGATTTTCGAGCTTTTTCCTCATAATTGGATTAGGATCATTACCACAAATGGTTTTGTATCATAAAATTCGTTTTTCTGATATGGTGATGATTATCCTCATCCAACTAAAGGAAAATTATCAAATTTTAAGATAATAAGTTGATTATTTGTATTATTTGATTTGAATTGCCTTGCTATGTGAGTTAGATTAGATCAACTTGGTAAATGAAAACTTATATGATAATTGAATTAGTTATATTTGATCTAAATGGTTCTTAAAGAGAGTTTCATAACTTGTCCTCAAGTTATGAAATATGAAAAGTGTCATTCATGAACATTAAACTCATAACTTATGGAAAAAAAAGTTTTGAAGAGTTACAAAACTTGTCCTCAAGTTTTGGAATTTTTAAAGTCTCACTTATGAAACATTTAACTCCAAATCTTAGAATTTTAAAAGTTTAAAATTCAACTCGTATACTATTTTAATATTAAAAGGTAATACTTATATATATGTATAAGAAAAGTCAGTCTTACTGTTAGTAGACCTCATTCACGAAGTCGATCTATAAGGGGGTATAAGGAAATTTCCAATAAAATTGTGATTGAATGGGTGCCCAGTCTCATACACCGCTTCCTTCACTGGTGGAGGGTCGTTAGCCGAACGGGTAGGATAGGACATTAATTCTCATTAAAAATTATGATGATAATTATAATGTAACTAAATGTTTTACAAATTTCCAATCTTAGTTACTTTAGGAAAATGTTAAAATGATGCTATTCCATGAAAATTGCACTTTGCACCTTCTCAAGTCATTAGTGGAGCGTGTGTGGTTAACTGACACACTAACTTCGACTAACAAGGGTGGCAAAGGGTAGCTTGATGTTTATCATAGATTAGGGGAGCGTGTGTGGTTAACTGGCACATTGATTAGATGATAAATGACATCGAGAGTACCAAGTATATTTTCATGGTTATTCATACCTTGTTTGTGATCCTCCGTATCCTAGTCACAAACTTGAAGGGCATAATCGGGATTTAAACATGCCATTGAAAAGTTCAATGAATCTCAAAAGAATCTAGGAATTTCAATTCATTTAAAACTTAATAATCAATTTCGTTTTTCATGGTGGAAATTGGTAAATTATCATTTACCTACCTTCAAATATTTTGCAATTGGATTACGGCATCCCTCTTCTGAATTGTAAAATAATGTGTTGGGTCCTAGTCTTAGTATTTCATTTGGGTTTTATATTAACAATTTTTATCTAATCTAAACTCTGTCTTTCTTTTTCAGATGTCTTCCAACATTGCTTCTGGCTTAAATCCTTCTGGCTCTTTCTCCCTCATGAAATTGTGTGGGAGGGTCATCTTTGATGATTCGAATTTCATTGATTGGATTCGGAACATTAAGATGGTCAATCGTTATGCGGACAAGGAATATGTCGTCCATAAAGAGATTAAGGATATTGCTGAAACAACTGCTACTCCTCAAAAATTTGCTGAATATAGGACTCATGAGAAGGACACCACAAAGGTGCCATGTATCATGATAGCCACTATGATAGCTGAACTTCAAAAGTCCTATGAGGACTACTACCCTTTCAAGATGCAACAAGACTTGATGGAAAGGTACCATCAAAGTGATCGACAGGAAAGGTATGAGATCATTGCCTCAATGATTACAACAAAAATGAAGGATGGAGAGTCCATCACGACCCACTTGCAAAATATGCAAAGGTTTATGGACCACTTGCTGAAGTTAAATGTTAACTTCGATGAAGAGTTGGCCATTGATATTAACCTAAAATCTTTGCCTCCTTGTTATGATCAGTTTCGTATGACTTATCATATGAACAAGTAGGAGGTCACTCTAAGCAAGCTTCAAGGCCTACTCAGAAATGCTGAGAGTAGTTTAAAAGGAAAATATGTTGTATCTACTATTACTGTTACTACCCCTGTTCTGGCAATTGGACATGGGAAAGGAAAGAAAAGGAAGGCTCCTTCTAAGAGGCATAAGGGAAAGTCCAATGATGGATCCTCTTCTAGTGGGACAAAAGGTGGTTCTGCTACTCCCTCTTCCAACCAAAAGGAAGCAGAGTGCTTCTACTATCATGACAAAGGGCATTTGAAGCGAAGCTGTCCCAAATACTTGCAATACATCAAGGATGGGAAGATAAAACCCACCCATGCAGGCATTTACGCTATTCTTTCTAATAACTCATCACATGCTAATTCTTGGGTCCTTGATACAGGTTGTGGTTTTCACATTTGTTCTGATTTGCAGGGACTAAAAAGAAGTAGGGATGTGGAGCTCGGGTAGATAAACTTAATCATGGGGAATAGGAAAGTGTCACCTGTCACCAAGATTGGAGTTTATTCTTTATTGCTTCGTAGTGGGTTAGAATTAGATTTGAATAAATGTTGCTACTCGCCCGATATGGAGAAACATTATTTCCTTTCATGGTTTGTATAAACAAGGTTTTATATTTTCATTTGATAATGAAAGTGGCTCTACTAATGCCTTTTATAATGGTATATTTTATTTTAAAGCATTTCCTTGTAATGGTATATATGAAACTGTGATGGTTGTAGACAACTTAGGAAATAATGTATTTCACATCGATTCGTCCAATGGTTTGGACAAGGCATGCTTGTGGCATTGTCGTATTGGACATGTCAATAAGAAGCACATAGCCCAACTCCAAAAGAATGGAGTCTTGGAGTCATTCGACTTAAATTCAGATGACACTTTCTAATCTTGTTTTCTTGGAAAGATGACAAGGTCACCCTTCACTAGTACTTGTGAAAGGGGTGAGGGTCTATTGGATCTCATAAACACCAATCTGTGTGGACCCTTCAGATCCGCCACAAGGGATGCTAACCGCTTGTATGTGACTTTTACTGATGATTACAATAGATATGGCTATATCTACTTAATCAAGCATAAGTTAGAAACCTTTGAAAATTTCAAGGAGGTTAGACAAGAAGTGGAGAATCATCTGGGCAGGAAGATAAAGATGCTCTGATCCGATCGAGGTGGTGAGTATCTTAGTATCGAGTTCCACGACTATCTTAAGGAATGTGGAATTATTTCATAACTAACGCCAACTAGGACACCACAACTTAATGGTGTGGATGAGACGCGCAATCGAACCTTGTTAGACATGGTTCGTTCCATGATGAGTCGAGTTTCATTACATATCTCATTTTGGGGGTATGCCTTAGAGACTTCCACCGATATCCTTAATCTAGTCCCAACTAAGAAGGTTACCAAAACACCTCGCGAGATATGGACAGGGAAGGTTCCCTCGTTAGCACATATCAAGGTTTGGGGTTGCAAGGCTGTCGTAAGACGAGAGACTCATGAAAAGCTTAAACCTGGTAGTGAGTGATGTATTTTCATCGGCTACCTATAGAAATCCTTTGGATATCTCTTCTATAGACCGACTGACAATGTTGTCTTCGTTACGAGGATAAGGGTTTTTCGCGAAAGAGAACTCATATGCCAAAAGGACAGCGGGAGGAAAATTGACCTTGAAGAGCTTCAAGAGTTAAGTCATGAAGGAACCTCAAACACTAGTGCTCACCTCAAGGGGGAAACTCCTGTTGAACCGATTGACGAGTCCGTACCTCTGAGATGTTCGGTAGAGTTAGTGTTCCACCTGTGTTATATGGTTTTCATATAACAACGAAAGGTGACACGTTTATCAGTGATAGTATATTGATAAATTTGGATGAACCTAATAACTACAAGGAAGCCATGGCAGGCCCTGAGTCTGCAAAATGGAAAGAGGCTATGGACAGTGAGATTCAGTCCATATATTACAATCAAGTTTGGATTTTGGTTGACAATGTACCCGGTCGTAAGATGGTCGGGTGCAAATGGATCTTCAAGAAGAAGACCGACATGGATGGTAAAGTACACACATATAAGGCGCGATTGGTTGCGAAGGGCTTTAGTCAAACTCAGGGAGTTGACTATGACGAGACCTTCTCATCAGTAGCAAAGATTAAATCTGTAAGTGTTATGCTATCCATAGCTGCATTTCATGATTATGAAATATGGCAAATGGATGTCAAAACCACTTTCCTTAATGGGAAGTTGGCTGAAGATGTTTACATGAGTCAGCTAGAGGGTTTTGTCAATGCAAAGTACCCTAATAGAGTGTGTAAGCTTGAGAAATCCATTTATGGATTAAAACAAGCATCTCACAGATGGAATCTTTGTTTCGATGAGAAAGTCAAAGAGTTTGGATTTTCGAGAAGCGAGTATGAGTCCTGTTTATATGTCAAAGCTAGTGGGAGAATAGTGTCACACCCACAAACCGAAATGGCGGAAAATTTCGAGGGCGGAGGACGTCATGTACAGTATCATATCAATGCATAATAGTAAACAAGCAACAACATCATCTATTGCGTTAATAGTATAATTCAATACAAGTGTGTTCTGTATATAGTTTGAAAGACGCCAAAATATGAATCAAAATAAAAGACGAGTCTTGAATGTGCTCCATCTTCTCAAAATCTGGTCCAGTGTACCTGTCTACTGGTGACCTGAGAATACAAGTTATTTTGAAAGAGTAGATCAACATTTAAGCTGGTAAGTTCATAAGTATTTTAGTGTCATTGTTTGTATAAGTTTGAATGAAAGTGTTTGTAAATGTTTGCTGAAAATGTTTGTAAGAGTTTGATGTAAATGTTGTATCTCCTAGAAAATCCTATATTTTCTACTTTATTATGAAATGTAGTCTTCTACCAAGACGTGACTGTTCTGAATGTTTGTTCTTTTGGAAAAGCGAGTGTTTTTCCCAAGTATGACTATCATTACCAAAATATAGTTTACATTATCGTTTATGTGAGAAGATCACAATGTGATTGCAATGGGAAAATAAAGATGCATTGTAGTATTGTATATAGTAACTACCATTGTACTAACTACCTTAAACCAATTGTTAAATTAAGGTAAAATGTGATGAGATTATAACCATACTTGATTGACTAGTAAGACACGACGTTCCAAGACGTCAAAAAGGTATGACAGTCGTCACCCGTAGACTTGCAGGTCCCGCTATAGCTAGCAGCAAGGTATAGGATTGTCAATCCCGTATAGATCTATACACAAACTCACGCTCTCCCTCCCGGAGACTCTGGTTATAAAACATGACACATCAGTATATTGCCATGCCATGAAGTAGTGACTCACATTAATGTTATAGTATTCTTGTATTTGTATAGTATGTTCTCTTTGTTCTAGTATATAGTATGTTCTCTCTGTTCTAGTGTATAATATGTTCCTCCCTATTTCTCATTATAGTATGTTCTTTCTGTTTCTCGTTATAGTATGTTTGAACTGACTCATGTATTAACTGACTCTTATATGTTTCATTGTTCTAGAAATAGTGACTAGTAATTCTCTAAAATATACCTATTATAGTTTACTAGTAATGTTGTTTGAATGACTGAGTATGTTTCTACACCTTTGCTACCCAAAGGTGTTGAAATGATGTAAGAACTTTTATATCTATACACAGATACATAATATATAACTAAGATTCAAACGACACTCGGACAAACAACCGATACACTAAGTCCATAACCAAACAAGGAATAGGAAATAAAGTGAGTTATCAGTCCTAAGCCCTTTCAACCTTATTTATACAACTATATCTATATAGACTTGAGTTTTACATTATATAAGTTTAAAAGAGTTTGATAAAGAGTTTAGCATGTAAAAGAGTTTTAACCATTTGAATGGTTATAGATGACTTGATGTCAATTTATAATTTTTTTTGAAATAGTTTGTTTGATAACACAGTTTGAAGTATAATCAATTCACTTGTTTCATAGGTATTAATCACATGTGATTGACACAATAACTATAATGTTTTCTAGTTGTATTCTTAACCCCCCCCCCCCCCCATTAAAGAATTTAAAATCATTTAAAAGATAAGTTAGGGGTATGAACTCACCTGATTGTGAGTGATCTGGAAGGTAAGATAGATATAGGATGCTTGAGTTCACAAATGAAGTCTCAAAGCACTATTGGATCCTATAAGGAATATATTCACATACATGGGTATTCAATTAGTGTTTATTGTTGGGTTTTGAGCATTCTAACACTCCTAAGTGTACATGCAACCCTAAATACCTTGGATCTATGTTTTCTCTATTATACATGCAAATAAGAACTTCCATGGTATTATCCTAATCTAGCATACAAAAACAATGAATGTAACAAGATAGAATACATACGTCTTGATGTAGAAAGTCTTCATGAAGCTTGAGTGCCTAGCCCCAATAGTGTGGAAGCCTCAAATGGAATCACAATCACCAAAACACTTAGAATAACTTGAGAGAATTCTACAACTCATGAAATCGGCTAGCCCTTTCACTTCACACTCTCGTGCCGATTTGGTCAAGAATAAGATGCTTATATAGTTAGGGTTACACCATGTAAACCCTAATTGACATGGCCTTTCATTTCCATGATCCATGGGTACAAATACACCATGGAGCATCCATGGACCATCCTATGGGTTTTAGCCCAACTTGATTATCCATGGAGCATTAGCCCACTATACAAGTATGGATGGTTTACACAATCAACCCATATATTTAATTAGTCTTCTTTTGATCACTTAATTAATCCTAGATTAATTCTTGATCAATACTAATTAAATAATCTTATTATTCTTATTATTAATATACTAGAACTTATAATATATTAATAACCATAAGTGTCTTATTTCTCTCATTATAGTCTATCCAAGTGCATGATGGTATGCAACCCAAATGGACCATGCCGGGTCGGGTCAAGTCTTACCAATTATAGTTATGGACTTAGACATTAATCCAACATTTATAACTACTAACTAGTATAGGGAACTACCTAAGGTTGTAGGAAACACCCTAAATGAAAGTGTTAGGCTCACAAATGGAAGCTTGGAAGGGGTTTCACGGCCACCCAAGGATGGGTGTGCGGCCTTATAGAGTTCACGGCCTCATGAGGTGTTCACGGTCCAATGAACCAATGAAGGGTTCGTGTCCCTTATGAAGGGTACACGGCCGTGATACCTTCAAGTTCATGAAGGTGGTGATGAATCATGAAGAATCAAGGCTAGGATCTAGTAATCTTTCAAGTATAACAAGTTTAAGGTTGAAACACTTACGTTTTTCGGAGATTTGGAGGGTTCATGGTTGAAGCTTTTTAAGAGAGAATGGGGGTGTTCACGGTTGGGAGGAGGAGAAGTGTGGAGAAAATGGGGTCACTCTTATATATATATAGGAGGTGGTTCATGGCCGTGAACCTAGTTTGCGGCGATGAACACCTTCTGAGTGGTTTTCTGGTTCGGATTAATCCTCCCGATCACAAGATAACTCATCCTAGCATCCATTCATACATTAAACTAGGCTTAGAAACTCTCAAACAGACCCTTAAAAGAGATAAAAGGTAACAAAAACAAGTCTAACTTTTGATTGATTTGATTAACTTTTCATGAATGAAATTTCGGGTTGTCACAACATCCCCCTGTTAAAGGGATTTTCGCCCAAAATTGGAGTTTAAGCCAATACAGGTACTAAAGGAAAAGATGAGGATATTTCAGTTTCATTCGATCTTCCCGCTCCCAAGTGAATTCAGGTCCTCGCTTGGCATTCCAGCGAACCTTCACTATCAGGATACGACTTTGTTTCATTTGCTTGACCTCTCGGTCCATGATCTCTACTGGTTATTCCACGAAGTTGAGGCTCTCGTTGATCTGGATCTTGTCGAGTGGGATTACAAGAGTCTCTTCTGACAGATACTTTCTAGAGTTTGCTACGTGGAAAGTAGGGTGTACGTTACTAAGTTCGTGAGGTAGTTTGAGTTTGAAAGCTACAGGGCCGATTCTAGCGAGAATCTCGAAAGGCCCTACGTATCTTGGATTTAGCATTCCACGCTTTCCGAAGCATATCAAGCCCTTCCATGGTGAGACCTTCAAAAGAACACGGCCACCAACCTGGAATGCCAAAGTTTTCCTTCTCTTGTCAGCGTAGCTTTTCTGTCGATCTCTAGAGGTTTTCAGTCGTTCACGGATTTGAAAAATCTTCTCTGTCATTTCCTGAATGATTTCCGGACCTGTGAGAGTGCTGTAAGGAACTCATCCTTTAGCTAACTGTGTGTCACCCAGCTCAGCCCAACACATAGGGGATCAACACTTCCGGCCATAGAAGGCTTCAAATGGAGCAACCTTTATGCTCGTGTGACAACTATTATTGTAGGAGAATAGCCTTTATGTTTGAATAGTCCTTTCACTTTGTCTGTTGGTTTGCGGATGGTAGGCTGTACTCATGTCCAGCCTAATTCCTAAGGAACCTTGTAGCGACTTCCAGAACCTTGAAGTGAATCTACTATGTCTATCAGAGATAATGGATATGGAAACACCATGCAGTCGTACGATCTCCCTAATGTAGGTTCTTGTTTTTTTCTCCATCTTGTCAGTTTCTTTGATAGGAAGGAAGTGGGCGGCCTTTGTTAACCTGTCTAGGATAACCAAAATGGTATCGAGACCACCCGTTGTCTTGGGCAACTTAGTTATGAAGTCCATTGTGATCCGCTCCCACTTCTATTCCGGTATCTCCGGTTGTTGTAGTAAACTTGAGGGTTTCTGGTATTCGACCTTAACCATGGCACAAGTAAGATACTTACTCACGAAGGTAGCAATATCTGCTTTCATGTTAGGCCACCAGTATAACTTTTTGAGATCCAGATACATCTTATCTGAACCTGGGTGGATGAAATATCAAGTGTTGTGCGCTTCGGTCATGATTAAGTCTCTGAAACCAACGTGCATCGGTGTCTAGATCTGATCCCTGAGATATAAGGCTTCGCCACCCTTGACTTCCATGTTTTTATCCATCCCTCTCAGGGATTCACCCGCCACATTTTCAGGTTTCAAGGCTTCAATGTTGAGCCTCCTTAATTTGTGTGGACAAGTGTGAATGGATAGTCATAGTCAATGATTTGACTCTATGACCAGAGTATTCTTTCCGACTTAGGGCGTCAGCTATTACGTTGGCTTTACTGGGATGATAATGAATTTTGCATTCGTGGTCATTGAGTAGCGATGACCTTACCTCGTTGCATAAGAACACAACCAAGTCCTTGGTTGGATGTAGCGCAATAAACCACGAAGTCTTCTATTCCTTTTGGGAGGGATAGTAGCGGTGTGTTGTATAAGGCCTGCTTTAGCGTTTGGAACGCCTTCTCTTGTTTCTCTTCCCAGTTAAAGGCCATGTCGTTATGGGTTAATGTAGTAAGCGGTTTCGTGATCCTAGAGAAGTTCTGAATGAACTTGCGATAGTAGCCAGCGAGGCCTAGAAATTAACGAATTTCATTAGGTGTCTTCGGTGCTGACCAGTTCTCAATGGCCTTTATTTTGGAAAGGTCCACGTAAATTCCCTCTTCACTAACAACGTGACCCAAGAATTTGAATCTTCGAATCCAAAACTCGCATTTAGAGAACTTCGCGTTGAGCTTCTCTGACTGTAGTGCTTCCAAGACATGACGTAGATGTTGACTATGATCCCCCTTACTTCGAGAGTAGATAAGTATGTCATCAATGAACATAATGACGAACTGATCCAAGTAAGGATAGCACACCCTATTCTTTAAGTCCATGAATACTGCGGGCACATTATTTAATCCGAATGGCATCACTACAAATCCGTAGTGTCCATAACGAGTTCGGAAGGTTGTCTTGGGAACATCCTCCTGTAACACTCGTAACTAGTGATACCCGGATCTCAGATCTATCTTTGAAAAGTAATTCTCCCCTTGTAGTTGGTCGAACAAATCGTCTATGCGAGGTAGAGGGTAACGATTCTTGACGGTAAGCTTGTTTAGTTCTCTGTAGTCGATGCAAATACGGAACGATCCCCCATAAAAGCGTTTAAAATCATTTAAAAGATAAGTTAGGGGGTATGAACTCACCTGCTTGTGAGTGATCTGGAAGGTAAGATAGATATAGGATGCTTGAGTGCACAAATGAAGTCCCGAAGCACTTTTGGTTCCTATAAGGCATATATGCACATATATGGGTATTCAATTAGCATTTATAACTACTAACTAGTATATGGAACTACCTAATGTTGTAGGAAACATCCTAAATGAAGTGTTAGGCTCACAAATGGAAGCTTGGAAGGGGTTTCATGGCCACCCAAGGATGGGTTTGCGGCCCTATAGAGTTCACGGCCTCATGAGGTGTTCACGGTCCAATGAACATATGAAGGGTTCACAGCCCTTATGAAGGGTTCACAGCCATGATCCCTTCATGTTCATGAATGTGGTGATGAATAATGAAGAATCAAGGCTAGGATCTAGTAATCTTTCAAGTATAACAAGTTTAAGGTTGAAACACTTACGTTTTTGGAGCTTTGGAGGGTTCACGATCGAAGCTTTTCGAGAGAGAATGGGGGTGTTCACAGTTGGGAGTAGGAAATGTGAGGAGAAAAAGGGGTCACTCTTATATATATATATACATATATATACATATATACATACATATATATATATATAGGAGGTGGTTCACGGTCGTGAACCTAGTTTGTGGCCGTGAACACCTTGTGAGTGGTTTTCTTTTTCGGATTAATCCTCCCGATCACAAGCTAACTCATCAGCATCCATTCATACATTACACTAGGCTCAGAAACTCTCAAACAGACCTTTAACATGGCTAAAAGGTAACAGAAACAAGTCTGACTTTTGATTGATTTGATTAAATTTTCATGAATGAAATTTCGGGTTGTCACATATAGTTAGATTTGTGGTGTTGTATGTGGATAACATACTTCTCATAGGAAATGACATTGCAACCTTGCAGGAGGTTAAGTCCTGACTTGGGAAGTGTTTCGCTATGAAGGACCTAGGGAAGCTGCTTATATTCTATGGATAACGATATTGAGAAACAGGAATAAAAGACTAATTGGAATTAGTCAAAGTACCTACTTGGACAAGGTGTTGAAGCATTTCAACATGGAGAATTCCAAGAAAGGTGACTTACCTATCCAAAGCAATACCAAACTGAGTAAGACTCAGAGTCTAAGTACAAAGGCTGAGATAGAAGAGATGAGTCAACTACCAAATGCTTCCGCAGTTGGCTCGATCACGTATGCTATGACTTGTACTAGCCCTGATGTGGCCTTTGATTTGAGCATGGTTAGTAGATATCAAGGGAATCCTGGTAAAGCTCACTAGACTTCGGTGAAGAACATTCTTAAGTACATGCTAAGGACTAAGGATTGGATCCTTACCCTTGGTGGGAGTGATGACTTAAGAGTGACAGGGTATAGTGACGCCAGCTTTCAGACCGATAGAGATAATTTCCGCTCTCAGTCGGGCTGGGTATTTACCCTGAATGAAGGAGCAATAACTTGGAAAAGTTCCAAACATGAGACTGTAGCTGATTCAACATGCGAATCAGATTACATAGCAGCAAGTGAAGCGTCGAAGGAGGCGATACGGATGACGAACTTCATCGAAGACCTTGGAGTTGTACCAGTTGTAAAGGATCCTATGGAGATTTTTTGTGGCAGCGAGAGTGTGGTATCCTTTACCAAAGAACCAAGGGATCATGGCAGATCCAGGCATATCGACTGGAAATATCACTTCATAAGACATCGGATAGAAGGACTCCTCGTAGTAAAGAGGGTATTGTCATAGGAGAACCCAGCAGACCCCCTTACGAAGGGACTGAGTAGGTTTAAGCACTTGCAACATGCGAGGAGCATTAGGCTGAAGGACGATATTGGTTTTAATGATTAGATAGCTGTTTTGAAACTTGTAATAGATAAAATGTAATTGACATTTGATGATTAAATAAAAGGAGTTTTATTTATGAGTAAAGTTACTATCTTGTGTCAATTGTTTACTATTGTTTCATTCTGCGTGTTTTGACTTCCAGAATAATATGATTATTCAAACTATCCATAGTCGATCATACTTTGGAAGTAGGTATTGAGGCAAGACTGTCATGAATTTGGCTTGTAGATTGTCTAACGTGTTTAAACGTAGCAAAAGTTTTCTACAACATTCATGAGTGCTCCTGAAAAAAGATTTGAGTATTGGACTAAACCCACGCTCACATAAATCACTTCATGGAATTTATCGCGAGTGATAGTGAGACGATAATATCATATAGTCTTCAAACCAAGATGTATGAGTTGTAGACTATGAGTTGGTTGTACATTGATAGTGCGAAAACGCATCAGAAACTTGATGTTATAAAACATTCTGAGATATTTATGATATGTTTATGAGATATTAGAAATTGATTCTAGAGAGTAGGCTAGGTATTTCATATTCTAGGGATAGAGTTGCTTGATTTGTGATGCCTTAGCCTAGGAGATGCTTTTGATCAATGTTATCTGTTATTTGCTCTGAGTATGTCTTGAGTTATGAGTCGAGTGATAAACTAGGAAGAGATACCTAGATGAGCATATGAGTAGCCTACTGAGAGAGTAGCCTGATATTTCTGATAGATAGAGTACTTGCGAATTAGAATCCTAGGAGGAGGACTTGGGATGACGACAGGTTGGTGCGGAATGTAGTATTGGGTCCGTACTACTGAAAGCACCGGATCTGTATGCAGCCCAAGTAAGAATCCTTAGGGTAATAAGGAGCCTGTATGGGCGGGAATCAAGTGTGAGTATGCTCGAGCGAGTTTCTGATGATTTTGTGTTATGTTTCAGAGACATCATGGTGGGTACGCATCACAACCCCAAGAGCAGTGGGACCAGTGATGAGTAGATCCGTAGGATCATCCATGATGAGGTGGCTGCAGCCTTTGGAGAGGCTATACCGGAGATGTTTCGGTCTATTAAGAATACCATGATTGAGATGATTGACGAGCGATAAGCTGCTGTTACTAAGGCCATTACTGCTACAGCCACTATAGCTGTTGCCGCTGCTAGGCCACAAGGAGGTGACTCATTGTTGTTTCGAGAGTTTAGCAACACAAAGCCACTAGAGTTCGATGGGACAAAGGATCCGATTTCTTCCATGAGATGGATCACTAATATTCAGGGATGCTTTTATACTTTTTCATGCCCAAAGTATCTGAGAGTTCGGTTTGCCCTGAACCAGCTTCGCTTGGGAGCGAAGGACTGGTGGAAGTTTGTGATGACTGATTTTACCCTGGAAGATCATGTTGTAGTAACTTGGGAGAGGTTCACCGACTTGTTTCAAGAAGAGTATGTTCCCTAGGTAGAGAGGGAGCGTTTGACACAAGAGTCTCTCTCTCTCTCTCTTTCTCTCTCTCTCTCAAGCAGAAGACAGAGTCGGTGACTGAGATTATGAGGATGTTACATGAGAGGGCGTTGTTCTGCTCTAAGCACGTGCCCACTGACCGCGTGCCCACTGAGCAGGTACATGTGAGTCGGTATTTTAGCATCTTGAGGAGAGACGTTCATGAGTTTGTGGCGATCTCGTCTTATCATACATTGGCTAAGTTGCAGACAATGGCCAGGAGGAGGGAGATTGAGTTGGAGATTCAGTCCAGAGAGGAGGTAGAGTAGCAGGCGAGAGATAGGAGACCGACACAGCCGTAGCCGGCGGCTAAGCGGGCTAATCCCGCTGATTTTAGGACAGGAGGCGAGAAGGGCCGCACTTATAGCAAGTGTAGCAAGGTCCACGAGGGATCTTGCTGATCAGGGATTTGTTACAAATACGGTAAGGAGGGGCATATGGCAAGGGACTACCCCAAGGGATTTTTTGTTTGATTCCATTGCAACCACACTGTCCATCAGAAGGCCGAGTGCCCTCAGCCCATTCAGGGATCAGCCCAGGGTTCTACTCCTGCTGCTATGCGTGCTACAGATAGTTGAAAAGCGAAGGTTGAGACACTGAGGGCTCGCGGGAGAGCTTTTCAGCTGACAGTGGAGGAGGTCCGCGCAACACCAGATGTTGTAGCTGGTATGTATTTCCCTCTTTTCCTATTATTTTGAGATTTGTGAATGATTATGTTGTGTTATATATATATATATATATATATATATATATATATATATATATATATATATATATATATATATATATATATATATATAGGTACTTTTCCTGTGAGTTCTGTACCTGCCTTTGTGCTATTTGACTTCGGTGCGAGTCGATCCGTCGTGTCCTTAGCTTTTAGCTGTCATATTAGTGTCACGCGAGAGGCGTTGAGTCGACCTCTAAGAGTTTCTATAGCCGACGAGCATGTGGTTTATGCGACCGAGGTTTTCTGGGGATGTGTTTTGGAGATTTTTGGTGTGGAGTTCCCGATAGACCCGATGTCTATAGTGATGGGTGACGTCTGTGTCATTGTGGGCATGGAGTGGTTGATTCGATTTGGGGATATGATTGACTGTGAGCGACAGATGGTGACTATTCGAGACCCTAGTGGGGGAGTGCTTACCGTGTACGGCGAGGGTACCAGGTCCGGATAAGCTTTTTGCTCTGCTGCCAGAGCGAGAAAGAGTATATAACAGAGCTGTATGGGCTTTTTGGCGTCTGTGGAGGATACATGGGTTACATTACAGAGAACGAGTTCTATCTCCGAGGTTCCGATAGTGTGCAAGTTCCCAAACGCCTTTCCCGATGAGTTTTTGGGAGTGCCTCCTGAGAGGCAAGTGGAGTTTCGGATTAATTTAGTTCCGGGAGAAGCGCCTATCACCAAGGCACTTCATTGCGTTGCGCCGCCAGATATGCAGGAGTTATCCTCTCAGCTTCTGGAGCTGTTGGGGAAGGGTTTTATCAGACCAAGTAGCTCGTTATGGGGAACACCGATCCTTTTGCTCAAGAAAAAAGATGGTTCACACCAGATGTGTATTGATTACCGGGAGTTGAACAAGATGACGGTCAAGAACCGTTATCCACTTCCGAGGATCGATGATTTATTCGATCAGTTGCAGGGGGCATCTTGGTTTTTCATGATTGATTTGAGATCTGGATATCACCAGA
Organism: Lactuca serriola; assembly: GCF_051521515.1. Classification (NCBI taxonomy): domain Eukaryota; kingdom Viridiplantae; phylum Streptophyta; class Magnoliopsida; order Asterales; family Asteraceae; genus Lactuca; species Lactuca serriola. The sequence goes on from NC_136413.1 coordinate 189,937,649, forward strand.
TGAGGGTATGTGAGGAGGATATTTAGAAGATGCCCTTTAGAACTCGTTATGGGCATTACCAGTTTGTGGTAATACCTTTCGGGCTCACCAATGCACCGGCAGCGTTCATGGATCTCATGAACCGGGTGTGCAGGCCTATGTTGGACTGGTCGGTAATCTTGTTGATCGATGACATCTTAGTGTATCCGAGTTCCATAGAGTAGCATGAGGAGCATATGCGAGAGGTTCTTAGGGTATTGAGGTCGGAGAGGCTCTATGACAAATTCTCCAAGTGTGATTTCTGGTTATGAGAGATCCAGTTCCTAGGAAACCGCGTTAATCAGAATGGGATATTTGTCTATTTGGCCAAGATTGAGGCAGTTATGCGATGGGAGGTGCCGAGATCAGGAGTTTTCTGGGATTGGCCGGCTACTATCAGAGATTTATCAAGGACTTTTTCAAGATTACGGTTCATCTCACCAGATTGACCTGGAAGGGCGTTACTTTTGTATGGGGGGCCGAGTAGTAGGCATCTTTCAAGGCTCTTCACCATAGGTTGTGCGAAGCTCCGGTGTTAGCCCTTCTGGAGGGAGTAGAGGACTTCGTAGTCTATTCTGATGCATCTATTTCAGGGATGGGTGTAGTGTTGATGTAGAGGGGTCATATGATAGCATATGCGTCGAGGCAGCTGAGGCCTCATGAGACGAGGTATCCCACCCACGATTTGGAGTTGGGGGTGGTGGTGTTCGCCCTCAAGATCTGGCGCCACTATCATTATGGTGTCTAGTGTACCATATACATGGACCATAAGAGCCTGAAGTACCTGATGGTTCAACCCAACTTGAATATGAGGCAGAGGAGATGGTTAGATGTAGTGAAGGACTACGACTGTGAGATCTTATATCACCCAGGCAATGCTAATGTGGTAGCCGATGCCTTGAGTCGTAGAGCCGAGAGCGCTCCCATCCGAGATGTGTGTATGAGAATGACTGTCATGACTCTAGTATTAGATACCATCCGAGAGGCTTATGTACATACTAGGAGACTGGAGAACCGGAAGAGAGAGCATGTGGTCGGTCAGGTTTCCAAGTTTCAGGCAGATAGTCGGGGACTTATGACCTTCCGAAGTTGGATTTGGGTGCCATATACAGGTGGAGCTCGACGTATATTGATGGAGGAGGCACATAGATCAAGATTCTCGATCCACCCAGGGGCCACTAAGATGTATTTGGACCTAAAGAGAGACTATTGGTGTCCCTGTATGAAGAGGGACGTGGCATGGGTTGTAGAGAGGTGTTTGACCTGTCACCGGGTTAAGGCGGAGCACCAACATCCACATGGTCCTTTGAAACCTTTATAGATTCCATCCTGGAGGTGGAAACATATTTCTATGGACTTTATCACCAAGTTACCAAGAACTACGCGTGGGGTTGACGCGAGGTGACAACCTGAAATTCTATTATGTACAAATAATAGCACTTCAATAGAAGTCAGAATAGTCGTAGTAAATTTTTAGACTTTTCAGTATAAGTTTGAGTATTTCAGGATTTACAGTTAAGGAGATATCAGGAGAGTGGATGTACTAGGGTTTTGTGGAACTCTGTTATTCCAAAACTCTATGATATTAGAGTTCATTGCGTGAATAAAATATTTTCTGCCAAAAATCCCAGGACTATATATAGGATTCTGAGCCATATTTATTCATTAGTTACATTTCCAACTAGAGAAAAGTCGAATTCTCTCTCAAGGATCTTCGGACTTTCGTTCCAAAACGTGACTACATCTATCTAGTTGTATTATATAGCTTATTAAGTGCTTAGTAACATAGAAATCATATCAAAACAACAAGATTTAAGAGTTTACCGCCCAAGAACACCTTGGACCGTAAACCCTTTTATAAGGGAAAATGAGTGCCTAGTCCATTCCCCTTGATATGTAACTAGCATAGGCTCGTATCTTATTGTATATAGGACTAGAAAACATCCAAAAACACCAAGAGTAAGGTGTTCACGGCCCAACAAGTTCTTGGACCGCGAACTCCAAACTCAAGGGCCAAAAGGTGCCTTAATCACTCCTAAAGCCTTGGACACTAGCTTAGATTAGTTCCTAGTTAATTTAGGAACTTGGAATCACCAAAAACCCATCCCCATGAGAGATTACGGCCATAATTTCTAAGGGAAACGGTCCCAGGGCCGTGAACTCCTCAAAGGAGTGTATTAATGCCCTAAACCCTTCCAAGGATTAAACCATCAAGTAGAATTGCTTCTAGGGATCATGTAACACTTCAAAGCACAAAATAACCTAAAGCTTAGGAGCTTATGACCATAAACTCAGGAGTCTACGACCGTAAACTCCTTGTTGTAATGGCATTGAAGAGTAAACTCAAGGATAGGGTCCTTTGGAACCCTAAACCCGCTAGCCTTGTCCTACAACAACTTAGATGCAATCCTTAGGGATTATAACACATATATAAAGTGTTTATCATGTTCTAGGATGTCTTAACATTTTCAATAGTAGTTTAAGACTAATTGGGTGCATATATGTGTGATTATATTTTCTTTAGGATCATAGTGTGTGTACAAGTCCTCACTTGACACCTAACAATTCTACACCGTTCAGTTCATCCAAACCACCATCTTCAGGTGAGTTTATACCCCTTAATCAATGTTTTAAATGATTTTAAATGCTTTAATGGGGGGGGGGAATACAAGTAGAAAACAACATGTTATTAAATCAATCATAGGTATTTATAACTGTGTTTTCATCCAACTGATTTCACATGCTTCAAAATGTGATGTATGAAATGGTTTTCTATCATAAAAATACCATGTTATCAAAAGTATTACGTTTGAAATGTTTATTAAAATGACATCAATTCATTGTTAATTATTGTTCAAAACTCTTAGATGTCTTACAAAACCATTTTTACCTTCTTGAACAAAACTATATCTATACACTTATGTTCTTATATATGTATTGATGTTATAGTTTTCAACCTTCATTCAGTTTCCCACACTCTTGTGTAGCAAGGGTGTATAAACCTGCTTGGACAATCAATTACCTTCCAGTTAACTGTTATAGGGATATTTAGGAGATACAAAACATTATTCCTATTACAAGGAATTACACCAACGTCAGTTCATTCATGAGTCTATACTATACATTACATGTTACATGAATATGTCTACATCAATACGCTTACATGAATAAATTTACATATATAGATTTATTTGTACACACTTACATGGATACTTTTACCTAGATTCACTAGGATGATTGACTAGTACATTATGTGTAAATTGTCCTACCTATCCCAGTTCAACAGGATGTCTAGACGGGACTAACCATTCCTGAACCAACCTGTTAGCAACAGTGGTAGATGAATATCTACGGATGCCTACGGTTATTACTTATATTAGGGGTACCTCTACGGGACTAACCATTCCTTTAGCCTACTGTTCGCTACAGAGGTAAATGACCATCTACGGATGCCTACGGTTAATACTTATATTAGGAGTACCTTTATGGGACTAACGATTCCTTAAACCTGCTGTAGCTACACAGGAAAATTGAACAATCTACGGATGTTCAAAGGTTATACATTTCGCTAGTCGCGATGTCGTGTTGATCCTAATACAAAAGGACAACACTTACATGATTCTATTTTTCCTATTACTTTATTTTGTGATACATTCACATAAACGATGAGTTAGACTAAGTACTGTTAGTAATAGTCAAAAAGAAGGAAAAACAATCGTTGTTATAGCAAAACATTCGGGTCTTGGTAGAAGAGTACATTTCATACTAGTAGGAGATATGGGATTTTCTAGGGTTTTCATACTTATATCAACTGTTTCATTCAAATATTTACATGGCATTCATAACAGCTTTCCAAAACAAGACAATGACACTTAAATACTTATGAATTCACCAGCTTTAGGTTGATACTCGCTTTCAAAATAAGTTGTATTCTCAGGTCACCAGTAGACAGGTACGATGGCCAGGTTTTGAGAAGACGGAGCACAAACAAGACTCGTCTTTTATTTTGATTACATATTTTGGTGTCTTATTACAATGAAAGAACACACATGTATTAAAACTTTACTTTTAATGCAATGGATGATGTTGTTGCTTGTTTACTACTTTACACTATTGTGATACTATACTTGACGTCCTCCACCCCGGAACGTTTCCGCCGTTCTTGGTTTTGGGGTGTGACACGCGATATGGGTGATTGTGGACCGGATGACGAAGAGTGCTCACTTCCTCACTATCAGTGAGAGCTCTTCTGCAGAGAGACTAGTCGAAATTTATGTGAGAGAGGTGGTAGCTTGGTATGGAGTGCCGACCTCGATACTGTTAGATCGAGACATGCTCTTTACTTCCAGGTTCTAGAAGAAATTTCATGAGGAGTTGGGTACTCGGTTACATTTCAGTACCACATACCATCCGCAGACAGATAGGCAGACTGAGTGGACGATTCAAATGCTCGAGGGCATGCTGCGTGCATGTGTTATGGACTTCGGAGGAATTTGGGACACTTATTTTCCCTTAGCTGAGTTTTCTTACAACAACATCCATCATTCGAGTATTGGTATCCCCCACTTTGAGCTTCTTTATGGGAGGAGGTGTCGGACTATCATTTGCTAAGGAGAGGTAGGGCAGCAAGTGATCGGTGGCATTGGGATAGTGCTAAAGACGACTAAGCAGATTCAGCAAGTCAGACAGAGGTTACTAATAGCCTAGAGTCGCTAAAAGAGTTACGCAGATCGGCGACGATCTGAGCTAGAGTTCCAGGTTGTAGATTTCGTCCTCCTGAAGGTATCCCTATGGAAAAGGGTGATCCGATTCAGGAAACGGGGCAAGTTGGGGCCCCGATACATTAGTCCTTTCAGAGTGATCGGAAGAGTAGGTAGGCTGGCCTACCGGTTAGAGCTACCAATAGAGTTGAGTCAGATTCATAACACCTTCCATGTGTCCCAGTTAAGGAAGTGTGTAGCCGATGAGACGACAGTGGTACCCCTAGAGAACATTCAGGTGGATGCGAGCCTGAATTATATTGAGAGGCAAATCGCGATTTTGGATAGAAAGGTGAAGGTTATGAGGAACAAAGAGGTGCCCCTGGTTCAGGTCCAGTGGCAACATCGGAGAGGATCCGAGTTGACTTAGGAGCTGGAGTTTGAGATGCGAGAGTAGTATCCAAAGTTATTTACGGATCCTGACTTCGAGGGCGAAGTCTGATTCTAGTGAGGGAGAATTGTAACATCCCAGGTCCAAGTATACCTTGTAACCCTTGGTCTTTTGAGTAGTTTTCCAATTTAGCCCTTTTAAGAAAAGGTGGTAAATGCATACGCGAGGCATACGCGATTGTACACTCAGCGTACTCATGTGCGTGCTTTAGACGCAGAAGCCACCTAGTACGTTGGGCGTACCAGAGGGTATGTTGGGCGTACTAGGCCCAGAGTGAAAACCCTAATTTAGGGTGTTTCCCTATATAAAGGATACGATAGCTTCATTCCTGGTCACCATTCTCAGACAAACAACCCTCTAAAACCCTAATCCTCATTCTTGAACTTGTGTGTGTCCATTAGAGAGCGTTTAAGTGATTTTGTGTCTTCTTGGAGTGAAGAAGGAGCTTTAAAGAAGGAGTGGGATTCCAGGCTATAGATATATGATCATATCTATATTGGGAGCTTCATTTGGAGGTATAAAGCTCAAAGCTTTCTCACTCTTTCGTTTTGTGCATCATAGTAGAGTATTTTAGGGTTTTTGTCCCCAAAAGTTGGAGACTTTAGGAGATATTGAGCTCCGGAGACTATGATCAACCCCTTCGAGTGTATTCAACAGTGTAGTGTCATAAAAATCAAGACTTGGACGTTGGAATCAAACCATGCATGAGATATGAGCATTTTGAGTTAAGAAAGTGAGGATTTTGTGTGTTTGTGACCTTATCAGCCAAGCAAAGGCTTAAAGTAACTTAATTTATGGAAAAAGAGCTATTAGGGAGTTCAGATCTGTGATATGAGCCAAGGTCTTAACTGATTAAGACCAAAAGAGTAGAAAGAGAAAAACTGGGGTGTACGCCGAGTGTATTCCCAATACGCATAGCATAGGGTTGCGAATCCCTGATGCATGCATGGCATCAGAGTACGCCCAACGTAAATATCGTGTATGCGCGCATACTCGCTAACGTTGACTTTTGGTTGACTCTTAGGGTTTGTTTAATTTGTGGACTATTAAGGCCATTGAGGGGTAAAATGGTCTTTTACTCATGATATTTGCATAATTAGTTATATGTTAGGATACATTTTTATTCATTTTTAGCTAATTAATTGCATATCATGGACAAAAGGTACTTAATAATGCTTGAATTGTGTTTTCAGTCCAAAAGTGAAGCTCGGAAGCAAAAGGAAGCAGGAGAAGCGGTTGGGAGCTCGGGAATTGAACAAAAAAGAAAACCACCGAAAACAACACCTACTCGGCGGGTAGGGTTGACTACTCGGCGAGTCCAATCGAAGAATCCAGAAGATAAAGACACCGTGACTTATCATGTACAGGAATCAAGGGATGGACTCGGCGAGTCGGCAATGGGCTCGACGAGTTGTTTCGCATCTATAAAGATAACTTCTTAGATCGACATTAGGAAGCCTGAAAACCTTTCTGGAGAAAATAGCTGCGATTGGAGAGTCAGAAGAACCCTAGAGAACGAAGATACAACCTAGAATTCAATTTCGAAGGAGATTTGAGGCAAGTTCTCATCATTCTACTTAATCTTTTGTTTTCCATTATGGTTAGACAATTAGAATTCGTTTTATTGCTGTTAATTACCTCAATCATGAGCTAAAACTCTTAAACTTCTGTTTGGGGATACAATATTGATACTATGGTTTGATTTATGGTAGGATTAATTTGATGTTGGTGATTTTGTTGATTTTAGCTTGTTAAAGAACCTTGTGTGCGAATGATAACTATTTTTTCAGTTAATAGGAAGATAATTAATTAGTAAACATCTTTTAATTGTCAACCTCATATGCTTATGTGACCACTTCATCATATGACTAGGATTAATGAACATGAAACTAGAATTAATAAGAAAAATAGGTAAATTCATGTATGAGCTTGTGTGATGACCATCAACAAGAGGTTAACTAAAGGACCAAATTAGTTAGCTATTACAAGTCTAAATTAACCCGAATAAATAATCTAGTGAATTAAATTAAATTAGACAACTGATCATTGTTTGAGTTAATTTGCTCTCTAAGGATTAGTGCAACGAACGTGAATCTAATCACTTGAATCGGTAACCAATAGAAGAATTAATCCATTGCACTATTACCATAATATCAACCATAGGATCAATTGAGTTGAATAAAACAGAAGTCCTTCCCATTATTGAATTTAGTTAAATCATTGCTTTTCTAGTTTTTAAGTGATAGTTAGTAAGTTTCTAGTCTTGTAAAACTAGAGAAAACCCCTATTTAATAATTAATTTAGATAAAATTAGTCTTTAGTTTTAATTTACCGTTCCCTGTGTTCGATACCCTACTTATTTAGCTATACCACAATTGATAGGTCCACTGCTTTTGTGAGTTCATTTTCTAATTAAAAAGTAGGTTTAAAACTAAGTGAGTTTACACACATCAAGTTTTTGGCACCTTTGCCGGGGAACGGTTCTAAATTAGTATTAATTTCTAGTTTTATCGATCCTTTGTGTAAGATTTCTCTTATACAAAGTTAATTCTTAGCTAATTTAGTAATTAGTATAAGTTTTAATAAAAATCCGTTTTAATAAGTAATTAAAAAGTTTTTCGGTTTTTGCCTTGAACTCGCCGAGTGCACTCGTGACAACTCGGCGAGTCCATCGCTGTTCACAGTTTTAATTTTTATTTTATTTTTGTTCTTTTTACGTGTTTTTCTTGTTTTGGTTACAGTTGTTTCATGACCCGAGGAACTGATACACCTCTGGTCCCTCCTCTCGAAGACCCGAAATCCGCACTAAGGAGGAGCAAAGGAAAAGCCGTTGGAGAATCCGCTTCTTCAAAGAATTCGCCACTAAAGAACCTCAAGTCCGTTTTCAACAAGAAGAAGAGCAGCAAATCAGGAGCATCCAACGCCTCTTTAACAATCGAAGACCCGATTGAAGAAGACACCGAGTACGAGACCGAGGAAGAAGAAGAACCTACATACGAGCACGAATTCGAATTTGAGGACAATTTAGCTATCACTATGGCTAATATCGATGAAGTCCCCATAGGGGAATAGAAGAAGAGGATGCGCGATGACACTGGCCTGGGACTTGTGCAGCCCGCAATTCCCGTAACTGCTACTTTTGAGCTTAAGGGTCCTATCGTCGCTCAACTCAAGGAGATTCCCTTCTATGGAAAAGACCACGAAGATGCCTACAAGCACTTGGATGAAGTAAATGATGCGGCTGACTACTTCAAAGTACCAAATGTACCATGCGAGACCCAACTACTTCGTATGCTTCCAGTCACATTCAAGGGTGCTGTAAAGGATTGGCTCAAGTCACTTCCTCTCGGGTCGGTCACCACATGGACTAAAATGAAAGAACAGTTCATAAACCAGTTTTTTCCACCCTCCAAAATATCCAAGTTGAAGAAAGCCATTGCCAACTTCAAGCAACAACCCGGAGAGTCTTTTTATGAGGCATGGGAAAGGTACAAAGGTCTTCTCAGAAATTTCCCACACCATGACCTTGATAGCCAACAAGAGGTCTCCATCTTCTATGATGGAGTCAATGTCACCACAAGGCAATTGCTCGACTCGCAAGGCCCACTCACAAAGAAGGCACCCCCCAGTAATCAAGGAATTAATTGAAGAATTCTCTAAGCATTCTAGAGAATTCCACAACCCAAGAAATGAAGTAAGTCGGGGGGTAGTGAACTCGGCCAATGATGGCATGGTGGCGATGATGGCTAAGCTCGGTAGTTTAGATAGAAGGATGACAAAAATGGATCAAACATTCCATGCTATTCGAGTTGGATGCGAGAACTGTAGAGGGCCTCATCTCATGAAGGATTGTGACTTGGATGAAAATGGAAACAAGAAAGCTCAAGTGTTCTACTCAAGCGGCGATCGACACAAAGAGAATTGGTGGAAACCAAAGAAGGAATGGCTCCCGTATGCAAAAGGAAGAACCGGTTGTGGAAAAGAGAGCTGACTTAGAAGAGTTGTTCACAAGATTCATAGCCGCATCCGAAAAAAGACACAATGATCATGATGCTGCAATACAAGGGACCAAAATATGCTAAAGAATCAGCAAGAATCTATTCTCAACATTGAGAAACAACTAGGACAACTTGCACATCAAGTAAACGAGAGAAGACCAGGTCAACTTCCAAGTAAAACCGAGAATAATCCAAGAATGGGGAATGTGAATGCTGTGACCTCCAGCTATGGAAAAATTTTCACCCCTGCACAGAAGATCTCCAAGGTACATACAGAAAAGACAGAAGAGTCGGGTCCAGCTCAACCCGACCAGACTCGCTGAGTCCCTCTAATGGACTCGACGAGTCCATGCCCTGATGACAAATCTGTTGTTTCCTTAAAGCCGTACAACCCTCCTCTGCAATTCCCAATCAGAGCCATACCTACTGAAAAGGTTAGAGCATATAAAGCTTTCATGGAACATGTCAAGACCCTTCAAGTTAACATTCCATTTTTGAAAATGATGGTTCAAACACCCAAGTATTTTAACTTGCTAAGGGGTCTCTTTGCTGCTAGAAAATATTTAGCTGAAGTCGCGGAGATAGTATTGAGTGAGATACCAGAAAAGAAGGGCGATCCGGGAAGCATCATAATTCCTTGTCAATTTGGATATGTACTTGCTACTCAAGCGTTGACCGATTCGGGTGGAAGTATTAAGTTAATGCCTTTTTCTTTCTTCAAGAAGCTGAATTTACCGGAGCCAAGGCCTGTGAATATGAAGATCCATTTAGCGGATAAGACGATTATTCGTCCAAGAGGTGTTTGTGAAGATCTCCTCATTAAGGTGGATAAATTTATATTCCCCCTGGACTTTGTAGTACTTGATATGGATGAAGACCCCAAAATTCCAATTATTTTGGGGAGATCATTTTTGAATACCGCATGCACATTGATAGATGTATGCGAGTCCACACTAACATTGAGGGTAGGAGATGAATCAGCAATGTTTAAAGCTCTACCAGAGGTTAAGCAAGAAGAAGGAAGAAAAGAAGAAGTCTCATTCATTAATTTGGATGACGAAATACTACAAAAAGAACTTGAACTCTTGCAAGAAGAAGATCCAAGTTAGATTTTGCTATCTTCTGGAGGAGATGATGATGTTGACAAAGACTTGGAGGAGATAGAGAAGCTGCTGAAAGGGACCGATTCAGAAAACACAGTGGGATGTGAGGGACACGTTGTGACTTGCCGAGTCGCTTTCATGAACTCGACGAGTCCATCCGAAAATCTCAGCAACTTGGACGATTTTGATCTGCTTGTTACCAGCTCCCTGCATGTTCTAGACATGAATATTTTCCCTAATTCTTTAGAAGATCCAGCAGCAGAAGGAGGAATGGATGGTGATTTTCAACACGTTCATGTAGCATGCCTCGATACAATAATGCAAGATGATGAAGACACTCCATTTGAAGAGGAGGCAAGCTTTGGAGAAGAGGAAAATGCAAGGGTTAGGAGAGATGATGCTGATCACCCATTCATTACCAAACCTCAAGCCCGAGTTTTCACCAACTATGAAGTAATGAAGTTTAAAGAAGGAGGGGTGCAAAAGAGGGTGCAAGAGAATGGGGTAAAGAAGAAGAAGATGAGGAAAAGGGAAATTCATGCAGCCGAAGATGATGCTATAAGGAAAAAGGGAGAAGAATTAAGACGGTCTTACAAGAAGAAGATACACGCTTCCAAGACAAAGTATAAACCGCAAAAGATTAGGCGTGCATTCCCGATGCAGGAAAATGAAGAAACGTAGATGGGAAGGAGTCCAGCTAACGACTCCTTAAAAAGAAGCGCTTGGCAGGAGGCAACCCGTTATTAGAGTTTGCTTTCTTTTATCATTCTTGTTTTAGTTTTGTTTTATTTTCGTTTTTAGGATTTTATTCTCGTCTTCTAAATCATCAGACATGACTACTTGAGAGTGCGTATGGACTAAGTGTGGGGTGAAATGAATTTTTAATAACAAAATGATATAATTTTCTGAATTGTTTGCAATTGATTCGCCGAGTCTATCCCTGACTCGACGAGTCTCTTTCAGATCCCAGATGAGTTTAAATTCGCAACCAGACTCGCCGAGTCTGACCCTGACTCGACGAGTCGATTTAATTTACAGAAAAAAATTAATTAAAAATAATTTTTACATCTGGTAAAACTAGGGTTTTTAACCCTAATGAGATCATATTTTTCCCCCTTACTCGACGTGCGCCTCTCTTGTTTTCTCTCTCAAGCATTCATCAAACTTCTTCACTCTTTCTTCAAAATTCTTGAATTTTATCAACAAAGGTACTTAATTTCTTCCATAATTCTGTTAAAGTCATAATTTTTAGATGTTCTAAGGTGTCAATTTCATAGAATACCCGATTTTGAAGTTTAGTGAATTTTTAGGGTTTTGATTTTGTATTAATTGTGTTATTTTGGATGGTTATTCTTACTCTAATACATCTTAGGAATATCCATGAACAAAACCCTTGAAAAAAATTTCAAGTTTTATGGTCGAATTTCGATCGACCCGTCGACTGACTCGCGCAGTTCATACGACTCGCCGAGTCGTTCATGGACTCGACGAGTCCAGTCGGGGACCCAGATGGAATTTGTTTTGATGATTTTCTGTATTTTCTGGGTTGTGTGTTCTTGTTTTGCAGGGACAATGTTTTCAAGAGGGCAGAGCTCAAGTGGACACCAAGGAGATTTTCCTTGGTTGAATTTCCCTCCGATTGAATCTGCTTCAACAATGACAAGATGGAAGAAGAAGTTGGCTGAGGTCGGGAAGAAGGAGGTTTATGTACCTAATAGGGTTGATTGGGATTGGTTGAAGAATGTCCGGTATGAAGAAGAGTTGGCGCTTTACCTTTTGAAGGAATTTACTTACGATGGGGAGACAATTATTTGTGATAGATGGAGCCGGATTTTCAGAATTCAAGAGTCGGTGTATCGAGAACTCTGCTAGGAATTTTTCTCCACGGTATCTTTCCGAGGAGGAGATGATTGTTACCACCCCGCGAGTTTTAGTTTTTGTCTTGGGGGGCGAATTCCATCAGTGTTCGGTCATTGATCTTGCATGTCGGTTGGGGATTTACGACCGACCATTGGTCACTACTGCTATTTTCCGCGCCTTCTTGGAACAATCTCATAAGGTGTTCCCCGACGGTGTTACAAGTACGAGTTGGTGGAACACAATCGCCAACAAATTATATATTCCAAAGTCGGCCCAAGAAGGGAGCATTAGGTCACCAACACACCGTCTCATACACCGCCTTATCTCCACAACAATCAACAAAGGAAGGACGACGACAAGGTGTCCAACCCTGATGTATTTTATCTTTGGAGTATCATCATGCCCGACACCTTCTGAAACATTCCATGGTGCTTGGCCTCTTATTTATCAGAGGGCGTGGTCAAGGATCGCAAAACCTCCAAAATTAAGGGTTGCATGTTCGTGACCCGACTCGCCAACTCTTGTGGGTTGATGATCCGCGGTGCATGGAATTTGATGACAATGATTCCTGCCCCCTCCTTTAATCCTATTCTTTTTCGGAGGGCAAGAATTATTGAAGATTATGGCGGTGGTCATTATGCTATCCCGCAAGACGAGCCGGTGGTCGGTCCCGAGGCACCGAGAAGGAGGGTTAGATCGAGACGTGAGCGGGAAGTGGAGGAGGAACCGACGGTGATTCCGGTGGACAATGATGAAGTACCAATGGATTGGTACAATGTCGAGATGAGGCGGTTACAAGACCAAATGGAGAGGGGTATCAATTTTAGCAATGAATCCCACGTGTGGCTTTTTGACCATTTCTATATTCCACACATTGATGGGGGTAACCCCCCTACATACCATCTTGGGATGAGATCATTAATGCAAGGCGGAGTGGAGCTGGTGGAAGCGGGGCTGCGCATGGCCATGATGAGGAAGAAGATGATTAGTTTTTTTATGTTTAATGGAACAATTTTCAATTTATTTTTGTTTTGTTTGGTGTGTTTGAATTTGTAGTTAAGACTTTTATTTTTATGCTTGATGTTTTATTTTCCTTGATGACTTTCAGATGTTGGGATTAGGAATGTTTGTCTAAAGGGTTTAGAGTTTGAGAGAGAAAGAAAAAAAGAGTGGAAAAGAATCAAGAAAGGGCGGAGTTTAGAGTTAAGGTGTCGAGTTCGGTCCTAAGGGACATGAGTTAATAATTCTAGAAGTTATGGGAAGTTCTTGAGATTCATCAAAAGCTGGAGCAAATGCAGAACGTGAATTTTTCCACCCAACGGTCGACTCGCCGAGTGCAATTAACGGACTCGACGAGTCGCGATATATTTCCACACTTTCGAAGCTTTCCACGACTATACTCGACGAGTCGTTTATATGACTAGACGAGTCACTCATTTTTATACCAAGAAGACTGCTGATTCGATGTTGTTGAACATACCACTTGACCACTTATTCTTCCCGATCAATTCCTGAAGCTTTTACACTATTTTTCCTGCATATTTGGAGCTGCCTACATGTGATTTGATGCCCTAGACGTGGATGAGTTGTTTCCATGTCTAAAGTCAATTGAAGATGGAGTTGAAGAAAAGAGATATCGACCTAGCGACTGCTACCCCAGGGGAGTTTGTTCTAATTCTCCCTACATTTCATATTTCTTATTTTCATGCATAACATGCAATGAGGACATTGCATAAATTAAGTGTGGGGTAGGGGGTTGATGTCGTCTTAGTAAATGTAGAATCCTAATGTCCTAATTTAGGTTAATTTTTAAAATTGTTGCATACCAAAAATGTAACTTAGGAATTAATTTAGAGAATTTTGGTAAAAAGTAATTAGGCTTCCATGTTAGAATTGTGTTGATGATTGCATGAAGACCCAAATGTTTAGTTGAGCCTATATACGTTCTAGTGCATTTGTAGCTTCCTTATTCCAGTAAAATCATGAGACAAAAACACGCCCTTGCTTAGCCCGAAGGATGCAATATGTTTAGCATCGTGTACCAGAAATGTATCCAGGAAAATTATTATCGTTAGCCAATAAAGGTTGAAGTTGAGCGCCCCTGCTTAAGCATGTAGGATTTTGAGTGAAAAAAGTGCGGTACATGTTAAAAAGAGAGAGAGAGAGAGAGAGAGAGAGAGAGAGAGAGAATTGCAAGAAAAGTTTGAAGAATTTTGGAGCAATTAAAGTGAAGATCAAAAGATCAAAATTACAAGAAGTGCAAAAACTTGAAAATACCAAAAATCAAACAACAAGGTGGTGAATTCAAAGAAATCAAAGATCAAATGTCAAAGAAATGAAGAATTCCAAAGAGCTCCATAGTGGTATCATAAATTGTAATTCTAGACTATGTATGCTTGGGTTGCTTAACTAAAAATACCTTGAGGATAGGAGGTTTTCTGCGGATGGATTCGGAGGGATGCATAAAATGAGCATTGTTCGGGATAAGTGGGCGAATGTTTATGAGGATTATGAGTATTTGGAGTATGGGGGTTATTACGAAAATTTTAGACACAAATGCATGGGTTGCGGTCTTGGCATAATGGTTGGGTTAGATTGGAGCTGTCATATGTGATTCTAATGTGTTAAAATTCGGTTTTGCTTGGGGGCAAGCAAAAGTCAAGTGTGGGGTACTTTGATATTTGCATAATTAGTTATATGTTAGCATGCATTTTTATTCATTTTTAGCTAATTAATTACATATCATGGACAAAAGGTACTTAATAATGCTTGAATTGTGTTTTCAGTCCAAAAGTGAAGCTCAGAAGCAAAAGGAAGCAGGAGAAGCGGTTGGGAGCTCGGGAATTGAACAAAGAAGAAAACCACCAAAAACAACACCTACTCAGCGAGTAGGGTCGACTACTCGACGAGTCCAATCGAAGAATCGAGAAGATAAAGACTCCGTGACTTATCATTTATGGGAATCAAGGGATGGACTCGGCAAGTCGGCAATGGACTTGACGAGTCATTTCGCATCTATAAAGATAACTTCTCAGATCGACATTAGGAAGGCCGAAAACCTTTCTGTAGAAAATAGTTGCGATTGGAGAGTCAGAAGAACCCTAGAGAACGAAGATACAACCTAGAATTCAATTCCGAAGGAGATTTGAGGCAAATTCTCATCATTCTACTTAATCTTTTGTTTTCCATTATGGTTAGACAATTAGAATTTGTTTTATTGCTGTTAATTACCTCAATCATGAGCTAAAACTCTTAAACTTCTGTTTGGGGATACAATATTGATACTATGGTTTGATTTATGGTAGGATTAATTTGATGTTGGTGATTTTGTTGATTTTAGCTTGTTAAAGAACCTTGTGTGCGAATGATAAGTATTTTTTTTAGTTAATAAGAAGATAATTAATTAGTATGAACATCTTTTAATTGTCAACCTCATATGCTTATGTGACCACTTCATCATATGACTAGGATTAATGAACATGAAACTAGAATTAATAAGAAAAATAGGTAAATTCATGTATGAGCTTGTGTGATGACCATCAACAAGAGGTTAACTAAAGGACCAAATTAGTTAGCTATTACAAGTCTAAATTAACCCGAATAAATAATCTAGTGAATTAAATTAAATTAGACAACTTATCACTGTTTGAGATAATTTGTTCTTTAAGGATTAGTGCAGCGAATGTGAATCTAATCACTTGAATCGGTAACCAATAGAAGAATTAATCCATTGCACTATTACCATAATATCAACCATAGGATCAATTGAGTTGAACTAAACAAAAGTCCTTCCCATTATTGAATTTAGTTAAATCTTTGCTTTTCTAGTTTTTAAGTGATAGTTAGTAAGTTTTTAGTCTTGTAAAACTTGAGAAAACCCCTATTTATTAATTAATTTAGATAACATTAGTCTTTAGTTTTAATTTACCGTTCCATGTGTTCGATACCCTACTTATTTAGCTATACCACAATTGATAGGTCCACTGCCTTTGTGTGTTCATTTTCTAATTAAAAAGTAGGTTTAAAACTAAGTGAGTTTACACACATCAACTCATCTGTGAGTTTGTAGAAGGGTTAGTTTCTTGAGAGTCGTGATTAATTAGGGATAATTATCATATGTGTTAGGCAGAGGCTAGACCGGTCATTTGAGTTCGAGATTATCCAATTTCTTGCAAGGTGAGTATTCACACTATACTTACCATGAGTGGTATCTATATGTGACCGGAGGGTCTTTTGTGCTTACTTGAGTTATGCGATATTATGCATTTTGTCTGTGTGATATATATGCTATATTATGTGCTTACTGAGATAGGACCAGAGGGTCCAAACCAAGTTGTGGGACCGGAGGGTTTCCACTGAGACGGGACCGGATGGTCCAAACTGAGTTGTGAGACCAGAGTGTCCTCATTGAGACATAGGATCGGAGGGTCCACACCGAGACGCCTGAGACCGGAAGGTCCATGCTGAGTTATAGCCATGAGAGGCTTATTATTTGTATATGTGGTATTTTGGGGAACTCACTAAGCTTTGTGCTTACCGTGTTGTGTGATGTGTGTTTCAGGTACTTCTCAGGACCGCGGGAAGGCGTCGGCATGATTGTACACACTTGTTCGAGATTATGTTGAGGATTCTGGGATTTGACTTTTGTTGTGGATTTACGATGACATTTGAGACACTTATGGTTTTTATGAAATGTAATAAATGAGTTTTATGTGTTTTAAAAATGAAAATTTTGGTTTAAAAATTTACGGTGTTACATAATCATCTAACTAGTTCTTATGATTCATATATCAAGTTGTATGCTAGATAGGCTTCATGCTTTGGAAAAATGAAATTTGCATGTATAACTATAGAAAACTTAGATCCAAAGCATTAGGGTTGTATGTGCACCATAGGGATGTTATAGTCTCAAAACTCATCATATATATATATATATATATATATATATATATATATATATATATATATATATATGTTTATTGGGCGGAGCCCGTTATGCAAGTGTGACGGGGCCTGTTATTTGAGTGTGGGCAGGGCACGAATCTCACTGGGGGGAGCCTGTTATGCGATTTGGGCGGGGCCCGTATCTTATTTGGGCGGGGCCGTTATATGTTATGTATGGTATGTGGTATTTTAGGGAACTCACCAAGCTTTGTGCTTACGGTTTTAGTTTATGTTTTAGGTACACCCAGTTCCAAGGGGAAGAACTCGGGTTGACTACATCGCACATACCATATAGATTATGTTTATGCTACATACTCTGGTTTTCATGATGTTTGACATATTTATTTCATTGGGTTGTATGAACAATGTTTTAGAATATTGTTTTTACTTAAATCAAAAATGAAATTTTTGGGTCATAATTTTTAGATGTTTCACAAGTCTTCTCCAATCCCTCTTGGGCTTCTATCTCCCCTCTTTCTTTCCTAGATTTTTTTCTCCTCATTTTGTTTATCTTCCTCCATCTATGTTGCTCCTAGCATTCTATCATCTTCATGGAGAAATAAAACCTCTCTTTCTACATTCACAATAAAGGCTATTGCTTCATAAAAGAAGAAAGTAGTGATTGTTAACACCAATTACGGTCATCATGTTGTGATAGGCTTCTATTTCGCTAAGCAACTTTTGAGTTATGGGCATGATGTTACTATTCTTACCTTTAACTAAAGATCCCATCGGGAGCCTTTATTGGAGAAACCCACAACCATAAATGAACACCTTACACTATCACCACTCTTCTATCAACCCCATTGTCGAGCACCAACCAGCTATCGAGCCTCCTCTCCACACCTTCATCTGTAACTATCTAAACCCTACATATTGTCTTCTCCACCTTATTAAACCTACATAAAGTCAAGTTCAAAAGGAAGCCACTGCTCTTCGTTAGTTTTTTCGATACACATCGGAAAAGTTAAGGGGTAGGGTTGAGAGCACACAGACATAAGAGAAAAGGTTGATGGTAAACCTGAAGCCGAAAACTGTCATGGATAGTGACCCCTAGAATGTTGGTAAGAGATACAACCGAATTGTCGTCGACCACTGGACCACTCGTGCATCTCTATCTTTCATGATCGATCTCTCTCTCTCTCTCTCTCATATCTGGCAGAAGTGTCGCTAGAGAACTTATGGCTTGAGTGGCTAGAGAACCCACTTTCTCAATATGCATTGCCGGAGGCAACAAACCTTATATATTTGGGTACGAATTCACTACCATCTGGATCATCAATTAAGAATAGTAGGAGTACACGCTCTCTTAAAACATGAAAAAACCTATAAAAAAAATCCACTACTTGTAAATTTGATGAAGACAGAAATTGATGAAGAAATATAAAGACGAAAACTAACTTTAGATTTGAAACACAAAGTTGTAATTTGATTTTTGATATTTGAGAAGATGAAGATGAAAATTGAGAGAGAGAGAGAGAGAGAGAGAGAGAGAGAGAGAGAGATCCCCTCTCTTTATTTGTTATAACATTAATATTTAAATAAAAGTAAAAAATGCTTAAGAAAATGAAAAAAAAAAAACAAATTAAAAGAGCATATTAGTATTTTTCAAGTTTAATGAGGACCAATTCAACACGCAAACTAGCTGAAAATGATCATTTATCCAAATTTTCAAGGTCTGAACATTTTTCTTGAAAAAATGCAAACCACACGAACCATTTCTACAATTTTTCTTTTATTAATGATTTTGTTTTTATAAATCCTTATTATATGTGGTTTAAGGGGCTTTTTTTTCTTCTCAACTCGGACCGAATATATGTTTGGATCGGCCTGCAAAGCTTTAATTGAATGTGTAGTGGAAAAGGTAATATGTGATGTTTTTTCCAACAATAATGAATATGAGGAACCAATAAACAAAGAAAATTTTGTTTGGGAAATATGTTTGTTTAATTGTTATATAATATATCGACACTAGACATGTGTGCTAACAATTTGATTGTCTTCCTGGTTTACGTGCTAAGTGCTAAATGGTATCGACCATGGTGCTCTTGTGCTAAATTATCAATTAACAAACAAGAAGTCGCACAAGTTTATACCATGTTTTATCTTTCCATGCTCAAAAGTTGCATTTCTAAAAGTTGTATTGTTTCAAATATGTTTCTTCGACCACAATCATTATGCTTATAAAAAAGTTTTGTTGTATTGTATTGTTTTTTTAGTTATTCCTTACATTAATTAGTAGTAGTTGTACACTATAATTGTGAGGCATATCTATGGCTTTTCTTTCTGGATTTGGAGTCGTGCTAGTAAGTAGTAGTGTGCGTCTGTACATTTAAAAATTGGAAAGTCCGAGTGGGAATGACATGAGCTTTATGTATCTAGATTCTAGTGAGACGACGGGGGAGAGATAAAAACATATATCTATAGGGATAAAAACTTTTGAAAGGCATAACTGTGTCATACATCATACATAGGCGTTGAATCGTTTGTGACCAATACCAACTGTATTCTAAAAACTTGATGTTTATGATTTAAACAATAAAAAATAATATCTACTTATATTGAGGAGTGAATGATAAAGATTTTTGAACATTTCATATTCACATTTTAAGTTGAACTTTTGGGCATAACACAATTACGTGATTTCCACATTTAATCACTTTCTATCAATCAATTCGTGGAATCGTGGCTCTATCATATCAAAGCATAAAGGCTCTCTCGGGCAATGAAGATATCTAAATTTCCAAGACCTCAAATCCCTTATTTAGAAAGTAAATAATACCAATAAATCTTCGTGTTGACATTTGACAAACACATATCCAATATTCCAACATTAATATTAAAATATAGAATTTATAATATTTATGAAACATATACAAAAGTTAGTTGGTGCCAATTGCAATAACATAGAGGTGCAACACTTTAGTCAGAGAATATATACTTCTAGAACCATTATATATATATATATATATATATATATATATATATATATATATATATATATATATATATATATATATATATATATATATATATATATATATATATATTCTAAAAATAAGAGTAAATTATAGTAAAGGTCTTTGCACTATAAAATAATAAAAATTTTAAAATAGATATATAGAAAAATGTGTAAAGTATATATTTGGTCCATATGATTTGCCTAAATTTAACATTGAGTCATAGTATTGGATTTTGACAAGGATGGTCCATATGGTTTGCATTTATCGCTCAAGTGGTCACTGAGATTATTGTACCATTTTTAATATGTTTTCCTTTTCTTTTTAGTTATTATATATTTTAATAAAAAAGTAAAAAAAAAAAAAAATCACCCCGTCCTCTTGTTAGTATTCTTGTTAGTATGTTAGCAATTAGGGTTTAGGCCCAATGCCCTTAGGGCTTAGATCAAAGACATATCTTTATTTATATGAGGTTTAACCCTCACTATTAATCAATTAATATATCTAATAACACGATATCATAGCTCTAGGTTAAAACCATGCTGCTAATCATAACCCGGAGTTTTCACCCTCCACTTGCTTCGACATTCTCTCATAGTCGTCGAAGGTGCATTAATTATGCTCCATATTTTTCCTTTTTTCTCATCCTAAATAATAAAACAGTCGTCGACACCAAACTAGAGTTCTTTCATCGCCTTCTTCTACTGTCTCGTTTACTTATGCCTCCTCCTCAGATGCCCTTGCCTCCAAACCTTCTACATTCTCCTCAACTCGCCTTTTCTTCATTTCTATTTTTCGAGTCATCTGGAATTGGCTCTGTCCGCCGCAACTCAAGCCCTCTTTCTTTCTTGTTTCTTTTTTCCGAACTCCTCTATAGCCGAGTCCATGATGGTCTCTAGTGCCGCCCCTCTCTTCTTCTCTCTCATTCTCCGATGAGCAATCATTGTTAGTCACCGTTATCAGAGCACCCACCGCCACTGCCATTGTCTTTATTTATGTTTTTTTATGTTTTGTTATTTTGTTTGTTTTTCCAATTTAGTTGACTCCTCACGATTAAACTGCAGAGGGATGTTAGTATGTTAGTGTTGGATTAGGTGTCTAAGCCCATAACTATTTTGGTATTTACTTGACCCGATAGAGCATGGTCGTTTTGGGTTGCCTTCATCATAGCAACTGATAGGATGAATTAAGGAGAAAAAAGATTAATTATGATTTATTAATATATTATATGAATAGTATGTTAAAAGAGAAATCATATTGTTTAATTAATATTAGTCAAGAATTAATAAGAATTAATTTTGTGGCTAAAGGAGATTAATTAAATAAAGGGGACTGATATTGCAAGTATATGATAGTTGCAATTGGGCTACGGATTCCTAATGGAAAGGGCATTGGACAAAATCTATGGGAAGCCCATATGAATTTTCGACCAAGTGCTTTCTAGAGGGACTCCATGGGTTGCTTAAGGCCTAAGTAGAGAATTAGGGTTTCACATGAAACCTTAGCAGCCCACACAAGTATATAAGGACCCCTAAGGCTCCCAAAAACAGGGATAAGTGATCCCTAAGGGTTCTTGGACATTTTTGTGCCTTCTCCTACTTCTCTTTGTTCATCTTGTTGCTCATGGTGTTTGTGACTCCATTAGAGGTGCAACATTTGAGGCACTAAGCTTTCAAAGGTCAAGATCAAGAGGACTTGAGATTATTATTACTACATAACAATCAATGTAAGATCCAGACCTTTTTTATTATGATAATATTGATTATTATATGTTAGATCTAGGGTTTATGAGCTTTGGATGATTATTGCATGTTCATTAGACAAACTAAATCCAAAGCTTTAAGTTTTGCATGTACACCAAAGGATTGATGTAGTGCTCAAAACCCATTAGTGGTATCAGAGCCTACGCTATGTGCATTATCTTGCCTTGAAATAGAATTAGGTCAAATTTAAATAATCACTAATTATTTGATTAATTAAAAGTATTTGTAATTTGATCTATATGGTTTTGAAAAGTTTCAAAACTTGCCCTCAAGTTTTGGAATTTAAATTTTGATTAAAAGTTCTAATTTTTAAATGTTAAATTCTAAAACCCTAGTTTTTTGAAAAATTCAAGTTACACCCTCATGGTTTTATTAAATTAATTAAGTGTATAATTAAAAGAGAGTTAATAAATCCATAATGATATGATTTATATTTAATTAAATTAAAAAGTATAATTTATTAAATTAAACCACTTAGTATTTTAAAAGTGTAAAATACACCCTTATACTAATTATATAAAATTAAAAGTCTAATATTATATATGTATAAGTAAAGAGTCAGTCTTACTGTTAGTAGGCCTCATTCACAAAGTTGCTCTATAAGGGGTGTTTAAGGAAGCGGCCTGTAAAATGACTGCCATTGGGTACCCACTCTTACCCACCGCACTCTTGACTAGTGGAGAGTCGTTAGCCGAACGGGTAGGATAAGACACAACCTTCCATTATAAGTATAATGAACTACGAAGTAACTAAACACTTTTATAAATTCCCAAATCTTAGTTACTTTAGGAAAAATGTGGAGTTGGTGTTATTCCATGAAATTACACTTTGTACTGTAACAATTGGTAAAAATAGGAACGATCATACGATGCTATGTTTTGATTATTAAGAAATGTGAGTATTTTATCAAGAATGGTCGAAGGAATTTAACCTCTTTTATTTAAATAAGTTCTTGTGAAATATAAAACAACTAATGATAAATTTCGTTATGATGTATGACTACGAACCATCACCGGTTTGTGAAAATTAGCATATAACATCATTTGAACGCAACAAACTTAATTTTTGTATCAACGTGTATCTAACTGATAATTAAGTTAGGTTCTATGTAAAACGTGTGCTTAATAGTTGTGGAGGATCTAAATTTGACAAATATACGAACCAAAGTGACAAAACGTGTTTAACGATATGGTTAACCGGTTAAATGTCACGAAATTATACATTGGTCAATAAATTTTATATTTAAATAAATTAAAATATAAAATGAATTATTAGAAGGTATAATTAGAATGTATTTAAGTGTTTTTGAATAAAAAGAATAAAACATAAACATTAAAGTTTAAATACACAAAAACTACATTGTTATTTTATACTAAGTATAGATGTATGTATTTGTATATATGTATTATTATCTGGTGAATGACTAGTTATGGGTCATGACATAAAGAGATTTCATGTAAGTTTTATGATGTCTAAATCAATTCAGATAAGAGAATTGGTGGAGATAAGTGTCAACTTAACTAATAAGTGCTTAATCACTTAAGACATTTTACTAAGAATGCTTCTTAATCCCTCTTCTAGTTTTCGAGATTAATACATTCTCTCTCCTTAAATAGAACTCCTAACTAACTAAATAACTAGTAGTTAGTTAGTTAACTAACCCAATCTCTAAGCAACCACCCAAGCAAGTGGCTAGACAAGATCATAACACTTAAACTCACATCCCATCACAAGCTAGTCTAGGTTTTGTCCCCTTATCCTCTTCCACTCTTTCCTCCTTCATATCCACGAAATTTCCTCTTCATTTTACCCTCATTTAACCAGCCAATACTTCTGGGAATTACTCTCAACCTTCATCTCATTTTCAGCCACAAGAACTTCCTTCCAAAGCCATCAAAACCGTGAACTAAAGGGCTGCTTTCCCTTTTGTGTTTCAGCCACCATTTCACCCATCTACACCTTCCTTTTGCATGATATTTTTACCACCAAATACCCCTGGAAGTTACTTGTTATGCTACTCAAAATTATAGATTCAAAACAGTGAGTAAACTACCCTTTTTCTCACTCTTTTGCTGTGCAGTTTTCGTGACAGCAACATAGTCAAAACAGTGGTTGTTTTGGAGCATCAAACCAACAACCAAAAGTTCTTCATCTTCAACCTTCCATTCTTCAAGTATTCATATAAGGTGAGTTCATACACCTACATTTTCATGTTTTCTTCAAGTTTTAAGGGGGGGGGGGGGGGGGGAATACAAGTTAGAACACTAAACATAACTTAAATTTAAATGACAGCTTTCTACAGAAACGTTGAGTCATGTTCACGGACTGTTTTGACCATCTTAAACTTAATATTTCTCAAAACTATACAATATGAAAATAGTTCAAGTTTATACCTTTCTAAGGACTACTCGCACGCATTCATACAATTTTTCTACAATTTATGGCAAGTTTTATAAAACTGCCTGTCATTTCAGAAGTGATTTCGGACCAGTATGTGAATATGCTCATTTTCACACTAGTTTGAGACCACTAAAAATCATAATAAAAATTAGGAACAAAGTAGACTCATTTTATAAACTCTCAGAGGTTACGGATTCAGTTTTTGACTTACGATGATTTTTCTATGAATTTTCTAAAAACAGGGACAGTAAAGGGTAAAACTGTCAAAAGTGGTTTATTGATTTATTAACACCTTCTAACATTTTTGAGCAATGTTTATACATTAAGGAAGTTAAAAACACAATCATTTAAATATGTTTAATTACAATTTTTACAAAAGTGATAAGTACAAAAAGGTCTTTAGTATCAAACTTAAGGATTCTTTCATGCAAAGTTTCTAATAAAAACGTAAGAATATGAACAACAATTACGAAACATACCAAATCATCTTTTAAAATTTATACATATATATAACCATTTGCATATATATGTTTTGTTTACAAACTTGTCTTCTACATCAAAAATATACATACATAGTTTACGAAACTCTACTCCATTTGTATCATGTTGAGCAAAGGGTAAAATATTGTCAAATGCATATCTAAAGATTTCACGTCGTTTTTCATAGCTATCCCAGTCTTAGGGGATGATCATTTATACAAACATTTTCAACACAAAAACACGTAAACTCGTTGAACAAATTTAGTGAGTTTTGTCTTCACGGTACCTTATAAAGTACACATGAAAGTCCTGTTAAATATAACCAGAGTCTCTTGTAGGGAGAGCGTGATAGTTGTGTATAGATCTATACTGGGACCGACAATCCCGCACCTTAGCTGCTTGCAACAGCTAGACCGGCATGTCTGGGGGTGACAAATGTCATAACGAAATCGACACCTGAAGAACGTTGCGAACAAGGCAGTCTGGGTCAATCAAGCATGGTTATAAGATAAAAATTAAAACTCACATAAAACAACAACGACACTTTTAGTTTACGCAAAGACAGTCTTCAAACAGTTTTATATACAAACAAAACTGCATAACATCATTTTAAGTAGGAAAATTACTTATACGCTTCGGTCTTGGTTCATTTAAGGCCACATCTCATTTTAGGGAAAATATAGGATTTTCCGGAAAACAAACATTACTACATTTCATAGAAAAGGTTTACAAATATACATACAAATGCTTATGAACTCACCAACGTAAATGTTGATACTCTCTTTTCAAATAACTTGTATTCTCAGGAAATCAGTAAATCAGGTAACAACTGGCTTTAAGGATGGGACGCTTAGGCGTCTAAACAAATCTTTTAACAACATATTGTAATTGATATTTTGAAACATGTAATACGTACAAATGATGTAACTTTTTCAATTATATATATGTCGGTTGTGTATGCTTTAAACATTTATACTCAACTGTTATGATACACTACATGATAGTCACCCGCCCCTGGACGTTTCCGCCATCCTGGTTTGGGGGTGTGACATGTACCATTGCTAAGACGTTAGTGGAGCGTGTGTGGTTAACCGGCACACTAATTGGGCTCTAAGCAAAGTTGGAAAAGGGTGACGCAATGTTTATCATAAATCGATGGAGCGTGTGTGATTAATCATCACGTCGATTAGGTGACTGTAACATTGGGGGCACCATGTATATTTGCATGGTTATCCACAACTTGTTTTTGATCCTTGGCATCCCAGTCACAAACGAAGGGCACACTCGACATTTAAACATGTCATTGAAAAGTTCAGTGAATCTCAAAAGATCTAGGAGTTTCAGTTCATTTAAAACTTAATTTTCAATTTTCGGTTTTCATGGTGGAAATTGGTAAATTGTCATTTACCTACCTTCAAATCTTCTGCAATTTGGATTACGGCATCCCTCTTCCAAATTGCAGAATATTGTGTTGGATCCTAGCCTTGATATTTCATTGGGGTGTTATATCAAGGATTCCAATAAACTAACTTGAATTTCTTCCGTTTTGTAGATGTCAAAATCTATCAACTATGGTCTTCCTGAGTCCGTTGGAAAAAATTTCCACTTGAAGATGATGTTCCACGATTTGATTGTGGAAATGAAAATCATACTTCACTTCCTCCACCTCCTCCAATAATTTTCCCTAACCCACATGTTAAAAGACTTGAAAAGTTCAAGGTCACTCAATCCCTATTAGCGAAAAGACACAAAGATGGAAAGTCTATATGTGCTCATGTCTTGGATATGAAGTTGCATATCGATTGATTGGGAATGTTGGTTGTCGATGTCTCAAGGAAGTTGGTTGTTGACTTGGTTCTTCAGTCACTTCCCGAATTGTATAGTAAGTTCATTAGAGAGTACTATGTGATGGACCACGACGTAACCCTCAATGATTTGACTTATTTGCTTATTGCTGCTGAATCAGCGATGATTTGGCACACTGGTCAAGCAAATTTGTCTAGTAAATCAATATTCAAACCTTCTATGGGCAATGGCAACATTGGAAGTCTAGAAAAGTTTTCTCTACACAATAGAATGGTTGAGTCTGAGATAGTCTCGTGTAGCATTCCAGAAAAATCCATATGTTTCTACTGCCAAAAGAAGGGGCATTCGTTACGAATTTGCCCTGACTACCTGAGAGATCTAAGAGATGGGAGAGTCAAGATGTATGACTCTGCTTCAGGTAAAATACACTATCTGACCCTATTAAGTTCCTATTTGTAGATTCTTAATACATGATGTGATAAGATTACATTTTGATATTTTGTATGATCGAAGAAAAGAGAGGAAGCTTAAAGAAAGAAGTGAGTTGAGTTTGATCGCGAAGAAATCGATTTCGATCGCATGATTCGATGATCGGATTTTTTGGAGCTGCTACTTTTAGAGTTATGATAGATTGTTTAGGAATATGAAATAGCATAATTTTCATTTGAATTTGCATTGTAAGGAAAAGTTTTTCCGCACCTTTTTATAAATAAAATAAATTTTGACTTTTGTCTTATTTATATATCCTTGTAATGTTATTTATGAAAATTGATGCTTGTGTGTTTCTATTGTAAGCAATATTAGGTGGATGTGATTCTTAGTTATGTTACTTACGGTAGTGTAATAATTTTTCTAAGTAAGGAAAGATTCACATCGCCCAAGTATCAATTGGACAGAAGTTTGGGATCATATGATTTGAACCATGTGATGTATGGAAATCTTGGTACTTGGGAAATTAAGACTAATTCCTTGATCACACAAGTATGTGAGTCAAGTGAAGGACTAAAGGACTAAAACACAATGTTGTGCCCTGGTCAAGTCCACCACAAATAACAATCAGACTATTCGTCATGATTTACTAAAAGTATAGTAAATATGGTTATGCTTACAAGATTAAGTATAATTCTGAATTATTGAAAAGCTTCTATAATTGCAGAACGATTAAGAAGAATCAATTAGGCAGAAAGATAAAAGTTTCTCCAATCTGAAAAGATAGGAGAGTACTTTAGTATCATGCTCTATGATCGTCTTATTGATTGTGAAATCATATCACAATTGATCCTCTAGGTAAAACTTAGTGCACTAGTATGGCTAAGAAGAGGAATCGAAAATTGTTGAAATGGTTAAATCAAAAGGTGAATCATACTTCGTTCCAAAATCAAGTCTTAGAGTCATACTTCAAGATTGTGACTTGAGTGACACATCTTAAGAAATTTTAACACACTTATCAAATGTGAAGTAGAAAAGTTTCTTACTCTTGCACATTTGATATTGGTAAATTGTGATGTCTTAAATAAGACAAACACCAAATAATACCAATTGTGTGTCGTGTTTTTCTTGATAAGAATCCGCACTAACTCTTGAATATTTGTGCAAGAAATGTTTCTTGACAAGAGAATCTTATATGTCAAGAGGTTAGTGGAGTCTAAATGATCTTGAAAAGTTCCAAGAACAAATTAAGAGTAAACTTAGTTAAACACTAGCACACGACTTGAGGCTTGCAACCTATCGTGTTGACATAATTGTAGTAGGGGGTGAAATAGTCCTCGTGACCGAGTGAGATGCACCGGAGGGTAGGCAGGCACCCCAGAATGGCCTGACACGGGGAGGTCAGCACCCCAGAATGACTTGACATGGGTAGGTCAGCACCCCAGAATGGCGTGACATGGGTAGTTCGGGAACCCCAGAACTTCCTGGCAATATATATGGTTGTATGGTATGTAGTATGATGGGGGAACTCGCTAAGCGTTGTGCTTACGGTTTTTAGTTTTGGTTTCAGGTACCTCTTCATCTAAGGGTAAGGAGCCACAAGGGTAGCAGCGCATCGCACACACATGATTCCACATTTGAGAACCCTGGGATTATACTCTGGCATTATACTATTTGACATTATGGTTTTTGAAACATGTAACTATGGTTTTGTGGTTTAAAGTGATATCAGCAATGTTGTACTCAAACAGTTATACACGTATTATAATTAAAAACAAAAAATTTCGGTCTTGATTTTTGGGATGTTACAAGTTGGTATCAGAGCCTTGGTTTGAGGGATTCAGGCACACCTTCGGGGGTGCAAGGACTCAAATCAAGGGCTCGAAAGATTTTTACAAGAAAAAAATAGTTTTCTAAAATTTAAAAATAAGGAGTTTTGAGAAAGAACAAGGTGTGTGTTACTTGCGAACGGCCGAAATCAAGAAAGTTTTTCCCCAAGATACCCATACATGATATATTATGTTTGTTGATTCTAGGAGTTGCGTCATTGGGCTTTATAGCTTAGTCCAATATTGTCACGGTTTGGGTCTGTCCATCCGTGTTCTTGATATTAGGGTTTAGTATTTATGGTGCATGCATGCATCGTCTTTAGTATGCTTCATAATTATTATCTTTTTGATTGTAATGTAACCCTAGCACACCTCTACAATAGACGTTCTTCGTCGAGCTCTTCTGAGGTGTTGCAATTTTAATCATTCAACACTTTTTTGATTCATCGTGTGTTCATACCTTCGTTTACTTTCTGATTTACTTATTAAGAATCTAAACTATCTTAAAAGAGTTTTCAACTCATTAATAGGTATCAGAGCAGGAGACTGTGTAATCCATATGCATCTCTTCTGTTGAAGAAAGTTTTAGGGGTTCCGCTATCATCGTTTTTGCTAGAGTCGTCATCTTGTTATTGACGTTGCTCTTAGATCTCGAACTTACCCCAACTTAGTTTACTAGTCTGATTCTTGGAAGGTTATCAAACCAAATCATCATGTCACACGACGACTCTCATTCAAACCATGTCAACATATTCAACAGTATCGGATCTACCACAAGAATCCCGATTTTATACACTCATGGTTATGAAGTCTAGACGCATCACTTTGAGGACTATGTTCTTGGTTCGGAAGAAAATGGCTATCTTATCTGGGATGCGATTACCGTTGGTCCGTTTGCTCATTCAAGAACGAGTAAAATCATCAAGACGCAAAAGGAATACAATCAACTTATGATTAACGTAGAAAAAGTTCCTCAAGACGAGAAGGATAAACTGATGAGCAACATCAAAGCTATGAGGATGATCAGATTCGCCTTACAGTCTGATACTTTTCGTCTGGTCAGTACGTGCATAACTGCAAAACAAATTTGGGATAGGCTTAAGGAGCTATATTCTACAGATGAGGATTTAGAGCATTCGATACAAACTCTTTTGCTCTCTGAGTTTGGTGAATTCAAGCAGAAGACAGAAGAAAAAGTCATTCAGGCGTTTGATCGTTTCAATCATCTCCTTAGCAAGATGATCAAGCATGGAATTGGCAGAGAAGTAATCGAGCAGAAGGTCACTTTTATGAATGGCCTGAGACCTGAATGGATGGCGGTGGTTTCGACTATAAAAGCTCATGAACAGTTCAAAACCTATTCGTTGGCGAAGATTATGGGGATACTCAAATCACACGAAAGTGTTGTAACTAAGGAAACGAATGTGGTTTCTAGTATGGGATCGTTGGCCCTTCTCTCAAAGGGGAAGAGCGTGGCTAAAGAAGAAGAAGAAGAAGAAGAAGAAGAAGAGTTGGATCTTTCTGAATGTGATTTGAAAAACAAAGAATATGCATTGATGGTCTTTAATCCCAAGAAGTTTGCTCACAAAAATTTCCCTACCTCCAAGAACCGAAACTGGCAAGGAAGCTACAGTTCTGAAAAAGCGAAAGAGGAAATTAAAAATGTTCCTCTGCAAGAAGAAGCAAAGAAGGAGAGATAGCTTGTAGGTGACTCCAGATATGATTGCAATTTCTGTCATGGAAAAAATCACTTTGCCAAAGACTGTATGTTGAGAAAGCTGTCCGAGAAGGAGGACAGGGAAGATGATGAAGCGTATCACCTGCGCAAACTAGAAGAAATAAAGAAGAAAACCACTAACAACTCTATGAACGCTATAATTGTGCAGGAAAACATCGTTGATGATGAGTTAGGAGGCATAGAAGTCTAGTCTATAGACTCTGAAGATGAAGAAGTTCGCAAGCCCATACATGGCAGGGCTTTTGTGGCTAAGGAAGATAACTTTGAGTTTGCTGGAAGATGTTTAATGGTGACTGCTGGAGTGTCACAAATGAGAGGCTACACAATCGATGGTGGAGGTGCTGAGGCGAAGGAAAGAGAAGACGTGTGCTTCGCTTCCAAACCGATGGGTGAACAGATCAATGAATCCAATCAGTTGATCAAGAAGGTACAATCCATTCTCGAATCACTAGAAATACTAGTCACTAACTATGAAAAGGAATTAAATGATCTAAAATTCAAGTTTTCTAGTTTAAGTGGTAGTCTAAAACAGAATCGCCTAGAAAATTCTAACCTAACTGATCAACTCAGCAGGGTGTCTTCCAAGAGTGAGGAGAGAAGGATGTGGATAGAGCCTAAGGAAGTGGAGTCAGTTAGGACGAAAGATGAAGTAATTTATTTGCAACGTGATAATATCAAGCTTTAGAAACAAAGAAACATTGTTTTCATGCTTGCTAAACGTTTATATACTAATATTACTCAATTGCATTTAGATTGTGAGATCGGTAAAAAGATTCATAAAATGATTTTGCCCTTCCTAGAATTGAAGGAGGACGAAGTCGATATTGATGGTTATAACTGTGAATTTATTGTTTCTTCAGATGAAATTTTTGACAACTACAAGATCGGTCTGGACAAAATTGAGTCCTTTATTAAGTCCAAAGACCATAAGGACATGCTTAAAAACCTTTTGGACGAAAATGATTAATTGAAAATCAAGACCGAAACCATGTAGAAATTTGACTCATTGAATGCCAAGTTGAGTTCTGGAAAATAAGATAAATGTGGAAAACACTTATGGATTTGACGAGGAAAGTGATATGAGTGAAATATCTGTAGAGGATGTGGTTGACTGTTCAGAATTTTTCAAAAGCGAAACCAAACCTACCAAAGGTCCTATATCTGAAAATTCATTTGACTTCACTCGGATGTCCCAAGATAAATCCAAAGTTCTGAAACAGAAGGCGATGATATATCAAAAGATTCAAACAATATCAAATCAGGTATACACCATAACAAGAGTTACTCAGGAACAAACAACTGAACTTACAGCTTTGGTGAACGAAGACAACGCTGGTGGCTGTGATGATCATTTCTGGTCCGCCCGAATTGACAATCCAGATGAGACTGTCGGTTTATCAAAGAGAACCTCATGGAGAGTTAAAGGCAGAGATGTGGCAGAACCACTTAATAAGCCTACACGCTTTGATGTACCAAGCACAAGTGGTACTAAAAAGATTTCAGGCGAACATGCAAAGGCGTCAAACGAAACCTCCTCATTGAAGAGTGAGACTCATGCTGAGAGACCGAAGCCAAGAGTAAACATTCACAAGTATCAAAAGCAACTGTCGGAACAGAAACGCCAGCGAAACAAAATATATCAAAAGAATCTTAATGAAAGGAAGCAGTTTTGGCAATCCAAAAACTCCAATTATGTTCGCACAGAAAAGGCGTCCAATCTTAAGGCGAAAGCAAGATTAAAGGCTAACTTTGTTCCATGCACTCACTACCAATCTTGCAGTCAGGTAAAGCAAAGAAGTTGTTTTAGTCCCAAAGTTAGCAGTGACAAGAACCGAAAGACCAGCTTCGGTCCTAAATCCCATCCTCCTCATTCTCAACCAAAGCAAAATCCTAACAAGGATGTCATGGGAAAATGAAAGCTCGTCTCAGAAGACGAAAAGCAAACGAAGAAGACGGCTGCTAACCCTAAGAAACGAGATAACAAGTTTGTTAAAAATCAAAATAAAATTCCACAACCTGATTCAAACAAACCAAAAGATAAAAAAATTAAGGTTTTCACCATCAAAAGGAAAGACGAAACCATTTTAATAAAACGAACATATTTTGTTGATCTTTCCATTGCTATTCCCTATTATTTAAAAGGCTCACGTGGACGCAAGCAACTTTGGGTTCCTAAATCTACTTGATTTTGGCAGGTTATCAGTGACGAAAAGTTCGACGACGAATGATATATTGATAGTGGCTTCTCGCATCACATGACAGGGAGACGGGAAGAGCTGAGGGAGTTTTGGGCTCTGAAAGATGGTGGATGTGTCAAATATGGTAACAATATGGCACAATAAAATGCTATGGCATGATCACGAACAGAGATTTTTCGATTCGAAAGGTGGCATACGTGGAAGGATTGCAACACAATCTCATAAGTGTCTCGCAATTGGTTGTAGGGACTGGCTTAAAGGTCTCATTTGATGATGAAGGATCCGAGATCATTGAAAAGAAAACAAAGACAGTTTTGTTGAAGTCCCGGCGCAAAGGCAAAATGTATCCATTAAATTAGAACCCGATACGAGAGAAGCCTGTTGTATGTCTTCTAACGAAAGCTCATTCTGATGAAAGTTGGCTATGGCATCGACGACTATCGCACCTCAAGTTCAAAGACATCAACAAGCTAATTCTTGGTGATCATGTGCGTGGTTTGCCACTTTTAAAGTTTGACAAGGAACATTTGTGTGCTGCATGCGAAATAGGAAAACAAAGCTGAAAAAATCATCCCACATGCATTAACACAAAGATCGTCGAACCTCTTGAGCTTCTACATATCTATCTATGCGGTCCATCGACCATATAAAGTATTAGTGGTAGTAAGTACATTCTAGTGATAGTTGATGATTTTTCACGCTTCACCTGGGTTTTCTTTCTTAAATAGAAATCAAAGGCGACTCCAAAGCTCAAAAACTTTATAAAGCAAGTAGAGCTTCAATTGCGAAAGGTGGTTATAAATGTTCGAAGTGACAATGGGTTAGAATTCAAAAATCAAGAGTTTGAAGAATTTCTTACTGAAAAGGGAGTGTCTCACAACTTCTATGCTCCCTATACTCCAAAACAAAATGGCATAGTTGAAAGGCGAAACCGTTCATTATGTGAAGCACCCCGAACCATGCTCAGCTTCGCTTCTCTACCTCTATACTTCTAGGCTGATGCAATTGCAGCTGCCTGCCATACCCAGAATCGAACCTTCCTCAATAAGCGATTTTCCATCACACCATATGAAATTATAAATAATTGCAAGCCTAATGTTAATTTTTTCCATGTTTTTGGTTCCAGGTGCTTTATATTTAATTCTAAAGAAAACCGAAGCAAGTTCGATGTGAAGGAAGACGAAAGGATCTTTCTTGGCTACTCTCTTACCTCAAAGGCATACATGGTTCTAAATAAAAGATCAAAGAAGATTGAAGAAACCTATTATGTCACTTTTGATGACAATTACGTGAAAAAACTTCAATCCAGCAAAAGTCCAATGGAGAAAATCTTACCATAAACAGGTCACATCACGACTCCTATATCAAATCTGTTTGAAGAGTACATGTTGCTCTTTGATGAACTGGAGAATGCAACTCTCTCTAAAGCGAAAGCAGATGATAACAAGGTTAACAACCTAAAGAAGATAATCAATGAAGCTACAAAAGC
Source organism: Lactuca serriola (assembly GCF_051521515.1). NCBI lineage: Eukaryota > Viridiplantae > Streptophyta > Magnoliopsida > Asterales > Asteraceae > Lactuca > Lactuca serriola. The sequence goes on from NC_136413.1 coordinate 189,971,815, forward strand.
TATAGAAAGCGAACCTCATGGTCCTCGTGAATCTCAAGATCCTAGCGAACCTCAAGGTCCAAGCGAACCCACAAATGACCGCACCACATTCCATGGGGAGGGTTTGTCCACACCAAAACGACCTGATTTTCCATTACATGGGGAAAATCCATCTCCAACAATGAACCATGAAAGTCTAATCAAGGGGGAGAATTTTGAACCAGATGTTGAAATTTTTTCGTCATTCGAGGGGAAGAATAATAATACAAATGACGAAGATACTCAATCAGAATTTGAAGAAGAGATAAATGCTTAATTGGATCTTGCTTATGATCCAAATTACCCTCCACTCGTAAAATAGACACACGATCATCCAAAAACTCAAGTAATTGGCAAATCATCTGAGGGGATTCTTACACGCTCTCAACTGAAAGCGGAGCAAACTGCTTTATTTTCTCAAGTAGAATTATGTATGTTTAATTCGTTTGTTTCCAAGATTGAGCCGAAAATAGTGAATAATGCACTTGATCACTATGACTGGGTTCAGGCTATGCAAGACGAACTCAATGAGTTTGAGCGAAACAGAGTCTGGAGACTAATTCCCACACCAAAGGATGCATCTGTGGTTGGTTTAAAACGGGTATTCCAGAAGAAGATGGACAAAGAAGGGAACGTGATTCACAACAAGGCAAGGCTAGTAGTTAAGGGATATTGTCAGGAAGAAGGGATAGACTACGAAGAAACCTTCGCTCATGTAGCAAGGTTAGAATCAGTACAGATCTTTCTGGCATACGCTGCTCACAAGAATTTTGAAGTCTTTCAAATGGATGTCAAGTGTGCGCTCTTGAATATAGAACTAGAAGAGACCGTGTACGTTAAGCAACCACCTGGATTTGTGAACGAGAAGTATCCTAATCATTGCTACATTCTGGACAAGGTGGTTTACGGTCTGAAGCAAGCCCCGAGAGCCTGGTATGAAACACTAACTCGTTTTCTAAAAATATCTAAATTCAAACAAGGTTTAGTGACCCAACCTTCTTTCGAAAGAAAGAGGGTGAACACCTAATGATCGTCCAAATTTAATTCGATGACATCATCTTTGGTTCTACGATTCCTAGCTTAACGGCTGAATTCCGAAAGTTGATGGAGACTAAATTTGAGATGAGCTCAATGGGTCCGATTAACTTTTTCCTTGGACTGAACATACGACAGAGACCAGAAGGCATATTCATCAATCAGGAGGCTTACACAAAGACTCTACTAGCGAAGTTCGGTATGATGGGAGACTCTAAAGTAAAGGTTCCAATGGCATTCGGAACGAATCTGACACCATCTCTAGAGAAACCAGTTGCTGATATGACCCTCTATCATTAAATGATAGGGTCTCTAATGTATCTAACAGCTAGTAGACCAAATATTATGTTCTCTGTCTTTTATTGTGCCATGTTCCAAGCTAATCTACGAGAACCTCATATGGTGGATGTGAAGGATATCTTCAGGTATTTGAAGCAAACCTCATCTCTCGGTCTTTGGTATCCTGCGAAAACTGGCTTCTTTTGTAACACCGAAAATTTCAAACAATTTTCCATTTAAAAATAAACGTTTAATTCTTAGAAACACTTGTTTAAAATCTCATTCATAATCGAATTACAAAACATAACTCCATTTTCACTTGTATAGAAAACCAGGATCCTCAAACATGACTCTTTCTCTGGTGTGTACAATCAAGCCGGTGCCGTCCCGTGATACTGAAAGAAACCTGCAACACAACATAAAACAAAACACTGTAAGCACGAAGCTTAGTGAGTTCCCCAAAATACCGCACACAACACACATTAGCCACTCGAGGCTATAACTCTGTGGGTCCGTGGACCCTGCTCTGTGAACCCTCTGGTTCTAACTCTGTGAACCCTCCGGTTCTAACTTTAGGAACCCTCTGGTCCCAGCTCTGAAAACATGCACAGCATAGATCACATAGAAATAATACAGTACAACACATAACATACATAGCATACAAATACTCTGTCGCATAACTCTGGTTACCTACTCAAGGTAAAGTATAGTGAGAAGACTCACCTGGCAAGCAGAAAGCAGATATCCCCACACTTAAATCTCAAACTCGCCACCGCCTAACATGTAAGGCAAATACTCTCATGAATATAACTCTCGAGACTAGAATCAATCCTCTCATGGCACCCTCTTAAGGGTAAAAGACTATTTTACCCCTCTCTTGGCCCAAAGGCCACATCGCTGACCAAACCCTAAAAGTCAACGGTCAACCCTTGGTCAAAATCAAGTCCTCAGTCAAAGTCAACCCCTGACTGACCCTACTCGCCGAGTCAACCCTATGACTCGCCGAGTTCCCATAATCAGAACTTCACTCAATCCGCGACCTAACTCGCCGAGTCACCCCGAGACTCGCCGAGTCCAACAACTCTAAGTCCACGTGCACACAACTCACCGAGTCATCCCTTGACTCGCCGATTCTCAACACGACCAGAAGATATTGGGACTTTTCGACAAGACTCGCCGAGTCCAACAACTGACTCGCCGAGTCTAAGGCTATCTTCAACCTACTCGCCGAGTTATTCATACAACTCGCCGAGTTGTTCTTCCAACTCGTCGAGTTCGAGCTCATCTTCAAGCAACTCGTCGAGTACACCCATGTGACTCGCCGAGTACCACCGGTCTGAATCCATTCAGAAGCATTCCAGGCCATGAAATTGCTCCAAAACATAGATCTAGCCTCCTACCACTCATCCATCACGTAAAGTGGCAAACTTTACGTGAATCCAAAGAGATCTAGGCCATTTGCACATTGGGCTAGGGTTTGGGGACATGATGGCTCCACAAAACACTCCAACACAGGGACTTTCATGCTCTCTGATCCTTCTCCATTCCAGATCTGAGGTAGCAACCTCAGATCTAACCTCTAGACTTCCAATTACATCCATAGACAAGTTCCCACAATTCCCAAAATGAAGAAACAACATAACAACAGCCCAAGAACGAGATATTACCTCCAAGAGATGCCCCAACTGCAATGTAATTCGAACCCAAGCAAAGCCCCTTGCTCCAAGCCTTCAATCTCCCAAAATTCCTTCAACAATTACTTCTCCAAGCTCCAATCCACTCAACAATGGTGCTTCTCCGCGATTTAGGGTTTTCTGTCGCTCAAGGGGTGATAAGGAGGCTGGGAGGAAAACATAATGTTCTTTATATAGGGCTCAACCCCGAGAATTAGGGTTTTCTCCAATCAGCGCCTACTCGCCGAGTCCTCCTCACTGACTCGCCGAGTCGGCTACTTAGCACGCGACCCAGTCGCGACTCTACTCGCCGAGTCCATCCATGGACTCGCCAAGTCACTCTTTCACAACTTACTCTTTTAGCCCTTCAACTCTACTCTTGATATTTCGGGATGTTACAATTCTCCCCCACTTAAATTAGGCTTCGTCCTCAAAGCCTATGGCAATTCAACTCCAAAATACTCCCACGACGCGCCACCTGGCCCTAACTGGACCAGGTTCCTCAAGCATAACCATCGAACTCGAACTCACTTCCTCTTTCCTTGTGGTGTCCTGACCACCGTCTCAAACCGGGCACCGGCTGTACCCTCTGATAATCACACTCAACAGTCGAGAATTACCTGAGATGCATCACTGCTCCAAATCTCAACAATCGCTCGACCGATAAGGGCTAGAAAGCCATGAACCATCGGATCCCCGATCTGAATCCCTCTCTATCCATTCCGTGCTGACAGAAAGACCCACTCTTCAATCTCAGAGCAACTCCCACGAGTTCTCCTCTTGCAATCACATACGCATGCTAAACTTTCCCGGCACCCTCAGGTTGGGAAAAACCCGATGCACTGATGATATCCTCCAACATCCCCCCAGGATGAACCACTAGTACATATCCAATACCCTGATCAGAATCAACCTGGGAATCCCAAACTCCCTCCCTGCATCCATCCTGAGACTCTTGGCTCTACTCCCGCGGAACCCCTTCCGCGTCCTCAGCAGACATCCCAACATGATGTCATTCCATACCACTGTCACAGACCTAGTGTTCAACCACCATACTCCAAATCATCCACTCTCACTACTACTTTCACTTCCGTGAACCAACACTCCCCCCCCCCCCCCCCCGAGGGTTACATACCTTTCTCTTCCCTTACCCAGGGAAACCACTAGCCAACCTTGCCACTACTCCATGTATCACACATGCTCTGGATCTGCTCGCAAGGGCCCTCGGGTCCATGCGCTACCTCTCCCCAACAAATTAGGGTCCGACACCTCCTCCCACACAACAGCTCAAAGGGTGGCATACCAATGCACTAATGATGGCTGTTGATATAGGATAACTCAACCAAAGATAAATACGTGTCGCAACTCCCTCCGAGGTCTAATACACATGCCCGAAGCATGTCTTCGAGCGTCTGAATCGCTCGCTCACTCTGAAGTGTCCTCAGACATCATCATGATAAGCTCTAGCTCATTTCTCATATCTCTCTTCGAGACTGAGCACCAGGTCAGCTTTTGACTCCACAGCTGAGCCTCCAAAGGTCACCCATATCATGATCCAAATAACCCACTAACTTCCTCCCCGTGACCACTATCCCGGCCCAGGGACGCGCAAGTCACAAAATTCTCTTTTCCTCATGCGAGAAAATACAATCCAACCGAGGATCGCCTCAACTCTGATCTCTGGTTTCTGCTGCGCATATCCCTTGCGCATCTCGCCGCATCTCCGGACAGAGACGGTGACCCCAGCCCGGCCCCCGGTTCAACACCCAGGCTCCAGAACTCAATACTAGGGATACTCAAGCCCAAAACTCTTCCACATCATACACTGATCGGAGATCATTCCATCATCACATTCTCTTACCATCTAGTGAGTACTACGGCTCCCCGCAGTATCACAACACCCTCTAACTAGTGAGTACTACGGCTCCCCCGCAGTATCACAACACCCTCTGACTAGTGAGTACTACGGCTCCCCGCAGTATGACAACACTCTCTGACTAGTGAGTACTACGGCTCCCTGCAGTATCACAACACCCTCTGACTAGTGAGTACTACGGCTCCCCGCAGTATCACAACACCCTCTGACTAGTGAGTACTACGGCTCCCTGCAGTATCACAACACCCTCTGACTAGTGAGTACTACGGCTCTCCGCAGTATCACAACACCCTCTAACTCCACTAGCTCATGCTCCACAGACTATCACAGGCAGCTACCCATACTCGACTCAAATACACATTCCAGACTCTGGAAGCAATCGACATATCAAAATGCCCACCCTTGCGAAGATCCACTCTCTTAATAATCTCCCTGGATGCCCATACTCGAAGGGCTCCCACTAGATCCGTAGATACCTGATACACCACAAATCGTTTCAACTCAAGATTTATGAGTAACTCCGAAATAAAGGTATCATACCCGGATACCTCGGAATATCCCAACAGAACATCACAAGATCCTGCCACAACCACTGATTCCCTTACTCCCAATACCATACACTCACGACAATACATTTCCTCTGAATCCCATAATAATTTCTGATATCACACGATGTGCAACTTCAGTGCATCCAAACACTCAATTGGAATACAAGGAAGGCGCTAACCCTTCAGAACACACTGATGAGCCTCCGAAACCCTTTCCACTACTGCTCAAAAATTCAAGCAAGAATACACATCCTAGCCCGGGAATTGGCTACTCGATAATCGGCTACCCATATCTCAACCCAGAAGTTCTCAACTGCCCATACCATCATTACGAGCCTTCCACTCGAGACGACTCTGACCACCATCAGATTCCTGATCATTGACCACCCGCCGTGGAGACACCCATCCTTCTCTTAGGCATATATCACATGCATTATCTCGCCCTGCACCTTTCCTTAATCACCAATGACCCTGATCTCATGAATTCAAGCCGCAGGTTCTGCATCCAACCCCTAACCGCTCTTACACAAATCTCTGGTTCTCTCAATAAACCACCCAGTTCTCCCCCACTTAGGGTTCGAACCATCACTATCTGACACATCAACAACCTCACGAACTATTTCCACCAGCAATAACGCACCTGCCCCTGGAACGTGCTACGCAACACCCGATAATCCCCTTTAAGGAAATTAATCGATCTCATAACTCTGATCCTCAGATGAACTCCTCAAGAACTTCTCGCCACGACTGCCTCTAGTCGTTCCAAATCTCGTACCAATCTAGTACCAAACAACTCAACTGCTCAATAACATCCCTGGCTAATAGACCGAACCACAAAATCATCGCACCCCTCACCTCAACTCATCAAACATCGCTCCAACACCGGGATCATCCCAAGAACAGGGACCCACTCCCATATTCAACACCCAACGTAGATAGAAAACTCTCTGCACTGCTAAACTCGACTGAACTACCCACTGATACCACTACAATACATCCTACTATACTCAAATAGGTGTAGTGTGGTCCTCGACTATCTCAGTCCCAACTGACTATCTGCTCATGATAAATCACTGCCTCGCGGCACACATGATACCTGATACTCTGGGAGAAATCATCATCAATAACGACCTGCAGGGTTTACCCCCAAACCCAAAACTAAAACATACACGAACATAAATAGCACCACTCACATAGAAGGTGACCTCTCCTCTATCGACTGATTGCTCAACTCAGACCGAAATTCTCCTCTCCCTCTAACTCCTTACCAAAATACTCTGATAGGCTCTCGACTTCCCTCTCGAGGGACGCCTCTCCAAACTCAATCATGGCCTACAGGCCTAAAACCCATAGCGTCCAATCTCTACCTCATCAATCGTGACCGGATAACCAGAGAATCACAAGCATCATTCACTACGAACCATGGTACTCATCCCATGACATCTCTTCTCAATATGCTCCGGTGTATGGTACCCGAACCATAGCATCACTCCTCCATCTGCTCCGATGTATGATACTCGAACCATAACATCACTCCTCAATCTGCTCCGATGTATGGTACTCAACCATAACGTCACTCCTCAATCTGCTCCGATGTATGGTACTCGAACCATATCATCACTCCTCAATTTGCTCCGATGTATGGTACTCGAACCATACATCACTCCTTAATACGCTTGTTAGAACCTTCAGAATACTCCCTGTATCAAGTATGGGTCCTCTGCTTTCACTAGTACGGGCCCATACTACCTGCCACATGTACCCATACTTTCCACACGGACTATCCCGGAGCTCCTAAGTAGCTGCTCGACCTTCTCGTTCACCAATTCCGTCGTGCGCTCGCTCCCCAGCGAAATTCTCTACCCTGCCAGTGCACTCATCTGGCTAAGGTTACTCCCTAGGCTCTTCTCAGATTCCCACACTTCTCTGCCATCAGCTGCTGAAGAGCTCCTAATGATGCCAGCCATCTACTTCCTGAATATCGTCATATTCGCTTGGTAGCTGACTCCCATCATCGAGAGTTCCACAAATCACGAAGCAATCAACATTCGAGCATCGAAGAATATATATATAACTCACTCTGGGTGATAACTCCGCTTGCTCTGCTCATCCTCGGAAGTACCACCGAACTCTGCAACTCTTCCCCTCGCGGGCTCTAACTATTCTTTCTCCAAGTACCATAGTACTCATCTAGGT